>NC_136057.1:1267047796-1268247796 GCF_964261635.1 Lissotriton helveticus | reverse complement strand
TCCAATGACCGGCTCCGCGGTGGCGGAGCATGCCTAACGCGATTTTCAAAATTGCATTAGGCTACCGCGGTTGTGGTTACCATTGGCTGTAAGGGCTTGGGCATTGGCGGTTACACACCACTGGGCCATGCGGTCACTACCGCGATATGGGTGCCAAACATTTCAAAGAATGACCGTGATTTGGGTGGCAGAGCATGCCAACCGCCATTTTACCACGAGTATATATCTATCACTACCGCAAATGTGACTTTGGCATTGGCAGTGACACACCGCTGGGGCCAGGTGGTCGCTACCGCGATATGGGTGCCATACATTGCAAAGAATGACTGTGATTTGGGTGGAAGAGCATGCCAACTGCCATTTGACCATGAGCATATATCTATCACTACAGTGAGTGTGGCTTTGGCATTGGCAGTGACACACCGCTGAGGCCAGGCGGTTGCTACCGCGATATGGTTGCCATATATTGCAAAGAATGACCGTGATTTGGTTGGCGGAGCATGACAACTGCCATTTGACCATGAGTATATAGCTATCACTATCGCGAGTGTGGCTGTGGCATTGGCAGTGACACACCGCTGGGGCCAGGCGGTCGCTACCGCGATATGGGTGCCATTCATTGCAAAGAATAACCGTGATTTGGGTGGCAGAGATGCCAACCGCCATTTGACCATGAGTATATATCTATTACTACCACGAGTGTGGCTTTGGTATTGGCAGTGACACACCGCTGGGGCCAGGCAGTTGCTACCGCGATATGGGTGCCATACATTGCAAAGAATGACCGTGATTTGGGTGGCGGAGCATACCACCTGCCATTTGACCATGAGTATATATCTATTACTACCGTGAGTGTGACTTTGGCAGTGACACACTGCTGGGGTCAGGTGGTCTCTACCGCGATATGGGTGCTATACATTGCTAAGAATGACTGTGATTTGGGTGGCGGAGCTCTTTGACAGCACCTATGGACACATCATGCTGTGTCAACGGCCAATGGGCAGTTCTCAACAGTGCACAGTGGCCGCATGATTAATGGCACAAGATTGTGCACACAATCCCAATGTAAAATTTACCCCACTGCCGACTACACATGCCATGTTTGGGCATATGATTGTACACATTGGCATGTACTCCCTCACATGTCACTTGTGATATTGCTGGGAAAGTACACAGAACAGTGCTGTGATGGACTCTCTAATGGGTAAACATGTCAATGTGTCACATGGCAGAGCAACTCACAGTGATGAATGTCTGACTACACATTGTGCATATGTCACTGTCTACTTTGCTTGGCTCATGCACATACTTGTTGTTAATGCACAGACTGTGCTCATTGTGTTGTTGATGTGTGCCCTGTTTGACTTACACAAGAAGGGCTGGCAGCAGCTAGGTAGGAGACAGTAGTGTTGCAGTTTCTAGGGGTGGGCTGAATTTGCAAAATTGCCTTTTGCAAATTTTCACGAAAAAGGCAAAAAATCTCAGCGAACACACAAAATTTCACGTGCTCGCGGAGATTTCGGGGGCTCGGCTTCTTTGCGAGTTCACATGCCTCTCTTGTGTTTTTAAAAGGTCAGAGACCAATCAGAGCAGCAGATGAGGAGAAAGAAGAAGCTCCTGGTCACAGAAACTGCATGGGGATTGTGCTCGTGAAAGTCAAGGATGCAAAGGCCTCCATCAAGCATCACAGCTAATTTTCGAGGGTAGATATAGGGAGAAAGCACACCTGCCCAGCTTCGACAAAGCTCATGATTTTTTTGCGATGATTAATGAGTTACTGAATTTCAGCTTAAACACGGGCACCTGCTTTATTTATCTGTAAGTGCTTCCTGTTGACCTTTGATTTTTGGGACAGGAGCATTGTGCCAGAATGAATCCTGCCCTGCATATTTATCCAAGAAGACGCCACCATTTTGTGCGATACCTCTACTCAACTGGAGTACTTTCTACTAGCTAATCAGTAAGTGCTACCTCGTTGGGTAAATGTATAGTGCTTGTCCCACACTACAGCTGGGTAAAGGGCCAGAAGAGCTGTCTCCACTCTCCAGTGACCTTGTGTGTGTAACTATGCCATCGCGCCGAAGGGCGCCAGGGTACCTTGAGTGAGCTGTCCATCATAGTTGGTAAAGGGCGGGAAGACGGTGCACACTGCTAGTGTGTGGGGCGGGGCCAAACGAGCGGGCTTCTTCTATGCGAGTTCACATGCCTCTTGTGTTTATAAATGGTCAGAGACCAATCAAAGCAGCAGATGAGGAGAAAGAAGCTCCTAGTCACAGGAACTGCACAGGGATTGTGCTCGTGAAAGTCAAGGATGCTAAGGCCTCCATCAAGCATCACAGCTAATTTTTCGAGGGTAGATATGGGGAGAAGGCACACCTGCACAGCCTCAACAAAGCTCACGATTTTTTGGGGCTTAAACTCGGGCACCTGCTTTATTTATATCTGTAAGTGATTCCTGTTGAGCTTTAATTTTTGTGACAGGAGCACTGTGCCAGAAAGAATCCTGCCCTACATATTATCAATGAAGCTGCTCCCGTTCCGCCGCGGATCGCGGATGTTTTGACATTTTTGCGTTCCGCGCAGAACGCGAAAATGTCAAAATTTTGCACGTTCTGTGAGCGGAACGGAATTTGCCGCCCACCCCGAGCAGTTTCACGCAAATGCTGTATGAACTACTCTCAGGGCTGCTCATGCAAGATGTGGCCAGATCCCTTTGGGCATTCATATAGTCAGATATTGTTTTTGAGATACTGGCTGTGTGAAAAGTGGACAAGTGCACGACTAGTGTAGCTGAAGGTGTCCCTACATGTAAGTTGTGCTGTAAGCTGAACTGTGATGACAGTCATTGTTGGCGTTGTGTCATTTAAAACTTAAGATGTTGGACACGAAGTATGGTGGATTGCATTGACATGTTTCCCCTTTCATCGCACCTAGGAGGCGATCAAATGTGCATCATCCTTTCACAGTGCTGGCAGACATGGAAGATGAGAAGGTCATACGGAAATTCCGTCTGGATAGACCCACCCTACAAGACCTATGTGCTCTTTTGGAGCCCCACCTGCGGCTTCGCAGAACATATCCGAAAGCTTTCACACCAACGTCTAAGTTAATGGCGGCCCGCATTTTTTTGCTACTGGATCATTCCTGTACATGGTGTCCAGCGCAGGTGGGATGTCGCAACCTATGTTCAGCATGGTGCTACGTAATGTCCTGTCCGCTATGATGACCTACAAGGACAGATACATCCATTTCCCCAGGAGGCATGAATTGGCGGCTCTGAAGGCAGATTGTTATGCCCTTGGGCACATCCCCAATGTTGTTGGTTCTATTTACTGCAGACATGTTGGCCTAGTTCCACCACAGGTACGTGAGCACATCTACAGGAACAGGAAACATTTCCATTCCATCAATGTGCAAGTGGTGTGCCAGGCGGATATGATCATCTCCCACGTCTGTGCCAAATTTCCTGACTCGGCCCATGACTCGTACATCATGCGTAACAGCATTGTGTCACAGCTGACGGCTAATCTGCTTCCGGAGCAAGCATGGATTGTGGGTGAGTATGCAGTCAAGTTGCGTGCTGTGTGTGTGACATGCTGTCCTCTGCCACAGTTATATTACAAAGTTGGTATGTGTAACTCACACCTAGGTGACTCTGCATATCTCAACCATCCTTGGTTGCTGAGTCCACTGAGGAATCCCAGGACCCCAAGTGATGTCTGCTATAAAGATGCCATGGGAGGACACGTCGTTTGGTGGAGCGTACTTTTGGTCTCCTGAAGTCACGATCTTCTGTCTGGACAAGACCGGAGGTGCACTGATGTACTCGCCCAAAAAGGCATGTCAGATTGTAGTTGCATGCTGCATGCTCCACAACCTGGCCTTGCACAATGAGATCCCCCTGCTCCTAGATGCTGATGAGCAGCCGAGGCCTTCACCTGCAAACCAGCCCATGTCCAGTGACGAGGATAGTGGGGAGGAGGAATGTGTCAACCTGTGTCAACAGCTCATCAACCGCTACTTCACTTGAAGGTGAGTGACAATGTACAACGGGCCCTTGTCTGTGTGGGCTTTGTGACTGCAGCCTGTTGTTGACTCAGTGCTGGCTGCCAATGTTTCTGGGACAGGGTAGTTATGCACAGCTACAGGATATCTATGTCGGTACTGTTGCTCTTTGTAATGTGTGCAGATTGGAGTACCTTGATGACAAGTGTTGTGTGATGGCTGTGATGCCACCGCCTGACTAGTGAATGTTGTTCTGTTGTGTTTTCCTAGGTCCCTTCAGCCTCTCCTTGCCTACAAACAATCTGTGCTCATGGTAAATTGTGATCATGGTGAACATTGCACATCCAGTGATAAACACGGAGCAGACACAACGACATAGGTGTGTAAGGAGTGTTTATTTATAATGGGTACATGTGACAGGGGAGTGAATATTTACAAAAAGGTAATTAGTGAAGCAATGAGTTGTCAGTGATGGAATATGAGACAATCGAGTAGTGACTACATTGATGTGGTGGCCCAGTCCAACAGACGGATGCCATTAACATGGCAGTGTGGGGAAGGACAGTCAACAAAGTCAATGGCAAGGTGAGGAGGGGTACCATCATGGCTGGCTGCTTGACTGGCGTTTGGCAGGTGCTTTGCCATGGGATCCTCCCTGGGATTTCTTTGGACAGCCCCTTGGTTGTTTTGTAGGTGGAGGGCCTCTGCTACAGGCCAGTGGGGTCTGAGGAGTCTCCCCTCTCCGTGGCCGCAGGGGAGGATATGTCACTGTCATCCTGTGGCCCACCTGAGGGAGGTGGAGGTGTTGTTTGTGCCACAAGCCTGTGCCTCAGAACCGCCACTAGCTGGCCCAAGAGGTTCACGATATGGCCCAGGCGGGTGTCGATGGACCTCAGCAGCAGGCTGAGCTCACGGGAGTCCTCCTGAGCCTGGCCCATTAGTCCCTGGGCCCGTTCATAGGCCCTAAGGACTCTGGTGATGTTGTCCACGGCTTCGGTACAAGTGTCTGGTTGTCTTTGACTCCCCCTTGCCCTCCCACCTGCCCTGCTGTCACGGACCTGTTGCCTCACCACTGTACGCACCCGCCTACACTCCTTGACCTCTTCGGTTGGGTGGGGTAGTCATCCTCTGGGAAAGGGAGAGTGTTGCAGGCAGCACTGGTGGTGGTGGTAGAGGCCCCACAGGTCGTAACAGCAGGAGTCAGTGTTGTTGTTGCTGATGTGGTGGCGGGGGGACAGTGGGGTCCTGGGACCTGTTGCGCACTGGCATGCCAGATGGGCCAGCTTCTTGCTCCGCCTCCCCTAAATCCAGGGAGTCATCATCAGAGAGTCCATGTTCCAGGGGTGGAGACTGGCTCTGCAGGTTGGTGTTGTCTTCCTCTGCAGTCAGTTCTTAGTCACCTGTGGGACATAGTAGAAATGGTCATTGACGTGCACCCCTCAAGCTTGGTGTTCAATGTATCTTATTTCCAGGTTATACAACAAACAGTTTACTAGTTATCACATTGTATGTCTGCACAGTAATGTGCTTCATGACATGACGTGGAGGTACATACATTATTTTTCCATGGTGTGACATGTCAATGGGTAGCATGCCCCACATGCAGATTTTGTGATTACGAGGACATGTCATCTGACAACTGGTGGCACTACGACTTGATGTGAAGCATCTTTGCTGATTACTGTGCCTGGCAGGCATTACAGCTGCACATGAACTAGCCATTGTCATCCCATGCATAACTTTGCCATGTCCTGTGCTTTGATGTATTTGTTCTACAGACTGTGCTTGCTTTGTTTTCATATGGTCCTTCACGCTCAACCCCCATGGAACTGTTTGTGCCCTGATTTTCTCCAACATGGGATTTGGTGAGTCACACCTTCTGTGACAGTTACATACGCTTAGCTGTCTGCACACTGTAACTTGTTATTGTATCTGGGTCAATTTTGGTGGGATTGGAGGGCTGCATGTTGTCATATGGCTCCATGCTTCTTGTGAGGAATGGTGGGGTGCATGCACTGTCTACTTACCTGTTCTGTTGTCACATTGGAGTGGACTTTATGACACTTCTCTCTAGCTGTGTGTTTGAGTGCTCCATCCTGCTCAGGGGTGGGACAGAAGCCTGGTGGGAGTTGTTGGGCAGGCCTCACACCCCCAAACAGCCCTCCCTGGGAAGATGGCTACCTATCTGTAAGTTTGTTTGTTGTAGTCCAATGGCTGACACATGCTTCTGGGTGGGGGTGGGCTCCATCTTGCTCAGGGGTAGGACAGGGGGCCTGGTGAGAGTTGTAGTGCAGGCCTCCCACCCAACAGCAGCCCTCCCTGGGGAGATGGCTACCTACCTGCAAGTTTGTTTGTTATAGTCCATGGCTACCATATGTTTCTGGATGGGGGATATGCTCCATCTTGCTCAGGGGTAGGACAGGGGGCCTGTTGGGAGTTATAGTGCAGGCCTCCCACCCACCAGCAGCCCTCCCTGGGAAGATGGCTACCTACCTGTTAGGTGAAGGTAAACCATACAATGGCTGCCACATGCTTCTGGGTGGTGGGTGAGCTCCATCTCGCTCAGGGGTGGGTCAGGGGGGCTGGTGGGAGTTGTAGGACAGGTTGCCTATACACATGCAACCCTGGGAATGTTGCAGGCTACCTTTGGGGTGATTTCGTTGGAGTGGATGTTAGACCTGTGTTGGGTATTGTCGTGCATATGGATGTAATTGGGCCTATGAGGTTTAACTTTATGGTTGTGCAAAACAGTACATAGCAGTGTAACGGTATACATTTGTTTGTCCTTACCAGCCTGCACTCCCCCGGCTATTCCTGTGCGACTCTCTGGATGCAGTATGGCAAGCACCTTCTTCTCCCATGCAGTGAATGTTTTTGGTGGAATGAGAGGGCCACCACCAGTAATAGAAGCCAGCTGAAGATTATTGTTCTTCTTCTGTTTTACCACCCTCTTCAGGTCATGCCACCGCTTCATGATTTCCTGCTTGGAGTGCGGGGTGGTACCTACTGCATTGACCTTGTCGACTATCCTTTCCCACATCTGTGCTCTGGTGGCTAATGGTGTCTGTTGGACCAGGTGACCAAATAATTGTGGTTCTACTCTGATTATCCCATCCACCATGACTGACAACACACTGAGGTGCAGTTGTGAGGGTGGTGGGGGTGGTGTGTATGTGTGTGTTGTGGTGCTGGTGAGGTGTGTGGTGTTTTACCTATCCAATGTGCTGCAGGGTTTGGTTCCTTCAGGGCTGGAGTAGTGCAAAGGATCTTGGTCAGAGAAGGGGCTGGTTTTATACTCAGCTATGTGGGTGTCTCAAAATGGGGTATTGCGGTCAGGTGTGTTGTGTGGGTTGGCCTGGGATTTGTATTTTTGAAGTTGCCATGAGGGTGTGTCATTGGGGTGTGTTAGGTGTTTTTGGGGGCAGAGGTAGTTTGATGTGTCCACTTGGTGGCCTTGTGATGTGTTTTTTTTGTCGACCACCATATTTGTCACAGAGCGTTCGCGGCGGTGGGTATGCAACAGCCCTACCGCTTGCTCTCCCATTCATCACTGTTTGCGATCGCGGCGGTCAGGAACAGCGGAACGTACCGCTGTCACATCAGGGGAATCCAATTTTTCCGTGCGTTGACTCCGCTGACCTGGCGGCGGTTTAGTCTTTTTCCGCCGCGAATCCGACCGCTGCAGACGGATTTTCACCAGCTCCGCCTTCTACCGGAGGTCTTTCGTGGCGTTGTTCTGCCATGGTCGGGATTTTTTGGCAGTTGATCCTAATAGGACCGCCGGTTTTGCCGCGGTATCGGCGGATGGTTGATTTCCGCCACCATGGCGGTCGGGTGATTTTACGTCCGCCATCCTAATAGACCTCTATGTTTCCACAGTTTACAACACCAACCAGGCTGTGATTTAACCAGGTTTACCTCACCAAACAAGGAAAGTACACCTAGCATAATGTCAAACAAACTCCGCTGGTGTGTCTGTTCCTACCTCGTAGAGACACCAACTATTCAACCACACAGAATGAAGGAGGTGTATCTGTCACTGCAGGAATCAATCAACATAAAGGCGACAAGCTTTGATGACACTTCAATGTGAAGGCTCCCTTTTATTTTCTGCACTTGCACTCCTTCTAAAATCAACATGAAGGTGTACCCGTCACCGTGATAGGCTCTGTGACATTTCCTGCACAGACACTCCTTCAACACTCCTGCTGCACAGCCGATGTGATTATTAGTGCACATGACACTCTGATACTGGTATTTTCTTGTAAATAATTGAGATGGGCGCAATTTACTGAAATGGCCACCCACACGTTACGATATGCACCTATCTACCATGTATCGACCTATTTCCTTTTAATTGCACAGTGCCCAACTGAACAAAGTGGCCACTCGCGTGCTGCCTTGTGTGCATATTTTTGTAGTATTTGCCTATGTCTTTCGTCCATTTTTCGTTGTATCTGTTTACCTACCAATTGCACAGTGCCCAACAGCCCAATAAGTCTGCTCCCATTCTGTCTTGCGTGCATTTTCTGCAAGCGATTGCCCAAAGGGTGCTGATTGACTCAGAGCTGCATAACTCAGAGCTGTTCCCTCAACAGCTCACGACACAGTTCGTTCTCGAAAAAACACACCATCACTATGCCGGTTTCTGCTGCTCCTGACCCCGCAGCCAACACTCCAGAACTTTGTCGCCTCAGTCCCAGGGACCTACCGCCAACAGCCACTCCCATGCCCTGCTTATTGCAACCAGCTGCCAACAGTGTGCCTCTCTGATGTTGAGGTGCTCACTTTACAAAACAATCCCATACTCATCACCAGTATAACAAGGATGTCCACGCTGTAACAGGATTTAGGTGAGTACAGAGTAGAGTCTATATTCATCAGAAACTCACCCATCAAACACCAGCTACAACTAACCACTGGCTCATAAACTACATTTCATATTCCAGATTCTACATTCCACCACACTAGATGCTGCTGGAGATTCTCCGGACTTAACCTGCTAGATCGATGTGCTGCAGCAGCCTCCAGTGCCATACTGAATGCTGATAACCCACCAAGAGGAGAAAAGCTGCATACAACCGCTGTGTGTTTTCTTTCAAGCAAACACTCACTCCCAGCCTTCCTGATAATCATGGCTCTTTGCTATGAACAGGTATGCAGTACGTCGTCTCACCCTATTTTTTATATTTATTAAACATCCAGTTTACCGGTGAAGTTGGATTCGTAATAAATATTTAGGAAAATTTACTTTTAACAAGCATTAGAAAAGCCAATAGGTCTTGCCTATGCAAGAGCTTTTTGGCAATGTGTTTTAGCAATGTGTTACAGCAGTGTTGCTGCTGTTTATCATGGCTAAAAGGTAGTGGAATGTGGTAGAGTGCAGTAGAGTGGAGAGGATTAGATTGATGTAGAGTGGAGAGGGGTAGATTGAGGTAGAGTGGAGAGAGGTAGGTTGAGTTACAGTGAAGAGAGGCAGATTGGGGTACAGTGGAGTGAGGTAGATTGTAGTAGTGTAGAGTGGGGCAGATTGGAGTGGAGGAGAATGTAGTGGGGGAGAGGTGTTGATTGGAGTGGGATAGATTGAGGGGGTAGATAGGATTGGAATGTGTAAGTCTTCTTATTAGAGCATTTACAGCGTGAGTTCAGGTAGGTATATCATACCATGATCCCATAGTCCACACAAAATAGTCACTTCTAAGTAAAAGAAAAAAGACAATCAATCAGCCAATTAATCCATAGTTGGTGGTCAAAAGAGAGGCACTTTACTCCGTTCATGGATATAGATGCAACTGCACAAAAGCCACGCAGGAATATTTGGTCTTAAAAACACTTTTCTAAAAGTACATTGCGCAAGGCCAGTCAGTCAGTCAGTCAATCACTTTTATTCGATTTTAAAAAAATCATAAAAAGACACAGGATACATTTCAGAATTACACATACAGAAAATTAAATGATCACTAAAAGAATATTTACATAATATATATACGTAATAGTTCATCGATCATAAGATCAAGGTATTGTAAAGTGGCATATGCGTGAACAATTTATATTTACAATCAAAAAGATTCAAAAAATACATTTAAAAACATTTGAGACATCAATATATCTATATTCATATAGAGGTTACATTTAAGAAATTTCGTTTATAATCAATCCATTATTGCTTTTACTGCGCTTCTTATTAATGCGTACTCCTGCTGCTAAAAAATGTGCAACATGGAAAGTGACATGTGCATTGTGCAAAAGTTGCAGGAATAGAAGTGCAGGCCTCACTTGTGAGAAACGGGCCTCTCTAAGGATGGGGACAACATATTTCCTCCTGATTTTATCATAATGTTCACAGAACATGATAAAATGTAAAGTGTCCTGTGGTGAAAAGTTGTCACAATCACAAGGTTTGTTATTATCAGGGGTATCCCATCTGTAGTATGTGCCCAATAAGAAGTGAATTAAATTCAAACGAAATCTAATTAAAAGAAAGCGGTGGAATGAGTTATTTACAAATACCAGGTAAGGTTCTGGGCCTGGAACAGTTTTGAGTGTAAAATTCCTTCTCAATGTAATTTTCTTAAGTTCAGTTTCCTCTCGCTCTGTGATAAAAAGGTTAATCAGTGATTCCTTGATTATTTTAACATCCTCCTTCCTTATGCTCTCTGGGGAATTAAAAAGGTTGATGCGTCCCACCTGTGCTAACATGTTTTTCACATACAACATCCATGGGATCTTTAATACTCCATCCATATTTAAACAATCTTCTAGAATTTTGTGATTTAGAGTAATCTCTTCGTTTAGCCAGGTTTTTAACCAAAAAATAACAGGGGCAGATTTTATGACGTCAGAGACGTACCCAACCCCCAGTTCTGAGTGAATAGTGAAAGTGGGGCAGGACTGGGGAACAGAAAGTAATGATCTTAAAAACCTGTTCTCTGCCCTTTGAATAAGGACGGGCTCTATGTATCCCCAGATTGAGGCCCCGTAGTTGGCAATTGCGATGCTCTTAGCATTATATACTTTGAGAATCGCGCTCGACGGTCTTGAACCCAGTTTTCTAGCAAAATTCAGGATGGCTCCTGCCGATCTACTCAGAGCGTTGGATTTGGCCTTATACTGGGGACACCACGTGCCTTTGTCGTCAAATAGGACGCCCAAGTAGGTGAAAGAGGGAACCCTCTGAACCTCCTATCCTGTGCAGACCAGGGTTATGGGTTTCCTTCTTTTCCCTTTGTGACCCATGATCATAACATGGGATTTTTGTGTGTTTACTTTTAGGTCTAAAGAGGTCATAAAATCCCCAAAAGAGGCCAAAAGTTTATTCAGGGCAACGCCAGTTCTTGCCAGGAGAAGCGCATCGTCCGCGTACAGGAGGACCGGAATATTAGTCTCTCCTGCACGCGGGACGTCGGTGCCCAGGGCGTTAAGTACCGGCTCCAAGGTGTTTATGTACAAAGTGAAGAGGAGAGGGGCAAGGATACATCCTTGCCTCACTCCTCTCTCGGAGCTGAAGGATTTAGTGCATCTACCGTCCCTGGTTACTCTAACTGAGGCCTCCAGCCCCTGATGTAGGTCAGCCAGAAACCCAACTAAAGATTTTTCAATAACCATGTCCAAGAGGACCCCCCACAGCCTTGACCTGTTAACCAGGTCAAAGGCTGAGGAGAGGTCCATAAAAGGCTGAGGAGAGGTCCATAAAAAAATGGTTGTTCATAGTTATTATACATAACCAGTTCCTTAATGTGCTAGAATACTCGGACTCATGTTGTAAATGCTCTAATTAGAAGACTTAAACATTGGCCCCTGATTGATCAAATTTATCAAGTTGAAGCACTATGACAGTTTATTTTGGATGCTGGTAAACTGCTGACCTTAATATTTGAACCAACATTTGAAATTTCATTTAATACTCCTTTTAGATGTTTCAATTTTCTGATGCTTCTTAACTTAAGTCAAGTAGATCCACGTGTTTCCCAGTGGTTCAGATCTTTTGGTAAGAGACATTTTGAGAACCTGTGTCGTATTCATTACTCCTGACTTTACGGGCTAAGGTTCGGGGCTTGTCTTGGGTCATTGCGCACTACTAATTTCCTTTCCCTTTTTTCATGATCTATGTGGTAATAGTATACACCAATCAGTAAGAAGGAACTGGGTGTGCACAACTTTTATAAATTTGAGCTACTCCTGACACCTTCTCAGCCTATCTATGCTCACTCCAATATGTCTTCTGGTGTTTGTTTCATACCTGCATATGTGTGTTTATTTTACGTCCCATGTCATGAGAGATAACAGTATTATGAAAGTGGTATATAAATGACTTTGCTTTCTAGCCTTTCCAAAGGTACTAACTTTATTTTTTTAAATATTTCTCCTTTGTATGTTTACCATGATACAGTGCTGTCAATTAATGAGCCTGTCAAAACACTGTGTTTGTTGTGTAATTTATGAGTCTTTGTATGATTGTTTGTTTCTTGTCAATAGATCATATATGTGTTTAAGGATTTGTGACATATACAAAGCCCTGATGAAGTCTTTGTAAAGTGAAACACATCACCACAGGATCATGGTATGATATACCTACCTGAACTCACGTCATAAATGCTCTAATTAGAAGTCTTATACATTGGCCCTTGAATGATCACATTTATCATTAGGACTTAACATTCAATCTTACGTTTTTCTATTTTCTGATACTTCTTAACTTAAATCAAGAACATCCATGTGTTCCCCAGTGGTTCCCTGATGAAGCCTTTGTAGGTGAAACGTGTTGGCTGTGCTATCTTGAAAACACGCAATAAATAACAATACTAGACCAATATCCAAGACCCACGAGCATTTGTTTAAGGTTGAATGTGGTCATACATAATTATTTCCATTGCCTCTCTATCCTTGGTGAAAAAAAATGTTTGAATGTGTGGTCAACGTGCAGCTGGCCATTGAGATGGGCAACGGGTTCTCTCTATTATAGTGACTACTTCAGGCGGTGCCTGGCTGATGAGAGGTGCTACCTCAAAACCGGTCCCAGGATGCTTTTTTTCCAGTCCAGGGAAGACCTGGCTCAGCAGTTTGGACTGGATTGTTCCCATGAGGCACAGGGCGTAGACTGATTTGCATATGGCTGGTTCTAAACTGGGGTGGTGGAGTGAGCTAAAGAACGGTGATGGATTCCACCCACATTTGTGACTGGGGGTGAGTGTCTGAAAAGTTTCAGCACTCTGTCCATCATCTCCTTGTGTTTGCTTTGTTCGCCCTAAGTTGGCAGGGTATGCCCAGACGTGGGTCCCTTGCTCACTTTGCCACTGGATTCAGGCTAGTCTGGCTGATGAGGGGCATTACCCCGAAACTGGTCCCAGGATGCTTGATTCCAGTCCAGGGAAGACCTGGCTTGGCAGTTGAGGCTGGACTGTTGCCATGAGGCACAGGGACAAAACTGATTTGCATATGGCTGGGTCTGAACTGGGGTGGCGGAGTGAGCTTAAGAACGGTGATGGATTCAACCCAGATCGATGACTGGGGGCGAGTGTTTACAAAGTTTCAGCACTCCGTCCATCATCTCCTTATGTTTGCTTTGTTCGCCCTAAGTTGGCACGCTATGCCCAGACGTGGGTCCCTTGCTCAATTTGCCATTGGATTCAAGCTAGCCTGGCTGCTGAGGGGTGTTACCCCAAAACCGGTCCCAGGATGCTTGTTTCCGGTCCAGGGAAGACCTGGCTTGGCAGTTCAGGCTGAACTGTTGCCATGAGGCACAGGGCCAAGACTGATTTACAAATGGCTGGGTCTGTACTGGGATGGCGAAAAGAGCTAAAGAATGGTGATGGATCAACCCAGATCTGTGACTGGGGGTGAGTGTCTGAAAAGTTTCAGCACTCCGTTCATCATCTCCTTGTGTTTGCTTTCTTAGCCCTAAGTTGGCAGGGTATGCCCAGACGTGGGTCCCTTGCTCACTTAGCCACTGGATTCAAGCTAGTCTGGCTGATGAGGGGCATTACCCCAAAACTGGTCCCAGGATACTTGTTTCCGGTCCAGGGAAGACCTGGTTCAGTAGTTCGGGCTCGACTGTTCCCATGAAGCACAGGGCAAGACTGATTTGCATATGGCTGGGTCTGAACTAGGGTGGCCAAGTGAGCTAAAGAACATTGATGGATTCAACTCAGATCTGTGACTGGGGGTGAGTGTCTGAAAAGTTTTAGCACTCTGTCCATCATCTCCTTGTGTTTGCTTTGTTTGCCCTAAGTTGGCAGGATATGCCCAGACATGGGTCCCTTGCTCACTTTGCCACTGGATTCAAGCTAGCCTGGCTGATGAGTTGTGTTACCCCGAAACCGGTCCCATAAGGATTGTTTCCAATCCAGGGAAGACATGGCTTGGCAGTTCGGGCTGGACTGTTCCCATGAGGCAAATCGCCAAGACTGATTTGCATATGGCTGGGTCTGAACTGGGGTGGGGGAGTGAGCTAAAGAACGGTGATGGATTCAACCCAGATCTGTGACTGGGGGTGAGTGTCTGAAAAGTTTCAGCACTCTGTCAGTCACATCCTTGCGTTTGCTTACTTCAGGCGGTGTAGCATTGAACTCCCTGCCTGCCTTCCTTTCTTAATTAGTAACTTTTAGAGTAGCAAACAAATGTAACTTAAAAATCTCTTCAAAATAGAGACTGATAGCTTAAACTGAGAGACTGCTTTTCAACTGTGGAGAATTGACAGATCTGCTCTTAGTTGTAAGGTGAATTGTTTGGCTTGCTGGTCCAACTTGAGCTTTGCATATCATCACATAAATATTATTAATATTTTTATGTTGGACACTGCTAATTCTTTAAATAGTGGGGATTTGATGGCTGGACTCTTCAAATGAGAGTTGCTGTCCAGTGTCCCCAACCTCTTACCCTGAAAAGGCAGAGCAGGAGTGCCCTGAACAGACCTCTACCACAAAGGTCTCAACATGCCACTGGAAATATTGGTTGAATAGCTGACTTGGAAATGCCGGTTCAACTGCAGCTTTTCATAGGTAAGCATGGCCAAATATAATGGAAGGGCACAGCTGGAAGATGGTCATTTTTACCAATCATTTGAGGGTTTGACCCTCAAAATAGGTCTTGTTTTATTCTACCTACAACCACTACTCACTAACTAGAAACAATGGAGTTTACACCCCGAAGACAGCATCTGCTCCACTGCTCACTCCCAGGTACAGATGAAATGACGATTTGCTGATGTGAAAATGGAAACTCAATCTGAGCTTTCCATTGAAAAATATTTGAGAGTGCAAATGTTAAATGTATGACTTGCTTGTTATGTTCTCAATGTTTGTTGTTGATTGTGAAACATTTTAGCAGTTTATGTCTCTTGGTCGTGCTGCTAAAATTACTTTTACTCAAGGGGGCTCAGCCTAAAAACTTTGACGGTCATTGAGGTAAGGGTCCTCTAAATACTGAACCTTCACTATGCAGATAGATTTCTCCTTAGTTAAAACTAGAATAGGCGTAATAAATGGTCAATATAATTTTTATTATCAATTGTCTTTCTCCCCACACAGTTGCAGATGTCGACTGAGCGGCCAGTGCCCTAACCACATATAAGGTGCTCCATTGGAAAACTATCAGCATCTGTGAAAATGTAAATTATTTACATTTTAATCCTTTGCATATATGTGCAGGGTATACCGCCTTCACGTTGCTTTTTTGCAAGGATAGAGAGAAGCACAACAAACAGAAGAGGCATAGGGACCCTGGGCACTCCAAAAAGCTTGGATCCCCTCTGATAGTTCTGATAGTTTCTTCTGGCACTGGTCCAACAAAAGTGATATTGTCAAGGTGCACAATGAGACATACCCTTCGGGCCCGTAGGCTCTCTATGGCCGACCATAGCACCTTGGTGAACCTTAAGGGTGCCGAATAGAGTGAGAACTGTAGTGTCTTGAATTTGTAACTCTGGATTTTCCAATCAATCTGAAAATGAATAGAAACTTTCCGTTAGGAAAGCAAGGACATTTTCTATTCTTTACCATTTGTAAAGGTAATCACCAGGGGGAGGGGCACAACACAGAATATTCTTCAATGAACACAACTTCTAAACCTACCTTCCAATCATGGAAATGTTACCACAGACTTGGTAAAGATAGTTAAGAATTAAGGGTTCAACGGGAACTTTAACCTTCTGGAGAAGTGTAATTTAGTGCTCCATACTTTTATGCGACAAAATATGAATGTTTACTAAAATATTAATCAGTGTGCAAATGTATTACTCATAATGTTAACAAATGGCTATATTTATTCGTAGTGGAATCAACTTTTTAATAATCAAGTTGTAATACATGGGGTTCTGTAATCCCTGTATAAACAGCAGGCTCTGATTTCCTTATAATCAGTGATTTGTGGCGGACCCAGTCTCAGATTATAAAGAAAATATTTCAGAACTCAAATATTATAAATTATTACCATCGAGTTTTGATGTCACAATGCCTGCTGCCAGAAGCCTTTAGATTCTGAGTTATTGCAACTTTTTCTAACTGACTTTAAACTGTTTTTAATATCTACCTTAAATATCTAATTTGTTTTTAATGTGTTTCATTTTGCACTAGAGGTTTTATTTTGATTGTTCATGTTTGCAAACATGCTTTCTCTTTTGTATGAAGGAGAGCTACGCACCAAGGTTTTAAGTGGTTTGTGGGAAAGGTGATGGTGTGACCATGTATTATGTGGGATAAAGTACCCCTAGCATGCATGATAAGGATATTGCAAGCCACCTCAGAGTTCCATAACCTTATAAAGGAGCTTGGCATTCAACAGTGGCCTTCAGCCTTGTTCTTCTATATGGTTATAGAACTCCTCTGTGACTTGCAATATCCTTATACTATATGCTGGGGGTACTTTATCCCGTATATAATTGATGTATTGCTTATACATACTAACTGTATTCACTGACTGCCCTTTTCTCTCTTAACGTTAGCCTGACTGCGGCTAGGCCTTCTGTCTGACCAGAGTTTCTCAAAGTGCTTTTTTATTTTCAGAATAAAAATTTCTTCTTGAGTTGTTCCCATGTTTTCTTCCTACTTCAGGTATCCTTTCTACTTTGTTAGTTAGAATAGGCTTTTGTTTACAATGAGAATTAATAGAGTATAGTTTAGTAATTGGAACGTGGCCATGGACATGTAGTGTGTGGGGGATGTGAGAGGGCCTCCTGTACCAGTTAGATTGAACCATTGCTATTTCCAGGGCCATGCAGCTGTGTGTTTCTTTGTTGAGTGATGGGAAAGGAGGGAGTTTACCTGCTCCCAGGAAATGCAGTACCCTGATTGGTCCAACCAGAGGGAGTTGGTGGGACGAAGCTTCCAGAAACATCGACTGTATTTAATTGTGTGTCTCTTCTTAGTATAGTTCAGCAGATCCTGGCCTGACTTCACTGAGGGAAGATCTTCCCCAAACTCTACTGATTTCCCTTACTTGTGGTGTTGAGCTTCATGCTCGAACACATGTGCCTATTTCCCTTGAACCTTAACTTGAGTCAACAGATGCTGACACCTTCCTCATAATTTCCCCATTGCCACTTCTGATGCTTTGTTTAGATTAGAAAAGTTCCTTTATGAAACCAATCTATTTTCTGTTTTGTATCTTGTTATATTTTGCCTCTTTTTCATAATTTAAAATTTAGATGGCATGATCGCATATATATATATATATATATATATATATCTTCACTTCCGTGACTGGACAGCAGGTTTTTCGCCTTCGCCTCACGATCAACGGACACGGACCAACAAGTAAGTGCAAATCAGTTTATTCCATGGTATGCCGCCATAACATTTCGGCTCGTCCGAGCCTTGTTCCCATGACAATGTAATGCTAGTAAGCTCCCAAATTTAAAGTGACAGTGCATTTCAAAAACGACCATGTGAGAGGCATAGCAATAGACATGAAAGAATTACTAACAGCAATTAATATTTCTCATGGTCGGGATCTGCAAATTAACATTTAAAACAAATGCCATAAAAACACCCTATTGATCCATAGAGAATAAATAATGATTTTAAAAACCTTGTAAGTTAAAACCATCATTATTTCAAGCGATTTAAAATTCTTAGTGCATGTGCAATAAATGTGCAAATTTGCTGATAACCTGCAAATAAATGCTTGTGTGCAAAATACGCTTATTGAATCCACAATCACTGCTCAAATGCATATCGATGGATTCCTGTCCCTGCATTAGGGACAGTTGTTTGAATAGAAATTCCACAATTAATAAAAATGGGGTGTCAAGCTAGAATCCCTTGCCAACGGGATTTGATGTTAGGCGAATAAAGGGTTAAATCCTTTTTGTAAGCAAATCCCTGTCCATTATTGCCTTCAATATTGTCTGTATAGCAGCCTCAAGTGTGTGTGTAGAATTTCTGGTGTAGTGAAAGAAATGGTAATAGTGACAGTTAAAAACCAAACATTCGCTAATCCATAGGTAGTTCCATAGAACAATCTTGTAATCATTTTTCATTAATCTTATACTGTATCTGAGTAATGCGCAGTTATATATATATGCGTTGACCGTCCTCTTATGTTGCACTAATGGTGTTGTAATGAAATAAAATACCTCAATTTTGAAGAAAACGTCTGGATTCCCATATATATATATATATATATATATATATATATATATATATATATATATCCACAGCCTTGGCTCAATTTTGCGGTCCAATGGCGCTCTATCCACCGGTGCTTTGACTTCCAAGCAGAGCCCCGCTTCAATATATTCCACAACTCTCTTCTTCCAAGAGAATAAGTCCGCACTCACAACGCGTTGGTTTTTACTTCGTAATGCTGGAGTAATGACAACAAAATAAAAGGATTGGGAAAGTAACTTTTGTGAGTGCTGACTTATTCTCTTGGAAGAAGAGAGTTGTGGAATATATATATATATATATATATATATATATATATATATATATATATATCTCAAACTCCAAAACCTGGCCTGATGTTCTCTTTCAGGAAACCCAGGCACGGACGCATTGGTAGTAGTGGTTGTGGTGAATAAAACCCATAACAAGTATCTTTGGAGTGCGACTTCACTTTGTTCAATTGATATATATATATTCTGTATGGTGCGTTTTGGAATTCTTTTTCCTTTACCAATTAGGTGAGTATTATGAATGTCTTTTGATGCTCGCAATTCAATTACTAAAACACTGCAGACCTTGACCTATCCACACCAACTGGACAACCCTGTCCTGTTCAGAAGCGATTTTACACATTTATTTGATTCACAAGTCTTTGTATCAGACTCATCCATTTTTTTGCTGAGAGCGAATTGATTTCCTGCCAGTCATCCTTTATGGGCTCTAGTTTTATCCTTGGATCTTCTTGTTCACTTCAGCAGAAGGTAAGTGAAAGAGTTGTTCTAGCATGGAATACTCTGCCAGCTTCTATGCAGATGCAAACAGATCATATGAAATTTAGGAACTTCTTAAAGCCAGCCTATATGCAGATAACTACTGTTCATTTGCCAATATTTGTTCTAAAGCGCCAGGAAGCCCTCGGGTGTTTGCTGCGCTGGAACCAAATAAAAGAATAGAGCAGAACATGTTTTTCTGTGTGATCCAGTTTATGTATGTTTGTCCGAGGGAGTATGTAAACAATCCAATTCATGAAAAAGAAATCAAAGGCTAAATTGGTAATCGCCATGCACTTTCCCCACACCAACCAAAAACCAGGACCATCCAGAAAGGGGAAATAATGCAGTTTTAATGAATAGGCAGCATGGAAATAATAACATATAAGAATGACATATGTCTAGCATTTTAAACATATGTTACCTTTTACAGAAATGTATTAAATCACCTCAGGTAGTGCCTCACTCAAATTCATCCTGGGTGCTTACTTCTTTTTGTGTGATTTCTTGACAAATACAACATATTTTATAACCAGAATTTACACTTCTGCTTTGTAAAATGGAGAAAGCTTACTTTGCCTTGGGTACCTACGAGACTCCAGAATATTGTGCATTCGTTTCCCAAGTCATTGTGTCTGTTCTTCGCCCCTCCCCCCCTCTTGCCGTAAAATCCCCAACCTGCATTTTCAGCTCGGAGGTCTGCTGCCATGGTAACGCCTGGTAGTCTGCCAGCAGTCTCCACTTCCTGGTGTCTGCACCTCATTACACAGGCCCTTATGGGTGGAACTAGCGAAGAGGGTGAGCTGTAAGAATAGACACAATAGAGTGAGGAGAGACTAGAGAGGGTATCATACCTCCCAAATGAAGGAAACACGGAAATGGCTAATTAAATTACCCCACATAGTGACCATTACTTGCTCGTGGTACAGTCTCACTAGAATAACAACTCTCACTGTAGTTTCTACACCAGGTACAAGTTTCACTGAAAATTTGACTGTTTGCTGTGCATACACAGTAGATATCCAAGTGCTGTTACTACTGTGTAACCCCTTCCAATGCAGGTTTAGATTTGCATAAAGATGTTTGCCAAATTGTAGACAGTTATTTTGATGAACAGTGGAAATATGACAACACAGCCCGCTTTGCACAACCCTACTTAAAGTGAGAACATCTCACTTAAATGTGCACCTTTCATTGTCATTATGGGCACTCTTTTCCATTTCTGAGTTTTCCCTTAACATACTATTGTATTGTGGGAGATGTATTCCTGATTCATGTTTACTGAACTAATTGGACTTACATACCTGAAAACAATGGTTTGAAAATGGAAAGCCCAGAAATTGATCATGGTAACCCTGATGACATGGAGGCATCTGTTTACCTTACCATCTGGGAATTGGAAGACATTGGTGTCAGGCCTACATAGCTCAGAAATGGCTGAAAGTAAAAATATCAAATAAGATGGGCGGTGAGTGGTTCTTAGCCAACTCTTTGATTGTCTCCAGTGTAAGTAGTAGTCAAAAGGCTTTCGATGCCTGTGTTTTCATGTTTCATGGTATTGCTAGGTATCGGACAAGGAACTTGGGAAAGTTGCGCCCACCGTGAGGCAGGCAGCAAGACTTTGCCATTTTCACTTTCCTAAGAAGAGAACAGATTGAGTGAGGTTGTAAGTGAATGGGTAGTAAAGCACACTGCTGTGGAACTACGCGGAGCTCGTAGTTAGGAAATAAATACATAGTCATTGTATGTAGGTTTTATGTCAGGCATAAGATATTTATGGCCAACGCGATGCATTTGAAGCTCCTGGTCAATTAGATTTTCCTAAAGGTGGTTAGAGGTGACTGATGAAAGCCATTTCCCTAGCATACCTTAGAAACGTACTAAACTATTGCAAACCTCAACCACTTAAGTAAGAGGGTAAAGCTATACTAGAAGTTGCACAATACAAGACTGAGGAAGACGCATGAGACAACAAGCATTGGCAAAGCCAATGGGACTTACTTTTGCCCCCCCCCGAATTGTGGATTTGCAAACGCTTATTTTGTTTCGTCATTGCTTTTGCTAGATTGTATTGCCGCCAGACCCTACCAATAAAAATTGCCTTAAAGCAATGTGTGAATGTGCTTCTTATGAAAGGGCAGAATACCGTCAATCGCTGTGAATTTAATCAACGGCTGTAGTGGGATGACCAACTGTCGTATGCGGTATGCTGTAATGGCTGTAATTAACATGTGAACAACAGAGCAATGGATGAAGAAGGCTGGCTGAAAGCCCCTTTAAGTATGTATGTTATATAGCTTATTTTAGTAAAATCAAAAGGACGTGTCTAACAGCAGACCCCCAAAATGGGTATAGTCACTCATTCAAGAGGGAAGTGTAGGGGAAATAGTGTTTGTGACGATATCTCCAATCGAAAGCAGTGCCACCTCAGCTTTAAAAAAACAAAAAAAGAGATTTAAGGAGACGTTTTCACTGATATCTAGAAGGAACACTGTCCAGTGGAGGGTCAGTAGAAAGAACAATCAAAACTAGATTATAACCCCTGATGGTTTACAGTATTGAGGTGAGGTTTAGAGAAGGAGTGTGACACGCAGGTGAGCTAGTACAGTCACACTCTTTGAGGTAAAGATGTAAAAGTGTAGCAGTATGACAGGAGAACTGTTGGACTAAATGCTGCATGCCTCAGCAGGTCAGCATGAGTTATCATGTGATGTTGTTAAAGGAATTGTTTGAGAGAGGCAGAAGAGGTCAGAGGGAACCTAGTGCAGAGTCCTTACATGAATACGAATAGGGATCTACAGAGCATATATCCATATCTTCTCCTGAAACTAGATCATATCTCCTCTCGAACCTAGAAACACCCGACTTACAAAGATCACAACAAAAGAATTAGCTGGGTCATGGATTTACTTCAGAGTCTTTCTTTACTGGCATGTATGTTTGCTTTAAAAAAGTGCTCAGCTGATGTATGTGTATGTTTGTATGTGTGTGTTTGTATGTGTGTGGTTGTATGGGTGTGGTTGCATGGGTGTGGTTGTGTGTGTGGTTGTATAGGTGTAGTTGTGTGTGTGGTTGTGTGTGTGGTTGGTTGTGTGGTTGTGTGTGTGGTTGTGGTTGTGTGGTTGTGGTTGTGTGTGTGTGGTTGTGTGTGTGTGGTTGTGTGTCTTTGTGGTTGTGTGTGTTTGTGGTTGTGTGTGTTTGTGTGTGTGTGTGTGTTTGTGTGTGGTTGTGTGTGCCACCTCTTGTCTCCCTTCGGGACAGAAAGCGGCAGCAATAGAGCCTCGCTAGCGAAACAGCGCATGCGCTGCATTCGTAGCGAGACCTAAAAAGGAAAGTTAATACCATGCTGTACAAAATAAAACACAAGGAATTTATCAAACATAAAAAGGGAGTAAGCAAACAGTGGAAGCAAAGGTAGATCATGTGCATATGTTTAGGTGGCAGGAGACATGGAAAACGACTTACTACCCATTTGTATTGTTTCAAGCTCCTACATACAACCGTTTTTGTACTTTATTAAAAATATTTTAAATTGACGGCTCCCTTGCTGCCGTTACAATGAAAGCTTTCGCATGGAGATAGTTGAGCTAGAATGTTGTTGCTAAGTATTTGATACTTTTGTTTGGTTAATCAGTGTGGCGGTTTGAAGCGTGTGAGCAAGTTGGGAAAGAGCAAGAGTTGGCTGTTAGATTGGAGGCGTGGTAAGGGAGTTGCCTAGGTTACTGTTTAAGAGCAAAAGGGCTAAGTGCTGCGATGAATGTTCATGGTGGAGTTTTATGGACACTTTTGTGTTATAGCAATACGGAGCATTCTGAAGGTTAAGGACCCTTAGGTGGCAGAGAGGATTTGGGGAAATATTAAAAGTATGGTATGTATGTGCTTTAATGTAAGAGGACTTATTGTGGGGTACAGAGATATAAGCAAAAGTATAATCCCTGTTGTAAAGTAACCTCTTAGACAACAATATATACTCTCTGTCAAGACCAATAAACTTATCCTGCTATCCGCAAATTGAATACCTCTCAGTCACAAGTATCAACTACTATCACAGTATTATCAGGTGTCACAGTATACTACGAATCACATCTAAAGTTATAGTTAAAAAAGAAATTTTATTCGAATAAGTACCTCCCTTTGGGTTACAATCTAAATGACAATTAAAAAAAAATATCATTAACAACAGTTGACGCAGCGTTTCGGTGTACAATTATTCTTTTCCACCATCATCAGGACGAAAACACTTTCTTTTATAAAAATCTAAAAATAAAAACAACATTTT
The DNA here is from genome assembly GCF_964261635.1 of Lissotriton helveticus. Taxonomy (NCBI): domain Eukaryota; kingdom Metazoa; phylum Chordata; class Amphibia; order Caudata; family Salamandridae; genus Lissotriton; species Lissotriton helveticus. The sequence goes on along the minus strand of NC_136057.1, from coordinate 1,268,224,142 downwards.
AGATGCCTGGTGTATACTGTAGACCCTAAGAATAATCAATATACCATTTACAATATATCATACCTCTACATGTACTTGCACACTGTATAGCGTTCTACAAGGCTATATTGGTCTCTAGATTCATTTAAAGCAAGTCCAGTGACAATATTACTTGATGTCTGTCTCCATCAGATTTTCTCAATCCCATTTATATAATACAATGAGACAAAACTGCCCATGGGACCCAATTTCCCTCACATCATTAAAGATGGCTGATATTTATTGTGAACTCATATGGTTGATCAATATAACATTTGCATTGTATAATATCTCTACATATATTTGCACACTGTATAGTGCTCTTATTTTGGTCTGTAGATTCATTTACAACAAGTCAAGTGACAATATTGCTTATTAAGTGTCACAATCACATGTTCTCAATCGTATTTATATAATATAATGAGACAGAACTGCACATGGGGCCCAATTTCTCTCACACCTGGGTTGATATCATCATTCACTATTGGTATAGCTTACAAAGCTATGTGTATAAGGATATTGTCTTTAGTTACCTTATAACATTCTTAGGGAATATGATTCATCAATTTCATAATTCCAGGGTAAATCAATGTATCCTCTGGCTGCTTTATTGGAGCTTTGGAAATAGATAGATTTCAACCATTTTAGTCAGATATCGACATTATATCATAAAAAGGCTTTTTAGAGTGAATTATACCTCTATTTGGTGATGTGATTACCTTTTTGTTCGTTTCTATTATTAAAACTGGCTCATCCTTATCAAAGCTACACGTTGGAGCCACCGTCTCTTGTCTGTTACCTTACGGGAATGGGCTCTCTGCTCTTGATTAAGACAGCTGTAAAGAATGAGAACCCTTCTCATTATAAGCACAAGTTAGTTTCCCTGACTGACACGTAATATATTGACACAAACTTACCCCTCAATAAATAATGTGTGTGCTTTCCTTCTTGCCACTCAATAGTTACACTCACTTGGATTGTGTTACCGGGTTCTGAAATTTGAAATGTGGACAAGTATTACTAGTCCCCCATAATTAGCCCACAAGATCATGAACATTAGCTTCCCGTCATTGTTACTTTATTCTATAATCTATGCCCTGTCCGTTTAATGTAGCAAAGACTTTTACGCGCTCAAATCTATCATTCACTCGTAGTGCGTGTAATGATCACAAAAAAGGTTCTTTTGTGCTGACCAACTTTTTGCAAGAACCGCAAGTTGTCCCTGTTTGAACGCTAAACTAGTCAGTGTTCTTTAAGGCTATTTGAGCCATATCGGCTCCTAATGGTATAACCAGCATTATTCTAAATCTCGGGGTAGTATTTTCTACCCCCACATAGAAAACAGCTGCGTTTTTTAGGGTTCTTAGCAGTACCTGTTAAAAGCAATGCGGACTCCCTGCTCCAACGTGCGACACCGGAAGAGTTTTCAAAGTAGATTGCTTCCGGTTTCCTAACTCATTTATACTATTCCGGTATGTTGCAACCCGGAAATAGATGTTTATTTATACGCGGTCTCTACTACGTGTCAATGCTCGATATTTATTATTGCATTTATTTATTTTGTTTATAGTTCCATTTTTTAAAATTACTAACAATAAAGACTATTAGTCCGAGCGGTAGTGTCTAATTGTCTGCAACAATCTAAGGTGGCGTTGTCTGATGTTCGGCACCGCTCTATGGCGGCCATCTTGGACTGTCTTATCACATAATTCGAACACACTGATTAGGGTGTAACTTTTCATGTAAAACGAAAAATTAATATTGTTAAACTATGCCTCTACTCTATGTTTTTATGGTATTATAATACAAATATTTAACCCAGATATTGACATACACAACATCATTGTTATGCAACTTCATTGGACATCTTAAGCGCATTGGCATAGGTGTAAACCAATCTCTTAACACCTTCCCCTTGATTACTAAGGAGATGTTCCCCAGTTTGGTGGAGAGAGTAAACTCAGGCTCTCAGGTAGATCCGTGCCCCCCTAGTGTCTTTAAGCCTGCTATTTCGGGATGTGAAGAGGATGTTCTTACCCTCCTAAATAAGTCGCTGGAAATGGGACAGGTTGCGACGTCTTTCAAAGAAGCTCGGTTGATTCCGCTTCTAAAAAAACCCGGGGCCGATGCAAAAAATTTAAAGAATTACAGGCCCATCTCCCAACTACCCTTTCTAGCCAAAGTAATTGAGCAGCATGTTTTGACACATCTGTCGAAACACCTGGAGACCAACAACCTACTAGAGCAAAATCAAGCTGGCTTTCGCAAACATCATAGTACGGAGCTGGTGATGGTGTCCATTTTAGATGAACTACGATGCAGAGCTGACAAGAAGATCCCCGGGGCCCTGGTGCTCTTAGATCTCTCCGCCGCGTTTGATACGGTGTGTCATAATCTACTGTTGAAACGTTTGAGAGATCTGGGCATCGGGGGGACCGCGTTAGGCTGGCTAACTTCATTCCTGCAGGGAAGATCTCAGAGGGTCCAGCTGTCAGACTCTGTATCTACTGCAGCAGCCATAACCTGTGGAGTTCCGCAGGGTTCAGCTCTCTCACCGCTCCTTTTTAATATATATCTTCAGCCACTGATTTTTGCTCTTAACCACATGGACTGTCAGATTTACAACTACGCCGACGACACTCAGATTATCATACAAATTGAGGACACATCTGGAGCCCAGGCTAGGTTGCATAACATCTTAAAGTTCACAAGCAACTGGATATCCACCAACTCCTTAAAAATCAACCCAGAGAAGACCGAAGTGTTGCCCATCACCAGCTCGGGTAATCCGTGGAGCGATCGCTACTGGCCAAAAGGAGTTGGGTAGGACCCTGGTACCAGCTGCGGTGGTGAAAAGCCTGGGCATCCACATTGATGGTAATCTTTCTATGAAAAATCAGGTGTCGTCGGTGGTGGGCACGTGTGTGGGCCTCCTTAGGCAGTTGCGCAAAATCTCGCAGATGCTGTCCTTTTCTACCTTAAGAACTGTGGTGTCTGCAACAATTCTAGGCCGTCTCGACTACGGAAATTCTCTTTATGTAGGACTCCCCCAGCAACAACTTTCAAGACTGCAAATTGTAATGAATGATGCAGCGAGATTGATTTTTGGAAAGCCTAGAAGAACACATGCCTCTCCTCTCCTATGCCAACTACATTGGCTTCCAATTAGGCAGATGATTTTATTCAAAGGCATGTGCATTGCGCATAAGGCAGTCTATGGCAATGCTCCCAGTTATATTAAAGCTAGGCTGGTACAATATTTTCCAAAAAGAACGTTGCGCTCATCTGAGGATTCGCTTTTGATCTGCCCTCGCTATCGCATGGCTACCTGTGGTGGACGTGCCTTTTCAACTACTTTACCGGCAGCTTGGAATAAATTACCTCTCTGCCTACGGAAAGAACCAAATCTATTGCCTTTCAGGCGAAAGCTAAAAACGATCCTCTTCCGAGAAGCTTGGGGCTTGATCTGATTTGGGTACCTATTCTTTTGCACTGATCAGTTTTCACACTACAAGCGCTTAGAGACCTATTGGTGATAATTGCGCTATATAAATTGAATAATAAATAAACATGCATAGAATAACCCAGATGTTACTATTTGCAATAATAATATTATGGGCGTACACAGTATGTTGCACCCACAAAAATAAGAAAGTATCACTGATCGATCCGATTTTACAATGATTACATGATGTTAACACATATGCAAACACAAGACATTAGTCCAGTTTAAAGCATTGTCCCCACCTTCATTTTTCTCACACTAGCATGATTATACTTCATAGTGGACAGGTTCTGCATATTCATATGATGACTAATCTACTGGATAATAGTCCATAAGGTCACATTAATAATCATGACAATCATAATGTTATAAACATATACATTATGGCGAATATAATGGGAAACATATTGCGGTATTAATGGCAGTGTGATACATTTTGTTGTAATCCCTTTTCTTGCAGTATCAAACAATGTTCATATACAACTAACTGGGTAACATCTCACGGTTTTTAAAGAATTAATCTTTCCTATTCCTCTTTATTGTTTAGTCCAGTCCTGTAGGTGTTAAAGTGGGACATATAAAATTGTTCTCTCTGTTTCCTCTTTACAAAGCTGTTGCCACCTCTCACACTATGCTGAATTACCTCAATCCCGCACCACTTTAATTAATCTATTGTGTGGTTATGGGAAATCGAATGTTCCACTAGTGGGGCTGTTCGTTTTCTCGTTCTTATGGCTGACTTGTGTTCTGTGATCCTAACCTTAAGTTCTCTTGAAGTCTCACCTATATACCCTTTGTTGCACGGGCAAATTATCAAGTAAATCAAGTCTTTTGTCTTGCAATTGACATTTTTTATCTTGTATGTGATTCCGTTGTATACAACCTCAGCACCTTTCATTATGCTGTTGCAGTTCTTACACATACAGCATGCAAAGTTCCCCACTGGTAGGGGGCATTATTTATGGTGAGATGTTTTTGGGTACAGTCTTCCCTGTTTGTGTGAACCAATCTATTCCTAATAGTTCGGTTCCTTCTGAAACTGAACATTGGTTTGGGGAGTTTTACACTTCCTTTTTATTTAGTAGTTGCCAGTTCCTATTTATGATGTTCTTCACTTTGTTACTGGCGCAACTAAAATTTGTCACAAAGATCAATCTTTCTTTCGCTTTGTTATTTTCATCGGACTTCTCCACAAACAGGGTGTCTCTGTCATAATATTTTGCCCTTTTATAAGCTTTTCTAACTATATTTCTAGGGTAGCCTCTAATAAGTAATTATTTAGTGAGGACATCTGCGTGTCTATTAAAGTCTCTTATGTCTGTGCAGTTTCGGCATATTCTTAAATACTGCCCGAATGGAATGTTGTCTTTCTGGCAACTAGGATGGTTGCTCTGTAAAGGAGCATTGTATTGCGATCTGTAGGTTTTGTATATAGTTCTACCGCTAATTTTCCTGCTACGTGTTTGATCTTGATGTCAAGAAAATCTACATTTTCTTTGGCATAGTTCGAGGTAAATTGCATATTTGCATCGCCCAAGTTGAGCCAGTTTATAAAATCATTTAGATCTTCCACTGTCCCTGTCCATACGAAAAAAACGTAATCGATCAATCGTGACCAACATGTTATGTTCTCATAGAAGGGTGCTGCTGTGTTGAAGATGTGTTTATTTTGAAAGTCTGCCACATACAGGGAGGCCAGGCTGGTGCCTTTGACCTGCCTGTAGTAGTCATTTCTAAACATAAAGATGTTATTCTTGAGTATGATCTCCACGCATTCCACAATAAATGTTGCGTGCGTAGAAAGATCTCCCTCATCTCCACTCAATAGGCCCTCTAACATAGTGATGGTATCATACTGAGGGATATTTGTATAGAGGGCCTCTATATCTAAGGTTACTAGCCATTGGGTATTGGCGTTATTAGGTCGGTGTTCAATTTTCTCTATCATATCGGTAGTGTCTTTAATATATGCTTTTTGGCTAATGGCCAGTGGTTGAAAAAACTTGTCTACATACTTGCTTAGTGGCTCTGTTACAGAATTTATACTAGAGACAATAGGTCTCATCGGTGGGTTTGTCAAATCTTTATAGACTTTCTGAAGGCCATATATTGCTGGAATTATAGGGTTCATATTTTTCAAAAACGTATATTCATCCATACATAAAATCTCATCGTCTTTTGCAAGGTCCAGCAATCTTCCTACTTTCTGTATTAGGTCATTCCATTCTGTCATGCTAGATTTATGGTAATGTGAGGTCTTATTCAACAAGAGAAGCATCCTCTCATGGTAATCCTCAGTGTCAATTAATATAATGCTCCCTCCCTTATCTCCTGGTTTTACTGTTAGGGCCTTATTGCTCTCTAATGACTATAAAGCTATTTTCTTGCCATTACTGAGATTATTCTGCCAATACAGTGGTTGCAAAAAACACAGTTGATGGACAGAATGTAGAACAATGTCATACATTCACCCCAGTACAAGGATCTGGGCCTAAATCCATCGTTTTTTTGCACTCCACACCACCCTGGGTTAGACACTGGCTATATGCAAATCAGCTCTGACCCTGTGCCTCATGGGAACAGTCCAGTCCGAACTACCAAGCCATGTCTTTCCCAGACCGGAATCAAGCATCCAAGGACCGGTTTCTGGCTATCAGCCTTCATCAGCCTGGATAGCTTGACTCCAGTGGTGTGAAGAGCCTGGGACTCACGTCTGAGCATACCCAGCCCACTCGGGGTGAAAATTGCAAAAAACACAGTTGATGGACAGAAAGTAGAACAATGTCATACATTCACCCCAGTACAAGGATCTGGGCCTAAATCCATCGTTTTTTTGCACTCCACACCACCCTGGGTTAGACACTGGCTATATGCAAATCAGCTCTGACCCTGTGCCTCATGGGAACAGTCCAGTCCGAACTACCAAGCCATGTCTTTCCCAGACCTGAATCAAGCCTCCAAGGACCGGTTTCTGGCTATCAGCCTTCATCAGCCTGGATAGCTTGACTCCAGTGGTGTGGAGAGCCTGGGACTCACGTCTGAGCATACCCAGCCCACTCGGGGTGAAAATTGCAAAAAACACAGTTGATGGACAGAATGTAGAACAATGTCATACATTCACCCCAGTACAAGGATCTGGGCCTAAATCCATCGTTTTTTTGCACTCCACACCACCCTGGGTTAGACACTGGCTATATGCAAATTAGCTCTGACCCTGTGCCTCATGGGAACAGTCCAGTCCGAACTACCAAGCCATGTCTTTCCCAGACCGGAATCAAGCATCCAAGGACCGGTTTCTGGCTATCAGCCTTCATCAGCCTGGATAGCTTGACTCCAGTGGTGTGAAGAGCCTGGGACTCACGTCTGAGCATACCCAGCCCACTCGGGGAGAAAATTGCAAAAATCACAGTTGATGGACAGAATGTAGAACAATGTCATACATTCACCCCAGTACAAGGATCTGGGCCTAAATCCATCGTTTGTTTGCTCTTCACACCACCCTGGGTTAGACACTGGCTATATGCAAATCAGCTCTGACCCTGTGCCTCATGGGAACAGTCCAGTCCGAACTACCAAGCCATATCTTTCCCAGACCGGAATCAAACATCCAAGGACCGGTTTCTGGCTATCAGCCTTCTTCAGCCTGGATAGCTTGACTCCAGTGGTGTGGAGAGCCTGGGACTCACGTCTGAGCATACCAGCCCACTCGGGGTGAAAATTGCAAAAAACACAGTTGATGGACAGAATGTAGAACAATGTCATACATTCACCCCAGTACAAGGATCTGGGCCTAAATCCATCGTTTTTTTGCACTCCACACCACCCTGGGTTAGACATTGGCTATATGCGAATCAGCTCTGACCCTGTGCCTCATGGGAACAGTCCAGTCCAAACTACCAAGCCATATAGGCAGTGTCTAACCCAGGGTGGTGTGGAGTGCAAAAAAACGATGGATTGAGGCCCAGATCCTTGTACTGGGGTGAATGTATGACATTGTTCTACATTCTGTCCATCAACTGTGTTTTTTGCAGTTTTCACCCCGAGTGGGCTGGGTAAGCTCAGACGTGAGTCCCAGGCTCTCCACACCCCTGGAGTCAAGCTATCCAGGCTGATGAAGGCTGAAAGCCAGCTACCGGTCCTTGGATGCTTGATTCCGGTCTGGGAAAGACATGGTTTGGTAGTTCGGACTGGACTGTTCCCATGAGGCACAGGATCAGAGCTGATTTGCATATAGCCAGTTTCTAACCCAGGGTGGTGTGGAGTGCAAAAAAACGATGGATTTAGGCCCAGATCCTTGTACTGGGGTGAATGTATGACATTGTTCTACATTCTGTCCATCAACTGTGTTTTTTGCAATTTTCACCCCGAGTGGGCTGGGTATGCTCAGACGTGAGTCCCAGGCTCTCCAAGCCACTGGAGTCAAGCTATCCAGGCTGATGAAGGCTGATAGCCAGAAACCGGTCCGTCCTTGGATGCTTGATTCCGGTCTGGGAAAGGCATGGCTTGGTAGTTCGGACTGGACTGTTCCCATGAGGCACAGGGTCAGAGCTGATTTGCATATAGCCAGTGTCTAACCCAGGGTGGTGTGGAGTGCAAACAAACGATGGATTTAGGCCCAGATCCTTGTACTGGGGTGAATGTATGACATTGTTCTACATTCTGTCCATCAACTGTGTTTTTTGCAATTTTCACCCCGAGTGGGCTGGGTATGCTCAGACGTGAGTCCCAGGCTCTCCACAACACTGGAGTCAAGCTATCCAGGCTGATGAAGGCTGATAGACAGAAACCGGTCCTTGGATGCTTGATTCCGGTCTGGGAAAGACATGGCTTGGTAGTTCGGACAGGACTGTTCCCATGAGGCACAGTGTCAGAGCTGATTTGCATATAGCCAGTGTCTAACCCAGGGTGGTGTGGAGTGCAAAAAACTATGGATTTAGGCCCAGATCCTTGTACTGGGGTGAATGTATGACATTGTTCTACATTCTGTCCATCAACTGTGTTTTTTGTAATTTTCACCCCGAGTGGGCTGGGTATGCTCAGACGTGAGTTCCAGGCTCTCCACAATACTGGAGTCAAGCTATCCAGGCTGATGAAGGCTGATAGTCAGAAACCGGTCCTTGGATGCTTGATTCCGGTCTGGGAAAGACATGGCTTGGTGGTTCGGACTGGACTGTTCCCATGAGGCACAGGGTCAGAGCTGATTTGCATATAGCCAGTGTCTAACCCAGGGTGGTGTGGAGTGCAAAGAAACGATGGATTTAGGCCCAGATCCTTGTACTGTAGTGAATGTATGACATTGTTCTACATTCTGTCCATCAACTGTGTTTTTTGCAATTTTCACCCCGAGTGGACTGGGTATGCTCAGACGTGAGTCCCAGGCTCTCCACACCACTGGAGTCAAGCTATCCAGGCTGATGAAGGCTGATAGCCAGAAACTGGTCCTTGGATGCTTGATTCCGGTCTGGGAAAGACATGGCTTGGTAGTTCGGACTGGACTGTTCCCATGAGGCACAGGGTCAGAGCTGATTTGCATATAGCCAGTGTCTAACCCAGGGTGGTGTGGAGTGCAAAAAACGATGGATTTAGGCCCAGATCCTTGGCAGTGTGATACATTTCATTTGAATCCCTTTTTTTGCAGTATCAACAAAGGTTCATATACAACTAACTGGGTATCATCTCACAGTTTTTAAAGAATTAATCTTTCCCATTCCTCTTTATTGTTTAGCACAGGTGGCTCCCATGCTGGTGCCTTTCACCTGCCCGTAGTAGTAATTTCTAAACATAAAGATGTTATTCTTGAGTATGATCTCCACGCATTCCACAATAAATGTTGCGTGCGTAGACAGATCTCCCTCATCTACACTTAAGAGGCCCTCTAAAATAGTGATGGTATCATCCTGAGGGATATTTGTATAGAGGGCCTCTATTTCTAAGGTTACTAGCCATTGGGTATTGGCGTTATAAGGCCGATGTTTAATTTTCTCTATCATATCTGTAGTGTCTTTAATATATGCTTTTTGGCTAATGACCAGTGGCTGAAGAAACTTGTCTACATACTTGCTTAGTGGCTCTGTTACAGAATCTATACTAGAGACAATAAGTCTCATCGGTGGGTTTGTCAAATCTTTATGGACTTTCGGACTTCGGACTGTGAGTTTGGTTTCAGGCCTGATTTATTAACTGATTGAGTGTTGAGACTTTCTTTATCCCTAAAAAAATCTTGCAGTCTAACTTTTCTAAAAAAACACTGTAAATCTATCTATGTGTGTACAAATGGCATGACCTAATCCCTTTTCTAGTACAGTAGTCTCTTCTGCAGTGAGGTCTATGCTTGAGAGATTGATTATGGCTGCTTTATTTTCTAGTCCCACTTTGCCTGGCTTCTGGTTCTCATATATGGCCGTTTTTTGGTGTGGGTGTTGGGAGTAAACCCTATAATCCCAGCAATATATGGCCCTCCGATAGATGGATAAGTTTATTGGTCTTGATAGAGAGTATATATTGTTGTCTAAGAGGTTACTTTACAACAGGGATTATACTTTTGCTTGTGTTGATTACCCCCTCCCTGTCAATTGTATAGGGGTACCTTCTTCCTTTTTGATTCGGGGTACAGAGATAGGCATGGCGAGTGAAAAATATTAGGATATGTGACAGGACAGAGTGTGGTGTAGAGTGAAAGGGAGGTGAAGCAAGAATGAGTGTGGGTATGAGGACAGTACAAGACATGCTGATGTGCGATACAGTATGGGTGGGAGTATGTGGAGGGGTGCCTTTCCACTTCTTGGGGAGTCGAAATGGCTTTCCTGTCTTGGTAGGAGTACGAGGTGGGGCGGCCACAACAGGCACACTCTCCACCAAAGCTGCATCAGGTGCAGCCGGTGGCCCTCCCTCTTGGGACATGCTAGATCCAGCGGTACGCTTGGCCTGGCCTTACCTCTTTCCCTCCATCCCCTCTTTATCAGGTGTACACCCTACAGTGCCCTCCTTACCCTGCTTCACAGGGGTGTGGATGGGAGTTGAGGTTGTGGGTAAAACTACCTTGGAGCTCTTTTTATGTGAACTCTTAGCAGGCACCAGCTTCTCAGCATGCACGGCAACTGTCTGCTTTTCTTTGTAAGATGCTTTTGGGACAGGAGAGTCCTTGGCTGGGGATGCCTCTGCGACATGTGAGCCTGAGTCCTGCTTCTCGGCTTTATGCCCCTGAGTGTCTGCTGACGGGCTTTTGCCTTTGCACTCTGGGGTGGACTTGGATTTTTGGGGGGATGGTGTCTGCGCTCTAGCCTGCTTGGACTGCTGCTGTTGTGTGCTGCGTGTGCTGTATCTTGGGCCTGAGGTCTGTGGGGTGTGGTCACTTTCGTCAGGTGTAGGCATTGGCAGGGGTGTTGCCAAAGGGACTGGAGCTGGACTCTGAGCCTGTGACAGCTAAATGGCTGCTGTCACTGTGGAGGTCAAAGACTGGACAGTCCGGTGTAGCCCACCCACATCTGAATGAATGCCCTCCATAAAGGCAATTACCTGTGCCAACTTTTTGTCGTAGTGTAGGAAGGCATTGGGGAGAGTTGTCTGACCCACACACAGCTGGCGCAAAAGGTCCACAGCCGCAACACTGATGGCCAAAACGATTCATAAAGGGGGTGGTGATGGACAGAGTATCTGAATTAAGCAGAACACTCCTACCCAGTCAAAAGATCAGGGCTTGATCCATCACCGTTTTTTAGCTCACTGCACCATCCCAGCTCAGAACCTGGCTACATGCAAATTAGTCTGACCCTGGCCCAGTGCATCATGGGAACAGGGCAGACCAAATTACCAAGCCAATTCTTTACTGGAAAGGAAACAAGCTTCCGGGGACCGGTTTCTGGCATTACAGCCGTCTTCGGCCCGGCTTGCTTGAATCCTGATGGTGCAGTGAGCAAGGGACTCACATCTGAGCATACCCTTCCACACTTGTGGTGGCCAAAACGATTCATAAAGGGGGTGGTGATGGACAGAGTATCTGAATTAAGCAGAACACTCCTACCCAGTCAAAAGATCAGGGCTTGATCCATCACCGTTTTTTAGCTCACTGCACCATCCCAGCTCAGAACCTGGCTACATGCAAATTAGTCTGACCCTGGCCCAGTGCATCATGGGAACAGGGCAGACCAAACTACCAAGCCAATTCTTTACTGGAAAGGAAACAAGTTCCGGGGACCGGTTTCTGGCATTACAGCCGTCTTCGGCCCGTCTTGCTTGAATCCTGATGGTGCAGTGAGCAAGGGACTCACATCTGAGCATACCCTTCCACACTTGTGGTGGCCAAAACGATTCATAAAGGGGGTGGTGATGGACAGAGTATCTGAATTAAGCAGAACACTCCTACCCAGTCAAAAGTTCAGGGCTTGATCCATCACCGTTTTTTAGCTCACTGCACCATCCCAGCTCAGAACCTGGCTACATGCAAATTAGTCCGTCCCTGGCCCAGTGCATCATGGGAACAGGGCAGACCAAACTACCGATTCAAGCAAGCCGGGCCGAAGACGGCTGTAATGCCAGAAACCGGTCCCCGGAAGCTTGTTTCCTTCCCAGTGTAAGAATTGGCTTTTGTAGTCTGGTCTGCCCTGTTCCCATGATTCACTGGGCCAGGGACAGACTAATTTGCATACAGCCAGGTTCTGAAACTGGGATGGTGCAATGAGCTAAAAAACGGTGTTGGATCTAGCCCTGATCTCTTGACTGGGTGAGAGTATTCTGCTTAATTCAGAGACTCTGTCCCTCACCACCCCTTGTTGTAAATATTTTTGTCCACCCTAAGCGTGGAAGGGTATACTCAGACATGAGTCCCTTGCTCATTGCACCATCAGGATTCAAGCAAGCCGGGCCGAAGACGGCTGTAATGCCAGAAACCGGTCCCCGGAAGCTTGTTTCCTTCCCAGTGTAAGAATTGGCTTTTGTAGTCTGGTCTGCCCTGTTCCCATGATTCACTGGGCCAGGGACAGACTAATTTGCATACAGCCAGGTTCTGAAACTGGGATGGTGCAATGAGCTAAAAAACGGTGTTGAATATAGCCCTGATCTCTTGACTGGGTGAGAGTATTCTGCTTAATTCAGAGACTCTGTCCCTCACCACCCCTTGTTGTAAATATTTTTGTCCACCCTAAGCGTGGAAGGGTATACTCAGACATGAGTCCCTTGCTCATTGCACCATCAGGATTCAAGCAAGCCGGGCCGAAGACGGCTGTAATGCCAGAAACCGGTCCCCGGAAGCTTGTTTCCTTCCCAGTGTAAGAATTGGCTTTTGTAGTCTGGTCTGCCCTGTTCCCATGATTCACTGGGCCAGGGACAGACTAATTTGCATACAGCCAGGTTCTGAAACTGGGATGGTGCAATGAGCTAAAAAACGGTGTTGGATCTAGCCCTGATCTCTTGACTGGGTGAGAGTATTCTGCTTAATTCAGAGACTCTGTCCCTCACCACCCCTTGTTGTAAATATTTTTGCCCACCCTAAGCGTGGAAGGGTATACTCAGACATGAGTCCCTTGCTCATTGCACCATCAGGATTCAAGCAAGCCGGGCCGAAGACGGCTGTAATGCCAGAAACCGGTCCCCGGAAGCTTGTTTCCTTCCCAGTGTAAGAATTGGCTTTTGTAGTCTGGTCTGCCCTGTTCCCATGATTCACTGGGCCAGGGACAGACTAATTTGCATACAGCCAGGTTCTGAAACTGGGATGGTGCAATGAGCTAAAAAACGGTGTTGGATCTAGCCCTGATCTCTTGACTGGGTGAGAGTATTCTGCTTAATTCAGAGACTCTGTCCCTCACCACCCCTTGTTGTAAATATTTTTGGCAACACTGATGGCAGCAGGGGAGACAGGGACAGGGGCAGCGGTGCCTGGGGTGAAGGTCACTCTTTCCTTCTTACTGATGCATGCACGTGCAGCACTAGTGGAAGTAGCTGGGTGGGTGGGCACTGGAGGCTGTGTGGCGGAAGAGGAGTCAGAGTTCCCGCTCCCTGTGCCTGCCAACATAGATGTGTCACCGCTGGCGTCAGATGACGTTGAGGTTGGTGTCCTGTATTGATGTATATAAGTGATTATACGTGAGAGTGTGAGAGATTGGAAGAGTTCCTGTATAAATAAGTATGTGTTTCTATAAGTGATTGTTTAAGAGAGTAAGTATGTGTACGTTTCTGTAAAAGTAAGTTTAGTGGTGTGTGTATAGCTGTATATGCAAGTAAATGGATGTTTGATAGTTTATTTGCATTTGTGAGTATGTGTGTGAGTAACTGTATGGATGAGTATCGGTGTGTAACAGGATGTATGGGTGTATAAGTACATATGATGAGTGAGTACATTTATGAGTGACTATATAGAACTGTTGGTGAATGAGTGGATGAGTATGTAGATTTTGGAATTACTGAATAGGTTGTTCTAACTGGTATTGGTATCTCCATTTTTTTGAAAATTTTAGTTTCTATTTTTGAAGGTGTGTATCAAAGGTTATATTACGCTGAGAGGAGGTCTGCCACTCTTTCACAAGGATGATGTAATCAGTGATGTCATTTGAGATGTCATCAGTGATGTCATGAGTGATGTCACTGACCATGTCATGAGTGATGTAATATGTGACGTCATCAGCAGTGCATTGCGGGCGTGCGAGTTATAGTTAGCTGAACTAACTATAACGGGCGAATTTCACTGGTTTTGTATGAGTGAAATGTCCAGCTAACTATAACATGTGTGAAACCTATGGTTTTTTCAGTGAATTTCTAAGGTTTTTTAAAGGCTAATTCCTAACTATAACGTGGCTGAAACCTATTTTTTTTTTCAGTGAATTTCAAAGGTTTTTTAAATGCTAATTCCTAACTATAACGTGGCTGAAACTTATGGTTTTTCAGTGAATTTCAAAGGTTTTGTAAATGATAATTTTTAAATGTATTATTTTTTATTTTTTTATACTAATTTACTACATTGTTTTAAAGTATTTATTTTTAGATATTTTATTTTTTTAAATTACATCACATATTTTTAATATAAATTGAAATTTGTTTTTTAAAAAATATTGAAATTGTAATATTTTTTTTGTTTTTGTTTTAATGTATATGGTGGCCGTCTGCATAGCCTATGTCCTTCTGCTGCAACTGCCCTTTCCAACGCTGTATTGGGTGTTGTCATTGCTGCTGTGGTTACTGAGATTACCCGCCATAAAGATTTGGGCTCTCTCTTTATAATATTAGTATGGATTTAAAAAAAAAATGTCATGAGCAATGCCAATAGCTCTACCTTTAATAATGCCGAGACCATTGCATTGTAAATGCTTGTTTCTCTTAATGTTAGCCTAACTGCGGCTAGGCCTTATGTCTGACCAGAGTTTCTCAAAGTGCTTTTTTATTTTCAGAATAATAAAATTTTCTTGAGTTGTTCCCATGTTTTCCTCATACTTCAGGTATTCTTTCTACTTTGTTAGTTAGAATAGGCTTTTGTGTACAATGAGAATTAATAGAGTATAGTTTAGTAATTGGAACGTGGCCATGGACATGTAGTGTGTGGGGGGTGTGAGAGGGCCTCCTGTACCAGGTAGATTGAACCATTGCTATTTCCAGGGCCATGCAGCTGTGTGCTTCTTTGTTCAGTGATGGGAAAGTGGGGAGTTTACCTGCTCCCAGGAAATGCAGTACCCTGATTGGTCCAACCAGAGGGAGTTGGTGGGACAAAGCCTCTAGAACCATCAACTGTATTTAATTGTGTGTCTCTTCTTAGTATAGTTTAGCAGATCCTGGCCTGACTTCACTGAGGGAAGATCTTTCCCAAACTCTACCGATTTCCCTTACTTGTGGTGTGAGAGCTTCATGCTCGAACACATGTGCCTATTTCCCTTGAACCTTAACTTGAGTCAACAGATGCTGACACCTTCCTCATAATTTCACCATTGCCACTTCTGGTGCTTTTTTTAGATTAGAAAAGTTCCTTTATGAAGCCAATCTATTTTCTGTTTTGTATCTTGTTATATTTTGCATCTTTTTCATAATTAAAAAATTAGATTCCATGATCGCATATATATATATATCTTCACTTCCGTGACTGGACAGCAGGTTATTCGCCTTTGCCTCACGATCAACCGACACGGACCAACAAGTAAGTGCAAATCAGTTTATTCCTGGTATGCCGCCATAACGTTTCGGCTCGTCCGAGCCTTGTTCACATGACAATGTAATTCTAGTAAGCTCCCAAATTTAAAGCGACAGTGCATTTCAAAAACGACCACGTGAGAAGCGTAGCAATAGACATGAAAGAATTACTAACAGCAATTAATATTTCTCATGGTCGGGATCTGCAAATTAACATTTAAAACAAATGCCACAAAAACACCCTATTGATCCATATAGAATAAATAATGATTTTAAAAACCTTGTAAGTTAAAACCATCATTATTTCAAGCGATTTAAAATTCTTAGTACATGTGCAATGCATATCGATGGATTCCTGTCCCTGCATTAGGGACAGTTGTTTGAATAGAAATTCCACAATTTAAAATGGGGTTTCAAGCTAGAATCCCTTGCCAACGGGATTTGATGTTAGGTGAATAAAGGGTTAAATCCTTTTTGTAAGCAAATCCCTGTCCATTATTGCCTTCAATGTTGTCTGTATAGCAGCCTCAAGTGCGTGTGTAGAATTTCTGGTGTAGTGAAAGAAATGGTAATAGTGACAGTTAAAAACCAAACATTCGCTAATCCATAGGTAGTTCCATAGAACAATGTTGTAATCATTTTTCATTAATCTTATGCTATATCTGAGTAATGCGCATATATATATATATATATATATATATATATATATATATATATATATATATATATATATATATATATATATATCTCAAACTCCAAAACCTAGGTTGATGTTCTCTTTCAGGAAACCCAGGCACGGACGCGTTGGTGGTAGTGGTTGTGGTGAATAAAACCCTTAACAAGTATCTTTGGAGTGTGACTTCACTTTGTTCTATTGATATATATATTCTGTCATGGTGCGTTTTGGAATTCTTTTTCCTTTACCAATTAAGTGAGTATTATGAATGCCTTTTTATGCTCGCAATTCGATTACTAGAATACTGCAGACCTTGACCTATCCATACCAACTGGACAACCCTGTCCTGTTAAGAAGCGATTTTACACATTTATTTGATACACAAGTCTTCGTATCAGACTCATCCATGTTTTTTGCTGAGAGCGAATTGATTTCCTGCCAGTCGTCCTGTATGGGCTCTAGTTTTATCCTTGGATCTTCTTGTTCACTTCATCAAGAAGGTAAGTGAAGGAGGTGAAGCTGTTTCCTTCCAGGTTGCTCTAGCATGGAATACTCTGCCAGCTTCTATGCAGATGCAAACAGATCATATGAAATATAGGAAATTCTTAAAGCCAGCCTATATGCAGATAACTACTGTTCATTTGCCAATATTTGTTCTAAAGCGCCAGGAAGCCCTCGGGTGTTTGCTGTGCTGGAACCAAATAAAAGAATAGAGCAGAACATGTTTTTCTGTGTGATCCAGTTTATGTATGTTTGTCCGAGGGAGTATGTAAACAATCCAATTCATAAAAAAAAACAGAGACTAAATTGCCCTCAGGTGTTTGCTGCGCTGGAACCAAATAAAAGAATAGAGCAGAACATGATTTTTTGTGTGATCCAGTTTTTTTTTTGTCAAACAATTTTTATTGCAGAGCAACGTACAACATGCAGGGTCGTAATCAGTATTACACAGTATAAAATCGCCGTCTTGATTATCATCTAGATGTGGAGAACACAGCCATTCAGCCCTCATCCCGGAGGCAGGGCGGCGTTAATACTCAATGTAGGTCTCCCCTCAAATTACTCCGTTCATCCCAGACAAGATTCAGTGTCCTGTGCTTTCTGCTTTTATCGTTTTAGGGGACTGAGTAGTCCTGTCGTAGAAATGAAGATGTTCGCTTGCCGCTGCAGTTACCCCCCAACCCACAACTCCCGATCCCCCCGCCCCCCTCAGTGCCAGCATCTGTGTTCGGTGCAAATGTAATTACTGATAATGTGGGAGTCCGGATCATTCGTGTTGAACTATGTGTGTGTAACCTATCGAAGTGCCGCAGGCCTATTCACTGTTGTTGGGGTTGATCTGTTTCCCCCTCTTCCTCCCCTCCCTCGTCCAGTGTGTTATCCCTAAGAGCCTGAACTAGGATTTCCCATGCCATTGCCGCCTCCTGTGCCTTATCATCTGAACTACGGCGGGCCAATTGGTAACGGATCGTGCTCTCCGCAGTCGCCCATTTCAGGAATTCGTTTAACCACCTCCTATATGTTGGTCCCACCCTTGATTTCCATCCTCTAGTCAACTCTCTCTTCGCAATGAGTAAGCCCATGTCTATAAATTTACTTGATACCTCGTTCTTTTGTGTGTGAGGGAACCAGTGTAAAATAGTGACCGCGTTGTCATAATGCAACTCCCTGTCTGTGATCGTATTCAGGGTCTCTCCAATGTCAGTCCAATAATCTTGTAATTCGGGGCACCCCCTTAGCATATGTACCAGGTCAGCTCCTATGTGGTTCCATCTAGGGCATGCCGCATCATCTACCTGAAAGTACGCTGTGATTTTATTCGGGGTAAGGTAGGCCCTGTGGAGGATATAAAGGTGGATTAGTTGGAAGCGCGCGTTCCTGGTGCTCTTTCTAGCTCTCCGCACTAGCTGCGCCCATGTCGTGTCCGGGATGTCTAATTGCAGGTCCGCTTCCCACTTATTTTTAAGTGGAGTAAGGGGTAGCAACATTTCCGAGATCATTCGGCGATAGAGGCAAGTAACGGCTTTAAACTTTCCCGCCGCCATCATCGTGTATTGACATGCCAGAGTAGTCGTGGGTTCCGTTAGCCCCCCCCCCAGTGCCCCTGTATAGCTCTCACCACCGCTGCGTGCAGCAAGTAATCACCCCTGGGAAGGTCATATCGCTCCTGTAAAGTCTGATAAGGGGATAACACTCCGTCTTCGTATAGGTCGCCCAACATCTGGAGCCCCGCCTCTTCCCAGATGTGCAACCCTGACCAATCCCCGCCGTGCGGTAGTGCCGTCACCATGCCCAATGGGATTTCGGGGGCATAAGGGCGACCGGGTCCGATTCGCTTCTGCACTCGGTTCCAGCACAGCCGGAATGTCCGTTCCTCCTGAGAGAGTCCCCGCAGTAGTAGTTTCTGTTGTAGGATGATATACGCCAGGACATGGCGAGGGGTGCCGTTCTCTCTGTTTTGTTCCGGACCCCGATACACTCTCGCCACCTCCTGCGTAAAAAACTGCAGCTGGGCAGCCAAGTAATATAACTCAAAATCCGGGACCGCCAGTCCCCCTTCATCTCTAGGGCGGATCAGTGTCGCCAGCGCAATTCTACGCCTGCCCGCACCCCATAGGAAGGATACTAATACTGATTTCAGGTGTTTGAAGGTCGCCCCTGGTATCCATATGGGAAGGGTCCGGAAGAAATATAATAGTCTCGGCAGGGCAATAATTTTCAGAAGTGCCACTCGACCCGCCATTGAAAGGGGTAGGGTGGCCCATAAGGACATACTACTCCTCAGGGCACGTATACATCGGCCAATATTGCCGTCTAGTAGATCGGTTGAATCATGGTATACGTGCACTCCTAGGTAGCTCAGACAGAGGGGTTCCCACCGCAGGTGTGCTCGGAGTGGTGGACTTTCCTCCCCCCTCCGGAGTGGAAAGAGGCAAGTTTTCGTCCAATTTACCCTCAGTCCCGAGAGATCGCCAAAACATTCCAAAAGTCTCTCAGCACCCTCCACTGCCTCCACCGCATTGTCCAGGAAGAGGAGGAGGTCATCCGCATATAAGGAGATGTAATTAAGGTCCCCTCGAAAGATCAGGCCGGTATAGTATTCCCCTCTCCTGGCCATAGCCGCGAGCGGTTCTACCGCCAGAGCAAACAGTAGGGGGGATAGTGCGCATCCCTGCCGAGTTCCACGAGTCACCTCATACTGGTCCGACACCAACGAACCAGTCCGTACTCTGGCCTTCGCAGAGGAGTAAAGCACTCTGGTCCATTGTATGTATCCCTCTCCTAAACCAAATCTGCGCATCACTTCATATAGGTAAGTCCATTCCAGGCTATCAAAGGCCTTTTCTATGTCGACGGCCAGTACTAGGGGGGATCTCGCCTCTGGAGGCGGGGCGTCTACCAGTCGGAGTAGTCTGCGAATGTTGTGGGAAGTGTTCCTCGTAGGTATAAAACCTGACTGGTCTTTATGGATCAACTCTTGCATATGGGACAACAGCCTGGTGGCCAGCACCGTGCTCAGTATTTTGTAGTCAGTCGTTAGCATGGCTAGCGGCCTGTAGGAAGCAGGGTCCGTGCTCTCTCTACGCGGTTTCAATAGGGGGATCATTATGGCCTCGTTCATCGAATGGGGGAGTCGGCCTGCTTCTTTGGCCTCGTTATAAACCATCTGAAGCCTTGGGGCTAAGTGGTCTAGGTACTTTCCGTAGAACTCAACGGGCAAACCATCCATCCCCGGAGTCTTATTGCGCGCCATTCGCTTCACTGCGCCTCGTATTTCAGGCAACGTGATGGGGCCTCCCAACTCATCAGCCTGTTCACGTTCCAGGTGTGGGAGCTGCAGGTCGCCTAGAAAGGCTTCCAGCATTTCAGAATTGTCACCCAACCCAGTTCTATACAACTTTTCGTAGTACCCTCTGAAACAGTCCAATATTGCGGATTGCGTGGTGTGGACGTGGCCCTCAGATCCCCGCAGGGCCAGAATCGGTTGGCTATTCCTGCTGGGGTTTGCGAGCCAAGCCAGGAGGGACCCCGTTTTGTCCCCCTCTGCTAGAGACTTTGTCAGGTACGTCTTGTGATCAAAGCTACGCAGGCGCTCCACTTCCACGGCCACCGCCTCCCGTGCCTTACTCACTCTCTCCTGTAGTTCAGGGTGATTAGGTCGGTTGATCTCAACTCCCCGCAGTGTGCACTCAGCCTTCTCTAGGTCTTCTAT
Organism: Lissotriton helveticus; assembly: GCF_964261635.1. NCBI lineage: Eukaryota > Metazoa > Chordata > Amphibia > Caudata > Salamandridae > Lissotriton > Lissotriton helveticus. The sequence continues at coordinate 1,268,203,625 of NC_136057.1, read as the reverse complement.
TAATGTCCTGCGCACTCCCGCGTACTTCCCAATACAGTGACCTCGTACCACTACTTTAAATGCATCCCATTCCGTTGCTCTGGAGGAGGCGGTGCCCTCGTTTTCCCCAAAGTACTGGGTGATCCGCTCTCCCAGCTCAACATGGAAAGGCAGGTCGTCCAGAGTGTCCGGCTGCAGCCGCCACGTCGGGATCTTGGGGGGCACAGTCATCCAATCCAGGGTCAGGAGAAGCGGATTATGATCCGACAACGTTCGTGCTAAGTACTCCGTACGGAGCACCTCAGTGAGCACCGCAGGGGAACATAGAAAGGAGTCCAGGCGCACAAGTAAATCGTGCAGGCTAGAATAAAACGAGTAATCCCTCACTGCGGGATGCTGCGCGCGCCAGCAGTCGGATAAGTCCCAGGCACTTTGCCACTCAGATCTGCATTTCGCTAATCGGTACACTGGGGAGGTGCGCAGCGGAGGGTGCGAACGGTCTAATGTAACGTCCGCTATGGAATTAAAGTCCCCACCTATTAATGTTGGACCTGAGATATAGCTGGCGAGTACCCTGGAAAGTTTGGTAAAATAGGCTGCTTGGTCTACATTCGGCGCATATATGCTGCAGAGCGCTATGTGTCGGCCTCTAAGTAGGCCCTCTATTACCACGTACCTCCCATCCGGGTCCTCAGTGTGCCTAGTGATCTGCAGGGGTGTACCCGCTCTCACCCAAATTAGTACTCCCCTAGCAAATGCAGAGTAGGTGGTATAGAATAAGTGACCCCTCCATCTACGCTGAAGCGCAATACCCTACTGCTTGGTCAAATGGGTTTCCTGTAGGAATGCTATATGCACTCCGCGGCGAATCAGATACGAGTGAATTTTGTGTCTCTTCGTCATTGTATTTAGGCCCCGCACATTCCAGGTCACACATTTCAACGGGCCCACACTAGCCATTGTCCCATCGGGCGTAAAGTGAATATCTAGTTATCTGCATCCGAAATACAGGCATGGACACGCACCCTCCCCCCCCAACCCATCCCTCATACCCCCCGCCCTGAACTATTCCCAGAGAACCCCCAACTGCTCCAGTCCCCCCCTCCCCCAGAATAGGACCCATCTTCAAAAGAGACACTCCCATCCAAACAAGTGAGCAACGTGCTCACAAATCCACTACTCCGTAGTCGAGCTACGGTGGCCTTAGGGGCCTCGGGGTGTGTGCGTTAGCCGCTAGAGCCTGTGAGTGCTGCCAACAGACCCCCGCCCCACAATACGTATCGTAGTCAATAATAATAGTTCAGTCTCACAGCGACCTGCTCCAGAGTCCGCAGTAGTTGCAGAAGCCCCCCGCATCCCCACCAGGTACCTTGTCGAGGATTCAGCTCTCAACGATTTCATCTGACGTTTGCGGTGTGATCTTCGGGCCTCTGGCCCCTCCCAGCTCGGATAGCTCAGTGTCCGAGCCCGTACCCTGGCCCTCTGAGCACGAGTCCTTCTCCGAGTGGGTCAGTGCCGGTCCCGACACTTCCTTCACCGCCTGCAGCGCTGCTCTACGTTCTTCCGCCGTTTGAAAGTCTGTTGGTCTTTTAGAGCCCTGGTTGCGGCCACGGTGTCGCTTCGAACGTCTAAGGGAATGTTCCTGACGCTCCTCTTCCGCCCTGAACCTAGCTCCGTCTGTGCCTGCCTTGTAGGTATCCCACCAGGCCCAGGCCGCATCCGGCGTCGGGAAAAACAATGTGTTCTCATCCACCACCACTCGGAGTCTAGCAGGAAACAAAAGCGAATATTGAATACCTTCCGTGCGGAGCTCTCTTTTGATGGAAAGGAAAGAGGCGCGCTGCTTTTGGGTTTCAAATGTGTAGTCCGGGAACAACGTCACCTTACTGTTATCCACCTGAAACGGACCGGCTTCTCTGGCTCGTTGCAATAACCAGTCCCTGTCTCTGTAGTGCAGAAGTTTTATGACCACTGGGCGAGGTGGGAGGCCCGGTTTCGGGGGTCTCGTCGGCACTCTGTGCGCTCTTTCCAGTGTGAAGAAGGGGGAAAGTCCCTCCGGGGCCACCACTGATCGCAACCATTCGTGTAGATAGCCCACCATGTCTGTCCCTTCTGTTTTTTCCGGCAAACCCACGAGGTGCACGTTGTTCCGGCGGCTGCGATTTTCGGCGTCCTCGGCTCGCCTTTCCAGGGTGTGGATGCGGTCCAGCGCCTCCGTGAACTTCCCCTCCATCGATTTTTGCGTCGGTACAATATCCTTTAGGATGGTTTCCGCGTCTTTGACTCTGTCCGCTAATTTCGCATGGTCGGCCCGTAGGAGTCCCAGGCCAGCAGATACCTGCGCGATGTCGCCGTGTAATGCCTCCTTCGTAGCAGCGATAGCCTCCAGAATTTTGTCCTGCATTTGCTGGAGGTCTGTTGCAGGTTGCGTGGCATCTTCAGGCGATTCTGAAGGAGGGGTCCCCTCAGTTCTAGGGCCTCAGGGCTTCCCCATTCTTCCCACCGGTCGACGTCCCGGGGTTCAGGGTTCCGCAGCAACTGCAGGCCACCCCCGTAGCAGTGCAGTCTCCGGGTATCTGTACAGGGCCTCCCCCACTCTCTCCACGGCGCTCCTGCCTTCGGGCCTTCTGCTGCGCTGTCGGTCTTCTTCTCCTGAGCTCCGGAGAGTGCGTAGTGATCTCTGCAGTGGGGACAGTAGGGACTCCCCCGCAAGTCTCGACCGTGATGGCTATGCGGGGCGCACTTCCTGGGCGACCCCTTCGTCGGGTGTCCGCTTCATGTAAGACGGCGGGCCAGGCTGGAACCCGGTCCCCACCGCGTCTCTCGCCGTTCCGCTTCGCGCCAGGAAGTCCCCGGTTCCAGGGGTAGTGCCACCCAGTCGTCCCCCAGTCAGCTTCACCGAATGTCGCTGTAACCGCAGCCCCCGGTGGCAGGGATCACACGTGATCGGCAGGGCTCGATCCAGGCGACAGCCACAGCCTCAATCGATGTACAGTGTCTCAGGGGGGGCACCCAGCATCAGGCAGCCAGCAAGGCAGAAGTCCCCAACAATCAGGTCGCTATCCTTGTCAGAGCGCCTGCAAAGCCCAGCTCGTGGCACAGTTGGATGGGGCCGCAGTGTCTCCCCGGCAGGCCCCGCGGCGGCGGAGCGCCGTCCGATCCCTCACACTCACCACAGCCCGGCCGGTGGGGCTCCAGGGGCAGTCCACCCCCGTCGCCGCGGTCACCACGGTGGAGCCTCACAGAGCAGGGCAGGATTCGGGAACACGGGGAGGGGTGGGGAGCTCCCGCCAGGAGTGCAGGCCCCAAAGCCGGGGCGTAAATTTAAGGTCCGTCGGGAAGGGGCGGGGCTCCACCGGACCTCCGGTGTCAATGCACCGCACCGGATCCGCCGCAGACGGAGGGTGGCTGCGCACCAGGTTGCTCCAGGTCCCGTTCTGCAAGTCGGCTACTCCTCGCCGCGCAGGTAGGCGCCGAGAAGGAACCCTCGGGGGCTCTCGGCGGTCTACAGTCCGGGAACCGCCATCTTGCGAGCGAGCAGCCCAGATCCTGCGCAACGCTCGATCGCCATTGTAAGCGGTCCCCAGGCTCACCACTTGCTCCGGAGCAGGCTCGAGTTCAGCACCCGGGATCTACCCGATGTACATGGGGATCCCGGGTCTCAGACAGGATTTACAGCGGATTTACGGGCGGAGAGTCGGGAGCCTCGTTAGGCTGCGACCGTCCACATCGGCTACTAGCCACGCCCCCTTTTGTGTGATCCAGTTGATGTATGTTTGTCCGAGGGAGTATGTAAACAATCCAATTCATTAAAAAAAAATCAGAGGCTAAATTGCCCTCAGGTGTTTGCTTTGCTGGAACCAAATAAAAGAATAGAGCAGAACATGTTTTTTGTGTGATCCAGTTGTTCTATGTTTGTCCGAGGGAGTATGTAAACAATCCAATTCATGAAAAAGAAATCAAAGGCTGAATTGGTAATCGCCATGCACTTTCCCCACACCAACCAAAAACCAGGACCATCCAGAAAGGGGAAATAATGCAGTTTTAATGAATAGGCAGCATGGAAATAATAATAACATATAAGAATGACATATGTCTAGCATTTTAAACATTGCCCCTTTAAACATATGTCACCTTTTACAGAAATGTATTAAATCACCTCAGGTAGTGCCTCACTCAGATTCATCCTGGGTGCTTACTTCTTTTTGTGTGATTTCTTGACAAACACAACATATTTTATAACCAGAATTTACATTTCTGCTTTGTAATGTGCAGAAAACTTACTTTGCCTTGGGTACGTAGGAGACTCCAGCATATTGTGTATTCGTTTCCCAAGTCATTGTGTCTGTTCTTCGCCCCTCCCCCCCTCTTGCCGTAAAATCCCCAACCTGCATTTTCAGCTCGGAGGTCTGCTGCCATGGTAACGCCTGGTAGTCTGCCAGCAGTCTCCACTTCCTGGTGTCTGCACCTCATTACACAGGCCCTTATGGGTGGAACTAGCGAAGAGGGTGAGCTGTAAGAATAGACACAATAGAGTGAGGAGAGACTAGAGAGGGAATCATACCTCCCAAATGAAGGAAACACGGAAATGGCTAATTAATTTACCCCACATAGTGACCATTACTTGCTCGTGGTACAGTCTCACTAGAATAACAACTCTCACTGTAGTTTCTACACCAGGTACACGTTTCACTGAAAATTTTACTGTTTGCTGTGCATACACAGTAGATATCCAAGTGCTGTTACTACTGTGTAACCCCTTCCAATGCAGGTTTAGATTTGCATAAAGATGTTTGCCAAATTGTAGACAGTTATTTTGATGAACAGTGGAAATATGACAACACAGCCCGCTTTGCACAACCCTACTTAAAGTGAGAACACCTCACTTAAATGTGCACCTTTCATTGTCATTATGGGCACTCTTTTCCATTTCTGAGTTTTCCCTTAACATTCTATTGTATTGTGGGAGATGTATTCCTGATTCATGTTTACTGAACTAATTGGACTTACATACCTGAAAACAATGGTTTGAAAATGGAAAGCCCAGAAATTGATCATGGTAACCCTGATGACATGGAGGCATCTGTTTACCTTACCATCTGGGAATTGGAAGACATTGGTGTCAGGCCTACATAGCTCAGAAATGGCTGAAAGTCAAAATATCAAATAAGATAGGCGGTGATTGGTTCTTAACCAACTCTTTGTTTGTCTCCAGTGTAAGTAGTAGTCAAAAGGCTTTCGATACCTGTGTTTTCATGTTTCATGGTATTGCTAGGTATCGGACAAGGAACTTGGGAAAGTTGGGCCCACCGTGAGGCAGGCAGCAGGACTTTGCCATTTTCACTTTCCTAAGAAGAGAACAGATTGAGTGAGTTTGTAAGTGAATGGGTAGTAAAGCACACTGCTGCCGAACTAACAACCGCACGGAGCTCATAGTTAGCAAATAAATACATAGTCATTGTATGTACGTTTTATGTCAGGCATAAGATATTGATGGCCAACGCGATGCATTTGAAGCTTCTGATCAATTAGATTTTCCTAAAGGTGGTGAGAGGTGACTGATGAAAGCCCTTTCACTAGCATACCTTTGAAACATACTAAACTATTGCAAACATCAACCAGTTAAGTAAGAGGGTAAAACTATACTAGAAGTTGCACAATACAAGACTGAGGAAGACGCATGAGACAACAAGCATTGGCAAAGCCAATGGGACTTACTTTTGCCCCCCCGAATTGTTGATTTGCAAATGCTTATTTTAATTCGTCATTGCTTTTGCTAGATTGTATTGTCGATTGAGCCGCCAGACCCTACCAATAAAAATTGCCTAAAAGCAAAAATATTTTTGGGGACTGAAAAAGTATACATTGCGATAGTAGCCTCTGGAATTAGGGAACTACTTTATGTGTGAATGTGCTTCTTATGAAAGAGCAGAATACCGTCAATCACTGTGAATTTAATCAACGGCTGTAGTGGGATGACCAACTGTCGTATGCGGTATGCTGTAATGGCTGTAATTAAATGTGAACAACAGACCAATGGATGAAGAAGGCTGGCTGAAAGCCCCTTTAAGTATGTAAGTTATATAGCTTATTTTAGTAAAATCAAAAGGACGTGAATAACAGCACACCCCCAAAATGGGTATAGTCACTCATTCAAGAGGGAAGTGTAGGGGAAATAGTGTTTGTGATGATACCTCCAATCGAAGGCAGTGCCACTTCAGCTTTAAAAAAAAAAAAGAGATTTAAGGAGACAACTTCACTGATATCCAGAAGGAACACTGTCCAGTGGAGGGTCAGTAGAAAGAAAAATCAGAACTAGATTATAACGCCTGATGGTTTACAGTATTTAGGTGATGTTTGGAGAAGGAGTGTGACACGCAGGTGAGCTAGTACAGTCACACTCTTTGAGGTAAAGATGTAAGAGTGTAGCAGTATGACAGGAGAACTGTTGGACTAAACGCTGCATGCCTCAGTAGGTCAGCATGAGTTATCATGTGATGTTCTTAAAGGAATTGTTTGAGAGAGGCCGAAGAGGTCAGAGGGAACCTAGTGCAGAGTCCTTACATGAACACGAATAGGGATCTACAGAGCATATATCCATATCTTCTCCTGAAACGAGATCATATCTCCTCTCGAACCTAGAAACAGCCGACTTACAAAGATCACAACAAAATAATTAGCTGGGTCATGGATTTACTTCAGAGTCTTTCTTTACTGGCATTTATGTTTGCTTACAAAAAGTGCTCAGCTGATGTTTTTTAATTAACTTTATGAAAATTACTATAGATTGCATGGCTTTGGTGAGGAGGTGATGCCTGCACTCTCTGGTAAACTACTTCTCTTCAGATAGGGAAGTGAGGACAGTACTGCAGCCATTGGACCCTAATCATGGGTAGGGTCTCCCATACCCCACTTTTTTTCACTCATTCCTCAGGCTTGATGCTCACCCAGAGAATTGTAGGGCTAGAGTAGGAGCTCATTTCTCTTTTACAACATTGTTTAGCCATCCATTAAGCCTTGTAAATAAGGTAGCTAAAATAACAAGCATTTGCAATGCAATAGGTCTCGCATGAATTAAGTTCGAGCTATTGCCTTTGCTAAATATTGCAACATCAATTGCAACAAAAGTCTATAAATTGTAGGCCAAAAAAATGTGTATTGTACTAATGGTGGCATGCTGCGCTTTAGATGAATATTTTTAAAAGTAAAGTGCGCCATACTGCGGTTGATACAATAGTTAATTGTGTATGCGTTAACAATTTATGTGTGCACTAATGGCTGGTGGTGTGTGTGCCTGTAGAAATTGTGCACTGATGGCAGGTGGTGTGTGTGCCTGGTGGAAGCGTGCACTGACGGCTGGTGGTGTGTGTGCCTGGTGAAAGTGTGCACTGACGGCTGGTGGTGTGTGTGTGCCTGGTGAAAGTGTGCACTGACAGCTGTTGGTGTGTGTGTGCCTGGTGAAAGCATGCACTGACGGCTGGTGGTGTGTGCCTTGTGAAAGCGTGCACTGACTGCTGGTGGTGTTTGTGCCCGGTGAAAGCGTGCACTGACGGCTGGTGGTGTTTGTGCGCGGTGAAAGCGTGCACTGATGGCTGGTGGTGTCTGTGCCCGGTGAAAGCGTGCACTGACGACTGATGGTGTCTGTGTCTGGTGAAAGTGTGCACTGATGGTGTGGTTGTGTGTGTGTGTCGTATGTGTGTGTTTTGTGGTTGTATGGGTGTGGTTGTGTGTGGTTGTATGGGTGTGGTTGTGTTTGTGGTTGTGGTTGTGTGTGTGGTTGTGTGTGTAGTTGTGTGTGTGGTTGTGTGGTTGTGGTTGTGTGTGTGGTTGTGGTTGTGTGTGTGGTTGTGTGGTTGTGGTTGTGTGTGTGGTTGTGTGGGTGTGCTTGTGTGTGTTTGTGGTTGTGTGTGTTTGTGGTTGTGTGTGGTTGTGTGTGTGTTTGTGTGTGGTTGTGTGTGTGTGTGGTTGTGGTTGTGTGTGCCACCTCCTGTCTCGCTTCGGGACAGAAAGCGACAGCAATAGAGTCTCGCTAGCGAAACAGCGCATGCGCTGCATTCGTAGCGAGACCTAAAAAGGAAGGTTAATACCATGCTGTACAAAATAAAACATAAAAATGGAGTAAGCAAACAGTGGAAGCAAAGGTAGAGCATGTGCATATGTTTAGGTGGCAGGAGACATGGAAAACGACTTACTACCCATTTGTATTGTTTCAAGCTCCTACATACCTGTGATAGTAGTTGATACTTGTGACTGAGAGGTATTCAATTAGCGGATAGCAGGATAAGTTTATTTGTCTTGACAGAGAGTATATATTGTTGTCTAAGAGGTTACTTTACAACAGGGATTATACTTTTGCTCATATCTCTGTACCCCACAATCAGTCCTCCTACATTAAAGCACATACATACCATACTTTTAATATTTCCCCAAATCCTCTCTGCCACCTAATGGTCCTTAACCTTCAAACTGCTCTGTATTGCTATAACACAAAAGTGTCCATAAAACTCCACCATGAACATTCATCCCAACACCTAGCCCTTTTGCTCTTAAACAGTAACCTAGGCAACTCCCTTATCACGCCTCCAATCTAACAGCCAACTCTTGCTCTTTCCCAACTTGCTCACACGCTTCAAACTGCCACACTAATTAACCACACAAAAGTATCAAATACTTAGTAACAACATTCTAGCTCAACTATCTCCATGCGAAAATTTTAATCGTAACAGCAGCAAGGGAGCCGTCAATTTGCATTATCTTTATTTTACTTTAATAAAGATAATGCAAATTGACGGCTCCCTTGCTGCTGTTACGATTAAAATTTTCGCATGGAGATAGTTGAGCTAGAATGTTGTTACTAAGTATTTGATACTTTTGTGTGGTTAATTAGTGTGGCAGTTTGAAGCGTGTGAGCAAGTTGGGAAAGAGCAAGAGTTGGCTGTTAGATTGGAGGCGTGATAAGGGAGTTGCCTAGGTTACTGTTTAAGAGCAAAAGGGCTAGGTGTTGGGATGAATGTTCATGGTGGAGTTTTATGGACACTTTTGTGTTATAGCAATACAGAGCAGTTTGAAGGTTAAGGACCATTAGGTGGCAGAGAGGATTTGGGGAAATATTAAAAGTATGGTATGTATGTGCTTTAATGTAGGAGGACTGATTGTGGGGTACAGAGATAAGAGCAAAAGTATAATCCCTGTTGTAAAGTAACCTCTTAGACAACAATATATACTCTCTGTCAAGACAAATAAACTTATCCTGCTATCCGCTAATTGAATACCTCTCAGTCACAAGTATCAACTACTATCACAGTATTATCCGGTGTCACAGTATACTACGAATCACATCTAAAGTTATAGTTAAAAAAGAGATTTTATTCGAATAAGTACCTTACCTTAATATGAATCGTATAATCCCAGCAATATATGGCCATCCGAAAGTCCATAAAGTTTTGACAAACCCACCGATGAGACCTATTGTCTCTAGTATATATTCTGTAACAGAGCCACTAAGCAAGTATGTAGACAAGTTTCTTCAGCTACTGGTCATTAGCCAAAAAGCATATATTAAAGACACTAACGATATGATAGAGAAAAATGAACACCAGCCTTATAACGCCAATACCCAATGGCTAGTAACCTTAGATATATAGGCCCTATATACAAATATCCTTCAGGATGATACCATCACTATGTTAGAGGGCCTCTTAAGTGTAGATGAGGGAGACCTGTGTACACACGCAACATTTATTTTGGAATGCGTGGAGATCATACTCAAGAGTAACATCTTTATGTTTAGAAATGACTACTACAGGCAGGTCAAAGGCACCAGCATGGGAGCCACCTGTGCTCCCAGCCTGGCCTGCCTGTATGTGGCAGACTTTGAAAATTAACACATCTTCAACACAGCAGGACCCTTCTATGAGAACATAACATGTTGGTCACAATTTATCGATGACGTTTTTTTCATATGGACAGGGACAGTGGAAGATCTAAATGATTTTATAAACTGGCTCAACTTGGGCAATGCCAATCTGCAATTTACATCGAACTATGCCAAAGAAAATGTAGATTTTCTTGACATCAAGATCAAACACGTAGCAGGCAAATTAGCGGTAGAACTATATACAAAACCTACGGATCGCAATACAATGCTCCATTACAGGAGCAACCATCCTAGTTGCCAGAAAGACAACATCCCATTCAGGCAGTATTTAAGAATACGCCGAAACTGCGCAGACATAAGAGACTTTAATAGACACGCAGATGTCCTCACTAAAAAATTACTTATTAGAGGCTGCCCTAGAAATATAGTTAGAAAAGCTTATAAAAGGGCAAAATATTATGACAGCTGTTTGTGGAGAAGTCCGATGAAAAATAACAAAGCGAAAGAACGATTGATCTTTGTGACAAATTTTAGTTGCGCCAGTAACAAAGTGAAGAACATCATAAATAGGAAATAGCAACTACTAAATGAAAAAGGAAGTGTAAAACTCCCCAAACCAATGTTCAGTTTCAGAAGGAACTAAACTATTAGGAATAGATTGGTTCACACATACAGGGAAGACACTACCCAAAAACAACTCGCCATAAATAGTGCCCCCCTACCAGTGGGGAACTTTGCATGCTGTATGTGTAAGAACTGCAACAGCAGAATCAAAGGTGGTGAGGTTGTATACAACGGAATCACACACAAGAAAAAAAATGTCATCAATGGCTAGAAAAAAGACTTGATTTACTTGATAATTTGCCCGTGCAACAAAGGGTATATAGGTGAGACGTCAAGAGAACTTAAGGTTAGGATCACAGAACACAAGTCAGCCATAAGAACGAGAAAACGAACAGCCCCATTAGTAGAACATTGGATTACCCATAACCACACAATAGATGAATTAAAGTGGTGCGGGATTGAGGTAATTCCGCATAGTGTGAGAGGTGGCAACAGCTTTGTAAAGAGCAAAAAGAGAGAACAATTTTATATGTCCCACTTTAACACCTACAGGACTGGACTAAACAATAAAGAGGAATGGGAAAGATTAATTCTTTAAAAACTGTGAGATGATACCCAGTTAGTTGTATATGAACATTTCTTGATACTGCAAGAAAAGGGATTAAAACGAAATGTATCACACTGCCATTACTACCGCAATATGTTCCCCATTATATTCACCATAATGGATATGTTTATAACATTATTATTGTCATGATTAATAATGTGACCTTATGGACTATTATCCAGTAGATTAGTCATCATATGAATATGCAGAACCTGTCCACTATGAAGTATAATCATGCTAGTGTGAGAAAAATGAAGGTGGGGACAATGCTTTAAACTGGACTAATGTCTTGTGTCTGCATATGTGTTAACATCATGTAATCATTGTAAAATCCGATCGATTAGTGACACTTTCTTATTTTTGTTGGTGCAACATACTGTGCACACCCATAATATTATTATTGCCAATAGTAACATCTGGGTTATTCTATGCATGTTTTCACCTATGCCAATGCGCTTAAGATGTCCAATGAAGTTGCATAACAATGATGTTGTGAATGTCAATATCTGGGTTAAATATTTGTATTATAATACCATAAAAACATAGAGTAGAGGCATACTTTAACAATATTAATTTTTCGTTTTACATGAAGAGTTACACCCTAATCAGTGTGTTCGAATTATGTGATAAGACAGTCCAAGATGGCCACCATAGAGCCGTGCCGAACATCAGACACCGCCACCTTAGATTGTTGCCGACAATTAGACACTACCGTTCTGGCTAATAGTCTTTATAGTCAGTAAAAATTCCCCTGAGAGATTTAAAAAAATGGAACTCTAAACAAAATAAATAAATGCAATAATAAATATCGAGCATTGACACGTAGTAGAGACCGCGTATAAATAAACATCTATTTCCGGGTTGCAACATACCGCAATAGAATAAATGAGTTAGGAAACCGGAAGCAATCTACTTTGAAAACTCTTCCGGTGGCGCACGTTGGAGCAGGGAGGCCGCATTGATTTTAACAGGTACGGCTAAGAACCCTAAAAAACGCAGCTGTTTTCTATGTGGGGGCTAGAAAATACTGCACCGAGATTTAGAATATTGCCAGTTATACTATTAGGAGCTGATATGGCTCAAATAGCCTTAAAGAACAATGACTAGTTTAGCGTTCAAACGGGGACAACTTGCGGTTCTTGCAAAAGGTTGGTCAGCGCAAAAGAACCTTTTTTGTCATCATTACGCGCACTACGAGTGAAAGATAGATTTGAGCGCGTAAATGGCTTTGCTACAGTAAACCAACAGGGCATAGATTATAGAATAAAGTAACGATGACGGGAATCTAATGTTCATGATCTTGTGGGCTAATTATGGCGGACTGGTAATACCTGTCCACATTTCAAATTTCAGAACCCGGGAACACAATCCAAGTGAGGGTTAATATCGAGTGGCAAGAAGGAAAATACCCACATTATTTATTGAGGGGTAAGTTTGTGTCAACATATTACGAGTCAGTCAGGGAAACTAAGACAATAATTTGTCCCTATAATGAGAAGGGTTCTCATTCTTTTCAGCTGTCTTAATCAAGTGCACAGAGCCCATTCCCATAAGGTAACAGACAAGAGACGGTGGCTCCAACGTGTAGCTTTGATAAGGATGTGCAAGTTTTAATAATAGAAACCAACAAAAAGGTAATTACATCCCCAAATAGAGGTACAATTTCATGGTTGAAATCTATCTATTTCCAAAGTTCCAATAAAGCAGCCAGAGGATACATTGATTTACCCTGGAATTATGAAATTGATGAATCATACTCCCTAAGAATGTTATAAGGTAACTAAAGACAATATCCTTATACACATAGCTTTGTAAGCTAAACCAATAGTGAATGATGATGTCAACCCGGGTGTGAGAGAAATTGGGCACCATGTGCAGTTTTGTCTCATTATATTATGTAAATAGGATTGAGAAAATGTGATTGTGACACTTAATAAGCAATATTGTCACTTGACTTGTTATAAATGAATCTACAGACCAAAGTAGAGATATTATACAATGCAAATGTTATATTGATCAACCATATGGGTTCACAATAAACATCAGCCATCTTTAATGATGTGAGAGAAATTGGGCCCCATAGGCAGTTTTGTCTCATTGTATTATATAAATGGGATTGAGAAAATCTGATGGAGACAGACATCAAGTAATATTGTCACTGGACTTGCTTTAAATGAATCTAGAGACCAATATAGCCTTGTAGAATGCTATACAGTGTGCCAGTACATGTAGAGGTATGATATATTGTAAATGGTATATTGATTATTCTTAGGGTCTACAGTATACACCAGGCATCTAAAATGTTGTTTTTATTTTTAGATTTTTATAAAAGAAAGTGTTTTCGTCCTGATGAAGGTGGAAAAGACTAATTGTACACCGAAACGCCACGTCAACTGTTTTTAATGATATTTGTTTTTAATTGTCATTTAGATTGTAACCCAAAGGGAGGTACTTATTCGAATAAAATCTCTTTTTTAACTATAACTTTAGATGTAATTCGTAGTATACTGTGACACCTGATAATACTGTGATAGTAGTTGATACTTGTGACTGAGAGGTATTCAATTTGCGGATAGCAGGATAAGTTTATTGGTCTTGACAGAGAGTATATAATGTTTTTTTTTTTTGGTCCTCATTTTCCACCCGGTTTAACACGCTAAGGCCAACAGAAAGCGACATACTGCCACAGTCAAACTGGAAGGAACAGCCAATCAATTAGTTCGGCGTCGCCAATCAGTAATATCACTACCTCCAGAACCTCCATGCAGATAAAACCATTAGGGAGCGAAATTGCTACAATCATATACTAGCCACTAGGTCCGGACCAGTATACATAAGTGCACCAGAAAAGGCAGGAAAAAGAAACAAAATAACCAAAGCAGCGTAATCATTGGACCATGGAGAAAAAGAACCAAAAAAAACCAAACCCATAGTCGAAATCTCTATTAGTCCCACCTAAGAAGGTGCCAAAAGGCTCTTTTATCCTGATTTCCAGACCTTGCCAAATCCAGCTTTGACACTTGCAAAACAGATGCTCGCCAGTCAAGCAGGGAAGGTGGTGTCGAGTCCTTCCATTTTTTACAAATTTCCCTTCTGGCCAACAAGATGGAATAAAAAGGAAGGGGCCAGATGTAGGTAGGCATTTACCGGTCGGTAACGGCCGAATTCGGCCGTTACCGACCGGTAAATGGAATTTGAGATGTAGGGGCAGATTTTTACAGAATCGGTAAATTTACCGATCGGTAAATTTACCGATTCTGTAAAATACCGAATCGGTATTTTTACCGATTCAGTAAATTTGATATGTAGGTGGGACTCTTCAGAGTCCCACAAGCATTACAGAATCGGTATTTTACCATCAAAATCAATTTGATGGTAAAATACCGATTCCGGTGTGCATGCACATGTGTGCATGCACACCTGTGCCATATGACAGGCAGACCTGCCCTTAGGGCAGGTATGCCTGCCACATGGCACCCGAACCTGTTTTGGGGGTGCTAGAGGGTGTCAAAGTGACACCCCCTGCACCCTTGAGAAATTCGGTATTTACCGATTCGGTAAATACCGAATCGGTAATGCCCATTCATTCCTATGGGCTTCAAAGCCCATAGGAATGAATGGGCATTACCGGTCGGTATTTACCGAATCGGTAAATACCGACTTTTACAGATTCGGTAAATCCACATCTGGATTTACCTACATCTCGGTTCTTCTATTTTACCGATTCATAAATACCGAATCGGTAAAATTCGGTATTTATGAGTCGGTAAAATAGAATTACCTACATCTGGCCCAAGATCTTTAACCGGTCCTCAAACCTCATCCAAGACCCCAAATATTGCGAGAGGGAGGTTTATCGAGATTTGGAAACCCAAAGAGGTCGTAAGTGAGGCACTTATTGAGTCCCAAAAGAGAGACAGAAGGGGACAATCAAAGAACATATGTAGGTCAGAGGCAGCTATTAGACCCCATCTAGGACATGCCACAGGAGAGTCCTTAGAACATTTTGATAGTCTCTGTGGTGAATAGTAAGCTCTATGGAGAGTGAAAAGGTGGTTCCTCCGGAGGCAAGCTGGCTTAACGATGTCCCACAGTACCTTAAAGGATATAAGCCACAAAAATTCTAAGTCATGGCCAACAAAGGAGGACCCCCACAACTTCTCCGTCAGTTGGAATTCGCCATCAACCTCATCTAACATTAGGTTATACCATAATGAAACCTCCTTTCTGGCTGGAGGTTTATCAAGCAGCAAGGACACTAGATGACTACCACCTCCTAGTGGAAATCTATTCTTGACAATGATCTGTGAGTGAGCCCAACTAACAATCTGGAGATATTTGAACGTAGAAAGGTTTGGCCCAATTCTATCTTTTAAAGATTCCCATGGGAGCAAACAACCTTCTACAAACAGATCACCCCAGACCTCCAACCCCGCATCTCTCAAGGGCACAGCGAGACTGTCAACAAGCCAACCAGGGCTCCCAGGTGCGTCCCACATTGGCGACCTACTTGAAAAATACCCCAACCTTATAGAGCTCCTGAGTTTAACCCAAGTTTTCGTCATCCCCTGCAAGACCTTCAATTTTACCTTCTTAAAAAATTTTGGATCTCCAAGTTTAAACAAAAAACAGCCTGTACAGAACCTTCCCCTCTAAGCAACGCTGCAAACATGCAACCAACCCCAAAATCCGTGGGCATTTTTAATAACATACGAGCGTGGGAAAATGAAATGCCCATGCATATAATTGGAGGTCTGGAGCTGCTAGGCCACCCTTTTCTCTACGCCGCCTACGTTTTTTCCAAGCGATCCTAGGTATATGTTTATCCCAAATGAAAAAACTAATTTTGCTCTGTAATTTAGACAAAAGTGAAGGTTCAACATGAAGGAGAATAGTGTTAAACAAAAAAGTAATTTTTGGTAGAATAGTCATCTTTATTAGGTTTACCCTTCCTAAGATAGACAACGGAAGCAGAGACCAAGATCGCATAAGTCTACGACAATCTTTTGCTACAGCAGAGAAGTTTAGTGTAGCATTTTTATTTATATCCTTAACAATATTAAGACCGAGATAGCGCAAAGTTGGACTAGGCTGAACCCCTACCCCATGCTCACTATCGTTCCAAACCATAATCTCTGTTTTAGAGGCATTAACCTCATAACCAGAGATTTCCCCAAAGTCTTGAGCTAAATTAATAGCTGATGGAAGGGCTGTGTGTAATTCTGAGGAAAAGATGAGAATGTCATCGGCGTACAGGGCCACCTTCTTCTCCAATCCCCTATACTTAAAAGACTTGATGTTAACGTCGTCCCTCAGCCGTTGGGCAAAGGGTTCAATATATAAGTCAAATAGGGGAGGGGAGAGAGGGCAGCCCTCATGTGTTCCTCTTGTGATGCTAAATGGGTCTGATAATTCTCCATTAACCAACAGACAAGCTGAAGGGTTCTGGTAAAGTAATCTCACTGCTCGGCGAAATCCATCACCGATGTTAAACTTACCCAGGACCCCCAACATGTATGACCAATTCACCCTGTCGAAG
Organism: Lissotriton helveticus; assembly: GCF_964261635.1. Classification (NCBI taxonomy): domain Eukaryota; kingdom Metazoa; phylum Chordata; class Amphibia; order Caudata; family Salamandridae; genus Lissotriton; species Lissotriton helveticus. The sequence continues at coordinate 1,268,187,059 of NC_136057.1, read as the reverse complement.
GCCTTGGAAGCGTCGAGCGTAAGAACAACCAGGGGAAGAGAGTCAGTGGTTGCCATGTCGATAGCCCCTATAAGGTCGTACGTCAATTCATAGAGCTGTCGGCCCTTCACAAAACCTCTCTGGTCTTGATGCAAAATGTCGGCTGCTACCGCCCCCAATCTATTGGCCAGGACAGCAGCAAAGATTTTGTAGTCGACATTTAAAATAGAAATTGGTCTATACGACCCACAACATGATGCTGGTTTCCCCGGCTTTAAAATCAATGTTATAGACGCACTGTCCCAAGAGACAGGGGGTGACAATCCTTCCTGGAGGATCTGATTAAAAAATGTGGTAAGGAAAGGAACAATTGCCTGCTCCAAAGACCTATAGATTTCAGCCGGAAGGCCACCCGGGCCTGCCGCCTTACCCTTCTTGCTTCTTAAGATGGCAACTCTAACCTCCTCCTGTGTGATAATCCTGTCTAATGAGGCACACTGTTCTGAGGTGAGTGAAGGGAGAGAAATCCCCCTCAACCATTCATCAATACGGTCTGCCTCAATATGTTTATCTTCATGATAAATAGCTTGAAAGAATTGCCGAAAAGTTCTTTTGATGTCGTCATCCGCAGAGTAGACCACATTCTCGCAAATAATTGAATCTATGTTATTTCGAACCTGGTCCGTTTTTGCCTTCCAGGCTAACAGTTTCCCCTCCCCTTCACCATACTGGAAATGGGCTATTTTGCTAGCTTCCCATCTTTCGAGAATACGTGCATTCAGGACTGAACCCAGGTGCCCCTTTAGAAGGACTAACTTATTCTGCAATTCCTGTAAGATATCAGAGGACGCAGCTGAGTTCAGAACGATTTCAGCTTGTATCTAAGCCATCTCAGTTTCTGTAGATAATACCTCTTCTCTGTAGAGCTTCCTCCTATATGTGACCTTATTAGTTATTAGGCCCCTTAAGAAGGCCTTAAAGGAGTCCCACACGCATCCCAATGAAGCTGATCCAATATTGTTATTCATGAAGCACTGAGCTTCAGTTATAAAAAAAGTAATGTCTTCTGATGATGAAAGTAGTGAACGGTCCAACGACCAAATTCTCGGGGAAGCTTTAGGGAAACCTACAAGTTCCATAGATATGGCCGAATGGTCTGACAGATGAAAAGGAAGGTAGATAATGCTTTTGACTGAACTGACCAGTTTCTGGTTAATCAGTATAAAGTCAATTCTTCAGTGGTGATGGTACTTGAAATTACAAAATGAGGTGCCCTGTTGTTGACCTGACCTAATTCTCCAGATATCCAAATAACCATATTGGGGGAGAAACTTGCAGACTTCCGAGTGTGAGCTCTCTTTGTGCGAGGTCCTTCCTGCTGGGGCTGCTCTCTTTCACCGCCAGACCTCGCGGAACCCGCTCCGCGGGTCCCGCTTCGCCCGTGTGTTTGGGCGCACCGCTCTGACTGGGATTGGCTGTCATTCCGGATTTTGTGAGCTGGAACTGCGGAGACCAGGGCTGCGAGCGCCAGGTGAGGGACAGGGACTCCATTGCCCAGGAGTCCCTGCGCTGACATCATCACCTGCACCTGGACGCTCTCCCTGGTTGCCCCGCCTCTCGAGCACCGTTGAAAGTGCCTGCCTGCTCCTGGTCCTTGGGGAGAAACTTGCAGACTTCCGAGTGTGAGCTCTCTTTGTGCGAGGTCCTTCCTGCTGGGGCTGCTCTCTTTCACCGCCAGACCTCGCGGAACCCGCTCCGCGGGTCCCGCTTCGCCCGTGTGTTTGGGCGCACCGCTCTGACTGGGATTGGCTGTCATTCCGGATTTTGTGAGCTGGAACTGCGGAGACCAGGGCTGCGAGCGCCAGGTGAGGGACAGGGACTCCATTGCCCAGGAGTCCCTGCGCTGACATCATCACCTGCACCTGGATGCTCTCCCTGGTTGCCCCGCCTCTCGAGCACCGTTGAAAGTGCCTGCCTGTTCCTGGTCCTTGGGGAGAAACTTGCAGACTTCCGAGTGTGAGCTCTCTTTGTGCGAGGTCCTTCCTGTGGGGCTGCTCTCTTTCACCGCCAGACCTCGCGGAACCCGCTCCGCGGGTCCCGCTTCGCCCGTGTGTTTGGGCGCACCGCTCTGACTGGGATTGGCTGTCATTCCGGATTTTGTGAGCTGGAACTGCGGAGACCAGGGCTGCGAGCGCCAGGTGAGGGACAGGGACTCCATTGCCCAGGAGTCCCTGCGCTGACATCATCACCTGCACCTGGACGCTCTCCCTGGTTGCCCCGCCTCTCGAACACCTCCCTCCCTCATTAGGAGTAGCATCTCCCGCTGCGCGGGAGGGCGCCGGGACAAGGGCGGGTCCGTCTGTGGCCGTCAGGGGCTGAAGGAGGCTGGGCTGGGCTCACTCTCTTTCGCCCGCATCTTCCGATATTAGCCGACCTAAGGAATAGATCACGAACATGCCCTCACCTGCACTATGTGAAACTCCAGTAAGGGCGGGGGGGGCCACACCGGGACTCTCGACAACTATTTTAAATCCGCCAAGGGAGAAGGGGGTAAAGATAGTTCTTTGGAGAAGCGCAGGGCAGAGCGCCGCCGCTCCATTGAAATCATGAAAAGTAGACCCCTTAGCGAGATTATTCCCTATTCCATCTCCCAAGAGGAAGGTACCCCTAAAGACAGTCAGGATCCATTAACTCAAGATGGTGTCCCCCTACTGTTAAGGGATAGTATTACCACGCAGGGTACATTGTCTGACGAATTCACGGAGGTTATTCCATCTCTAAACCCTACTAACATGGCTGTTAACCTGGTTACCCAAACCCCCCCTCTAAATAAAATCAAGAAAAATAAACCTAAGCACATTGTTGTGGCGGAACTCCATGGCCCCCCACCAAACAAGCGCAGAAGACAGATGAGGAAGGGACAGGGGAAAACTAAAATTTCCCACTTAGATTTTGGTAAAAAACACAAGCCCGCACTTACCCCTGTTAGGGTTAGAGACAATGTGAGCACCTCTATTCCTACTAAGGATACAAGTGCTATCACTGCTGCCACTAGAAGTGATTCAGGGGCTAATCTACCTAATAAAGCTCCCTCTCTTACATCTATAGGGAGTATAGAATTTCTACTCCGCTCACTACTGCAGCCCATTAGTGAAAGCCTGAAAAAAGTAGAGATCAGGCTTACCATCCTAGAGGCAACTCTAACTACCCTGAACACCTCGGTCAGTAAGCAGACTGGAACTATTGGGCCCAATCCATCCACAGGAACTTTGCCTAATAAACAAAATCTCCCTTCCAATATAGGAGACTTACAGGGCACCAATCTGGGAGCCCCACAGGGTGTAACCACTGCCCCCCCCTTGCAGTCACTTATGGCTATTCCAGTCCCGACCCCACGAGGTATCCCTAATATCATGCCTCCTCAGTCAATAGACCCGGCCCTCCCCAATTTAGAGCCAGGCATAAATCTTGGGTTTCCTTCCATTGCTAGTATTCCCTCTCCCCCTCTTGGCCAACCCGCTCAAAGATCGCGGAGACCAGATCTGCCACCGGAAGCCAATACTCTTATGGTGGTTCTAGCGGGTGCCCCCTCTCTACAAAGGGGTGAAAACGAAGACTTCCAATCCCTCAAGAAGAAAGTCATTAAATGGCTCAATTGGAACAGACCCCTACCACCACATTTTAATAATGAGATTATTATGGTTAGAAGGGTGCCATGGCTGGGGAAGACGAGGAAAACAATTATGGGGGACTGTATAATGGTGACCTTCAGGGACCCTGGTACTGTTTTACACATCTGCGCTGGCTCAAATAGATCATTGGATTCCACCATACAGACCTTGCCAGTCTCCTTCTTTTTTCCACCAACCCGCATGTATGATGACCGGCTACAAGGAAACTGGACAAGGGTGGAACGGAGACCAAGACACAAAGAATATGTCCGACGTCCAAACTACCAGCCACCTGAAACACCCTATTTCCACTTCAACCGCTTCAACTGCCTGAGTGGGCTTGACGGGGTTGATTGACTGTCCACCAATAACTTAGCGTTCTTGGCCAATGGTTCCTGTAGTCTCCCTGAGTCATCTGAAACCGCAGTGGACAATGTTCCCGATGTAATAACTGGTGCAACACCTGGAACTGTCACCTCCCACCCTCCTATCCCGACAACTCCAACCATTGAGCATCTGAGACTAATTTGGTGGAATGTGGCTGGTTTAGCTAACAAGTTGGCTGCTCAAGATTGGGAAACTTATATTGAGACTGGAGATGTTTGCATGTTCCAGGAGACTTGGGCAAGGGAAGAATATGGACACTGAGGTTATCAGTCATTTTTTATCCCGGCCAGGTGGGAGGGCAAAGGACGCCCATCAGGCGGGCTCACAACCTGGGTGGCATCCCACCCAGGCTGTGAGGCTACACGGTTACCGGCCCCTTCCAACGACATCCTTGTGGTCCTTCTGTCCTGGCCAAACCAAGCGAAACTTGCCCTAATAAATATTTACTCTAGGCCAGTTGGAATTGCCAGGGAATCGTCCACCATAGATGAACTTTCGGATTATCTATCTGAACTACCTAGAGATCTACCCTATGTAGTGGGAGGGGACTTAAATTCCCATTTCGAGCCATTGCCAGGCCTATTAGAGGGTTTCCCAATGGAAGAAGAGGTTAGGTGGTCAGTGCCCTCGGTAGAAGCTCCTCCTCCGAGGGCATGGACTCCTGTAGCATTGCAGATCACAGCCCTCACCCTAAGGTTTTGAATTAGAGCCTGTAATGGGCGTATTAGATCTGACATACCAAGCAGAACCACATATAATAGAGTGGGAAGGGAATCTCGCTTGGATTATGTCCTGGTACAGATAGCGAACTGGCCAGCTATCCGGGACTTTAGGGTTATGGAAAGGCTAGACAGTGATCATAATGCCCTCGAACTTGACCTCATCCACCCCGGCCGTCGAACCTCTGCAACGTCTGGGGAGGGGACTAAACCTGAACTTCTACTGGAAAACAACAGGAGAAGAATCAGGTGGGAACAACTGGCCTCAAGTGAGGAGAAACTCCCGAGGCTTTATGCAGGGATAATCCCCATTCTGGAATCTGTGGGAGACTTGGCTACAGAGGTGGGTAACAAAGACTCACAGGTCAAACTATATCAGGCCCACGAGGACCTTGTAAAGGCTGCGGCTCCCGTCCTCTTTAGTAACGTGCAGAATTTGAGGAGGGGGCAGTCATATAAATCCTCATGGTACAACACAGCCTGCAGAAGGGCAAAGGGGGAACTCCTTAAAGCAATCAAGGAGGGTTTAAGCGGGGAACAGCTAAGAGAACGCAGATGGGCATACAAAAAACTCATTGCCCACGCAAAAATTGAATGGGAAGAGAATCAATGGGAAGAGCTCACTAAGTCCCTAGCGACAAAAGATCACCGAATGTTTTGGAGAATAGTGAGCGGGGGGTCAGGGAATCTCCATTCGGCAATTGAGCCAAACATTGCACCAGAGGTGTGGCAGGCACATTTTGAATCTCTCTATAGCTCTGAACCGGGAGAATCCACCATTGACACCGGTGCTGGTTGGCCTGACTATAAGGGAGATCCAATAACACTGGGCGAGGTTAGGGATGCAATAGCAGGATTAACCACGGGGAAGGCGCCAGGGTTGGACGGCCTACCCGGGGACCTGTTTAAGCAGGAGCCCAATGTTTGGGCGCCATACCTTGCCGCGCTGTTTAATGGAGTTCTCAACGGCATGGAAATCCCCAGTACTTGGCTGGGGGCGGAGGTGGTCCCTATTTTCAAAAAGGGCTCGCCACTTCTCCCAGCCAACTACAGACCAATCAGTCTAATCGATGTGGCACAGAAGCTGTTTGGTAGGGTATTGTTGAACCGGCTCCAAGATTGGGCAGAAGAGTCGGGCGTCCTCAGCCCGTACCAGGCGGGATTCAGGAAGGGAGTTTCCACAGTGGACCAGGTTTTCCGATTGAATATTATCTACTGGAGGGCAGCGATATTCGAGGGCGGCAGCCTATACACAATTTTTGTGGATCTGCGGGCCGCTTTCGATCTGGTGCCCAGAGGGAAATTGTGGAGCGTCTTGGCTGAGATGGGCGTCCCCCCGGACATCCTGATAATCTTGCAGAGATTACATGATAAAAACTATGCTCGAGTGAGGTGCGGGAGGTCCGGGGCTCTGACGGATAGATTCCCCGTTGACCGAGGGGTTAGACAGGGTTGTGTGCTGGCACCGACCCTGTTCTGCCTCTTTGTCAACGGGGTGATTGCCCACCTAAATGCCACTGAATACACTGACGCCCCCAAATTGAACGGCAGTAGGGTGCCTGCAATCATGTTTGCAGACGACACCCTGCTGCTGTCCAAAACCCCAATGGGGATACAGAGGATCCTCGATTCGTTTGTGGCCTTTTGCACCGATAGGGGCTTAGAAATTAATGCGGCCAAAACTAAGTTTATGGTTCTGAACCCAAGCCATAAATTGCGGCCAAATCCGCGATTGGGAGCCTCGCGGCTCGAGAGAGTTTCCACCTTCGATTACCTTGGTGTAACTCTTAATGAAACTATGTCTTGGGGATCACACCAGAGCAGGGCCAATCTAAAACTGATACAGACTACAGGGGGCATCGTGCGGATGTTGAATGGCTCCACATACCGACCACTGGGGTCGCTCATCCAGATCTATAAGGCGCAGGCCAGGGGTGCTACTATGTATGGAGCGGAATTGTGGGGACATACATCTTGTCGCAGTCTGTCCTCAACAGAGAATAAATTCATCAGACAGATAGTTGCACTTCCGCCCAGCACCCCGCTCCTCCCCCTGAGGCTAGATCTGGGGTTGCGTCCCATAGCTGAAGAATTAGGCTTGAGACCCATAGCCTTCTGGCGAAGGCTGTGGAGTAGCGATGAACTTCTTGCCTATAGGGCGGAACTAATGGAGCTATTGACCCACCCGAAAGTGCTAATGATCCCCTGGATAAAATATATCCGAAACTCCTGTATGGTATTGGGGTTCCCCGACCTTTGGTCTAACCCCGCCAATGCCTCATTAAATATCTCAAAAAGAACTCTGGCCACCGCCTATCATGAACAAAAATTAGCTACGGCCATAGATAGCCAGTGTGAAGGGTCACTAACTTTTGTTTTCACGCAGAGCAAGGACTCGTATAGGCAGGAGTGGGTCCTAGATGCCATCTCCCCCGTACTGGCCAGGAAGCTGTTCCTCCAATGGAGATATGGCACATTGCCCCTACGATCTTTTACTAGCTCCTGGTCATCACCTCCCTCCACCAAGCAGTGCCCGGCTTGCGCAGCCGCGGAGGAAAGCGATTTACACGTGGTCCTGTTCTGCCCAGCTTACAAGGCAGCGAGGAAACATTGGCTCCTACCATTGATCAGAAATCTGGGTTGTAGGGAGTATCTCCCAATGTATAGAATTTTAAAAACTGATGCCTCTAGCTTAACTGTGTTTGTATTAGCAAAATTCCTCACCAATGTCTGGCACACTCGTACCCGTATTTTGAAGATGCAGGCTACCTCGTAATTCTAAGGTTTACAGTTTTTTATGTAGTTTTATGAGTTTGTAACTTCAAGGTTTTACACTGTGATTGATTATGTATGTCGATTTTATAGTGATTTATATGTTTTATGGTATATCTTTGATGGCCAATGGCCGAAATAAAGATTGAATGATGATGATATTAGTTATTAGGCCCCTTAAGAAGGCCTTAAAGGAGTCCCACACGCATCCCAATGAAGCTGATCCAATATTGTTATTCATGAAGCACTGAGCTTCAGTTATAAAAAAAGTAATGTCTTCTGATGATGAAAGTAGTGAACGGTCCAACGACCAAATTCTCGGGGAAGCTTTAGGGAAACCTACAAGTTCCATAGATATGGCCGAATGGTCTGACAGATGAAAAGGAAGGTAGATAATGCTTTTGACTGAACTGACCAGTTTCTGGTTAATCAGTATAAAGTCAATTCTTCAGTGGTGATGGTACTTGTAATTACAAAATGAGGTGCCCTGTTGTTGACCTGACCTAATTCTCCAGATATCCAAATAACCATATTGCTTCATACTATCAAGTAAAAAAAACCCTGGTTTTAGAGGGAATTAGAGACCGAGTATTAGGAGTTTTGCCAAGAAAGGGGTCCAAGACTATGTTAAAGTCCCCTGCCAGAATAGTGGGCTCCGGAAAAGATAGTAAATGGGAAAAAATGGACTTCAGGGCTGAGGGATCATCCTGATTTGGACCATAATAACCCAGTATGGTAATTTGAGCCCCTGCAATAATTACTGTTACAATGACCCATCTGCCACCTGGGTCTACTAGTTTGGAGACTAGTCGTGCTTTTACCGATTTCTTGAAGATGATCGTGACTCCCCTAATATTCATGGATTGTGTTGTTGAGACACATAGGTCAATCCACCTATTTGTTTTGCCAAAGAAAGCATCTCTGACTCAATAAGATGCGTCTCCTGGAGAACAATGAGCTTAGCATCAGAATCACAAAGGTGCTGCATTATCTTGTCCCTTCTGGGTCTGGTGCGGAGGACATTAATATTCCAGGAGTGAACTCTCCAACTATTCATAGAAAGCAATACCTCCCACCTTCAATACACCAATTGCCAAAAAACTACCAAAAACCACCCAAGACTGTAACGACATGCGACATTGAACAGATATCTCTCTACTAAGGATAACCAAAACCAAGCAGAAAATGAGGTCATTTATCCCTTTTTTCCCTTGCAACACCCTCCCTCTTCCCCTGTGCCCTAAGCTACCCCTCCCACCCCCTTGAGAAACCCTTGCTCTATCTATCCGGACCAAGTCCAGAAGATCGTGCCCCTTCCGAGCTCCCGCCCTGCCTACTAGCTAATATAAACCAGAGACAACAAAACAACTAGTGATTTACCTAGAATAATAATTCAAATTGTGCTTAGTGTTAATTATTATATAAGAAACCCCTTTTTATTAATTTGTTTTCTTTTTTTTCTTTCCCTTTCTCCTTCTTTTCTTTACACCAATACTATTATAGCGTTAGATTCACATTTTTTTTCTTATCTTTTACCTATTAAGGTTTTTCCAAAACAGATGGTCAGGTAAATAGGAAAACACCCCAAGAAGTTTTGATACTAACTCATGACTAACTCATGACTAACCTGAGGGCCCTTTCTCATTCCCCAAAGTCATCAGAAGCTCGTCTGCTGCCTGTACAGATCTAATATTATACATTTTGTTGTTATGCAAAATCTTCAGCGCAGCAGGGAACCTAAGTTGTGCAACTGTCCCTAATTTCCTAAATGCATCAAGTCTCCTCCCAAACTCCCACTGTTTGTCCAAGGTGACCCTAGATAAGTCTGACCTAATCTGAAAGTTGAACCCTTTCCCCCTCAAAGATTTCTGCTTAAGGGCTAGATTGAGAATAGCCTCTTTAAGTGAATATGTGTGGAAATTAACTAGAATTTTTCTAGGTTTTGACCTTTGCGGGGTTCTTTCTAAAAGGGTCCCTATGAATACGTTGGAAGTCAATGTCTAACACTTCAACTGACTGCTCAAGGTTTAAAGAGTCCTTTAACAACAAAGTGACGTATTGCTTAATGTCCAAACCCTCACTCCCCTCAGGAACATTAAGAATGCGAAGATTGCTACGCCGGGCATTGTTCTCCAACGATTCCATTCTTTCAGATAAAGTAAGGTCCTCTTTTTTAAGCTTGGCGATATCAGCCTTGGCCTGATCTAGATGCAGGGAAAGACCAGCCACTGTGTCTTCTAATATCACTATTCTAGAGGTAAGGCCATCAATTTTGTTATCAAGAGATTCGCAGAAGTTCCTGATTTCAGACTGATTGGCAGCTGATACCTCAAAGCCTTTTTTAATATCTGCCGATAAAGAAGAGAACATGGACTGCAAGGAGGTAGCCACCGAACCACTATTATCACCCTCAACCAGAGTGCTGGAAAGAGCGGCCACACACTCCTGTAAAGCCTCCCCTTGTAATGCTGCTTCAGCTGTGCTTGATGCCTCTAATAGTGGGAGTGGGTGCGAGGGTTCTGAGGCCAATGAAACAGTACTCCCCCCGACTTCCACTGCAACCGCATCCTCTTCCAATAGGACATCTTTATCAGCGGGAATGCTGCTGGAATCTGGTATCTTGGGTTCTAAAGAAAGTGCCTCAAAATCCACCGGGGTGAAAGGAGTAGGGGATTGAGGAGAAGTCGAAAGTATTGGCCTAGATCAGCGTTTCCCAAAGTGTGGTCCGCGGACCCCCAGGGGTCCGTGACACATTCCCAGGGGGTCCGCAGGACTTGAGTGCCTAACTCGGTATAAAAAAACTAAACACTCATGAGCCCTCGCAGCACATAAGGAGGTGTGAATATACTTAGCGCCGGGGCGCCAAGACTGCCATTCAATCTGCCCCTCCGGCTCCCCACACAGGAGAGGTGTGAATGTCATTGCCGCTGGGGCGGCAAGACTGCAATGAAATCGGGCCAATCACCATTCAGCTGTAGGTGCAAGCTGAAGGGTGATTGCCCTTATATATTGTGCTATTCAATCTGCCCTTCACCCGACCTCGAGCTCGCACAGCAGTGTGTGTGGTTCCTGTTCTGTTTGTGACCAGGCCCCGGGCATTTTCCTATCTGTCCCCATTTGCCCTGAAAGCAACTGCGTGGCGAGATTGAAGAGCGCTGGAGCACGTTGAATGGGCAGGAGGGCTCTTCATCTGGAACTGCATGTATTTCATTTGTGTGTGCGTGTTTGTGTGTAGATTTGTTTGTTTTGTTTTGTTTTGTAATTGCATTTAAGAAAGCAGTCCAAAATCTATGACGCATCCACTCAGGACTATATTTATTTCTTTATTTTCCAGTTGACCTTTACAAAAAAAGTGTTCCACTCGAGTTCTTTGCAGTGGTTTTTCCAGTCTTATCAGAAGGCGCAATACTTAAGCCTGTTGCTTTGACCACAGCCTCTGGCTCACCAACATTACATGCTAGCCCCCACCATTGAAGTTTATGAAGGAAACGTTTTAACACAGGGCACTGTTAAGATTTATGTTTTTGCTGACTTACAACTTTGAAAAATAGTAGGATTGTGTGATTATTACCACAGTTTTCAATTCGATGATCACCTACCTCTTTGAAATAGCATTTCCACTGTAGCAGAAAGGTTTGCTTTAGTCTCTCGACTTCTTCCTGTTTCCCCCCCCACAAACCCCCTAACATAGGTTGTGCCCTTTGTTACATGCATAACCCTTCTAACATTCATTATGGCCTGTGAGCCCATTACAGAAGTGCAGTGCTTGGACCAAGATGCCCGCACAGCGTGCAGAGAGAATTCATGAATTGGACAATCCAGCGTGCTAACATTGCAGTGGGCACTCTGACTAGTGGTACCTGCCATACACCATGAGTGGAGACAAAGGCAAGCTTGTATTTTTAAACAAGCATTGGCAATGCAATAGGTCTCGCATTAGGAAAGTGTGAGCTATTGATATTGTAAATTACATTTTTTTTTAATGTGTGTTGGCTTGAAAATATATAAATGTTATTTACAAAGCCAATAGCTTACACTTTCCTAATGCGAGTCCTATTGGCTATGGCAATGCATGTTGGTAGCAAGCAAGGACAGTGCTGTTGTGGTGCTGAGTGATGTGGTGGTGCCCCAGAGTGATGTGGTGGTGCCCATGAGTGATGTGGTGGTGTCCCTGAGTGATGTGGTGGTGTTCCTGAGTTATGTGGTGGTGTTTCTGAGTGATGTGGTGGTGTCCCAGAGTGATGTGGTGGTGTCCCAGAGTGATGTGGTGGTGCCCGTGAGTGATGTGGTGGTGCCCGTGAGTGATGTGGTGGTGCCCCTGAGTGATGTGGTGGTGCCCCTGAGTGATGTGGTGGTGCCCGTGAGTGATGTGGTGGTGCCCCTGAGTGATGTGGTGGTGCCCCTGAGTGATGCCCCTGAGTGTGGCATGCAGCAGTGTGAGTAATGCAGCAGTGTGCAGCGTGCAGCAGTGTGAGGCGGGCAGCAGTGTGAGGCGGGCAGCAGTGTGCAGCGGGCAGCAGTGTGCAGCATGCAGTAGTATGAGTAATGCAGCAGTGTTCAGCAGTGTGAGGCGTGCAGCAGTGTGTGGCGTGCAGCAGTGTGAGGGTGTGAGGGTGAGAAGGTGTGAGGGTGAGAAGGTGTGAGGGTGAGAAGGTGTGAGGGTGAGAAGGTGTGAGGGTGAGAGGGTGTGTGAGGGTGAGAGGGTTTGTGAGGGTGAGAGGGTGTGAGAGGGTGTGTGAGGGTGAGTGAGGGAGTGTGAGGGTGAGTGAGGGAGTGTGAGGGTGAGGGAGTGGGGGTGTGAGGGTGAGGGGGTGTGAGGGTGAGGGGGTGTGAGGGTGAGGGGGTGTGAGGGTGAGGGGGTGTGAGGGTGAGAGGGTTGTGAGGGTGAGAGGGTTTTGAAATAAACCAAACATTGAAAAGTTAGTAGCCAAGATGCAGCACCATCCTTCCCATTAAAATGTTTTGCTTTTTGCATATTTTTCAATATAAAATAATAAAAGCTTTATTAATGCATGTATTTGTTTGGTGTGTACTTGTTTGTGTATTTTTTGCGAATTACTGTTTTAATTTTTTGAACTTGAAATTGTACAAATTGCTTGGGGGTCCCCGGCTTCCAGTAGTGATTCAGTGGGGGTCCTAAGGAGTCAAAAGTTTGGGAACCACTGGCCTAGATGATACACGCTCTTCCGTTAGGTCTAGGACTTGAGGGATAACTTTAAAATAAGATCGTAGTGACGGCGTTATCTTAGACCCAGGATTGATAGCAGTCTTGGACCCCTTTGCTGCCTTACAACTATATGAGCATTTGGCTTTAACCTCACAGCACAAAAACGTGGAGGTTTTCTTTTTGGCAACACAGGAGCCAGGGCCTAGTATCGGAGTCTTATCACAAATATTTGCCCCAGATATAATATCACTATCTTTGCCCCCTCTCACCTCCTTTCTCACCTCCTTTTTCTTTGCCCTGCGTTTACCCTTCTTCTTTGCTGAGATTTGTGCCGGCGCCGCTGAAACCTTTGAAGAGCCAGCCTCACTGCACTCACGAGGCTCACCTAACTCCCCTGACTGCTGAAAAATCAAGTCCACCGGCTCCTCCGTCTTGCTCAGGTCTCCTCCACTCACAAAGGGCCCGGTGACAGTACCGCGGGTGCCCTGGAGGAGACTGCGGATCCTTCGCCCCCTGCGAAGCTCCAGGGCGGCTAGACTCCAATGCCGCAAGCACGACAGACCCGACGGAAGACTCAGCAAACTCGATCGAAACTCCGGCCGAGCCTCCGAAGCAGGGAAACCCACAGGGAGACACGCCTCCTCAATACACATGGAGAGCGAGGAAGCGAAACGCCAACGCAGCAGTACAACAAGAAGAAACCGTCACGCCTGCAAACGGAAACTAGTCGCCCAAGCCTGACGACCTGAAACGTCCATACTCAGGTAAAAGACTTTCTCAGCCCGAATCACATCTCTGGCATCTCATGAAATTGGAGAAAAGTGAGCAGAGCGGAAGCCCAAGCCCGGAGCACTGCGGCAGCTCAGCTCGCTGCCGCCATAGTGAATGATGATATCAACCCGGGTGTGAGAGAAATTGGGCCCCATGTGCAGTTTTGTCTCATTATATTATATAAATAGGATTGAGAAAATGTGATTGTGACACGTAATAAGCAATATTGTCACTTGACTTGTTATAAATGATTCTACAGACCAAAATAAGAGCACTATACAGTGTGCGAATATATGTAGAGATATTATACAATGCAAATGTTATATTGATCAACCATATGGGTTCACAATAAACATCAGCCATCTTTAATGATGTGAGAGAAATTGGGCCCCATGGGCAGTTTTGTCTCATTGTATTATATAAATGGGATTGAGAAAATCTGATGGAGACAGACATCAAGTAATATTGTCACTGGACTTGCTTTAAATGAATCTAGAGACCAATATAGCCTTGTAGAACGCTATACAGTGTGCAAGTACATGTAGAGGTATGATATATTGTAAATGGTATATTGATTATTCTTAGGGTCTACAGTATACACCAGGCATCTAAAATGTTGTTTTTATTTTTAGATCTTTATAAAAGAAAGTGTTTTCGTCCTGATGAAGGTGGAAAAGACTAAATGTACACCGAAACGCCGCGTCGACTGGTTTTAATGATATTTGTTTTTAATTGTCATTTAGATTGTAACCCAAAGGGAGGTACTTATTCGAATAAAATCTCTTTTTTAACTATAAATTTAGATGTGATTCGTAGTATACTGTGACACCTGATAATACTGTGATAGTAGTTGATACTGACTGAGAGGTATTCAATTTGCGGATAGCAGGATAAGTTTATTGGTCTTGACAAAGAGTATATATTGTTGTCTAAGAGGTTACTTTACAACAGGGACTGTACTTTTGCTTATGTTGATTACCCCCTCCCTATCAATTGTATAGGGGTACCTTCCTCCTTTATGAGTGGGGGTACAGAGATAGGCATGGCGAGTGAAAAACATTAGGATAAGTGACAGGACAGAGTGCGGTGTAGAGTGAAAGGAAGGTGAAGCAAGAATGAGTGTAGGTATGAGGACAGTACAAGACATGCTGATGTGCGATACAGTATGGGTGGGAGAATGTGGAGGGGTGCCTTTCCACTTCTTGGGGAGTCGAAATTACTTTCCTGTCTTGGTAGGAGTGCGAGGTGGGGCGGCCACAACAGGCACACTCTCCACCAAAGCTGCATCAGGTGCAGCCGGTGGCCCTCCCTCTGGGGACATGCTAGATCCAGCGGTACGCTTGGCCTGGCCTTACCTCTGTCCCTCCATCCCGTTTATCAGGTGTACACCCTACAGTGCCCTCCCTACCCTGCTTCACAGGGGTGTGGATGGGAGTTGAGGTTGTGGGTGAATCTGCCTTGGAGCTCTTTTTATGTGGCCTCTTAGCAGGCACCAGCTTCTCAGCATGCACGGCAACTGTCTGCTTTTCTTTGTAAGATGCTTTTGGGACAGGAGAGTCCTTAGCTGGGGATGCCTCTGAGACATGTGAGCCTGAGTCCTGCTTCTCGGCTTAATGCCCCTGAGTGTCTGCTGACGGGCTCTTGCCTTTGCACTCTGGGGTGGACTTGGATTTTTGGAGGGATGGTGTCTGCGCTCTGGCCCGCTTGGGCTGCTGCTGTTGTGTGCTGCGTGTGCTGTATCTTGGGCCTGAGGTCTGTGGGGTGTGGTCACTTTCGTCAGGTGTAGGCACTGGCAGGGGTGTGGCCATAGGGACTGGAGCTGGACTCTGAGCCTGTGACAGCTAAATGGCTGCCGTCACTGTGGAGGACAAAGACTGGACAGTCCTTTTTGTCGTGGTCTAGGAAGGCATTGGGGAGAGTTGTCTGACCCACACACAGCTGGCGCAAAAGGTCCACAGCCTCAACACTGATGGCAGCAAGGGAGACAGGGGCAGGGGCAGTGATGCCTGGGGTGAAGGACTCTCTTCCCTTCTTACTGATGCATGCACGTGCAGCACTAGTGGAAGTAGCTGGGTGGGTGGGCACTGGAGGCTGTGTGGCGGAAGAAGAGGCAGAGTTCCCGCTACCTGTGCCTGCCAACATAGAGGTGTCACCACTGGCATCAGATGACGTTGAGGTTGGTATCTCTGGCTGTGATTACTCAAGCAGACTCCCGTACCTCTCCGAGGCGCTGGTCACATCAGTGTCAGTGTGCTCATGTGTAGCAGTCTTGCTTGATGCCTCACCACTGGTGTCCATCCCCTGTCCTTCTGTGCCCACGGTAGATGCTGCAAGAGACGGAGACGGAGGGTCAGTTCAGTGGCAATAACACAAACATCATATACAAGCAAAGCACTAAACAAGATGATGATATCTGCATTTGGCACACCACCCTGTGGAGTAACATTGTGCTACCTCAATTCCAAACTCGTGTTATAATGCAAAATTGGCATAAGTGAGCCATGTGATGACCACACAGCACAATAGCCTGCCCATGGCTCTGCGTAACCAAACATACAGATCCCTCTGAGTATACCTAGGTCCCTGAGGGAGGAAAATATGTACCTCCCAATATGTTGCCACAGTCACATCTGGAGGCAGCAGAAGGGGACAACACAGATACAGATTCCAAAATATCAGTCCACAATGGCCATGAGCTCATGTCATCCACCATGTTGTATTTTGGGGCACAAGTACAGTTGCACATTGTTGTCAGATGTGTAGTCATCAAAATTCTGAGGTCAGGCACTACACACATTGAAGTAAGCACACTCAGATGAGGTACACTGTTGTTCCCTTCTCGGCTACTTCTTTCATTCCTTTGTGTAAGTTGGTTTTGACGGAGTTTGGGTCTTTGGTGAGGAAGAGGATCAGTTGGGTGTCGTCTGCGTAGGAGATGATGTTGAGGTTGTGTTGGCGTGCGATGGATGCGAGGGGACTCATGCATATGTTGAAGAGGGTGGGACTGAGTGATGATCCTTGTGGTACGCCGCAGATGACTTCGGTGTCCTCGGATCTAAAAGGGGGGAGTCGGACTCTCTGGGTTCTTCCAGCGAGGAACGAGATGATCCAGTCTAATGCTTTTCCTTGTATTCCGACGTTGCTGAGGCATTGTATGAGGGTGCTATGACAGACTGTGTCGAAGGCTGCGGAGAGGTCAAGTAGAATGAGGGCAGCTGTTTCTCCGCTGTCCAGTAGAGTTCGAATGTCGTCTGTTGCTGCTATGAGGGCGGTTTTGGTGCTGTGTTTGGCTCGGAAGCCGGATTGTGAGGGGTCGAGGGATTTGTTGGATTCAAGGAAGGCGGTGAGCTGACTGTTGACAGCTTTCTCAATGACTTTGGCAGGGAATGGGAGGAACGAGATGGGGCGGTAGTTCTTCAGTTCAGTGGGGTCTGCTGTGGGTTTCTTCAGAAGGGCGCTGAGTTCGGCATGTTTCCAGCTTACCGGGAAGGTAGCGGAGTTGAAGGAGCAGTTGATGACGTCACGAAGATGGGGTGCGATTATGGAGTCTGCTTTGTTGAAAATGTGGTGGGGACATGGGTCGGTTGGCGATCCTGAGTGGATGGAGTTCATCAGGCGGATGGTGTCTTCAGTGGTGATTGGGTTCCAGGCGCAAAGGTTGTTAGAGGGCGGTTTTGCGTCGGAGGTGGGTGGAGTGGACTGGTCTTCGGACTGGTTTTCAAAGCTGTTATGTATGTCG
This sequence comes from Lissotriton helveticus, assembly GCF_964261635.1. NCBI lineage: Eukaryota > Metazoa > Chordata > Amphibia > Caudata > Salamandridae > Lissotriton > Lissotriton helveticus. The sequence goes on along the minus strand of NC_136057.1, from coordinate 1,268,169,854 downwards.
GCGATTTTGTTGTGGAAGAATGAGGCTAGGGAGTCGCAGAGGTCTTGGGAGGGAGTGATTTCGTTGGTGCCTGCGGTGGGGTTGGTAAATTCTTTGACGATGTTGAATAGTTCCTTGCTGTTTTGGGCGTTGGTGTCAAGACGATCCTTGAATGCTGATTTCTTGATGGATCGGATCAGTTGGTGGTGTTTGCGGGTGGCGTTTTTGAGGGTGGCCAGGTTGTCAGTGGTTGGGTTTTTCTCCAGGCTTTCTCGAGGGTGCGACAGAGCTTCTTGGCTTTTTTAAGGTCATCGTTGAACCAGGGGGCTTTTTTGCTACCTTGCTTGATTTGATGGTTTTTTAAGGGTGCTAGTTCATCGGCGCTGTGGGCGATCCATTGTGTGAGGTTGGTGGCTGCTTGGTTTGGGTCCGATGATTTGGCAGGAGGGTTCTGGTGAAGCGATGTGAAGAGCTGGTCGGTGGTAATTTTATTCCAGTTTCTTCGGGGAATGTGTTGTGGGGGGTTGTGGGTCGTGGTCTTTTTGAAGTTGAAGTGAACGCAGCTGTGGTCCGTCCAGTGGAGAGCTGTGGTGTGATTGAAGGAGATGTGCTTGCTGGAGGTGAAGATTGGGTCGAGCGTGTGTCCGGCGTAGTGGGTGGGGGTATTGACAAGTTGTTCGAGTCCCAGGTTTGGAATTGGAGACGGCGACTGGTGCTTAATTCGTCTGAACCCATTGCAAGACGCAGGGTGATAGCCTTACAGGCAACTTGGATACCTGTACCCCTGCGGGAGCAAATTAGTGGCAAATTTAATCTTGAAGCCACAAGTTTGGATACAGGGGCACTTACTGTGGTTTAATACTTCCCTGTATTACCGGATTGCCCAGGAGGCGCCGGTAGGAAATTTCTGCCACATATACCACTGGTTCTAATCTTCACACAACAATTTAATTTCAATAAGAGACCATCTGAATTCCAACTAGGTGAATCCTAACCAGCGAGAAGGGAGTCGCACCTAACCAGCTGTGTTGGTGGCTGATCCAGACAACGAGAGCGATCACGTTCAGCCCCGCGCCCTGCTCTTCCCCCCCCCCCCCTCCCCCCCCCCCCCCTCCCCCCCTAGTCCTGAGGAAGACCCGCAGCCGAGGAAGCAAAATTCCCTAGAGCACAAGGGTCGAAACGTCGACAATTTTAGTTTTTTGTGCCTGTACCCTCCACCGTCCCCTTTTGTTTCCCCTTTAGAAAACCATTTTGGACAGGCCCATTTAATCAGCGGAAATAATACCGTCTGATTATGTTTTTTGTAAATAATTGAATCTATGCTCTAATGTTTCTCCTTTCTTCTCCACTTGAGCACCCCTTTTCACTTTGACTTTAATTCTCTCAGTCCTTGCGCCGTTTATTTGAACTGTTGAAGATAATGTAAATATGTGTGTCATCTCATTTTTTTGATAAATACAAAATTTGAAATGTGGGTTTGGTTTTTTGTTTTTCCTTTAACCTTTGTCTCCCATGTAGCTTGATTTCTTAAATGCAGATTGAATCGCATTTCTAAGCTATAAATTTATCTGTGGATTAAGTCAACCTAATTAATAGTCTAGGGCCATTGTTTTTGTATATTATTGATACCCAGGTCCTTTGATTTTGTGGGTGTTACCCCATTGATTTAATGGTCGAGTCCCAGGTTGGCCAAGTTGTCTAGAAGGGTGGTGGTGTTGCTGTCGTTGTTCTTCTCCAGGTGGAAGTTGAGTTCTCCCAGTAGAATGTAGTCCTCGGAGGGGAGGGCGTGTGGGCTGATGAAGTCGGTGATGTCTTCGCTGAATTGTGTGCGGGATCCTGGTGGTCTGTAGATGAGGGTGCCTCTGAGTGTGGTCTTGGGGTCGGAGTGGATCTGGAAGTGAAGGTGTTCGGCGGTAGTATATATCTATCACTACCGCGAGTGTGGCTTTGGCATTGGCAGTCACACACACCTGGGGCCAGGTGGGTGTTACCACGATATGAGTGCCATACATTGCAAAGAATGACCGTGATTTGGGTGGCGGAGCATGCCACCTGTCATTTGACCAAGAGTATATATCTATCACTACCGCGAGTGTGTCTTCGGCAGTGACACACTGCTGGGGCCAGGCGATCGCTACAGCGATATGGGTGCTATACATTGCTAAGAATGACTGTGATTTGGGTGGCGGAGCACTTTGACAGCACCTATGGACACATCATGCTGTGCCAATGGCCAATGGGCAGTTCACAACAGTGCACAGTGGCCACATGATTAATGGCCCAAGATTGTGCACACAATCCCAATGTAACATTTACCCCACTGCTGATTACACATGCCATGTTTGGGCATATGATTGTACACATTGGCATGTACCCCCTCACATGTCACTTGTGATATTGCTGGGAAAGTACACAGAACAGTGTTGTGATGGACTCTTCAATGGGAACACATGTCAATGTGTGACATGGCAGAGCAACTCACAGTGATGAATGTCTGACTACACATTGTGCATATGTCACTGTCTACTTTGCTTGGCTCATGCAAATACTTGTTGTGAACACACAGACTATGCTCATTGTGTTGATGTGTGCCCTGTTCGACTTACACAAGAAGGTGTGGCCAGAACCGCAGCTAGGTAGGAGACAGTAGTGTTGCAGTTTCACACGAATGCTGTATGAACTACTCTCAGGGCTGCTCAGGCAAGATGTGGCCAGATACCTTTGGGCATTCATATAGTCAGATATTGTTTTTGAGATACTCTCTGTGTGAAAAGTGTACAAGCGCACGACTAGTGTAGCTGAAGGTGTCCCTACATATAAGTTGTGCTGTAAGCTGAACTGCGACGACAGTCATTGTTGACGTTGTGTCATTCACAACTTAAGATGTTGGACACATAGCATGTTGGATTGCATTGACATGTGTCCCCTTTCATCGGACCTAGGAAGCGACCAAATGTGCATCGTCCTTTCACAGTGCAGGCAGACATGGAGAATGAGAAGGTCATACGGAATTTCCATCTGGATCGACCCACCCTACAAGACCTATGTGCTCTGTTGGAGCACCACCTGCGGCTTCGCAGAACATATCTGACTTCTTTCACACCAACGTCTAAGGTGATGGCAGCACTGCATATTTTTGCTACTGGATCATTCCATTAGACGGTGTCCAGCACAGGTGGGATGTCGCAACCTATGTTCAGCATGGTGCTACGCGATGTCCTGTCCGCTCTGATGACCTACAAGGACAGATACATCCATTTCCCCAGGTGGCATGAATTGGCGGCTGTGAAGGCAGATTCTTATGCCTTTGGACACATCCCCAATGTTGTTGGCTCCATTTACTGCAAACATGTTGGCCTAGTTCCACCACAGGTACGTGAGCACATCTACAGGAATAGGAAACATTTCCATTTCATCAATGTGCAAGTGGTGTGCCAGGCTGATATGATCATCTCCCACGTCTGTGCCAAATTTCCTGGCTCAGCCCATGACTCGTACATCATGCGTGACAGCATTGCTGTCACGCACTGTTCTGGCCTCTAAGGCATGGAATGCAATGCCCATAGACCTTAGACTTCTGGGACAGGAGAACCACTTCAGGAAGCAATTAAAGACCTGGATCTTTAAATTACCAGATGCCTCTGTAATGGCGGCTATTTAGTTCCCTTAATTGTTCTGCACACTTCTTTCAGCGCCAGGATGCTCCTTTCGGAGCGATAGATGCGCTTTACAAATACCCAATACAAATACAAATACATTGCGCCACAGCAGTGGCGTAACGAAACTTGAGGGGGCCCCCCTGCAGGGTCCGTGGAGGGGCCCCCTCTGGACTCAATCTGGAGCTCTCCGGACGAAGTGCGGTGCTGAGGAGGCCCCCTGGAGGTTGCCCCCCCTCCCGCACTGCGGAGGCTGAGGGGGCCTGTGTTACGCCCCTGGTAAGAACAATGACTACCCAGCTTTGTATTTACAACTGGTTGTGCACCAGTGGCCACACGTGCCATGCAAAACACAAACGCTGCAGCAACATAAAGGTGATGTAACATTGTACCGCAGTGAAAAGGCTATTGGTGAGCATTTTGTGTGATTTTTAAGAAAATTACACAACGCAATTTGCATCCGTTATCAGGAACTTTGCGCTACGTCACACAATGTCATTTAAGCCTCTGGTATGGTGCATTTATGTGCAAAAATATCTTATGGAAGTTGATCAGTACTATCATTTTATTAAGCGACACAGCACCCATTTGACTAAATCTGGGGCTAGACGTTTTGCCTGTTCTTTATTTTATGAAATGTATTAAATGTATATAACGTACTACGTATAAAAGTATTAAATTGTAGATAGCAGTAAAAAAATTATATATATATATATATATATATAGTACGGGACTCATACGCAGAGCTGAGTTAAACAGGATGTGTTTGTACAGTATTCCTGGGGGTTATATTCATATATTCTGCTAGGGTCATCATATTAAGCTGGGATACATTGCATAGTCAGGTTTGTTTTTTCCTCGTGAAAGTTGATAAATACTACTGCTTTCGTCAAGGGAGCACCATGCAAAACTATAGTAAATCTGGGGCTACAAGTTTTAAGTATCCTTCATGTTTAACTGTTTTATTAATGTGTGACAATTTCGCACATGCGTCACTATGCAAAGTATTAAATCTGAGAGGACAGTGTCATTCACAGCACCTCACATGAGTTAGGACTCGACTGCTCAGCAACAGCTGTGACTTACATATAAGTGGATATAACTGTACTCCAGGAGTCCTGGATGAGTAGGGGAGCAATGCCTTATCACCTCTCAGACTGCAAGGTGCTCCCTACTACCAACAGGACATGAAGAAACAGCCTGACAGTTTGGGGATTAACTACTGTCTTACAATGCAGGTGTAGGAGGATAGTGATTGATTGTTGTACGATAGAGCTGGTGTAGGATAGGGATTGACTGCTGTACTATAGTGCAGGTGTAGGATAGTGATTGACTGATGTACTATAGTGCAGGTGTAGGATATGAATTGACTGTTGTATCATAGTGCAAGCGTAGAATGGTGATAGATTGTTGTGATTTATAGAACAGGTGTAAGATAGTGATTGACTGCTGTACTACAGTGCAGGTGTAGAGTCATGATTGACAGCTATGTTGTAGTGCTGGTGTAGGATAGGGATTGATAGCATTATAATACAGGTGTAGGATAGGGACTGACAGTTCTACTATAGTGCAGGTGTAGGGAAGGAGTTTAACAGCTGTGTACAGTGTGCCAAACACAAAACATTAGTTTATGAATACAGGATTGAAAAGTGACGCAACACACCATTTGGAATGAATATTGCACCGTTGTGTGTTACATCTACCACATTAACACTGTATCATGAATTGTCAAATCCACAGTATTACCTGCCCGTAGGAGCTGTTCCAGGCCGCCTGTAGGGATGCAGTGGGCGTCAGACGAAGGTACTCAGTCGTCTAAGCCCCTGCTGCTATGCAGTGGCCCTGGGACCGATCTATAGGGCACAAGTGACCCTACACTCCTCTCCTGCTCCTATCCTTCCACTTCCTCCCCCTTGACTTCTACACCCTCACTCGACTACAGATAAGCAAAGTTTCGATACATTTTGGGTTGGGCAGAGTAGACGGTTATAACTATGCTTGGAAGGCATTGGGAAGAGTGAAATGTGTTAAAAAGGGGCAAAAAAGAGAAAATACAGTTAAAGGTGCCCAATTTAGGTATAAACCCCATTGCCGCTAATTCTACCAGTGTGAGTCCTTCGCGTGCTCATTGTTCTTGTGGGGGTGTTTTCAACACCAAGCTCTGCATACTGTGTGTGTACTCCAAACTTCTCACACTATCGGTTCATTTGCTCCAGGTCGCTTAAGTGTCTAATAACCCCATTGTCCTTAATCTGTCTGTCCCTGTACAACAAGCTTCTCACAATACCTGTTATTGTGCCACATGTCCCTCACACTCTCTATGTACACCAAACTCCACATGCGGTCTGTCAATGTCCCCCAAACTTCACACAGTATTCATCCATGTGCCACAGACTGCTCACACTGTCAGTGTTCCCCCAAATTATGTATGCTCTCTGTTCACATGCCCAAGCCTGCCACAAACACTATCTCTGCACGTGCCCCCGGCCACTTACACTTTCTTTGTACCTCACGCTCCTCACTCATACTGCCTGTCCATGTACACCACGCTTCTCACACTATCTGTCCACGAGCCCCAGGGCGCACGCACTGTCAATGTACCCAAAGGTCCTCTCTATGTCTGTGGATGTGGCTCAGGCCCCCGCACTGTGTGTCCATGTTCCCCAATGACTGTTTGTGTGCCCCACCATGCCCCTTCACTGTCAATGTACCCAAAACTCCCCCCACTCTCTATTTGCTCCTGGGGCCCTCATATTGTGCACCCCAAGCTCCTTATGCTGTCTGAGATTCCCGGGCAATTCACAAAGTATTTCCGTGCACCAATGGGTCCTTGCGGTTTCTGCACAGGTGTTTCCAGCTGAAGTGTTCCCCACACTGTCTTTTTATGTGACCCGGCATGGCAGCCTACCTACCCATGCCATGCACACAATCTCCTCGTGCTCCAGGCCGCGTGCATCATTTTCCATGTGCTCCAGACTCCTGTGTCAGGACTCAGGGCCTCTCTCTCTGACGCAACCCGGCCGAATAGCTAAGATGAGAGAGGCCCCAACAACTTCAAAAACAGTTTAATCATGGATGATAGTTGACCCGTGACCATGGCTAGCATCCACTGTCTCACACTGCAGCGAGGCAGCTGCTCATCGAGTGCTGCTATTGAAAATAATTTGTTATTACTATAAACACAGTCAGTGACACACAAGTGGCAGTGCCTGGTAACTAATACTTACATCAACTTTCGCAGCACTGCAGACAGCGTGGCTCTTCTTGCGTTGGCGACTCTGCAAGGCAGCAGCAGGCTCAGGCCAGGAGCCACTCCCACCGGCAATCATTTCGGTTTGCCGCCGGATGTCTTGAGTGGGTCATGTCCTTCTGATGTACATAGCAGTGTGCGGAAATCCACCCCGCCACCTGTTTCAAATATCCAGGACAAAACCGGACTTCTCCACAGCCCGAAACATGCAGTATTGGTATCTAAGGCTCCCCACCCTACCAATAGCTGATACGGGGCGGCGGCGGGCAGAAATTGGAAGAAGGGAGGGTAGGCAAAAGCAAAAATAGTGTGGGAAAGAATTTCCGGGTTACAGCTCGACTCTTAGCACGGACTCCTAGAACCGCTTTGGAGCATGTCTTTAGTAGGAGGCCGCAATTGACGCTCTATAAAGTGCTCGTTTTGCCACTGCTTGCACCAGGGCCGGACTGGGAACTGAAAGCAGCCCTGGCAAATTTTGCAAGACCAGCCCCCGTCCGGCGCGTAGCAGACCAGCCCCCGTCCAGCGCATAGCAAGCGAGCGCAGCGAGCGAGCCCGACGGCCACTAGGGGGGTTTTGGGGGGTTCTCCCCCCAAGAAAATTTTGAAAAACGACAGACCAAAATGGTGAATTTTACAGCATATTTTTCATTACATATTCAAATTGTATCAACTTTCAAAGCACAGTAAACAGTAGATGATGACCTTAAAGAACATCAGGTTACCCACCCAGTCATATGTATTCATAGGCATTCTTTCAGAGAGCACCAAAAATAGACACAAGTAGTGAATCAGAGAGAACAAAGTAAAAGTGAGACCAACCCCCACATGGTGTGTAGGGAGCAAGCGCTGTGAGCAACGACCAGGGGGAGCTTCAACCCCCCCAAGAAAATTTGGGAGACACAAAGGCCAAAACAAAGCATTGTTCAACACATTTTTCATTACATATTAGATTGTATTAACTTTTAAAGCATAGTAAATGATTACCTTTTAGAGCACCAGGATACCCAATCATAAATCACAGACATTGTTACAGTGAACACTAAAAAATTAAATGTCAAGCATTGAACATGAATTTAAATATAACCAATTTATTCTTCATATAAAATAGGATAAAGACATTTAAAAACACACTGAACTTCAAACGAGTGTGCAAAGGTTCAGAGTAAAAAGTGTACAAGACAATGTGCAAACATGAGATGAAACACTGCATTGGAAACAGCTCTTCATAGAATAGGCACTCCTTGTGCAGACACAGGACAAGCTTCCCACCTTCAGAGGAGAGAAACAGCTAGGGCAGTAACAGTAAAAGTGTTCCACATCACAGGATATGTACCACATAACAGGTACAGCATGGCAATAGCAAAGCAAGGTTGCCTCTTGCAAAGAAGGCAGCATGTGCAATCTTCCATTTCAGTGACAAGTATGTTACATTCAGATCGCTAAAGTAGGTGCGTGACTCTCTGATGAGAATATATGGATGCAGTGGTGAATATGCGCGTTCTGCAGTATTCTCACTTAAGTTATATTCTAGATCAGCAACCTGAAAGTCCAGCTGATGTCACTTGGAGACCTGCTGTCACTGCTTTTACTGCTTTTGCCATATCCTGCAGTCTTGCCTGCGTTAGTTCCTAAAGTCCAACCAGTGCTTAATTAGAACCGGTGCTTCCGGTGCTCGGCAACAGCACCCAATTGTCAGCTCTGGGCCCATGACAGTCTGCCACAGGGTGGCGTTATTTGGCTAATTTAGAGATTATCACAGCAACAGTTAATTATTAGCTGAATGTACATTAAGAGTGAATATTACCTGCCACCTAAGCCATAGCTTTGGGCGCCTGAAATAGTCCAAACTGTCACACTTGTAGGAGTGTGAATTTTAGTACATGCGTTGTTACTATCATTGGCGACGCTGGCAAGGGCACTGTGTGGTACACGCTGCAGGGGCCTCCTGTCGAGGGCCCTGACACTTATTTTGTTGCAAAGTAAGCCCTGAGTCCAACTGCTGCTACACACATTCACATTTGTCAAAGAATCTTACATCTGAAAAGATCGGCCCTTCCTACACAAATACTAAAACTGCCCTTCTTGTGGTCCCAAAGGGGATTGCTATAGAGTCACGTGTCCAGTTCATCGAGTCGAGCACAAATATAAACGCACCTCTAGCCTACTCTTTGTTCTTACACCTCTACTGCCCCTCATGTCTCTATATTCCCCTTCTTCCAATATATATTCCTCTCCCACTTTCTCTCTCGCTCACTATCCAGTCTCTACTTCTATTAATTTCCTCCTCTGATCCCCTTTCTCTCGTTCCCTTTTTCCCTCTCTCTCCCTAATCAGGGCTTAATTTGAGCCGGAGCTTGCCGGTGCTTAGCACCGGCACCTAATTATCAGGGCCGGGTCTACAGTGAGTCACGCATTAAGATGAAGTGCACCGTCACCGTCAGTAATTGATTTATTTAAAATGAGTCACTGGCACAGAGAGCGTGTGCTGCTGCTGTGTAGTAGTGTAAGTGCTGCTGATTCGGTGTCACTTATTTTAAGTTGCCGCGTTGTTGATTGATCATGTAAAACACTTACTCTGCATTTTAAATGGTGACGACGTCAGGTGAATGACTCTCAATTTCTCCTCACTCTTTCACTTTAAGACTTCCGGCGCGGATCAGGCTTTGCCTGGGCTGGTCTTCTGCGGGGGTTGGGGCTGTGCGCGGCAGAGGCAGCGACGCGTGCGCAGATTTTGCAGTTGAATGCGCGCGCATTCGCTGCTTTCATTTTGCCATGGCATGCCCGCCCCAGCATACCCGCACGGACCGCCAGCACCGTATCTACTGGTGGTTGATGAACAACAACAACTACTTCAATGCCGCCGTTCAAAGTAGCGGTAGTCCGTAGGACGTTTGACGACTAGACAGACTCACCAGGTGAGGGCGAGCGAGGCATGGCCTGGGGGAAGGCCGGCGGCGACCTATAAATAATGCTGTGCACTTGAATGAACCACAGTCAGTCCTTGCAGAGCCAAGGGAAGGGCAGCCATGAAGGACATACTAACAAAAGGGTGGTGATGGCAGTCCGTGGTTCTGTCCTTCGCTCCTACCTCCACTCAGGCTTCCCCTCCCCCCCCCTCATACGACTGTTCAGCATTGCAAGCAGCAGGACGGACACCGCCCACAAGCAAGTGCCTACTCAGTTCCTGAGTCCCTGCTGTTTCCTGCCCATCCCGAGTGAGGCCTCTCTGAAAACCTCAAGGGCGCTGGGAATTCCGACTCTCATTTAAAGGCTGAAGCTCTCAAGTGGCGTGCCTGAGGATGCCACAAAGTGCAGCGGGAGCAGGGTTCAGCAGTAATGCCAGGCAGCATGAAGGGGAAAGTATTAGTGAGGCGATAGAACGGGGCATCTTATGGACAGGACGGTACATTAAAAGCTGGGTACGGCTGAGGCGGAGTCAGTCAGATCCCAGGACAGCTCCCTTTAAAGGATGGTGGTGGCGGCGGCGTGCGGTCAGTCACGTGTCTAGCTGGCAGGTGCCTGTGGATACCCACAGAGACGGTCCATACCATTTCAGACTTTCCCTGGACGTCTTGTTGTACACGTTAGAATGGAGCATGTGAAAGGAGAGCAGAGACAGGCCAGTATAAGTAACATGAGAGGCCGGTAGGGCTGGGGAAGAATCAGTCAAATATGAAGCTTAGTCCCCTGAAATGACAGCAGGCCCCATCTGAATAAAACACATTTCGAGACTGTGACTGAAAGGTGGGGACAGACAGGCCAGTCTAAGTGACACGAGAGGCCGGTAGGACTCGAACAGAGTCAGTCGTCTGTCAGGTTGGTGACTTTGGGAGGCTGATGGGGCAAGGAACAGTCCACTGACTGTCCGGATAATCCATCAGTCACATATAAAAATACAGGCTCGGATAGGTTAATCAGACATTACTGCCATGTCAGAAGGGCCGGCTCAAAACAAGCCTCCCCCCATACACCTCACACTACCAAGGCCCTTAGACTGGAGGAGCTCAATAACGTGTCTTAAACTGCTTTATTTGTGACCATTATTTCCCTCGATTTTTTTATGGGATAATCTTTATAATTTATGAGGAGAAATGTAAAATCCTATGCAGTTTACACACTGTTACTGGTTTGTTGTTCTTTAAAACAGATCGCTTACAACAAACGGGCGATTTCTTTGGTGATCGAGCCTGTATTTTGGCCCAGTCAGTCCAACCCTAACAGGACGGTGCGAGAGAGAAGCCAATTGGGGGTGGGGCTGGGGCAGAGTCAGTGACTGCAGAGCCACCCGGCGTGAACTGAAACAGCCCATGTGCATCATGAAAGCACCCCGGGAGACGTGGCCTTGGTTATACTCACCTCGTCTCACGGCCCAGAAGTGGCCGAAGGCCTGGGTGGGGGGGCTGGGGTGACACCAAGCAAAGCGCGCGCTGGCGGCCATTCTGCGACCTTATCTCTTGATATGACCACTCTGCAACTGAGGGACCCGTCTTCAAGTTCAGCAGCGAAAATGTGGATGTCAAGACCTCCCCGGCAGCAGGGTGGTAAACAAGCAGCAGCGCCTAAGTAACAAGCTGCCTGCTGGGTGAGGGCGGTTTCAACAGCAGCCCCACCTGCTGTTACAACCCACACACCCCTCTCCCCCGCCCCTCCCCACCGAAGCATGCACACATGACCCCGAGATCTTGGCCTCACTAACTACTGTGTTGCTGTGAATGACGGGGAGTCTGCTAGGGTGCAGTCTGCCGCCCTCAGCAGCAGGGGGCACGTATTACCCTGGATGTGGAGGTGGGGACAGCCTCTGAGTGAGGGCTACAGTCTATAGGCCCTCAGCAGCAGAGGGCACGTATCCAGAGTGTGGATTTAGGGACAGCCTCTGAGGGGTACAGTCTACAGCCCTCAGCAGCAGGGGACACATCCTACCCTGATTGTGGGGTTAGAGGGAGCCACTGGGGTGCAGTGCGCAAGTGAGGCAGCCAGGGCAGGGCCTGGCAGGCGCCGTGACGTTTTTTTTTATCATTCTGTTTATTGGTCTGGTCATGATGGCCTGGGGTAGGCAGGCCCGGCAGCCAAATGATCATGATCTAAAAAATAGATAAAGCTCAGCAGGGACGGCCGTGATATACCCTAAGCCCTGTTTCAAATAAACTGTTTATAAACATGTGGCATAATGATAATCCCAGCACATTCCCTGCCCTGTATTATAGAACTCTGCTACTTCCGCCCTGCCAATACTTCAACTGCTGAGTACATTCATCATACATACTTGCATATCACAACTGCAACTGGAATACATGGCCACTGCTCTGTGCTCTCAGCAGAGAGGCCAAGGATTGAATGAGCATGTATTCTGCACCCCTTTTTGACACACTGGCAGGAACTGTAGGAAACTCGCACTGTCTTCAGCCTCAACTTCAGTACTCTGTCATGGCCTTGCACTATAAAAGAGTAATAGGCTACACGAAAAGAAACAGAACATGCTGGAAATAGCTAACACGCTTAAGGAATGCAAGATTTAGTAAAACATGTGGAATGTAAACAGGCACTACTAAATCACTGTTTTATAATTTTTCAGAAATCAGATCAGTCAAATACAAGCTGTGCTCGATTCTATCAAATATTTAGACTCTGTAGATCCGATTCACATGTTGGGTTCGTTATTAATGTGCAAAAATTTGCGGTGCGGCTGGGTGAGTCAGCTGACATGTTGGATGTACAGAAGTATGGCAGCAAGAAGGAGGTGAGGTGAAGAATAACTTAGAAGAGGGTAGGGAGTAAGGGTAGGAAGGAAGCAGAGAGAGACAGAGGTAAAGAGGGGTGAGGACGAGGTCAGATACAGAGAGAGAGATGACAGAGCAAGAGATGGGCGCGGACTCGGAGCTAATAGTGTAAGTGGGTGGAGCCTGTGGAGGAAGTGGGTGGAGCTAGTGAAGAGTAGGTGTAGCCTCCAACAAACATTTGAGCACCTGCACTTCATATTTTACAAATTAAGCACTGTCCCTAATGTTCACCTTCTTGGCTATTATCCCTCCTTTGAGTCTCTTCTCATTTTCATTTCACCTTCATTTGTCTTTACACCAGTTTCTCTTACCCTCACTTTCTTCACACTCTTCATTCACACATGCTTCATCCGCCCTCTTCTATCGCAACTTAATCTATTATACATTCTTTCTGTCATGCTTTATGCTTATCATATTTTACCTCCTGTTACATTATACTTTCTACTGTTTCTTCCTCCCTCTGCACCACCTAGGGTCAGCTCAAGCATATTTACTTTCCTAGCTCTTGGTATATTTTTTGTGTCACCCACGCTAGCAATGATGCCACATTTGCTGCTTCTACTGATAACGTGACGCCCTCTGCTGGAAACGGCCTAGGTAGAATGCGTGGAATTCCCATCCCTAAAAATTGCCCTGTCTGCTGTCTCACACCATCCTCTCTTCTGGGATCTGCTCTCTAGAATTCTATCAATCACCCTCCTTCCTCTTCTTGCATACATGATCCTCACACTTACTCGCCTGGTCCTTTGCCCTCCCTGACTCACAGACAGTCATTGAAATGTCACTCATAATTTCACTGGAATTATGAAAATGTCACACATAGCAATCTGAAACCTTGGCAGCTATGCGACTAGTTGGCGACTGGCGTCACACGCTGCCACCATCCATACCATGCAACCAGGCCTGCATCATGCAACAAACAAGTCCTGTGACTCTCCTGTCCCCCTCCGTCGTCCACTGCCACCAGGGCCTGCCTGGTCAAGTTAGCGCTGGAGAAGCAAGCTGCTTGCTCTTTACTTTCGGGGGGCTGGGCGGGCAGAAATTAAAACTGCGTCATCATTGATCATCGTCACTCACCTCACTCAGGCGGCGCCGGCGGCCCTGCTGTCCAGTGTCTGCTGCTGGGGTCGGACGGTCAGTGAGGTCACGGCAGGGGTCGGACGGTGGGGGCGACACACAGGGGGGTCGGGCTAGGCCTAGGCGGCGCCGGGCTAGTAGCCAGGGGAATAAAATTAATTTATGGTCCTGGTGGGATGTGCGCACCGACTGGCTGCAGGCTGCTCGCTCCTCTCGTCAGTCACGCGCACTAAATTGCCAATGCGCATGCGGGAGGAGGAGAAATGACACCAGCCGCACCCTAGTGAGGCGCGCCGCGCGCAGACGCGGCAGAGGAGGGAGGGGGCAGGCATAATTCTGCGCGCTGCGCACAGGCACCTCCCCCTGCCCTCCTCTATTCTCTATTTGTTTTGCGGACCCCCTGGACCCGAGTCGACTTAGTGAGTGCACCAGAGTGCACAGCACTGACACTGACTGCACACATACAATCAGGCCTGCGGGGGCGGGGGGGGGGGTCCGTTCGTGCAGGCCTGCTGCCTGCAATGCAAAACGAGTGCGTGCCGGGCTCGCTCGGGCTGCCGGCCGGCCCTGCCCTGATTTCAACTAAGAGTGACCACACGCTTTGTGCCGCCGGCGCGCCGCGGGGGCAAAACCGGCCCCCAGACACAAAACCGGCCCCCTTTTCTGAAAAACCGGCCCCCAAAACCCTCCAGCCGACCGGGGGATTGCCCGGTGCCCGGAAGCGCCAGTCCGGGCCTGGCTTGCACTTGGCACTTGCCGCCCTCTGCGTAAAAGGACAACCCCCACTGCGAGCAGCATGCTTGAGCCACGCCCTAATTGCATTAAAGACGGCGCCGCCTGCAAACCGGTAGCCTGCCAGCTGCCTTCCTCAAACTCCCGCTTGGGCACTAGCTCATGACGTCACTATGTGACTCGGACCTGCGCGGCTCCGCGGCTGCAATGTCACAATTATAGGGCACTATTTAATAAATGAAAAGGCCGTGGCGTACGTGCGCGCGCCAGTTAATTTATGGGGAGGGGAGGCCTTGCGCACCATTTTATTCATTAAGACTTGAGTTGCTTGTTGGCTCCGCTGAGTGAGGGGGCCCCGGACGGGGTCCCCTGGAGTTCGAGGCCCCCCCGCAGCGCGTGGGCTGCGGGGGCCTTTGTTACGCCCCTGCGCCACAGCTGATGGCTAATCTGCTTCCGAAGCATGCATGGATTGTGGGTGAGTATGCAGTCAAGTTGCATGCTGTGTGTGTGACATGCTGTCCTCTGCCACAGTTATATTACAAAGTTGGTCTGTGTAACTCACACCTAGTTGACTCTGCATATCCCCACCGTCCACAGCCCACTGAAGAATCCCAAGACTCCAAGTGATGTCCGCTACAAAGATGCCCATGGGAGAACACGTTGTGTGGTGGAGCGTACTTTTGGTCTCCTGAAGTCACGATTTTGCTGCCTGGACAAGACCCGAGGTGCACTGACGTACTCTCCCAAAATGGTGTGTCAGATTGTAGTTGCATGCTGCATGCTCCACAACCTGGCCTTGAGCAATGAGATCCCCCTCCTCCTGGATGCTGATGAGCAGCCGAGGCCCCCGCCTGCAAACCAACCCATGTCCAGTGACGAGGATAGTGGAGAGGAGGAAGGTGTCAACCTGCGTCAACAGCTTATTAACTGCTACTTCACTTGAAGGTGAGTGACAATGTACAACGGGGCCCTTGTCTGCTGATGATGTTGTTGGTGAAAAGGTCTTTGTGGGCTTTGTGACTGCAGCCTGTTGTTGACTCAGTGCTGGCTGCCAATGTTTCTGGGACAGGGTAGTTATGCACAACTACAGGATGTCTATGTCGGTTCTGTTGCTCATTGTAATGTGTGCAGATTGGAGTACCTTGATGACAAGTGTTGTGTGAAGGCTGTGATGCCACCACCTGACTAGTGAATGATGTTCTGTTGTGTTTTCCTAGGTCCCTTCAGCCACTCCTTGCCTACAAACAATCCGTGCTCATGGTACATTGTGATCATGGTGAACATTGCACATCCTGTGATAAACACAGAGCAGACACAACAACATAGGTGTGTAAGGTGTGTTTATTTATAATGGGTAGGTACAGGTGACAGGCGAGTGAATATTTACAAAAAGGTGATTAGTGAAGCAATGAGTTGTCACTGATGGAATATGAGACAATCGAGTAGTCACCACATTGATGTTTTGGCCCAGTCCCACAGACGGATGCCATTAACATGGCAGTATGGGGAAGGACAGTCAACAAAGTCAATGGCACGGTGAAGAGGGGTGCCATCATGGCTGGCTCCCTGACTGGCGTTTGGCAGGTGCTTTGCCATGGGATCCTCCCTGGGATTTCTTTGGACGGCCCCTTGGTTGTTTTGTAGGGGGGACCTCTGCTACGGGCCATTGGGGTCTGAGGAGTCTCCCCTCTCCGTGGCTGCAGGGGAGGATGTGTCACTGTCATCTTGTGGCCCACCAGAGGGAGGTGGAGGTGTTGTTTGTGCCACAGACCTGTCCCTCAGTACCGCCACTAGCTGGCCGAAGAGGTCCACGATTTGGCTCATGCGGATGTCGATGGACCTGAGCAGCAGGGGGAGCTCACGGGAATCCTCCTGAGCCTGGCCCATTTGTCCCTGGGCCCGTTCATAGGCCCCAAGGACTCTGGTAATGTTGTCCAGGGCTTCGGTCCGAGTGTCCGGTTGTCTTTGACTCTCCCTTGCCCTCCCACCTGTCCTGCTGTGACAGACCTGTTGCCTCACCACTGTACGCACCCGCCTACTCTCCTTGGCCTCCTCGGTGGGGTAGGGTGGTCATCCTCTGGGGCAGGGAGAGTGTTGCAGGCAGCACTGGTGATGGTGGAGGCTGCACAGGTCGTAACAGCAGGAGTCAGCGTTGTCGTTGTTGCTGATGTGGTGGCGGGGGGAACAGTGGGGTCCTGGGACCTGTTGCGCCCTGGCATGCCAGATGGGCAGGCTTCTTGCTCTGCCTCCTCGAAATCCAGGGAGTCATCATCAGAGAGTCGATGTTCCGGGGTGGAGACTGGCTCTGCAGGTTGGTGTTGTCTTCCTCTGCAATCAGTTCTTGGTCACCTGTGGGACAGAGTGGAAATGGTCATTGATGTGCACCCCTCAAACTTGGTGTTCAATGTATTTTATTTCCAGGTTATGCAACAAACTATTTACTAGTTTTCACATTGTATGTCTGCACAGTAATGTGCTTCATGACATGATGTGGAGGTACATACATTATTTTTCCATGGTGTGACATGTCAATGGGTAGCATGCCCCACGTGCAGATTTTGTGATTACGAGGACATGTTATCTGACAACTGGCGGCACTACGACTTGATGTGAAGCATCTTTGCTGATTACTCTGCCTGGCAGGCGTTACATCTGCGCATGAACTAGCCATTGTCATCCCATGCATTCCTTTGCCATGTCCTGTGCTTTGATGTATTTGTTCTACAGACCGTGCTTGCTTTGTTTTCACTTGGTCCTTCAAGCTCAGCCCCCATGGAACTTACAGATAGCATTCAGTGCTGTGCATGTGTGTGCCCTGATTTTTTTCAACATAGGATTTGGTGAGTCACACTTCTGTGACAGTTACATACGCTTAGCTGTCTGCACACTGTAATTTGTTATTGTATCTGGGTCACTTTTGGTGGGATTGGAGGGCTGCTGTTGTCATATGGCTACATGGTTTTTGAGAGGAATGGTGGGGTGCATGCACTGTCTACTTACCTGTTCTGTTATCACATCGGGGTGGACTTTATGACACATCTCTCTGGCTGTGTTGAGTGCCCCATCCTGCTCAGGGGTGGGACAGGGGGCCTGGTGGGAGTTGTTGGGCAGGCCTCACACCCCCAAACAGCCCTCCATGGGAAGATGGCTACCTACCTGTAAGTTTGTTTGTTGTAGTCCAATGGCTGCCACATGCTTCTGGGTGGGGGGTGTGCTCCATCTTGCTCAGGGGTAGGAAAGGGGACCTGGTGGGAGTTGTAGTGCAGGCCTCCCACCCAACAGCAGCCTTCCCAGGTAAGATGGCTACCCACCTCTAAGTTTGTTTGTTGAAATACAATGTCTGCCACATGCTTCTGGCTGGGTGGGTGGGCTCCATCCTGCTCATGGGTGGGTCAGGGGGGCTGGTGGGAGTTGTAGGGCAGGCCTCCCACCCACCAGCAGCCCTCCCTGGGAAGATGGCTACCAATCTATTAGGTGAAGGTGAACCATAAAATGGCTGCCACGTGCTTCTGGGTGGGGGGTGAGCTCCATCTTGCTCAGGGGTGGAACAGGGGGCCAGGTGGGAGTTGTAGTGCTGTCTGTCTGTACACATGCAACCCTGGGAATGTTGCAGGCTACCTTTGCGGCGATTTAAATGGAATGGATGTTACATCTGTGAGACCTGTGTTGGGTATTATGGTGCATATGGATGTACTTGGGACTAGGAGGTGTAGCTTTGTGGTTGTGCAAAATAGTACATAGCAGTGTTATGGTATACATTTGTTTGTCCTTACCAGCCAGCACTCCCCCGGCTATTCCTGTGAGACTCTCTGGATGCAGTATGGCAAGCACCTTCTCCTCCTATGCAGTGAATGTTTTTGGTGAAATGGGAGGGCCACCACCAGTCATCTGAGCCAGCTGATGGTTCTTGTTCTTCTTCTGTTTTACCACCCTCTTCAGGTCATGCCACCGCTTCATGATTTCCTGCTTGGAGTGCGGGGTGGTACCTACTGCATTGACCTTATTGACTATCCTTTCCCACATCTGTGCTCTGGTGGATAATGGTGTCTGTTGGACCAGGTGACCACATACTTGTGGTTCTACTCTGATTATCTCATCTATCATGACTGACAACTCACTCTCTGTGAATTTGGGCATTTTCTTTTGTGCCATGGTATGTGATGTGCAAATGTTTTCAGGTGCAGTTGTTAGGGTGGTGTGTGTGGTGTGTGTGTGTTGTGGTGCAGGTGAGATGTGTGGTGTTTTGCCTATCCAATGTGCTGAAGGGTTTGGTTCCTTCAGGGCTGGAGTAGTGCAAAGGATTCTGGTCAGGGAAGGGGCTGGTTTTATACTCAGCTATGTGGGTGTGTCAAAATGGAGTATTGCTGTCAGGTGTGTTGTGTGGGTTGGCCTGGGATTTGTATTTTTGAAGTTGCCATGGGGGAGTGTCATTGGTGTGTGTTAGGTCTTTTTGGGGGCATAGCTAGTTTGATGTGTGCACTTGGTGGCCTTGTGATGTGTTTTTTTGTCGACCCCCATATTTGTCACGGAGGGTCCGCGGTGGTGGGTATGCAACAGCCCTTGCGCGGGCTCTCCCATTCATCACTGTTTGCGATCGCGGAGGTCGAAACAGCGGAACGCACCTCTGTCACATAAGGGGATTCCTAATTTTCCGTGCGGTGACTCCGCTGGCCTGGTGGCGGTTTAGTGTGTTTCCGCCGCGAATCCGACCGCCGCAGATGGATTTTCACCAGCTACCGGCGTTTTTTTTTTGTGGCGTTGTTCCACCATGGTCAGGATTTTTTGACGGTTGATCCTAATAGGACCGCCGGTTTTGCATCGGTACCGGAGGATGGTTGATTTCCGCTACCACGGCGGTCGGCGTGGTTTTAC
This sequence comes from Lissotriton helveticus, assembly GCF_964261635.1. Taxonomy (NCBI): domain Eukaryota; kingdom Metazoa; phylum Chordata; class Amphibia; order Caudata; family Salamandridae; genus Lissotriton; species Lissotriton helveticus. Next base: position 1,268,150,511 of record NC_136057.1, on the reverse strand, counting down.
GGTCGCCATCCTAATAAACCCCTATGGTTCCACAGTTTCAACACCAACCAGTCTTTGGTTTAACCAGGTTTACCTCACCAAACAAGGAAAGTACATCTAGCATAATGTCAAACAAACTCCACTGGTGTGTCTGTTCCTACCTCGTAGAGACACCATCTATTCAACCACACAGAATGAAGGAGGTGAATCTGTTAATCAACATAAAGGCGACAAGCTTTGATGACACTACAATGTAAAGGCGTGTCTGTCGCTGCAACAGGCTCCCTTTTATTTGCTGCACTTGCACTCCTTCTAAAATCAACATGAAGGTGTACCTGTCACCGTGATAGGCTCTGTGATATTTCCTGCACCGACACTCCTTCAACACTCCTTCCACACAGCCAATGTGATTATTAGCGCACATGACACTCTGATACTGGTATTTTCTAGTAAGTAATTGAGATGGGCACAATTTCCTGAAATGGCCACCCACACGTGACGATATGCGCCTATCTACCATGTATCGACCCATCTCCTAATAATTGCACAGGGCCCAACTGAACAAAGTGGCCACTAGTGTGCTGCCCTGTGTGCATATTTCTGTAAAATTTGCCAACGGCTTTCCACCATGTTTCGTTGTATCTGTTTACCTACCAATTGCACAGTGCCCAATTGTCCAATATGTCTGCTCGCATTCTGTCTTGCATGCGTTTTCTGCAAGCGATTGCTGATTGATTCAGAGCTGGATAACTCAGAGCTGTTCCCTCAACAACTCACGTCGCAGTTCATTCTCGAAAAAAACACACCATCACTATGCCGGTTTCTGCTGCTCCTGATCCCGCAGCCAACACTCCAGAGCTTTGTCGCCTCAGTCCCAGGGACCTACCGCCAACTGCCACTCCCATGCCCTGCTTATAATAACCAGCTGCCAACAGTGTGCCTCACTGATGTTGAGGTGCTCACTCTACAAAACTATCCCATACTCATCACCAGTATAACAAGGATATCCAACTGTAACAGGACTTAGGTGAGTACCGTGTAGAGTCTATCTTTATCAGAACCTCACCCATCAAACACCATCTGCAACTAACCATTGGCTCATAAACTGCATTTCATATTCCAGATTCTACATTTCATCACACTAGATGCTGCCGGAGATTCTCCTAACATAACCTGCTAGATCGATGTGCTGCAGCAGCCGCTAGTGCCATACTGAATGCTGATAACCCACCAAGAGGAGAAGAGCTGCGTTCAACCGTTGTGTGTTTTCTTTCAAGCAAACACTCACTCCCAGCCTTCCTGATAATCATGGCACTTTGCGATGAACGGGTATGCAGTACGTCGTCTCCTAAGAAACTCTAGAGTTCATCCACGCCATGCTCTCATAGTGTAGTGCATAGAAGTGGATGTTAGGGTGTTAGATTGATTAATTAATTTCTTACTATGTTAGAAATGTTCATATCAATCTCATTGTTGTTCATGTGCCTCAGTGCTGTATTAAACATATTTTGTCTGGTTGCTTTTCATGTGCTAGGCAAAAGAATTAGAATGATGAAATAAACACGTTTAACCATAAAGTGTCTCTTACATAGTACAGTGCTTGTGTGTGATATTCTAAATATGGAAATTGGTTGTGAATAACCACTGCATCCCTGAAATGTCTGTGGGACTGTTAATAACCTAGAAAACACTGACCCCACATCAACCAGAGAGCTGATTAGGGTTGTGTGGGGCTACAGCAACCTGCACTTTCACGTTCAAGAGTTGTTGTACGGTACTAAGTTCAGGCATCCTTAGCCGGGAAAGTCCGACCGGATTGAACTAAGTTTATAGACTTAGTTCACACAATAGTAGGAATGGAAAGAGTATTTCTTGAATTATATGTCCACAATTGAACATGAAATGTCACACCCGGAAAGGGAAAAATTAATTTTGTTACATTCCTTGAGCCCTGAAGGGCAAAGACAGGACAACCAAATGGAAAAATAGTAGACGTTCTGAGGCGACAGCTATATTTAAAATTGCTCTTGATACTTATTTTGCTCCCACTGTTTATGTAGCAGTAGAAAGATTTTTGTTTTGGCAAAGGGAGAGAAACAGTGCATGTTTATGTTTCAGCCCTTAAGAAATCAGCAGTAAACTGTAGATTCGGAAACCTACACAATAACTTTATTAGAGTCCAAATAATCATGCATACTTACAGCAGCGCAGTGCAAGAGCAATTATTGTGGTCTCAAGGTGACTCTCCATTGGCAGAAGTTGCATCTATTGTACGTAAATCTGAATTGAGTGCAAGATGTGCAAAGGCTGCAATTGAAAATGCAAAAAATTACAAATTAGTTTGCCAAGCAACTTACTCAAAATCAAGTACACATAAGAGCAGACATAGAGTGCAACATTTTAATTCTAAGAAAAAAACCAAATTAATGTAAAAAATGACAGTGATTATATGTGATGTCATATATGTCATATTGCTGATCATTTAGCTAATAACAAGTGACCTGCTATTAATCAGAAATTGTTTGGTTGTGGGGTAGCTGGGTGTTTCATCAGGGCTTGCAACAAGGATTCTGCAAATGCTTATGTGATGTGTGTGGAGGAGAGCAACTCTAAAAACATCTACTCGTAGTAACGACTCAGGACGTGATGATTGTGTTTTAAGTGGGAATGGTGGAGTTTTAGCTTTAACCAAAGTTGTACAAATAAACCTGTATGTGGACAGGTGGCAACATTTACCTAAACGTAATGGTTTTATTGGAAGCATTATGTGCATATTACATTTAGAACTGCTGATTTGCATTGAGTCGGCTGAGACAACAATTATTGCACTTATCACACTAGTAAATATACAGTTAAATAGAAAATGAAATAGGTGCATGAGTTTTGGAGATAAGACACCGCAAACACCAGCATAGGACAAAGCCCACAATAATGTTTGCAACACAGGCGACTCAGTACTGAAAGTATCACAAATGTTTTTAGAACAATGCCATAACTCGCCCTGTGAATGTAGCCATAGCAATGCGTTTCATCCCTCATAGAACTTCTTCAGGGCTACGAAACACATACAAAATATACACATTTTAAAGCCATCATGTATACAAACAGAAAATTTAAAAAATGACAAAAGAACATACACAAGAACACTGCAAGAAACAAGCGTCTTCACTTTATACATACTTCATTTGGCATTGCGTGGAACGCATTCCAAAGTATTTTGTTTAAACACAAAGGTGCGTGTCAGTTCTAAGTTACACAACCGTTATACAAGAGTCAATTGCAGACATGAATACAAATGTGAATTAAAACACACACCTCCCTTCCCCTAGAAAACAAGTACCAGGAGAGATCCAACTTTTTATAAGGACTTTCTAACAGGAATACTGAAAGAGTTGATATATACCTGATATCTTTATGCATAAACTGAGGTACAATGTTGTCCTTTTTGTTAAGCATCCAGAGAGTTTAATCATGTAGTTTTCCTATCCTGTGTAGGAAAAGACCATTTACATTCCTAAAACAAACAAAAATAAAAATATTGCCAAATCAATGAATATATTGGATGGATTAGTGAGTGAAAGGAAGGATGGACAATGTGTAAAAGGATTGGTGGGTAAGGATGGATAGATGAGTGGTTGAAAGGATGGATGGGGTGAAAGGATAGATCGATAAAATGATGGATGGAAGAGTGTGTCAAAGGATGGGTGGATGAGTGGAGGAAAGGATGGCAGAGTAAATGGACATCTGAGAGAATGAGTGGATGGGATGGTGAATCATTGCATAGCCAATGGAAATCTAAGAGGCGAGATGGGTGGATGGTGGGAGAAAAGAGGGCAAGGTAAAAGCAAATATGAGAAGATGAGTGGGTAAAAGTGTGGCAAAGTTAATAGAAATCTCAGAGGATGGATGGCAGAGTAAATGGAAGCCTAAGAGGATGAATGGGTGGATGAATAAATGTATGGTTGACAAAAAGATCAATTGATGGATGAAAGGCTTTACTGATGCATGGGTAAGTCAAATTATGGATGTATGGGAGGATGTATGTATGTATGGATGCATGTATAGATAATGGATGTGTGAATGGATAGGTGGATGAATGGATGTAATAGCCAGTGGATGGATGGAATGGTGAAAGACTGAATGATGGATGAAAGAATGAATGGATGACAGAATGTAAAGGTGAAATGGTGGATATCTGCGGGTGGATGGAAGGGCAAAAGGAAGAATGTTTAGATGCTTGGATGGAAGAAACAAGGGTGCTCTTCTAGGGCAGCTCACTTGCTTCACTTGCTTGGTGCCATCAGAGCTTTTGTTCAAAGTGAGGGGTCTAATTTTCTTGCTAATACCTTGCCCATAGTTCTGACTTGAAGCCCTCAAGGTTGGGTACCTAATATTTAAATGTGGTAAATGCAAGAATTTTGTTTTGGTATGTGCCTGCAGTGACTGGCCCACAAAAGCTATTTTCACTGTAAAGGACTGTAGCCGTCCCTATAAGAAAAGCAAACATTCAGAATATAATACTGTTTCTGCTAACTTGGGTTTGGGATAAGCTACATGAATGAACCAACCACTATTTTTTAGATTTACTAGACATCCAGTTTACCGGTGAAGTTGGATTCGTAATAAATATTTAGGAAAATTAACTTTTCACAAGCATTAGAAAAGCCAATAGGTCTCGCCTATGCAAGAGCTTTTTGGCAATGTGTTTTAGCCATGTGGTACACCAGTGTTGCTGCTGTTCATCATGGCTAAAAGGTAGGGAATGTGGTGGAGAGGAGAGGAGTAGAGTGACATAGAGTGGAGAGGGGTAGCTTGAGGTAGAGTGGAGAGGGGTAGGTTGGGGTACAGTTGAGAGAGGAAGATTGGGGTACAGTGGAGTGAGGTAGATGGTAGTAGTGTAGAATGGGGCAGATTGCAGTGGAGAAGAATGTAGTAGGGGAGAGGTGTAGATTGGAGTGGGGTAGATTGAGGGGGTAGATAAAATTGGAATGTGTAAGTGTTCTAATTAGAGCATTTACAGCGTGAGTTCAGGTTGGTATATAAATACCATGATCCCATGGTCCACACAAAATAGTCACTTCTAAGTAAAAGAAAAAAGATAATCAATTAGTGAATTAATCCATAGTTGGTGGTCAAAAGAGAGGTGCTTTACTCCGTCCATGGATGTAGATGCAACTGCACAAAAGCCACGCAGGAATATTTGGTCTTAAAACACTTTTCTAAAAGTACATTGCGCCAGGCAATTGTGGTTGTTCATAGTTATTATACACAACCAGTTCCTTAAAGTGCTAGAATACTCAAACTCATGCTGTAAATGCTCTAATTAGAAGGCTTAAACATTGGTCCCTGAATGATCAAATTTATCAAGTTGAAGCACTATGGCAGTCTATTTTGGACTCTGGTAAACTGCTGAGCTTAATATTTGAAACAACATTTGAAATATCATTTAATACTTCTTTTAGGTGTTTCAATTTTCTGATGCTTCTTAACTTAAGTCAAGAAGATCCACACATTTCCCAGTGGTTCCGATCTTTTGGTAAGAGACCTTTCGAGAACCTGTGTCGTATTCATTACTCCTGACTGTACGGGCTAAGGTTCGAGGCTTGTCATTGCACACTACTAATTTCCTTTCCCTTTTTTCATGATCTATGTGGTAATAATATACACCAATCAGTAAGAAGGAACTAGGTGCGGAAAACTTTTATAAATTTGAGCTACTCCTGACACTTTCTCAGCCTATCTATGCTCACTCCAATATGTCTTACGGTGTTTGGTTAAAACCTGCATATGTGTGTTTATTTTAGCTGTCCCATTTCATAAGAGATAACAGTATTTTGAAAGTGGTATATAAATGACTTTGCTTTCTAGCCTTTCCAAAGGTACTAACTGAGTAGATGTTATTTTTTTTAAATATTTCTCCTATGTATGTGTACCATGATACAGTGCAGTCAATTAATGAGTCTGTAAAAGACTGTATTTGGTGTGTAATTTATGAGTCTTTGTATGATTGCTTCTTGTCAATAGATCATGTATATGTTTAAGGATTTGTGACATATACACAGCCCTGATGAAGCCTTTATAAAGTGAAACACGTCACCACAGGATCATGGTATGATATACCTACCTGAACTCACGTCATAAATGCTCTAATTAGAAGTCTTACACATTGGCCCTTGAATGATCACATTTATCATTAGGACTAAACATTCAATCTCATGTGTTTCTATTTTCTGATACTTCTTAACTTAAATCAAGAACATCCATGTGTTCCCCAGTGGTTCAAATCTCTCCCTGATGAAGCCTTTGTGCGGTGAAACGTGTTGGCTATGCAATCTTGGAAAGGGCGCAATAAAGAACAATACTACACCAATATCCAAGACCCATGAGCATTTGTTTAATGTTGAATGTTGTCATACATAATTGTTTCCATTGCCTCTCTATCCTTGGTGGAAAAAATGTGTTTAATGAGTGGTCAATGTGCAGCTGGCCATTGAGGTGGGTAACGGGTTCTCTCTATTATAGTGACTACTTCAGGCGGTGCCTGGCTGATGAGAGATGTTACCTCAAAACCGGTCCCAGGATGCTTGTTTCCGGTCCAGGGAAGACCTGGCTTGGCAGTTTGGCTGGACTGTTCTCATGAGGCACAGGGCCAAGACTGATTTGCATATGGCTGGGTCTGAACTGGGGTGGCGGAGTGAGCTCCTGCCAAGGTGAAAGGCCGGACAGGTCTTATTTTTATTGTTCATGTTTGCAAACATGCTTTCTCTTTCATATGAAGGAAAGCTACGCACCAATGTTTTAAGTGGTTTGTGGGAAAGGTGATGGTGTGACCATGTATTATGTGGGATAAAGTACCCCTAGCAAGCATGATAAGGATATTGCAAGTCACTCCAGAGTTCCATAACCTTATAAAGGAGCTTGGCATTCAACCGTGGTCGTCGGCCTTGTTCTTCTATATGGTTATAGAACTCCTCGGTGACTTGCAATATCCTTTTAATATATGCCGGGGGTACTTTATCCCTTATATAATTGATGTATTGCTTATGCTAACTGTATTCATTGACTGCCCTTTTCTCTCTTAACGTTACCCTGACTGCGGCTAGGCCTTATGTCTGACCAGAGATTCTCAAAGTGCTTTTTTATTTTCAGAATAAAAATTTCTTCTTGAGTTGTTCCCATGTTTTTTTCCTATTTCAGGTATCCTTTCTAATTTGTTAGTTAGAATAGGCTTTTGTTTACAATGAGAATGAATAGATTATAGTTTAGTAATTGGAACGTGGCCATGGACATGTAGTGTGTGGGGGATGTGAGAGGGCCTCCTGTATCAAGCAGATTGAACCATTGCTATTTCCATTGCCATGCAGCTGTGTGCTTCTTTGTTCAGTGATGGGAAAGTGGGGAGTTTACCTGCTCCCAGGTAATGCAGTACCCCGATTCGTACAACCAGAGGGAGTTGGTGGGACGAAGCTTCCAGAACCATCTACTGTATTTAATTTTGTGTCTCTTCTTAGTATAGTTTATCAGGTCCTGGCCTGACTTCACTGAGGGAAGATCTTTTCCAAACTCTACTGATTTCCCCTACTTGTGTTGTTGAGCTTCATGCTTGAACACATGTGCCTATTGCCCTTGAACCTTAACTTGAGTCAACAGATGCTGACACCGTCCTCATAATTTCCCCATTGCCACTTCTGATGCTTTGTTGATTAGAAAAGTTCCTTTATGAAACCAATCTATTTTCTGTTTTGTATCTTGTTATATTTTGCATCTTTTTCATAATTTAAAATTTAGATTGCATGATCGTATATAAATATATCAAACTCCAAAACCTGGCATGATGTTCTCTTTCAGGAAACCCAGGCAAGGACCTCGTTGTGCTCCGAAAATAATCACACTAACTTTGCGATGTACAGAAGCAGTGAAATTTATTCTGGCATAATTTCCACCGAATAACCAGGCATAGTGCCTGCCCTGACGCGTTTCGCTCGCATCAAGTGAGCTTGATCACATGATGCGTCTCGTGATCAGGAAACTCAATAAATATAAAAAATACAAGTAAGTGCACAAATGACCTTAGAAACAAGCGTGACAGCAGTGAAAATATAAGACAGACTGATCAATACAACTAGAATTTCAACAGTATCGAAGATTCAATATTGTTACAAAGTGGACCAATAGCTTATTAACTAATTTTCGAATTTCTAGATGGGAAAGGAACATTAATATGTGCAAATACCCAAATTACAGTACTGGATACATTCTGAATAAAATACCTGCTAATTCATTGATTACGATGAAAAAAAAACCAATAACATAAAGATCGACGAATCATACATACATATGAAGTGCAAGTGCAAGATTGTTCTTCAGTCCTTGAATTTGTAAAGCATACTACCTAGTTAATAAACTACAAGTGCAAAATTATTAAAATATCCCAAATGAGATATATCAATTGGCATCCAGGTAGTATTATTATACATGCTAACAAAAGGACTCAATTCATATGTAAGTAAAAATAGAAGATTAACGACTAAATATATGCTTAAAATATTATTCGGTATATAGCTGACCCGTATATGGACTGAATGAATCAGTTAATCAAAGAATTAGAGCAATCACTATAGCTCATGATGGCATCAACCAGTACAAGAAAAAGCGATCCCATAAAAGCTAGACAGATGTAAAATCACACTCTTAAAATACATAGAACCAGTCTCATCTGAAATAAAGTGCAAATATATATATATATATATATATACACACACATATATATATATATCAATAGAACAAAGGGAAATCGCACTCCAAAGATACTTGTTAAGGGTTTTATTCACCACAACCACTACCACCAATGCGTTTGACCAAAAGGGTTTGTTCACGGTTGGGGAAGTCTGTCTACCATTGTAATTTATACTCTTTACCACTTTTGCCCATTATGAGGCATTGTGGGATATGTAGGTTCAACACATGCTGTAATATATAATTATTTACAATTATTTATAATGTTTACAATATTTCCATTCCATATTCCTGCTCAGTTCTGTTTTATATATGATGTTGTCATTGGGTAAAGTTTGTGAGTTCAGGATCCTATTACTTTGATGTCTGCTATATGTGTAAATGGTCTGAGTGACATGTCACTAATTGAAAATAATTATATATTACTGCATGTGTTGAAACCACAGACTTCCCCAACTGTGAACAAGCCCTTGTGGTGAAACGCATTGGTGGTAGTGAATAAAACCCTTAACAAGTATCTTTGTAGTGCGACTTCCCTTTGTTCTATTGATATGACATTCGGGCTGGATTCCACCCACCCAGAGTCTGCACCGGACGACAGAGCTCGCTGTCATTAGGGTATCACCATGTTGAAACATATATATATGTGCTATGTTAAACTGAGTTAGTGATTGATTAACTTGTAACTTTGACTAAGTCTGCTAATAAACCTTCAAGGTTTGGACACCATCCTCTCTGTCGTTATCGCAGAGGTAAATGCTTTTAGCCGCAATGGGAATATTGTGCTGATGTTAGCTCCTTTGATACATTTTCAGTCGACACGCTCCATATGACCAGTGGTGCAATCTGATACATGACTATACTACAGTATTGAGATACAAGAAAGTGCGCCAGATAAACCACCCATGGTATCTCGTGTGAAGACTTTTTCCAAATCATTTTTATTCTGTCATGGTGCGTTTTGGAATTTCTTTTCCTTTACCAATTAGGTGAGTATTATGAATGCCTTTTTATGCTCGCAATTCCATTACTAGAACACTGCAGACCTTGACCTATCCATACCAACTGGACAACACTGTCCTGTTAAGAAGCGATTTTACACTTTTATTTGATTCACAAGTCTTCGTATCAGACTCATCCATTTTTTTGCTGAGAGCGAATTGATTTCCTGCCAGTCGTCCTTTATGGGCTCTAGTTTTATCCTTGGATCTTCTTGTTCTTTTCATCAAGAAGGTAAGTGAAAGAGGAGAAGCTGTTTCCTTCCAGGTTGTTCTAGCATGGAATACTCTGCCAGCTTCTATGCAGATGCAAACAGATCATATGAAATATAGGACATTCTTAAAGCCAGCCTATATGCAGATAACTACTGTTCATTTGCCAATATTGTTTGTTCTAGAGCGCCAAGAAGCCCTCGGGTGTTTGCTGCACTGGAATCACATAAAAGAATAGAGCCGAACATGATTTTTTGTGTGATCCAGTTGATGTATGTTTTTCCGAGGGAGTATGTAAACAATCCAATTCAATAAAAAAAAAATCAGAGACTAAATTGCCCTCAGGTGTTTGCTTTGCTGAAACCAAATAGAGCAGAGCATGTTTTTCTGTGTGACCCAGTTGATGTATGTTTGTCCGAGGGAGTATGTAAACAATCCAATTCAATAAAAAAAAATCTGAGACTAAATTGCCCTCAGGTGTTTGCTGCGCTGGAACCAAATAAAAGAATAGAGCAGAACATGTTTTTTGTGTGATCCAGTTGATGTATGTTTGCCCGAGGGAGTATGTAAGCAATCCAATTCATGAAAAAGAAATCAAAGGCTAAATTGGTGATCGCCATGCACTTTTCCCCACACCAACCAAAAACCAGGACCATCCAGAAAGGGGAAATAATGCAGTTTTAATGAAGGGGCAGGATGGAAATAATAATAACATATAGGAATGACATATGTATAGCTTTTTAAACATTGCCCTTTATACATTTGTCACCTTTTACAGAAAAAGGTAATATGCATGTAAATGTCTATTAAATCACCTCAGGTAGTGCCTCACTCAGATTCATCCTGGGTGCTCACTTCTTTTTGTGTGATTTCTTGACAAACACAACATATTTTATAGCCAGAATTTACACTTCTGCTTTGTAAAATGGAGAAAGCTTACTTTGCCTTGGGTACCTACGAGACTCCAGCATATTGTGCATTCGTTTCCCAAGTCATTGTGTCTGTTCAGCGCCCCTCCCCCCCTCTTGCCGTAAAATCCCCAACCTGCATTTTCAGCTCGGAGGTCTGCTGCCATGGTAACGCCTGGTAGTCTGCCAGCAGTCTCCACTTCCTGGTGTCTGCACCTCATTACACAGGCCCTTATGTGTGGAACTAGCGAAGAGGGTGAGCTGTAAGAATAGACACAATAGAGTGAGGAGAGACTAGAGAGGGGATCATACCTCCCAAATGAAGGAAACAAGGAAATGGCTAATTAAATTACCCCTCATTGTGACCATTATTTGCTCGTGGTACAGTCTCACTAGAACAGAATAACAACTCTCACCTTAGTTTCTACACCAGGTACACGTTTCACTGAAAATGTTACTACATGGTGCATACACAGTAGATATCCAAGTGCTGTTACTACTGTGTAACCCCTTTCAATGCAGGTTTAGATTTGCATAAAGATATTTGCCAAATTGTAGACAGTTATTTTGATGAACAGTGGAAATATGACAACACAGCCCGCTTTGCACAACCCTACTTAAAGTGGAAACATCTCACCTTTCATTGTCATTATGGGCACTCTTTTCCATTTCTGAGTTTTCCCTTAACATTCTATTGTATTGTGGGAGATGTATTGCTGATTCATGTTTAATGAACTAATTGGACTTACATACCGGAAAAAAATGGTTTGAAAATGGAAAGCCTAGAAATTGATCATGGTTTCCCTGATGACATGGAGGCATCTGTTAACCTTACCATCTGGGAATTGGAAGACATTGGTGTCAGGCCTACATAGCTCAGAAATGGCTGATAGTAAAAATATCAAATAAGATGGGTGGTGAGTGGTTCTTAGCCAACTCTTTGATTGTCTCCAGTGTAAGTAGTAGTCAAAAGGCTTTCGATGCCTATGTTTTCATGTTACATGGTATTGCTAGGTATCGGACAAGTAACTTGGGAAAGTTGTGCCCACCGTGAGGCAGGCAGCAGGACTTTGCCATTTTCCCTTTCCTAAGAAGAGAACATATTGAGTGAGTTTGTAAGTGAATGGGTAGTAAAGCACACTGCTGTGGAACTAAAACCCCCGCGGAGCTCGAAGTTAGGAAATAAATACATAGTCATTGTATGTAGGTTTTATGTCAGGCATAAGATATTTACGGCCAACGCGATGCATTTGAAGCTCCTGATCATGTAGATTTTCCTAAAGGTGGTGAGAGGTGACTGATGAAAGCCATTTCACTAGCATACCTTAGAAACGTACTAAACTATTGCAAACATCAACCAGTTAAGTAAGAGGGTAAAACTATACTAGAAGCTGCACAATACAAGACTGAAGAACAATCAGAACTAGATTATAACACCTGATGGTTTACAGTATTGAGGTGATGCTTGGAGAAGGAGTGTGACGGGCAGGTGAGCTAGTACAGTCACACTCTTTGAGGTAAAGATGTAAGAGTGTAGCAGTATGACAGGAGAACTGTAGGTCTAAACGCTGCATGCCCCAGCAGGTCAGCATGAGTTATCATGTGATGTTATTAAAGGAATTGTTTGAGAGAGGCAGAAGAGGTCAAAGGGAACCTAGTGCCGAGTCCTTACATGAACACGGATAGGGATGTACAGAGCATATATCCGTTTCTTCTCCTGAAACTAGATCATATCTCCTCTCAAAACTAGAAACAGCCGACTTACAAAGATCACAACAAACGAATTAGCTGGGTCATGGATTTACTTCAGAGAGTATTTTGTTACTGGCATTTATGTTTGCAAAATAAACTCCAGATGCTTAAAAAAAAGTGCTCAGCTGATGTTTTTTAATTAACTTTATTACAATTACTATAGATTTCATGGCTTTGGAACAATTGCAACAAAAGTCTATAAATTGTAGGCCAAACAAATTTGTATTTATTTTTGTGGCAATAGTGGCATGCCGCGCTTTAGATGGATATGTTTAAAAGTAGAGTGCGCCATACTGCGATTGATACAATAATTGTGGATGCGTTAACAATTGATTTGTGCAATAATGGCTGGTGGTGTGTGTGCCTATAGAAATTGTGCACTGATGGCAGGTGGTGTGTGTGCTTGGTGGAAACGTGCACTGACGGCTGGTGGTGTGTGTGCCTGGTGGAAGCTGGCACTGACGGCTGGTGGTATGTGTGTGCCTGGTGAAAGCGTGCACTGATGGCTGGTGGTGTGTTTGTGCCTGGTAAGAGTGTGCACTGACAGCTGGTGGTGTGTGTGTGCCTGGTGAAAGCATGCACTGACGGCTGGTGGTGTGTGCCTGGTCAAACGTGCATTGACGGCTGGTGGTGTGTGCCTGGTGAAAGCGTGCACTGACGGCTGGTGGTGTGTTTGTGCCTGGTGAAAGCGTGCACTGACGGCTGGTGGTGTGTGTGTACCTGGTAAAAGTGTGCACTGACAGCTGGCGGTGTGTGTGTGCCTGGTGAAAGCACGCACTGACGGCTGGTGGTGTGTGCCTGGTCAAAGCGTGCATTGACGGCTGGTGGTGTGTGCCTGGTGAAAGCGTGCACTGATGGCTGGTGGAGTTTGTGCTCGGTGAAAGCGTGCACTGATGGCTGGTGGTGTTTGAGCACAGTGAAAGCGTGCACTGACAGCTGGTGGTGTCTGTGCCAGTTGAAAGCGTGCACTGGCGACTGATGGTGTCTGTGTCTGGTCAAAGTGTTCACTGACGGTGTAGTTGTGTGTGTGTGTGATTGTACGTGTGTATTTGTATGCGTGTGGTTGTATGGATGTGGTTGTATGGGTGTGGTTGTGTGTGGTTGTATGGGTGTGGTTGCGTGTGTGGTTGTGTGTGTGGTTGTGTGTGTGGTTGTGGTTGTGCGTGTGTGGTTGTGGTTGTGCGTGTGTGGTTGTGGTTGTGTGTTTGGGGTTGTGTGTGTTTGTGGTTGTGTGTGTTTGTGTGTGGTTGTGTGTGTGTTTGTGTGTGGTTGTGTGTGTGTGGTTGTGGTTGTGTGTGCCACCTCCTGTCTCCCTTCGGGACAGAAAGCGGCAGCAATAGAGTCTCGCTATTCGTAGCGAGACCTAAAAAGGAAAGTTAATACCTTGCTGTACAAAATAAAACGCGAGGAATTTATCAAACATAAAAAGGGAGTACGCAAACAGTGGAAGCAAAGGTAGAGCATGTGCATATGTTTAGGTGGCAGGAGACATGGAAAACGACTTACTACCCATTTGTATTGTTTCAAGCTCCTACATACAACCGTTTTTTACTTTAATAAAGATAATGCAAATTGACGGCTGACCTGCTGCTGTTACAATTAAAGTTTTCGCATGGAGATAGTTGAGCTAGAATGTTGTTGCTAAGTATTTGATACTTTTGTGTGGTTAATTAGTGTGGCGGTTTGAAGCGTGTGAGCAAGTTGGGAAAGAGCAAGAGTTGACTGTTAGATTGGAGGCGTGGTAAGGAAGTTGCCTAGGTTACTGTTTAGGAGCAAAAGGGCTAAGTGCTGCGATTAATGTTCACGGTGGAGTTTTATGGACACTTTTGTGTTATAGCAATATGAAGCATTCTCAAGGTTAAGGGCCATTAGGTGGCAGAGAGGATTTGAGGAAATATTAAAAGTATGGTATGTATGTGCTTTAATGTAAGAGGACTTATTGCGGGGTACTGAGATAGGCATGGCGAGCGAAAAACATTAGGATAAGTGACAGGACAGAGTGCGGTGTAGAGTGAAAGGAAGGTGAAGCAAGAATGAGTGTAGGTATGAGGACAGTACAAGGGGCAAAGTGAACATGATATTAGGTGGCAGGGGTGAGTGCGGGGCAGAGGGACGGCTAGGCTGAGGGTGAGGTGAGCATTGAAGCAATGGGCGAACTGTATTTTGAGTAGTATGTGTTATAAATGTTCCTGGGAAATTAGTGTGGAGAGTGCTGAAAAACGTGTATAGCTTGTGCAAAGGATGGAAGAAATAATTAGTTTTTAAAGGCAAAATGAAAGGTGCATTAACGTATTAGCATAAAGCTAGTGCTGCTGTGGAGGGTAATGTCCACTGAGAAAATAGTAATTGTAGCTTTGTGACTAGTATAAGATGGCTGTTGCTATAGTAGGAGAATGCATTTAAATATTATTTGTTGTATTGTTTTGGCACTGATGTTAAACGTTTCACAAGTTTTGTGGAAATGTCAATCAGGAAATGTAAGTGGTAGATAGGCTAAAGGCGCTTTTTAGTCTGGCTGTTTGCTGTTTGCAATTGTGATTGAAGTTTTAAGCGAGGGGAAAAGGTGCAGCTTGAAGTATAGAAACCAAAACAAGCATGTTTTAGGGGCTAATTGAGAACACACAATAGATGGTGTGAAAGATTAGAAAAGGAATGTTTCTCACAGACAGGAAACAGTGCTGCAGGGCATGAGCTTGCTATATTCCAACTACAGGCAGAGTGCGTGTTTATATGGGAAAGGGAACAGAATACGGTACTGTTGTGTATTGAGAGAAGAAAAGCGAAGAAAAGAAAAGTAAATACTATGTGGCACAAAGTAAACACGAAGGACTTAGTAAAGAAAAACAAGGCTGTGTACAATGGTAAAGTGTCAGACTTGCTTTGTGCACAGCAGGCACACACGAACTATGTTACATTACGAGCACCTGTATTGCGCATTCGCACCATTTGTTGCCCCCAGAGGCACGCCTGGAACACTGCCAAATGTTATTAAATACAACTCTAAATTAACGGGACCCTGACGTCTTCACATGTATTTGCTTTAAAAATATAAGTAGTAAACATTCCATTTAAGGCAAAATATGAATTAGCAGAGATACACATTTTTATATTGGAATGGCATATGGAATATTCGAGATCTACGTAAAAATAAAAACAGCATATGTGAGCAACCGAGATAACGAGCGTCACTGGCGCAGCGCCTTTAAACTGGAAATTGAACCTTCCACAAACAGTGTAGTCCTGTGCATGCTGCTCAGAGACAGGAAACTTCGCCAGCGTAGGACACTGCAGTCAGGGTCTGGTTGCAGGGTTATGGCGGGGAACTAGGCTGCCCTGGAGGAGATTGTGCGGGATAACAAGAATGGTGTCTGGCGGTTGGTATCCATGGGGTCGTTCCATTGTGTGGGGGGGAGGTGGGACTGGGAGAGTTGCGACACCGGGCACTGTGGGGCGCGGTGTTGAGGCAGTCCTGTGGGGGAGGGTGGAGTGGGAGAGTTGTGACACCGGGCACTGTGGGGAGCGGGTCAAGGCAGTCCTGCGGGGGGGGGCAGAAGTGGGAGAGTTGCAACACCGGGCACTGTGGGGAGCGGGTCGAGTCAGTCCTGCGGGGGAGGGTGGGAGTGGGAGAGTTGCGACATTGGGCACTGTGGGGAGTGGCGTCGAGGCAGTCCTGTGGGCGAGGGTGGGAGAGTTGCAACACCAACAACAAGATTTTGTGCCAGCAAAATTGAGTTGACATGTAAGCAGCAGTGTTCTGGCATTTGGAATGAAGCGTCGGTACCAGCTTACTCACGCGCTTTCCGGGGCTGCTTCGGCTGGGAAAGCGGCCCATCTCTTCCTCACGTGTGACGTCTGTTTCCATGCTGTTTGCTGAGATAAAAGAACAAGGGAAACAAGGACTGGGCGAGAAGGAAGTGGGGAATGCCAGCAGGGAAAGTGATGGGGTAAAAGTACACGAGTGGTGCGCACGCAAGTGTTGATCACTTTCGCGGCTGCTTTGATGTTCTCAGTGGCCGCGCGGCTCACTGAGAACATCAAAGCGGCCGCGAAAGTAATCACGCAGGCTGACAAATGGTGCGCGCGCCCGGCGCACATGCACTGTACCCGATCCGCCTGCAGCCTTTGGGAGCAGTTTCTGAAGCCCCTTACTTAATATCTCGCAGAGCATCACTTACGCGATAGCTAGGCGAGACCTAATAAAAGGGCATGACAGATCAGAAAGAAAGAGGTCCTTGTGACAAACCATGTAGAGATCAGTAAATACGATCCAATTTCAACCAGAGATGTTTGGTGCAGACTATAAATAAAAAAAATCAATGCAGGTAATAGACTTAAAAACCCTAGGAAAAGATATTTAATTAAACGGATGCATGACGTGCCTCACCAGCTGTAAATGAATGGGTAAATCACCCAATGTAGGATGACATACTCGATTTGAATGTGCAAGGCACTCGGGTATTAACAAAAAGCCCGGCTAGGTTCCCTATTTAAAATAACCTGGCAAGGGGTGGTACAACATGGGAGGAATTGTGTATCTATGCAACACGCTCTTATGTCACTATTGGCAAATAAAAAGAAAACATCCCAAAATTCATGTGACACATCAGAGTGTCAATATTATTAATTCAGATAAAGAAGACCAACTGTTTCAATGTGGATGACCTACTGCCATCAAGAACGGTTCATTGAAGCTCAATGTAAAAACGTAAAAAATATTCATAACTCTGGATATTTATTGTATTATGATTTAACTTGACTCCTGTTTGAGTACTGCATCGCTACTTTACATTGACTCTAAGATAAGCCTTTCTTCTTTGTGCCACAGCTACCAGGGTTAATTTAGTATAGTTTATCCTGAGATGAATTGTGGTTATTACTTGAGGTGGGTATTCCATACATGCCAACAGACCCAATTCAGGCGGAAGAGTCCCTACTTTTGAAGGTAAATATGGTTCTATTTTAGCTGTCTCCCACCTCAATTGTCCTATTTTTTAATAGACGTCAATGGGGAAAATAAGTTTCCCCCAATTTGTTTGGAAATTTTTCCACTTACCTTTTCTAAAATGCAGGCATGTATAGTATTCACCCCCCTCAACTAATACCCCCATTTCTTATAGTAATCTAATATATATTTGTGTAACACCAATGCAATTTGACATCTGTCTCCTCGATCAATGAAATTGTAGAGAAGTGAATAAACACTTGACCTCTCACAGAAGATGTACAATCAGCCCATTTTCTGTGTAGATTGTCAAGGTGTAAGACACATGAGCCTTACAAAGGAAGAATGAAACTTCTAAATCTAATGTGTTAAATTGTAACTAATCTTGAGCTTTGGACTGTTAACCTTTTGTGTCCAGTAGAGCACTAATGCGGCTACACCATACCATCCGGAAGATGTGCTCTGGATAAGGAGCTAAGGCTCGGCCTGCACATTGAACTTGGTAAATAATGACGAAATAATGACTGATTTATACGCCTACTCACCCTTTATATATTCATACAAAGTGTCCCTCAGCACAACTTCAGACTCAGTCATAGGTAACAGTGTAATCGTCTGCATGACATATACTCATAAAACAAACTTGGTTTCTAAACAATATCTATGAAATGTGATTTTGCCATAGATATGAGAATCTAAGTTGCATTTCTTTTCCAAGTTATTCTCCTGCCCCACCCTTGCCCTCTCTTGCTTGCTATAAAATCCATAAACAGCTTTCGAAATGCCAAGGTCTGCTGTCACTGTAACACCTGCCTCTCTGCCAGCATCCTGCACTTCCGGGTGTTTACCTCTCGTTACACAGGCACACATGCTCTGGATTTCACACAGAGGGGTGTCAGCACCCAAAATCTGGAAGACCAAATGATGACCAGTGCAAACCTGAAACACTTACAACAACTGCCTCCTATTTTGTTGCATTCCTCTATCTTCAGGCAAATGGATCTTTTCCACCTTGATTGAACGGAGCTGTAATAAATAAAATTTCAAGTAGAATCATCAACTTTCAGTATCTTAATGTTCAGTCCATGATGAGAGGTTTGAGATCATTTTAAAGCTTTATTTCTCATTATCAGCTTAGTATTATTTTATCCTTTGTATTCAGATTAGTTAGATAACAATAATATCAAGAAAAGGTTTTGTTACACGGAGAAGACTGTAGTTGATTGTTGTATACATGTATTGATAATAAAATGAAAATAAAATTTAAAAAAAAAAAGGTTTCGTTAGAGTCAGCATGAAATAGAAAATGTGTTCCATAACAGTCCTAACCTAAATAAGAACCCTTAAAGAGTTCTCTTTGAAAAAGAGAAAGATTCCGGAGCTTCTTGTTAGTCAAAGAATAAACTTCCCGTTAAACTTCCCGTTAAGTTCAGTTTCGAAAACTCAGGTGAGTTCCCCAACAAGTTGCAGTAGCAACTGTTATTAAATCAAAAGAAATTTAACCACAGCAGTATCTATGGTCAACACGATGAGAAAGTCTCCTCACAAAGGGTCAGAGTAAAAGGATATCACCATGAGCAGTAGTACACTGCATCAAGCATTGAGGAATTGAAGCATAGGGTCACAGTGGATAGAATGGAATCGACTCATGGAAAATTCGCTGTCTCTCTAATTAGGAACACAAAATATTTGCAACAATTAGCACAGTTAAGTCATTCTTGACCAATGAAAACGGGTCTTCCGATGGTCTGTCGTCTCTCTCCTCCCTTTTCCAATGGTAAGCATCCACACTGGTGAGCAGTTATCTAAAAGTTTCTAAATGTGTTGCACTAAGTACATTAGGGAAGGTTCTCATGGGAACCTTTGCAGGCCTATTCTATTACCTGATGTCAGTATGCCATTGTGTGGACAAAGGCTAGTCTAAAGCAATTAAACATTTCTATCAGTAAGTCTGGATCAAACCATGCAAAACAATACCTTCAGTAAGCTTAACATTACTAATACTCTGTTCATTATAAAATATAGTGAAATGCATTGTTTAGAGAAATAAGGAAATCATATAGTGTGAGGAAACGAAGAAATGACATTTACCTTAGAGCAGCACATTTTAAGTGATGAACGATTTGCAGCCAGATGATCAGGTCAGCAGTTCTAAAAGGCATTTTATTTAGATGTTAAACAGAAGTCAAAAGACGTTTTCAGGCATAGTCATTTAAGCACAGTAGGTAGGAGGGCCTACTACTTTATTTAAGCTTCAGTTGATTTTTTACATGCCCAAGAAGGCGTCTTCTCCTACGGTTTAAAACTCCAAAACCTATTTATCTTGTTTTAAAGAATCATTTTCTATTGTTTTCTATGTGGTTCTGACACAATGAAACACATTTTTTAATGTAAGGGCACATTTTCTTCAACGTTAGCTGCCGTCAATTTTCATGAAAAATGTAGACTTTAACAGGAGTGAGCTGTTGGGTGAGGCACAGATGGATGAGGAGAGACAAGACACAGTAAGACCACATCTGCAAAATAAAGGAACACAGCAAATGACGTTTTAAAAAATTACCAACACAGTGAACATCATCGCATCTTCTATTGGCCGGACAGCAAGCAGAGCTCTAGCAGTCTTTTCATCCTAAGGAGAGAGCAAGTGATCAGGAAATACCATAAATAATATTTGTTGGGATTGTGAGAATTACTGTGAATTTGAAGGGAAGATGAGCCAGCATAAATGTGCGGGAGTGAAATATATACCCCTGATATCAGAGCAACCTGTGATTTCATTGGTGGTGGGCTAAATGGTAGCTGCTTTACTTGAAAATATAAGCTTTGTATGACTTTCTCCACAGAGCTGGTGGTTCAGTAGCTTGATGTAAGTCAACGGAACTGCGTAGTGACTATAGAATGACGTTCACAGTTGGTAAGGCAATCTGGCCTGCCTTTGCAAGTAGCTAGACACATTATGACTGAAATGGGCTGAAAAAGCTGGGGTATGTTGGTGGTCTGCTGAAGTTTTTTTGTCTATCCTCATCCATTACTCTGCACCAGTATGCCCCCGAAATATCGAGGTAGGAATCTCATATGTCATGGACAAAATGTTGAAGGACAAAATATCGAAAGGTAAGTAAGTATAGAATTTATATATATTTACTGTGATCAAGACCAGTGTGGTCGAAACTTGTAGGTGGAGAGTTGAGCTGAGTTACTCTTTAACTAAATAAAGTTACTGGCTGTATCGTATGGCGAGTGCAGCGTTATCTTTTTGGTGACTGACAAGGTTGTAGGGGTAGTACACCCCCGATGAGTGCACCGACTGTGCTATAGTGCGCCCTTTGGTTTGGACTGCTTTGTTGAAGAATATATATATATATCAGATTATTTGGTAAACATAATGAATAATTACATGTAGTAATGTTTATTCAATGTTTTATTGTTTTAAAGCAAAAACACAGGCTTTTTAAAGGTTGATTTTAGGTATATATACTGTTATTTTATAACAGTTCTGTCAATGTGCGAGCATCTGTATCTATTCATATATTTATGTATTTAACTATATAGTTATTTATTTATTTATACATTGATACGCACAGTTTGCATGAAACATTTGAAGTCTATGGCTTAAAAAGAAACCATTCAATGTGAAACCATTTTAACATTACTATTTCTATATTTATGGTCAACCCTGTTTCAACAATGCACATGTCACTTTAAGAAAATCACGAGGTAAAAGTAAAAAAAAATGGTAGTTAAGCAACTCATCCTGCTGAAAGTGCGTGATGTGATCAAGTCCCCTGTGAGGAACGAAACGTGTCATGGCTACTGCGATCTGTTGCGAGCAACAATGAAATAGCCAGCAGAACGAACTACTGTTGTCCATGCTCTTTCTTTCGCTGAGAGAAGTGAGCAAGATGAGAAGGAGTTTCCATTCAAAAAATGTTTTTTCTTTTGCCAATATCTATGGCGCCGTTTGACAAATCTTCGCGAAATTTTCCAAACTAATGACCAGCTCAGGTCAGCTCCTGTCTGAAAAGTTTGGGGGTAATTCATCAAGCAGGGACGAGAAAAAAGGGGTTTCCCAAACCTCGTTTTTCCTATGTTACTTTCCATAGGAAACTTTAGACAAAGCTACAGCCCAAACTGCTGAATGGAATTACACCAAATTTAGCAAAAAGGTAGGTCTTGGTCCAGAAAGCGTGCTTTTTTAAAAAATGGTGTAAATCCGTTCAGTAGTTCTGAGAAATTAAAAAAATTAAAATATTGATATCTGAGCACCAAGGAGGATATTCCGAATCCTCTCAAGCACAATTCTGATTGGCTGCCAACACTCCAAACCAGAATGTGTTGGCAGCCATCTTGTGACTGGGTAACCGAGTCACAAGAAAACAGTAGAAAAAAACATAAAAAAACAAGAAAAGTAGGCAGGGTAGAAACACCCTGACCCCCTAGCTCTGCTCAGGGCGTCCCACAAGGACGCCCAGGGCCAAAAAAAGGATTAAAAAAAAGAATCAGCTGAATTCGCACTGGGTTCGCGAATCCGGACAAAATGTTATAGGACAATGAATCGTGCGCTCCTGCGCTTCGTTTGTTTTAAGCCCCCGGGTGGGTCAGGTCCGGAGGCAACTTATAATTATGGCACAGCCCTGGGGACTGCCACCTCCCTGGGGCTTTGCTCATAATTTGCTGGGGGCCCACACCCCTCCCGCAGCCTCAGGGGCCACCACCTCCCATGGACTTTAAAAAAAAAATGTGTGGGGATCTTCTGCCCCCCACGCTGGCTTGGAGACCGCCACCTCCCCGAGGCTTTGTTTTAATAGGGGCGAGAAAGCCTTGCGGGCCCTCCCAAGCCCCGTAGACTGCCACCTCCCCGGGGCTCAAATAAAATTAGACGAGTGTGTGGGGGTTCCTGCCCCTCCACACACTGCCCCGGGGACCACCACCTCCACGGAGCACAAATTATGCGAATACAGGGGTCCATTGCCGACCCACAGCCCTGGGGACCACCACCTCCTGTGCTGTGCAAATGTAGGGAGCGGGGCCGCCCATCCCCCTCCTGGAGCTCTCAATGGCCCTGGGTACTGCCATCCCCCAGGGTCCGGCTCCTGCAATGTCCAGGGGTACCCTCCCCCGGGACATTGCCATTTGCTATGGCACGGCGGGAGCACCGTTCCTGCCCTGCCATAGCAAACACTGCTTTGCTTCTTGGAAAAGAGAGCAGGAAACCTGCTCTCGCTTCCAAGACGCAAATCAGAATTGCTTTTGGGCAAGAGGAGCTACATGTCAGCAGCTCGTTTGTCCAAAAGCAATGCCGGCTCCCGCAGAAGGCTGGGAGCCGTCTGGGACCGTGGGGTCATTGGGGCAACCCCCCCGGTCGCCAAAGTGAGAGCTGGCCCGGGGGAATGGGTTCCCAGGGGACAAAAGTGGCCCAGGAAAGAAGGGGGCCCTTTTGTATTTAAAAAACAAAACATTATTATAAAAATAAATAAGGCCGGGCCATGGGGGATGGGGTCCCCATGGCCAAGACAGGCCTCAGGAGGAGGGTCATGTGTTCCCCCTCCAAGAAAATAACTATAAACTATATATCTATTATTGTAAAATAATAATTGTACAGTGAGCTGCCAGTGAACAAGGGTGCAAGCCCGAAACGAGTTTGGCTGAGTATTGTGGCATTTTGCAGCTGCCCCTCCCGCTGCAATTTCAGGAAAGCAGTGAAATCTTTCCAAGTGAGGCGTTTTCCTAAAGGAGCAATTGATTGTGATGGATTTTTAGACGGATGGGCCAGTCGTGGAAATTACCCGCCGTGGAACGGTGGATCCAAGCCCATGATGTTGTGGTGCCTGTGACTTGTGAGATCCCCCCTGGAGTCATTGGTTGTTGGCAGAGATTGTGTGAGGACTGCCAAAGCCAACCCACTGTGGTTTTTTAAATTTTGCATGAACTGGGGACTAACAGGAAACCCACTGGGGTAGCAATGTGCAAGACTAAAAATAACAGAATTCCCGTAAGCCTGAATGGGCGGGGCTAATTCAAAAATAAAATCATGTGACAGCATTCTTCATGTTTAATCCCTTGCTGCCAGTGAACAAGTGCTAGTCGTATGCTTAAAGACTTTGCTGTAGAAATGGCTTGTCCCTTTCTATCTCAATGCGGATGGTACGTGCTAATCCTATTCTTAAAGACTTTGATAGAAAAGCAGACATTTGAGGTGAGCAGATCTAGAGTGTCGCTGGTGTTGAGAGTGCTCTATACAGGAACTGCTTTCCACCTAAACTTGAGAACTACCCAGAGTTCTCTGCTTCTTTTTTTGCATATATATATATATATATATATATATATATATATATATATATATATATATATATATATATATATATATATATAAATGGTCGCCACTAGGTAGTTATAGTTAGGACCTTATTCCATAGGAACAGTGTTTTTTGATTTGCCAATATCTTAAGCAAAATTTTCTAAACTAATGGGGCGCTCCGGTCAGCTGCTGTCTTAAAAGATTGGGGGTGATTCGTCAAGCGGGGAAAAAAGGGGGGTCCCAAAGCGCGTTTTCTCCATGTTCATTTCCATAGGAAATTTTGGAACAGGCTACAGCCCAAACTGCTGAACAGAATGACACCAGATTTGGCAAAAAGGTAGTCCTTGGTTCAGAAAGCGCCCTTTTTTAAAAGTGGTGTAAATCCATTCAGTAGTTCCTGAGAATTTAAAAAAAAGAAAAATATCGATATCTGAGCCCTGTGGAGGAGTTGCGACTGCTCCCGAGCATGAGCTGACTTCTGATTGGCTGCCAACACTCCAAACCAGGAAGTGTTGGCAGCCACCTTGTGACTCGTAACCAAGTCACAAAAAATCTGAAAAAAGAAGATAAAAAAATAAGAAAAGGGGGCAGGGTGCAAACACCCAGACTCCCTAGGCCTGCTGAGGAGGTCCCACAGGGACCCTCAGGGCCCAAAAAAGCATTAAAAAAATAATAATAATCAGCTGAATTTGCGCTGGGTGCGTGAATCCGGACGAGAAAACCAAAAAAAAACGAAGTGCGGTCTACCGCACTTCATTTTGTATAAGCCCCCGGGTGGGCCAGGTCCTGGGGCAATGTCCAAATAATTAACGAGCCCGGGGGACAGCCACCTCCCGGGGGCTTGATTTATCATGTGCGGGGGCACGCAGCTCCCCACAGCCCCAGGGACTGCCACCTCCCTGGGGTTTTATTCATTATGTGCGGGGGCACGCAGCCCCCCTGCAGCCCCGGGGACCACCAACTCCCCGGGGCTTATAATAAAATGCGTGGGGGGGGCTCCTGCAGCCCAGAGGACCACCACCTTCCCGGGACTTTATTCATTATGTGCAGGAGCACGCAGCTCCCCAAGCTGCCCCAGGGACCGCCACCTCCCCTTGGCATTTCTTAATATGGGTGGGGGGCCTCCTGGGCCACCCAAGCCCCGGGAACTGCCACCTACCCGGGGCTTAAATTGAATTTTAAAAAGTGGGGGGCTCCTGTCCCCCCATATTGCCCCAAGGACCACCACCTCCCCGGGACGCTAAATATTCAAATACGGGGTTCCATTGCAGACCCCCAGGCCCCGGGGACCACCACCTCCCCGGGGCTTTAAACACATGGGAGGGGGGCTGCCCGGCCCCTCTTCAGGAGCCCCAGATGGCCCTGGCGACCACCACCCCCTAGGGCTGGCTCCTGCAATGTGCCCACCCCCGGGACATTGCCATTTGCTATAACAGGAAGTTATAGTTAATTGGACATTTCACTCATTCAAAACAAGAGAAATTTGGCCGTTATAGTTAGTTCAGCTAACTATAATTCGCGCCCCCGCTATGCACTGCTGATGACATCATTCATGACATGGTCAGTGACATCACTGATGACATCACTTATGACATCTCAAATGACATCACTGATGACATCACTGATTACATCATCCACATGATAATCTGGTACACCTCCTCACACCCTACTATAACCTTTGATACACCTACTCTAAAATACAGACTACCATTTTCGAAACCATAGACACACCAATACCAGTTGCTACACACCCACTCACTGATTCCTAAGTCGACACAAACATCCACTCATTCACCCATACAGTCACTCATACTTGCGGTCACTCATCAGGACAGCACTATCATATACACTCATACACCTACACAGACACTCACACACCGCCACTCATCCATAGCATTACTCACACACCTAGTCAGTCATGCAAAAAGTCCATCACACTTCCATTTACTCACCTATACAGTTATGCAACCACCACCTCACTTATTCATACATATACTAACACATACTTACTCTCTTATACAATCACTGATACGACCACACACTCGTTCCTACAGCCACTCTCACAATCACTCACTCTCACATATAGTTTATTTATATACTCCAACACTCACATATACTCCTTTCACATATGTAGTTACTCACACATGTATGACTGAGACATCCATTCACTCAGCAACACACCCATACACACACTTACCCACCCATACAGTCCTTCACAGATGCACCCTTGAACCCATATACCCAGTGAATCACCCATTCACACATCCATGCACAGAGTCACACACCCCCCACCCACCCACACAGACACTCAGGCACCCATACAGATACTCAGACAACCAATCAATAACCCATATAGACACTCATTTAGCTACTCACCAACCCATGCAACTGCTTACACACCAACTGACAGACTGATACAGACATTTACAGTTTAGTCACTAACCCATGCATTCACTAAGACACTTTTAATCACTCACTTATACAGACAGTCGTGCACTTACTAAATCATCCATTCAAGATCTCAGTCATGTAGCTGTGTTGTCCCCCCCTGAAGCAGAAGCAGAGTGGGCTTGTCCAACGTACGCCACTCCAATATAGGAGTATGACTAAATAGGCCGGAGCTCTGAGCATGGTTCACTTGTGAGAAGGCCAAACTGTTTCCAGAGCGGCGGCCCTCACCCTGCCGCGTAGCTGCTGCCATGACCGCGGGCCTCCTCGACACAGGCCCCCTGAGAACCCAGAGGCACAGCACCGCTTACTTATGTCTGTACACACTACTGCCTACGATCTACACTGCGGACAGCAGGGCTCACAATTCAGATGGAGTGGCGATTGCAGATGACGCAGTCCAGTACGCAAGACACATCTCTCCCAGTGCGCCCCCCAGACCACGCATCATCGCAGGGTGCCGGGGTCTGGCGGCTCAGTGGACTAATGGCGCCACTGCAGGGGCCTGTGTCATTGCCGGGTCTGATGGCTCAGTGGACTAATGCATCCATTGCAGGGGCCTGTGTTCGACCTCATGTAACAATATACATCTGTTATTTCAGTGCCAAGATGCCCCGTTGCTGGGGTGAATGTGAGCTTTACAAATACACGTGCTATGTTATGTTATGTTAGGGTGGGCATACGCTAAGCGCCAAAGCTATCACTAACTCAGTGCACCAGAAGTCAACGCAACGTGGCCTTATTAAGGCAGAATTCATTAGACAAAGGACATTGCTCCCACTGCGGTCCGCCTGGACCACACATAATTGCAGGGTGTGCACACGCTTCAGTTGCCACTAACTCAGTGCACCATAAGTCCTCGCCATGTGGCCTTATTAAGGCAGAATTCAATAGACAAAAGACATTGCTTCCAGTGCGGCCCGCCCGGACCATGCACCATCGCAGGGTGCGCACACGCTGAGTGCTTGAGGTGCCACTAAGTCACTGCACCATAAGTCATCGCCACGTGGCCTTATTAAGGCAGAATTAAATAGACAAAAGACATTGCTCCCAGTGCGGCCCTCCCGGACCACGCATCTTCGCAGGGTGCGAACACGCTGACTGCTTCAGGTGCCACTAACTCACTGCACCATAAGTCATTGTCATGTAGACTTATTAAGGCAGAATTCAGTAGGCAAACAACATTGTTCCCAGTGCAGCCCAACCAGGCCACGCATCATCGCAGGGTGCGCACACGCTGGTTGCTTCAGGTGCCACTAACTCAGAGCACCACTTATCATCAATAGCTGCACACACGTTGAATTGCCAATAACTGTGCAGCTCAACTCAATGTCACGTGGCTGTGGGCCCTTGCTGACCGCTGCCTCCGGCCTACACTGCAGTCATCAGGGCTCACAATTAAAATGGAGTCTTAATTCATTAATTACAGAGTGCAGTAGGCAACTAACTACAACGTCCCTAAAACTTACATACTATCGTTGTAGTATCCTTGCTTCAAGAACCTTTTTTATATCGATTATAGCATCATCGCAGGGTGCGCACACACTGAGTGCTTCAGGAGCCACTAGCTCAGTGCAGCACAACTCATGGACCCTTTATGATACAATATTTTGTTATTTTCAACAAAATAGATTACTGCATGCAGTTGATACCCGTGGTCGTTGTTATGAAGTGAAAAATGTCTCTCCAATTGAAAAAGAAAAGATAGGTCCTAGAAATGTGGAACAAGTAATAGCTGAGGAAGTTCAAGGGAGACGTACCCAGGCTCCAGTGTATACATGGGATTGTAGTAATATTTGTAGTATACGTCAACAATCTATTGATATTTTACTAAATTTCTGAAGACAATATGGAAGAAAAACTGTGAAACAAATGATTAAGATATTACAAGGACTGGATCCTTGCAAAGTGAGAAAAAATACAGTGTTGCAAGGTCATTCTCTGGCTTGTCTTTCTAGGAAAGTATGTCAAAGTTGTTTTCATCATTTAAGAATGTTAGCAGTACATCGTTCAGAAATGCAAAAGATAGTTACAAGATTATACTACGTGAAAAGTACTGCATTATGTCTAAATGAAATTAATACAGCTCTTTTGCATTGTTCATTGTTGGATGTAAACAAATTGTGATGATATAGAGTTACGTTTCTTTGCTGGTCAACAGGAGTGTAGAGAAAGTAAAAGTTTGATAAGTGTAGGTGTTGAAGAAGAGATGGAAGATAGTACTGATGTGAAGTTTGAAAAAGAAATAACAAAGTTTAGAGTAGTTTCTGGTGAAAATCCCAACTATGTTTGTATTTGTTGACGACGTACTCATTCTAAAATTGAAACTAGGAATGTAGGAGTGTTTTTAAAAAAGTGAAAAGGAAAACAATGATAAATGGAAAGAATTTGCTGCTTATCTGTTTGTGGAAGGTTGTTTTGAATTAGGTACTTCACAGTGTATTTGTAAATATTGTTACAATAAGTTAGAAGAAAACAAAATGCCAGCAACAGCTGTCCATAATGACTTAGAATTAGTAGATATACCTCCTGAACTTAAAGATTTAAATACATATGAGGTCATCCTTATACAATCTGTGCACCCTTTACAGGCTACAATTCGTATGCAGCCTAAAACAGGTAAGCTGTCTCCAACAGACCTACAAAGAGGTTTAAAAGGAAGAGTTATATATTTACCTTTAGATTTTAAGAAAAATGTTGAAAGTGTTGGTGTAGAAAGAGAAGATTCTGAACCTGTAGTCATTCTTGTTAATGGTGTACCCACAAAGAGTCAGAAAATATGGCAAGAGTTAGTAGATGTCAGGAAAGTCCAAAAGGCTACAAAATATCTTTACATTCAAAGAACTGATAGGAGATACTATTAAATTGTTCCAGATGAAAAAAGCAAAAGGAACTCCCATGAGTGCGTGAGAAAAAAGTTTGGAAGGTCGTTGTTTTCCACAGCTGTTCCCTACTGGAAAAAGTGGACAATATGATGATCAACCAGTTCAGATTCCAGCTTCAGAATACCATACTTTACATCTGTACTCAGAAGAACCAAGATTTCATCAGTGTATTTCATAAATGTTTCATCTTTTGTTCCATACACCTACACTGCGGTCAGCAGAACTCACAATTTAAATTGAGACATGATTTATTTATTGCAGAGAGAATTGTAGTCTATGTCCTCAAATTTTGTCAAGAGGAAGTGACTAAAAGCATTCCTCGATGTGTGTGCTGACTACTGCCTTCGATGTACACAGCGGATAGCAGGGCTCACAATTCACATCAAGTCGCAATTGCAGATGACGCAGTCCAGTAGGCAACACACATTGCTCCCAGTGCGGCTCGCCCGCACCACGCATCATCGCTGGCTGTGCACACACTAAATGCTTCTGATGCCTCTATCTCAGTGCAGCGCAACTCATGGACCCTTTATGATACAATATTTTGTGTATAATTTCACATCTGGTGCCCCTACCTCAGTGTACCACAAGTCATGGACCCTTTACGATAGAACCTTTTGTGTATTATTTCACATCTGTGCTCCTACCTTAGTGAGGCACAAATCATTGATCCTTTATGATTGAATCTCTGCATCTGATGCAATGATTACTGTTGTACTTGTTGCCAGCACCAACCATTCCCGAAGGGCTGGCTTCCACTCACCCCACACGCATCGAGCACAGACGTCACTGAACATGTGACCCTGGTAATAAAAAGGAGTCGCGTGCACGTGCCCATACCCACTTCCACTATCTATTTGTGTCTGTGTGTTCATTATGTATGCAACATCCTGCCCCTGGGCCCTACCACATTACATTGTGCTCTGGACAGCGTATGCAACCAACTTACCTTTGACAGTGGGGGAAAACTGTGGTGATGTAACTTTGTCT
Organism: Lissotriton helveticus; assembly: GCF_964261635.1. Lineage (NCBI taxonomy): Eukaryota > Metazoa > Chordata > Amphibia > Caudata > Salamandridae > Lissotriton > Lissotriton helveticus. The sequence goes on along the minus strand of NC_136057.1, from coordinate 1,268,120,362 downwards.
CGGTCATTCTACAAGTACATACGTAGAGACTGGATCATTAGAGTACTGCAAGCAGAGTATAGAGTGAATTTATAAGTGCGTGGGGATTGGCGGAGTGATTGTATAAGTACATATGTTGGCGCAGCTTAACTCCTACAACGAGCTTGTCTCTAATTGGCTACCCGCCATGTGCCAAAAACTGAAACTTGAACTTTACTTGGCACTGTATTGTTACAGCTGCAACACTCCACTGAATGTGTAACACACATTCATATCCACACAGATGTGTCATGTCCACCATCTTTCTTGTGTGTAACTATGGATTAATGTAGGGTCAGTGATTCCCCGTACCTTCCATGTTGGCCATGTTGTGGTATTTGGCTCACAGAGTGACACATTGGCGCTTGCGACCCGCGTGACAGTTGCCAGATTTTGTAAGCATTCTCTAGCCCAAAGCCAACCAAAAAGTAGCCCAAAGTAGCTCAATATTGCTAATCTAAGGAAGGAGGGGCAGGGACAGCGTCAAGCAGGCGGTGAATGCATTGGAATTGATGTTGCAGCAGGCTGCCAAGTAAATATTTGTCTAATAAAGCGCTTTAACATACTACTTTGCTGGAGCGCTGTATATATATTTATATTCTGCCAACTAGAAACCAAAATTCTAACGCACAATCTGGAGAAATATAGCCTAATTGTGCGTGATCTAGCCCAATCTGGCAACACTTCCCGCATCAGTTGATTCCTCATAGAGCTCACGACGGAGCCGCGCCCATAGCTCCGGAGTCATTCCTCACAACCTCACGCAGGACTGGCATACGCCAGGCCAGCCTTCTCCGCTTACGCTTACAGGGAAGGACAACAACGCTACATGGCCCAATGGCTGGTTACACGTCTAGTTGTCAGTATGCCACAGTCACTCCCTCATGGCTGGTATACACCCTCACCACACCCATCCAGCACAGGCGTCACAGGACACGTGACCCTTCTAATAAAAAAGACTGAGCGCACGTGCACTACGCCATTTTAGAGTTGCTCGCACCGGATACACTGCGGTCGGCACAGTCACACCACCACGGTGATAGCCCGTCCCAGTGGTCCGGACACCTCATGTTTTGTGTGCCCTGGTGGACCGCAGTGTAGGCCTGAGCCATGCAACAGCGGGGGCATACCGCCACGTGCGTGGCCTCACTGATCACTGAGTTAGGAGCACCGCAAGTACTGAGCGGGTGTGCAACCTGTGATGATGATGGGTGCACTAGTATGTCCTCTGCCATTGCAAAATCAAGACGCAAAGCCAAATGTAAGACTTGTTGGCTTGCGCAGTGGGGCTTCATGATATGGAGGGTGCCCTGTCTGTGAAAAGGTGAGCAGTAAGGCCTGGGTGCGCAGCGGCGGGCACATACTTGTGGGCGGCGGGAGTGGATTGAGTGCATCAGCCTAGATGCACAGAGGTGGCACAGCTATTTAGGCGTACGCAGTCGTATATACTCTGTCATTACTAATGCTGTACTGTGTTTCAGATGTGGGAGCTTGAGAGTTTCAGTAGGTCCCGGCACGTGGTTGGAGACACAGCGGTGGCGTAAAGGTAAGCTGTGAGGGTTTTGTGCACAGTGTGGGCACTCAGTGTCTCTCACCATTTCTTCCTTTCTCTCCCTCACACTCTTTCTCTCTCCCTTTCTCTCACACTGTTTCTCTCTTTCTCTCTCTCTTCCTATCTCTTTCTCTCTCTTTCTCCCTCTCACTCTTCCTTTGTTTCTCTGTTCCTCTTTCTCACACTCTTTACCTCTTCCTCTCTCTCTTCCTCTCTCTCTCACTGTTTCTCGCTCAATTCGTCTTTCTCACTCTTTCTCTCTTTCTCTCTTTCTTTGTCTTTGTCTCGCTTTCTTTTTCTCTCTCTCTCTTCCTCTCACTCTCACTGTTTCTCTCTTTCTCTCTGTCTTGTGCTCACTCTTTCTTTCTTTTTCTCTCTCTCTTCCTCTCTCTCACACTGTTTCTCTCTTTCTCTCTCTTCCTCTCTCTCACTCTTTCTCTCTCTCTTTCTTTCTCTCACTCTCACTCACACTCTTCCTCTGTTTCTCTCTTCCTCTTTCTCTTCCTCTTTCTCCCTAGCTTCCTCTCTCTCACTGTTTCTCTCTCTTTGTCTCTCTCACTCTTTCTCTGTCTTCCTCTCACTCTTTCTTTCCTATTCCCTCTCTCTTCCTCTCACTCTCACTGTTTATCTCTTTCTCTCTGTCTTCCTCTCACTCTTTCTTTCTTTTTTTGTCTTCCTCTCACTCTTTCTTTCTCTCTTTCTCTCTATCTCTCTTCCTCTCTTTGATGGACGCATGACACACAATCTTATCTTGCTTTTTATCTAACAGGCTATGATTCACGAATCGACGTCCCCCCAACATCATCACAGCTGAATGCATGTAGAACCTGCGATGATGCATGGCCATCCTGCCAACGCCTGAGAAAGTTGCTTCGGGCACGTGGTGGACCATCTCACACACACGCCGGTGGCGGAAGGTGAGCAGAGAGGCTTCTTTTCACAGCAGCGGGCAGTCACCTCTGGGCAGAGGGAGCGGATAGTGTGCAGCAGCCTGGGTGCACAAGAGCGCACAGACACTTCCGAGCAGTGGAAGTGGATGGGCTGCAGCAGCCTGAGTGCGCATAGGCGAAACAGAGAATAAGGCGTTTGCTGTTGTATGTACTCTGCAATTACTAATTCTATACTATCTTTCAGATGACTAAACTTGAGGGTGTACTATGTCCCGGCACGTGGTTGGAGACACACCGGAGGCACAAAGGTGAGCTGCGAAGATTTTCTCCAGTGTCAACACTCCCTCTCCCTCTCTTCCTTTCTCTCTCTCATACTTTCTCTCTTTCTCTGTCTCTTCCTCTCTCTCTCATTCTTTCCTTCTCTCTTCCTCTCTCTCAATCCTTCTCTCTCTTCCTCTCTCTCACTCTTTCTTTCTCTCTTCCTCTCTTTCACACTGTTTCTCTCTCTCTCTTATCCTTGTATCTTACTCTTTCTCTCTTTCTCTGTCTTCCTCTCTCTCGCACACTCTTTCTCGCTTTCTCTGTCTTCCTCTCACTCTTTCTCTCCTCCTCTCTCTCACTCTTTCTCTCTCTCTCCCTCTCTCTCCCTCTTTTTCTCTCTCTCTTCCTCTCTCTCACTCTTTCTCCCTCTCTCTCTTTTGTTCTCTCTCACACGTTTTTTCCCTTTCTCTCTTCCTATTATATTACTCTTTCTCTGTCTTCCTCTCTCTCTTTCTTTTTTTCTCTCTCTTCCTCTCTCTCACTCTTTCTCCCTTGCTGGATGCATGACGCACCATCTTATCTTTCTTTTTGTCTTGCAGGCTATGATTCACAAATGGTCCAACGATGACACAACATGACTGTACATAGTTTTATTTGTTGTTGTTTTGTTTTAATAAAATGTTTTATATGTAAATCCATACATGACTAAGACTCTTATTTGTCAAACCTCACAAGCATCTTCATATTAATAATTGTCCAACATTAACCAATTTTTTAAGTTCCAGATTCCCTAACATGACTGTCAAATTTGTTTGTGGGGGTTGGGGGTGAGGGGGGATTGCGGACAAGGAGCTCCTGCTGGGCGATGTCGAAGCAGTGTTGGGTGTCTGACCTGTATGATCGCTGCCTCCATTGTATCTGTTCTCAGAGACTTTTAAGCCGGCTGGCTCGTAGATGAAGAGCTGAGAGCCGACTTGCAGGCTCATAGAGGGAGAGCCGCTGCCCGGCAGTTTGCAGAGGGAGAGCTGCGGGCCAGCTTGAGGAGGAACAACTGTGGGCCGACTGGTATAGGGAAAGAGGCGGGTCGTCAGCTTCCAAAGGGATAGCTGCGGAACAGTGATGTGGGCAGAGGGAGCGTGAAGAGCGTATCTCGCAGAGAGAGACCTGCAGTATATTTCCAGTATTGGCTTCACAGATACAACTGGGGTCCAGAGAGCTCGCACCTGAAGAGCTGTGAGCCAACAAGTGGTTCACAGAGGGAGACTTGCGGGCCCAAGAATGTTGTTGGAGGTATGCAATTGATGGGGGAAAAGGGTGCGTTACCTGCTGATGTGGGGAGATGCAGCATGAAAGGGGTATCTCACACAGACAGAGTTCTGGTATATTAAATTGCCCCGGGACCTTTCTTTTATATTTTCCCTCGAGCAGCCAATCATAGAAAACTTCCTGGTTTGATGCGTTAGCAGCCAATCAGAGACAAGCACGTGCTTGGGAGTCAGGCACAGTCAAGATATATATATTTTTTTCCCTTTAATATTTCAAAAACTACTGAACGGATTTAGACCGTTTCAACAAAAGCACGCTTTCTGGACCATGACCTTTCTCCCTGCCAAATTTGGCATAATTCCTTATAGCAGTTTGACCTGTAGCCTTGTCTATAGTTTCCTATGGAAAAAGCATTGAGAAAACACTTTTTCGGCCTCCCTTTTTTCTCGGCCCCCCCTTGACCAATCACCCCTAAACTTTCAAGATAGGAGCTGATTAATTCGTAAAGATTCGTCAAACGACGCCAAAGTTATACTCACATTGAGGGCTCCAGGAAGGGGGGGGGGCACGCAACCCACCTCCCAACATGAGTGAAGCCCCGGGACTTTGGGGACCCCAGCGTGCCCCTGCAGCCACAGCGAGTACCCGCTATTATTTTTAAAATAAAATGCTTTCTTTGACCCTGAGCAAGCCCTGCCCCCTTCTCTTGTTTTATACCTTTGTTTCTCTGTTTTCTAGCGACTCGTTTCTGCCGAGCCACAAGATGGCTGCCAACACTTCCTGGTTTGGAGTGTTGGCAGCCAATCACAGGGAAGCTTGTGCTCGGGACTTAGGCTCCGCCCAGATAACAAAACTTTTATTTTTCTAATTTCTCAGCAACTACTGAACGGATTTACCCAATTTTAAAAAAAAAAGGTCGCTTTCTGATCCAAGCACTACCTTTTTGCCAAATTTGGGGTTATTCCGTTCATTAGTTTCGTCTCTAGCCTTGCACAAAGTTTCCTATGGGAAATTGATTTTTTTACTCTTATTTTTTTAAGTTGAACTACTGAACAGATTTACAGCATTTTAAAAAAAGGTTGCTTTCTGAACCAAACTCTACCTTTTTGCCAAATTTGGGGTAATTCCGTTCAGCAGTTCGGGCTGTAGCTCAATGCAAAATATCCTATGGAAATTAACATGGGGAAAATGTGTTTTGGGATCCCCCTTTTTTCTCAGGGTGATTCGGCAAGCGGGTCCAAGAAAAAAGGGGGGTCCCAAAACTTGTTTTCCCCATGCAGTTTTCCATAGGAAACTTTAGACATGGCTACAGCCGTTCAGTAGTTCATGAGAAATTAGAAAAAGAAAACGTTTCAATATCTGGGCGGAGCCTAACGACACATCTCATTGTGAGATCTGATTAGCTATCAGCACTTCATCCTGGAATTGCTGGCAGCCATCTTGGGACCAATATACATGATAGCACCCCATTGAAATGCATTGTAGTGAATGGAAGATTTACTACAAAAGGAGAACTATAAAGGGTGATAACAGCCTTTAGTTACATTAGAAGACATTTGTTGATGGTACCATACTAATTTCAGGAATTGTGGTGTGTTCTAAGGTGATTTTACCCTGTGAAAAATCTTCTGCTGGGATATCATGAATCATGTTTGAGAGAAAACTATTTTTTCACATGTTTGTCCCATAGAGTTTTGGAAGGTGTTCCAGAAGCTAAAATTAGAGCATTTTTTCTGTAAATTCACATTATCTTTCTCAGTCATGTGAGAATGAAGTCTGCCATTCTCAGTAAATCATGTACATCCAACAAGGGCAGAGACTGTCAGTTGATTCCTTTGTGTTCTACTACAGCTTCCCAGAGTGTTTTAAAGAACAACTAGAGCGCTAACAGCCTTACTTATGACAAAAGTATGGCACACCTGAAGCCATCTTGATTGGAATAAATTGGTAACACTTAAAACATTTAAAATTAAAAAGGAAAAATTGATGGGGGTAATTTTGTCATAGAAATTATGGTTAGTGCTGTAGAAAGAAAAATTAGGAAATGTTTCAGGTGTGATCTCAAATATCTTCCTGTTATATTTCAACAGGAGTAACCTGTCAGTTGATGCATTTGTGTTCTTCTGCAGCTTCCCAAAGTGTTCTAAAGAACAACTAGAGCTCTAACAGTCTTACTTATGACAAAATGATGGCACACCTGAAACCATCTTGATTGGAATAAACCGGTAACTCTTAAAACATTTAATTTAAAAAAGAACAAAATGAGGGGGTTCATTTTGTCATAGTAATTATGGTTAGTGCTGTAGAAAGAAACATTAGGACATGTTTTAAGTGAGATCTCAAATATCTTCCTGTTATATTTCAACAGGAGCAGCCTGCCAGTTATTGCCTTTGTGTTCTACTGCAGCTTCCCAGAGTGTTCTAAAGAAGAACTAGAGAGCTAACAGTCTTACTTATGACACAATTATGGCACACCTGAAGCCATCTTGATTGGAATAAACTGTTAACACTTAAAACATTCAATTTAAAAAGGAACACAATGAGGGGGTTCATTTTGCCATAGAAATTATGGTTAGTGCTGCAGAAAGGAAATTGAGGACATGTTTTAAGTGAGATCTCAAATCCTCTTCTATTTTATTAGAAAATTCTGACATGCAGACTGAAACAATCACTTTCAATACCAGCAGTAGACTTCCAGTTAACTCCCTGGTGAGCAATAGCTTTACTACAGTGATCTAATGAACAACTAGAGTGCTAACATTCTGAATTTATGGCAAATGTGTGACACATCTGAATGCCTTCTTGATGGAATCAAAGTAAAAAACTGAAAGATTTTCCTACTGAGGAGACTGCAGTAAATGAGGAAATTAGGAAACGTCATAACAAATAAGTCTCCCAAGATGGCCACCAGAGAAAAAAGAGCCCAAATGTAGCACAAATATCACCCAGATGTAGCCCACATATAGCCCGATGACAGAAGTGTGGAAAACACTTTTTATTTTTAGTTTTTCTGCAGTTTTATATAGTGCGGACTGCTCAGGTATTGGAGCGTTACATCTTACTTGGACCCCTTATTGCGTATTTTGCACGAAGTACATAAGATTGATCTTGCGAAACATTGAACTTAACAATTCTATTAACCTGAAGTTGCTCTGAACCGGGCTTTGTAACACCCATGTTTACCTACTGGTTTTAATTAATTCTCACTGTATTGTATTAGGAAAGAGGATTTACTGTTTTTATGTACACATTTATGATCTATGTTTCTAAATCAGATCGAATAAAGTTTAATAAATTCTATGGCAGGACTGATGCAAGGATTATGCATATCTTTCCTCACTTTATTTGCATAGCAGTTCAAAGAAAACGTAACACAACAAACATTAAACAAAAGACTACACTACCCATGAACCATTAGGGGGCGGTAGTCTCCAAGGCAACTATAGTCCAATCATATCACAGTCCTTTGTATATAATATTGTGACGTCCCTTCTGCTTCCTCTTTCTTCACTGCTCGTCAGTTAAGTGCATTCCTTACATTCTTGGCTTAATCTGACGTTGTTGCTGTTTGTATAGCGGTTTCTTGTGCACGTTATTAGCATTATTGCCTTTTTATTGTTTCATATTCCCTGCGCAACAGGCTCCTGCCCAAGAGTGTTCTCCCCCTAGTATTTTCTCCCGCTGTGCGCTCTGCGCGCGGTGAGATCCTGTCAGGCGCGTCTGGTCCAAGCGAGTCAGCTCTGTCTAGCGCTCCCGCTGGTCTTTACGCGCGTTTGGGAATCCGGTCACTCCTTTAGTGTCCGCTTGATTCCCGACCAACCCTCGCTTAATTTTGACACCGCTACGCGGTGATTTCCCCACATGGCCACGTTAGTGACCAGCGTCAACTGGTGGTGGTAATTGGTACTGCGCCTCAGTCTATTCTTATAAGAGCTTTGGGAAAGCCCAGCTGTTGGAGCACCGGCGAGGGGGCTGCCTTAAGGATTTTAAGGGCATTTGTTCTGTGCTAACACCCTCTGCTATCATGTCTTCTCAAGAAGACCATTTTTACTCCTCCTACCAGGAAGTGGAGGAAGAATGGCCCCCCAACTTCTCCCTCCAGCAGTGGACCAAGCTCTCTCTCTGGCTATTTCTAGGGCGCTGGCTCCTCTAAGGGATCAGGTTGCGAAAAGCATCCCTGGGGTGTTCAATGACCCAGATCTGGTGGTAGCGGTTCCCAGTATCTCCTAGATGAGGAATAAAAGGGCCGTTAAGCATAATACGGGGCACTTGGAAGGATTTGATAAACTTACTGAGACCTTCCTCAAGAGTGCGAGAATGCTAAAACATGCACCCTGCCGGGAGGAGGAGGAGCCCAGAGAAAATTGTGACGACACCATTATTGTAGACCTCAACGGCGGGTTTCCCTTAGAGAGAGAGGGTCTATCTGAGGACGATTTCTCCTCTGATGAGGATAAGGACTCGGGGCGTCCCTGGCATCCAGAGTCCCACTCCTCTCAGTCCCGGGTTGGGGACGGGGTCCACTCGGACATGTTTGAGCCTGCCCAAAGCTATCATCCTAGGTCAGCGGATTGGATCCCTGATGCCAAAGTGGCAGAGTATGTGGTGGGGAAAATCAATCAACTCCTTGAAAGGGAGGTCAGGAATAGGATGAGGGAAGAATGCCCCAGGCTCTCACTGAAGGGGAAGGTGGCACACACGCCTAAAATTGATGAGAAACTATGTACCTTTTTCTCCAAGTACATGAGGGATCCCAAGAAAGGAATTGATAGGCCTTGGACGTGGTAGGGCCCTTGACCCAAATTATTCAATTGGCGGAGCGTTCAAAAGAGTCAGGATCCCCTTTGTCCACTGATATTGTGGCTGGTTGGGCGCACTACCTTAAACCCTAAAACACTACCCAAACACTACTGCACTACCCTAAACCCTGAAACACTACCCCCAGCATGACACCCCACACTACCCAAACATAACTGCACTACCCTAAAACACTACCACCAGCATGACTCCCTACACCACACAAACACCACTGCACTGCCTTAAACCCTAATAAACTACCCCAGCATGACCCCCTACATTACACAAACACAACTGCACTACCCTAAACACTAAATCTACCCCCAGCATGCCCTTATACACTACACAAACACCACTGCACTACCCTAAACCCTAAAACACTACCCCCAGCATGACCCCCTTCACTACCTAAACACAACTGCACTACCCTAAACCCTAAAACACTGCCCCAAGCATGACCCCCTTCACTACCCAAACACCACTGCACAACCCTAAACCCTAAAACACTACCCCAGCACTACCCCTACACTACCCAAACACCACTGCACTACCATAAACCCTAAAAAACTACTCCCAGCACAACCCCCTACTCTACACAAACACCACTGCACTACCCTAAACCATAAAACACTACCCCCAGCACGACTCCCTACACTACCCAAACACCACTGCACTACCCTAAACCCTAAATACACCCAGCAGCACGACCCCCTACACTACCCAAACACCACTGCACTACCCTAAACCATAAAACACTACCCCTAGCACAACCCCCTACACTACACAAACACCACTGCACCACCCTAAACCCTAAAACACTGCCACCAGCATGACCTCCTACACTACTCAAACACCACTGCACTACCCTAAACACTAAAACACTACCCCAGCACGACCCCCTACACTACCTATACACCACTGCACTACCCTAACCCCTAAAACACTACCCCCAGCATGACCCCCTACACTACTGTACTACCCTAAACCCTAAAACAGTACCCCAGCACGACCCCCTATACTACCCAAAGACCACTGCACTACCCTAAATCCTAAAACACTACCCCCAGCACCCCTACACTACCCAAAGACCACTGTACTACCCTAAACCCTGGAAAAAAAACCTCCACCCCATGCCCAATCCCCCTTGCCTTTCACTTCTCGTGGTTCCTCTCTCCTCGTGGTTCCTGCTTCACGTTGTCTCTGAGGGGCGGTGCACGTCGTTGTGAGGAAACGGAACAGCCTCTGTGTCCTTACAACGACGTGGATCGTCTACATGTTATTTAGAACGCATGGTCATTTACCATACATACCTTTACAACAAAATTTGTTGTAAAGGCATAAGTGGTAAATGACAATGCGTTCTAAAAAAATGTGTAGTAATGACTTTGCGATGTACAACGCATGCGTGGTAATGCATGCGTTGTAATGGTATCGCGAAGTAAAAAAGTCGTTGTAACGGCTGTTTACCGATTGAAGCTGGCCCCTGTTCTTCAGTGAAACGTTTATTTGATTCATTAGGAGGAAGGAATGTGCTTTTTTTACCGAAAAGTGCATTCCCAGCTGTTGTATTGTGGAAGTGTCCAAGTGGCCTCGTTGCACTTCCGGTGAGAAAGTGGAAGAGTCTGTTTGGATCTAAAGGAGTTCTGTTGTTGGACAGGGCCGGCACGACACGTCATCAGAAAACATAACTAATGGAAAGCGTCCTCCATGAAGTGTGGAGCAGTGCCATGAGACGTCAACGAGTGTGTGTCTCACCGCAGTATGACCGTACCGCGTGACCCATGTGCCGCCTCCAGGGTACGGGAGGCAGAAGCATCATTGCAGGTCCTCTTGTAGACCGTTGTAGCACTAATTCTACATTTTGGTACTAAGGCATTTTAACTTTGTTGTTCCTGACAGATACAAAGAGAAGATCCTGTGCACGGCTAGATAGTAGAGCTCCATGTTTGGAACTGCTAACCTTCCTTTGTCTGTGGGTGTGCACCATTTCCAGAGTACTATTCTATGGCGACCTTTGTTCCAAATGTAGTCACAGGTCGTTAGTTCCAGTCTTGGAACGTTTTGGTCGGATCATGGAGGGGGAGGTTTGCAAAGTAGTACAGCAACCTGGGTAATAGTACTATTTTGGTTCAAAGCTATTCTGCCATCACATTTAAGGGCAATGTTTTCCAAAATTTAATTTGTGAACGAATGGAGAAAATAGCTCTGGTCAGGTTACCCTCTAAAATGTCAGTGGGGCTATGGCATGTGAAAATGCCCAAACTGAGGTACTGGGTTTTTAAGAACCGGCACAGAACCGGTAACCCAGCGGTGTCAGGGTACACCCAGAGACCTCAGGTTCTTCCTGATCCAGACCACAGAAACTCAGAGTCTTCTAGGTGAAGTCAAAGATCGATTTATTGGCTGCAACCAAGGTAACAAGTGTCCTAGAAGAACAACACACGGGGAAGTATATTCTCAGGAGACTGCTCGAATTTACAAAGTCAGGCTTCTCTCTTTATACAGAATATTCGGCTTCAGGCAAACATTCTTCGAATTTGCGATATATCATTTACAGGTTTTGGTTACAAAAGGAAAAGCAGAGTCATGATGACATGTACATATTTCACGTTGTGCTGCCCACAACAAATCACCCGGCAAGGCCCAACATTTCATCAGATATCGGTGGACCCCCAATAAAACAGGCACCTCCCCACCATAAAGTAAGTGAAGCAAAAAGAGTAGAGACAGATGGGAGCAAGATACGGCAGGTGTGCGCGCTGAAATGGTTTTATGGCTTGTTGAGCCTTGATGCTATCTTGTTCCGCCACTGGGAGGGGAACTGACCTAACGAGTTCGGCCTGGGGCAATGGTTCCAACTTGCACAGGTCAGAGAAAAGTCGATTAAGGAGTATGTGTCCTTGTGGAATTGAATTCAGCTGGATTAAGGCCTATGTAAAGGGCAACACATAAATGGAAGCCAAGGGTTTAGAACGCAAATAACGATTTCGAGGTGAAATCGTCGCTCGAATATGCTAAAAATATATGTACATGGTGTGCTCGTCATTCTCGGTCTTTTGATACCAAATTCGTCATGTTTCGACGAAGTTTTAAATCTCGAGTAGAGAACGATTACATGAATCCAGAATCTTCAGAACCACAAACCCTCCTTTTGCCCTTACATAGGCAATTAATCTATCCTCATGTTAATCTGAGTCCAGATCTATATTCCTAAAGTCATTGAGATGTTGCTGTAACATCATTCTAGTACTCAGTTCATCTCTTGATACAGGCTTCCTTACACATGATGTGACGCAAAGGCCGCATATTGCAGGAGCACACTGTATGCATAGACAGAACAGGAAAAGAATGGCTAAGACCATCCCAATGACCATTAGAATTTTCCATCCCCAGGCAGATATCAGTTCCCAGAACCATCCCATTAACGACCACTCTCCTTTATCCACATGAATAGATTCGGAGATCTTATGTAGTTTGGAGATGGCCTGGTACACTGTTGGAGCGTTATCAGGGATGAAGATACAGCAACTAGATTGGATCAATCTGCATACCCCACCTCGGTCTGCAAGTATGACATCTAAAGCGACCCTGTTCTGAAGAGTCATAAGTCGATCCGACTGGAGCTCAGCAGTCAAGTTACTAAGGGCACCAGCAGTTTCAATCACGGTGGACTCAACTACCCTTGTCAATTGCCTAATGTTCCTGCTGTTAGCCATGGATCCCCAGAACGGCAGAAAACCCTTTGCAAAGTCCCCAAATTCTTGACCTCCAGTGTCTTCTTCACTCAAAACACCTCTAACTATCCTTGTCCTGTGGTAGTCTGCCGCTGCTGTGTAGGTGGGAGGCAACAGGAAGGAAACAAAACATGAGCCCGAAAAGTCAGGGGGCAACCATGTATAGGCTCTATCGTGGCAGATGAAATAGGTACCCTTAGCTGCTAAAAACGCGGGGCAAGTCTGAGATCCAAAAACATATGTTTTAGTGCAGATACTCTTCCCTAACTGAGCCCTGTGATTCGTGTCATTAACTTGCAGACACAGATGACCCTGATGGGGTACAATCTAAATCGGGGACGATCTCTTAGCTTGCTGTTTCTCACTCAGAGTAGCTCCATATCCAGTCATGTTCCATCCTATGTATACCAGTGTCTCATCTCTCGGGATAGTCTCATAAGAAATACCTTCCTTAATCATGTCTACTATACCCTTGACTAGAGCACTCTATCTAGGATTGTCTGTTACAAAACGCAGGGGGTAGATTTCGTGTGCATATATGAACATCGTCCTATATGCCCATACCGAACCATTGTGACTGAATGGCAGGACCAGATAAGGGATACCTTTATCCGTGGTGTGAGGCATAAGACCGCACACCCAACAGTCAGTTGTGTTCATTACAAGTTGGTGTTGGTGTAACAACTGAACAAAGGAGTTATTAATGAACTCCAATCTCCTATTTGATTCGTGGTCAGGCAGAGGGTGGAAAGAATGAGAGGAAACAGTAGGAGGAGGTATGGGTGATGCAGTGGGTGCAAATGTTACACGAAAATAAAATAAAACATAACTTATCAAAAATATCATTACACTGAATAGCATGGAAATACACAATAATATAAAACTTTTCCTTGTCATCACGTTGCACAATTTGTGCTTAAAATTCGTCAGTTTGGCAGGTCTCTCCACATCGGGAAACTCCATCCTCTCTAAAGTGCTGCCCACGGTGGAAGGTTGCCTCTGCTAAGGGATGCTTCTGTCAGTCTAGGGTAACTCCCTTGGACCAACCAGAACTACCGACCTAACGTCGTCAGCTGCACCCCAAAGACTTTAATCAACCGCGGCCCTAGCAGCGGAACCCGGATGGCGGTTCGAAAAACAAAAATAAGCAAGTTTCTTAGATGGGAGAGCTGCACTTTAAAATAAATAGTACTTGGGGAAAAGAAATATCTCTTTTATTAGTCCATGGATCTTAGTCTCAAATTGCAAAAGAAATTGTTTTATTAGTTCATTTTTCTCGGTCTCAAATTGTATCGTTGTTTCCCAGGTATTGTCTGATCCTGGAACAAAAGGTCGGGCTCTGTAGTGTTCAATCGATTGGGCGGCGGCACAGCCTTGTGCAAAATGTTTTCACTTTCTCGCTCAGAGTCAGTTCTTATTACATGCAAATCATGAAAAGGGACGGCGTGTGGCACTGTTTTAGGTTCCGGGTCAGCGGCACCCTTCTGGACCCACTGGTCATAGGGCAGAGGGAAAGGGATTTTTTTACAATGGATCCCGTGGACCCCGTTGGCCTTCCCCTCCACCCGGACGGCTGACCTTGTAGAAAGAAGGACGAGATGAGGCCCGGTCCACCTGGGCTGGTCGTTCTTCGTTCTTTGGAAGTTGCGAACAAGAATCCAGGAACCGGGGTCAATGGCGTGACCCGGAGTCTCAGAGACTGGAGGCAGGGTGTTGTGGACCTGTTGATGCAAAACACGCAATTTAGCCGTCAATTCATACAGATAATTAAGCAAAATAGGGTGTTCAAGCTCGCTGAACTTAGTGGGTCTAGGCACTCCCCATATGTTGGCTGGCCGGCCAAAAACTATTTCATATGGACTAAGTTTCACTCGTGAATGTACAGTCATTCTAGTGGACAGGAGTGCTAAGGGTAGAGCGTCAGGCCATTTAAGACCTGTGCTCGCTTGGATTTTGGCCAGTTTAAGTTTTAAAGTGCCATTGTAACATTCTACTAATCCAGCTGATTGGGGGTGATTTGCAGGGTGGAACTTCTGCCGGATACCTAGCCCTTCACACACTCTCTTCATCACACGACCCACAAATTCACTTCCATTGTCAGACCAGACCATTCTAGGCATTCCAAACCTGGGGAAGTACTCTTTCACCAGGGCTTTCGCTGTGGACAAGGCAGTATTGTCTTTTAGGGGATAGGCTTCTACCCATCTTGAGAAGGCACAAACAACAACGAGTACGTATTTTAGGTTGTTGCACCTCTCCATGTGGATGAAATCTAGCTGCAAAACCTCGAACGGATATGTAGGAGGCGCAAAATGACCAGCTGGAGTTGGGGTACCCCTACCAGGATTGTGTTTCAGACATACCATGCAATTCTTGACAACATTCTCCGCACACTTGGGAATCCCTGAATTCTTCCATACTGGGGCCAACAACTCGCAAATCCCTTTTACGCTGATATGAGCCATTCCATGAGCCATTGTAACCACTGCAAGCACATATGCATCGGGTAACAACCATCTCTGATGCTCTGATAATTCAATCCAACAACCATTTGCATCCATTCTACCCGTACTTTCTCTCCACATACTCAATTCTTTCTCTGTGGCCTCAGCTTGAATGGACTTCACACTCTCTATTGTGTCTTCACACATTCCAACATCACCAGTCCATCTTGCAGGGCCTGCAACATACATTCGGCTCATTACATTCTTTGCAGTTTCTTTCGCGATCTCATCAGCAAATGCATTTCCACGACCAACATCATCAGTCACCTTCTTGTGAGCACTACATTTCACAATCGCCATTTGCAGGGGCAAGGTCAGTGATTCAAGAAGCTCATTCACCAACTGACCATGCTGAATCTTAGCTCCATGCGACGTCAGGAACCCACGTTCTCTCCACAATCGCCCAAAACTGTGAGCCACTCCAAACGCATACTGACTATCAGTGTAGATAGTCACTTTCATTCCTTTGGACAATACACATGCTCTCGTGAGTGGAATTAATTCTGCTGCTTGAGCCGAATTATGGGGGACACGTGCAGCTTCAACAACTGTATGCAAAGTCGTGACAGCATATGCTGCAGTCGTGTCACCACTCGGGAGCTTGAAGCATGAACCATCCACCCATAATGTACCATCACATACAGCAAGAGGAGTATCAGATAGATCTACTCTCCCTTTCGTCTCTTCCTCTGTTCTGAGAAAACAATCGTGCTGTTCTGAAACATCTGATTCCTCTGCAATTGGCAACAACGTAGCTAAGTTTAAGGTACTGCACCTTTTTATGTGCACATGACTCGCTAGTAGTGTCAATTCGTAACTGGACAGTCGAGTACTAGTTAAGTGCTGTGTCTTGGTTCTATTTAACAACATGTCTACTGCATGTGGGACCATCACGACTAGTGTATTATTCATTACTAGACCAGCAGACTGTCGAATAGAGACAGCTGCTGCTGCTGTGGCTCTTAAACAACTTGGCAATGCCTTAGCTACCAGATCCAAAGTCGACGAAAAATAGGCACATGGACGCTGCCTACCTCCAAAGAACTGAGTCAACACCGATAATGCACAGCCCTCTTTCTCGTGGACATATAATGTGAAAGGCTTACTGTAGTCGGGGGTACCTAACACAGGAGCCGAACACAATGCTGTGCGCAATTCGAGAAAACTTTTCAGACCAAGGAATGGGATTGGGTGTATTTCTGCACGTTAATGCCACCAAAGGTTTGGCTAATAACGAAAAATTTGGAATCCACTGTCTACAGTACGATGTAATGCCCAAGAAAGCACGCACTTCTCTCTGTGTTCTTGGTACATTTAATTTCGCTATTGCCTGAATTCTTTCTGGGGTCAATTTCCTTCCCTCCTTCGATAAGAGGTGACCTAGGTAGGTCACTTCTTGTCGGCAATATTGCAGTTTGGAAAGTGACACCTTGTGATGAAGATCACACAGATGACGCAACAATGACAGCGTTGCCTTTTTCCAAATTTCCTCAGTGTCTGCAGCAATGAGTAAATCATCCACGTACTGTACAAGAGTAGCACCTTCAGGTAAAACAATCGTATCAAGCTGTGTTTTTAGAGCTTGACTGTATATTGATGGACTTTCACAGTAGCCCTGAGGAGCGCGTTTAAAGCGGAAGCTGCGACCTCCTAAACTGAAGGAAAAAATATCCCTGCTTTCCTCAGCAATCGGGATGCTGAAGAAAGCATTCTTCAGGTCAATCACCGAAAACCAAGAGGCAGATGCTGGAATCATAGTCAATAATGTGGTAATGTCGGGAACAACTGGGAATTGTGGAACAACTATTTTATTCACCTCTCTCAGATCAATCACGAATCTGTACACAGGTGGCTGAGAAGGGTCAGTTCGTTTTAAAACAGGCAGAACTGGACTATTGCAAACGTTACCTCGCGTTTCTTCAATCACATCCTTTGCAATTAATTCGTAAACGATCGCTAGCAAAGCTTTTTCACCTTCACTCGAGATTTTGTATTGGGGAATTCGTGGCATTTTAACGTTGGCTCTCAATGTTACAACATATGGTGGAATTTCTAAAAGACCCACATCATTTGGACCAGTGGCCCAAAGAATATCTGGAAGAAATGACAATTCTGCTGGAAGTTTGTCCCTCGACAAATACATGGGAGAAACCACTTTCTTACCTAGAGTAAGCTGTACTCCTGAAGGAGAACAGTACAAAGTCGCATACAATCTTTTTAACAAATCCAATCCTAGCAAGTTTTCGCCACAACCTGTTGTCAGAATAAGGGGTGCTTCTAATTCGCAAGGACCAACAGAAAGAGACAAAGGGTCAGAAATTGGATTTCTAACTGGGGCGCCAGAAAAACCTACAGAAACGTTCATTTCGCCAGACAAAGGTGCGCCAGGGAGTTTGGAGTGCATAATAGAACTCTTTGTAGCACCAGTATCCAACAGAAAAGGCTCTGACACCCCTGATGTAATCACCTCAACGTAAGGTCCACTCTGATCTACTGGAACTGAAACAACTCCCTCTCTTTGTCTTTGGCTGTCCTAGCAATCGTTACCCTCCAAATACTCATTTTCTGTATAGTAATCATCAACATAGTATTGAGCTGTCCTGTCAGAGGCGTTGTTCTGCTGATCGAACCTATTCATAGAATTTTGTGGTGGAAGGGGACGTGCGTTCTGGGGACGTTTCCACGTCCTCTACCTCTAGGCGCTTGCTGAACACCACGACCTCTTACACCAGAAACACCATTTGCATGTTGTAACAAAATAGGACAACTATACTTGAAATGACCTTCTTCCTTGCAATACGAACACTGGTTGGGGCCTACAGGTACACGGGGTTGAGTATACTCGACTCTTTGCGAGTTCCTCTGATACTGTTGAGGCTGCTGAAAATTATTCTGATAGTGATTCTGACCATTATTGTTCTGATTACCACCACCACGTGGCGGATAGGCTTGCTGTAGCAAAACCTTTGTTTTCAGCTCTTTAGTTTTCTTTTCTACTCTGTCTTTCTCGTCCTTGTCTCTTTTTTCGTAATATTGTGCAGTAGCCAATATCTGGGCTGAAGATGACACAGCCCAAGAGCTTTCCGAATCCTTTAACTTTTTACACAATTCTGGAAGCAGATTGTGCACGAATTTATCGACAAACAATATCTGACCACCTTCTGTGGTCATATCTTGACCGCTGTGGTCAACAAATGTTTCTTCAAACCTGGTGAAGAAATCTGAGACTGTTTCTTCTTTCATTTGCTTGCATGCAGACAACTTATCCCAATTTACGCGTATTGCGGGCATTATCGTTTTCATGTAATCAACTATTCTACCAGGGAGTTCTGCTATCAAAGGCTCAGGCATAGCCCCACCAACTTGTCGGGCATCTGCAGCGGCAATATTAGCCCATGAGTCACCTAATTCCTGATCATGATCTGTATGACGAATTTTACCCTATAAAGGCTGTGGAACTACATTCCCAAATAACATATTGATATCGGCTAAATTCATTATGCATGACCCAGTGGTTTGTGATAACTCTTTGTAATACCCTGCAGGATTTTTACGCGGATCAGGTAATGTCTGTTTAAGTGCTAAAACTTCAGCTCGCTTCCATGGGACATGTACCCATACACGCTGAAAGTGTGGCAGAATAGGTGGGTTAGCAGTTGTGTCACCCTCTCTCCATTGTGGGGGGGACTTCTCTCATAGGGTATTGTCGCGCCTTTTTCCTACTGGATGCACCAGGCTCAGATTGTGACCCAGAACTGCTCCCCTTACTCCGATATGATAACAATATTTCAACCGCTTTCTCTACATCGGGACCTACAATCATGCCCTCTCCAAACCTAAACCGTACACGACACAATTCTTGCGGGATGCATTCCAGATCATTGTCTTCCAAATCCTCGCAAAGGAAAACGCACATCTGTTCAAAAACATATCTCTGTGTCGGTGCTTCCCATTGATGGAAGACTTCCATGACAGACTCTACATCATACTTCACGGTGTCCATAACCCATTTCCGTGCTAAACGATTCAAGGAGTCTCTCTCTTGTTAGTCAGGCAGTCGACTTCGCAACTGTCTTCGTCCCATGTTAGGGGTCGTAGTAGGTGACCCGAAAAGAGGTGAGAAAAGGTTAGTGACAGTGCTGGCCATTTTCTGCCGAATGGAAGGTGAAACTGAAGGAAGAACAGGTGGAAAAACGGGGTGAGATAAGGCAGGGGCAGAGACAATATCAGAGGAGGCATAAGGAGAAATAGAAGGAGCACTAGGCAAAATCGTTAGGGGGAGCATTAGGAGAAGTAGAAAGTACAGTAGGCAAAATTGTGGAAAGCACAGGTGAAACAGGTGTGATTGGTGGGCCTTGAGGAGGCTGCACCATAGGGACAGGAGCCAGCTGGGGAACAGCTGGTGAGTGCTGAATAGGAGGAATAGAAGGCACAGGTTGCACAACTTAAGGTTGCGGGGGCGCCGTGGCATTTTGCGCATAGGGGGGTGGCGAACTTAATAAATGTGACATTAATGGATCTTTTTCACGCTCTTTTGCTGCCTCTTGCTGAAGAGACGGCAAAACTGGATAACATTTATCTATTTCCATTTTACGTTGCCTGTGCAACTGCTCACTCATCTGCTCTTCTTCATTGTCTTTAAACTGCATAGCAGCTTGCATTACTGAAATTCCCCCTTCTCTCTTATTTTTCTTAGCTAATTTGATTTCTTTTTGTTTGGCCTCCTTACGCCATAGGCGAAAAGAGTCAAACATCGCCGGCCGGGCTTTCTTTTTGAACAGTTTTACTTCAAGGTTATCTAAAATTTCGGTATCAAAGCTACCATATTGGGGCCATTTTAAAACACCATCTTTCCTTGTGTATTTGATCCACACTTCATTGTATGTGATGGGGCCTACCCCATGTTTCACATATAACTCGTAAGTTGGAGTTCCAACCGGAGGAACCGGACATGAGTCCTCCAATCGGGAGTCCCTATTATTACAACCAAGACAAAACAAATTTCCAAGTCTAAGACTAGGCATCTCTGCTCTCTAGTCTAGTTCTGAGGTTCCGTGACAATTTTAAGTGATGTTTTCGACTCGCACGAATATGGTCGAGTCTGGTATCTAAGAACCGCAAATGACGAGTTTAGTAAGTGTGCGCAGTTTCGCTGTGCTAACTTAAACCGTTCATTTGATATGTGAGTTTTTCATCTATACCCACGGGTTCCATCTTAGATACGGCATCCATTTTGTCTCTTGCCCTCAAGTAGCCAGCGAACGGACACTGTCCGCTTCGTCACCCTGGGACTCTCAGGATATTTGTGGAAGACACATGTACTTTGTAAATATCTTTTACGATGAGGGGGATGATACTGTAAGGCAGATGGCCCCGCTCGAGGCTCATCTTGCCGTCCGGTTTATTGTCTCAGCCGTGCATCTCATTAGGCACGTCCCTTTGATGCCTGTATCTCGTGTTTCCCGATACCTCCCCTTTTACACCCTTTTCGATTTCCCCACTGTCTCCATCTCCCTCTGCACCTGTCTTTGTCCCTATTTCGATCTGTTTTTACTGCCGATTGGAATTCACTAATGTTGGGAAGATGGGTTTTTACAGTTGGGAACCGCCAAATGTTTCCGCACTTATGTTCCGGACCTTATGTGTACCAAAGTGACCAAAGCGACCCCTCTGGGGGATAATTATGGGAACCAGGTTGTAAACTTTTGTGTACCATGTTGTCCTATGAGTTAATTTTGTATAAAAGGAGCGATCCACAGAACCAATTTGAAGCAGTCTCCCCAAGTTGCACGTGTTCTACTTGTCGTGACTTCTGTGTTCCCTGCAGTAATAAACCTTGAATCTCTGACGCCGAAGGAAGTGTCCCGTGTCTCTGTAGTTTGTGCGCCGAAACAGGTATCCCATGAAGGTTATAGGTGTTGTTCCCTGGCACCGCTGGTACTGTTAAAAAGTCCAGTCCTTCAGTTGGCGCCCAACGTGGGGCGACTTCAGCGGTACCGGTCCGGTCCAAAGCCTGATGATCGTGAGGAACTTCGTGTGAAATCTCCGAGGGAAGGTGCACCCCGCTTCATCGATCCTGTTGTCGAAATAAGTGGCCCGAAGTTTTTCCCTGCGAAGATTCCCGCCTCCTGACGGCTGCGACGGACCGATGCCCTGACTGTCGACCTGTCTTCGACGCCCGGCGTAGACCTTATGTACAAGCGAGACGATAGACGGGCCTTCCTGGTGACGCCATTGAAGTTCTGAGTTAAGTATTTGTGGGTCGCTCCCAGTCCTTAGTGGTTGTTCTAGCTTTTTGAAAGCTTTGTGGTTAGCCTTTAAGGCTTTGTGGTAATAGCTCTCCGAGCTTTGTAATAGCCTTAAGGCTTTGTTGTATTGCATGGTTCCATTGCATTTGTGGTTCTTAGTATTGGTTCTTAGTATTATTTGACAGTTGCAATTGCCAAAAACCGAGGGTTTTGACTTACACGAGGTTTTATTGCTTCGGTAATCCTTGAAGTTTGATACTAGGTTAGTGTGCACGATGCCTAGCCATAGTGGTTTGTTTCGTATTTTCAAATGTTGCGCAATGGATTCCCGGTTGGAGGACTCATGTCCGATACCTCCAGTTGGAACTCCTATTCATGATCTTTATAGTCGACACGGTGTGGGTCCCATAATCTATAATGATTACTGGATCCGCTATACAAGGAAAGATGGTGACCTTAGATGGCCACCACACGGAACTTTTGAACTTTCGATTTTAGATAATCTTGAGGCTAAATTATTTTTAAAGAAAGCTAGGCCAGCTATGTTTGATTCCTTTCGGATATGGCGTAAAGAGGCCAAACAGAAAGAAATCAAACAACTTAAAAAGGATAAAAAGCAAGAGTTTGTTCCGATAATGCAAGCTATAAAAGAATGTAGACAAGACAAAGAAGAAAAAGATATGGAAATCGCTACTAGATTGCATCACATGAAAATAGATAAATGTTACCCAGTCTTACCGAATAATCTAGAAAAGAAAGAAGAAGATTTAAAGGAGGATTCCTTGCTATCATACTTGATGAAATCACCACCTCCTTATGTACAGGGTGCTACTGCTCCTGTAGCTCCTCCTATAGCTCCTCCTGTTGTTCCTCTTGTTGCTCCAGCGGCTGCGGGCCAGCCCGCTGTTAACCCTACGTTTGTTCCACCACCTGTCCTCGTTCCTACTGCTCCTGTACCTGTACCTTTGCAGACTGTTGTTTCTGCTACTCCGACTATCTTGTCCGTTCCTACTATGCCTTCCTTCACCTCTAGTGTTGTTGCTCCTGTTTTTCTTTCCCCATCTGTTCGTAAGCGTGTACCTAACTCTGTTGCTACCCTTTATTCACCTCTTCCTGGTCCGTTATTTTCGTCGGATTCATCTGATACTCCTCAGAGACGGAGTCAGATCCCTAGTGGTAGGGAGAAAGAGACGTTAGTAACAATGGCACATAGGTGGATAAGACATCCTGCTAATTACACTCCGCGTGTAGTATTTGATACGTTTTCTCAGTTTAATGAGCCAACGCAGAGATTCGTATTTGAGGAGATGTGTAACTTTTTGAGAGAAGAATGGTACAATGATGAAGTAGAGAATGTACCGTCCGACATAATTGAACTCCAGAGTCACTTTTCGAACGGTATGATTATAGGAGACGATGTACGACGTGCTGTGGAACGCTTATTAGCATTCAGACCCACAGCACATTCTCGGGTGTCATTAGATGATACCACTGAGAACTGGAAAGCGGTTCCTGGTCAGTATCCTATGAGAGAGGTTCCGCCGCTATGGGTACCTGGTGACCCCGGTGTAAACCCTCCGGTTTTACCACATTTTCGAAGGGTGTGGATACATCTTCCATGGAAACGATCGGAAGTTTTGCAAGTGAAGCAATCCTTACCCGATCCGCGTAAAAATCCGGCTGGTTATTATAAGGAGTTATCACAACTGATAGAAGCTTCTATTATGAATATTGCCGACATCGACATGTTGTTTGGCAATGTTGTACCGCAACCAGTTTGGGCTAAAATTCGTCAAGCCAATCACGCAGCTGAATTAGGGGGTGATTGGGCTGCACTGCTAGCAGCTGATGCGTTACAAGTCGGTGGGGCTAAACCTGAACAGTTGATCTTGGATTTGCCTCAGAGAATCATTACGCTCATGAAAACTCTCATGCCAGCGATGAAGGTGAACTGGGATAAGTTATCAGCTTGTAAACAAAAGAAAGACGAGAGTGTCTCAGATTTCTTTACAAGGTTTGAGGAAGCGTTTGTCGACCACAGCGGCCAGGACATGGGCGCTGAGGGAGGTCAGCGGTTATTCGTTGACAAATTTGTGTCAAATTTGCTGCCTGAGCTATGCAACAAATTAAAGAATTCAGAAAGTGCGTGGGCAGTTTCAACCCCTGCGCAAATATTAGCAACGGCTCAGTATTATGAGAATAGGGAAAAGGAAGAAAGTGATCGTGTAGAAAAGAAAACGAAAGAACTCAAAACGAAGGTTTTGTTGCAGCAAGCATACCCTCCACGATCAAACCAAAATGATGCACAACAGCAGTATCGACCACGAGCACAGCTCGATAGAACACAGCCGCGCTCTGACAACTTTGATCCCAGATCTTCACTTGGGTATAATCAGTGCGCATATTGTAGGAAAGAGGGACACCTAAAATATGATTGTCTTGCTTTACGGGACCGTCTGAATGGTGTGTCGACACGAGGAAATCGTGGCGGTGGTCCTCAGCAGGCACCACGTGGTAGAGGTCGTGGTTCATCCCACAATCAGATTGATCGTCATCAAAATCAATCGGATGCAAATAATTATTTCGACCAGCGAAATGCGGGGTCAGTTCGATCTGCACAGTATAATGTTGATGATTATTATATAGACCACGAGACTGTTGTAAATGACCACTACTAGGACAGCCAACGACAACGAGAGGGAGTAGTGTCAGTTCCGGTCGATCAGAGTGGGCCTTACGTTGCAGTGACTACATCGGGTGTAGTTGAGCCTTTTCTGTTAGACACTGGTGCGACGAAAAGTTCCATCATGCATTCAAAACTCCCTGGCGCACCTTTGTCTGGCTTAACGAACGTTTCCGTCGGATTCTCTGGCGCCCCTGTTAGTAACCCAGTCTCTAACCCTTTGCCTCTTATGATTGGACCTCGTGAGCTAACGGCTCCACTGATTCTATCTACAGGTTGTGGTGAAAATCTTTTGGGCCTGGATTTGTTGAAACGATTATATGCAACATTGTATTGTTCCCCCGAAGGAGTGGAGCTTACATTGGGAAGGAGAGTGATCTCTCCCATGTATTTATCGGTTGATAAATTCCCACCGGAATTGAATTCCCTCCCTGCGTCCTTATGGGCCACAGGTCCCAATGATGTGGGCCTGTTAGACATTCCACCCTATGTGATTCAATTAAAACCAAATGCGCGATTACCGCGTTTACCTCAATATCGTATTTCTCTTGAGGGCGAACGAGCGCTGTTAGAAATCGTTCATGATCTCATTGGAAAAGGTGTTGTTGAAGAAACTCGTGGAAACGTGTGCAATAGCCCTGTATTGCCAATTCTGAAACGAACTGACCCAACTAAATCTCCTGTGTATCGTTTTGTTATAGATTTGAGAGAGGTAAACAAAATAGTGGTTCCGCAATTTCCTGTGGTCCCTGACATTACGGCTTTGTTAACAATGATTCCGGCATCTGCCTCCTGGTTCACAGTGATCGATCTAAAGAATGCTTTCTTTAGCATTCCGATTGCAGAGGAAAGCAGAGACCTGTTCGGATTCTCATTAGGAGGTCGCAGTTTTAGGCTAAAACGCGCCCCACAGGGTTACTGTGAGAGTCCATCAATCTACAGCCAAGCACTTAAAGGTCAGCTTGATGCCTTTGTATTGCCTAAAGGTGCAGCTTTGATTCAATACGTTGACGATCTTTTAGTGGCAGCTGATACAGAAGCTATTTGCAAAACGGCTACAGTATCATTATTGCACTATCTACATGACTTGCACCACAAGGTATCACCTTCAAAGCTACAGTATTGTTGCCAAGAAGTTACCTATTTAGGTCACTTATTGTCAAGAGAAGGGAGAAGGTTGACCCCAGAGAGAATTGCAGCGATTTCCCGAATGACTGTGCCAAAAACCCAGAGAGATGTTCGTGCCTTTTTAGGTATTACGTCCTACTGCAGACAATGGATTCCAAATTTTTCATTGTTGGCGAAACCATTGATAGCCCTTACGTGCAAGGATGTTTCATCCCCAGTACCTTGGTCTGAAGAATGTCAGAAAAGTTTTTCTGAATTGCGTGATGCGCTGTGTTCGGCTCCTGTGTTGGGTACCCCTGACTACAGTAAGCCGTTTACACTATACGTTCACGAGAGGGATGGTTGCGCGTTGAGTGTTTTGACACAATCTTTTGGTGGTAAGCAACGCCCATGTGCCTACTTTTCTTCGACTTTAGACCCAGTAGCAAGGGCTTTGCCAAGTTGCTTAAGAGCAACAGCGGCAGCTGCGGCGTCCATTCGACAGTCTGCAGGTCTAGTCATGGATAATATACTCACGGTAATGGTTCCGCATGCAGTCGACACTCTATTGAACCGAACGAAAACTCAACATCTGACAAGTGCAAGATTGTCCGGATATGAGTTGACGTTGCTGGCCAGTCATATACGGATAAAACGATGTAATGTGTTGAATCCAGCAACATTGCTGCCGATCGACGCAGAATCAAGTGGTGAAGCAGTACATGACTGCTATCTCAAAACTGAAGAGGAAACCAAGGGTCGCATTGACCTAAAAGATACTCCATTGACAAATCCCGATGGTACTTTGTATGTGGATGGTTCTTGTTTCAAGTTGCCGAACGGTGATGTGACGACCGCGTATGCTGTAGTTACATTGAGAACGATTGTGGAAAGTGCAAGATTAAATCAAAATTCGGCTCAGGCTGCTGAGCTAATTGCTTTGACGAGAGCGTGTGTATTGTCTAAAGATAAACGGGTGAATGTGTTTACAGATAGCCAGTATGCATTTGGTGTGGCACATAGTTTTGGACGACTGTGGAGAGAGAGAGGATTCCTTACGTCACATGGTACGAAGATTCAGCATGGCCAGCTTGTAAATGATCTTTTGGATGCACTTACGTTGCCTAAGCAAGTGGCGATTGTTAAATGTAGTGCGCATCGTAAAGTGATGGATGATGTTGGTCGTGGTAATGCGTTTGCGGATGAGACTGCTAAAGAGACTGCCCGGAACATTAGCACTCGAATGTATGTGACGAGTTCGGTTAGGTGGCCTGCAGAATCAAGTATGTGTGAAAACACTATCGAGAGTGTGAAAGCAATTCAGAATGAGGCCACCGAAACTGAAAAGACGAAGTGGAAAGAAAGTACGGGAAAGTTGGATGCGAATGGTTGTTGGACTGACTTATCGGAACAGAAAAGATGGATGTTGCCTGATGCGTATGTGCTGGCTATTGTGACTATGGCACACGGGTTAGCACATATTAGCGCGAAAGGTATCTGTAAATTGCTGTTTCCTGTGTGGAAGAATGATGATATTACGAAATGTGCTGAACGCTTGGTTAAGAATTGTATGGTGTGTTTGATGCACAATCCTGGTAAGGGCACTCCCACTCCACCTGGTCATTTTGCCCCTCCTGCGTACCCTTTCGAAGTTATCCAGTTGGACTTTATCCACATGGAGAGATGTAATAATTTGAAGTATGTGCTGGTTGTGGTGTGTGCATTTTCTAGGTGGATTGAGGCCTACCCCCTTAAGGATAATACGGCTTTATCCACGGCAAAAATTTTACTCAAAGAGTATTTTTCCCGCTACGGAATGCCTCGGGTTGTGTGGTCAGACAACGGAAGTGAGTTTGTTGGGAGCGTGATGAAGAGTGTGTGTCGCGGGTTAGGGATTGTACAGAAATTTCATAGTGCCAATCATCCTCAGTCAGCTGGTTTGGTTGAAGGGTACAATGGCACCCTTAAACTTAAGCTAGCAAAGATTCAGGCTACGACAGGTCTTTCGTGGCCTGACGCTTTACCCTTAGCATTACTGTCAACAAGGGCAACTGTACACTCCCGAGTAGGGCTCAGTCCCTATGAAATAGTGTTCGGTCGTCCTGCCAATGTTTGGGGGGTCCCTAGACCGGGTGCCTTTTGTGAACTTGAGTATCCAATGTTAATCGATTATCTTCATGACTTGACTGCTAAACTGAGGTTAATTCACCAACAGGTTCACGAAGCATTGCCAACACAGACGGAGGGTCCAGGCCACCAGCTCCAGCCCGGAGATTGGGTGGTAACGCGCAATTTTTCGCGCAAGAACAATTTGGATCCCAGGTTCACTGGACCCTATCAGGTCCTCCTTGCCACGAGAACTGCAGTTCGTCTTGAGGGGCGGAAAAATTGGGTGCATGCCACCCATACCAAGAAAGTCCCCATTCCGTTGCCAGCAGACTCGTGGGTAAGGAAAGGCATTGCATCAACTGAAACCGAAGGATTGCCGGCGTTGGTACCTTTCAGCGACGCACAACCTGTCGGAGAATCCTCAGTGCAGCAAAAAGGCATTATTGAACACTTGTCATCAGAAAACTCAAGACCAGAACATTCAGCTGATCAACAGGGCGTTGTCCCTTCAACGGATCTTTTGTTTAACGAACAGACACGTCCTGGGAAAACCCGATATTTTTTAAGATCCAGCACTAAAGACTAATAAAAAACCCCGTTCTGTCCCTTGACAAGTGCATTATCCCGTTTTCCATGATCAGTTTGAACACTCATACCATTGTAATTATTTTGTATATATTCATTGAGCTTCGTTCCTTACACTTTTTGTTTCCACAGCTGAGAGACATTTGTTTTTATACATATATATATATATATATATTTGTGAAATAAAGGCCGTAGGGCCGCGCGTGTACTTCCTCCTGGTTAGTAGGTCTTGACGCTAGGTTAAAGACCGTCGATTCCTGGGAACTCCTAGGAATTGACTATTGCTACACAGAACGAAGTGCGTCAAGAAACGTTGCGGACGGTCATAGGGAATGGCATTTTTGAAGCTGATGGACTTGGAAAAAGCTCAAGCACAAAGATTCAAGCTGCAGCAACTCAGTCGTACCAAATGTTTTGTGTTCCAAATATTTGTACTGTTTGTGACTGGTTCTGCGTTATTAGCGGGTGGAGTGTATTACACAATGTCTTACTTCTTGCCTTCTACTATACCTACTCCTACCCCTAATCTTAAACTCATCTCCACTGACTCTCCTCATTCTTTTCACATCTTACCTGAACACGAGCAGGCTAGACGTGCAGAATTCCGCAACAATTCCTTTATTCAACTCCTTCATCAGCATCAGTTAGTGGTTAACACTACTAATTGTTGGGTGTGTGGGTTGATGCCACATACTACGGATAAGGGAATTCCATATCTGGTGTTACCGTATAGCTCCCAAGGGTCTGCTCGAGCATTTCAAACAATGTTTCGAAGCGCACTGGGTTTCCACCCCATTCGAGAACCACGTTCCCCTTACTCTGGTCCTACCTCGTACCAAAAATCTTTGTCTATAGCTCTAGAGGATTTAGATAGCGATATCTATGATCCCTCGCTTATCCCTGAAGAAGAGGTACAAGCCTATAGGGTCCTAAGTAGAGGCGAATATAGTGTGTTCACTGGTGAAAAACAGCTTAAAAGCTCGCCTCCGATATGGGTCGTACCCCACATTGGTAATTTTTGTTTAATAGGTCGCGGCCGTAGATCGAAAGCCCGACTTGGAGAGAGTGCTTGCACTGAAAATTATATATTGCCAATGGTCTCGTCCCCTGTGTTTTTGGCTGCCAAGGGTACATACTTTATTTGTCATGATCGTGCATATGCATGGTTGCCCTCTGACTTCATGGGCTCATGTTTTATCGCAAACTTGTTGCCTCCGACGTTTACTGTAGATGCAGATTATCACAAAACTAGAGTTGTGAGGGGCGTAATTAGCGAAGAGGATACTGCCGGTCAAGAGGCAGGAGACTTTTTCAAGGGTTTCCTCCCATTCTGGGGACCTATGGTTAATAGTAGGAACCTAAGACAGTTGACTCGAGTGGTAGAATCGACAGCTAATATTACTGCCAGTGCCCTTGGTAATATCACCACAGAACTTCAGGCGGATAGACTTATGACGTTACAAAACCGTATGGTTTTAGATGTGATCTTAGCAGATCGAGGTGGGGTATGTAAGGTGATCCATTCGAGCTGCTGTATTTTCATTCCTGATAACGCCCCGACTGTCTATCAAGCCATCTCGAAGTTGCATAAGATTTCCGAATCCATACACGTGGATGTAGGGGATTGGACGCTACTTGGATGGTTTTGGGGCCTGATGTCGACTTGGGGTTGGAAAATTCTGACGATCATTGGAGTCGTTGTAGTGTTCCTGTTCACGTGTTGCCTTTGCGTGCAGTGCGGTCCTGCCTTATGTGGCCTCTGTGCTACAACGTGTATGAGACAGCCACCTGTTACCAAAGGGTCTCGATTGGATAGAGCTATGCTACAACAACATCTCGAGGGTCTGATGAATATCGAATATGATTCCGACTAGTGCTTGCCTACATGAGGGCAAAAGGAGCGTCTGAGGTTCCGTGACAATTTTAAGTGATGTTTTCGACTCGCACGAATATGGTCGAGTCTGGTATCTAAGAACCGCAAATGACGAGTTTAGTAAGTGTGCGCAGTTTCGCTGTGCTAACTTAAACCGTTCATTTGATATGTGAGTTTTTCATCTATACCCACGGGTTCCATCTTAGATACGGCATCCATTTTGTCTCTTGCCCTCAAGTAGCCAGCGAACGGACACTGTCCGCTTCGTCACCCTGGGACTCTCAGGATATTTGTGGAAGACACATGTACTTTGTAAATATCTTTTACGATGAGGGGGATGATACTGTAAGGCAGATGGCCCCGCTCGAGGCTCATCTTGCCGTCCGGTTTATTGTCTCAGCCG
Organism: Lissotriton helveticus; assembly: GCF_964261635.1. NCBI lineage: Eukaryota > Metazoa > Chordata > Amphibia > Caudata > Salamandridae > Lissotriton > Lissotriton helveticus. The sequence continues at coordinate 1,268,090,332 of NC_136057.1, read as the reverse complement.
TGCATCTCATTAGGCACGTCCCTTTGATGCCTGTATCTCGTGTTTCCCGATACCTCCCCTTTTACACCCTTTTCGATTTCCCCACTGTCTCCATCTCCCTCTGCACCTGTCTTTGTCCCTATTTCGATCTGTTTTTACTGCCGATTGGAATTCACTAATGTTGGGAAGATGGGTTTTTACAGTTGGGAACCGCCAAATGTTTCCGCACTTATGTTCCGGACCTTATGTGTACCAAAGTGACCAAAGCGACCCCTCTGGGGGATAATTATGGGAACCAGGTTGTAAACTTTTGTGTACCATGTTGTCCTATGAGTTAATTTTGTATAAAAGGAGCGATCCACAGAACCAATTTGAAGCAGTCTCCCCAAGTTGCACGTGTTGTACTTGTCGTGACTTCTGTGTTCCCTGCAGTAATAAACCTTGAATCTCTGACGCCGAAGGAAGTGTCCCTTGTCTCTGTAGTTTGTGCGCCGAAACAGGTATCCCATGAAGGTTATAGGTGTTGTTCCCTGGCACCGCTGGTACTGTTAAAAAGTCCAGTCCTTCAGTTCCAAACTTCAAAGGATTATCGATTACGATATTTTCTCGTGAAAACACGAGTCCTTCGGTTTTGGTGCTTGCAAGTACCAACAATTATCCCAAAGGATACCCAAGACTAAGACCAACTAAGGACTGGGAGACGCTCCACTTATACTTACCTGAAATATCGATGACGTCACCAGAAGACTCGTCTTAGTGTTTCGCTCTACCAAACTTCAAGGGTCCAAATCAGGGCGATAGCCAGGGCAGCAGTCCTTGTAGCCGTCGGGAAGCGGGGAACCTCGCAGCAAAGACCTTCGGACCACGTCGACATGCAGGGGTCGATGAGGTGGTTGGCCGTCCTCCGGAATTTTCACACGAAGCTCCTCACGAACCTCTGGCTGACTGGTACCACTGGAATCGCCCCAAACGTTGGGCGCCAGCTGAGGTACTGGGTTTTTGAGAACCGGCACAGAACCGGTAACCCAGCGGTGTCAGGGTACACCCAGAGACCTCGGGTTCTTCCTGATCCAGACCACAGAAACTCAGAGTCTTCTAGGTGAAGTCAAAGATCGATTTATTGGCTGCAACCAAGGTAACAAGTGTCCTAGAAGTACAACACACGGGGAAGTATATTATCAGGAGACTGCTCGAATTTACAAAGTCAGGCTTCTCTCTTTATACAGAATATTCGGCTTCAGGCAAACATTCTTCGAATTTGCGATATATCATTTACAGGTTTTGGTTACAAAAGGAAAAGCAGAGTCATGATGACATGTACATATTTCACTTTGTGCTGCCCACAACAAATCACCCGGCAAGGCCCAACATTTCATCAGATATCGGTGGACCCCCAATAAAACAGGCACCATAAAGTAAGTGAAGCAAAAAGAGTAGAGACAGATGGGAGCAAGATACGGCAGGTGTGCGCGCTGAAATGGTTTTATGGCTTGTTGAGCCGTGATGCTATCTTGTTCAGCCACTGGGAGGGGAACTGACCTAACGAGTTCGGCCTGGGGCAATGGTTCCAACTTGCACAGGTCATAGAAATGTCGATTAAGGAGTATGTGTCCTTGTGGAATTGAATTCAGCTGGATTAAGGCCTATGTAAAGGGCAACACATAAATGGAAGCCAAGGGTTTAGAAGGCAAATGACGATTTGGAGGTGAAATCGTCGCTCGAATATGCTAAAAATATATGTACATGGTGTGCTCGTCATTCTCGGTCTTTTGATACCAAATTCGTCATGTTTCGACGAAGTTTTAAATCTCGAGTAGAGAACGATTACATGAATCCAGAATCTTCAGAACCACAAAACATCGAAAGGAGGTTGTTTGGCAGCTGTTGGGTATTTCGCTAATCAGGAGGTCGGGATTCTGGGTCTCAGTCCTGAAGGGGTATAGGCATGACTTGTTCCAGGTCACCTTCAGACCCGACAATACTGCAAACCGTTGCAAGGTCTCTGCTAGGGTCTCTGGTACATTGTGCAGGTCCCTGAGATACAGCAGGAGATCCTCCACATATAACGAAACCACATGCACTTCGTCTCCCTCTGGGATGCCCCAGATGTCTCCTCCCTTACTCAGTCGCATTGCCAGTGGCTCCATGGCTAATGAAAACAACAGAGGGGACAGGAGGCATCCTTGTCTGGTGCCCTTATTTATGGCTACACTCTCTGATGTTGCACTTCCTATGCATATCTGAATGAGGGTCTGTGTATAGAACAACTTAATTAGGTTGAGAAAGGTGTTCCCAAGACCATATTGGCACAGGACTGAGAAAAGGTAGGGCCATTCAAGGGAATCAAAACCCTTCTCTAGATCAAGGACCATGCAGCCAGAGTTAGGCAAAGTCCGTGCAACATATTCTTGGAGTCTAAGGAATCTTCGGATATTTAAGGAAGTGTTTCGGGGCGGCACAAATCCGTTTTGATCAGGATGTACTAATGGCTTCACTAACTGTGCCAGTCTTGCCGCAATTATGGAAACTAAAATGTTATAGTCCATGTTGAGGAGTGCCAGTGGTTTGTATGAGCCCAATTTGGTTTGGTCGCTATCCGGTTTGGGAGGGAGATTAATTGCGCTTCACGTCATGTGTCTGTGTGCGTGCAGGCCGACAGTGTAGCGTTCTATAACTTTTTTAACTGGGGAACTAATAATGTGGCATAAGCTTTAAAGAATTCGGTTGGCAGACCGTCAGGACCTGGGGTTTTCCCTGTGGCTGAAGTGCTTATGCCTGCCTCGATTTCTTCTTGATTAAGAGGAACATCAAGCTCTAATCTCTGTTCTGGGGTTATTTTGGGGGGATGATTTCTGCGAGGAATCAGTGGATCTCATTGTGTACTGCCGTGACTGTGGATTTGTACAAATTGGTATAGTGTTGTGTATTTCCTGTTGCGTATATAGTAATGCACCTTGCGGGGAGGGGATTGATGTAAGGGGGGACTGACGTCTTCTTGTCTGGTAAGCCATGCAGGTAGCCGACCCGCCAAGTGTGCTGTGTAATTAAGGCATCGAAATCTTTCTAACAGTTGGGTGTGTTCTGCTATGTTCCCTTGCAGTCTTATTTTGTTTAGCAGATCGGTGGTTGCACGCATTTCAAGGTATGCTAACCCATTTTCAAACTTTGTAAAATCTGCTTCGATTACTCTACGAATACCAGTTTGTGTGCCTAAACACTGCCCTCGTATTACTGCTCTAAAAGCGTTCCATTCAGTAAGGGCTGACGTTGCAGAGCCTACGTATACATCGAAATAGTTTAATATTGCAGTGCTTAGGGATTTGCGGAATGGCTTGTCCTCAAGGTGTGTGTATTCCCCTAACATTCCAGGTGCATATTTTAGTTGCTGTGATGTTGGGGGGAGTTGCGCGAACCAGGGGCTAGCATGGGGCCCAGAGGCAACAATATTACATACAAGAAGCCACAGAGGTGGGGCCAGATGATATATTACTTTCATGTCATTGCTAGTGTTTGATTGAATCGATGTGTCTTGGTGAACGAAAATAATATGAACAAGAATATAAATGCCAGTAGGGCGAGAGTGCAACGTGCATTCGTCTAAATCTTCAAACAAAAAGATATGCCAACGATGGCTAGTGGGTCAGGCTACGCAAGTGCTGAATGTCAATAAGGTTAAAAGGATTTATTAGGGCTCCTGGTTTTATGGTATTTCTTTTTTTCTTTGCCATTTCCGTCTGTATTTAGCCATATTTATTTTTTTGCTCGTTTTATCTGTATTGATCCATATTCATTTTGGGTTTTGTGGGAAAATAAAAACGAAATGAGTATATGTTAAATTTTTTTTAACAGATAAATTTGCACTCATGCTTGAATGTCTGCCAGGTTTGAATGTTGTGAACTCCTGCAGAACATAAACCATTGTACTTATATGAAAATATGCAAATTTCAGTAGCAACCTTGTTCAGCTCTACTGCTGTTAAAGCCTCTTTACTAAAAGTCCTTTATTTTTTAATCCCCTTATCTATCAATCCACACATCTATTGGCCTGGCATTCATGGCAGACAGTATTGAGAAGTACTCATAAAGCAGCCCAATTTCCGTTTTTATCCACATTTAAAAATAAATACAGGCAAAAAAATTAATGTTTTCTGTCTGTATTTACCTCTAACAATCAGTGAAAACGGAAAACAGGGAGCCATATATATAATATACATATTCTAATAAATTCCATAATGAAAAAACAATGTATTTAAAACAATTACCATACTATTAAACTGAACGATCAGTACATTACATCAAAATATCATATTTTTTTTTTGTAAAAACAATTTTTATTGGCATTCCGACTCAAAATATCACATTTCAATGAGTAAATTATGCAGTAACTTCCGACATTTCAGGATAGTAATACATTTCCGACCAGATGTCTTTTATAATAACAATCCCCCAAACCGTTCCCTCCCTGGGTCCCACCCCCCTAGTCAGTGCGCCGGTGTCTTCTCTCTCAAGCAGCTGAGAATCAACGGCGAGTTACCTCCTCGAAACAATCGAAATGAAAAGGTAAGTAGTGCATATCAATGGTGGACCTGAGCTCTCGGGACCTCTGTCGTTACTTGGTACAATGGTGCGCTACACCTCAAAAGAACTACCCTACGGTGTCGCTACTTCGCCATCCTCACTTTGGTCACTCTCAGGCGACTGGAGCGCAGTCACTAGGGCCACCCACGCTCTGGCCACCTCTAAGGCCCTGTCACTATCTAGTCGCCTGGCCTGTTGCAGCCGCAACGCGCTCTCCGCCTTCGCCCACCGCTCCAGAGTGGTCCTCCAACGCAAGTAACTGGGGCCCCGGCTAGATTTCCAATGCATGGTGATCTCCCGTTTGGCCAGTATCAGGCCTAAGTCATAAAACGTACTGGTAATGCGATTGCGGGGGGTGTGAGGGAACCACAACAGTAAGCAGGCGCCCATATCCGCGTCAATCTGCCGATCCGTGACAGCATTCAGGCAGGCCATCACCGCCTCCCAGTAACCAGTTAGCCTCCCACAGGACCATAACATGTGCGCAAAGTCTGCGTCCTCCGCTCCACATCTAGGGCAGAGTGAAGATGCACCTTCAAAATATTGCGAGATCTTAACCGGCGTTAGGTAAGCTCGGTGGAGAGTGAAAAACTGGACCAGCTGGAACCTGGCATTCCTAGTGCCCTTCCAAGCCCGCCGCAAAAGCTGCGGCCAGGTCGACTCAGGGATCTGTCGCCCGATATCCCCTTCCCATTTGGCTCTCAACCCATCCAGGGGCTGCAGAGTTGCAGTCGACAGCCTCCGGTAAAGGCAGGTGACGGCCTTGTAAGTGCCAGCCGCCATGATCACATATTGACAGCACTCAGATGTCGGTGGCTCAGAGAGCCCCCTCTTCCAGTGACTCCGAATACCGGCCACCATCGAGGCGTGCAACAGATAATCACCCCTTGGGAAGCCGTAAGCGTCGTGCAGCTCCTGAAACGTGAGCAGCGATCCCTCTTTGTAGAGATCACCGAGCATTTGCAGGCCAAGTTCCTCCCAGGTCGCCAGCGCAGACCAATCTCCCCCATGCGGAAAGGCAGTGCACATCCCTAGTGGGATCTCAGGGGCATATGGGCGAGTGATGCCGGATCGCCTATGGCAACGTAGCCAGCAGTTAGGAATCGTCCGTTCCTCCCCTATAAGCTGGGAAAGGTCCAATTTCTGGCGTAGAATTATGAATGAGATGACGTGTCTCGGAAGGATTCTGCCCGCTACCCCCTCTGGACCTCGGAATTCTAAAGCCACTGCCTGGGTAAGCCACTGCAGCTGCGCCGCCAAATAATACCATTCGAAATCCGGGGCTGCAAGTCCCCCGTCTGATCTGGGGCGCATCAACGTGGTCAGCGCCACGCGCCTCCTACCCGTTCCCCAAATGAACCCGGAAATTAAGGAGCGAAGTCTGGTAAAAACCGATGTCGGGATCCAGACCGGCAGCGTGCGAAACAGATATAATAAACGAGGAAGTGCCACCATCTTCAGTAACGCCACTCGCCCCGCGACCGATAACGGTAGCGTCCGCCAAAATCCCATGCAGCCTCGTAGACTCCGGATCGCTCTTTCAATGTTACCCTCCAGGAGGTCCAACGACGATCGATATATGTGCGTGCCTAGATTGTTTTTTGTTAAATTTGTTTATTCGCAAATTGACGAAGGCAAACATCATATCAGTAACAGAAGAGTAAATGCATAACGAGGTGCCCCATTCCGGGGGCGTGGCTTGGCAGCCGATGGAAGGAGACGCGTGAGCGCCGAGCTCCGCAGCAGCCTCCCCATTTATCCTGACTATTACCGTTCTGATAGCCCCTGAGCCCTGATTTCGCCCGCGCCTCCTCCCGCACACCTGGGGGCCTGAGCGGAGATGGTGGGAGCGGATCCCCGGCTGCGCGGAACCAGCGCCGCGCCGGGAGTCTGGTGGGCGGCGCCGGCCATCTTGCGGCCTGGGTGATAGGCCGCATCCCTGACCTCGGGTGGTTGGAGGGCCGGGCCGCGGTGCTACCTGGCCGGCCGCCGGCTGCTGTGAGGGCCGGTGCCCTGAACTTTCGCGCTCGCCGCGGCGGCGGAGCTCGAGCCGCTTTACCAAGGTGTGCCCACAGAGGCGCGGCGGGGACGCCTGCGGAGGAGAAGACCAGTGGAGACCCTCGGCCCTAGGGGACCGGCGGCGCGCCAGGCTCGGAGTGCGAGATTGGGGTAGGGCTTGCCCCTGCGCGGCCTGCCGGAATTGCGACTGACCGGCGCTGACCCCTGGCCACTCGCTATTGGGAGACCCCGCCGTGTGCCAGCTGCGGAGTGCAGGCTTGAGGTGAGGCCTAGCCCTGCGCCACCTGACGGCGTGAGAACGGACCGGCGCTGGCCCCTGGCTGCGTGTCGGTGGGGGGCCTGGTTGGGCGCCATCCACGGATCCTGGGATCTAGGTCAGACCAGACCCTGTGCAGCCTGCCAGGGGGGAGACGGACCGTCGCTGTCCCCGGGCCGCTTGCCACCGTGGGACCCCGCAGACGCCGGAAGGCCTGGGGACTGGACGCTGGGGACACCCAAGGGGCCCTGATTCTTGGGGCCTGGGCGTGCTACTCCCTGGCCCTCACATGCTTGGGACTTTGAGGGGCCGCCCCTGACGCCATTTCAAACTGATAGCTTTGGGCATCGCGTCTGACCTTGGGGGAGCGACGCACTCCGGGGGGCTCCTTGTGCTTGGTGGACAGCAAAGCGAGGAGCGAGGTCCAGGTGCTGCTAGGGAGCTGCTGGTTTTGTGGGCCAGCGGAACCGGAGGAAGGGCGGCGCGGAGAGGGACCCCGGGGCTCTCGACCTGGAGAGCTGGACTTGGTGGGGGACGCCGACCCTGTTGCTGCGGAGGAGAGACCCGGCCGCCTCCATGGGAAAACGCCCAAAACCTCCCCCGGATGCGGCTGGGGGGGCGACGGGTGACCGGGGCTCCACCCTGGATGATGACCCGGCAACGGGTCTACCACAGAGCCAGCTTGAGCAGATCCTGAAGGCCATCGCCGACACCAGGGAGGCCCTGCATCACGACATCGGGCAGGTGTCCACGAGCCTGGGCCTATTGCGTGCAGACCACGGCAAGTTGGCAGATCGGGTCAAGCAGACCGAGAGCCGGATTGATGCGCTGGAACCCACATCAAAGGCGGCGGACGCCCTCCTGGGGGAGCTGCAGCAAAGGGTACAACTACTGGAGCAGAGGGCGGAGGATGCCGAAGGGCGCAACCTCCGCAACAACATTCGCGTGGTGGGCCTGCCGGAGAAGATTGAGGGGACTGATATGTTGGGCTATCTGGAGGCCTGGCTGCGTGATGTGGTTGTTCCGGAAGGGCTCTCACCGTTCTATACCCTGGAGCGGGCTCACTGCGTGCCGGCTCGTCCACCGCCCGAGGGCCGGCCTCCCCGTCCGGTAGTGGCGCGGCTGTTGCATTACAGAGATCGAGACCTCATCCTGCAAAAGGCGCGAGCGCTGGGGCCCTATAAGGTGGACAACGCCCAGGTCTCCATTTATCCGGACTACTCCTTGGAAGTCCAGAGACAGCGGTCGACTTTCCTAGCGGTCAAGAAGGCACTCCGGGAGGAGGGTGTCCGCTACTCTCTCCTGTTTCCAGCCCGCCTACGGATCATGCTGGATGGCAAGTCTTCCTTCTACGACACTCCCGACGACGTCTGGAACTGGCTGGAGTTATACAAGACAGGCGCGGATGCACTTCATGTGCCCGAGGAGCGACGGAAGGCACCACCGAGACCTAGGCGGAGTAGGAGACACAGGAAACGGCCGCCGAACGTTCGGACACCTTCGATCTCGCAGACTGCGCTGGAGCGCAGGGATGCCCTCCGGGCGGTCTCCACCATCTCTCAGACAAAGGGCTCCGCATCAGCTGTGGAGTCGGGCTCCCGAGAGGGCACCGACGAGGGGACTTCGGAAGAATCGGCGGCTGGAGGCCCCGCTCCACCACATGTCACACCTGAGACTGCTGATGGTTTGCTGGACGAATAGGGCAGATGCTCCCCTGCAGTGGTATTGTATAACCTGATGTGCTCCTGATCTGGGTTTGGGTCGGTGGCAGCATTGACCGATTGGGCCTGGAACTGGTGTTGGGTGGCCAATCGCTGGGGTGGTAGCTACCCTGATTGAGGAGGAGACGCGGGGCACATGGGGCACGTTGGGGAGGTCTGACTGGGAGGAGTGTGCTGTTTACGGTCTATCGGGAGAGGCGACAGGCCACCCCCTCTCTTCCCACACCTATTGTGGGACTCTTGTAGTTGCCAGAGACTGTTCCTTTTGGGATTAATCATTTGGATGGGTTTCTGCTGTTGGGGGCCTATTCTGGGGAGGGGTGGGGCGAGGGATTGTTGGGGAATGTTGGGGTTTTGGTCTAGGGGTGTAGCCAGTGTGTGCGCGATACTTGCTTTCTTTGGGACTGTGCTTGCTACCAGGAATGGGGACCCTCCTTGACCTGAAGTGTGTGACCTGGAATGTGAGGGGTCTGAATTCCATGCTGAAGCGTCACAGGGTTCATGCTCATCTTGTCCGCAGGGGGGTTCAGGTCGCCTTCCTACAGGAAACTCACATTGATCAAACTGAGGGGCGGGCTCTGCAGCGCAGATGGCGGGGGCATATATTTTACACCACCTACTCGGCCTTTTCTAGGGGGGCTTTGATATGGGTGCGAGCAGGGATTCCCTTCCAGCCATTAGTGACGATAGTTGACCCCGAAGGGAGGTTTGTGGCGGTACAGGGCCGTTTGGATGGGAGGGACGTGACGCTTTGCAGCGTATACGCCCCGAACGTGGACCAACCTGCCTTCTTTGCGCGACTGTCTGGGAAGCTGGCGACTGTCCTAGCTGGCACGGTCCTGCTTGGGGGGGATTTTAACTCTGTACTAGACTTAGACTGGGACCGTTCTCACCCACCACTGGCGCAGGCGGCAGCTCACAAGCTAGCGAAGAGTAGGAGGGAGTGGCAGAGTAGCTGGGGCCTGGTCGATGCATTGCGGACCCAACACCCCATGGAAAGGGACTTTTCCTTTTACTCCTCCCCACACGATCTGCATGTTCGCCTAGACAGCATTCTGTGTTCATTAGACATCCAGAGCCTGGTCCGCCACAGTGAGTACTTGACCAGGACGGTATCTGATCATAACCCCTGCCTGGTGACGGTACAGTGGATGAGGCGACGCCAAGCTATCCCGACGTGGCGGTTGAATCCACTGACGCTGGAGGACCCACCGTTTAAAGCCGGGGTGCGCAGCGGGGTGGAGGAGTACTTTGGTGCTAATGTGGGCACGGCCTCCAGCAGGGCACTGGAGTGGGACGCCTTCAAGGCGGTAATCCGGGGCGTCTGTATCTCGGCTACTGCGGGAGTCCGTAAGACCCTCCTGCAGGATGTAGAGCGCAGCGAGGACCGATTGCGCACTGAGGAAAGACGCAGCCACACGGACCCTGAGGCTCACGGAGCGGTCTCAGCAGCACGGGAGATGGTGGCGACGGCAATGGAAAAGCTGCGCTGCTTTGATTATAAGGAGTTTCTGGTCCGGGCTCACGCCGAGCGTGATAAAGTGGGCTCGCTACTGGCGTGGTTGGCCAACCCTGGGACCCGTGAATCCCCGATAGTGGCGCTCACCACTCCGGACGGGCGCATGGTTTACACGCAGTCGGACATCAACGACCAGTTCCTTCAGTATTATGAGCACCTTTATCGGAGCAGGATGCCGGATCCCCCGGAGGAACTGGAGGAGTTCCTGGAGGCGGCGCAATTGCCCAGGCTCGACCCGGAACATGCGAAACAGTTGGGCGGAGATATCTCCGAGGGAGAGATCAGGGTGGCCATCAAACACATGGCCCGCCGCAAGACTCCGGGTACGGACGGGCTCCCGATCGAATTTTATGCGGCCTATGCGGATGTGCTGGTCCCGAGATTGAGGGCGGTTTACCAAGAGGCCTAGGATTCGGGGTGCTTGCCGGCGTCTGCACGCGAGGCTTTGGTGATACCCTTACTAAAGCGAGAGGGAGACGCGAGCTGCCGCTCTGCGTATCGCCCGCTCTCCATGCTCACCACGGACTACAAGATCCTGAGCAGGGTCCTCGCGACGAGGCTACTGACCCACATGCGCTCCTTGGTACATAGTGACCAGGCGGGCTTTATTCCTCAGCGCACCACTGCCACCTGTGTGCGCCGGTTGCTCCGGGTCATGGGGGGAGAGGCCGCCGCTCGTCCGGGTGCTGCAGTCCTTTCGATTGACATCGAGAAGGCGTTTGATAGCGTCGAGTGGCCATACCTGCTTCGTGTGCTAGAGGCCTTTGGCCTGGGCGAACGCTTCGTGAAATGGACCGCCTTGCTTTATGCCGCGGCCACGGCCCGCGTCAAGACTGGGACCACCATCTCGGCCCCTTACGCGGTGAGTCGGGGGACCCGACAGGGGTGCTCTCTGTCTCCCCTGTTATTTGCACTGGCTATTGAGCCACTGGCCGCACATGCCCGGCTGGGCCGAGCGTATGCAGGACTTCTGCTGAGAGGCGACACCCACTACATCTCTCTCTACGCGGACGACTGTTTGCTGTTTCTGGCGGACGTGAATGATTCCCTGCGGGGGGCCGAGCGGCTCCTGTCGAACTTTGGCCATCTCTCGGGACTGAGAGTCAATTGAGGGAAGTCTTGCCTCTTCCCGCTGACCCCAGGGGCTGATGATTCCCAGCCGGGGGGCGCCTTGCGATGGGAGCACCATTGCCTCCCCTATCTGGGCACTCTCATATACCACTCACCAGCGGCCCTCTTAGACGGCAACATCAACAGGGCAATTCGGAGTCTACAGGGTTGCATGGGTTTCTGGCGGACACTACCGCTGTCGGTTGCGGGACGAGTCGCATTGTTGAAAATGGTGGCACTTCCCCGATTGTTGTACCTGTTTCGCACCCTGCCGATCTGGATTCCTGCGTCAGTCTTCAGCAGACTCCGTTCCCTCACATCTGGGTTCATCTGGGGATCGGGTAGACGACGGGTGGCGCTGGCCACGCTGCTGCGCCCCAGAGCGGACGGGGGTCTCGCGGCACCGGACTTTGAGTGGTACTACCTGGCGGCGCAGCTGCAGTGGCTCACCCAGGCGGTGGCCTTGGAGTTCCGTGGTCTGGATGGAGTGGTGGGCAAACTGTTCCTGAGACACGTCCTTTCCTTTATAATCTTGGGCCAGAAATTGGACCTAGCTCAGCTCACTTTGGAGGAACGAACGATTCGCAGCTGCTGGCTTCGGTGCCACAGGCGCTCGGGTGTCGTTCGCCCCTACGCCCCAGAAATTCCGCTCGGGATGTGCACTGCCTTTCCACACGGTGGCGACCGGTCAGCACTGGCGACCTGGGAGGAGCTTGGCCTGCAGATGGTCGGCGATCTTTATAAGGATGGCTCGCTGCTCACGTTTCAGGAGCTGCAGGACTCTTACGATCTGCCGAGAGGTGGATATCTGCTACACGCTTCGTTGGTGGCTGGTATTCGCCATTATTGGAGGAGTGGGCTCACCGAACCGCCGACCTCGGAGTGCTGTCAGTACGTGGTAATGGCCGCTGGCACTTACAAGGCCGTCACATGCCTTTACCGACGATTGTCGACTGCCACCCTGCGACCCCTGGATGCGCTGCGAGCTAAATGGGAGGGGGACATTGGGCGGTCTATTCCTGAAACGACATGGCCACAGCTGCTGCGCCGAGCATGGAAGGGCACTAGGAACGCCAGGTTCCAATTGGTCCAGTTTTTTACCCTGCACCGCGCATACCTAACACCGACGAAAATCTCGCAATACTTCGAGGGTGCGTCCTCACTCTGTCCTAGATGTGGGACAGCGGACGCGGACTTCGCCCACATGTTTTGGACCTGCAACAAGCTGGCCGGTTATTGGGAGGCGGTGATGTCCTGCCTGAATGCTGTCACGGACCGGCAGATCGATATTGACATGGGCACCTGTCTATTATTGTGGTTCCCTCACACCCCCCGCAATCGGGTTACCAGTAAATTTTGCGACTTGGGTTTGGTGTTAGCCAAACGTGAAATCTCCATGCACTGGAAATCTACCCAAGGCCCCAGCTACTTGCGTTGGAAGACCACTCTAGAGCGCTGGGCGAAAGCAGAGAGTACCTTGCGGCTGCGGCAGGCTAGGAGCCTAGATAATGACAAAGCACTGGCGGTGGCTAGGGCGTGGGAGGCCCTAGTTGTGGCGCTCCAGCAACCAGAGGGTGGCCAGAGCGAAGATGAGGGAGAGACACCAGGTTGAGGGTGCTGGGTACGGGGGTACCTCACACGCCCCAGGGCACACACACTACTTACACCTATCGATGGCGGATTAGGAGGTCCTAACATCCCGTTGAAAGACATTACTTACCTTTACCGAGGTCCTGTCCAGGACAAGAAAGTGATACCATGTTGATGACTAGGAGGGAGGATTGTGACACACTGGCTATGGGGGTGGGGTACAGGGTGGGATTGGTCTGTTGGGGGATGTTCTATATAAAAGGTGTCTTGTTGGAACTGTACTGATATACTGCATTATCGGCTGATGCCTTGATTGCTATTTTCCTGTATGTACTTCCTAACCTGGAACACCAATAAAAAATATTTTTACAAAAAAAAAAAAACGAGGTGCCCCATTCCGTATAGTGATATCCAGTGGTATATAAATTTTCTTTTATGTTGTTTCTGGTAATAACCAAACAGAAAAACTTCCCCTTAACTTTATGTGCGTGCCTAGATAAGGGAGGCAATGGTATTCCCATCGCAGCTTACCCTCTGGCTGGGAACCGTCCGTCCTCGACGCCAACGGGAAGAGGCAGGACTTCCCCCAGTTGACCCTCAGTCCCGATAGGCGGCCAAAATCCGAGAGCAAGCGCCCGGCCCCACGCAGGGCATCGTCCGTGTCGGCCAAAAATAGTAGACAATCGTCTGCATAGAGAGATATGTAGTGGGTGTCGCCTCTTAGCTGAAGGCCCTCATACGCTCGGCCCATACGGGCGTGAGCAGCTAGGGGCTCTATGGCTAGCGCAAATAGTAGGGGGGACAGGGAACATCCCTGTCGAGTCCCCCGCCCTACTCTGTACGGGGCAGAGATGGTGGCCCCCGTCTTGACTCGGGCTGTGGCCGCAGCATAAAGCAAGGCGGTCCACTTCACAAATCGTTCGCCCAATCCGAAGGCCTCCAGCACTCGGAGAAGGTACGGCCATCCAACACTGTCGAATGCTTTCTCAATGTCAGTCGAAAGTACAGCGGCACCCGGTAAGCCAGCAGCATTGCCCCCCATAATCCGAAGCAGTCGACGCACACAGGTGGCGGTGGTGCGCTGGGGAATAAATCCTGCTTGGTCTGAGTGCACCAAAGCGCGCATGTGGGCCAAAAGCCGCGTCGCAAGAACCTTGCTCAGAATCTTGTAGTCCGTCGTGAGCATAGACAGTGGGCGGTAGGCCGAACGAGAGTTAGCATCGCCGCCCCGCTTCAGTAAGGGTATCACCAAGGCCTCTCGAGTAGTCGCAGGCAGGACCCCGGTATCCCAGGCCTCCCGGTAAACTGTCTGTAATCGCGGTATCAATACATCCGCGTAGGCTGCATAAAATTCGATCGGTAGCCCATCTGTACCAGGGGTCTTGCGGCGAGCCATGTGTTTAATGGCCACTCTAATCTCTCCCTCAGAGATGTACCCGCCCAAACGGTCCGCGTGTTCGGGGTCGAGCCGGGGGAAGCCGCGCCGCCAGGAGGAACTCATCCAGCTCCACTGGCACACATGGCATCTAGCTCCTATAAAGGCGCGCGTAATATGTAAAAAATTGGCCATTGATCTCCGATTGAGTATAAACCTTGTGTCCCTCCGGAGTGGTCAGAGCAACAATCGGGGTGCCACGGAACCCTGGGGCGGCCAACCAGGCCAGTAGCGAGCCCACCTTGTCTCGCTCAGCATGAGCTCGAACCAGAAACTCCTTATAATCGAAGCAGCGCAGCTTCTCCATCGCTGTCGCCACTTCCTCCCGCGCGGCCGAAACCGCTCCGTGAGCCTCAGGAGTCACGTGATGACGTCGTTCCTCCTCGCGTAAGCGATCTTCGCGTCGCGTTACTTCCTGCAGGAGGGTCTTGCGGACTCCCGCGGTAGCCGAAATACAGACACCCCGAACCACTGCCTTAAAGGCATCCCACTCCAGTGCTCTACTGGAAGCTGTGCCCACATTAGCATCAAAGTAGCCTTCCACCCCAATGCCTACATCAGCCTTAAACGCCGCGTCCTCCAATGCCAACGGGTTTAACCGCCACGTCGGAATAGCTTGGCGTTGCCACGTCCATTGAACCACTACCAGGCAGGGGTTATGGTCAGATATTGTTCTAGCCAAATATTCACGGTGGCGGACCAAGCACTGAGCATCCGGCGAGCACAGAATGCTGTCAAGGTGAACATGAAGCGCGTGTGGGGGGGAATAAAAGGAAAAATCCCTCTCTGTAGGGTGTTGGGTCCGCCATGCATCAACCAGGCCCCAGCTACTCTGCCACTCTCCCCTACTCTTCGCTAGCCTGTGAGCTGCCGCCTGCGCCAGTGGTGGGTGAGACCTATCCAATTCCACATCTAGTACAGAATTAAAGTCACCGCCCAGTAAGACCGTATTGGCTAGGACTGTCGCCAGTTTCCCAGACAATCGTGCAAAAAAGGCAGGTTGGTCCACATTTGGGGCGTAGACGCTGCAGAGTGTCACGTCCCTCCCATCTAGGCGGCCCTGTACAGCTACAAACCTCCCCTCGGGATCGATCACTGTCAGCAAGGGTTGGAAGGGAACCCCCGCCCGCACCCAGATCAAAACCCCCCTTGCAAAGGCCGAGTAGACCGTGTAGAACAGCTGTCCTCGCCACCTGCGCTGTAAAGCCCGCCCCTCTGTTCGGTCAATATGTGTTTCCTGCAGGAAGGCTACGTGAATCCCCCAACGAACAAGATAGGCATGCACCTTGTGACGTTTCAGCATGGAGTTCAGTCCCCGCACGTTCCAGGTCACACATTTCAGATCAGGTAGGGTCCCCATTCATATCAGCAAGTACAGTTCTGATCAAAGAAAAAAACCTAGGCACACTGACAACACCCCAAAACCAGTTCCTGAAAACCACCCAACAATCCCGCGTCCCACCCATCCCCAGAATAGGCCCCAAACAGCAGAAACCCACCCAAAAGTCAAAAGCCCAAGTAAAACAGTCTCTGGTAACTACCGGAGTCCCACAATAGGTGTGAGATAGAGGGGGTGGCCTGTCGCTATGTCCAACAGACCGCGAGCTACACACGCCATCCGGCTGGCCCTCCCCAATGTGTCCTAGTTGCCCCACATCCCCACCCCTTCAAAGGCAGAAACCACAAACGGCGGAAGGCAGACCCCCCGCAACAACACATCTCTCCGCTTACCCGAGCCACATGCCTCCGCCCCAAACCCAAACAGGAGCCCGGCTGCAAATACAATACCACTACGGAGGGGCATTAGGATCATTCGTCCAATAAGCCATCAGCAGTTCCAGGCGTGACATGAGGCGGCCCAGAACCACCAGCGCCCGACTCCTCCGATGCCGCTTCCTCAGAGCCCTCCCGGGAGCCCGACTCCACTGCTGATGTCGATGTCACCGTCTTGGAGATGGTAGAGACCGCCCGGAGGCCTCCATGCGTTCCAGCTCGGTCTGCGAGACCGAAGGTGTCCTAGCTTTCGGTGGTCGCCTCCTGGGTCTCCTGGTCCGCCTGGACCTCCGAGCCATCCTCCGCGGCTCCCCAGACGCGAGATGATCATCCGCACCAGTCTTGTATAGCTCCAGCCAGTCCCAAACTTCGTCGGGAGAATTGTAGAAGGAGGATTTACCGTCCATCATGATCCGCAGGCGGGCCGGAAATAAGAGAGAGTAACGGACCCCCTCCTCCCGAAGAGCCCTCTTGACTGCCAGAAAGGTGGAGCACTGCCTCTGAACTTCAAAAGAGTAATCCGGGTAGATGAAGACCTGGACGTTGTCCACCCGATAGGGCCCCAGTGCCCGCGCCCTCTTTAGAATAATGTCACGGTCCCTGTAGTGCAGCAAGCGCGCCACCACTGGGCGAGGAGGCCGACCCTCGGCTGGGGGCCGAGCCGGTACCCGGTGAGCGCGCTCCAAAGTGTAGAACGGGGTCAGACCCTCCGGGACCACCACGTCACGCAGCCAGGACTCCAGGTAGCCCAACATGTCTGCCCCTTCAATTTTTTCGGGCAGGCCAACCACGCGTATATTGTTGCGGCGGTTGCGTCCCTCCGCATCTTCCGCCCTCTGTTCCAGCAGGTGCACCCACTGCTGCAGCTCCCTCAGCGAAGCCTCAGTCACCTTGGCCGTGGGCTCCAGTGCGTCCATTCAATTCTCAGCCTGCTTGACCCGGTCCGCCAGTTTGCCGTGGTCCGCTTGCAGTAGCCCCAGGCTCGTGGACACCTGCCCGATGTCATGACGCAATGCCTCCCTGGTGTCAGCGATGGCCTGCAAAATCTGCTCCAATTGGTCCTGTGGCAGGCCCGGCTTCGAGCCTTTGTCCGCTGTAGAATCTTGGCTGCACGCCGTTCCCTCCTCAGTATCTGTTGGGGGCTTCTGGCGTCGCCCCATAATGGTAGCCGGCAGCAGGTGCAGGGCGTCCTCCCAAACAGTACCGTCGAGGGTGCACGTCGCGTCGGTGGGCCAGCACTCTGGCCCTCCAGCCCTAGGGTCACCTCCCGTGATTCGCTCGCGGCAGCGCTGAGGGCCTCGGGTCCAGCACCCCACAGCAGGAAGTCAGCCAACCGGCAATTCGTGTGTTCTTCTGAGGTAATAGGTCCCGGTCCCAGCCAGGGGGGGTCAGCGCCACTGCGCACCGGACAAGAGCCACCCCCGGGGGGCCGGACCCCTCCACACACCCAGGGATCTCGTTGGGGTATCAGCTCCCACGCCGGCAGTGTCTAGTGGAGTCCCCCAGGCCCCAATCACCTCAGGGGCCCCCCGTGCCGCCCCCTCAGGGCTCTCACCGCCAGAGGTCCACGCTGGTCCCACAGGGGAAGCGGCCGGTGTCAGCAAGGCACCCTCTGCTGCACGCCGTCTCCAGGAGATGATTCGGGGTCCCCCCGAGCCCAGGTCCAGGAAGCCCCCGCAGTCACTTGCGCCGGCCTGATCACTCTCCAAATGGCTCCGCAAGCCGTCCACACCTCAGTTCTCCTGCGGGGTAGCCCGTCCTTCGCTGCCGGGGCTCCGGTCGCGAGGCCGCAGACCCGACCCTCGTAGCGGCCGGCGGCCGGGCAGCTCCTACCGCAGGTCGGCCACCCACTCAATTGAGGCCGGGGATGCAGACGAATACCCAGGCCGCACAAAATGGCCGGCGCCGTCCAGGAGGGCTCAGGCCCAACGCGTCTCCGCACCGCCGCCGGGACAACTCCGCTGCCCCAAGGTGAGCCTTAAAGTCTGTGGGCAGGGATGTGGTCAAACCCCAGCCAGCGGGGCCAGCAGGGGGATGCAGTGCAGGATAAACTGGGAAGGCCGTGACGGAGCTCAGAGCTCACGCGTCCATTCCCAACGGCGGTCAAGCCACGCCTCCTACATCAAAATATCATATGCCCTACATTCGGGCAGTTGACCTATATCTTATCCACCAAACATCAGTAGATATTTAGAGACAGGAAATACAATCTAATCATTAATATCCAAATTTATGATCCTAAGTGCTACTTTTTACTTTCTTATACCAAATGTTTGGTCTATAGGGATTATTCAAATCTTTCTAGAGTGAATGTTTGTAGGTAAGAAAAACGTTCAAAGCAGAAGAGGTTCTGGTTGGGAGTTTCATGAAGGTGCGCCTAATATCTTGATTTCGATTACTCAATCGTTCCCTTAGAAATGGATTTGGGATTGTCCCAGGCTTCATACATGTCCGGTTTATAGAACCAGCAATTGACATAATTAAACCATGATATTTTACATGACATATCCATCTCTTTTAATTCTGCAAATGCATTCATGTAGGGATGTGCTATATTGATAGATCATAGTCTCACCCACTAAATTAGGAGTTTGAGCTTTGCAACCTACCTTATGTTCCTTAATCCCAAATCTAGTCAAACAGGAGTTACTTGGGCACTTTGCCGCAGGTTAAGGATAGATTTCATAAACCTGTTATCTAAAGCAACCAATTCTGAATATTACAGTTGCTGCCTAGCTCTGTGCTATATAGCACTGCCCCAACCCATTAGCATGATATATCTCTAACACTGGTGCTATTGGGCAGTATGTGGAAGAACCTTGCAAATTTAAGGTGAAAAATGACCAGTGCTTCAAAGCCAATTGGCTTTGGTAATCTGAGGTGTCTATGATGAATTCACCAATCGCACGCTGAGATAGTTAAAATCCTTTATTCAATCAATCACAGTCCCCCCCCCCTCCCCCGTCTAACCTTCCACGTAAAGGTTATGTGTGGGTAGACTGCCAAACATTTTGTTTTGCTAGAATTCATTTCCATTCCATACTGCTTACTTACAGATGGAAATTCTGTTGAGCAGTATTTGCAGGTCCATGAGTTTATACAGAATCAGTAGGGTATCATCTGCTAGTGCAGGTATTTTCTGAACGGCCAACTTGGTAGAATTGTTGTTCCAGTCACTAAGCATGTCAACCGCCCCATTTATATACAAGGTTATTCCGGTCTGGTGGCTCGCTGTTCCCGCCCCACTAACGTGAGCATAGTTGCTGCTATATAATCGTTTCATTAGCTCAAGTAAGTTTGCAGGCATTCTCAAATTTCTTAATACTGACCATAATTTAGCATGGGAGATCAGGCCAAACGCTGCCCTTAGGTACACAACTACAACATATAAATGGTCATGAATAAGGGTAACTGTTTTCTAAAGCAATAAAATGAAACGAAACACCATATCAGTGCAGCTTGTGTGAGATCTAACCCTTGCATGGAGATGGGATAGGACTTGTGATTCTATCATCCAATCATGAACTTTGGCTAATACCGGTCAGCTCAATATTTTGTGGACATTGTCAATAAGGCTGGTCGACCTATGGTTTCAGGGATTATTTCTGTTCCCTTTTTAATAATCTGAATAATCTCTGCCCCTCTACAGGATTCTGAGATTTTGGCACCAACTGAAATTGTATTGGATAATGCATTCACATAAGGTCCCCAGACAGCAGGCTCAGTTCGGTAGAGATCCCCAGAGATCCCATCAAAACACAGGGCATTACAGATTTTCAAGGTCTCAAAAGCTTCTATTGTGTCATCCACTGAGAAATGGACCGGTGAAATACATTCTGGGCAAATGTAGGTATTTATGTAAGCAGTGTCCTCAGCTTGTTCATCTCCTCCAACTGAAGATGCATAGAGATCAGCAAAATGTTGATACCAGATCTAAATTTGTATATTGAACTCCTCGAAACTAGATGTTTTAAGGCTGCCATATGTAGGATATGCCAAAATGACTTACTGTCCTTAATTTACATGGCCTCCTCCCAACTCTTTCTGCTTACATTTTGAAACGATTTATACTGTTTCATGCTGACTGCTATAATTTCCCTAGTTCTAGTTTTAATCGGAGAGGATGTGGCCTAACGGCTAGAGCGGTGGACCTCGTATCTGGGGTACCAGGTCCGTGTCTCAGCAGGGACCACAACATCCTGTGATTCTGGGCAAATCACTTCATTTCCCTGTGCCTAACAAAATGAATGTGTCCATCTGCTCCTGTAAAGCGCTCTGATACCTGCGGATCGAGTTTACGCTACAAAAAAAAAAACCAAAAATAACATTACACAAATAGTAATTTTGTTTTCGAAGTCTACAGCTATTATTTTACCATATTGTTTCTTTTGCTTTAAATGTCCGTGGTTTTGCACTCAGTACAATTCCGTAAGAGATTCAAACAGGGAATTATGTTTTTTTATTTCTGGCATCTCTTTCTTTGGGATGTTTATGTAAGGTTCTAGCAACCGTGTAGTAAATATTGCTGTAATGCTTCATTTAGCATATTCTTCTGTTATGAGAGTATGAGTAATTCTCAGAGATTCGAAAGTCTCAGTAATATCACCAGTGAGAAGTAGGGGACATTTCACATTACTCTGATCTATATTATTATCTAAATTATGTATAATGGGCAATTTGTTGTTTCACACGGAGCGTCGGTTATAAACATTACATTGTTTAATGAAGTGTATTGAGGCGGAGGAGACGAGAAGCCCTGGAGTATCAGGAGACCTTAAATCTAGGTGTTTAATTTTAGTGCCAGGTGTAATTTTTATCCAAATAGCTAGTTCACCTGATGAGCGGCCAGCTACTGAAGGTCTTGCCTCTATGCTGTAATTTGTATAAACCCGATCTATGGATTGGAATTTCTCACAAAGTTTCCTGGAACATGCACATTTGGTCTTTTTCTGTAAGATTCCCCTGTAATGGGTCACTCAGCTTCGACCTCAATCCTTCTACATTCCAGGAAAAAAGAAGGATCCAAGAGGAATCCAATGAATCCTGACATATGAAATTGATGTAATTGTCTTTGCTTCTCCAGCTTGATACATTTGTGGTATCCAGCTTGAACCAAACTCGTATTAACCACCAAACCCCTGATATGAGAAGCAGCAGCCTCTAGAACTACACTAGTTAAAGTGAATACCCTACTAACTAGCTGATGCCCATCATTATGTCAATCATTCTCGTTGAGTTGTGAACTCATATGCTGGCTCAATAGGCAGAATTTTCCATGCCTCTCAGACATTTGTGTGGAACTCTGTTGCTTCTGCAGGGCAAAATAAATTGTCTTTTGGGGGCTGGATTAAGTTTAAATTGGATCATTGAGTCATTCGATTAAATAGAACATGTATCAAGACCCACCAAAACCCCTGCAAACTCCTTGCTATTCAGTCTAAATGCAATGTAATCATATACTTCGTTGGGTGGAGAATAACGCTTGGCATGTGTGAGATCAGATCTTATAACTGAGTAACAGTGGTGGATGTGCCTGATACAATGGAACACTTTGTTCTCAGAGAGTCATCATTCTCCCTAGCATTCAAAGAAAACTCATTGCCACTAATATGTATTTTACCTGACAGCTGGTGCCTTTAGAACATGTTCCTCTTAGAGCTTGAAGTGATCTGAAATTAAATGAAATGAAAAATGGTATTTGTGGAGCGCACGGCTACTCCACGGAGTGTCACGGCGCTACAGGACCAACTAGGACAGAGCAATCAGAGTTCAAAACAGTCGCACTACAGCCAGAACAGAGGCCTTATGTCCGGAAAAGCCAGGTTTTGAGCTGTCCCCGAAAGCCAGCAGGTCTTGAACCCGCCTAAGATGAAGGGGTAGCCTATTCCATGGGTGGGCCACTTGAAATGAGCCCCTGCCTGCCCGTGAGCGGGAAAATTTAGGAGTGAGTATCAGGGCTTGACCAGAGGACCTCAGGGCACAATGTGGCACATAGTGTTGAACCCGTCTCCTAAGGTAAACGGCGCCCATTCCATGAACGCTAGAGCCAATGCTTTAAACTGGAAACTCCTACGTATTGGAAGCCAGTGTAGGGTTTTTAGGTGAGTAGACATGTGTGCTCTGGGTCCCACCATGAGAATAGCTCTAGCTGCTGCATTCTGAGCCACCTGCAAGCGGTTGAGTAAGTACTCAGAAGACCCAAGTACAATAGTCAAGCCTGGAGGTGACCAAGGCTTGAACTACTGCCTTCCGGTGTTCAACCGGCAGCAAAGGGAGAACGTTTTTTAACATTTTCAATATGCCGAAGAACGTGCCGACAGCATTCTGGATTTGGGCTTTCATGGTTAGGGTGACATCTAACTTTACCCCTAGGTTTTTCACAACATTTAAAGGGACCACAGGAGGAGACATGTTACCAGGCCACCAATTGAGCCATGATTCGCAAGGTAGACAGCCAAAAAAGATAATCTCTGATTTTTCAGGGTTGCATTTCAACTGATTGAGCCGCAGCCAAGAGAAAACTTTCGACAAACAGGTGTTAATCTCCTCACTACTGAAGCTACAGCCTTTGTCACGCATGAATATCAGTTGAGTATCATCGACGTAAGATACTATCTTAGCGCTGTGCGACTCTGCTTAGAGAGCAAGAGGGGCCATATAGATGTTAAAAAGTGATGGACTCAAATTGGAACCATGCGGGACCCCCACCTTCATTGGGGAGATGGAGGCCGAAAAAGGAGGGGGACCAGATTTCTTGATGGCGGTCGTTAAGGAAGGAAGTAAACCACTTAAGTACCGTGCCCCTGATGCCACATTCCGATAGTCTTTGCAAGAGCCGGTCGTGGGGCACGGTATCAAAAGCTGCGGAGGGGTCTAAGAGTATCAGCACAACACTTCCTCCATCATACAATTGCTCTGTAATGATTTCAGAGACTTCCAGTGAAGCTGTTTCAGTACTGAAATTGGTCCTAAAGCCAGACAGACTATCATGGAGAATATGGCTAGCCTCTACATTTACAGTCAGTTGTAGGTAGAGATATTTCTCCAGGGTTTTGGAGAAGAATGGCAGCAGTGGGATGGGCCTGTAGTTTGCAGCCATAATGGGGTCTGCAGAAGGCGTCTTCAGCAAGAGGATGATTTTAGCCCTTTTTCAGTGGCCAGGGACCAGCCCCTGTTGCAATGAGGAGTTCAGAACCAGATTGACCGCTGGATTTAGGATCTCTGCAATATCCAAAAACGTTTTTGCTGGGCATGGATCTGAAGAAGAACCGGACTTCAGAGAATACATGATCTCGAGGGATTTTTCAGGGGAAATAGGCAGGAATTGAGTAAAAGAGCAACCGATGCTAGGGCTGACCAAGCCAACCAGACTTGCCCCATCTTGCATAGCAGACGAGGGGATGGTAAAAGACTGTTGAATAATACAGATTTTATTATAAAAGTGGTCAACAATATTATTGACCCAGGTAGACGAGGGGGTAAATGGGGTATTCACAGCACTCGGAGAGGAAAATTCTTTAACAATTTTAAATATTTCCTTACTCTTGTTTCTGACTCCCTCAATTTTGGAGCAGAGGAAGTTTTTCTTGCCCTCATGGATACTCTTATAGTGTGCTTTCAAAGCAGATTTGTATCTCGCTTTAGCCTCCGGGTCAAACTTAATCACCCAAACTCTCTCCAGCCGTTTACACATACTTCTACTCTTCCCAAGAGTTTCGGTAAACCAAGGGGCGGAAGCGCGCAGAGATATAGCCGTGCGGGAGGAGGGGGGCTAATTCAAGAGCCCGATCTTCTAGCCAGTTATCCAAGCTAAGGACATCTTTCTCGAGGTCACCACAGAAAGGAATCATGTGGTGACTCAAGGCTCTCTTCATGGTTTCTGGTGTCATCTGGCAGAACGGTCTAAAACTATGTGAAGATGGTTTGGCGTGGGATAGGGTGCGGGCTAATTCCTTCTGGATTCTGAAGCCTATCAGGAAGTGATCAGACCATACCAGCGGAAGAGGGGTGTCTGTCCGTAGGAGATATTGTAGAATATCTGATCTAAGATATGTCCCTTCTAAAGGATGGTGAGATGAACATAGGGGGAAGGTTTAAAAATCTCTAACGAGTCACGCAATTTTATGCTATCTAGATCGTCTGGATTATCCATATGGATATTGAAACTCCTAGCACCACACAATGCTTATATTTGGTGGCAATAGGAGAAACAGCTTGGTTTAGTGACTCAGCAAATTTACCAGGCGGGCCGGGAGTCTATAGAACAGTATACCGGCAATAGCCTGTTGCGCTGAAACAGAGAAGAGAAAACCTAGGCTTTCAGCAATATCAATCTTCTCTATAGGAAGAATCGAGCAAGAGAAGTATTTTTTTAAAAATGATTCCAATCCCCCCTCTCCCCCTCACCCGATTCTTCTTAATGATCAGGTGATCTGAGTACTGAGTATGTTTTATTATACTTTGTAGTGGTCTCGCCCACCGCGCGCCCTGTGCGCCTGGGCTCCATTAGCCTAGGTCTCCTGCTGCCCGTTGGCCCTGGTGCACGTCACTGTGACAGTTAGGTCGGACAGTTGGTGCCGGTCATTTTACGCCTATCCGGCTTGCACGTCGGATTCACATGTGGGAACTCAATAAAGATTACTTGTTAAACCTACACTTGCCTTCGAGTTATTACACTCGATTTTGGCGACGAGGTTAGAGTTCCCACAAAGAACTCACGAGAAATAGGAGTTCGTCACAACGAAAGGTGGAAGAGCTGGAAGAAAAGAAAAGTAACGTCCTACCTGAGCCGGCCAGTTGCGCATCGTGGAAAGTTGTGTCTTGTGGTCGGAGGTTCACGATATGGCATTGTGGCGTGGCGGAAGAAGCAGCGAAGAGACAGAGGTGAGGCAATGAAGCTGACGCACTCTGACTCGTGAGGAGTCATCGCGTCTCTGCTCCGCCTCTGGCAGTCCTCGTATCGCACCACCCCCTGCCTGCCTGAAGAAAAAAAAAGGCGTTTCTTAAAGGGAAAGGAGGCACATTACCGAATTTCTATCGGATACAAAAAAAAAGCGTCAGAAGGAAAAAAGATACATTGGAGTCTCTCTTCCTATTTAAGAAACAACGTTAGTGACTGAACAATGTGGTGTTAAATAGATTATTTAGCGTATTCAGCGTAAAACGACAGCGTGCAGCGTGCAGATTTACACAGTGGCACGCACACTTGATCCAAGGGAAATATAAAGTACAGCTTGGCAGTTGGAATGAGATTCATTTGTTGTGGATGAAACTGTAATAATGTGTTTTTGGGAATAACGGTTTGTTTGAAATAAAGGGTTTCCCTTACACCCGTAATCATCCGCACTTACCAGATTCAGTAATACTTATAAAAAGTTTTACTTTGAAAACTGGTAAGCTCAAAACATTATGCAGTCTATCCACCCTCCACCACCTTTTCTTGATACTCCGGGAGAACCACCCGTGGCGTGGAGAAAATGGTTTGACGCATTTGAGAACTATTTGAGAGCAATAGGAGCGCACAGATATAGACCTGAAAGAAAAAGGTTTTTATTGCTCCATTCACTTGGATTTGAAGGTAGGGACACCCTCAAGCATTTACCAGAGGTTGTTGATGAAGCAGGTGAGGAAACTGATGAATACCAAAGCACGGTTAGGAAGCTGAAAAAAATATATGATAAGCAACCAAGTGTTATAGTGTTGAGGCACAAGTTTTTCAAAAGGGCACAAAAGATAGAGGAGGATGTAGACTCGTACATCACGGCTCTTAGGAAAATGGTTGCTGAATGTGAATTTGAGAATTTCAGTGAACAGTTGGTTCGTGACCAATTCATAAGTAAATGCCTCGACAAAATCATCAGACAAAAATTACACTCCTTAGAAAATCCGTCTCTTGATGAATCCATTCGTATAGCTAAGAGCATTGAAACTTCTCAAACTTCAATTAAAGAACTGGAAAGTAAAAACACTGAAATGGTTACTCCTGTACGCCTCATGAATTACAAGAAAAAGAAGGACTTTCAAAAAAATAATTTTTTCAAAAGAACTGACATCTGTTTCAGGTGTGGGTATCCTTCTCACACAAAAAGTGGGAGAACATGTCCGGCTAGGAACGCTGTATGTCGCAACTGTAGTAAGATTGGACACTTTGACAAAGTGTGTCAGACTTATAAAAAAAACAACGTTCGAGTAGGATGTGTTAAAGACTCAAGTGATAGCGAAAATGATGATACCCTGAGTGAATTAAAAAATATGGTGCTTGTAGTGAACGATGGAGGGGTGAAAAGTGGAGATCCTAACCACTGTGTGGACCCGTATGTGGTTATTGAAGTTGGTGACAAAAAATTGAGACTCCTAGTGGACTCAGGTGCAAGGATCACAATGATTACAGAATCACTTTTTAGAGAAAATGGGGGGAAAGACCACTACAACCACCTGATCGCGAGCCTGTATCCTATGAAGGGCGAAAAATAGAGCTTCTAGGATATTTTGAGGATGTATTGATTTTCAAGAACAGGCATATACATGGAAAGATATACGTGGCTGTCCACGGCCTGAACATATTAGGATGGTTCCATCAAGGCTTGTTTAGCATGATGTTATGCCCAGGTGTAAGGGAACAGGTATTGGCAATCCGTGATCACTCACACGTTGAAGAACTACTCAACAAATACCCTAAAGTATTTTCAGGAGAGCTAGGAAGAATTAAAGGATGCAGACATAAAATAAAGGTAGGAGAAGATGCTGTGCCCGTCAAACATAAGATCAGAAGCATTTCCTTCAGTATGAGAGAGGACCTGGAAAAATAACTTTTGTCCATGCATAAAAGAGGGGTAATTGAACCCATTGAGTCCTCGGACTGGTCTTCGTCCTTAGTAGTTGCTCGTAAAAAAAATAATGATCTGAGAATTTGCATTGACTTACGCAGCCTAAATAAGGTGATTTGGGTGGATTCACACCCCTTATCCAATATAACAGAAATGCTGGGGGTGGTAGCAGGGGCCAAAGTTTTCTCTAAACTAGACCTGGCCTCTGCGTACCACCAGATCGAGCTTGATAAAGATTCACGCCACTACACTGCATTCAACTCTCCCTCTGGGATGTTCCAATTCTGTCGCTTGCCGTTTGGCCTGGCTTCAACAGCTTCTGTCTTCCAAAGGGTTATGGTCAACTTACTTAAAGGCATAAAAAACATAGCAATATTTCAGGATGATGTACTTTTATTTGCTAAGGATCAAAATGAACATGATGTAGTTCTGAACAAGATTCTCTCCATTTTTCAGGAGCATGGTGTGGGTCTTAAGCATGAAAAATGTGTGTTTTCAAAAGACAAGGTGGAATATCTGGGTCACACCATCTCAAGTGCGGACATCACACCCAAGCCTAGTCTTGTCCAGGCCATTTTGGATGCTTCCGTGACAAAAAACAAAGCAGGTGTTAAATCTCTGCTCGGTCTGACGGAGTTTTAAGCACACTTTCTTCAAGACTACGCCACCAAAGTACGTCCCATTTCGAGATTGTTGAAGGATAAATGAAAATTTGAATGGGACAATGGCTGCAAACAAGCTTTTACTTGCCTCAAAGAACAATTGAGCACAGTCAACGCTTTGAAACCATTTGTGCCTGATGTACCATGCACATTGACTGTGGATGCCAGTAGCTATGGATTGGGTGCAGTTTTGACACAGGATATTGGACGTGAGGAACACACTATTGGTTTTGCATCCAGAGTACTGAGGGAGGTAGAAACACATTACTCAGTAATAGTAAAAGAACTTCTTGCATGTTGGTGGGGCATTGTAAAATTCAAAAATTATCTTTGGGGACGGAAATTCACATTACAAACTGACCATAAACCTTTGGTAGCTATTTTAGGAAACACCAACAATCGAAATGCTACACCTCGCATAGCCCGCCTAGCATCAAAGCTTTTACAATTCAACTTTGAAGTAACAAACATCGCGGGGGCAAGAATGTGAGGGCGGATGCGCTGTCACGCTTGCCTCCAACCACCAGTCATGCCAATCAGTGTTGTGATGACATTGATTATGATGAAAAAGAGGATTGTATTATAGCTTTGTGGAGTTAAAGAATGTATCTTCGGTGGTGGAAGAAAGTTGGAGCGCAGTTATGGCCATAGATGAAGTGTTGAAAGATGTGAAAAAGTACACAATCCAGGGGTGGCCAAGGGAAAGGAATGTGAATGTGGCTTTACAACCTTTCGTAAAAATATGTGAAGAGCTTTCTATAGAGGATGGACTAGTGTTCAAGCTAATACCTCCCGAAAGTGTTAGACCTACTCTACTTGAAAAAGTACACGAGGGACACTTGGGAGCCACTCTTACCAAGCGTAGGGTTAGGGAATACTTTTGGTGGCCACAGATGGATAAAGACATTGATGCTATGGTGCAGGAGTGTACCATTTGTGCTAACAGCGACAAGAGTCTCCGCACATCCAATCCCCCCTCACTCCCAGACCACTCCCTGAAGCTCCATGGGAGAAACTAGGTATTGATGTGTTAGGTCCTTTTAATTCTCTACCTCATCAGTGTAAGTTTGCGATTGTAATGATGGATTATTACACAAAGTGGCCTTAGGTTAAGTTTGTATCCAGAGTGGACTCAAAGGAGATTGTTGACTTCATGAAAGAAGTCTTCATGAGAGAGGGATTTCCCTTATCCATCGTTTCCGACAATGGGGTGCAGTTTGTGTCTGCTGATGTGGAAGAGTTTCTTAAAGAATCTGCTATTACCCATCTGAGAAGCTCTCTTTACCATTCCCAAACCAATGGTTTGGTCGAGAGGCTCAATAGAGTAATTGGTGATTGTGTTAAATGGGCCATTGAACACAACAAAGCTGTTCCCCCGACTGTAAGAACAATGCTGTGGTTCTACAGGACCACCCCTCATTCATCTACGAGAGTGTCTCCCTTTGAACTTTTGAGAGGCAGAAAGCCATGTACAGAGTTTAGACCTGCATGGATGTCTAAATGGTTTAGATCCAACACAACTCCTCAAGAACTAGATGAAAGGGTCAGATGCAAAGTTGAAAAGGTCCAGTCCAAGCAAAAAAGAATACTTTGACGACAGGAAGCGGGTCACTTGCAGGGAGTTTGCTGTGGGTGACTGTGTGAAAATAAAGAAACAGGGTTTTGTAAGAAAAGGAGAATCAAAGTTCAGCAAACCTATGGTGGTAGACAAAGTGTGTAGTAGTGCGGTTCGTGTTAATGGACGCAACTGGTGGAACTTGAACAAAGTTGTAAAAATTAAAGATGTTGTGGATGAAATGCACAATTCTACTGATGTAGATGATGTGTCACACAACTCTGTTTCTAGAGATCGCAGGGTACATGATTCAGGCCATTCACCCTCTGTGTTGAGGAGGAGCACAAGAATGGTCAGAGTTCCGTTCAGGTACTGGCGTTAGTTTCTGTTCTACTATCTTCTCTTGTTATCCTTCTTTCTTACTTTCCTCCTCTCCTCTCTTCTCCTCTCCTCTTCTTCTTCCTTCTTTCCTTTTCCTTTCTTCTTCTACCTCTGCTTTGTTCTCTCTTCTCCTTGAGGAAAGGAGATATATGTAGTGGTCTCGCCCACCGCGCGCCCTGTGCGCGTGGGCTTCATTAGCCTAGGTCTCGTGCTGCCCGTTGGCCCTGGTGCACGTCACTGTGACAGTTAGGTCGGACAGTTGGTGCCGGCCATTTTACGCCTATCCGGCTTGCACGTCGGATTCACATGTGGGAACTCAATAAAGATTACTTGTTAAACCTACACTTGCCTTCGAGTTATTACATACTTCTAGCAGGATGGTTAGATCTGAGAACCCTGAAGCATTCTTTCCTATTTTGGAGGGATAATGGAATGAGGGAGACACTATTGTAGTCATCATATCCATGCCAGTCAACTGATCTATCATCCTTTAGACACCACCCATGCCAGCCTGACCCAGGCTTCCTTTTTTCAGAAGGTACATGTTTTTCTGGGCAGTTTCCCTCATTTACATTATCTGTCCCACTGCTGTATAATTTCTCTACTTTTCTACTACTGAGTTCATTTGTTCACTAATTTCACTTTGCAAAAGATTAATTAGATTCAGTTGGACATTACTATGCTTATCAGTCCTCTTGGAAATGTTGGCTTATTGAGACGTCTTATCTGGTAAGCCTGCCGACTCTGCTCCAGGGTATTGTACCCACTGCCTCAGTGGCCATCAGAGAATCTAATCACTTATGGCACCTTATAGTTCGGTCGATATAGGATTGGGTCACTGAAGATGACAATGGGAAGGAACTTGGGATCATGTACTGCAAAGGTTCTTTGAAGTGATCAATCCCTCTATTGCTAGGCACTAGTGGACTAACATTATGCTGCTCGATAGATCACAAATCCTTAGGTCCTATTCCCCCACCAGTATCAATGGGTATCGCTACATTCTCTCCTTCTTGGGGATGATTGGATACACAAGCGTTGCCTCTGGGGGGGTCTTCGCTTCCTCCCCTCGATTCTCCTCCTTCTCTCCTCCTTTGACCGCCCGCGTCATCGCCAACAGAGTCTCCCTGTCCTCCTTAGCTGTTTACGTCTTCTATTTGCTCTCTGGCCGCGTTTCTTCCGCCCTTCTTGTCTCTGGCGTCGTCTATTCTGTTTGGGGAGGAGCCTTTGACATTGGGGTGGTGCACGTCCATGTCTCTCGTATGCTGACCTCCTTTCCTGAAGGCAGTTTAGTGAGAGCCATCTTTAAATTCTTGGCCGCCAGGGCCTCGGTATCACAGGAAACTAATTAAAATGACAATTTTTTATATGAACAGATGACAATACCTTCCTCATTTCTACAAAGAGCACCAACCTTGACACTAATTGTAAACGTTGCATTACACAAAGCAAACACTTCATAAATAATATGTTAATAATCCTTAGTTTTATATAAACCCAGCCAACAACATTGGAGTAAGTCAAGATCACACATGGCCACTCAGAGGTCCTGCAACACTGCCTTGGAAAATAATGGAAGCAGGGAAATGAAATATCATTCATAACACAACCAGTATCTAGGGGTCAACTATCCATAAGGCTCAACTGGGGACTCAAACCTCAACACAATACAAATAAAGCAGTGGAGACAATGCAAACAAATGTGACATATAATTTTTGAGTTTAGGACTCAAAAACAATGGGCAATTATTCCCATCAGTAACCATACTGTACCGCCCTTTTTAACATCACTTGGGTTCTCCTTGCCCAGGAGACAAGACAACACAACACAGCCTATTGATGTTTTCGAGGCTATGTGTAGTTCTTAAATGCATGTGTTATCAAGAAGGGTGGTGTATCAAAAGAAAATGAACATAATTGTGATTACTGAATAAGCAGTGCAGACGACTGTGCGGAGACACCAACGGAGAGAGCGGTGCTCCTACAAACCTGAGCTGCAGCCAGGTGGGGTGAAGTGCTATCACCACTACAAATGGTATGTGGTTGAATATGAAACCTGAACATTGCAGGTGACTTTGATTTTAATGTTTACTTCATAAGCAATAGTTACCATCAGGTCCTGAAGAAAGCATTGGAACTATTCCATTTAAATGCTGAAACATGTCGACCAACATTGCTTGCAGATATTTTGTTAAATCTGTATTCTCACTGTTTTTTTAGATTTGGACAATTGAGAGATATCATTAAAATTTATAGTCTACTCAGCTGATCCAATTTTACCTGCACTTACACACATTGTCTATTTCACTTTTTGCACTGCTTATTCAGTAATCACAATTATGTTCATTTTCTTTTGACACTCCACCCTTCTTGATAACACATGCATTCAAAAACTACACATAGCCTCGAAAACATCAATAGGCTGTGTTGTGTTGTCTTGTCTCCTGGGCAAGGAGAACCCAAATGATGTTAAAAAGGGCGGTACAGTATGGTTACTGATGGGAATAATTGCCCATTTTTTTGAGTCCTAAACTCAAAAATTATATGTCACACTTGTTTGCATTGTCTCCACTGCTTTATTTGTATTGTGTTGAGGTTTGAGTCCACAGTTGAGCCTTATGGATAGTTGACCCCTAGATACTGGTTGTGTTATGAATGTTGCATATTGGGGTATGTATCTAGTTTGGGTCGTTAAACATACCCTTGGACCCTTCTATTAATTGGTTTGTTTTTTAAATGAAATATCATGCCATGGAAATTAATGTCCAATAAATGATATATTTTTTCACAATTAAACTAAATACCTAAATAGAAATGTATATTTTTTGTGATATAGATATATAATATATAAATCCAACTTCCGCCTTCCTCACGTAGTACAGGTTTGTTTGCTCATTGTCTGCACAGCTGACATGGACGGGTTTTCAAAAAGCATCATGAGTGAAGATTCCATTTAGAATGTGGAATCAATGCAGTCCTGAGATCTCTTGAGATTTGCAGTAATCCAATGGCATTGTTAGTGATGATGAAACCATCGGGATGCAATGATTTTAAGCAGTACATTCAAATGTTTTCTCTGGAGTCCAATATTTCTTATTTTAAGACATGTTCACCAGGTAAAACTTTCAAATCTAATAGCAAATGGTCCACAAGGTTACAATGATTGGCTATAGACTGGTCAAATTTCCAATTAATTATTGCTGAATGATTCGTGAATTATGTATGGACATCATTCACTGTTTGGCCTACATATTATTTTTTACAGCTTTGGCGTTTGCATCGAATCAAATAAATAAGCATGTTGAGCAACATTTAAAATGCTGCCTCATGCCATAGGTTTTTCTTGTAACAGAACTTATTACTGATGATGTTTGTAAAAGGTATTCATATGTGATGCACCTTTTAGAGTTACAGCAATGAGTACATGCATTTGTTACAGTTTACGTGAGTTTAGCTCTCACAATAAGATGTTGTACAATGGGGCCTCTTGCGATAAGCAACGAACAGCGGTTTTAGAAAAAAGTTTGTACTTTTTCACAAATGGAAAAAAATGGGGAAAGAAATTCATAATGTTTTTGTAGTTGTATAGTTAGGTAAATATGTCAGTGACAACATTAACATTTGAACTAAAGAAAAACACAGATATTCACCAGTTATAATTAGCAGAGCTAGCTATAACTTGCGGGCACACCTTGCACTGCTTATGACATCACTCCTGACACCATGTTCTATGACATTGTTTATGACACACTGATGACATCATTGATGACTGCCTCCTACCTGAACAATCTCAGCCTCGGGGTTCTTATCCGCCAGGGCCAAATATAATAAAAAGAGGGAGAAGGGTCACACAGACCCCCCTCTCGGAGCCTATTTTGGCCCTGGGAACCGCTGTTTCCTGGGTACTGCATTAATTGTAGGTGGGTTTAACAGTGCCCACCTGGGGCACTGCCAGCCACCACATTGGGGTGCATGGGGCAAGCCTCGCGCCCCTCGGCCCTACCTGGCTCACCTGCCCGAAGGTAGCAGCTGTGTTTTGCTCTATTTATGCAGGAGCAATATCCATTGTGTATCCCTGCGTGCATCAGTGCGGGCAGGGAAACAGAACACAAGTCTGCTCCCAGCTGGTGGGAACATGTTTAATTCTCTCATTGGTGGAGATCAGACATCAATGTTTGTTCCCATCTGGCACAACATTTGTGATTGTTCCGCTTAATGGGAGCAAACAAGCCAACGCGAGCAGGGAAACTACTGGGTCCAGGGGGTGGGGGCTTCCGGTACACAGTAAGTGAGCCAGCATCGGGGATGGGGCCCCTGGGGATACAATAGCTCGGGGAGGTGGGCAGTGCACCCCCTCCCTTTTTTAAGCAATTTGCCTTGGGGTATGGGGTCCCTGGGGTCGTGACAGGCTTGGGGGGTCATGTGGCCCCTCTCACTTCTTTATTGAAATAGCCCCCAAGGGATGGGATGCCCAGGCCTTTTTAAGGCTCAGGGAAGGGAACCATGAGACCCTCTCCCCATTTTTATGACTTTGGCTCCGGAAGATGGGGTCCCGGGGCATAACAAGGCTTGTGGAGGGGGAGCCATGTTCCTCCTCCCCTTAATTAATATACCCAGTCCCGGGTAATGGGATTCCCCGGGCCCAAAATGGGCTTAGAAAGGGACCTCTACTCATGCATCCATCCCCATATATAAATTAAAGAAACTTTTTTGTTTTTGCTGCAATACCACACGAGTCAAACAGGATTGCGGGAGAAAGTCAGATTTTTAAAATTTTGGCCCCGGGCGGAGTACGTCTGAGTCCCCGCCATAGGAGCAAGTTATCCCTACTCTGCTCCTTTATATTATCTTTTTTTTTAAACTTCAAGAGTGGCTGCCAGCAAAATTTTTCTCATATTGCTGGCAGCCAATCAGAGTGCTGCTCCCGCTGCAGTCTAAGTCCTGTGGGAGAGAATTGGCTCAAGGGGAAAAGAGAAGCTCCCTGGGTCAAACAGAAGGCTCCATTGTTTTGAAATTATGTCTGAAGGACTTGGGTAAGAATTCCTCAAACCTAATGGCCCAGATATACAAGTTTTTAACCTTAATTTCTCAGAAACTACTGAAAGGGTTTTTACAAAAAGCACAATTTAAGTAGCAAGATCCTGCCAAATTTGGAGTCATTCTGTTCAGCAGTTTTGATGGTAGTTTTAAAGAAATCTATGGAAAATGCATGGGGAAATTTGCTTTTGGGATTTCCCCTAAACAAAAAATGTCTGATCTATTGAAAACCAATCCTAACTATAACTAGCCAGTGGTGATATGTATATGTACGTATGTCTCTGTCTCTGATTGTTAAGCTGAAGTATATCGACAAAATGATAACATGCTCCCCTCCAAAACAGAGTATCAGTGTTCATTCTGAGAACTTGCATTTCCAGATGACCAAAGGCTAGCATTAAGTTTGAAACCATGCCAACCTCATCTATAATCAGAACCTTCAATTTCTTAAGAACCCTTGATACTTAATGACAAGCATCACCAATTAGCTTCTGGTACTACAGTTTATTGTCATGCTCCACTGACAACATCAGAAGTCGATGAACTTGGTGCTGTCACAACACAAGAAAGGTTGCAATCTGTATTTTTATGCACATATGCAGTAATCAATTTTATTGCGACCCCTTTGCCAGTCCTTGCTTGTCTACTAGCATAGAGGAGTGTAGGCTTGGATGTGGTGCATAAACATTCAGAAAGTATCATGCAGAATTCCATGATCCACTAATGCAGTCATTTCTTGATAAATATGTAGTTGTTCTTTATTGAGTTGAGCTTCTAAGTTGTCTAAGTCAATAAACTGAATCTTCGCATTCTCAAAATAAGACTGCCTGAGAGGATTTTGACTATGAGGCACTGCCCTCCGGGTGGCTTGTGTCGTTCACAACCTTGTCTGCTATTGTCTCCTCTTGTTGAATCTCATCATTTTGCATTTTCAAATAAGTCGGAAAAACTGGACATTCAATGTTATCTTTAACTGCATTGAAATCATTCTCATAGTGGTCATATTAACCTACCAGTTCTTATTCATGCACCAAGGTTTGAATAGTTGCAGAAAAGCCAAATAAAAGAACTCTCTCTGATCTGTATTTTGGGACTGAATTTCCGGTGGCTGATGAGACTTGCTTTATTGTGTCTCACTAAACAGCCATTAGACCCAGAGACAGTAAACCTGTCACTTTCAAAGTTTCTTCCACAGTGTTTCTGTATGTGTAGAACTGATCTACTTTATACAGGCAGAGGTTTTTTTAATTAACTCTTTGATTTGGATAGTTGGTGTCCAGCATATTTCTTTTCACAATGTCTGTGCTGTCAGGATCAGAGTGTAAAAAATATTCAATCTCATCAAAAGACTTCAGTACTCTGTTACAAGTAGAAGGAAGCAAGGCCTAAACTAATCCAGACAATGGACTTGGACTCCCCATTTAAACTAGACAAACGTAATCAATCACATGCCTCTTAAATATTGACTTCCCTAGGGGAAAGTTTTTTCTGCAGAAATCTCTTCCCACACCTCTTTCATTTCTGTGTTTTCAGACTTTGTAATGTAAGAGGTGAACTATCAAGCAACAGCAATGGGATTATCAGCTGCAAATGGAATGTCTATGTTTGCATTCCATACAGACAAAATTACAGAGAGAGTTGTAGTCATTGATACGTTTCAAAGCCTCACTTCTCTTAATGTTGTATGTGTTCTCTGGAGATTTGCCAGTGACTATAGATCTGACTGCAGACATGAAACTGTGTACTCTGCCTATAGAGATATCAATCCTAGGGAAACCAAAATGAGGCTTGGTGAAGTATTTTTCTTGGGCTATGTATCTACGACAACAGTATTTGCCACATCTGTGGGACTGAAATTGTAACACTTGCTGCCTAAAGTTGGTTTGTTCACTCTCATTGGGAATCTCACCTGTTATATAGTGCTCAATAAATGACAGTACTTATGCATCAGTATCCTGTCCAAATTTTGGTGCAGCTTTTACCCACACAAACATGTGAATATATGGGGCACCTCTAGCTTGGTGTTCTTTCCTCCAAAAGTAGGCAATGACCTCACTGAGAGGAGGATTTGTTTGCTGTAGATAAAGTGAAGTATGGCTTGAAATCTGTGATTAAAGTACCTGCAAACAGTTGCTAGATACATCAAGCACAATTCAGCAGGTGTTTTAAAGTTAATGCCAGCAATGTTGAAGTTAGCTTCTCTGAGAAAGTTGTACAAATCATTCTATGCATAATCCGTACAACTAGAAGTTACAAACCAGGTAGGTGCACTTAAGTTGTGCTACATGCACTTGAGCTCCCCATGCCAACGGAACTCGTACTCATTAGCTCCACGTTGGCATGCCATGAGATTCAGGAGGTTGCCCTCAAGATTCTCATCTTTCCCAAGAACTTTCTCTACAAAGTCCCTTGCAGTTATATTTTGAAAAAGTGCTCCTGTTTTCACAATGGGTGCAACAACAAATGACAAAACAGTGAGTTCACTTTCAAAGAGAAGGTAAAACAGATAAATCATGCTGTGTCTGAATTGCGAATCTTCTGAGTCCAGTCAAGTTGTTCTATAGTCCGAAGCAGGAATTTGCACGGGTGATCATCGTAACAACCTCCTTCTCTTGTTGGAAACAGATCTGAAACGCAAGGATCTTCTAATTTCTTTTCCCAAGTACTAAAACGTTCACCTTTAGCTTACTTTATCTGATATTATTCTAAAGCATCTCCTCTCACATCTCTAGAATGTAGAGGGTGAATACTGTAATGTTCATATATCTCTTCTGATTTTGCAGAATCTACTTTTCAAACTGACCAATGTCAGTTGACTTTGAAGTAGGTGTGGCCAGTGAAGTTACATGATGATCTACATCTTTGTAGATCATGGTTGCATTTTTTAGGCTTTCTTTGCTTTATCTATGCTAACCAATTCCTATCAAATCTTTTTATTTGTTGTTGGCATGCTAATTAGTAGAACTAGAAATGATTCCTCTACTTTACTATCAGGAATTGCAATTTTCTGTTTAAAGTCTAGTGGAAGTTACACAACTTTTCCTTTAAGGCCTTTCACTAATTCACTTGGAGGTAATTTTGCAATTTATGTCTATATTGTGACTATGGCTTCAAAAGGGTGTACTGTTTGAATCACAATACTCTGATACATATTTAGCTGTCCTAGTTCAAGAGGACTTGGGAATATGTATAACTTATTCTGGATGCCTCTGGCAGGCTCTTTATTGTCATCAAGTTTACATATGCAGTACTTGCACAGTAATTAATTGACACATAAATCAAAGCAGGCCTCTGCAATAAAATACAGGACTAGTTTAAATTACTGAATAAAGTTTTTGTCTTCAGTTTTTGAACATACACCTACTTTACTAGTTTGTGCTTTGTTGTGCGTACAGCAGAAAAAACACATTTATTGTTAGGAATATGAGCAGATGTTGCATTAAATTCTGTTATGTTTGCCTGCACTTATCTAAATTAACATCTGTACTCTCTCTCACTGATAAGGTTCTGCTACTACTTTGTTTACTTCAGGCTGATTTTGAGGTCCAGAGTAAGTTAATTGAATATCTTGTGAGATATTAGTAATTTTGACAAAAGTGCAGTGTAAAAGAGCTTCATTCAAAACTTCTAAATACAGAACTGGACTATTTACAAAGTACACCCTTCTAACTAAGTTAAGCATTTTTGAGTGATGCACAGATAGCATTAGAAAATTATGAAAATACTATCACATACCTCATTGGAGAGATAAGCTCATGATTGTCCTTGTAGGTTTGATAGTTTATTTACTCTTAAGAGATCAAGAGTTTGTAACATTGCAATAATGTTTTAAATTTCCTCTATGGACCTTTCACAGCCATATTCGCAGCTTGTCAATTAACTCTTTTCTTATGTTACAGTTACTGCTGCACTGCTACTCACACACTGAGCAGGAGGACGTTGCTGTAAAATGTAATCCCTAAATACTTCATCAGTATTTCTAGGCAGTAAGATTTCCTTTGGTATGGCTTTACTTTGTTTCACCTCATACAACCAACCATCTGTATCAACAGCAAAAAGTAAGCTATTGGTTTCATTGTAGCTTTCTCCATTAAAATAGGCCTCATTACTGGAAGTGTGTTTCCACTCCCCCTCACACATGCTGGAAAAGTTGTTCTCATTGATTTGCAACCTTTGACAGCTTTCTTTTTTAGAGATGACACCAACTTGTCTGAAGTTCCCATTCGGTTCAGGGTGTGAATAAATAACTTTCATTTAACAGCAAAAGTCCTCTCTACAATACTATCTACCAACACTTTTTGTCGAAATCTAGCTACTCTTCTGTTCACTGGCTTCAAGGATTTCATAATATTGTGCACCACCATAGAGCAAAACAATTTGTGTTGAATTTCCTTGAAGTTTGTCTTCCTTGTCATATTATTTTTTCAGAATATTCTCTACTTTAGTTGCTTAATTTTGGCCTACTTTCGATATGGATTGGCCATCAATCTTCATCATACCTTCATTACTAACTCTAGTTTCCTTAATTATTCTTCTAAGAACTCTTTGTGTACCAATATTGTGTTTTTTCCTTTGAGTTCTTTATCCGGCAGTTTGGCTTGCTTTATTTGTAATATTAACCATCTTTGTTTTTCTTTCTCTTCTACTGCTTAGTCTGGATTTTCCAAGAAGGTAAATACCTGCAGAACAAGGATGACACCAAGAAAAGAAAATGGTTAAAATCAGTTCAATTTTACTAACGTGGTGGCTCGAGGCCAAGATGATGGTCGAGCTTTAAGTCAGCTCCCATAGCTTGTTCCTATGCCCCCTCGGTGAAGTTGGACCTGCTCCGGCCAAGGGGGCAACCTTACCGACCGTCCCTGAGTCGAGCCCGTGGAGCTGTGCTGCCGAGTGCCGCACCGGCCAGTGATGTCTGGCTGCTACTGCTGGGTCTGCAGGGGTCTGCCCCCCCCCTGCGTAGGGGGAGCCAGCAGATTGGGCATTAGTCGGAGTTATCATCTGGCGGGGCTGCCCTGCAGCGGGTCCAGCGGTCATGAGGACTGTGGGATAGGCCGCGTTGTGAGGATACAGATGGCAGACGTCACCTGAGAGCTGCACCGCTGTGGTGCCGGAGGCCTAGACTGACGTGGAGGTGCGGGCGATGGACTTGGTAGGGGATGCTCTTCTCCCTCCACTTCCCCCCGTGGAGGGCCAAGTGAAGATACACTTAGTGGCTGGGCAGGGTGGAGGTTGTCGGCCCTCCTGGCCTAGAATTGGGGCCCAGTGCCTGGACTTGTTGGTGATGCTGCACAGGCCCATCCCCCCTCCCAGGGGTGCGTGGATGGTGCCGCACGGCTGCAGCAGCGGGCGGGTGGCGACCTGCTCAGCCGACCAGGGGCACCGAGCTGGTGTCCTGTCTGTGGTTTACCCACGATTTCCACGCCTGAGAATCTGGGACAGTAATGCGGGAACTTGCTGGCCTGCTGGGGCACCCTTGGGATCCGACTGGCCTTGCACGGCATGGGTTGGGCCTCGAAGACCATGTAGCACTATAAGCGGACAATCTGCTTTTGTTCTTAAAAGAGCCACAGCGCTCTGGGCCCCGCTGCCTAAAACTCCTCTGGCTGTATGGTGAGGTGTCCGGGCTTCAGGTTAATGAAGCCAAGTCCTGTTTAGTGAAGGTAAAAGGCAATGCTTTGGGTTGGGTCTGGTTTCCTAACATTCCTACTCGACACAATTCCTTTAAGTATATTGGATTAGTCATGTCTCACCTCCCGGATTTGGCCTGTGCACTTAATTTCTGGGGTCTGGACTTGCGGCTTGACCGTGACTTTGGCCGCTGGGCTTACTTCCACTGAACCCAATGGTGTGCTTGCCGCGATACTTGTATGTGCTAAGTAAAATTACCCCTATCGCATCCCCCGTAAATGGTTCCATTCTTCGACCATGGAGATTACCAACTTTGTGTGGGATGGGGGCCAGCATAGGGTGGCGTTTCAGTCACTCCGCAAGTCTCCTTTTGATAGTGGGCTGGGTTTATCGGATATCTACTTATACTATCTGACAGCACACCTGGTACCAGTTAATGACTTGTTTGCGGGTGGTGGGATGATCCACCTGGAAATACGCTCACTGGGGATAGATTGTCTGTTTGATCTTTTATATATTTAGCTCGTCTACCGAGTGCCCTGTCTTCCTGTACACGTGTGTCTCTTATCTGTTGGAGGGCGGCCCTTCACCTTACTGGTTGGACCCGCCGCCTAACTGGGATAATTCCCTTATGGCAAGTAATGTGGCTTGGTCAGCTATCGGCCCTGGAGGGTTTCGTGCTTTGGGACCATCTTGGGATCTCATACCTCAGAGATGTTTATAAGGGGGTTATATCAATTTATTTTACTAATGTAACATATACACTTTTCAGTAAGTAACAATAATGTTTTATTTTTTCATAAATATACACAGCATCAAAGAAGTATGTTGTAGGTACTTTGGTCTGGCAAGTGACTACTCTCCATGAAGAGCTCAATCCAGAGTGAAAACTATACATAAAATAGCATACCAAAATATTGGGGATTGTCTTTTGGCATGCACTGGACTGGACCCTAGCATGTAGATGCTCAGCTTTGCTTAAGTAGACAGCTCTGTGTGGAAGAGGCTTGGATTACCAGTACATGATATGTGTGGTGGGGGACTGGAGTCTGCAGAGTAAAAGTTGTATATAGAAGAGGCTTGACCTAACAAAAGATAATATGCCTTGTGAGGGACTGTCCTCTTGATGCTTTGTTTAGGGAGACGGCTTTATGTAGAAGATGGTCGGCCAACTTGAAGGTGGAAGGAGTGGCGGGGGACTGGCCACTTGCTGCAGAGCTTTGTTTAGGAGATCAGCTCCGTAGAAGAAGCTTGTGGTACTAAAAGCTGGTTTATGTGGTGGGGGACTGGCCTCTTGATGGTTATCCATACCAGTCAAAGTGGTTCCAGTGAACCAAGGAGTGCCGCGGATCAAGAGACTCTAAACATTGCAGATTTGTTTGTGGGGAACAGCTGTATTTAGAAGTGGCTCAGCCTACTAAAAGGTGGTGTATGTGGTGTGGGACTGGCTTTTTATGCTGAGCTTTGTTTAGGGAGACAGCTCTATGTAGAAAAGGCTTAGAATAATAAACGATTGTGTATGTGGTGGTGGACTGGCCTCTTGATGGTTATCCATACCAGTCAAAGTGGTTCCAGTGAACCAAGGAGTGCCGCAGGTCTCATCTCCAAGCAATACAATGTTCAATGTGTAAGTGTAACTGCTTGTAGAGGTCATCGAACATGATGGTTTTACCATTATCTCATATGCTGGTGAGACACAACTTATCATCTTGCTATCACAATACTCTTCCAGCATGGCCTCGTCCTTGTGTCTCTGCCATATAGAAGTTGCAAGGTGGATGGACTGGAACTGCCTTAAGGTCAATGCTGGAAATACCTAGGTGCTGACCTTGGGTTTGCATTTAAACATCTGGTCATCTGGTCAATGGCTTGGTAGCCTGTGGATCTGGGTCCTCTACCTGAAACTAAAGCTAAGGTTAAGAACCTGGGCATATTGGCTGGACAGAAAGCTGTCTTTGGACAGACAAATGACTACAGTAGTGGGGAAATGTTTTGGAATTCTCAAGGTGCTAAGAAAGATTCTCTGCCTCCTGCCAGAGCCAGCTAGAATAACCGTGGTTTAGGCTTTGATTGTGTCAAGGCGTGATTACTATAATGTGTTGTACCTGGGGGTCACACAGGATCGGATCAAGAGACTCTAAACATTGCAAATTTGTTTGTGGGGAGCAGCTGTATTTGGAAGCGGCTCAGCCTGCTAAAAGGTGGTGTATGTGGTGTGGGACTGGCTTTTTATGCTGAGCTTTGTTTAGGTAGACAGCTCTATGTAGAAAAGGCTTAGAATAATAAACCATTGTGTATGTGGTGGTGGACTGGCCACTTGATGCACATCTTTGTTCATTGAGTCAGATCCATGTAGAAGAGACTTGGCCTACCAGTACATCCATGATATATGTTGTGGCAGTAGATTCTTCATACTGAGCTGTCTTGAAGAAGAATGTTGCATATAGAAGGGACCAGGCCTAGTAATAGGTAATGCGTCTTGCGGGAGACTGGCCTATTCAAGCGGAGCTTTGTTTAGGATGACAGATGTATATACAAGAGACTCACCCTACTAAAAGGCGGAATGTGTGTTGTGGGGGACAGGCCACCTAATGCACAACTTTGTTTAGGGAGGCATATGTAAGTAGAAGAGGCTTGGCCTACTCGTTTCTGATGCTGGTTGATTGCACTATTCTGGCTGAGCATTGTTAAGTGAGACAGTTGCATGTAGAAGAGACTTACCCCAGTAACAGCAGATGCGTCTAGTGGGGAACTGGCATCTTCCCATTGAGCTTTGTTTAAGGGGAAAACTGCATGTAGAATAGGATTTGCTTACTAAAAGATAGTGGGGCTTATTTACAAGCCCCATGCGCTGTTGGTACGTCACTTTTTCCCATATTAAAAATGGCCTAATGGCGGGGCAGAGGGCTTGCAGATAAGCCCCAGTGTGTGTTGTACTGTGCATGCTTCATATACAATATACATTTGCAGTGTCCATTACATCATTACCCCATAGACCTTTCCAAACGCTCTTTTTCCATGGTGCCACATTTGAAAATCCTTAAAAGCCAGCTACAGTAAAAGTTCATAAGTGTTTGTCAATTCTGCATGTCTGGTTACCATTCCATTAATTCTCAGTGGAAGTCACTTATTACACTTAAACAATATAAACCATTACATACAACATAATGTTATGACATTTTTTTCCCTATTCACAATACACTATGTAAATAGCAGTTATTGGCTACCTAACCTAGTATTCAGCACTCCAACATCAGTCAACCACAGCGTTTTCACTGCCTTTTTTTAATACTTCTCCCATTCCATGCTCTTTGTGAAAAATACTCATTCAGCTACTGGCTCCTCCTGTGTTGAACTCCTGCATACCATAATCATGGTTATTGTGTGGATTGTGGGCCACAGCTTTACCTTTTGGACCAGGGAGCATGCCGAAAATTGTGGCATTGACTGCGATCTTCTCCAAGTGGACATTACTTGGAATGGCCGCAGAGATATGAAGTGGCATCAATTGATGCATAGGATTGAGAGCATTTTGGATTGGAAGCAGCCATACCTCTTGACTGTGCCCTGTAGTGGCAACAATCTGGGAACAGTCACAAGGGTTGGATTCAAAATCAAAATGAATGAGACATTGACAATTTTGATCACTCTCTTTCCCCCCACTGCCTTTGTATATTCCAACATATGTCAAGGGGAGAAGTGGCAGTGGTTATCTCAGTTTTGTCCAAAGATTAAGAAATCTGAGAGACATGTCAATAAAGCAATTTTAGCATTGCTCCGTCAGCTGGGGTCCATTCACCACAATAATATAAGCTTCGACATGCCAGGAGTGTACAGAAAAGAGAGAATCCTTTTCACATCAGAAGGGAATCGGATCTTTCTTAACAAGAAATGTATACAGTTCTAACTATAAGTGTGCACAACCCACTACAAGCACAAATGCTCCTTTCACAGCCACCCAATGAACAAATGATAGCATTTTCAAATATCTTTTTTTATGCCAATAACTCATAAAATAACCATCTATCTGGCCGTTTAAGGTGCAATTGTGGATT
The DNA here is from genome assembly GCF_964261635.1 of Lissotriton helveticus. NCBI lineage: Eukaryota > Metazoa > Chordata > Amphibia > Caudata > Salamandridae > Lissotriton > Lissotriton helveticus. The sequence continues at coordinate 1,268,046,208 of NC_136057.1, read as the reverse complement.
CACAGAGCAAATCAACCTTTTGAAAAAATTACTATTTTAATTGCTTTCCAAGTGTGTGAAAAGGTGTGTGTAAGTGGGTGTGGGGTGTGTGTGTGTGTGTGGGTGCAGTTGTATATGTATCTGCATGAAAGAGAATGTGGATGTGACTGTAGTAGTCAGTTTCTATGTGTGCAAGGTAATGTGTGTCTATGTGTGACTAGGGGTGTGTGCCACAGTGTGTATAACTCAATGTGTAAGAGTGTGTGCTCATGTATGCAAAGGCATTTCTCTGTGTGTATGTGAAGTTGCGAGTTAGTATGTATATGCAAGGAAACATGCATGAAGTTTGTGTGATCTAGATCCCTTTTAATGTCAAATAACAGAAAGTGGAGGATGTATCTCTTGTAGTGCCTGTAACTGAGTGTGGGGGTATTTGTGTAACTGTAGATGTGAATAGATGTGTGCAAGAGAATGCGTGTTCTAGTCTGTGTAAGTGTGCCTTTTGCTTTGTGTTAGTGAATGTGTGAGGCAGTTTGTGTGGCTCTGTGTGTGACATTGTGTTGGCGTGTGACTGAGTTTGTGTGTGTGAGGTTGAGTGTGTGTGTATGTGACAGGTTTTGCATGTGCTATTGTGTGAGTGTGTATGAGTGTGTAGTTGTGGAAATGTGTATGTGAGAGTGTCTGTTTTGGGTTGTGTGAGTGTGTATATGAGTGTGAGTGTGGTGTTGTGTGGGTGAATGTGTGTGGGGATATCGTGGGTGTGTAAGTGTGTGTGTGTGTGTGTAGGGGTTGTGGGTGTGTGTGTCTGGAGTTGTGTGAGCATGTGATTGAGTATGGGGTTTATGGGTGTGTGTGTTGAGTGTGTATGTTGTGTTTTGTGAGTGTGTGAGTGAATGTGTATGTGTGGGATTCAAATTTGAATTTTATTTTACATGCTTATTTAATAAAAAACATTGCATAAGAATTACAGTAAAAAGGAAAATTAAGTCTTAAAAATGCATCTTAAAAGTGAATAAAACCCATCTTAAAATCACATCAGAAAAGGATCATGGTACCAATGCTAACATGCGTATTACCCTCTGTTCGCAGCTTGGGTGAAGAATCTAATTGTCTGCATGTTTATTCCAATATTATCTCAGTTAAAACATGCTATTATAGCTTGAAGACATGTTCGAACTCCCAATGTGTTGAAGAAGTGGCACAGAAGTTGTCGTTGCTCAATCAGGAGTGAAGGGCAAATACAAGAAACATGTTATGGTTTCGGGGTCTTGGTGACAGCTTCTGCAGATTTGATTAGTTCCTTTTACAAGCCATTTTGGACATAAATCCAATGTTGGAAGGTCTCCCAAATGCAGCTGTAGTAATTTCAATTTCATGTGGGGTTGATAGCATGAACTTAAGTATTCCTGCTAGGCTTGGGTTTTATAGGAGTACACGGTAATCCATGAGTGTGTTCGCTTTGAGAAGGCATTTTTGTCCTCTAATAACAAAAACTTGCGGTTAATTTTGTTCACATGTTCCCTAAACACTTGAATTGAGACTGGGAGCTCCCCAGTCATTTGTTTGAAAGGACCCTATGCTGGACCGCAAGCAATCTTTATATGGGAAATATCCTGTATTCTGTCCAGAGCCTATGGTCTAGTGAGTCGTCCTTGTCCTCCCTCAATTTATAACAGAATTTAATAAAAGCACATTGTCTTTCTTCACAATTCGAATTCCAGCTTGATTTTGGCTGGCAAAGCGTTACCAGGTAGGCAAAAGCGTTGCCTGTACGTTTTGAAATTCAATGTTTCTAGCCATTCAGATTCACGACCACAGAGCTTTGCAGCTGTAGGCAATGGTGAGCAGAAACTTAGTTCTAAAAACCTCTAGTATTGGGAAGAGCGAGTAACCGCCTATCCTCTTTTATAGAGACAATAAAGCAGATAGAAGGGACCTTCTTTCACTTTCATTTGTTCCTTTTTGTCTTTTGTTGAAGTAAAATTGCTTAGCTTATCCAATTGCCTAGGTAGGCCCACCTTGGTTTTGCTGAGAGCACAATGTTGTCTGCATATCGCATGCTCATTAATGGTTTCCCCCCTAAACTGGGTGCATCGGCGGTCGTCTTATCCAGACCTTGTATGAGGTCTGCCAGTAAGAGGTTGAACAGGGGCCCGTACACATCCCTGTTTGAGGCCTGTTGAGGACTGTGTCTTACGAGAGACCTTTGTTCCATCAGCAATTTTTATCCTGATCCATGTGGAGTTGTTGAAATGCCTTCAGTAGTTTTTCTGGTATCCCCCAGGCCGGCTACAGGGGACCCAATGAGGCCCAGGGAAAAAGAGTACTTTAAATCCTGGTTTGTCGATGATCCCGTTGACAAAGACTTGCGATGTGAAGTCCGGTGTGGGGAATACGTCATGCAGCGGTTCCCAGGAGCTCTGGAGCTGCAATGCTAGAACCTGCATTGTTGTCAAGACTGCCATCAACAAGAGATTTGCGAGGCAAGGTTCTGCATCAGGAAAGCTTTGCAGAAGTTGCGGTTCCAAAGTGGGCTGAGAGGTCAATGCGCAGTACTTTATTTTGAGAGAACCCTTGCAGCAGAGGCGATGCATCGGTTCTGCTCAGATTTGAGCCACACAGTAGAGGAAATGCTGTGGTTCTGCCGGGTCCAAAGATGGACTGACAGATCACCTTTAGGCCCACTTCCAAGGGTCCTGGACTGGGGTAGCACCACTTGGCAGGGAAGGCCTCACCGATGGCACAGTCCAGGTGCTGGATTCTGGGTTGTTGGAGACTTCTGTCCCTGAGACACTAGTCAGGAGGCCAGCTAACTAGACTTTGGAGTCACTTTGGGCTCCTGGATCCAACAGTTGCAGGTCCAGCCCTTTTCATCCAGGCAAGAGGGCAGCAGGTCAACAGGGCAGCAGTTCCTTTGGAGCAGTATTATGTTCCCGGGTTAGGTCCATGGAGCGTAGTTGCTCATTTCTTACATTGCCCTAGGTTTTCACAATAGCATTTCTGCCTTTAACCTTTGCATATGTTTTCATGCACAACATTGCTGGATTTGTTCTTCCAAAACTACTTTGTTTAGATATCTAGCTTCACACAACATTATCATGATGCCTCGAACATCATGTAGAAGGCCTCTTTACTTACTATGTACAAATATCGTTCTATCTTCATCCACTGGGCGACAGAGCTATCTACATATCGATAATATCGCTAATCCACAATGTACATCGCATGGCTGTTTTCTTTTATAAATAATGAACATCCCGATAGATTAGCAGAGAGGGCACTTCAGCTGACACCGAGGGTCCCTGCATGCTGAGACTTGACTATGCAGCGATCTGACATCTCGTGATGGGTGTCCAGTTCTTGACCTAGACGGGGTATTTCAATCTCTCCCACCAGGTAATGGGGCTGGATTGTCCCTTGGTGAGATTCTTGGCTCTACACCCACACACACTCTAGGTTCACTTAGAGTCGGGTTTTGCATAGTATGAGTATGCCTGATTACTGCATTGTTTATATGCCTACATATATACACTGTTTTAGCACCATGGTAGAGCTGTACCTACTATTCACTCTTTTGGTGCTAGTAACCACTTTCATCTGCTTTTGTCTACTGATTATTGCATCACATGTATTCTATACAAGAATAACATTGGTTCAAAAAATATATTGAAAACGTCCCTCTTTGTATACTGTATATTTCTCTGAGCACAAGTAAGCACGAGTGACTGAGCGAAAGGTTCAAATCTGTTTCCATGAGTCCTGAGGAGTCAGGGTTGTCAACTTCAGTGGTTGCCAGAAACCATTTGCTCCCTGGTAAGGTTGTGGGGGCTTACAGTAGCACTGTGAGCTAGCTGGTCTCTAGGCCAACATATCCTGCGGGAGTAGCCCGGAATCAGTATAGGCACCTCACCCAAAGTTTGTGTTGACCTATGGATTAGTGAGAACTGCACAACATATGCCACCAACGTTGGCTGGGCTCTTATTTAAAAGTAAATCTGAGTAGTTCAGTCATGCTTTTCTCAGAGAATCCTACTCACCTCCAAACCTGAGACGTCCATGGTGGGAAGGAAAAATCCCGTAAGGAGACAGGTTGCACTCCGTTTTTTCAGAAACCATTTTCATCACAGACTTTTTTCACCTTTGTTTAAATGTTTGGCGTGCTCACTGATTCGTGCCAAGCCCACACTGCACGTGTACTACATAAACACAAAAGACGGCAGGGTGTCATTTTGACCCCACCACAGTGGCGACAGCCTCTTTTTTATAATGCCAATGCTACCATTATTTTTGAAATAATCCTTTTTATCATGTCTTGTTCATTTCACTGTGCAATCGTTTATATCTTTTATCCTTCTTGTTAAACTCTTTATCATGCAAGGTGATTGCCAATTTCCAAGTTTTCTCATGTCATGGCGGGCCATCCGAACCTCTCAACCACAAACACGTACTGATGCAAGAGTCCATTTAAGCAGTTTATTATTCCAATGCATTTCGGACCCTTTCTGGGTCCTTCGTCAGGGAACATACTGTAAGTGATAATAACACATATATTAGCAACCCACATTCAGAAACCACGAATTTCTTTTAAAAAAGCATTATTATTATGTGCAACTTATTAATCTTAAATGTTGTGAAACATCCTTCGTGCTACACTATCTCAAGTGCCCTTATTCCATGGGACCCGTCTACTTAGCAATGCTCCCTTTAGTTATTTAAAGAAATCAGTCACACCTGGACTTATTCACTCTCCCTGCGGGTCTCTACGATTTCATCAACGTTCTCTTTCCGTCCTAGTTCCGCCCCATTACTTCCACACAATGATTTCCTTAAAGCTGATGATAAAATTTGACGATTCCCCTCCGCCTCTCCTCTACGCCGATTCACTACTGCTCTGTTACAGCCCCTTCCCTGGTCTCGCCGGTTTCTTCCTTTAACATACCTGCTTAACTGACGACATCTCTCTCTCCTCGATGAAACTGGAGGCTATCCATACTGGGTGACTCCCCTTCGTTTATCAAGCTTTTTAACTAGCCTTCGTGAATACGACCCGCCCTCTCTCTTAAACCCACAGTGTGCACCTAAAACATACGAGAACAATCCTTCTTGGAGTGACTATGGGAAAGGTAGTCACTCCAAGAAGGATTGTTCTCGTATGTTTTAGGTGCACACTGTGGGTTTAAGAGAGAGGGCGGGTCGTATTCACGAAGGCTAGTTAAAAAGCTTGATAAACGAAGGGGAGTCACCCAGTATGGATAGCCTCCAGTTTCATCGAGGAGAGAGAGATGTCGTCAGTTAAGCAGGTATGTTAAAGGAAGAAACCGGCGAGACCAGGGAAGGGGCTGTAACAGAGCAGTAGTGAATCGGCGTAGAGGAGAGGCGGAGGGGAATCGTCAAATTTTATCATCAGCTTTAAGGAAATCATTGTGTGGAAGTAATGGGGCGGAACTAGGACGGAAAGAGAACGTTGATGAAATCGTAGAGACCCGCAGGGAGAGTGAATAAGTCCAGGTGTGACTGATTTCTTTAAATAACTAAAGGGAGCATTGCTAAGTAGACGGGTCCCATGGAATAAGGGCACTTGAGATAGTGTAGCACGAAGGATGTTTCACAACATTTAAGATTAATAAGTTGCACATAATAATAATGCTTTTTTTAAAGAAATTCGTGGTTTCTGAATGTGGGTTGCTAATATATGTGTTATTATCACTTACAGTATGTTCCCTGACGAAGGACCCAGAAAGGGTCCGAAATGCATTGGAATAATAAACTGCTTAAATGGACTCTTGCATCAGTACGTGTTTGTGGTTGAGAGGTTCGGATGGCCCGCCATGACATGAGAAAACTTGGAAATTGGCAATCACCTTGCATGATAAAGAGTTTAACAAGAAGGATAAAAGATATAAACGATTGCACAGTGAAATGAACAAGACATGATAAAAAGGATTATTTCAAAAATAATGGTAGCATTGGCATTATAAAAAAGAGGCTGTCGCCACTGTGGTGGGGTCAAAATGACACCCTGCCGTCTTTTGTCTTTTGGGGACGTAAAAATCCGCCTCAGCTGGTTAGGTATACCCTATGTATTGGCTGTAGGTTATTCAAGCTTGTGGGATCAAACTTTCCCACATTTGTGCTAACCCTATCTCCATAATATTCATTTAATTAATTACCTTTTTCTTTAACAATGACCAAACAAGCTGAGGACATTGAAGAACAACCAGTTATACTAAATATTACAGAAAATTGGACATGCAGTTACTCTGAAAATATGACATTACGGCCTCCCGGCAAAGTACACGAAGCATTCAGAACAGAGGTGTCTTGGGTTAAATTCCCGCCTGCGGATACTTGCACAAAATTATTTCACACTTACATCGAAGATGAAACACGAGAGGAATACTTTCCATACGTGGACATAGAAATTCCGTTAATGCAACAAGAACATTTAAATTGGTTTAAAGACGCCCTCCCCCATACTGTAAAAATGTGAGACTCGGTCCGCTCAATTAAGAAGGAGCAACTTGGCCGGTCTTAGCTGCTTATACACTGCATTATAATATTGCTAATTTAGATGCAGCAGAAATAACAACACTATGCGAGGGTTTAGTAAAGATTTACAGATACCTCATGCAGTTCATTATGCGAACACTGACAGTTAACCCTGTGTGGATGCCTCAAGCTGCACAACCTCAATTGGCTGCTATGGGTATCAGCCCTCAAACGCTGTATGCCATTATGGGAAAGGATCCCACCAGTCAGGAGCAAATTCCGTTCTGGATAGCACAGAAAACAAGCCATCTTGAAGCAGTTTTCCCACATACGGGACCGCAGGATAAACAAAGAATATTAACAATTTTCTTGCCAGGTGCTAAGATGGCAACGAGAGTGGATGCAGCTTGAGGAGCTCTGCAGTCCGCCCATCAAAAATCCGACTCAATCCTGCCCATGCAGCTGCCAAGAGCCGCTTCTGACGCCTGCAACTGGAGGCAGGAGAAGGTGGGAGAAAAATCCCTTCCCAGAAATCATACCGTTTACATCCCGCCAGGCCCAGGGACAATGATGAAGCTGGGCTTGGCCAGGCAGTGGCTGGCTCAAGCAGGCCCTACACCGCGGCTAACACAGATCGTCCTGGCTGCAGACAGAGGCGATCCCCGTGCACCCCTCCCTCAGACCCAGCTCCAACAAGAGGCATGCGGTGGATGAGGCCAGGTGCAGGAGGCAGTGCTGGGACTTCACGTGAAGGCAGCCCCCTCCCATAGTAGGACGGAAGTACCGAAGCTGGCGCACAACTGGCGCTGCATGCAGACAAGGCCGGTGGTATACAGATAGTGGGCTGTATCACACAAGACCGCAAGGTGAGAGGCGGGAGCACCAGGGCAAGTGTGAGGTCAGAGCCAAACGCAGGCTCGGCAAAACAGACGTGCAGATGATGAGCCCTGTCAGGGTCCATGTATAGATTCCCAGACCGGGCCCCAGCAGGAAGCAGTGGTGGACTGGAACTGAGAGAGACTCACCGAAACAGAGGCCCATGGATGTGGAAGGTAGGCAGGGACGCCTTACCAGGGGATGGGCCCTGTTGAATGCCCCAGTACACGGCACAGATGCAACTACAGGGGATGTTAACCCTCCCTCTCTCATAGAGACCTCAGTGCACAACATTAGCAGGGGGGTGAGGTGGACACCTGACTGAAGACATCTGGGCCTTGTTTCGTTGAGCCTGAATTATGGCTGCCTGCTGGATGAGTGAAGCCTGGTACGGGGGAAAACTGACATTCCCAGAGGTATCTCCCTTAACAAGTCATCGGGTGAGAAATATTTGCGATCCCTTAACTTGCCCAACCAGCATCACCATAGGAAGAGAAGACAAAGCCCACCAGAAGATGTAATATGCGGAGCCTGTAGATCTACTGCGGGGAAGCCCTGGTAAAGAAGAGGCCCATGCAGCCACTGTTGATGCTGGGGCAGCGTGACCACGCAGGTGCCTGAGGTGCAATGCCACACACCTGATCCCACAAACATTTACATAGACTATGAGCCCAGATATGAAAGCTACAGTTGTAACACAGAAATACACAAAACCACAAATATGCAAGAACATCTATTGGTGTCCGAAAAGTACATAGTATAAAATTACTGCGGTGTAACACTTTGAAATATATTGTTGACTTTCTGGAGTACAGCCTTGGGTGCGGGGCCCTACCCTTTGATGCAATCAGACCGCAGTGACATTCAGGAACACATGATAATTGGCCGTGACCGCCCAGCCATCCAGAAAGGACAAACATGGGTAAAGACAAGCCACAGAGAGGGGCATAGCAAATGAAAATAGATCACTATACGGCACAGGGAGGAGCCTCAAAACCAGATGCCACATGTGAGGCACCCTTGGAGAGTGACAACACACAGCCAGACCCCACTGGAGTCCAAATCCTTATGGCCATAGAGGCTACCAGTGTGGCCGCACAGGGCAAATCGTTGCAATGTCACTAGATATCGGACTGTTATGGGTCGACCTCCGCACTGTAGCAGAAAGATCCATAGCTACCAAACAAAATGTCACAGAGCTGCAGAGTGAGGTCTCCACACTGAAGACATCCCTAAAAGACTTATCCGGTGAATTCGGAACGCCGGTCCGAGGACGCAGAGGAATGCTCTCGGAAATGCAATCCCAGTTTTGTTGGATTTCCGGAGGGAGCAGAAGGGAAAGCCCCGGAACTCTTTCTGGAAAAATTGATCAAAGAATACTCCAAATTCGAACTCTTTACGATATTCGTAATCGAGGGGGCACACTGAGCCCTGGTGTCGCCACCCCCCTGGGTGCCCACCCCTAAACTCTCATTGCGAAGATCCTAAAATACAGAGACTGTGATTGCATCCTCAAAGCAGCAAGACGAGAGGTGGACCCAGTGTCCGGAAATCATGCAATCTGTATTTTCCCGGACTATACATGCTTAGTGCAACAGCAGAAAGAGTCCTTTGGAGGTGTGAAACATAAACTAAGGGCGATGAACCTACAATACATGCTCCTCTACCCGGCAAAGTTTAAGGTTATCCATGAAGATCGTGCTCTCTTTTCCACATCACCAGAGACTGCGTGGAACTGGCTGGAGATGCGTGGAGAGGGGAGGACCCTGCATCGAGGGGCATGGCGCGGGGGACTCCAGGCACTGGCATGATAAGAAAGAGCAGTGGCGGGGGTAGGAAATCCAGAAGAGCCTTGCACTCAGCACAACGAGTGGTTGTACATCAAGATGGATCCGTAGACTTGGAGCGGCCAGACTCCAGCAGCGAGGACAGAAGGTCCCTCAGAATTGACCCGATGGTACAAAAGTACAAGTGAGAGGCTGCAAAGGCCCTAGTGGAGGAAGTTACTGCATCGGGCTCCGATTCCAGCATGGTGGAAGTAGTAAAGGACACTCCCCAACCGGAGAACCCCTGAATCAGCTATGGACGGAGGCACCATTCATGAGAGGGCTTACTGCTGAAGAGACATGAAGAGTGCATGATATTGATAAGGGAGGTCGAGCTTTGTGTAGAACATAATTGGAGATATACTTGTCGGCCTGGCCTGGTGTGCAGATTGATCGAGATGGGCACTGCCACAAGATGGGCAGAAAATCCCCTTCCCTTTCTCATCTTTTTTAATACTGCCTTTCCTAACTCAACACTCATTCCTCCTCTACTTCTTCTTTCCCCTGACTTATTGATCTATGTATTTTCTTCTTTCACTGACAAATCTATGGTATGGATATCTTTGACAGATGAGTGAGAGGAAGATTGCCTGGGCGTGAGTGGAGAACGGGGCTGGGAGGGGGAACTGGTGGACCTACACTGCGTCAGTGACAGGTCCACCCAGAAGGCAATGGAAGCGTTGAACGTGTTTCAACAGGGTGATTAAAGGCATTATTGAGTTATCATACAGCAATGGTAAGGACCAGTAGGATGAATTGAGGAAAATGGTTTGCCCATACAGAGTCACCAAATGTCAGTCCACTGGACACTCTCCCTTTGAACTCATGAGGGGGAGATCTCCTCGTTCCAAAGATAACATGTATTGGCTTAAATGTACTAGGATTGTCGCCTGGTCGTGAAGGATGTTAAGCAGTCTCTTGAAATTAAACAGAGTAACTTGGTGTAGAATCATGCTGGAGCTTGCAAAGGGAGAAAAGTTAATTTGCAAGTGGGTGATATTGTTAAGGTCAGGAAGGGAAGATTAATATGCAAAGGAGAGAGCAGGTACTCGGCTACCCTCAAAATAATTAAAATTCTTTGCAATTCTGAACTATTAATTGATGGGAAGGTGTGGAATTCCAACAGAATTGCTTTATTCAAAGGACGTGTTGAGGAGGAGTATGCCAAGGATAAACAAGCACAGGTTTGTAGTTATGACTGGATTGATGATGTAGAAGACACCAAGGAGGTGTGTTCACCTAATGATTCTATCACTATTCCTTTCCAATCTTCGGATGCTTCCAGAGGGGCTGTGAGTACCGAATGTTTCACTCAGAGTGATCAAAGTGCAGCTACTACACATCTTAACTCTAAAAGTGTTGAAGGGGGAGAGGTTTCTCGGGCAAATGCTTATTTGTGAAACCTAAAACATTTGATGACTATATCACACCCATCTACAATTAATTTGTTTTGTGTAAATTGTTCTTTGTTTACGTTGTTATCTTGACATGTATTATTATCTTATATGGGTATGTATAATTTTAGGTTTAACCTAATATGTTTTCATTGCTACCTTGTATTGTTATTCATATTGTTTCTTGTATTTTATTTGTGTGCTTGTCTTTGGGGAAATGGGGAAGTGTTGTGTTAGTGCTCGAGGGTGTGCTCGAGCCAACCTTTAGTTAAGTTAATTCTAGAGTCTAGGCAGTGCTTGGTTTATAGAATGCTTGGGCAGTTCGAGGTACGGAGCTGCCAGCTGGTGGTTGAGTGTGCTCTTCGTTGCTGTTAGAGGGGTTTAAGTACTGGAATAAATCCTACAAATAATCCATCATGTGCACCAACACAGCCTGGTGCTGGATAACATTTTTGATGTTTGCAACTGAGCTGTATGTAGATATGGTGATGAACACGGGTTGTTGCTCATTGTATGTTTGGATGATGCTTAGTATGATTGCGTATCTCTTTATGTTCATGATAGATTGTTCATTCGCCATTGATGTTGGATGTATGTAGATGGTTTTCCTTTTTTGGGGGGGATTAGAGGCTTGGGAGGGACTGGAGGGAGTTGGGAATATATGGGAATGTATGTTTCATTTTATGCAGTGTCTACCCGGGGGGGGATGCTTCAATTGTTAGTTTTATGTTCACTGTTAGAAGCGCAGTGACGGAGCTATGGGCAAACGGAGTGAGGGTTTCCAAAGGCTATGAGCAAGGGGACAGTTCAAATTTATAATGTGGAATGTAAGGGGGCTTAATTCATTTGTGAAGCGTTACAGAGTTGAGACTTATCTACGGAGACTGCTCCCATTCCAAGGGTACGGTTATACAGCAGTCGTAGAAGGGAGATATGTAATAGTGCATGGCATACTGGATGGCGTGGAGATGTGCCTTGCAAATATCTATGCCCCAAATGTGGATGACAGTGAGTTCTATCTGGACCTAGAGAAACTATTCCTCCCATATATGTCGATGCCGTAATTATGGGCAATGGATTTTAATTGCGTACTAGATGGCAACCTGTCAGGTGCCCCACAAGACTTACCTTTGCTTGTGAAGCAATTCTGCAGAGACGACAAGAGCGCCCGCCCCTGAACCCACCTGACCCCCGTGGAATGAATGACCCACCAGGGATGAGATGGACACAGGGAAGGGAGCCTGGATGCAGAGGCTTGATAAGGGTGTGGAGCTTGCGGGTGTCTCGGTGCCAGCTGGGAAATCAGAAAGAACCAGATCAGAAAGGAACCACCCCTCCCACTTCCTGCGCAGCCCACCCACTCGGTGCCAGCTGGGAAATCAGAAAGAACCAGATCAGAAAGGAACCACCCCTCCCACTTCCTGCGCAGCCCACCCAAGCACACACAGAAGCAACCTTTTCCAGGAACTCACCAGTGATGCTGTAGTTTGTGGTTTTCAGACTTCAATCAGCTTCTAACGAGGATAACCAAGTCGAGGTGCTCCAGCGCGAGACAACCAAGCTAAATGAATAGGAAGGCGCTCCTGCGCGTGTAACATAAATCAGGTCTCAGTCTCTAGTTCAGTGGCATCCCTAGTAAGCAAAATATACTATGCACAAGGCTCAGTCCAGCAGAGCTATTTCTCCCAGCAGCGCTCCTGCGCGATAGAGAAACCAATGTTGAAAATAACAAAAAGAAAACCCTAAATGTAAAGCACTCCTGTGCTGTTACCCTTAGCCATAAACAGCACTCCTGCGCAACTAGGGTGCTGGGGGCCGAAACGTGTGGCCCTATATCGTGCTCTAGCGCGGTGACCCACACGGTAAACAAAGCAAGCGCTCCTGCGCGGTGGAAACAAACCAAAAACAAAAGTTCCAGCGCGGCGTATACCAGCTGTGGAAATGCGCAACGCGCGGTGACAACAGCCGGTGAACAAAGCTCCAGCGGGGTGTAGACGGCTAGGGGAAACGGCGCTTCTTCTCCAAAGCCGTGTCACAGGATACTCAGGGAAGAATTCGAAGCCCTGAGCCGGCGGGAAACGCGATGGTTATGCGTTTCACCCGAAAGTGCTTCAGGATCCTCAGGCCAGCTGTCCAGGACTAGACCGGGACGAACCTCCGCCCGGAAGTGAGTATTCTGGTGTTTCTGTGCGTGCATGCGGGGATGGCAGGGAGCGGCCAGCGCCGCGAACCATGACACAACCTAGATAGTCCCCCGAAATGACACACAAAACCCAACATGTCAGTGTCTCTACGAGAGGTGATGAGCCACCTTACCTGTGTCGACATTTGGCTTGAAACGCACCCCTGCATACAGGGGTGCACCTGCTATACATCATCCTGAGAGATCTCTAGTAGACTTGACCGCTTCCTACTTTCAGATGAGACTCCGAAGCCGTGAAACAGACCCGATTACTGGGCCACTTTCTGTCAGACCTTACCCAGATATTACTGGAATGGGGGCCAGAGCGCAGTAGGCTTAAGGTCCCATTGTGGCGTCTAAGTCCGGAAGCCCTCCGAGACACAGTATTCCAAGAAGAGCTTATGGAAGCCATTTCAGCATTTCAGGGTTCATCAACACAAATTGGTTGACCACAAACAGTAGGGGAGTGGGATGGGATACACTCAAGGTAGTAACTCGAGGAGAATGTTTATCCAGAATAGAGGGGTCAAGGAAATGACTAGAACCGGAATTAACCGAAGCTGAAGACAGGTTGACTAAATTGCAGAATTAGGGACAGGCACCGTAACCAGGTAGTGACTCCATCTCGCAGGCGCAGCGCAGAGTTGGTGAGGTATGGGACAAACTGGATTGTTTCACCAGGCGAGAATATCGTCAGTTGCACCACAGAGAAGGTGACAAATCTGGGATGCTTTATAACCCGATTCCTGAGCAACTCAACTCGACCCCCAAAATAGAAAATGTTGGGTGTGCCGCACCTTCCCACTGGCCCTAGGCCCACCCGTCTCAATTGTACATCTGATGCAGAGCTTTTAGCTCCTATGGTGTGCACTCCCACCGCCCCTGTTGCTCCCAAGAGGCAATTGTTAACAAAAACAGTAAACTTTACACCCAATGTGGGTTGCACCATCAGAAATCAAAATGCAAGTATCACAATAAAGAATGTCCAAGAATTGTTGTGTCTTGTTTAGTTTCTTCTTTATTCAGTTTTCTTTTAATCAGCCAACGCGTTTCGTTCAAAGAACTTCATCAGGGCGTGCTGGCTGTGTCAAATATGCACAGTCCTCACATCATGTGTATCCAAATTCTGTGTCCTTTGCAACTTGCAAACGGAGACTTCTTTTTCTTAGGAGAGGACGCCACTTTTTCGATCGGCACATTGGCCATTTACTCTGATGAGGACACAGAATTCCTGTCCGAGGATATAGAGAGTTCCTCTGCGGCGTGCCCTTCCCTCGTCTCACGAGGAACAGGAGGCATTACAAAGTATGACTCGATGTAAATCCCCGGGCTCGGTTGGCATTCTGGTGGAATTATATCAGACATACACCGATCTATTACGTCCGAGACTAATTGAGACCCTGCAGGAGGCCAAACGAGTGGGAGCCCTGCCACAATTCCATGGGGGAGGCACAGATTGTTATGCTCCCGAAGCTGGGCAGAGATATACGTGGCCCAGGCCCATACAGACCCTTGGAAATGTTGGGCGTTGACACTAAACTACTCACCAAGGTTTTGGCAATGCGCTTAGGTAGGGTGGTGACCTATCTGGTACATGAAGACCAGTGCAGGTTCATGCCGGGAAGAGGAACACATATGAAAATACGTCACCTCTCACATGTATTACATTCAGAGCTGGTAGCGAGATCCGTGCGTCAGCAGTCGCCCTGGATATTGAGAAAGCATTTGACACTGCAATGGGAGTATCTGTGGGAGGGCCTGAGAAGAATGGCAGAGTATACATGACCTGGGTTAGATTTCTCTACTTGAAATACTCAAGTTGGATATGACCTTACTATCTTGTGGGATTGCTGCAATATGCGGCACAGTGGTGGACAGAGGGCCACAACGTAGAAAAAGAATTACTGGCGGAATTGGGCAGCAGGACAAAACTGCTGAGATGCCTCATGATGGGCTCCCAGACCCCTGGGGACTGCCGGCATGCAATCCGACAGGTAGCAGAGGCTTGGGAGCAATCGGTTACCCTGGTTCTCCGCAGAGCTCCATATGCTAACGCACTCCCATTTTAATGGCTACAAGGTTTTCACCGAATCCTGTAAGTCATGGATATTACAAAGTGGTATGAGGGGGGATGCATGACAGCTGGGGGCAAGTATATGAATGGGACCTTCTTAACATTCGACGAGGTAAGAGAATTGTTCCAAGTGCTGGAAGGTCACTTACACTATGCAAAAATTTCACGCACAGTTTGGACCTTGTTTCCGGAGGAGCTGAAAGAGACCCATACATTAGCATTGTTGCTTAACCTGGGGTCCACCAGAGGGCTAATTTCACGCATATATAAAGCTCTGAAAGAAGATCACATGGTGGAGACATCCAATGTGAGAGACAGATGGGTGGCGGACTTACCATCCCCACTCACTGTGGGTGAATGGATGAGGGCATTTGCACCGGTATGCAAGGTAGCCAGCAATGCAAGGTTCAAACTCACTCAGTTCTACTACCCACACCACACATACCAGACACCTCAGAGATTGGCACGTTTTTCCCCTGGGCAATCCTTGGCATGCCCCAGATGTGGTACGGACGCCGCCACATTTATTCATATGACCTGGAGTTGAGTTCTGCCCTCAACCATATTGGCATTAAATGATTCAGATGCTCCTTAAAGCCACAGTAGTGCGAGTAGAGGCTTCCATCAAACAGTGCCTACTAGGAGTACTTCCAACACCAAAAAAGACGACTTGCATGCGTTACAAATTTGGAACCTCTAGGCCTAGTGCTGGCTAAGTGTCGAACTGCCCCCCTCCCACACCCTTAGTATGGACAAATGGAGGGCAGACATGCAGGAGTGGGGTGTAGCTTGGGTGTGCCACCTTAGAGCCGTGCGTGGGTAAGAGAATGCAGAGAGAGATCTGGAGTAATGGGGGCACATGCTGGAGGGATTGCTGCCAGCGATAGACCAGAATGAAAGGGAGGAGGGCTCAACACAGATGTCCAACCATATTATCCCCACACCAAACCCAGAGATTACAGACAACCCCCACATGGAAAAAAAGTTTTTAAATAATAAAAAAATAATAGCCTTATTGGAGGGCAGAGGTAGCTATTCCCTCAACCATCTGGTAACACAATATTGGATTCCAGATTGCCCTGCCCTAGATGATTTTTATATTTTACCTATATGATGGGTTCCATCACTATTCACTGCCAAGGTTCCTTTTTTTTTTTTATAGTCATAAGATTCCCAGCGATGAAACTACTGAGTGGGACATAAGGACACGCTACCGGACTGCCAAGATATAACATGTTAACAATAGCCTGCCAGGGGGGGCGTGGCCAAGCAGCATGGCCAACAGGACGTGAGCTCCCTTAGCTCCCGGCCGGCCAGCAAACAAATCCTGAAATAAACATCATCCTGGGGCACTCGGACTGCCAACCTGCGGTCCCGGAGACCTGACTGCTTTTGGGTCCCGCTGATGACGGAGGGTGGAGCTGCGGACGCCAGCTGTCCGGGAGAAGTGACCGGGCCGCGTTCCGTCGGAGGGGTGAGCTACGCGAGGCCGGTGCTGAGGCCTACGCGGCCTCCGGCCGAGATTCCCGGCACCCACCCCAACGAATTGCGGGGGCTACAGGAGGAGCCCGCACGCAGCTCGGCTCTTCTGGACGGCCGATCCCAACCCGGGAGGCCCATCGACCACCCTGTGGGGCTGAAGCGGCGCCCTGAGGGGGAACGGGGAGCTGGAGCGGGACGTCGGGACCCCCCGGGACCCACCGCATACAGGAGCTGCGGCGTGGGGGGCGCGGCCACATCCCGGGGCCGTTGGCGCTGAGGAGCCCCGGAGGGCCCTCGGAGCTGCAAACTGTGAGGGGAAAAGGCGCCTTCCGGCCGGAGGGCGTGGCCGAGTTGTAGTCTGCCGGAATCAGCCTCCACGCGAGCCTGGTGCTGCGGCCTAGTTGGGGCCTGCCAGCTAGGATCCTGCACGGCCGCAGAGACTGGAGGGGGCATCCGAGGACGGCCGGAGCCCCTGGAGCACCTCTGATCCTGCCCTGGTGCCTATCGACCGGATCGGATGATTGCGGCGACATCTTGCTGTGGAGGAGAAGCCTGACTGCGGGGCTGGACTCCCAGGAGCCCTGTGGCTGCTGGCTGGTGATCCTGGTGCCGGGTCCCTGGCTCTAGCCCAACTTCATCGGTGGTCGCGGGGGGCCCCTGTTGCCATTGGGGACGCCCGACAGCGGTAGAATCCTGGTGGTTACTGGGCCCGCTATCAAGGAGGAGCCACGCCGGTGGCGGCGGGCGCCATTGCACTGGGGGAATCGGCCCGTGGGCCCGACACAGCTGCCTGAGCCTAAGGGGTGTTCGCTCTGGGACCGAGGGGCCCGTAGTGGCTGCCGGAGACCCCCGGCATTACTGTTTTGCGCCAGTGAGGATTTGGCGGAGAAGCGGCGGAGGGAGTGCTCGGGGGCCGTGGCCCCGTTTGCCCAGTCCTCTGGGTGAACCTACGGCATGAAGGAACCCCCTCGTTTGGAGGCCTCCCTGGGCCTCCCTGAACCTGCGGGGTCCGGTCACTGAGCAAGGGCCCGTGCTACCCCTTGGCCGCGTGGTCCCCCTGGTGGACTGGTAGATGCCCTGTGGTGACTGTGGGGACTATCCTGGACGTTTGCAGTGGCCCCGGCTGATCGTGATGGAGACGGCGTCCTCCCCCTAGAGCGGCTGCTGCGCTCTTGAAGTAGCGGTGAGTGGGACCTACACTAGTGAGCACTAAGCGTGGGCGTAAAATCCGTTCCGCTCGCGGAATTTGCAGATTTTCGGCAAATTCGCAATCCGCGAACTCTCGCGAATTTGCCGAAAATTTGTAAATTCGCACGCTGCGGATTTTTTTGCTTGGTGATACAATATTGCGGCGCACGGCGTTCACTTACCGTCATTCAGCGTTTGCAGAGTTGTTTTTCTCCATATTTTGCGTGTGCTGTGCCATTTTGGATCTTGCTGCGGGATCCCGCGGGAGTTTGGAAACCGCAATTACGTTATCGCGGCTTGCCACCTTGCACAGCACGCATCGCGAGAGTTCACAATTGCGAACACGTAGATGCGGCGGGCAGCAACAATCTCGCACTTGCAATTCTGCACAAGAAATCCACCAGCAAGCAGCATAAACCTTCTGAAAATGATGAATTTTATCAGAATAACTCCTCAGGTTGACATTTACCTGCACTTTTTTTTGCAAGGAGTCCATTTTGGGGGGGGGGTGGGAGGAAGAAGTGCCCCACAGTCTCCAACTTCCTGTTCCTATCCAGCAGGCTCCTCCTAGTGCTTTGTTCATGTGCTGGTCACTTTCATTTGGATCTTGACCTGGAAGGATTACTTTTTGTGGATGCTGCTGGATATTTGAATTTGAGAATCGCGCGAAATTGCAGAAAAACGATTTTTGCAAAACTGAGAGCACTCAGCAGGTGCAAAAGTTCAATCTTATCATTAGTAACCATTCCCTCTAGTGCTTCCTGAGGGGCCCCTCCAGAGTTCAGTTGCAACTATTCTATGACCCTGCTCTGACCCTCAAAGCAGGCTCAGAGAATAGCTACAAGTATGCCACAAAGGTCCTGCTAAAAATAATTAGACTGCAACAGAAAGCAATTACAGATAAGGAAGCAGGTGCCAGACTGGAAGTTCAAATTCAGTGACACATTAATCAATCAGCCCCTAATTCATTCATGTCAGTTGAGGCACGGCAGGTGTGCTTTTCTCCCCATAATCTACAGTGATGAAACAGAGGATGGCATGGGTGAGCCAGAGGGTGGCAGTGGTGAAACAGAGGGTGGCAGTGGTGAAAAAGAGGGTGCTGTGATGAACTAGACGTAGAAACAACATGGTCGCGACCGTTGCTACCCGACAAGTAAGTTTGCGTTTGCGAACTGGTAAAAAACCCTAGCGAAACGGCAGAAACACTTGCGAACCCCAAAAAAAAAAATCCGCATAATTCGCTGATTTTGCGGATTGCGAATCCGTAAATACGCAATTTCGCGGATTGCCAATTCACAAAATTCGCCCATGCGCACCTCCAGGGCAGAACAGACTGGGGGTGACCCTGTAGGCCCTGGGATAGATCGTGGGGCACATCACCTGGTCGGCCATCTGGGTGGCATCCCCATACACTCCTACAATGCGTAAAGACAGGATGGCCCGAGCGTCACAGCCAAACACCATCATGCAGTACACCACTCAGCGGCTCCCGTCTCAGCGCATTACGGGCCAATCCGGTCAAGATGGTGAGGGAGATGTCCCCGGCGGCACTGGTGAGCCCTCCCGGGCAGAGATACTGAAGGCGATACAGGGATCCCACAGCGCCTTGGAAAGACAGATAGAGACAGTATCCATTGACGTAAATCTCCTGAGAGCCGATCTCCGCAAGGTAACGGATAAAGTCACGGAAGTGGAGGGGAATATAGTCCAACTGCAGGAGGAGGTGGCGTCCCTCAAGCAGACAGTTTCGAGGCTCTCTGTCTCTACGGGTGAGCTGGAGCGCAGGGCGGAGGATGCTGAAGGCCGGGCGCGCCGCAGCAACATCAGAGTTCTTGGCATTCCGGAGCGCGCGGAGTCGTGGAATGCTGAACGCTTCTTGGAACACTGGATCCGCACCACACTTTGTCCTACACGGCTGTCGGAGGTGTTTGTTATCGAGCGTGCACATAGAGCGTTAATCCCGCCGCCGAGGCCCGGCGCCCCGCCGCAGGCTCTTATCGCTAAAATCTTGAACTACTGAGACAAAGACTGCATCCTGAGGGCAGCGAGGGAGACGGCGGATCTCACCTTTGAGAATTCCAGAGTGTCCGTGTACCCGGATTACACCAGCCAAGTCCAGGAACAACGAAAATCCTTCTTGGCGGTCAAGCAGAAACTGCGAGAAATGAACCTCCAGTATATGCTCCTTTACCCCGCCAAACTCAAGGTCATTTCCCAAGGCAAGGCGCACTTCTTTGAGGGTCCCGTAGAGGTATGGGAGTGTCTGGAGATCAGGGGGGACGCCCTTCCGTCGGGGGAACGTGGGGAATCCAGGAAGACGTGGGGGACTCGTGCACGGAACCGTGGCACTAGACGCTGGCGCTCGACAGATGACACTGACCATGACGAGAGGCGAAGAGTCATGGTGGGAGACGACGGTGCCCTCCGAATGGAATCCTCGGACCCTGGAGATCTCCCTGAGGTTCGATGAGATCACCCCCAGGATGAAATACTGGTCCCGGACACTTTACCGCCTCCTATGGATGCCCTCCCACCTACCGTGGACACGATCCCTGAGACGGCGGGGAGCTCATCAACCGTGGCAGAGAGCCGGTCCTGAGGGAAATTCTGCTGTCCTGTAGTTGGTCCCGATGTGGTGACCGCTGGCGGGATCCCTTGGATCACATCCTATTGGTGACAATGGGGGGCTCTGTTTGCTTGGATAATATTGACCTGGTGGGGGGGTGGGCACTGGGGAGGGGCGGCTGTCTCAGTTGATATGAGTGTTTCCATTGGGTATGAGTCCGAGTTCCACATGATTGTTGCTAGTGCTGGCAAAGCTGGGAGCTGAATGGGGGGGAGGGATTTCGTTTCTTTTCTTTCATAGTTGGGGAGGTTTAGCCCATCTGGATATCTGGGAATGCTGTGTACGTCCTGGCACCGGCAGGGGAAGGGCATATTAGCGTGTTTAGTTGTTGCAGAAATATTGCTCGTGGGTGAGGGGTGGTTGGGGTTGGGGTTGTGGGGGGAAATGTTGGGGCGGATTGTTGCAGGCATCAGGTGTATCACAGTTCGGGCACAGGGTTGGAGGGTCACAAGAAGTAGAGCTGTAGGCCCGGATGGGCGCTATCATCGGCCATGGCACACAAGTTCTTAAGCTGGAACGTGAGGGGGCTAGGCACATGTACCAAGAGGCACAGGGTTTTATACTTCCTCCGAAGACACGGAATCTCAATTGCATGCATGCAGGAGACCCATCTAGATGATGAGGGAGCCCGAAAGTTAGGGAAAAAGTGGAGGGGCCAAGTGTTTCACTCCTCCTTTTCTACGTATGCTAGGGGGGTCCTGATTTGGGTGGCCCCTGGGGTCCTGTTTGCCGTCCAATATGTGGAGGCGGCTATCAATGGCAGGTACCTGCTCCTGCGGGTGAAGCTAGACGGCAGGGAACTCTCAATATTGAACTCATACGCACCCAATGTGGACGACCCTGACTTCTTTTTTCACCTACAGGAGGTCCTTATTCTGGACCTGGAGGCCCCTCTGCTTTGGTTCGGGATTTTAATTGTGTATTGGACCCAGTTTTAGATAGATTCCCACCTCGCACAGGAACGAAACCACGCATGACAGCCCGACTTCGGGAGGTGATGCAGAACTTAGGGGTCAGCGATGTGTGGCGTCTGGATAACCCGACACAGAAACTGAATCCATGTTTTTCCCCCACTCATAACACACATAGCCGACTGGACAGGGTTCTGGCTGCGAATGTGGATGCTTCTCTCTCCATAACGATTACACATCAGGCCCGTTTCTTGTCCGACCACCCTCCAGTGACATGCATTGTCCAGTGGGAGAGCCAGCCCTCCCGCCCTCGAACCTGGAGGATGCCGATAGACCTCTTGCAGGACCAAGTGGGGAGGGACCATGTGGAGACCGCCCTCACTAATTATTTAGACTTGAACTGGGAGGGGGGAGATCTTGCCTATTCTACCAAATGGGATACCCTGAAGGCGGTAATACGAGGCGAATGTATGGGCCTCACCTATGGGGTCCGGAAGCAGCTGCTTCGAGACTTACGTGAGGCAGAGGATGATCTTCTGCACCAGCAAACGTTGCCAGATCCCGACGACATGAATCAGGAGTCGGAACAGGCAGCCTGATCGTGTGTGCATGGCATACTGAATCGGTTAGACAAATACACTCTGGGCCAGTATCGGCAGCGTCTCTATCGTGAGGGAGACAAGTCGGGCCGGCTATTGGCCTGGATTCTCCGGCGTGAGTTCACCCCAGAGAGGATTGTGGCCCTGAGAGAGCCTGCGGGAGGAATGGTACACTCAGAAGTGGGCATTCTCCGGGTCCTCCGATCCCACCTGCAGGCAGTATACGCCGCGGATCCCATGGTTACTGAGGCCTCCTTCCTCCCTTATCTCCAGGGGCTCACCCTCCAGACACTTCCGAAGGAAGCCGCAGAGGAACTAGATGCAGTGTTGACGCTTCGTGAGGTGAAGGCTGCAATGGCTAGCCTGCCGAGGGCTAAATCCCCGGGAGGTGATGGCTTCCCCCTCGAATTCTATCAGACATCCGGGGAAACTCTTGCCTGCCTCCTCTTACAAGTGTACCTAGAGGCGTTTGAACATGAAACCCTTCCGTCCAGTATTAACCAGGGCGAAATCTGTATGATCCTGAAGCCAGGCCGAGATGGCTGCGACCCTGCGGTGTACCGGACCATCACCATAATAAACACGGACGTGAAGATTTTGACCAAACTATTAGCGCCGCATATGACCCACCTGGTAACCCTCGATCAATGTGGGTTTATCCAGGGCCGCAACACCGCCATGAACTTAAGGCGATTGAATCACATTATCCATGAGGTACGCGACAGGGAGGAGCGGATGGTCCTAGTGTCGATTGACCTCGCTAAAGCGTTCGACACCGTTGACTGGGGTACCTGCTGGAGGTCCTCCAGGTGGTGGGGTTGGGCCCCGACTTCTGTCGCTGGGTCCGCATACTATCCAAAGCCCCTCGGGCCAGGGTGCGGCTCGGTGCAGCACGATCAGAGGAATGGCTCTTGGGACGGGGCACGCGGCAGGGGTGTCCCCTCTCACCGCTCCTTTTTGCCCTGGCGATCGAGCCTTTGGCGGTCCACGTCTGAACAGAAATGACGCAGTGGGGTATCACAGTGGGCGACACTTGCAACGTGGTCTCCCTGTATGCGGATGACGTCCTCTTTTATTTAATGGCCCCACGGGAGTCGTTGCCCGTCCTGCTCCAGCACTTGGACTGCTTTGGTGCGGCTTCGGGTCTGAGAATTAATTGCGGGAAGTCCCTGATCTTCCCCCTGGCGGGTTACGGTACGGGACCGCTGACGGACCTGCCGAAGCTAGGGCTGCGTTGGGAGCAGGAGGCGTTCCGGTATCTCAGGATCCATGTGACTCCAACAGATGCTCAGTTGTTGGCCCGTAATATCGAGCGGGTTCTTAAATCCTTACAACAGTCGGTGTCTTTTTGGAACTCCCTGCGACTCTTCCTTATGGGGCGGCTAGCCGTCGCAAAGATGGTGATGCTCCCTAGGACGCTCTACGTCCTTCAGAATTCTCTTTGCCCGCTCCCCCCGTGAGGTTTTGGCACACTTAACACGTTGCTTACTTCGTTACTCTGGGCAGGACGGCGTAGCTGGGTTGCCCTCCATACCATTGTCCGGAGCTGGGAGGAGGGGGGCCTAGAGGCGCCGAGATTTGACTTGTACTACTATGCGGAACAGCTGTTGCCGGCTGCACGGTGGTGCGCGGATGTTGATAGTTGGAAGATGGAACTTCTGGCTGGCAGAGCTGACGAGCGGGCATTGCAGGTGGCATTAATGCGGGGACGGGGAGCAGACGAGGCCCTGCCGTATGTGGTACGCTACACTGCCGAGATCTGGCAGCGATTCGTGGAGAGAATATTGAGATGAGTTCCCTTTCATAGGGAGTTGCCGGTGTGGATTCTGGCCCCTATAGTTGCCATGGAAGAACACATGTCCTTTCGGGACTGGCGAGTAGAAGGCTGTGAGACTTTGGCGGACCTTTACCCCGATGAGTCATTCGTGTCCTTTGAACAGGCCACGGAGGCCTTCGGACTGGGAGAGGGGCAATACTTGCACTACAGCGGCCTTCAGGAGGTGGCAAGGGCGGCCTGGCCCCAATTCCCTGAGGCGCCCCCGCTGTCCCATACCCTGAACATCCTCCTTTTTTGTGGTAGAGGGCGTAGACTGATATCTTTGCTGTATTCAGCCATGCAACAGGATTCAACTCCGCCGGTTCGGCGCTCATGGGTGGCCTGGGAGACAGACCTTGGGGCCACTCTGGACCCGGGACAGTGCAAGCGTATAGGAAGCCTCACACGTAAGGTGTCCTGCAATGCGAGGTTCAAACTAACACATTTCAATTTTATGCATCGCACCTATTTGACCCCGATTTCCTTGAAGCGTATTTCAGAGGACAGGGAGGACAACTGCCCCAGATGTGAGGTGGAGAGAGCTGGGTTCCTACACCTCGCCTAGGACTGCCCCTTGGTCAGAAGCTTCTGGATAGCGGTGGTGGGTCGTATACACGCCGTAACTGGCCTTCGGATCGACCTGACACCGCTTCACTGCTTATTAGCCCTGGGCCCTAAGCCTAGAAAGAGGAACCTTTCCTCTAAGCTATTGCAATTAATGTTGGTGTTGCCAAGGTGTAGGGTAGCGATCACCTGGATGGGGCGGAGGGCTCCTGAGATGTCAGCCTGGCTTAGAGATGTAAGGAAGTGGTCTCTGGCCGAAGAGACGCATATGCAGCATACACGCAGGGACGAGAAACTGCAGGAAGATTTGCTCGCATGGCAAGTCATGTGTGCCACGGGGTTGTCTCACAGCGATTCAGATGGCACGAGTGCTGAACTATTTTCTTCGGGGGGGTCGGGGTCTGATGGGGAGGGAGAGTGGAGTGTAGAGGTTGGGTCCGTTCTGGTATAGTGCTATGCTTGTTCCTCAACTGTATCTCCTGTTATCAATGGGATTTTTATATCTCTCATGGACGCAGCCTGAACTGTGAGTTCTGTACCCAATAGTGCCATAATGAGGTCATCAAACTGTATACACGTCTTATATTATTGATGCCATTTGTAGAGGGGATTGTTTTCTTTGTTGAAAAAATCAAAATAAAGTTTAAAAAAAACAAAACAATAGCCTGCCAATGATACACTGTACCATATGGCGAACATGTAATGTGACCTCTATGCAATGTTGCAATAAAAACAAGTTTTAAAAAAATTGCTTGCCTATGGGGATGGCCCCCTTGGTGGAAGATTGTGCCACTAGGGGTACGGTCTTCGCTGCATTATACACCAGAACTCATGGTAGCCCTTCAATAGCAGTTCTACCTGATGTACTGAAACAGGTACAGAATGAGTACGGGGCAGGAACTACCCTGGACTTAGGGATGAAACTGATGGGCAATTTTGCCACGGTATTGACCTTTATGTTAAGTAATATGAAAGGGGAAGCTGCAGCATTGGTTTCACACCAAGGCCTGAGGGAGTTCCCTCCTGCACAGCAGGAGCAGAAAAATTACCTAGACTTCACTTATCGAGGAAACCTATTGTACGCTAGGCAGAGATAATTTGGGAGCCAGAACCAGGAAGCCCCAGGTTAAAAGTAATTCTGAAAAGGATAACTTTAAGCAAGCTCCCGATACTTCCAAGAAGAAATGGGATAATAAACAACAAAATAATAGACAAAATAAGACACAATCACGGGGTGGGTCTCCTCACCAGGAACCTACTGGCAGAAAATACAAACTGAGAAACCATAATAATATTAAAAAGCCTTATAGATATCAGGATACTGATACTCATTCCCCTCATTCCTTTCAGGACTCATCCAATAGAGGTTCAGAGAGAGGTGGACGGTCAGAGCGCAGATCAGAAGAGTGCGTGAAGCCGAAAAGTGAAACGCATCACACTTCAGATATCATCCTTAAAGAGGACAAACAAAAGACTCAAAAACCTCAGTTTAAAAAAAAGAAGGTAGCGGGGATTAAAATAAGATATGCCCAGTCTTCTCAGGACTTTGCTTCTGAAAGGGGAGTGGGCAGTAATGATGCTGGACAGCACAGCAGAAGTCAGAATAGCTCACCGGAACCTGATGGATTTTCTGGTGGCAATAGCGCTGAATGAGCATATCATGATGGGCACGCCTGATACAAGGGTAAGTGTCCCACATCATTTATGCAAAATAACTCTCCGAATGGAGGGGGACATATCCAGGAACATCAAGGCTCTCTTTTGGGAGAACCTGACACGTTTGGCTGAAAAGGATCAGCCATCTGAGTTCAAAATGGAATGTCCACTGGGAGAAATGGTAATTTTACCTGCCTTTTCCAACCTCGTTCTGGAATCAGTTGAAAATTCATATGCACAGGAGTGGGCGTTTGCACGAGCTCCTGCACTTCACTGCAATCATGTTGTGTGGGAGGATGAGTCTCCTCATCATGAAATACCATTAAATTCAGTTCCTCAACCATAGAGATAATACCCAATAAAAAATTAAGCTAAAAAGTAAGTTAGGGAAACCCTACAACAACTTGAGTACCAAGATGTAATACAAAATTGCACCTTGCCCATGAACAATGCCTTGTTTCCCGTAATTAATCCGAATGATTCATATCATCTAGGTTTTGACTATGGACATTTGAACACTTCCACACATGCATTTGCAGTACAAAACACACACTGATGAATAACATTGTGCGGAAGAAATACAAAACGACCCTAGATATCTCTAATCGATTTTTTTTACCAGAATATTGGAAGCAGATATTTGAACGCATTTTCAGTGCAAGGTTCACAGCGTCAATTTCGTTGTTTAACTCAGGGATATAGAACAGCCCAGGCTGTTTTCAGCTAGGGCAAAAGAGATACTTCAACATTTTTGATGAGGAGGCATTGTCCTAAGTAGATGATTTTTATCTGATGGACGATGAGCTAATGGAACACTTGGCTAGAGTAAACCACATAATACTTGGGTTCGCTCACTTGGATACAAATGTAATTTAAAAAAAAATCAAAAATTGCCCACCTCAATGTCTTGTTTCTGGGATATGGACTGTAAAGTGAAGGCAAAAGCCTGGCGCTGCATTTTTTAGAAAAATGCACATTGTTCCAACCTCCAATGATTGTGAAAAGATTACAATCCATTTTAGGATTCTTAAATTTTGGCAGAACATACATTTTGGATTACATAGAACGACTAAAACCATTCTACGATTTAATTAGACCTGATTTTTCAATCAACCATTGAACACAGGAACATACAGACATTTTACGATCCATACAAGCTGATATGATAGCTTCCAAACATTTGCACAAGCGTATTCGCTAGATCCACTGGGTGCACTTATATCACTTTCAATGACAGCAATACTGTACCCATTGCATTCAAATCACATTTATACACCAACGATGAAATGCGTTTTGCACCTACTGAGAACATTCTCACAACGGAACAGACCGCTGTAGTGCGAGAGTGAGCACTGGCTCAGGGTAAGCGGATAATTGTTGTTACCAAAGTACTGACCTCAGAGGCCATTACAAAAGCAAGTGTTCTAAATGCCAAAGCAATACATCGACGATGGTTTCAATGGGCTAGCTCTCTCACTGCAACAGATGTAGATTACAGGTTAGATTCTACACTACAAACACAAGCATTCCTGTAGTACGAGCAAGAATATCTTCTGCTGAATGAATTAAAGCCTCTAGATCGATATGAATACATCCTTTACACCGATGGATCTGCTCAGCCAGCCTGTTGTAGGAACTTTACCGCATTATTCTGCCACATGTGCAATCGTAAAGGGGCGCATGCATGATGGAAAGTTCCGTCCTGAAAAACACACACTCAGTCTGCAACTGGCAGAACTAAAAGCTCTAATTATTGCGCTACAAAGTACGGATCCTGAATTCCCCACACTTATAGTGTGTGATTCATAGTACTGTGTCCAGTCCTTATAATGAATATCTTCACTATTGGGATCAGAATGGATTTTGAGATTCTAAGGGTTGCACAATCAAGCACAAGCTGCTTTGGGAGCAAGTGGTAAAGCTGAAAGAATGCTTGCCACTGGCTCATGGTATCAACGCATTGAGTCATCAGCATGTTGGCGTACATGTTGAAGAGAATTCCATGGCTAGCGAGGCCGCAAAGACAACAGTTTGTACTGCTGCTATTGCTGCAAACTCTCGTTCAAGTACGAGAATAGACGGAGATATCTTAGTGGCTGTGAAATGCTGCTCGCAACAACACCCACGGGCCAAAAGGCTTTCCACTCAAGTACTCCTACAAGTTAGATGCACAAAATATTCTGTATGGTCAGATTCCAGGAGTGGGGGATAGAGTAATACCAAACACTGATCGCAGATTCGGATTCATAATAGCTGCTTATGAGGGTCTGGGGTCAGCACACACAGGGGTCGCTGCTACAGTTTCACTACTGAAGCATCGCTATTGGTGGCCTGGTCTTACAAAACGGACAAAGGGCTTTGTCCTCAAATATGACATCTGCCAGCAGATGAAGGGTTCCACCATAGCACCACCTTTATTGATCTCAGACAAGCCTTAAGCAGTTGTTTATTTGGATCACTGCAGCCCCTTAGACTCAGATAGGCTTTCAAGTGCATCTCGGTGGCAGTGGATTCATGCTCCAGATTCCTCTGGGTCTGGCCACAGTGCTCTGCTGATGCTCAAACTGTTATAAAGGGATTGCGATTCTTCATCGGGACATACGCAATACTACATTCCCACCAGGGCCCAGTTTTTCGCTTTCGGGCTTACTAAGAGGTTATGGGAAGTTTGGGTATGGCCTTGTGGTACTCCTCCCCTACCATCCTGAGGGAAATTCAGTAGTTGAGAGGAAAAACCATGACTTAAAGCAGTCCTTAACAGGAGTGGATTAGGCTTGGATGGCAGTTTGGTCGGTCACCTACGCGGAATTCTCCGAAATTGATCAAAAAATCAGTGAACTCTCCTCCGCAACTCTGTTCTGTCTCAACACAATTAATACAACAGAGACCTAACATACCCTTGATAAAACAACAAGTAACTCTATCTTTACATACAGAAATGCATACAGTCATCTCACAAAAGTGAAAATGAAAATACAGCAAGCAGTGAGAGAGGTGATGATTTTGGTGTCCTCACTAACCTAGGGAGAGAACCAAGCAGATGCCTTGAACACAAAGAGCACATCATGCTGAATGATTGGTGGTGGTCCAATCCTCCCAGGACCACCCCAAGCACAGTTATGGGCAACATACAATCCCAACCAAAGGTCCTGCAAAGCATTATGGGACGAGATTCTAGAGTGCAGTGAATCTTATAGTTTCCAATATCAAAACATTCCTCAAGGGGCAGGCTCCCCAGCCTGAGCTGAGAGCTAAAACTATAATATTCACTGCACTCTAGAATCTTGCCCCATAATGCTTTGCTGGGCCTTTTGTTGGCATTGTATTTTTGAACATAACTTTGCTTGGGGTGGTCCTATTTTTCGAAGTTCACATTTGTGAATTGGTTATATGCTTTTTAACATGTAAAGGTAAAGTTGTTTTATCAAAGGGTTGTGGTGGATGCAGTAGCTAACTCCACTACGTAGCAGAGTTGGAATTACTGCATGAATTCTGTGTTTTCAATGAAATGCGTAGTTACCAAATCTCTGCAACCTCCAGTAGCGAAACGGAGTTCATTCCCCATGGTTACACTCAACAACATGCCAAGAAAAATCCCTGGTGGGGGTTGTACTCCTTATGAACTCTTGTTTGGTGTGAGAACGTGGGTATCAGATCTTAATAATGACAGCATAGTGGCGGCGGAAACACCATCAATGAACGTTTGACTGTTTTACAGGAACTCAATGAATTCTGGGGCGCACAAAGCCACGTCTATATAAAACGCACCACCACTGGAGAAGTGAAAGTTGTACCGGCAAGACCAGCCTGGGTCCCGAAGATTAAGGACCTAGTCAGAGAGAAAAATGTGGACAAGAAAGGATTTGGGCCATTTTACAGAGCGCCTGTACCTGTCTGGGCTGTCGAGGGTACCAGAACTGTACTTCTTCCACCACATGCCGGTCGGGTGTTTGTCTCCACCGATCTGATCAAACCATACTATGTGGCCGATTCTGAACAGTAGGCCATGTGGGCTCCTGGGTAGCCACCACACTCCTCTTGCTACCATTCAGGAAGTACAGATGTAAGCTTTAATAACTACAGAAGATTCCCCACTGCAAAGAGAATTTGTAAACAACAATGACGTGATACTTCTTCCTGTTGAAACAACTACAACTGTACAGTCAACAAGTACATACATTTCAATTAAAATCAATTGATTTCACCTAGGTGAATATGCCACAGATAGAGTAATCTTCCAGTTCTACAAGATCTGCTGAGCTTCCAAAAGCAGGCTGAATGGCATCTGGTTACTTCATGCATTATGACGACTTCTCATCGGATTCAAGTGAATCTGAGCTGCCAACACCGCCTCTCCCTTCCAGGCTATGAGTGTACACTCTCTTTCTTTGGCTGAAAAAGACATTGGGGGATATTCTCAAGAACGTGTGATAACCATCACAAAAGTAACTTAACGCAACCTTCAACATTGAAGTCTATCACAGGAATATTACGCTGTGTTAACCAAGTATTCACAACACGGCGGTACCATGGGATAGTCTCCAGATAAAGCGTCAAATGACCGCGTTACAATCAACGCAATGCCGCAAAAATTCAAAACACGAACGCAAAAAAGCTGCGATGAGGCCAATTGCGATACAAAAATCTGTGAAAACCAGCAACAGGCCTGCAATTCACACGCGTCAGGTGGGAAAAATCACCATAAAAGTAGAAAAAAAACGGACAAACAAATGCCAAACAATAGCGTAGCACAATGGATGTTGCTGGATCAAGTACGGAGGAGAACCAGAACCCCACAAGCCCCCTGGAGGACCAGCCTGGGACCTCGGGGTCAGGGAAGGCCAAGGAGAAGAAGAGTAGGAAGAATCAGTTCAGTCCGCAGGAAAACAGGATCCTGATAACGGAGGTGATAGTACACCATCAACAACTGTTCGTCACCTCCACGGTGTCATTGGCAACCAAACATGGACTATGGCAGTCCATCGTTGACAAGGTGAATGCAGAGGGAGTGCTGAAGAGGACAATGGAATGATGTCAAGCGCAAAACCAAGCTGAAACTTGCCAACAACCGCAAGGCCGCAATGCAGACTGGAGGTGGGAGTCCTGCGCCACAGGAGGAGCTGGACGATATGGAGGAAATGGTGTCCACAGTCATCAGTGGGGAGACGGTGGCAGGAGTTGAGGGACCGGACACTGCTCAACATGATCGGACACAACAACATCAGGGTGAGTAGCGACCAGGGACTGGGGGGATGGGGGAGAAGGGCACAATGGCACACATGCACAATTAAGTAGAGCACATCTGCAGACAAACCATGCCCCAGACAACCAACTCCCACTAAGAGACCAATGTACCCAAGTATACAACATCTCAGCACTGTACAAGCACAGAAGTCAAAGGCACACCGCATGAAAGGGATAAGGGGCAGCAAAATCAGAGCTGCAGGGGTGACTCCCCCAAAATGCAGCACACACACATAACATACAGAGTACACCAACACTGACAACAATGTGGTACAAACCGCAAAACACCTACAACAGAAAACAGGACACAACTGGTGTCGCTTGGATGTAGACACTGGCCAATCACATTTGGCATTGCAGGGAAATGTGAGTTGATAATGTACAAGTATAAACACACACACGTCTGTTGTCGAAATGTCCACTGTCCCCCATCAAATAGGCAGCTCCTCCTAAACAGCCACAATGCACACAGTCATGTAGTCTGTATGAAAACATGTTCAATGCAACACCATACATGTGGACACATTGTTAAACTGCATCTCCCCTTCACATTGCAGAGGGAGAATCAACACCTCCTGCAGAGCAGCTCCACCCTCTCTTCTTTGATGACAAAGAGTACCACCACAGCTTCGACTCCGATGCCCTCCAACAGCTCATGGAGAGCCTACTCAGCCCACTTCCAGGAGCTGGGCAGCCCAGCAGCTACGAGGAGACCCCACCCCCTGCACAGACCACACAGCAGGCAGCACCCACCACCATGGGTGCCTCCCAAGACCCCCACGAAGAACACATGGCCTTCCAACACCGTGTGTTGGGGTGCCAGAAGCAGCTGGCTGAACAGGTGCGGTTGGGCTTTGATTGCATGGCAGACAAACTAGATGCCATACGTGGGTGTCTAAGTCCCATCAGGGACCACTCACGGTCCCTAACAGACACCCACAGTCCATTCCATGCTCTCTAATGGACCATGGCTGACATTGCTGGAGCCATGAGTTGGGAAACATGCGGAGGTTAATGGAGACCATGGAGCAGGCGAATGCGGAAAGAGTGGCTGCCATGGCTGCACACTAACGAGAGGTAGCTGGGCTCCTCAATGACCGCAAATCCATCCTCACAGGCACACCGCCATGGGACGGTGACTTTCGGTGCACTGAGGTAGGGGTACCTTAAGTGCTGAGCGGGTGTGTAGCCTGCGATGATACCCCGTCCTGGCGGTCCACACTGCTCAGGATTAGTGTGCCTTGCTGGACTGCAGTGTAGGCCAGAGCCAGGGGACAGCTCGGGCCTACCACCACGTGGCATTGCCTCCTGGATCACAGAGTTAGTGCCACCTATGAGGCTAAGCGGGTGTGCAGCCTGCAATGATGCCGGGTGCACTGCTATGTCCTTTGCCATGGCAAAATCAAGACCCAGAATAAAAAGTGAGACCTGGTGGCCTACGGAGCGGGCTGCATGATGTGAAGGGTGCCATGTCCGTGGACCCTGGGCTTGGGGCTTGCACTGGCACGTGGTGGGCCCTCATTGCTACATGCCTATGGCGGAAGGTGAGCAGTGAGGCGTGGGTGCGCAGGGGCGGGCATGCAATGCTGGGCGGTGGGAGGGGCTGGGGTGCATCTGCCTGGGTGCGCAGGGGCGGGCATGCGCTGCTGGGTGGCGGGAGGGGCTGGGGTGCTCCTGCCTGGGTGCACAGGTGTGGACAGGCGATGATGTTGTGTGCAATTGGTTGTACTTTGCCATTCATGTACCTGGACTCTGTTTCAGATGACGGATCTGTTTCAGATGTGGGACCTGGTGAACTGCACTACATACCGGCACGTGGTTGGAGACACACCGGTGTTAGCAGGTGAGCAGTGAGGCCTGGGTGTGCTGTGTAGGCAATCTCTCCCCCTGTCTATCTCTTCTGTTATCTGTGTCTCTCTCCCCCTCTCTGTCCATCTTTCTCTCGCTCCCCCTCTCTGTCCGTCTTTCTGTCACTCCCCCTCTCTGTCTGTCTCTCTCTCTCTCCCCCTCTCTGTCCGTCTTTCTCTTGCTCCCCCTCTCTGCCCGTCTTTCTTTCTCTCCCCCTCTCTGCCGTCTTTCTCTCGCTCCCTCTCAATGTCCATCTTTCTCTCTCCTCCTCTCTGTCCATCTTTCTCTCGCTCCCCCTCTCTGTCTGTCTTTCTCTCTCTCCCCCTCTCTGTCCGTCTTTCTCTCTCTCCCCTTCTCTGTCCGTCTTTCTGTCTCTCCCCCTCTCTGTCTGTCTGTCTCTCCCCCTCTCTGTCCGTCTTTCTCTCGCTCCCTGTGAGAAAGTGCCATCTTTCATGCATGGTATGCCCCCACTATTTGCTGAATTGCTGATGTGCTTTGACTGAGTGTACCCTGGGCTCCTGCCAATCAGATGCCCAGGACCTGTGCTAGTGTGGAATTTAATGTAAAATGCACTACAGAGGGCATCTTAGAGATGCCCCCTGAAACCTAACCTACAATCCACGTCTGGTCTGAGAGGCTGCCTAGGCTGCCACACAGCAGACATGTTGCTGGACCCCTGGGTAGAGAGCACTCCTCCTGGGCCTGCAACAATGCACATCCTGGGCGAAGTGCTAGGTCTCCTCCCCCAGGATGGACAGGGGAAGCTTCAAAGGCATGCCGCCTTTGTGAGCTTCTCCAGACCACTTGCTGTACTCAGCAACTGGCCCCCACCGGTTCTGACCCCCACTCTGGTGGGAAGACTGGTGGGAAACCCTAAGTGAGAAAAGGGGGTGTGCCAGCCTCTGCCAACCCCACCCCTCAGGTGGGGGAGACGAGATGAAGCACAACTCCGGGCTCCGACCATCTTGAGGATAGAGAGCCCTGCCCAATCACAGATAGGCCCCTGTCTCCCTCCCACAGGAGAGGAACAGGATAGGGGTGTACTTACCCCAGGACAGGGACCCATTGGTCCCTGCCCTTACCCTACCTGTAACGCCCCTAAATTTAGTATTCAAGGGCACCCTGAAATGTCCTCCCTCAGATCCCGATTTCAAAACAAGAAAAAGAACAAGAAGAAGGACGACCTGCCGTGCAGCTGCTAACAAAAGGACGACAACACCTGACTTGGCCCCAGCCCTACCGGCCTGTTGATCCTTGATCCTGCTAAATCCTGGTGTCTCCTGCGGACAGTAACCTTGAAAACCCCGGAGGGCATGCCTGCCTTGCTCATCTAGAGACTGGGACTCCCATGAGCAGTGGTTTGGCTCAAACCAGCACCACCCCTGGTGCCAGCCAGAAACCGCGAATCCAGCACACTCTGCACCCGCCGAGCCCGGCCTGTGCCTGAGTGGACAAAGACCCTGAGGACGTCCCTCCGGCAATTGTGACCTGAAATCCAGTGCCCAAGGACCCTCCTCGATGACCCAGACGACGCCTGCAGCCTCACAACCAGAGACCCCTCCTACCGCGAACAGCAGAGGGGAAGATTTCCCGACGTCAAAAGACACCCCTGCACCCGGCGCCCCACGGCCTCCTATGCCCAACTCCGGGTTGCCTACCTATCCTCCAAGATCCCAACTTACCCCTCGAAGTGTTGGTTGCTCCTGAAGAATCCCCATCCCAGAGCCTTCAGCCTTTGTTCATCTTCCAAATTTTCCATTGAATAACTTTGAGTGCCCGACGGCTCAAAAGCACCCTGCACCCAGCTGCCCGAGTGCCCCTGGCAGTGCATCCTTGGTCCTAACCTACTTCCCTATTTGCCCAGAGCAAGTGATCAGGAGCCCAGCTCCAACAGCCGCGCGGCCTGCTTGCCAGCCGCCCCCAACCAAAGGCCCCCTGCTGCCCATACGCTATCATTGGGCCTAACTTTCTCTGCACCCGGCTGCCCCTGTGCCACTGAGGGTGTACCAACTGTACCTACCTGACCCTGGGAGACCCCTGAGTCTATGCCCAGAACCTTAACTCTGCCAGTCGAGTACTTACCCAAAAGCCGATAACTCACTTTTCTTCCATAGGGTAACATTGAATGATTTCACTTGGAAAAGTGTGGAGTTTTGAAACTTTAAAATATTCACCTAAAGTCAGCTGAACAACGAATTCCGATTTACTCACCTGCTATCAGGAGAGGACCCAGTGCTGCATCTTTTAGCCCATCACTGACCCTGAAAAGTAATTTTAACCGTACTTACCAGTAACTTGAATTTCATTCCATACGAATCCATTGTTAGCTTTTCACCAGAAAAGTTTCTAAGTCTCGATTTTCAAAAGCTACAAATATTCCTTAAAAATTGCCTCTATGAATTAAACGTATTCTTTCAATTGTTTACGGGAGATGCACCAGGGCTGGATCCAGGATCCAACCCTGAGTAAGAAAAGTAACGATAACACTACTTACCTGCTAAGTGAATTTCTTACCGTAGGATAACATTGGTGATGCTATGTGAAAAAGTTTCTAAGTGTCAACTTTCAAAATACAAAAATATTCCTTAAAAATCACTACTGTAACCAAAATGCTTTTACTTAACTGTTTACAGGAAATGTCCCAGGACTGAATCCAGGATCCAGTCTTGTGGTTAGAAAAGTAATCTACAAAGTAATCAATTGCATTTAACAAGAAATTTCCTTTGAGCTCAATGTTGCATTGTGTTTGAAATTGTGTTTTTCCTATTTCAACAACTGTAACTATTGTAATCAAAAAGTCTATTGCCTATTTGAAAAGTATTTAACTAAAGTAACACATTCTGAGAAAGTATATTTTGATACCTTGGTTCTAAAATAAAACAACTATATATTTTGATACAAAACAATTGGCCTGGAGTTCAGTTCTTGAGTTTGTGAGACTATTTGCTGACTGAGTGTGTACAACAAATGCTTTAGACTGTCCTCTGATACTGCCTTACTGCTCGACCAAGCTACCACTTTAGAGAGTAAGGTTATATCTAACTTTAGCTTCTGCCAAACCTCTGGGGACTGTGGACTCTGTACACACTGTACCTTACTTTGGTCCAGTATGTACAGAGCCACTTTCTTACATTCCCCCTCTCTCTCCGTCTTTCTCTCTCTACCCCTCTCTGTCCGTCTTTCTCTCTCTCCCCCTCTCTGTCCCTCTTTCTCTCTCTCTCCCTCTCATTCTCTCTCTCTGTATCTCTCTCCCTCCTTCGCTCTCTCTCTCTCTCTGTCCTTTGATGAGCCCAAGATACACCTTCTCATCTGGATTTTTGTCTTGCAGGCTGTGACCTACAGATTGTCCCAAGGAGAGCTGCCATGTGTCTTCATTTCTGTTCTGTGTTTCTTTGAATAAATATTCAGTTGTTGATTCGAAGGTGACTGCGTGATGCTCATTTTTGTGACAACACATGCATGTCACTAGATGTGATTTTGCGACATCAGGCTATTTATTTGGTTCATGTTTCATGTAGTTGTGTGGCATGTCTTTTCCCGGGGGGGGGGGGCGCTAGGGGTGCCGGAGGGGGTGTCCTGGGGGTGGTGGCGGTGGGTGTTGTGGTCCTGTTGGGGCTCCTAGCTGCATGATCATTGGCTCCATGGCATCTGTTGCCCTTCAGGTGTGGCTCTGGGCTGGCTCCCTTTTGTGGTGCAGGTTGCCATCCACCTTTTGAACAGGTCAGAGCAGGTGTGAGTTTCCTGCTGCTAACGTGCCTTATCGCCTGTTTTGGGTTCTTATCGCGATCTGGCTGGTCATTGAGAATGTTGCGGAATGGTGTTGTCATGGCTTTTGGCACAGGAACGCCTACTCTGCATCTCATTAGCGATAGTTGCAGGATTCATCTGTGGCAATGTTTTTTGCGGCTGCTATCGCAGGTAAACTGGT
This sequence comes from Lissotriton helveticus, assembly GCF_964261635.1. NCBI lineage: Eukaryota > Metazoa > Chordata > Amphibia > Caudata > Salamandridae > Lissotriton > Lissotriton helveticus. The sequence continues at coordinate 1,268,009,526 of NC_136057.1, read as the reverse complement.
GATATGGGCTGTTAACACCAGCTTGTGAATAGGGGGATAAATCTATCGGCACTTTGGCTGTGATAAAGTGCTGTTAACTCAGTGATAAGTCCTTGAGAATAAGCCCCATACTTTGTTGTTCCTTGGATACATCTTTAAATTACAATCAGAATACTATACCTGGTCCTCTGTATTAGTTTGGTGACTGCCTTTTTTCTACTCCTGAATGGACACTGTCTGCCAGAATGCTCTGCAGTACAAATTGTGAACTTGGTTCTGAAACCACATGCATAATTGCACCATGGACTAAGGGACCTGTTCCTGGTGAACATTACAGTAGTTCCAGTTCCAGAAGGAATAGTACTGGATCGGTTATCATATGATGTATATGGTTCTACTGAACCTTTACAAATTCCATATTTGTTTAAGATTCCCTTAAATGATATCAACCTCTAGTACTTTCTCTGATGATTAACATTGAAACTGTACATCATTTGCTTGCAGATCTAGAGCAATTAGCTGCATTTTGAAATGATGAATTGTGTTTTGGTACTTCTAATTTTGGAGACATGTTCTGTTACCAACATTATGGTCACCATTTTTTACACAAACCAAGTATCCCACGCGCTGTTTACAATTAACTAAATGGGAACATTGTCCTACACCACGGAAAGGTAGTTCAAACAATTGCACAAACATTTGCTTATTTTTCTGGTTTTGACACATAAGACCCAGCCTCTAATTATTATAAACTTGCACCTACACCAGCAAAGAAAAATAAGCTAACAAACACCAAGCTGGTATACTCTGCTTCCTTTATTTCCCAACTGTCTGTTCAGGGTTTCTACTTTTGAAAAGACACCATAGACACAAAATCTGTCTGAGGGACAAAAGAATGGCAGGTTCAGAGAACTGAGGCTTTATTTAGAGCATACCTCATACCAGATCAAACAATTTTCCTGAATAAAACAGTGCAGCAAACTTCCTGTCTTGGAATAGCCAAGATGAAGGATTTGAACACGCCTTCTCATGCTTTGAGACCTGCAGCATCTAACACACTACAGTGAGGATAAACTAGATACTGTGATACGTAATGGTAGTTTTAATTTATCAGATCCCAATTGGAAGGAGTGGTTGGTTTGGCCTGTTAACACAAACGGGTGTCAATCTAGTTTCCTGGGTAACATCGAAGGGTTTATGCTCAATAGGCCTGATCAGCGATATGTACAAACTCTGGGGTGGTGACATCATTTAGTGTTGGGAAGTTTTGCATTGATTGGCTAAAAACCTCAACACTCTCTCAGGTGAAGCAACACTTTTCCTTTCTTTCTGATGGCCTTGGATCTCTGGGATTTTCTATTAGGTCCCTGCAACCCACGTCAAAAGGGCTTTTTCTACAGAATATACAACAAACTGCAGAAAATTTCTCAACAGGAGGCTGCTGAGAGATTGCACTAGATTGACAGTGTTAATTTGGAAAAGGCTTTGGCTGTGGTTGACAATGGTATGACCACTTTATCATCCAGAATGTATTTACTGGGCAACATAGTGTCTTCTGCAATTGATATTATACAGCAAGACATGTCTATTTTACTGCATGGACAGTCACAATTATGGTCAATTGTAATATTGAGCTGTGCATTGCAATCACTATGTTCTGGCCACGTGCAATGGTGTTACATCAATAGTACGAGTCTGTTTTCTACATATGATCTAACGGGAAGACACAAAGTAATGACACTCAGAGATGTAAAGTATACCATGTTACACATTGAGAAATTAAGCCAATTCCCTTTAACAGGGGCTGAAACACCATCCACAGACTAGATAATCAATGGTTACATCACTCTACCGGTCACCAATCCCAATACTGTCTCCAACACCACCAGGTAGGCAGATATGAAGCCCTTGGGGAAGGTTATGTGCATGAGTTCTGGGAATTACCGTTCAGGTTTAGATGTAAGAATGGGGACACAGAAGTTTTCCTTAGCAGTTCTGACTGTGAGGATGCTTTAAGTGGATCCCTAGTTTGCAAGGACATTTTTCTTCATGGGGCATGCAATGCTTCAGTTATGAACTTGTCCTGTTATCTGAAGGGTTCCCCGGCTGCCATGATTCATCCGGTTTTCAAGCTGTTCTCGAATGGGAGCTATTTGAAGCTGAATGATCAAGATTGCTGTGGAATGGAACCAGGAATCGCTTATCTGATGATGGTTAAATCTATAGTCACTTGTTGCACACAAATATTGTTCCTACCTGCCCCCACAGTAAGGGAGGCAACGCTATGGCCTTCGATAAATGTTTCCAACATACACTTTGATTCTCAGAGCTAACTGAAAGCCATGCTTTTTCAAAAGGAGAGAGGTTGGATCTCAGGGTTGCAAGGTCATCGTCTGATATACAGACACTACTCCACACTAACTTACCGCTGAATTTTGGGGAGCTGGTTTACCGTATCTTTAAAATGTCTGATACGAAGGGAATAGTGCACTTTTTACAATGTATTGGCTCTGCCTGGTTTCAGACAATTTTTGGAGTTATACCATCTTTCATACACTCCGTGTTGCGAAGAATTTTTGGAGGACTCCCGCTTGTTCTGCTGCTTGTGGCGGGAATCCTGTATTTCATTTTTCTGCTCCGCAATGGACGTCCCAGTTCAACCCAGAATGGAGAGAGCACTGCTTGTGCTGCAATGCTATGAATGCATGGTACACTGCTTTTGCACACCTCTGCTTCGAGAATCAAATGAGCACTGGTTCTTGTCCTTCAGACCTGTTTAGTTTCAGTGAGTACAACCTGTATTCCACCACCTGCTTTGGAGCCATGAAAGCATATTGCATATATGCCTAGGATCACTGTAGTGTAGTTCCTATAGTCCCAATAGGCTCTGAGCATTGGAATAATATCTTCAGTAGTGTAGACGTAGGACTGAGGTTAACTAGGTCTCTACTGACTATATTAGACTTAAGTGTTTGCCAGCTAGCTCAGAGTTCACTAGAAACTTTCTCGAATAAGCGAGGAGGAGTTTAACCTCCCTGGATAGACAAGAAGGGATTTAGTTTCTGACAACCATAAAACATGACAACTTTGCTCTCCCTGAATAAGAGTATATCTCTAGAGTCGTGTTAAAACAAAAGATAGCTATTTCACTCAGTCAAAAGGTGCGTACTTAGTTTCACCAGATTTGCAGAGAAAAAGAGAGACGGGCGTTTTCAATAAAAGGTGTTATTTATTGAGCAGTCTCTTTCCTCATACAAGAGAAATGAATTGCTACAATTGCAATACTTATAGTTAAGTAAAGTGCATACAGTAAAAGCAGGATTATGAAATAATACTGTAAAAGCATTGATATGGTTTCTTAGCCATATGATACTTTAAAATGGATAAAATAGATACATACATATATACATTGACTAATCGTACTCAACTGGTGCTTCTAACTACGCCTACCCCGGTGTAACTGACCTAGGCCTAATACATGGGAGGGAGCAAGTAAGTAGCAGTTTAAGTTAAGTTTGGTTTGCCAAGAATCTGACTCAAGAATTCTCTGTAAGGGTTTAGTCAGTTCAGTACCTAGGTATTAGAAGGCAGGAGGGCTGGTATCTCTCTCTCAGGACTCGGTATCCCAGTCACCCTCAAGGGTAGGCTGGAAACGCCGGAGGCTGGATTTCTCGGCAAGAGAAAAGACAGCGTCTTTCTCAGCGCGTCAAAAGGGAGGGGCAGCGTCCGTGGGCTCTCGCATCAGCTGGGCTCTCGGGCAAGTAGTCGCTGCTCCAGATTCACCACCACCGCGTGTTTGCTTAAGGCAGCGTTGGTATATTTATACCTGAAAGGTGCCGGGTTTGTCGTAAGGATGGACATAAGACGTCAATAAAGATGTCACTTAGGACTGGTCATTCTTACAGTGCTTTACAGGAGTTCTCGGACGAAATCAAAACAATAGCAGCGGGGATTTCCCAGGTTGCTGGAGGCTTGGATTTGTTTAAGAACTCTGTGTGCTTTCTAGGGGGCTGGAGGAATAGGCTTGCTTAATGTGACAGCATGCGCTATGACCGAATTATGAAAAGGGTTTCTGTGCCGTTGCAGGGATATTATTGATTTATAACCGGACAAGGGCAAAGAATAGGATATTGATTCAGGTACCTAGGTAAAACACACTACACCCACTCCACGAATTCATGTCCATAATTACTAAACTAAGCAATAGTAAACATATCTAACGGTGCATGTGTATACCGATCCACCCCAAAATACATTATTTTGCATCTGAAATGGTATATGCGAAATACACGAAAAATGAGTATAGATACTGTATGCTTTCAAGCAGTGTAATCATTCAAAAAAGGATGCACATATATATCAGCATGAATGATTTGCGAAAATTACACATGAAATGGCTCTTAATACAGAAAAGAAAAGTGCGAGACCATTCCATCACATATAAATACAGTTTTTTGTAACTATGCTAGAGGCTGAGGTAATATATTGTCTCTAGAGTTCCTAAAAATAGAAGCTCTGTTCTCTAAGAATAGTTCTACTTTAAGCAGATGATGAGTGCCCAAAAAAAAGTAAATATTTTGGAATCGGGGAAAAATAGTTTTGTTTTCAAGGGAAGAAGTCAAAACAGTTCCAAATATTTTCAGAAGCTTTTGTTTTTCAAAGCTGAAGGCCAAATTCAGAATTCAGGGAACGCTGAGTGCTCATTTGCTTAAAAGTTTATTATTTCTGTTCGGGCGAGAACATCATTTCAGACAGACTTTCAAAAAAGCAGTTTACCGCTTCAGGTGAAAGTTCGACCAAGTTGGAAAATGCCGCAACTGTGCAATCGTGAGCATGATTGCTATCATCGATGACAGGATCAGCAGTGCTCATAGAGGGTCGTACCTGGTTGATGCTGCTCTCATCTTGCACTTCACTACCCTTCAATCGCAGTGGTGAAGTCTCAACGAATGCCGTCATCAGGATTGGTAACCGCTGGGGACAACACAATGCATGAGCCTTTACTGGGTTCAGCAAAGTATCTGTATCCAATGGTACTTCTGATTGTAGTGTAAGACAGACGTCTAACACGCATTCTTCTCCGCACAGCATACATCTTAACACAGGTAAGATACAGTTTTGCCAGATGGGTCTGAATGAAAGAAACCAGGTCATATTCAGATCTCTTAGCCGGGCTAATCCAAGGACTTTAGTTATGCGGTCCCGATAGCGTATTGCTAGGATCGTTTCTTCCATTGTTGCTGGAGTCTTGTCTGTGACATGGCTTGCCATAACGAAGCAGGAGAGTCAAAAATAAAATGCCTGCTACGAGTCCCAACAGGAGTGGAAGGCCGCCAAAGAGTTAATGGACAAAATTAGGAAACATGCCCAGGAGTGCTTTGAAAGGTGTCAACAGTCCCAAAAAAATTGTCTTAAATACACTCGTGATACCATTCGTATCAGAAATGTTTAAGATTTCATTTAGCATTTCTGCGAAGTGTAGGGGGCAATTTGTTGATAAAAGGTTATGAATCTCTGCCGTTGTCCTTGCAACTTGGAGATCATACGTTTCTTTTGATGACGTCAAGTGCACTGGCGTCTGTAGAAGAACAGACTTCATTCTGCTTAAAGTATCAATTCGAATAGAAGAGATTTTCAGACTGGGCCAAATTTCTCCCTCCCTGTCTGGAGTGTCGTTGGGATACAATACTTGCTCACAGCAAGTGACCCTGGACGTTACACTTACGAGATAAGCTTTTCCTGGCACCAGGCCACAACATCTGTGGTCCACAATTAGAATGTAGCTCCCGTTAGAAAGCCGGCTAAAGAATGGCTCTATTCGAGTTGCAGGTGTGCCAAGCTGGTGACATGAAAGGTTATTTGAAGTCCCCTCACAGGCCCCATGCAATTTTATGCCCTGACACAGAAGTGTACCACCCAGTGATTTTTCACAATTATCACCACTAAGAAATACATTCTGTCCTTTTTCACTATAACATGTGTGTGTGTAAGGTAATTTCCATGATGACTTGATGTATCCTTTACCCAACCTTTCATACTGGCCTGCCTGTATATACTGTTGGCAGTATCGAAATTGGAAAGTTGTTATCGGAATAGTTATGATTCCGTGTATTATCCATTCAATGACAGGTCGTTCTGACATTGTCAATGGTAATCGCTCAAGTTTTTCAATGCTCAGAATTGTATATTCTGCTCCCTTTTGTGCCAAGCTGATTTGTATATCAGTAAGGTTAAAGATAGAGAATAATGACGTTGTGTTGATTAAACGCCAAGGCACGTAGCCTGAACGCAGATTTTGTAACGTCCAGCCAAGCAGTACAATAGAACACAATTGGGACTGACCATGTTGCAACATTAGCATGTCCTGTTCTATTATATCGATTGCAGATGATACAATACTGTCCAGTGAATATATTCTGGAAGACAGAGTCATTAACCCATTGTCCACAACAGAAAGTGATTTTTCCAAATTAATACGGTCAATTTCCCGTATTTTCTTTGCTGTTTCAATTTGAGTTTCTTTCCAAACTTCGTTATAAGCTGCATATATAGAGGCCGCTATGAAACGTTTTTGACGCTGTTTGCGTGGTCCCATAATGAAATCACGCAAGTCAGCACCTTCTTTAAGTAAAGTCAAGTGTTGCTTAATTTCTGCCAGTGTGGATGTATGTAGCCATTCGAGGCATTGTTTCCCCACACTGTATGTTGTTACAATCCCTGGATGTTGTCGCTGGGAGTATCTAGGGTCTGGCCTGGTCAATTTGAACCCCTGTATTTTGTTCAGGAATCTATCTTGACAGTTATTTGTGTCTGTGGGCCAGATCAACCATTTCTTCCAATCAGGATGTGTTCTGTTTTGGTTAAAAATATGGGCTACGTCTATCTCAACCTCTGCAGTGCTATTACTGTCAGGTGTTGGCTTTGGAATAGACGGTTTGTTTAAGTCTTTAATTTTGGCTAGGCCAAGACAAGTTGTTTGTTGAATTGTGTCATTCAAAAATATAATTTGTTCTGGGATCATGCAGGCTCTGAATAATGATTCTATACCATGGACTTGCCAGTCTTTAGTACCCCAGATTGTTTTCGTTTCAATGTTATTTTTCCAAAAATCAAAACCAAATGTATTAATTTTTTCATAAAATGATTCTGAATAGATTAATTTTGTATTTGTTAGCATGGTTTTCATTCCTGTCTTATTTAACAGTTTGAAATAAAATGTTTCTGCGTCACTTGTGTTAAACCCTGAGAAGTATGGAAATTTCTCATAGAATGTTTTTGAGCTACCTTTTGGTGGAGTTGCACAATTTCCCCATTGATTATAATTTAAAACATTTCTAGGCTGAGCAGATTTATGCAAATAATGGTTACCATAGTGGTTGTAGCAGTACATCTGATCATAATTTGATGAACCCTGTAAATAATCATGTTCTGTAAATTTTGCTGACATAACTAAGTCTGACATCATATCATTAATACTTTCAAAGTCCCAATCATCAGAGAATGTGCTTGGTTTTACAAAGTCACTTATTGAAACCTTGAATTGATGTGGATACTTCAAGAGTTCGACCGGGCCATATATATCATACTCTGTTTTGTCCCATGCTACCCCACCGGGTAATGGATTGGCTGTGAAGTTTACTGAAGAAAGTTCTCTTTTCTCGATGTGTGAAGACTTGTGTGGCTTTAGGACCAGGTTGATGTTCTGGCTTGCTGTGTCCATTGTAACATATTTTCCCTCAATGAAGTGTCCCATGCATAGTACCATGATGAGCCAAAGCAGGAGGAAAAGTACACCTAGCACCACTCAAAATTCAATCCATGGGGAAATCAGATAGGTTTCTTTTAGTTGATGAAAGAGTTTTTTAGCCTTGTCCTTAAAAGTTGTTGTTGATGTTGGCTGTTCCTCAGGTTCGCTCTGATCCTTAGAAAAGTCATCGAAGTTGATGAAGTAGCCTGACGCAGTTCTGTCAATTATTGGAATTGCCTCTGGATTTTTCCTTGTTTTATTAGCATAGTCTGTGGCTACATCGTTGTAGACAGGTGTTTCTTGACGAATTGTTGCAATTTGGGTTTCAAGAGGCATAAGTTCCATGACTTTGTTGCATAGTCCTTGTTGATTCACTGTATGTTTATCAAATGTGATTAGTCTCTCAGTTTGAACCTCTTGATTTGTAGCAAACTTTGGTGTTCTGCTACTACTTGGGAGTCCACTTGGCCTACTACTTATTATTGGCCACATGATTGTGGTTTAACCAGGTCAATGGATACAACTCGGTTCTCCTTTTTACCAGCAAGGGGCGGTAGTACAACTGATCTTGTTCCGTTGACAGCTAAGACAGGTACTGCTTTTCTGTAAGAAGGCCCAAATTCCTTCTTTACCGCGATTTTCTTTCTGACCAGATCCCCAATCTTTGGAATCCAGACAGGCCTTGCTGGGACAGGTGGTTTCTCTTCAGTGGCTGTTGGCTGTTGTTTCAACTTTATGTTGCTCAGGTCTTTTCTTGTTTCATTTAAGTCCTGTAAAATAGCCAAACGATCTTTGATATCAAAGCATTTTCTTTCTACCACTGAAGTTTGACTATCGAGGTCCTGGATATGCATTCCGGTCCCGAACAATAGTTCGTACGGACTGAAACCTTTTAGAGAATTTCTTGGCAGATTATTAAGACTATGTTGGACACTTATTAAATGTTTGACCCACCCAACACCCGAACCTAATACCTTTGCCGTTATAGATTGCTTTATGTCTCGGTTTTTTCTTTCCACAAGCCCGTTTCCCTCAGGATGGAAGGGACAAGAATACCGCAATGCAATGCCCATGCTGGTCATGGCCTCCTTATAAGCTCGAGAGTTAAAGCAGGACCCTGATCAGAGTGTAGCATGCCAATTGCGTATATGCCGCTATAGACTCGCAAATCTTTTATAACAGTTCAGACGTCAGCCGAGAGCTGGGGTCTACATTTTAAGTGAAGCTAGTCTTAAATAATAATAATGGGATGCATTATTTCTGTGTTTTTGCATATAGATGGCATTGTTCTCTCTAAGCGAAGGGCCATGGCAATACACCGGCTGGTTCGCCACTGCGATCTCTGTTGCAGTCTGGGCAGTTTATTGCGAATTTGTGATGCTGTAGGCTCATTCCCGGCCACCAGTATATTGATTGTAATTCTTTCAGAGATTCCTTAATCTTTTTTTTTTTTTTTTTTTTTTTGAAAACCTTTATTGACATCAAAAAGGAGAGACAAGTCAAGGCCTACAACCAAGCCGGCCGGCCGCAATGTGCAAAACAATCAGGAGTCACCAGGCAAATATCACATAATCAGTCAGTACAAAGCAGAGGCCGTACAATCATAAAAGGGGGGAGAAGAAATACAGGAACCAAAGGGCTGAAACACAGGAGTAAATAAGGCTTAATTTTATAATATGGGGAGAGGACGTATGACAGGCTCACTTTCAATACGGAGGCATCCGATATCCCGTAACCAACTTCAACATTAATAAGGGGGCATGAGGCCAGAACATCGGGGGGGACAATACAATGCATTCAAGAAATCAGGATATGTGATACACAATCAGCCCCTGAGGATTATCCTCGTAACATGCCCACCTTCCAAGACACTATCAAGCCAGAACAGAGGGATCGGAAAGACAAGACGCCAAACCCAGCCCGTCATAGTAACCTCTAGGACACCGAAAGGAAAAAGGGGGAGGGAACGGGGTAGGGAAGGGGAAGGGGAAGGGGAAGGAAAACAGAGGGAAATCAAAATAGAACAATAAGAAGGGAAAAAACGAAAAGAAAAAGACACGCCGACACAGGCCCCCCGTGGCGGGAAGACAGGAGACAAAAGGAGTAGCGGCCCAAGCGGGGGCATGGCGATCAGGGAGAAAGACAGCCGAAACAAAGCAGGAGGAGAAACAACGCCACTCCCCCCAACCGAAACACACCATAGGAGGTCGGGACAGACGCGGCCTCAGGAAAAAAGTGATAGAGAAGGGCCATAGAACCAGAGGACAAAATAAAAAAATAGAACCCAACCCACCCGTCCCACCCTGCACCCCTGTAGAAGGCTATGGCCTACCCTTCAAACAGCGTGCCTGTCGCCCTAAACCAGAACACGAAATATAGAGAGAAGTAAGAAAGAAGAACGAGATAAAAAACAGCAAAAGCAAAGAAAAAAAGACAGAAGGGAGGAGCAAAATAATTATAATTCCGAACAGGCGGCCGCAGCCCTCCGCCCCACAGACAAGCACAGTCAAAAACAGGCCAGGTCGACACCCCATCACGCGCCATAAAACAGTAGGCGAAGGGGACCTCCCACCTTTCCACGACTGAAAACGTTCATGCTACTAGATCGTATACCTGGAATCAAACAGAAGTCGTACATTTCACCCCCAACCCTTTCGAGCGATAAACCCCACCCACCACATGGCAACGTAAAACCACATACGAACTACGGAATCAGCATATACTCGGGTGGAATGGCGACTAAAATAGCTACGTGGGGGGTAGATAGCTTCACAAGGGAGCAATAGTCCAAACCAACAGTGTAGATGCATCGACAATCGCAGCACGAGCAATGAAAACCAGGAGTTTAGTTGCGCCACAGGATCGGGCGAGGTGGTCCCAATTATAGACACAGGCAAAGTCATCGAAGCAGGCACAGGAGGCAGTCCACCAATAGTTTCAGGCAACAATGTCGAACAGGGTCGCAGTACAGCATCCAAGTACCCGGGGTCCGAACCTTGAAAAGCAGGGTGCCCCAAAGTCACCGGTACCTTACAAGATCTTCGATCAGTGGCGGAGACACTCAAGCCAGTCGAGGGGGGCTAGGCAAGGAAGTCATCGAAACAAGAGGGCGACAAGAAGCAATGGCCGCCCAAAATGGCGGCGGATCGTGGCGGACCCGCTGAGATGCACAGAGCCAGGGAAGCGTGCAGGGATCTCAGGGCTTCCAGGATATCTCTGACCGTCGGCTCACGTCCACCAGATCCACTCCCCACACAATTAGGCAACACGGGCCCGCCACCACATGGCGACTCTCGTTCCAGAGGGTCGGCCGCCATTTCGTGAATCAGCCCAATCGCCGCTCACCAAGACCCCCGGAAAGAACAGTTCTCAAATGTAGGACTTTACAAGCTCCGGGGGTCCCAGCAAGGGCGGCCTCGATGCCAAAAGGATATCCGCCCAAGACGGGTTTCCGCCAGCGCCAGCACCGGTGCCCCAAACGAGCGGAGCCCGGGCCCGAGGACCAGGGCCGCCGGGCAAAGCAGCGGCGGGGAGAGACCCCCTCACAGAATCAGGTCCCGGAGCCTCTCACCCACGTCGGCCGCGCGGCCACCAGGGCAGGTCCGGGTCAGGATCGCCGGGATCTTCGCACATCGGCTCCCAACACTGGTTCTCGCTCTCGGCCGGGGCCGAGAGCCGTCGGATCTCGCCGGCCAGGTCCCGGTCCAAGTCTCGCAGAGGCCCCGACGCCTCGGAGGCCACAACTCCGGAGCCACTGCACACCGAGACCCCGGGGTCGGATGGTAAGTACAAACAAGCCTTTATGTTTCCAATGCCCCAAAAATGTGTCGTCCTCGGACAGGATAAAAGACAGGATAGGCAATCAGGACGGAGGGCTGCGGGAGCCGAGCTAAAGGGCGACCATCACGGCCGCGAGCTAGGCTCCTCCAGATTCCTTAATCTTAAGGTGTCTTAGACCCTCACCCATATGTGCGTCTGCCACTAATAAGTTTCTCCTGTTCGGGTTTGGAATTACTCTATCTCCCACTCCAGGGATTTGAGCAAAAGGAACGGAGTTTGCATCGATTACGTATGTATAATTGAGTGGAATGGTGAACTTGAAAGTCCGAAGAAAAAAGGGGGATCAGAATGCGATACGGTTCAACATGATGAACTATACCAGCCAGATATGTATTCTAAAGGAAACATTTAGAAAAAGGGTATGTGTTAACTTTTCAATGAAAATAATAAAACAGATAGAAACCCGTCAGGGCAAAGACAGTAACCTTGGAATATCTAACGTCGATATAGTTACAATAGTTTATCGTCGCCTCGTCGCATCGTCGGACTTTCAAGTTCACCATTTTTCGGTAAGCATCAAAAAAGTTTTTGGAGTTTCCTCCATATTGGCAGGTTCTTTATAAATAATTTTTAAACCCCCTTTTGTTCCGTTTCCTCCAATAGGCATCCAGTACTTAGTTCTGCTTTAAATAAAGGTTTTCCCCAAGATTACCATTCTTCTTTGATCATGGCCATTTTTTCTAGTACTGGTTCTCAATCTTCCTTTGCGCAAGTTACCTCTCGCACAAAAATAAACCTAATGGTGTTCCTTATTGGTTAGAGTGAGCTTTTGTATCTACTTATCTCTTCAGCGTATGTATTAAAATGCTATTACCTATGGTAAATATGATAGCATTTGGAGTTGTCCTCTCGGATATATGATGTTTTAAATGATATTCTAGTCACCGTGAGTTATTGCAGTCATTTGCTTTTTTATGCACTAATAAGATTTAGTTTTCATAAACAAACGTATTGTTTTTGTGTGTAATTACTCAAATGTTATTACCTATGGCTAATACGCCATCATTTGGAGTTATCCTCTAGGATATATGATGTTTCTGAATGATATTCCATCCACTGTGAGCTATGATATTCATCTGTCCTTCTGGTATAAGTGAAAACATCATTACTATCTTTGGCAGTTCCATGTATTGTGTGGAATGTTAGTTTATGGTTTTTGGGTTTTTCTAATGTGTCATTTTTTGTTGTGTATTTGTTGTTATATATTTTTATTTTATACTTTTTGTTTTTGTGGTCATGTTGATTGAATATTCATGTATATATATGTTTGTAATTGTTACAGCCCTGACGAAGTTCCTAAGGCAAAGAGAGGAACGAAACGCGTTGGCTGTGCCTATGATGTTCAAAAGAATTTCTAAATAAAGAAGAATTTACATAAAACCATCCCTGACATTGACTTCTTTGGAGTGCACCTTCTATTCTGTTCGAATATTTTGATTAATTACGCATCCTACGGCAGCGGATGTCGGAAGAGTCTGCACCACCACTAACTAGGAACTAAATGAACTGTTGTGCTTGACCTGGTCTGCTGCTTTGGTTCTTTTGTCTTATTGTTCAAATTTGACCGTCTTGCACCGGTTCTTTCCTTTACCTGTATATAATAGAAATATGGCTTCCTTTGATGATGGGAGGGAGGAACTGGCCCTTAACCTTTTTGGCACTGATAAACCCAAAGATATAACATCACAAGCGAATACTGGCAAACCTAGCTTAAAAGCTCTGTTCTTAAAACTAGAGCGCCTCAAGAAACTTGAGCTGTCCCGATGGTGGGACGGGGTCACCTTAGAACAATATCTAAATAACAAGAAAGTACCGAGAGGACTCAGAATCTTGATTTTTCCTACATTCGAGGACTTAAATGATGTCCTGCTTACCGAATGGGAGGGCAATTTAGAACATGCATCGAAGATCATGATGCAAATACTGATTAAACATGCCCGTGAAAAGGGAGATAAGTTACGAGAGGAAATTGAGGCTCTTATATTGGAAATTAATGAGATGGAACAGAAAGATCTGATTGAAAAAAACTTTGTAATCCTTAAAAAGGTAATCAATTAACACCAGGTTTATCTAAAAGAGAAAAAAATGAGAAAAATAAGAAGAGACGACAGGGACTATCAGGATGGTCGAATATATACATTCGCCAAGAAATTTGATAACATCCAGGGTAATGAGGACAAAAAAAGACTACGGGAGGAGAGGGATGATAATGATGATGCAAGATCTGGAAGCAGTATAGCTTCCGCCTCTTCCTGCAGTACAGCCTCAAACACAACACAGGAGATCCCTTTAGCCGAAGCGGCCACTTCTTTTCAGAAGGAGTTGGCCAAGCTACGTATGAGCAACAGACTACAACAAAAGAGAGAATTGTCTCACCCCCAGGGAAATCAAGCAAAACAAGGAGGGGTGGGAGGAGGGGCAAGGCAGGTACAGGTACAGGTACAGGAAAGAACCAGGTGAACAACACGGTAAGCAAAACCAATATGGGGACAAAACCCAAACAATGAATGCTGTTTGTACTGAAATGTCTAATTGTGAAATGGATTGTACTTCTGATTTAAAGGTCATCAACTTATCCAATAAAAAATTGAGCGATGATGAAATTTCTGTCTTGAGCAAGGGCCTTAATTTCTGTCCTACCCAGGGAGGAGACCTTGTGAATGTACACATAGACCTGTATAAATTTGTAAGAATCTTAAAATTGAAGGATTTTTTCTCTCGCCAGACACCCAAAGTCCAGGATAATGTCTCAATAGAGGGTGCAGGTACACACACAATAGCTGATGTTAGAGGCATACATTTGTTGCTCAACTTAGATGACGAAGACCCATATGATATGGGAGCAATATTAAGTGAGTTGGGCATACAACAAGACCTTGGAACTGACAGTCATCTTAAACCGAGATCAAAATTCACTCCCTCTTATAATTACCATCCTAGTATTGACACTTTTTACGATCAAGTAACTAGTGATCTATACAAACTAGAAAAATCTGTACAAAGTAACACTTCGATTGTACACAATATTACTGCTAGGGAGAGATTTGCCCTTGAAAGTTTAAGAACTGACAATACTATCGTCATCAAGGAAGCTGACAAAGGTGGAAACGTGGTAGTGATGGATCATCACGATTACATGGCCGAAATTTTGAGACAACTCAGTGATACCAACTGTTATCGACGTATATCTGCTAACCCTGTTAATAAGGTCAACAGTTTGATTACTGGTAAACTTACGGAGTGGCGAGAGACCTGCCTCATTTCCGAGGATGAATTTAGATACTTACGGGTAGATAAACCTAGATACCCGTGTATCTATATGTTACCCAAAATTCACAAAGGGGGCGCCTTTCCACCTGGGCACCCCATAATCTCTGGTATCGGATCAGTGACTGAAAAAATCTCAGAGTTCGTTGACCTCAACTTACAGAAGTATGTTACTAACCTCCCTTCTTACATTCGTGACAGCACGGACATTCTAGCTAAATTTAACGGCTTACAATGGTCTGAAGAACTGTCCTTTGTCACTTTCGACGTGGAAAGTCTGTACACTTGCATTCAGAGCAAATTTGGCATAACTGCGGTACGATCTTTCCTAGATAAAGAGAGGGCAGAATTACACGATTTCAATGAAATGCTCCTGGAGATGATAAATATCATTCTTGACAACAACTTCTTTCTGCATGACGGTACCTGGTACCACCAAACCTGTGGGACGGCCATGGGTTCTAAATTTGCGCCATCATACGCCTGTCTATTCATGGGCTGGTACGAACGGTCACATGTATGGTGTAATTTTGCCTCCCCCTGGACTGATCACATCGTGTTCTGGGGGAGGTATATAGACGACATCATAGTCGTATGGTCTGGGACAAATGAACAATTGCAGGCTTTCCATTGCTATCTCAATGATAACAACTGTAACGTCAAATTGACAATGAAGCAGGGAAAAGAAAATATTGACTTCTTGGACATCCACTTTTACATCGAAAACAATAGTGTCCAAAGTACACTTTTCAGAAAAGAAACAGCCTGCAATGCTGTATTACGAGCTGACAGTGCCCATCCGCAGACTGTGAATAATAATATCCCCTACGGAGAGATGGTACGGATACGTAGAAATTGCAGTCAGGAAGATACTTTCGTTACCAATATTCAGGAAGCAAACAACAGATTCCTTAGAAGGGGTTACAGGAAGAAGGTAGTACAGACAGCAGTCGAAAGAGCAATCAACCTTGATAGGGAAGAAACCTTGTGCACAAAAAAAAGAAATCCCAAATCAACCCGGAAAAAGGATTGTCCGGTTCGATTTATCACCCAGTACAACACCAACAGTAACAAGGTGTACAATATTCTTAAAAAGAATTGGGCAATTCTTAAAAACATCAATAGCATATCGAGTGTCATTGCTGATCGACCTCAGATAACATACCGTAGAGGAAGATCCCTACGGGACACTCTATGCAAAAGCTATGTTACAAATGATAAGAAAATATGGTTTCCACCAAAACCACTTGTTTTTTTTACTTGCGGAACTTGTAACATATGTCCCTTTGGCCGCAACAAAACCAGTGCGTTTACATACAATTCATCCAAAATATTTAAGATCGATGCATTCATCAATTGCAATACACCTTATGTGGTATACATTTTGGGTTGCAATTGTAATATAATATACGTTGGCAGCACAGCATGTCCCTTAAAGACCAGAATTCAAGAACATCGCAGGGCGATTATCAACAAAGATATTCGTTATCCGGTCAGTACACACTACAACGACAACCATCCAAATGACTTAACCTTCTGGTTTTTGGGAATTGACCATATCCCACAAGATATTCGGGGTGGTGACCGAGAGTTGGCACTACGACAAAGGGAGGCGAAATGGATTTGTCGTCTTAAGGCCACCCAGATGGGGCATAATACTGACAGGGAACTTCATTTCTCTTTGGACTAATGCTGTGTTTAGGTAACGTGTTTCTTAGGGTATATATACATGGGCATTACCAGAACTGTATAACGGTGCCGGTTTAGCTATAGACACCAGATGGCAACCCACTGTATATGTCTTCCAACTATCACATACTCTATCTGTGCCGAAAAGAAAAAGTGCTTTCAAGAAAAAAAGTTGTTTTACAAAAAAAGTTTTTATTTATGTGAACGGGGTGAGGTATCTCCATTTCTATCATGGGGCACCGTATAGGGTCTCTTTTTCTATACACAAGATGGTGTCAGCTTGCCTGCCCTTCGAATAATAATTAAAAAAAATTTTTTTTTGTATAATCCGTGGTTGATATATGAATGGTCTAGCCCTGTCACAACTATGAAAGGGCGTCTCTTTCTACTGATCGGTAGTTCGGGATATATTTTCCCTCTGTATTCCGGTAGGCAAAATAAATCACATTGTGTCTATTAGGCGACTCAAAAAAATATAACATATTTTTCTTATTCATTTCTAAATAAGAATACTTTCCATAAAATGCTTATGAGACTTACTTACTCTTTACTAATCGCAACCGATGTGAATCTATTGACGGCTTTGGCCTGCTACAGAACTGACGAAAATATGGAAAACATACACTTATTAGTTTTATTTGTTCACTTTTTGTGCACAACATCCTAAATCTTGAAAGGTTCTGCTTTATAACTATGCAGTAACTTCTTGGTTTCATCATTTTGCCCCACTCGTTGAAATTGCTACTTCAAGATGGCGTTTGTCGCCGTCTGAAGCCGTATGGGACCATGTCACGTGCTACAGGTGAATTTCACCCGGGAAACAGGTGATTTCAATTCTTACATTGCCCTTTATAATCAGGACGGCGAACGCGGTTCCTTTGCTGAATGCCGCGTACGCCGAGGGTCTTGGAGCCGATACCCTATTACAGGTATGTCTTTTAGACAGAGGGACGGGAGGGGTCTCGTTGGTAGATATCGACGCTCAGAACTGTTAGCTTGAACTGGGCTCTTTGATTGTTACCCTAGGTTCGGCATCTTATATTATATTGTTCCCGCACTGTTCTCAAGCACTTTGGCTGTTACAGCATTCCGGGAGATCCCGACGTTGGAGTACGATTAAAGGCGGCTCCGTTTTTAGAATCGGTATGGTTGCATGTTTTATTTATGTGCACTACTTACCTTTTAATTTTACATCATGCTTATATATGCTATGAGGTTTCACTTCACAAACCTTTTTAATAAACGGCACATCTACCGTCACAGTCTAACTCTTTGTCAATCTTGCTTTGCGACTTTTATTATATAAAGATGGTGCCTGACTGAGATGGTTTTTAATACTAATAGCATTTATAGTATTCAAACGACTTAACTTTTTCGGTTGATTGTGTTTTCAACTATTATGTCTTTTGTACTTACTTTTGTACTTATCATTATTATTCTGATCTGATCCGCTTATGACTCCTTTAGGAGATTCAACCTTCCACGTGAGATATAAAGTCATCTAAGAAACCTACAGGCCGACATACGTTACTCATACTACTAAGGTATATTAACATTAAGCGGGGCAATATGAAACTATTTAGATGTAATATAGGTCCATGCCTTGGACTATTACGTTCCATCATAATAGTATAGCTCTGAAAGCTCGTCTCTCTTTCAGGGTGTTGCTAAATATGGTTGGATGTTTTCAGGTATACAATTAAAATAGGCGACGAAAAACTATTGTAACTATATCGACGTTAGATATTCTAAGGTTACTGTTTTTGCCCTGACGGGTTTCTATCTGTTTTATTATTTTCATTGAAAAGTTAACACATACCCTTTTTCTAAATGTTTCCTTTAGAATACATATCTGGCTGGTATAGTTGATCATGTTGAACCGTATCGCATTCTGATCCCCCTTTTTTCTTCGGTTTTTCAAGTTCACCATTTTTCGGTAAGCATCAAAAATTTTTGGGGAGTTTCCTCCATATTGGCAGGTTCTTTATAAATAATTTTTAAACCCCCTTTTGTTCCGTTTCCTCCAATAAGCATCCAGTACTTAGTTCTGCTTTAAATAAAGGTTTTCCCCAAGATTACCATTCTTCTTTGATCATGGCCATTTTTTCTAGTACTGGTTCTCAATCTTCCTTTGCGCAAGTTACCTCTCGCACAAAAATAAACCTAATGGTGTTCCTTATTGGTTAGAGTGAGCTTTTGTATCTACTTATTTCTTCAGCGTATGTATTAAAATGCTATTACCTATGGTAAATATGATAGCATTTGGAGTTGTCCTCTCGGATATATGATGTTTTAAATGATATTCTAATCACCGTGAGTTATTGCAGTCATTTGCTTTTTTATGCACTAATAAGATTTAGTTTTCATAAACAAACGTATTGTTTTTGTGTGTAATTACTCAAATGTTATTACCTATGGCTAATACGCCATCATTTGGAGTTATCCTCTAGGATATATGATGTTTCTGAATGATATTCCATCCACTGTGAGCTATGATATTCATCTGTCCTTCTGGTATAAGTGAAAACATCATTACTATCTTTGGCAGTTCCATGTATTGTGTGGAATGTTAGTTTATGGTTTTTGGGTTTTTCTAATGTGTCATTTTTTGTTGTGTATTTGTTGTTATATATTTTTATTTTATACTTTTTTTTTTTTTGGTCATGTTGATTGAATATTCATGTATATATATGTTTGTAATTGTTACAGCCCTGACGAAGTTCCTAAGGCAAAGAGAGGAACGAAACGCGTTGGCTGTGCCTATGATGTTCAAAAGAATTTCTAAATAAAGAAGAATTTACATAAAACCATCCCTGACATTGACTTCTTTGGAGTGCACCTTCTATTCTGTTCGAATATTTTGATTAATTACGCATCCTACGGCAGCGGATGTCGGAAGAGTCTGCACCACCACTAACTAGGAACTAAATGAACTGTTGTGCTTGACCTGGTCTGCTGCTTTCGTTCTTTTGTCTTATTGTTCAAATTTGACCGTCTTGCACCGGTTCTTTCCTTTACCTGTATATAATAGAAATATGGCTTCCTTTGATGATGGCATTCCTTTTTGGCACTGATAAACCCAAAGATATAACATCACAAGCGAATACTGGCAAACCTAGCTTAAAAGCTCTGTTCTTAAAACTAGAGCGCCTCAAGAAACTTGAGCTGTCCCGATGGTGGGACGGGGTCACCTTAGAACAATATCTAAATACCAAGAAAGTACCGAGAGGACTCAGAATCTTGATTTTTCCTACATTCGAGGACTTAAATGATGTCCTGCTTACCGAATGGGAGGGCAATTTAGAACATGCATCGAAGATCATGATGCAAATACTGATTAAACATGCCCGTGAAAAGGGAGATAAGTTACGAGAGGAAATTGAGGCTCTTATATTGGAAATTAATGAGATGGAACAGAAAGATCTGATTGAAAAAAACTTTGTAATCCTTAAAAAGGTAATCAATGAACACCAGGTTTATCTAAAAGAGAAAAAAATGAGAAAATTAAGAAGAGACGACAGGGACTATCAGGATGGTCGAATATATACATTCGCCAAGAAATTTGATAACATCCAGGGTAATGAGGACAAAAAAAGACTACGGGAGGAGAGGGATGATAATGATGATGCAAGATCTGGAAGCAGTATAGCTTCCGCCTCTTCCTGCAGTACAGCCTCAAACACAACACAGGAGATCCCTTTAGCCGAAGCGGCCACTTCTTTTCAGAAGGAGTTGGCCAAGCTACGTATGAGCAACAAACTACAACAAAAGAGAGAATTGTCTCACCCCCAGGGAAATCAAGCAAAACAAGGAGGGGTGGGAGGAGGGGCAAGGGCAGGTACAGGTACAGGTACAGGAAAGAACCAGGTGAACAACACGGTAAGCAAAACCAATATGGGGACAAACCCCAAACAATGAATGCTGTTTGTACTGAAATGTCTAATTGTGAAATAGATTGTACTTCTGATTTAAAGGTCATCAACTTATCCAATAAAAAATTGAGCGATGATGACATTTCTGTCTTGAGCAAGGGCCTTAATTTCTGTCCTACCCAGGGAGGAGACCTTGTGAATGTACACATAGACCTGTATATATTTGTAAGAATCTTAAAATTGAAGGATTTTTTCTCTCGCCAGACACCCAAAGTCCAGGATAATGTCTCAATAGAGGGTGCAGGTACACACACAATAGCTGATGTTAGAGGCATACATTTGTTGCTCAACTTAGATGACGAAGACCCATATGATATGGGAGCAATATTAAGTGAGTTGGGCATACAACAAGACCTTGGAACTGACAGTCATCTTAAACCGAGATCAAAATTCACTCCCTCTTATAATTACCATCCTAGTATTGACACTTTTTACGATCAAGTAACTAGTGATCTATACAAACTAGAAAAATCTGTACAAAGTAACACTTCGATTGTACACAATATTACTGCTAGGGAGAGAATTGCCCTTGAAAGTTTAAGAACTGACAATACTATCGTCATCAAGGAAGCTGACAAAGGTGGAAACGTGGTAGTGATGGATCATCACGATTACATGGCCGAAATTTTGAGACAACTCAGTGATACCAACTGTTATCGACGTATATCTGCTAACCCTGTTAATAAGGTCAACAGTTTGATTACTGGTAAACTTACGGAGTGGCGAGAGACCTGCCTCATTTCCGAGGATGAATTTAGATACTTACGGGTAGATAAACCTAGATACCCGTGTATCTATATGTTACCCAAAATTCACAAAGGGGGCGCCTTTCCACCTGGGCACCCCATAATCTCTGGTATCGGATCAGTGACTGAAAAAATCTCAGAGTTCGTTGACCTCAACTTACAGAAGTATGTTACTAACCTCCCTTCTTACATTCGTGACAGCACGGACATTCTAGCTAAATTTAACGGCTTACAATGGTCTGAAGAACTGTCCTTTGTCACTTTCGACGTGGAAAGTCTGTACACTTGCATTCAGAGCAAATTTGGCATAACTGCGGTACGATCTTTCCTAGATAAAGAGAGGGCAGAATTACACGATTTCAATGAAATGCTCCTGGAGATGATAAATATCATTCTTGACAACAACTTCTTTCTGCATGACGGTACCTGGTACCACCAAACCTGTGGGACGGCCATGGGTTCTAAATTTGCGCCATCATACGCCTGTCTATTCATGGGCTGGTACGAACGGTCACATGTATGGTGTAATTTTGCCTCCCCCTGGACTGATCACATCGTGTTCTGGGGGAGGTATATAGACGACATCATAGTCGTATGGTCTGGGACAAATGAACAATTGCAGGCTTTCCATTGCTATCTCAATGATAACAACTGTAACGTCAAATTGACAATGAAGCAGGGAAAAGAAAATATTGACTTCTTGGACATCCACTTTTACATCGAAAACAATAGTGTCCAAAGTACACTTTTCAGAAAAGAAACAGCCTGCAATGCTGTATTACGAGCTGACAGTGCCCATCCGCAGACTGTGAATAATAATATCCCCTACGGAGAGATGGTACGGATACGTAGAAATTGCAGTCAGGAAGATACTTTCGTTACCAATATTCAGGAAGCAAACAACAGATTCCTTAGAAGGGGTTACAGGAAGAAGGTAGTACAGACAGCAGTCGAAAGAGCAATCAACCTTGATAGGGAAGAAACCTTGTGCACAAAAAAAAGAAATCCCAAATCAACCCGGAAAAAGGATTGTCCGGTTCGATTTATCACCCAGTACAACACCAACAGTAACAAGGTGTACAATATTCTTAAAAAGAATTGGGCAATTCTTAAAAACATCAATAGCATATCGAGTGTCATTGCTGATCGACCTCAGATAACATACCGTAGAGGAAGATCCCTACGGGACACTCTATGCAAAAGCTATGTTACAAATGATAAGAAAATATGGTTTCCACCAAAACCACTTGTTTTTTTTACTTGCGGAACTTGTAACATATGTCCCTTTGGCCGCAACAAAACCAGTGCGTTTACATACAATTCATCCAAAATATTTAAGATCGATGCATTCATCAATTGCAATACACCTTATGTGGTATACATTTTGGGTTGCAATTGTAATATAATATACGTTGGCAGCACAGCATGTCCCTTAAAGACCAGAATTCAAGAACATCGCAGGGCGATTATCAACAAAGATATTCGTTATCCGGTCAGTACACACTACAACGACAACCATCCAAATGACTTAACCTTCTGGTTTTTGGGAATTGACCATATCCCACAAGATATTCGGGGTGGTGACCGAGAGTTGGCACTACGACAAAGGGAGGCGAAATGGATTTGTCGTCTTAAGGCCACCCAGATGGGGCATAATACTGACAGGGAACTTCATTTCTCTTTGGACTAATGCTGTGTTTAGGTAACGTGTTTCTTAGGGTATATATACATGGGCATTACCAGAACTGTATAACGGTGCCGGTTTAGCTATAGACACCAGATGGCAACCCACTGTATATGTCTTCCAACTATCACATACTCTATCTGTGCCGAAAAGAAAAAGTGCTTTCAAGAAAAAAAGTTGTTTTACAAAAAAAGTTTTTATTTATGTGAACGGGGTGAGGTATCTCCATTTCTATCATGGGGCACCGTATAGGGTCTCTTTTTCTATACACAAGATGGTGTCAGCTTGCCTGCCCTTCGAATAATAATTAAAAAAAAAATTTTTTTGTATAATCCGTGGTTGATATATGAATGGTCTAGCCCTGTCACAACTATGAAAGGGCGTCTCTTTCTACTGATCGGTAGTTCGGGATATATTTTCCCTCTGTATTCCGGTAGGCAAAATAAATCACATTGTGTCTATTAGGCGACTCAAAAAAATATAACATATTTTTCTTATTCATTTCTAAATAAGAATACTTTCCATAAAATGCTTATGAGACTTACTTACTCTTTACTAATCGCAACCGATGTGAATCTATTGACGGCTTTGGCCTGCTACAGAACTGACGAAAATATGGAAAACATACACTTATTAGTTTTATTTGTTCACTTTTTGTGCACAACATCCTAAATCTTGAAAGGTTCTGCTTTATAACTATGCAGTAACTTCTTGGTTTCATCATTTTGCCCCACTCGTTGAAATTGCTACTTCAAGATGGCGTTTGTCGCCGTCTGAAGCCGTATGGGACCATGTCACGTGCTACGGGTGAATTTCACCCGGGAAACAGGTGATTTCAATTCTTACATTGCCCTTTATAATCAGGACGGCGAACGCGGTTCCTTTGCTGAATGCCGCGTACGCCGAGGGTCTTGGAGCCGATACCCTATTACAGGTATGTCTTTTAGACAGAGGGACGGGAGGGGTCTCGTTGGTAGATATCGACGCTCAGAACTGTTAGCTTGAACTGGGCTCTTTGATTGTTACCCTAGGTTCGGCATCTTATATTATATTGTTCCCGCACTGTTCTCAAGCACTTTGGCTGTTACAGCATTCCGGGAGATCCCGACGTTGGAGTACGATTAAAGGCGGCTCCGTTTTTAGAATCGGTATGGTTGCATGTTTTATTTATGTGCACTACTTACCTTTTAATTTTACATCATGCTTATATATGCTATGAGGTTTCACTTCACAAACCTTTTTAATAAACGGCACATCTACCGTCACAGTCTAACTCTTTGTCAATCTTGCTTTGCGACTTTTATTATATAAAGATGGTGCCTGACTGAGATGGTTTTTAATACTAATAGCATTTATAGTATTCAAACGACTTAACTTTTTCGGTTGATTGTGTTTTCAACTATTATGTCTTTTGTACTTACTTTTGTACTTATCATTATTATTCTGATCTGATCCGCTTATGACTCCTTTAGGAGATTCAACCTTCCACGTGAGATATAAAGTCATCTAAGAAACCTACAGGCCGACATACGTTACTCATACTACTAAGGTATATTAACATTAAGCGGGGCAATATGAAACTATTTAGATGTAATATAGGTCCATGCCTTGGACTATTACGTTCCATCATAATAGTATAGCTCTGAAAGCTCGTCTCTCTTTCAGGGTGTTGCTAAATATGGTTGGATGTTTTCAGGTATACAATTAAAATAGGCGACGAAAAACTATTGTAACTATATCGACGTTAGATATTCTAAGGTTACTGTTTTTGCCCTGACGGGTTTCTATCTGTTTTATTATTTTCATTGAAAAGTTAACACATACCCTTTTTCTAAATGTTTCCTTTAGAATACATATCTGGCTGGTATAGTTGATCATGTTGAACCGTATCGCATTCTGATCCCCCTTTTTTCTTCGGTTTTTCAAGTTCACCATTTTTCGGTAAGCATCAAAAATTTTTGGGGAGTTTCCTCCATATTGGCAGGTTCTTTATAAATAATTTTTAAACCCCCTTTTGTTCCGTTTCCTCCAATAAGCATCCAGTACTTAGTTCTGCTTTAAATAAAGGTTTTCCCCAAGATTACCATTCTTCTTTGATCATGGCCATTTTTTCTAGTACTGGTTCTCAATCTTCCTTTGCGCAAGTTACCTCTCGCACAAAAATAAACCTAATGGTGTTCCTTATTGGTTAGAGTGAGCTTTTGTATCTACTTATTTCTTCAGCGTATGTATTAAAATGCTATTACCTATGGTAAATATGATAGCATTTGGAGTTGTCCTCTCGGATATATGATGTTTTAAATGATATTCTAATCACCGTGAGTTATTGCAGTCATTTGCTTTTTTATGCACTAATAAGATTTAGTTTTCATAAACAAACGTATTGTTTTTGTGTGTAATTACTCAAATGTTATTACCTATGGCTAATACGCCATCATTTGGAGTTATCCTCTAGGATATATGATGTTTCTGAATGATATTCCATCCACTGTGAGCTATGATATTCATCTGTCCTTCTGGTATAAGTGAAAACATCATTACTATCTTTGGCAGTTCCATGTATTGTGTGGAATGTTAGTTTATGGTTTTTGGGTTTTTCTAATGTGTCATTTTTTGTTGTGTATTTGTTGTTATATATTTTTATTTTATACTTTTTTTTTTTTTGGTCATGTTGATTGAATATTCATGTATATATATGTTTGTAATTGTTACAGCCCTGACGAAGTTCCTAAGGCAAAGAGAGGAACGAAACGCGTTGGCTGTGCCTATGATGTTCAAAAGAATTTCTAAATAAAGAAGAATTTACATAAAACCATCCCTGACATTGACTTCTTTGGAGTGCACCTTCTATTCTGTTCGAATATTTTGATTAATTACGCATCCTACGGCAGCGGATGTCGGAAGAGTCTGCACCACCACTAACTAGGAACTAAATGAACTGTTGTGCTTGACCTGGTCTGCTGCTTTCGTTCTTTTGTCTTATTGTTCAAATTTGACCGTCTTGCACCGGTTCTTTCCTTTACCTGTATATAATAGAAATATGGCTTCCTTTGATGATGGCATTCCTTTTTGGCACTGATAAACCCAAAGATATAACATCACAAGCGAATACTGGCAAACCTAGCTTAAAAGCTCTGTTCTTAAAACTAGAGCGCCTCAAGAAACTTGAGCTGTCCCGATGGTGGGACGGGGTCACCTTAGAACAATATCTAAATACCAAGAAAGTACCGAGAGGACTCAGAATCTTGATTTTTCCTACATTCGAGGACTTAAATGATGTCCTGCTTACCGAATGGGAGGGCAATTTAGAACATGCATCGAAGATCATGATGCAAATACTGATTAAACATGCCCGTGAAAAGGGAGATAAGTTACGAGAGGAAATTGAGGCTCTTATATTGGAAATTAATGAGATGGAACAGAAAGATCTGATTGAAAAAAACTTTGTAATCCTTAAAAAGGTAATCAATGAACACCAGGTTTATCTAAAAGAGAAAAAAATGAGAAAATTAAGAAGAGACGACAGGGACTATCAGGATGGTCGAATATATACATTCGCCAAGAAATTTGATAACATCCAGGGTAATGAGGACAAAAAAAGACTACGGGAGGAGAGGGATGATAATGATGATGCAAGATCTGGAAGCAGTATAGCTTCCGCCTCTTCCTGCAGTACAGCCTCAAACACAACACAGGAGATCCCTTTAGCCGAAGCGGCCACTTCTTTTCAGAAGGAGTTGGCCAAGCTACGTATGAGCAACAAACTACAACAAAAGAGAGAATTGTCTCACCCCCAGGGAAATCAAGCAAAACAAGGAGGGGTGGGAGGAGGGGCAAGGGCAGGTACAGGTACAGGTACAGGAAAGAACCAGGTGAACAACACGGTAAGCAAAACCAATATGGGGACAAACCCCAAACAATGAATGCTGTTTGTACTGAAATGTCTAATTGTGAAATAGATTGTACTTCTGATTTAAAGGTCATCAACTTATCCAATAAAAAATTGAGCGATGATGACATTTCTGTCTTGAGCAAGGGCCTTAATTTCTGTCCTACCCAGGGAGGAGACCTTGTGAATGTACACATAGACCTGTATATATTTGTAAGAATCTTAAAATTGAAGGATTTTTTCTCTCGCCAGACACCCAAAGTCCAGGATAATGTCTCAATAGAGGGTGCAGGTACACACACAATAGCTGATGTTAGAGGCATACATTTGTTGCTCAACTTAGATGACGAAGACCCATATGATATGGGAGCAATATTAAGTGAGTTGGGCATACAACAAGACCTTGGAACTGACAGTCATCTTAAACCGAGATCAAAATTCACTCCCTCTTATAATTACCATCCTAGTATTGACACTTTTTACGATCAAGTAACTAGTGATCTATACAAACTAGAAAAATCTGTACAAAGTAACACTTCGATTGTACACAATATTACTGCTAGGGAGAGAATTGCCCTTGACAGTTTAAGAACTGACAATACTATCGTCATCAAGGAAGCTGACAAAGGCGGAAACGTGGTAGTGATGGATCATCACGATTACATGGCCGAAATTTTGAGACAACTCAGTGATACCAACTGTTATCGACGTATATCTGCTAACCCTGTTAATAAGGTCAACAGTTTGATTACTGGTAAACTTACGGAGTGGCGAGAGACCTGCCTCATTTCCGAGGATGAATTTAGATACTTACGGGTAGATAAACCTAGATACCCGTGTATCTATATGTTACCCAAAATTCACAAAGAGGGTGCCTTTCCACCTGGGCGCCCCATAATCTCTGGTATCGGATCAGTGACTGAAAAAATCTCAGAGTTCGTTGACCTCAACTTACAGAAGTATGTTACTAACCTCCCTTCTTACATTCGTGACAGCACGGACATTCTAGCCAAATTTAACGGCTTACAATGGTCTGAAGAACTGTCCTTTGTCACTTTCGACGTGGAAAGTCTGTACACTTGCTTTCAGAGCAAATTTGGCATAACTGCGGTACGATCTTTCCTAGATAAAGAGAGGGCAGAATTACACGATTTCAATGAAATGCTCCTGGAGATGATAAATATCATTCTTGACAACAACTTCTTTCTGCATGACGGTACCTGGTACCACCAAACCTGTGGGACGGCCATGGGTTCTAAATTTGCGCCGTCATACGCCTGTCTATTCATGGGCTGGTACGAACGGTCACATGTATGGTGTAATTTTGCCTCCCCCTGGACTGATCACATCATGTTCTGGGGGAGGTATATAGACGACATCATAGTCGTATGGTCCGGGACAAATGAACAATTGCAGGCTTTCCATTGCTATCTCAATGATAACAACTGTAACGTCAAATTGACAATGAAGCAGGGAAAAGAAAATATTGACTTCTTGGACATCCACTTTTACATCGAAAACAATAGTGTCCAAAGTACACTTTTCAGAAAAGAAACAGCCTGTAATGCTGTATTACGAGCTGACAGTGCCCATCCGCAGACTGTGATTAATAATATCCCCTACGGAGAGATGGTACGGATACGTAGAAATTGCAGTCAGGAAGATACTTTCGTTACCAATATTCAGGAAGCAAACAACAGAATCCTTAGAAGGGGTTACAGGAAGAAGGTAGTACAGACAGCAGTCGAAAGAGCAATCAACCTTGATAGGGAAGAAACCTTGTGCACAAAAAAAAGAAATCCCAAATCAACCCGGAAAAAGGATTGCCCGGTTCGATTTGTCACCCAGTACAACACCAACAGTAACAAGGTGTACAATATTCTTAAAAAGAATTGGGCAATTCTTAAAAACATCAATAGCATATCGAGTGTCATTGCTGATCGACCTCAGATAACATACCGTAGAGGAAGATCCCTACGGGACACTCTATGCAAAAGCTATGTTACAAATGATAAGAAAATATGGTTTCCACCAAAACCACTTGTTTTTTTTACTTGCGGAACTTGTAACATATGTCCCTTTGGCCGCAACAAAACCAGTGAGTTTACATACAATTCATCCAAAATATTTAAGATCGATGCATGCATCAATTGCAATACACCTTATGTGGTATACATTTTGGGTTGCAATTGTAATATAATATACGTTGGCAGCACAGCACGTCCCTTAAAGACCAGAATTCAAGAACATCGCAGGGCGATTATCAACAAAGATATTCGTTATCCGGTCAGTACACACTACAACGACAACCATCCAAATGACTTAACCTTCTGGTTTTTGGGAATTGACCATATCCCACAAGATATTCGGGGTGGTGACCGAGAGATGGCACTACGACAAAGGGAGGCGAAATGGATTTGTCGTCTTAAGGCCACCCAGATGGGGCATAATACTGACAGGGAACTTCATTTCTTTTTGGACTAATGCTGTGTTTAGGTAACGTGTTTCTTAGGGTGTATATATACATGGGCATTACCAGAACTGTATAACGGTGCCGGTTTAGCTATAGACACCAGATGGCAACCCACTGTATATGTCTTCCAACTATCACATACTCTATCTGTGCCGAAAAGAAAAAGTGCTTTCAAGAAAAAAAGTTGTTTTACAAAAAAAGTTTTTATTTATGTGAACGGGGTGAGGTATCTCCATTTCTATCATGGGGCACCGTATAGGGTCTCTTTTTCTATACACAAGATGGTGTCAGCTTGCCTGCCCTTCGAAAAATAATTAAATTTTTTTTTTTTTTTTTGTATAATCCGTGGTTGATATATGAATGGTCTAGCCCTGTCACAACTATGAAAGGGCGTCTCTTTCTACTGATCGGTAGTTCGGGATATATTTTCCCTCTGAATTCCGGTAGGCAAAATAAATCACATTGTGTCTATTAGGCGACTCAAAAAAATATAACATATTTTTCTTATTCATTTCTAAATAAGAATACTTTCCATAATATGCTTATGAGACTTACTTACTCTTTACTAATCGCAACCGATGTGAATCTATTGACGGCTTCGGCTTGCTACAGAACTGACGAAAATATGGAAAACATACGCTTATTATTTTTATTTGTTCACTTTTTGTGCACAACATCCTAAATCTTGAAAGGTTCTGCTTTATAACTATGCAGTAACTTCTTGGTTTCATCATTTTGCCCCACTCATTGAAATTGCTACTTCAAGATGGCGTTTGTCGCCGTCTGAAGCCGTATGGGACCATGTCACGTGCTACGGGTGAATTTCACCCGGGAAACAGGTGATTTCCATTCTTACATTGCCCTTTATAATCAGGACGGCGAACGCGGTTCCTTTGCTGAACGCCGCGTACGCCGAGGGTCTTGGAGCCGATACCCTATTACAGGTATGTCTTTTAG
Source organism: Lissotriton helveticus (assembly GCF_964261635.1). Lineage (NCBI taxonomy): Eukaryota > Metazoa > Chordata > Amphibia > Caudata > Salamandridae > Lissotriton > Lissotriton helveticus. The sequence goes on along the minus strand of NC_136057.1, from coordinate 1,267,979,323 downwards.
ACAGAGGGACGGGAGGGGTCTCGTTGGTAGATATCGACGCTCAGAACTGTTAGCTTGAACTGGGCTCTTTGATTGTTACCCTAGGTTCGGCATCTTATATTATATTGTTCCCGCACTGTTCTCAAGCACTTTGGCTGTTACAGCATTCCGGGAGATCCCGACGTTGGAGTACGATTAAAGGCGGCTCCGTTTTTAGAATCGGTATGGTTGCATGTTTTATTTATGTGCACTACTTACCTTTTAATTTTACATCATGCTTATATATGCTATGAGGTTTCACTTCACAAACCCTTTTTAATAAACGGCACATCTACCGTCACAGTCTAACTCTTTGTCAATCTTGCTTTGCGACTTTTATTATATAAAGATGGTGCCTGACTGAGATGGTTTTTAATACTAATAGCATTTATAGTATTCAAACGACTTAACTTTTTCGGTTGATTGTGTTTTCAACTATTATGTCTTTTTTACTTACTTTTGTACTTATCATTATTATTCTGATCTGATCCGCTTATGACTCCTTTAGGAGATTCAACCTTCCACGTGAGATATAAAGTCATCTAAGAAACCTACAGGCCGACATACGTTACTCATACTACTAAGGTATATTAACATTAAGCGGGGCAATATGAAACTATTTAGATGTAATATAGGTCCATGCCTTGGACTATTACGTTCCATCATAATAGTATAGCTCTGAAAGCTCGTCTCTCTTTCAGGGTGTTGCTAAATATGGTTGGATGTTTTCAGGTATACAATTAAAATAGGCAACGATAAACTATTGTAACTATATCGACGTTAGATATTCTAAGGTTACTGTCTTTGCCCTGACGGGTTTCTATCTGTTTTATTATTTTCATTGAAAAGTTAACACATACCCTTTTTCTAAATGTTTCCTTTAGAATACATATCTGGCTGGTATAGTTCATCATGTTGAACCGTATCGCATTCTGATCCCCCTTTTTTCTTCGGACTTTCAAGTTCACCATTTTTCGGTAAGCATCAAAAAAGTTTTTGGAGTTTCCTCCATATTGGCAGGTTCTTTATAAATAATTTTTAAACCCCCTCTTTTCCGTTTCCTCCAATAAGCATCCAGTACTTAGTTCTGCTTTAAATAAAGGTTTTCCCCAAGATTACCATTCTTCTTTGATCATGGCCATTTTTTCTAGTACTGGTTCTCAATCTTCCTTTGCACAAGTTACCTCTCGCACAAAAATAAACCTAATGGTGTTCCTTATTGGTTAGAGTGAGCTTTTTTATCTACTTATCTCTTCAGCGTATGTATTAAAATGCTATTACCTATGGTAAATATGATAGCATTTGGAGCTGTCCTCTCGGATATATGATGTTTTAAATGATATTCTAATCACCGTGAGTTTTTGCAGTCATTTGCTTTTTTATGCACCAATAAGATTTAGTTTTCATAAACAAACGTATTGTTTTTGTGTGTAATTACTCAAATGTTATTACCTATGGCTAATACGCCATCATTTGGAGTTATCCTCTAGGATATATGATGTTTCTGAATGATATTCCATCCACTGTGAGCTATGATATTCATCTGTCCTTCTGGTATAAGTGAAAACATCATTACTATCTTTGGCAGTTCCATGTATTGTGTGGAATGTTAGTTTATGGTTTTTGGGTTTTTCTAATGTGTCATTTTTTGTTGTGTATTTGTTGTTATATATTTTTATTTTATACTTTTTTTTTTTTTTGGTCATGTTGATTGAATATTCATGTATATATATGTTTGTAATTGTTACAGCCCTGACGAAGTTCCTAAGGCAAAGAGAGGAACGAAACGCGTTGGCTGTGCCTATGATGTTCAAAAGAATTTCTAAATAAAGAAGAATTTACATAAAACTATCCCTGACATTGACTTCTTTGGAGTGCACCTTCTATTCTGTTCGAATATTTTGATTAATTACGCATCCTACGGCAGCGGATGTCGGAAGAGTCTGCACCACCACTAACTAGGAACTAAATGAACTGTTGTGCTTGACCTGGTCTGCTGCTTTGGTTCTTTTGTCTTATTGTTCAAATTTGACCGTCTTGCACCGGTTCTTTCCTTTACCTGTATATAATAGAAATATGGCTTCCTTTGATGATGGCATTCCTTTTTGGCACTGATAAACCCAAAGATATAACATCACAAGCGAATACTGGCAAACCTAGCTTAAAAGCTCTGTTCTTAAAACTAGAGCGCCTCAAGAAACTTGAGCTGTCCCGATGGTGGGACGGGGTCACCTTAGAACAATATCTAAATAACAAGAAAGTACCGAGAGGACTCAGAATCTTGATTTTTCCTACATTCGAGGACTTAAATGATGTCCTGCTTACCGAATGGGAGGGCAATTTAGAACATGCATCGAAGATCATGATGCAAATACTGATTAAACATGCCCGTGAAAAGGGAGATAAGTTACGAGAGGAAATTGAGGCTCTTATATTGGAAATTAATGAGATGGAACAGAAAGATCTGATTGAAAAAATTTTTGTAATCCTTAAAAAGGTAATCAATGAACACCAGGTTTATCTAAAAGAGAAAAAAATGAGAAAAATAAGAAGAGACGACAGGGACTATCAGGATGGTCGAATATATACATTCGCCAAGAAATTTGATAACATCCAGGGTAATGAGGATAAAAAAAGACTACGGGAGGAGAGGGATGATAATGATGATGCAAGATCTGGAAGCAGTATAGCTTCCGCCTCTTCCTGCAGTACAGCCTCAAACACAACACAGGAGATCCCTTTAGCCGAAGCGGCCACTTCTTTTCAGAAGGAGTTGGCCAAGCTACGTATGAGCAACAGACTACAACAAAAGAGAGAATTGTCTCACCCCCAGGGAAATCAAGCAAAACAAGGAGGGGTGGGAGGAGGGGCAAGGGCAGGTACAGGTACAGGTACAGGAAAGAACCAGGTGAACAACACGGTAAGCAAAACCAATATGGGGACAAAACCCAAACAATGAATGCTGTTTGTACTGAAATGTCTAATTGTAAAAATGGATTGTACTTCTGATTTAAAGGTCATCAACTTATCCAATAAAAAATCGAGCGATGATGAAATTTCTGTCTTGAGCAAGGGCCTTAATTTCTGTCCTACCCAGGGAGGAGACCTTGTGAATGTACACATAGACCTGTATAAATTTGTAAGAATCTTAAAATTGAAGGATTTTTTCTCTCGCCAGACACCCAAAGTCCAGGATAATGTCTCAATAGAGGGTGCAGGTACACACACAATAGCTGATGTTAGAGGCATACATTTGTTGCTCAACTTAGATGACGAAGACCCATATGATATGGGAGCAATATTAAGTGAGTTGGGCATACAACAAGACCTTGGAACTGACAGTCATCTTAAACCGAGATCAAAATTCACTCCCTCTTATAATTACCATCCCAGTATTGACACTTTTTATGATCAAGTAACTAGTGATCTATACAAACTAGAAAAATCTGTACAAAGTAACACTTCGATTGTACACAATATTACTGCTAGGGAGAGAATTGCCCTTGAAAGTTTAAGAACTGACAATACTATCGTCATCAAGGAAGCTAACAAAGGCGGAAACGTGGTAGAGATGGATCATCACGATTACATGGCCGAAATTTTGAGACAACTCAGTGATACCAACTGTTATCGACGTATATCTGCTAACCCTGTTAATAAGGTCAACAGTTTCATTACTGGTAAACTTACGGAGTGGCGAGAGACCTGCCTCATTTCCGAGGATGAATTTAGATACTTACGGGTAGATAAACCTAGATACCGTGTATCTATATGTTACCCAAAATTCACAAAGGGGGCGCCTTTCCACCTGGGCGCCCCATAATCTCTGGTATCGGATCAGTGACTGAAAAAATCTCAGAGTTCGTTGACCTCAACTTACAGAAGTATGTTACTAACCTCCCTTCTTACATTCGTGACAGCACGGACATTCTAGCCAAATTTAACGGCTTACAATGGTCTGAAGAACTGTCCTTTGTCACTTTCGACGTGGAAAGTCTGTACACTTGCATTCAGAGCAAATTTGGCATAACTGCGGTACGATCTTTCCTAGATAAAGAGAGGGCAGAATTACACGATTTCAATGAAATGCTCCTGGAGATGATAAATATCATTCTTGACAACAACTTCTTTCTGCATGACGGTACCTGGTACCACCAAACCTGTGGGACGGCCATGGGTTCTAAATTTGCACCGTCATACGCCTGTCTATTCATGGGCTGGTACGAACGGTCACATGTATGGTGTAATTTTGCCTCCCCCTGGACTGATCACATCGTGTTCTGGGGGAGGTATATAGACGACATCATAGTCGTATGGTCCGGGACAAATGAACAATTGCAGGCTTTCCATTGCTATCTCAATGATAACAACTGTAACGTCAAATTGACAATGAAGCAGGGAAAAGAAAATATTGACTTCTTGGACATCCACTTTTACATCGAAAACAATAGTGTCCAAAGTACACTTTTCAGAAAAGAAACAGCCTGCAATGCTGTATTACGAGCTGACAGTGCCCATCCGCAGACTGTGATTAATAATATCCCCTACGGAGAGATGGTACGGATACGTAGAAATTGCAGTCAGGAAGATACTTTCGTTACCAATATTCAGGAAGCAAACAACAGATTTCTTAGAAGGGGTTACAGGAAGAAGGTAGTACAGACAGCAGTCGAAAGAGCAATCAACCTTGATAGGGAAGAAACCTTGTGCACAAAAAAAAAAGAAATCCCAAATCCACCCGGAAAAAGGATTGTCCGGTTCGATTTGTCACCCAGTACAACACCAACAGTAACAAGGTGTACAATATTCTTAAAAAGAATTGGGCAATTCTTAAAAACATCAATAGCATATCGAGTGTCATTGCTGATCGACCTCAGATAACATACCGTAGAGGAAGATCCCTACGGGACACTCTATGCAAAAGCTATGTTACAAATGATAAGAAAATATGGTTTCCACCAAAACCACTTGGTTTTTTTACTTGCGGAACTTGTAACATATGTCCCTTTGGCCGCAACAAAACCAGTGAGTTTACATACAATTCATCCAAAATATTTAAGATCGATGCATTCATCAATTGCAATACACCTTATGTGGTATACATTTTGGGTTGCAATTGTAATATAATATACGTTGGCAGCACAGCACGTCCCTTAAAGACCAGAATTCAAGAACATCGCAGGGCGATTATCAACAAAGATATTCGTTATCCGGTCAGTACACACTACAACGACAACCATCCAAATGACATTGGGCCATATGTATCAAGCTAATTAGCATCCGAAATTCGCAGAATTTCGGCCTTTGCGAATGCTAATTAGATAAATGGTATGTATCAAACATGTTTGATGCAAAATAAGGAATTGCAAAATTTGCTATTCCTTATTTTGCAATTGCACTTAAGGAATCGCAAATTTTGCGATTCCTTAAATGCAATGTATCAAACAAAAAATATTCAAAAATTGCCATTAAGGATTCGCAAATTACCACCAACTTCTAGTTGGTGGTAAGTTGCGAATTCTTTTCAAAAAGCTTTTTTACAAAAAAACAAATGTGCCATATGACGCCCATACATGCCCTTAGGGCATGTATGTGCGCCATATGCCCCCAAATGTCTTTTTCAGGGGTGCAGCAGGGTGTTCTTGAGACACCCCTGCACCCTTGATAAAATTCCTAATTTGCGATTAGCAAATTGCTAATCGCAAATTGCACTTTCATTCCTATGGGCCTCCTGGCCCATGGAAATGAATGGGTAATTTGCGATTAGCAATTTGCTAATCGCAAATTAGGAATGCTAAGGAATCGCTATTGAAAAGCAATTTTGTACATACATACCGTTTTGCATTTCCTAAGTAGCGATTCCTTAAAATTCGCTATTTAGGAAATGCAAAATAGTTTGATGATACATATGGCCCTTGACCTTCTGGTTTTTGGGAATTGACCATATCCCACAAGATATTCGGGGTGGTGACCGAGAGTTGGCACTACGACAAAGGGAGGCGAAATGGATTTGTCGTCTTAACGCACATGGGCATTACCAGAACTGTATAATGGTGCCGGTGCCGGTTTAGCTATAGACACCAGATGGCAACCCACTGTATATGTATTCCAACTATCACATACTCTATCTGTGCCGAAAAGAAAAAGTGCTTTCAAGAAAAAAAGTTGTTTTACAAAAAAAGTTGTTATTTATGTGAACGGGGTGAGGTATCTCCATTTCTATCATGGGGCACCGTATAGGGTCTCTTTTTCTATACACAATATGGTGTCAGCTTGCCTGCCCTTCGAATAATAATAAAAAATAAAAAAAATTGTATAATCCGTGGTTGATATATGAATGGTCTAGCCCTGTCACAACTTTGAAAGGGCGTCTCTTTCTACTGATCGGTAGTTCGGGATATATTTTCTCTCTGAATTCCGGTAGGCAAAATAAATCACATTGTGTCTATTAGGCGACTCAAAAAAATATAACATATTTTTCTTATTCATTTCTAAATAAGAATACTTTCCATAATATGCTTATGAGACTTGCTTACTCTTTACTAATCGCAACCGATGTGAATCTATTGACGGCTTCGGCTTGCTACAAAACTGACGAAAATATGGAAAACATACGCTTATTATTTTTATTTGTTCACTTTTTGTGCACAACATCCTAAATCTTGAAAGGTTCTGCTTTATAACTATGCAGTAACTTCTTGGTTTCATCATTTTGCCCCACTCGTTGAAATTGCTACTTCAAGATGGCGTTTGTCGCCGTCTGAAGCCGTATGGGACCATGTCACGTGCTACGGGTGAATTTCACCCGGGAAACAGGTGATTTAAATTCTTACATTGCCCTTTATAATCAGGACGGCGAACGCGGTTCCTTTGCTGAACGCCGCGTACGCCGAGGGTCTTGGAGCCGATACCCTATTACAGGTATGTCTTTTAGACAGAGGGACGGGAGGGGTCTCGTTGGTAGATATCGACGCTCAGAACTGTTATCTTGAACTGGGCTCTTTGATTGTTACCCTAGGTTCGGCATCTTATATTATATTGTTCCTGCACTGTTCTCAAGCACTTTGGCTGTTACAGCATTCCGGGAGATCCCGACGTTGGAGTACGATTAAAGGCGGCTCCGTTTTTAGAATCGGTATGGTTGCATGTTTTATTTATGTGCACTACTTACCTTTTAATTTTACATCAAGCTTATATATGCTATGAGGTTTCACTTCACAAACCCTTTTTAATAAACGGCACATCTACCGTCACAGTCTAACTCTTTGTCAATCTTGCTTTGCGACTTTTATTATATAAAGATGGTGCCTGACTGAGATGGTTTTTAATACTAATAGCATTTATAGTATTCAAACGACTTAACTTTTTCGGTTGATTGTGTTTTCAACTATTATGTCTTTTGTACTTACTTTTGTACTTATCATTATTATTCTGATCTGATCCGCTTATGACTCCTTTAGGAGATTCAACCTTCCACGTGAGATATAAAGTCATCTAAGAAACCTACAGGCCGACATACGTTACTCATACTACTAAGGTATATTAACATTAAGCGGGGCAATATGAAACTATTTAGATGTAATATAGGTCCATGCCTCGGACTATTACGTTCCATCATAATAGTATAGCTCTGAAAGCTTGTCTCTCTTTCAGGGTGTTGCTAAATATGGTTGGATGTTTTCAGGTATACAATTAAAATAGGCGACGATAAACTATTGTAACTATATCGACGTTAGATATTCTAAGGTTACTGTCTTTGCCCTGACGGGTTTCTATCTGTTTTATTATTTTCATTGAAAAGTTAACACATACCCTTTTTCTAAATGTTTCCTTTAGAATACATATCTGGCTGGTATAGTTCATCATGTTGAACCGTATCGCATTCTGATCCCCCTTTTTTCTTCGGACTTTCAAGTTCACCATTTTTCGGTAAGCATCAAAAAAGTTTTTGGAGTTTCCTCCATATTGGCAGGTTCTTTATAAATAATTTTTAAACCCCCTTTTGTTCCGTTTCCTCCAATAAGCATCCAGTACTTAGTTCTGCTTTAAATAAAGGTTTTCCCCAAGATTACCATTCTCCTTTGATCATGGCCACTTTTTCTAGTACTGGTTCTCAATCTTCCTTTGCGCAAGTTACCTCTCGCACAAAAATAAACCTAATGGTGTTCCTTATTGGTTAGAGTGAGCTTTTGTATCTACTTATCTCTTCAGCGTATGTATTAAAATGCTATTACCTATGGTAAATATGATAGCATTTGGAGTTGTCCTCTCGGATATATGATGTTTTAAATGATATTCTAATCACCGTGAGTTATTGCAGTCATTTGCTTTTTTATGCACTAATAAGATTTAGTTTTCATAAACAAACGTATTGTTTTTGTGTGTAATTACTCAAATGTTATTACCTATGGCTAATACGCCATCATTTGGAGTTATCCTCTAGGATATATGATGTTTCTGAATGATATTCCATCCACTGTGAGCTATGATATTCATCTGTCCTTCTGGTATAAGTGAAAACATCATTACTATCTTTGGCAGTTCCATGTATTGTGTGGAATGTTAGTTTATGGTTTTTGGGTTTTTCTAATGTGTCATTTTTTGTTGTGTATTTGTTGTTATATATTTTTATTTTATACTTGTTTTTTTTTTTGGTCATGTTGATTGAATATTCATGTATATATATGTTTGTAATTGTTACAGCCCTGACGAAGTTCCTAAGGCAAAGAGAGGAACGAAACGCGTTGGCTGTGCTTATGATGTTCAAAAGAATTTCTAAATAAAGAAGAATTTTCTTAAAACCATCCCTGACATTGACTTCTTTGGGTGCACCTTCTATTCTGTTCGAATAGTTTTTTACTTTGATGAGCAGGTTCTTTGTCTTTGGACTTGACGTGCTCTTCCCTGTGTTCTGACCGTCCTCTTCTTTCCGATTTCTGTGAGGAAGTCTGAAAAGATCGAGAGGGACGTGTATCAATATCTTGATATCTCTCAGGTGTCTTCAAATTATCCCTATTACTAAGGTTGTATCTTTTCTCAGAGGGCTCCCTCTGGGGAGACTTGTGTCCTTGGTCCGGAGATCTTTCTCTCTGCCGAGGAGACTTTCCTCTGGACTGGAATCTTTTTTCTTTGGGAGTGGATTGTTTATTTCCAACCCAGCTCTTTTTTGGAGTGTTTAGATTATTTTTAATAAATATTTTTTCAGGATTTTCAGTTAGTTGGGGTTTTACTGGTTTCCCACCCAAACTATCTCTTCCTAATTCTTCATAGGATTTTTCTATGATTCTGGCAAGTTCAAATGGCTGTTCTGCTATATCTGTTTCTTTCAATTTCTGGCGGATCGCCACAGATGCTGCTTCTCCCTTTATGTAAGATAATAATAGAGCTGAGACCTGCTTGAAGTCTTTCAGTAATTTCATACCCAGAGTTAAAGCAGGTTCTGGACCGTATTCGTTTTGAATCTGTCTTAGCACATCGGGTATTACCGCCATGGACGGAACACCATGTGTTTTTGTGTAAATGGAAGCAAATACTGTGCCCCAAGTGTCACAGTCCTCCACATGTGGTGCGATCCCCATTGGAAGACAGATAGTCAGAATTCTGTGTTTCTCAGTAGGGGTAGTATCTGGAAATACCGCCTCTAGAGTGATTTTTTGTGCTAACCAGAATGGAATTTGTTCCCGTTTTGCGGGTACTTTACCCAGACATGACTGTATGTTCTGTGGTGTTATTTTATTTGTATTCCCCTGATGAGGGGTCAGCTGTGGAATGTTAATAGCTGGTTGGACTGTTGAAGTCCGCATTACATATTGGACTAATTGTCTATGTATTTTAATCAGTTGTTTTAACTGTACCAAAAGTTCTGATATTGACATTTTTTCAATGTCTGGATGTGGTGTGTAGCTGGCTAGAACCGGCCACGTTGCTCCTGGTCTACCTAGTGGACCGAGCCTGGTGATGTGATTATTATGTTTTAGGGCGCCTTTAAACAAGAGCAGGTGCTCTTGGTATTTTAATGGGATTTCCACCTCCTCGAAAGGAGTGTACTCTTCCGGAGGTTCCTCTATTTTGTAATAGTGGAACTCATGTGTGACAGCGTTTGCTGCTGGAAAGTTTATCCATGAATAGAATACCTCTGTCTGCCGATATTCATGTGCCTCTATTACGAATATGACTGTACCACCTCTCGATGTCAGTCCGTTTTCTATTAGTTTAATAGTTAAAGTTTTTCTTATGCTGACCGGGATGAGTATTGCATCCGGGTCTTGCTGTAGGAGACTTGTGTCTTCCGCTAGGAGTTCAGCTGCTATTCTAGCTGTCTCCCTATCTCCTTCACCGTCTGACATTTTACTGACAGGAAGGTTTTTTTTGTTGCTGCAGATCAAGTTTTCAAGGAAACAAAGATTAGGTGCACAATATTTTGGAACACTGTATCCTTCAACGTTGAATAAACCAAACACTATACATAGAAATCTCTTTCTACTAAGTTCCGGCGGATTTTAACCTTTGACCCACTCCAGACGTCTTTGGAGTATTTACGGGAGAAAGGGTCTGTGTGAAAAAGCACGACTGAGTGACTCTAACGTCTTGCATTAGATTTATCGCCTTACCAAACGTTGGGCGCCATGTAGTGTAGTTCCTATAGTCCCAATAGGCTCTGCGCATTGGAACAATATCTTCAGTAGTGTAGACGTAGGACTGAGGTTAACTAGGTCTCTACTGACTATATTAGACTTAAGTGTTTGCCAGCTAGCTCAGAGTTCACTAGAAACTTTCTCGAATAAGCGAGGAGGAGTTTAACCTCCCTGGATAGGCAAGAAGGGATTTAGTTTCTGACAACCATAAAACATGACAACTTTGCTCTCCCTGAATAAGAGTATATCTCTAGAGTCGTGTGAAAACAAAAGATAGCTATTTCACTCAGTCAAAAGGTGCGTACTTAGTTTCACCAGATTTGCAGAGAAAAAGAGAGACGGGCGTTTTCAATAAAAGGTGTTATTTATTGAGCAGTCTCTTTCCTCATACAAGAGAAATGAATTGCTACAATTGCAATACTTATAGTTAAGTAAAGTGCATACAGTAAAAGCAGGATTATGAAATAATACTGTAAAAGCATTGATATGGTTTCTTAGCCATATGATACTTTAAAATGGATAAAATAGATACATACATATATATATTGACTAATCGTACTCAACTGGTGCTTCTAACTACGCCTACCCCGGTGTACCTGACCTAGGCCTAATACATGGGAGGGAGCAAGTAAGTAGCAATTTAAGTTAAGTTTGGTTTGCCAAGAATCTGACTCAAGAATTCTCTGTAAGGGTTTAGTCAGTTCAGTACCTGGGTATTAGAAGGTAGGAGGGCTGGTATCTCTCTCTCAGGACTCGGTATCCTAGTCACCCGCAAGGGTAGGCTGGAAACGGCGGAGGCTGGATTTCTCGGCAAGAGAAAAGACAGCGTCTTTCTCAGCGCGTCAAAAGGGAGGGGCAGCGTCCGTGGGCTCTCGCATCAGCTGGGCTCTCGGGCAAGTAGTCGCTGCTCCAGATTCACCACCACCGCGTGTTTGCTTAAGGCAGCGTTGGTATATTTATACCTGAAAGGTGCCGGGTTTGACGTAAGGATGGACATAAGACGTCAATAAAGATGTCACTAAGGACTGGTCGTTCTTACAGTGCTTTACAGGAGTTCTCGGATGAAATCAAAACAATAGCAGTGGGGATTTCCCAGGTTGCTGGAGGCTTGGATTTGTTTAAGAACTCAGTGTGCTTTCTAGGGGGCTGGAGGAATAGGCTTGCTTAATGTGACAGCATGCGCTATGACCGAATTATGAAAAGGGTTTCTGTGCCGTTGCAGGGATATTATTGATTTATAACCGGACAAGGGCAAAGAATAGGATATTGATTCAGGTACCTAGATAAAACACACTACATCACAATCGGTTGTGCAACTGGACATGGATGTACTGATGGACCCCTAAAAAGCTGATGGGTATACTTGTCCCCAGTGTTTTCCATTGCTGATGAGTGTATTCTTCGAGCCACCCTGTGATGCTCTGGCTCAGAGCGAATTGGATACTACGATCCGCGTACAGGATGCATCACTTCCTCAGCTGCTGCTGTGGGAACTGGATTGAATCGCCTTTGCTCTGTACACCTGCTTCGAGGTGTCCCTCTGGTAACGTCGTCTGGGGTCGCTAGCAACATCAATGTTGCGTCTACCACTCAGAACACTTAAATAATTGGCTTTTCCATGTGGTGAGAACCATTTGGCCTGTTTTTTTTAAACAAAACAAAAATGGATCAACAGCTTTTTACTTTATTTTTCTAGGCACTGTGGCTTTCTGAGTGCTTGGGATTTCAAAGACGTGTAACGACATTTGAGGCTTTTATGAATATTTTAAAGGGAAGCTTGCTTTTAGATGATTTTAAAAGTGTTTTTAGGCCTTTTTAAGTTTGAAATATAGCCTATTGGCTTTTTAGCTAGCTTTCTATATTGACCCTTAGTATGAAGAGTGGGTGTTATGTTCCCAGGTTGGGCCCATGTAGCGAAGTTGCTCATTTCTTACATTGTCCTACGTTTTCACAATAACATTTCTGCCATGAACATTTGCACATATTTGCATGCACAACAATGTTTGGCATTTCTAGCTTTGCACAACATTATCATGATGCCTCGAACATCATGCACAAGACCTCTTTACGCACTATGTACAAATATCATTTGATCTTCATCCATGGGCGACAGAGCTATCTACAACGTACATTGCAAGGCTGCTTTCTATTATAAATAATGAGCATCCCAATAGATTAGCAGAGGAGGCACTTCAGTTGATACCGAGGGTCTCTGCATGCTGAGACTTCACCATTCAGCGGTCTGACATCTTGTGAGGGGTGTCCAGTTAGTGACCAAAACAGGGTCCTTCATTCTCTCCCACCAGACAATGGGATTGGATTGTCCCTTGAGGAGATTCTTGGCTCTGCACCCACAGATACTCTAGGTACACTTAAAGTAGGGTTTTGCATAGAAGTAGTATGTCTGATTACTGCCTTATTTATATGCCTGCATATATACACTGTTTTAGCACCATGGTAGAGCTGTACCTACTATTTACTCCTTTGGTGCTTTTAATCACTTTCATCTGCTTCTCTCTACTTATTATCACAGCACATGTATTCTGTACAAGAATAGCATTGGTTCAATAAATATATTGAAAACGTCTCACTGTGTAATCTGTACATTTCTCTGAGTACGAGTCACTGAGCAAAAGGTTAGGATCTGTTTCCACGATCAGGGGTCAGGGTTGTCATGTTCAGTGGTTGCCAGAAACCATTCGCTCCCTGGTAAGGTTAGGGGGGCTAACAGTGGCACTGTGTGTTAGCTGGTCTCTAGGCCAACGACAATGAGCAAGGCCACGGACTCATTGTCAGTGAAATTGCTCTGCCACCCTTGCAGCTTCACCATTAAGTGTGGCCTGCCCCTGCACTCTCGAGTGTTGGTGATCGAGACCCTCCTCCACTCGCAGGTTTCCCTGCACCTCATCCCTGGTGGTCCAGTGGACCTCTGTCTCCTTCCTCTTGCTCCGCTTTTTCACTCGTTTTTCTACCCTCTTTTATTTTTCACCTTTCTGCACTTTTCTGCATCTCTGCTCTTTTCTGCTTTATTTCTACTTATTTTCCCTTTTCCTTTATTCCTTGTTTCCTCCCTTTACCTTTCCCTGCCGCTGCTGCCTCTGAGGCCCCTCCCCCACAGCACGACCAGCGCAACGGGCCCAATCCAGCTCCCCTTCCCTCTCCCGTCTCCCAGCTGTCCAGCCCTCCCCAACCTCTACTTAATGGTGGCTGTGCCGCTGGCGTGCCACTGGCACGCTAAAGGGAAGCCCGTCTGCGCCTGTCCGCGACTCGACCACGACCAGCGCCAGGAACCCTAGACCTCCACACCGCCAAAGCTATGAACCAGCAGCACTCCACACACTCAACCAAGGCCGCAACAACAACTGCAAGCTAGCGTCACCGGCTGACTCCCATGGACCCTTCAGCTGTCACCGCTGCTGGCACACCTACAGCACTGCCAGGAACTTGGACCCAGCACAACCCAACCGTAAGAACACACCCAAACTGAAGACCCTGCAGTGCATCCTCCTCATACCGATCCCTCCACAAACACGCCTCCGAAATCTGGGACCTCCTCAACAGCACCACCCCGGATGTAGCATTCCTCACAGAAACCTGGACCAACACCACCTCGGGACCGGACATCGCCATCGCTATTCCCCGAAGATACAAGATCTCCAGGAAGGACTGCCACACCCGTCTGGGAGGAGGAATCGCCATCGTCCACAAATTCACCCTCCGCCTGAGCACACTCCCGGACAAGCCAACAGACATGATGGAACACCTACACTTCAAGATACAAACCCCCCCACCACCCTCCGAGGAACTCTCATCTACCGACCCCTGGACCCCGCACACCGTTCACCAACTCCATCATGGATATCATCACCCCGCATGCCATCGCATCCACCAACTACACCCTGCTGGGAGAGCTCAACTTCCACCTCGACAACCGACTGGACCCCAACACCACATCCCTCCTAAACAACCTCCACAACATTGGACTCCGCCAAATCGTGACCAAACCCACCTACTCAGCAGGACACACCCTTGACCCGCTCTTCACTACAGGAAACTCCATCACCTTCAGCCACAGCACCGAACTCCCATGGACTGACCACCGATGCGTCCACTTCACCTTCAGAACAACCATCAATCACAGACACCAGCACCTGCTCCCATGAAGAAACTGGATCAGAATCACAAACGACCAGCTCACTTCCTCCAGATGGTGTACCACGAACTTCATAAGTCCAGAGGCACCTGCCGCTGCCTCGAAAAGGCCTGGAGGAACACCAAATCCACAGAAGCACATAACAATTTCAGAGCCACCACCAATGCCCACCACCAAATCCTCAGAATAACGTGGAAAAAAGGGATTGAAGACAGAACCTCCACACACGCAAACACCAGCAAAGAACTCTTCAACATCATCAAGAAGTTCTCCCAAGCCACCAGCGAGTCTACTGACATCCCTCCCTCACAAGACCTCTGCAACAAACTCAGCACCTTCTTGCACCACAAAATCAAGAGCATCTACGACAAACTTCAAAGAAGACAACCATCACACTGAACCCACACCAACCAACCCAACACCCTGAAGCCAGCGATTGACAACTGGACAGCCCTCACCACCAAAGACACACTGAAGACGATGAAGTCAATCCATTCCGGGGCACCCAAGGACCCCTGCAACCACCCATCCTCAATAGAGCTGCCAACACCATCGCACCCTTGCTTCGCCACACCATCAACCTCTCCCTGACGACCACCTCGTTCCCCGACAACTGGAAAGACGCTGAGGTCAACACCCTCCTGAAGAAACCCTCAGCGGACCCCACCGACCTAAAAAACTACAGACCCATCTCCCTGCTCCCGTTCCCAGCTAAAGTCATCGAGAAAGCCATCAACAGCCAACTCGCCACATTCATTGAAGAGTACAACATCCTCGACTCCTCCTAATCCGGCTTCAGAAAAAAACACAGTACGGAAACCGCCCTCCTTGCCGCAACAGACGACATCCGCACCCTACTGGCCAAAGGAGAAACAGTAGCCCTCATCCTCCTCGACGTCTCAGCGGTGTTCAACATAGTCTCCCACCGCACTCTAATACGCAGACTCCTCGACGCAGGGATCCAGGACAAAGCCCTCGACTGGATCCACTCCTTCCTCTCCGGCAGAAGGCAGCGGGTCAGACTTCCCCTTTCCCTCTCAGACCCTACACTAACCACCTGCGGAGTCCCTCTGGGGTCCTCCCTCTGCCCCACGCTCTTTAATGTCTACATGGCTCTGCTCGCCCGCATCGTCGGAACCTATGGACTCAACATTGTGTCATACACAGACGACACCCAACTCATCCTCTCCCTGTCCAACGAACCCAACACCATCTGACAAACTTTTGAGAAGGCATGAAAAGCATCACCAAATGGATGAAAAACAGCTGCCTACAACTAAACACCAACAAGACAGAAGTACTCATCATGGGCCCAAACCCCGACACCCGGAACATCACCTGGTGGCCCCCTGCCCACGGAAACCCGCCCAC
The DNA here is from genome assembly GCF_964261635.1 of Lissotriton helveticus. Classification (NCBI taxonomy): domain Eukaryota; kingdom Metazoa; phylum Chordata; class Amphibia; order Caudata; family Salamandridae; genus Lissotriton; species Lissotriton helveticus. The sequence goes on along the minus strand of NC_136057.1, from coordinate 1,267,963,147 downwards.
CCCCACGGACCACGCACGCACTCAACCTAGGAATCATCCTGGACTTCGAGCTCAAAATGGACCGCCAGATCAACTCCATTTCGTCCTCCTGCTTCCACACCCTCCGCCTCCTACGCAAGACCTTCAAATGGACCCCCCTCGAACACAGAAAGACCGTCACTCACGTCCTGCTAACCAGCCGACTCGAGTACCGCAACGCACTCTATGCCGGAATAAACACAAACCTCCAGAATGCCGCCGCAAAACTGGTCCTCAACCTGCCAAGACACTGCCACATCTCCCAGCACCTGCACACACTCCACTGGCTCCCCATCGAGGCTAGAGTCCCGTTCAAGATACTCACCCATGCACACAAGGCCCTCCACGACACTGGACCAGCATACCTGAACAGCAGACTCAAATTCCACGCACCCCAAAGGACCCTATGATCAGCCCAACTCTCCTACGACGTGGTCCCACTGCTTCAGTTTCCATTTCCCCTTCTGTTGGTGTATACGGGTACCCACCGTGAGCCACAACGGTGAATGATCGAGAGGCCCCTTGCCAAATATTCTACCTTGTGTACCTCCCCAAGTTCCCCCACTGGAGCAAATATGTAATCTATCCTTGACAAGGCGTTGTGCATCCCCGAGTAAAATAATTAGGCTCTGTACTGAAGATGCTGTCGACGCCACGTGTCTGTGAGCGCTAAGGTGTCTGCAAACCTTTTAAGCTGCGTCTCTCTGAGGTTCCCAGTTGGGACAGTCATGCGGTATCTGACCCAGCTTCTAATAAAATCGCTGCAAGCTTGTCCATCGTTTGCCTTTGGCGCTTAGGTGGTGCATATACACTAATAAGAGTGATGTGCCTTCTATTTCCTTCCCCTTTAATCGCTACATATGTGCCATTAGGGTTTGTCCAAGTGCGTTCTACCCTGAAGGGCGGGTTTTTTCTGATAAGTATTGCCACACCCCTTGCCCCTGTGGAGAATCCAGTGTGGGCCATAGTTCTATAAGCCCCTCTGCCTAGGAACCCACATTTAGAGCCTTTCAAGTGTGTCTCTTGTAGGATAATGACATCAGGTTTCAACCTTTTGAAATAGGCAGCCTTGCTCCCCAACCCGTTCACATTCCAGAAGAGGATCGAGTACATTCCTGTATTAGATGTAGCCATCTTGGTGATGCACTGTGTCAAACTCATCAGCAGGCCCCTTACCCCCTCCCCACCGCTGTCTACTCCGCAATATCATAGTGTATGCCACCTCATCGCTATGCCACCATGCTTCAATGTCATTGTGTGTACAATTTCTCAAAACAAAACAAACTCCCCCCTCACCCCAAACACGGAGTCCCAAAGAAGGAACTATACCCATCATACCCCCCTCCCACACTCTGCAGGCACTTTCCCCGCCCCTTAACTAGTCAACAGGACAACACAGGCGCAGGTAGCACACCCAGAGGTCTGTAGCCCGCCCTCTCCCCCACCCACTCAACTATAAAGCACTAAAGGAACAGTTCACTGTATTCTTCCCTTCGCCTGAAAAGTGCCCAAGTCCTCCAAACCTTGGGAGGCCCACAGCATCTCTTGGAGGGCGTCTGGCCCCTTATCATTCCTCCTCATCGTCATCGGTCAACTGCTGCATTTGAGGGTTCTCACACGGAGGGTTCGAGCCTGAAGCCTCGCGATGTTGGATCTGCTCCAGAAGAGGGTGCGTGTTGTCTTCATTCGTGGATCTGCATGTTTCTGCTCGAGCAGAGTCCTCACCACCACTTGATCTCTGCAAGGTTTTTGATGTACATTCGAGGGCTGTATCATCATCTCTATCTGAATTAGCATTTTTCTGGCCTCTGGGTCTTAGGGTTCTCCCTGATGTAGTCTTAATCTGAGTCCGGCGTCTGAGTGGTCGCCTCTGTCGCTTTTCCTTGATCAGTCTCCAGTTTGGGTCTGGCCGCTTGTCAGCTATTGAGAGAGCCCCAGGTAGCGTTGCTTGTCTCAGCTGAGGCTGTTCTTCAATCCATGACCACGCCTGCTCCGTTATCTGGAAAAAATGCGTTTTGTTTGAAAAATGACTTTGAGCTTAGCAGGAAACATGAGCATATATTGGATCCCAAGAGCAAAGAGTTTCACCTTTACTGGATCGAAGGTGCAGCGTTGTTTTTGCACATTTCTGGGGTAGTCAGGGAAGACCATCACCCTCGTATTCTTATATTTGACCTTGCCCTTCTTCCGGAACTCTCGAAGTATTAGATCTCGGTCTTGAAAGTTCAGTGGCCGAGATGGGGTTCCTGATTGCTGTCGAACTCCAGGCATTCTGTGTGCCCTTTCTATGACGAAGCATGATGAGAATTGTGTCTCTGGAAGGGCATTCTTGATGAAGGTCAGGAGAAACTGGACCGGATCCGAGCGCTCTGTGTTTTCTGGAAAACCTATGAATCGCAGGTTGTTCCTACAGGCCCTGTTTTCTGCATCATCGACCCGCCAGGCCACCTCCTTCATGGTTGCCAATAAACAGGCCACTACTGTGGTCTTGGTCCGAGAGAGATCCTCAAGCCCTGAAACTCGCTGTTCAACCTCTGTCACTCTTTCGGAGATTTTACACAGGTCTTGACGCAGGAAAGAAACCTCCAGTCATCTTACTTTCCAGGCTTACTCGTGTAGCCTGGATTGGTTGTACTATCGCTTCAGTGTCTGGTCGGGGAGCAGGACCTCCCTCTGCACCCTCTGGGGCAGATAAAACTGTTGTGAAGGAGTCCAGCCTCCCCTGTTTAGTTGTTTTGGGCTCCTTGTCTTTTGCCTTTGCGGCAACCTTGTGATCTGGCTGCTGCTTTAACGTCTCTCTCAGATTTGCTGTTTGGTGAGTATCAGTAGGCTAGGGAAGCACTCCACTATATAGCGCCAATCCACACCGGTTGCATCAATCACCAGCAGTTATCTTCACCGAGGTACCAGGGGGTTCCCTGTATGTAACCCTTTGTCTTTTCTTTCGGGCTGACAAGAGGAGGAACAATCCACCGCTTCGTGCGGCGTGGCGCGACTCCTGTGTGTACGTTACTGCAACACGCAGCCACACTGTTGTTAAGCGTAAAAGGCCATTTTATTAGGACCAGGCTGCACAAACATAAACACCAAAATACAACAATCAACAACAATATATCTACCCTCAACATCAACTCCATCTTCATACACTCCAGCCTCTCCTTCCATTACACTCCACGCCACATTCCGTTCTTCATCCCTTTCTTCCAATCTCTCTTCGCATCCTGGCACTACTCTCATGCCACCAGTTGCCCCCCCATCATTCACTCCTCCCTCCCACGAGAGGTGGGTGCGCCTGCTAGTGACCCCCCCACCCCTCCCAAATACCACCAACCAGGGAACCCGCTTTAGGGCGGTTAACTGCCCCCCTTGAGTGTTCTACTGTGCATCTTTCGCCACCGTCCCCTCACGCATCCCTGCGGCACCATATCGCCTCGTTCCACAGCTTGCTCACCACATCACGCACTTCCATCATATAATAGGCATTCCCAAGCGTCGAAAGATGCACTCCGTCATCCCTAAAGAGCAATCTTTCTTCAAGTCGCATTCCGGGATGGGCTATCACTTTAATGCCTCTGCCCTCACAAAACACCCTCATTGCCCTGTTCAATTTCCTCCAAGCTTTCTCGACTGCCCCATGCTTGTTTGCCCCTCTCCAAACTCCCCTGGGGATAAATTCAGTCCATGCAATGCAAGTCCCAGATAATTTCTGCTTCATCACTTCCAGGTCCCTCTGCATCAGCTGCAAGAGTGCCAAACCCGACAGCTGAATCAAGTCATTTTCCCCCAAGTGAATGATCAACAGATCCGGGCATCCTCTCTGAGGGACCATCTTCGCGAGCCAGGGCAATAGTGCCCCCCATCGCATCTCCCTTTCCCCTACTAGTGCACCTCATGTTGATGTCCTGTGAGTCCCAGGTTACGGCTGTACACCTGCTGCTCTGCGTATTTCGATGCCCAGTGCACAAACGAATGCCCCACAATCCATGTGACCGTCTTGGCCCCCGGTCCGCCCATGCAACCTAAGAAAGAAAAATATATTAATACACATCCTGGAAAGCAGCCAACATCAAACCCAACACCCACGGCCTCAGCCCAAAAACCCTACTTCCTGACATACCGCTCACAACACCGGGACTTCCACCTACCAATCCACCGCATTCTATCCCATGACCAACCCAACCTTGCCGCTGCCATCGCTGCCCCAATTTGAAAGGAATGGGTCCCCAAGCCTGCAAGATTCAAAACGAACCTACCAAGAGCCATGCACAAAACCGCCAACAGCTGTGCAGCCGTAACCCTGGCCCTAGACGCATGACAAAAAATGTCGCCCCCTGTTGCCCCCACTAGCTGCACAAAAGTCCTCCACTCAGTTACCGGGCACACACACCCCATCCACTCTCAAACAACCAGACCCACTTTCCCCTCCCAAACTGATCCGTTTTGGACTGACCCAACCAAATCCCCAGACGCCCCATCTCCAATCTGACCCCCACAAACCTCCTACCACTCTTGGACCTTGTCCCCTACAACTCTGAAACCCAGAATGCCCCAAAAAACATCCACACTATGCACAGCCTAAACAGGCGAACTTCAAAGCTATCATAACAACACAATGGCAACACTTCAACTAAACGGACCAACAATTCAAAGGTCACTGCTTCCCTCAATACCCCTCACCCCCTGTTCTCCCTAACCCAACCCCTGAGCATCCTACCAATGACCACATCCTTCGTGGGGTCGAAATCAAAAAACAAACTACCATAGAAAGACAACCCTGCCAACTTTCCTGCAAAGGTCGCAGCCGACAGCCCCCTGTCAATACAGTGTAGCACAAACTGTAACACCCCTTGCTCAATCACTGAACGAACTCTGCATGCCCCATCCTGTCGCCATTCCATAAATGAACCAAACTCTTCCCATGCCAGCCTGTACGTCCGCCTCGTTGAGTCCACCACAGAGTTCTCCACCAGTCCTAACATTTTCACTCCCCCAAGGCCCAGACGCCGGCCGGCAGTCTGGCCTTGCACTGGTCCGCTCCAGGTGCCAACCTCCGGAACCGCTGCCACTGCCAATGAGACAAAGCATCTGCAATGTCATTATTCGCTCAAGGGACATGCTTGGCTCGAAAAACACCTTCAACCTCCGGCAGCGCAGCATGAACTCCCTCAGCAGACGCAGCACTCTGAGGTCTCTTGCCCTCTGTCGGTTGATCAACTCGACCACCGTCATATTATCCACATAAAACAACACCGATCTGTTCTGGAATTCTGCCCCCCCAAACTTCCAGTGCCACCAACAGGGGAAAAAATTCCAAAAACGCAATCCTCCTTGCCTGCTGCAACCACTGGGCTGGCCACTCCTCCGCACATCATCTGCCGTCCCAAAAGAGGCCAAAACCTGCTGCCCCCGCTGCATCTGAGTAGATCTGAATCTGCCACACAGTCCGCTCCTCAACAAAATCTAGAGACACCCCATTGAAATCAGAGAGGAATGTCAGCCATGTCCGTAAGTCAGCCCGCACCCCCATGGAGATCCGGACCCTGTGGTGTGGTAATATTGCCCCCAACATAACCTTGCCGAGCCGCCTGAAGAGCGTCCGCCCCGCGCGCACTACCCGGCATGCAAAGTTCAAAAACCCCAACAGTTGCTGCACAGCCCATAGCGCAATCTTCTTCTCTCCAATTGACCACAACAGACATGCCAGAATTTCCTCCACCTTTGCCTGGGGGAGGCGAGCCCTCCACTGAACGGAATCCAGCTCAATCCCTAAGAATGTCAAGCAAGAGCTAGGCCCAGCTGTTTTTTCTGGCGCCAAGGGTACTCCAAATAGCAGAGCCATCTCCTGGAACTGTGACAGGGCCCTGCCCCATTCCCCCGATTGAGCTCTACCGATGAATAGGAAATGATCCAAGTAGTGCGTCACGTTCCGATGCCCGCTACTCTGAGTAAAAGCCTACTGCAAGAATCTGCTAAAAAACTTCAAAAAGCGCGCAGGAAATGGCACACCCCATGGGCAAGACCTTGTCCACATAGATGGCCCCTGCAAACTGCATGCCCAACAGAGCAAAAGCCGCCGGATGAATCGGCAAAAGACGGAAGGCTGATTTGATATCGCATTTAGCCATTTCTGCCCCCGGCCCGCTCAACCGCACCAGGCAAATGGCGTCATCCACCGACGCATAGAGCACCCGGGAGTCTACCTCCGCGATGAAGTCATTGACGGATTGACCTTCTGGCCAAGACAGGTGATGTATCATACGAAATTCACCTTCTTCCTTTTTTGGCACTACTCCCAACGGGGAAATTATCAGATGCTCAAGGGGCCAGTCCACAAATGGACCTGCCACTCTACCCTCCAACACCTCCTTCTGCAACTTGGCTGCCACCACTCTAGGCAATTCTTTCGCTGATTTAAGGTTGTCCGCCCATCTCCGCACCCTTGGTCCTTGGTAGCCCACTCTAAAGCCCTCCGTGAAACCCCACTGCAATTTCAAAGCCGCCTCCCTGTCAGGGTAACACGCGAGCCACTGGGCCATCACCTCCACCTTAACCGGAGTAGGCGCCCTTCTGACCAGGCTGTCCCCTACCCTTTGCATTTGTGGTTCGCCACTGCTCCGAGGGTGTGGCCAATGTAAAAACACTGGGGGACCGCGTGCCGGCCACCGCATTTGGAGCACTCGTGTTTAAACTTACAAGGGTATCGCGAGCAATATACTTTGTTGTAACTCCAGCAGGCACCAGTCGTGCTGGTGCCTGGTTTGGCTGTTAGTGCTGTGTGCCCTGCAGGTGTGACCACTCCTCCCGCCCCAGACTGGGCGGGCCACGACGGAAAGGACCGATAGGGAACTGGTAGCCCGCTAGCCGTGTGCGTGGAGGCTGATGAGTGTGTCAATGCCATCCACTGGATCCACAGCTCCTGATCAATTTCACCCCAAGGTTTTTCAGGATTCACACTAACCAGGGCCCTAAACTCCTCGTCATAGCTCAGCCAAGCGAAACCCCCGAACTGCAACTGAGCATTTCAGATAATGTCCATGTATTTAAACAGGGGTATAGCCCTATGCAGGTGCTTTTCATAGTAGATACTCGCGTATATTAATAAGGCCGACGTCCATTTCTCCATATTCACTGGAACCCTGGGCCGCCTAGTCAGTTCCCATTCCACCTCTTTCGAGCCCTCCTTCGCCTGTACTTCCCTGTGTAGCAGCTTGAAAACATCTACGTATTCATGTTTCCAAATCCTACCCTTAATCTTCTCTGATAAGTGAGACCCCAAAGGCATGGCCAAGCCCATATAGGGCAGTTTCTTCTGATGCTTGTTGTACCCCTTTCCGTCTTTGTCCTCCTTCCCATCCATCCGGTCATCCGTCACCCCGGGCTTGTCTGTTTGTACCCCTGCTGTCACCACCTTCTTACCTGACGTAGACGCAAGCGCCCCGCCTTTGGCCCCCTGGCCCCTACTCCCCCTGCCTCCCTCACAGACCCCTCCCCCACTCCCACCGACCTGCACGCCTTCTGTCTGCCGTCTTTCGGGCCCTCCTCCCCAGCATCCCACCAAGCACCCTCACCTATCAGAGCTGACTGCGTCAGTCCCGGCCGCCGCTCAGAACTGCTGGGCTTTGCCATAGACGCCTTCGCCTTACCAGTCTTCTGCCGAGGGGCCTGCAAGACACCAAGGGGTAGATGTATCAAGATTCCATTTTGCGATTTCTTAATAGCGATTTTTAAGGAATCGCTATTTAGAAATCGCAAAATGGAATGTATGTAGAAAATCGCTAATTTTTAGCGATTTCTTAGTCTTCCTTATTTGCGAATTCGCAATTTGCGAATTCGCAATTAAGGAATAATTTCCCATGCATTCCTATGGGCCAGGAGGCCCATAGGAATGATTGTGAAATATTTCTTAATTTGCTAATCGCAATTTGCGAATTCGCAAATTGAGAATAATTTCAAGGGTGCAGGGGTGTCTCAAAGACACCCTGCTGCACCCCTGAAATTTACATGTGTGTGCATATGGCGCACATACATGCCCTATGGGCATGTATGTGCGTCACATGCCACCTTCACAAATGCCAAATAGGGCATTTTTAAATGAAATCGCAAATTACCACCAACTACAAGTTGGTGGTAATTTGCGATTTCTTAACCCAAATTCGCAATTTCTAAAACCCACATACATTGCATTTCAGGAATCGCAAAATTTGCGATTCCTTAAATGCTTAAGCAAAATAAGGAATCGCAAATTTTTCTGATTCCTTATTTTGCAATTTTTTGATACATTTCAATAAATGCAAAAAAGCATTTTGCAATTCACAAAGGCCTGAAATTCTGCGAATTTCGGCCTTTGCGAATCGCAAAAGGCATGATACATCTACCCCCAAGTCTACTGTTGCTCAGTTCCTTCCCCCGTCCTGTCCACGTCATCTCTCACTTCCCCTTCTTCCAACTCCTCACTCTCCGCACCATAATCCAACTCCAGCTCCCATTCATCCTCCACCGGCTTCCACACCACCTCACGTACCATTCTTTTCACACCCTTCTGCACTTGCACACCACTCCCCATCGCCCACTCCACACACACCGCTGATGCCCGATCCCGCGATGGAGGGAGAGCCACCGCCGACTCCCCTACTGCTTCAAGGCGGCGTCCAGAGGCCGTCTTTCCCCCCGCCGAACCTGCCACCCCTCTGCTGACCTCCGCCAGCTGGGAACCCCCCCTACCCCCCCAGGTCGCTCCAGCCTGGGCGGGCTCTGGCATTGCCGGGCCTCACCGCCATCCTGGCCATCCCTAACTGCCCCTGCCTGGCACCACTACCCCCCACCTGTACACCTCGTGCCCTACCAACTTTCTCCATGTCTACCTGCCCTGCCCAAAACTCCTCCTCCGAGGTAGGTGTAGGAGGGCCCTCCATCTCCTCCTCCCAAACCGCACCAGCCTGATGGCCTCAAGTTCTGCCCACCGGGCATCCGCCTCCTGAACCAGGTGCCTCTGCTCCCTAATCTTGGACTCCAAATCCATGGCCTCCCATCTGTCCAACAAAGGAGGGCAGTAGCCCCTGGGCTCTACACCCTGCATGCTCCTCCAAGGGGTGTCCACCGCAGAACTCTCTACCCCCCCCAGGCCTGACCTCCTCTGTGCCCGCGTTGGGGATCCTCCTCCCAGCCCCCTGGCTTACTGGGGTGCTGGACCGAAAACCCACCGAAAGATCCAGGGGGTCCGCCCCTCCCCCAGGGCCCCACCCTCCACACCAGTGGCCTCTTAACCATCGCTACCTACCTCCCGCTCTACCCCCTCATTATCAGCCCCCCAGATCCTCGCCCTCCCGAACAAATAGCCCCCTTCCTCCCACCGGCAGCCCCAGACCTGACGCTCTCACCCTGCCCTCCGGACACGACCGCCGTATGAGCCACACTTCCGCTCGCGGGGGGAGCGTCCTGTGCCCCCCCCCCCCCCGGGCGCCCGCCTCACTTTTTCCTGCCTCGGTAAACACCAGCCGCGGAGGCAGGCTCTTACGCCGGCCTCCGCGCGGCGCTCCTCTGCTCCCGGCGCCCCGCCCCTTACCCGACGGGCCTCGGCCTGCCGTAGACGGCTCCTCCAGGCAGGCTATTACCGCAGCGGACACCCCCGCGGAGGCCGCCCGCGGGGTCCGCTCCATACCAACCCAGGCCTCGCTCAAAACACCCGGCCGCAACAAATCCTCCCACCCGGCCCTCCCCAGCACTCGCAAAGCCTCCCGCACCTCCTCCGCAGAAACCCCCGACATACTGCCACACGCCGCAAACCACCCGACGTCGTCACGAGCCTCACTACTGACCAGTGGCTCCCGACGAACACCGCGCCACCGCCGCCTTCACACGTCCTCCGCAAAACCAGTGAGTACCTCTGCTAAATCCTCCACACAAATTCTGCCCTTTGAAAACTATTCCCACCCAGCAATGCCAGAATGCAGGAAGAGGAAGTCGCCTTCCTCTCCAGCATTCTTATGTTCACCCCCAAACCACACCCCTTCCCCCCACCCTGGCCCTTCCCCGCGCGAACGACCCCAGGGGAAGACTAGACTGCGTCTTTGCTTCCCCTGGGTCCCTCCACTGTCAATATCTTGTAGAATCGTGGCATCGTGGGGCGCCTCTCTACCGGGGCTCATCCGCCACTGCTACCTCCTCTGGCACAGGGCATCAGGGCAGGCTGTCGCTGCTGCGGGTGGACCCTCGTCCCTGGTCCGTGTTCGAGCCGCAGCTCCTGGGGTCTCTCAAGGCGCCGCTGATTAAAGCTCCGGTTACAGTGTCGGAGGGAGAAGGTAGGTTACAGCGCTTATGTTCCTTGCTACCGCTTGCGATCAGTAAAGTGCTTTGCCAAGACAGCGGCCCGGGGCGCGGCGATGCGATCCGCGGCCTCAATTAGTTCTTGGGAGAGACCGCACGTCGCACAACGGGTCGAGAAAAGTCTCAGTTTCTGTATGTTGAGTGGTGTGAGGTTCCCCCCTCAGTACACTGCCGCTTTAACTCGCCCTCCGACCTCAATCTCATCAAAGGAACGGCGAGGAGGAACAGGATATTACCAGGATTACGTTCGGGGCCAGTGGAGCTCGCAGACGATGCGGCTACCCAGCCATGCTGTCGGCCACACCCCGTCTTGTGGGTCATTTAACCTATGATCCCATCTTAGGGTCAAATTGATGAAACTGGCACAATTAGCAGGTTGTGGTGAGGTAACGGGTTTTTAGGAACCCGTTTGGTGCCAGGGGATAACACCCGAAGACCTCTGAGTTCTCCCTGTTCCGGACCACAGAAACACGGAGTCTTCTAGTCGAGTCAGAGATCGAGTTTTATTGATAGCTACCAAGTAACAGGTGTCATAGAAGCACAACAAACACGGGTCATGTGTTCTCAGGAGACTGTTCGTTTTTACAGAACCAGCCTTCTCCTTATATACAGAAATAATAGCTGCAAGCAAGAATTCTTGAGTTTATGATATGGCTATACACATATTTCTACAATAATACGAAAGAGCGAAGTTATGTAGGCAAGCCCGTATTTTAGATGTCCAATGCGTGATAGATTATTCAGCCAAGCCCGGAACTCCCATCAGATATCGATGAAACCCCAATTAAGGAAGGCACCTTCTAGTCATAAAACTGGCCATAAACGGGGAACAGGACAGGAGTGTGTTTGTAGAAAGCATGGTTTGTATGTAGTGAATGGTTTGAGGAATGTTATGTATCGATGCTATCGCATTTGGCCACTGGGCGAGGGGCTGCCCAAACAGGTTTGGCTAAAGGCAATGGAGTCAGTTGGGACAGGTCAGGGGGAAGTCAGGGAAGGAGGACGTGTCCTTTTAGATCAAGCTTGACCTTTAATTGACTTATCATGAGGGCAAGACGTAAGATGGATGCCGTTCACAAAATGGAGTCTAAGGGGTTGGGACGGAAACTACGATTTGGGGGTATTGGCGACCCTCGATTATGACGCAAATGCATGGGAATGATGCCCTAATCATTATCGGTTCGCTGACACCAAATTCGTCATGGTACGTTGATATTTTGTGACACGGGTATTGGACCTCGATATCGGGATGATAACAGGGTCCAGATTTTCAGAACCACAGACCCTCCTTTTGCCCATATGTAAGGCAATAATTCATATTAATCGGAGTCCAAATCTGTATGAAGGAATTCGTGGAGATGCTGCTGTAACATCATTCTGTTGCACAGTTCGTCTCCTGACACAGGCTTCCGTGCACATGACGTAGCACAGAGGCCACATAGTGCAGGAGCGCACTGTATACACAGGCAGAACATAAACAGAAGTGCTAAGATCATCCCAATGAAGATCAGGGTTTTCCATCCCCATGTAGCGATCAGTTCCCAGAACCACCCTAGTAAGGACCAATCTCCTTTTTCCACGTGGAGGGAATCAGATATTTCGTGTAGTTTAGAAATGGCTTGGTATACTGTCGGAGCGTTATCAGGGATGAAAATGCAACAACTGGATTGGATCACTCTACACACACCACCACGATCGGCGAGTATGATATCTAGGGCAAGTCGGTTCTGAAGGGTCATAAGTCGATCCGACTGAAGTTCGGTCGTCAAATTTCCAAGGGCTCCGGCCGTTGTAGTCACGGCGGATTCAACTATCCTCGATAACTGGCGAATATTCCTGCTGTTTACCATAGGCCCCCAAAATGGCAAAAAACCGTTTGCGAAGTCAGCGAATTCCTGACCCGCGGTGTCGTCTTTACTCACGACCCCTCTAGCTGTCCTTGTCCGATGGTAATCTGCTCTGGCCGTGTAAGTGGGAGGCAGCAGAAATGCGATAAAGCATGTACCTGAGAAGTCAGAGGGCAACCACGTGTAAGCTATGTCATGGCAGACGAAATACATGCCTTTGGCTGCTAATAATATAGGGGAAGTTCGGGAAGCGAACACATATGTTTCCGCGCATATACTCTTCCCTAATTGAGCTTTGGGATCCCTGCCGATACCCTGTAAACATAAGTGTCCTCGGTTGGGTACTATCCAAACTGGGCGGGATTTCTTTGCTGTCTGGCTCTTACTCAGGTAGACCCCATATTTGGTTACGTTCCAACGAGTGTACGGAGTGAATTCATCTTTGGGAATCGTAAGATAGGTGTCGAACTCTCTACTCATATTTCTTATCCCTGCTATTAGTGCCTTGTTACTGGAATCACTTTCAGTAGAACGTGTCGGGTATGGTTCTAGGGCGAATAGGAACATGGTCTGGAAAGCCCACAGAGAACCATAATAACTGAAAGGCAGGATGAAATATGGGATACCCTTATCCGTCGTGTGTGGCATGAGTGCACATATCCAACAGTTCGATGTGTTCATGATGGACTGGTGTTGGTGTAGGAGTTGAATAAATGAGTTATTTACAAATTCGAGTCTTCTGGCAGATTCGTGTTCAGGTAGAGGGTGAAAGTAGTGTGGAGAGATAGTAGGAGGAGGCTGTGGCTGGGTGACATTCAAAAACGTAACTTTAAACACGAATAGAGTATAACCAGTCAAAAACATCGTTATGCTACACAACATTAAAATACATGTTATCAGAAACTTTCTTTTGGCCAGTACAGTGCATAATTGTCTTTCAAAGTTTGGGAGTCTGGTAGGTCTCTTTACCCTAGGAAACTCCATCCTCTAGTTGCTGCCCGAGGCGGTAGATTGATTCTGCCAGGGAGCGCGCTCTGCTCAGTCCGGGGTAACTCCCGTGGACCAACCAGAACCGTGGACCTAAAACTTCCCAGTTGCACTCCCCAGACTTCAACCGCCACCCTAGCAGCAGAACCGGATGGCGGTTCGAAAATCAAAAATGAGCAAGTTTCCTGAGAGCGAGAGAGCTGAAAAATCAAAAATAGTTCTTGGGGGAAGGGAAAATCACATTCGTTTGTGTGTCTTTTTATTAGTCTCTTTGTCTTGACCTTAGATTATACTGTTCTTTCCCAGGTACGGTGTGGTCTTTAAACAATGTCTCAGGTTCGGTAGTGTCCAACTGCATAGACTGTGGCACAAATCCTTGTAAAATATGATCACTCTCCTTTTCGGTACCAGTTTCTTTTAAACGTGCATCGCTGAAAGGGATGAAGCGAGGTATGGATTCTGTCTCGGAGTCGGCAATTCCTTCGTTGACCCACCGGTCGTATGGAAGGGGCAGAGGGACCCGTTTACAATGGGTCCCGTGCACCCAGTTCTTTTTGCCGTCCACCCGAACCGCTGACCTCGTGGAAAGAAGTACCAGGTAAGGTCCGGTCCACCTCGGCTGTCCGTTGTTGGTGCGCTGGAAGTTCCGCACCAAAACCCACGTGCCGGGTGTGATGGAGTGACCTGGATCATCAGAGGCTGGTGGAGAGGAACTGTGAACCTGTTGGTGTAAAACACGCAATTTAGTTGTCAATTCGCACAAATAGTCAAGCAGTACGGGGTGCTCTATTTCGCTAAGTTTCTTTGGTCTTGGCACGCCCCAGACGTTGGCTGGGCGGCCAAACACTATTTCATGGGGGCTAAGTCCTAATCTGGAATGGACTGTCATTCTCGTTGACAAGAGTGCTAGGGGCAAGGCGTCAGGCCATTTAAGACCTGTACTGGCTTGGATTTTGGCTAATTTGAGCTTTAAAGTGCCGTTGTAGCACTCTACCAATCCAGCTGATTGGGGGTGATTCGCAGAGTGGAATTTTTGCTGTATGCCTAAACATTCACACACTCTCTTCATCACGCGTCCTACGAATTCACTTCCATTATCACTCCAGACAATTCTAGGCATGCCAAACCTCGGGAAGAACTCTTTGACAAGGGCTTTGGCGGTTGACAAGGCAGTGTTGTCTTTAAGGGGGTACGCTTCCACCCACCTGGAGAAAGCGCAAACAACAACAAGCACATACTTCAGATTGTTGCATCTCTCCATGTGAATGAAATCGAGCTGCAAAACCTCGAACGGATACGTTGGAGGCGCAAAATGACCAGCTGGAGTTGGGGTTCCCCTACCGGGATTGTACTTCAAACACACCATACAGTTTCTGACCACATTCTCTGCATATTTCGGGATGTTGCTATTTTGCCATACTGGGGCCAATACTTTACAGATTCCTCTCGAACTGATGTGTGCAAATCCGTGAGCCATTGTTACTACTGCAAGTACATAGGCGTTAGGCAATAACCATCGCTGGTGTTCTGACAATTCGACCCAACAACCATTCGTGTCTAATCTACCCTTACTTTCTCTCCATTCATTCACCTCTTTCTCAGTTGCCTCGGCTTGTATAGATTTCACGCTTTCAATGGTGTCCTCACACATTCCTACATCAGTAATCCATCTAGCGGGACCTACAACATACATCCGACTCATTGTGTTCCTTGCAGTCTCTTTCGCAACCTCGTCTGCAAATGCATTCCCGCGGCCAACATCATCCTGAATCTTTTTGTGTGCACTACATTTTATAATGGCAACTTGTAGTGGCAAGGTCAGTGACTGGAGGAGCTCATTAACTAGCTGACCATGTTGTATCTTTGCACCATGTGACGTAAGAAACCCACGTTCACGCCACAATCTCCCAAAACTGTGAGCCACACCAAAGGCGTATTGGCTGTCAGTGTACACATTCACTCGCTTTCCTTTCGCTAACACACATGCTCTGGTAAGCGAAATTAGCTCTGCAGCTTGTGCAGAATTATGGGAAATGCGTGCAGTCTCTATAATGGTGTGTAATGTCGTTACGGCATATGCTGCAGTCGTATCACCATTCGGCAGCTTGAAACATGAACCATCAACCCATAAAGTATCATTGCATTCAGGAAGGGGAGTGTCCTGTAAGTCTACTCTCCCTTTTGTCTCTTCTTCTGTCCTAAAGCGGCAGTCATGTTTATCAATCTCGTCTGTTCCTGTCGGAATGGGTAATAACGTTGCGGGATTCAGTGTATCGCACCTCTTTATGTGGATGTGACTTGCTAGCAACGTAAGTTCGTAACTGGATAGTCGAGCGCTAGTAAGGTGTTGTGTCTTCGTCCTGTTTAGTAAAATGTCTACTGCATGCGGAACCATAACGATCAGAGTATTATTCATGACTAATCCAGCGGATTGTCGAATGCAGACAGCTGCTGCGGCGGTAGCCCTCAGACAACTTGGTAGGGCTTTAGCCACAGGGTCTAGAGTTGCCGAAAAATACGCGCATGGGCGCTGTCTGTCCCCAAAATGTTGTGTTAAAACTGATAATGCACAACCTTCCTTCTCGTGGACATATAATGTAAAAGGCTTACTGTAGTTGGGGTTTCCCAACACAGGAGCCGAACATAATGCATCACGCAACTTGTGAAAACTCGTCTGGCAATCTTCAGACCAAGGCATAGGATCTGGCGTGTCTTTACAGAGTAGTGCCAGCAAGGGTTTAGCTAGTAGTGAGAAATTCGGTATCCATTGTCTACAGTACGATGTAATGCCCAAGAAGGCTCGAACCTCTCTCTGTGTCCTTGGGGCACTTAGTTCTGCGATTGCCTGTATTCTTTCTGGTGTCAGTCTACTTCCCTCCTTCGACAAGATGTGACCTAAGTAGGTTACTTCTTGTCGGCAAAATTGTAGTTTGGAAAGAGAGACTTTGTGCTTCATGTCACATAAGTGATGCAATAATGATAACGTAGCTTTCTTGCAAATCTCTTCAGTGTCTGCAGCGATCAGTAGATCGTCTACATACTGAATCAGAGTTGAACCATTTGGTAGAACAATCGTGTCTAGTTGTGTTTTCAGGGCCTGACTGAATATTGATGGGCTTTCGCAGTAGCCTTGAGGAGCGCACTTGAAGCGGAAACTTCGTCCTCCTAAATTAAATCCGAAAATATCTCTACTCTCCTCAGCAATCGGGATACTGAAGAAAGCGTTCTTCAGGTCAATCACCGAAAACCAATTTGCTGAAGCTGGAACCATCGTCAATAAAGCAGTAATGTCGGGGACAACTGGAAACTGTGGGATAACTATCTTGTTTACTTCTCTGAGGTCGATCACAAACCTATACACAGGGGGTTGTGAAGGATCAGTACGTTTTAAGACGGGCAAAACTGGACTGTTACAAACATTTCCTGTTGTTTCTTCGATCAAGTCTTTATCGATCAAGTCATAAACAATCGCCAATAACGCCTTTTCACATTCGCTAGATATTTTGTATTGGGGAATACGTGGCAACCTAACGTTGGCTTTCAACGTTATGACATATGGTGCTATCTCCAAACGACCTACATCATTAGAACCATTTGCCCAGAGTGCATCAGGAAGACACGACAATTCAGTTGCAATATTTTCTTTCGACACATACATTGGAGAAATGACTTTCTTACCGAAAGTAAGTTGTACTCCTAATGGTGAACAGTACAAAGTCGCATATAACCTTTTTAGCAAATCCAATCCTAACAAATTTTTACCACAACCTGTTGTAAGAATGAGGGGTGCCTCTAATTCGCATGGGCCAATAGAAAGAGATACAGGACTGGAGATCGGGTTTCTAACAGGGGCGCCAGAGAAACCTACTGAGACATTCATTTCGCCAGACAAAGGTGCGCCAGGAAGTTTCGAGTGCATGATAGAACTTTTTGTAGCACCAGTATCCAGCAGAAATGGCTCTGACACTCCTGAGGCTATTACCTCGACATAAGGTCCATTCTGATCTACTGGAACTGAAACAACTCCCTCTCTTTGTCCATGGCTGTCCTAGCAATCGTTACCCTCGTATTCATGTTCGGTGTAATAGTCGTCAGCATAGTACTGAGCTGACCTGGTCGACGCATTATTCTGTTGGTCGAAGCTGTTCATCGAATTCTGAGGCGTAAAAGAAGTTGTATTCTGCGTGGAATTTCCACGGCCCCTACCTCTAGGGGCATGTTGAACACCTCTTCCCCTTACACCCGAAGCACCGCTCAAACGTCGCGCAAGAGCCGGACAATTACTTTTAAAGTGACCCTCTTCCTTGCAATATGCACATTGATTCGGGCCATAAGCAATACGCTGGTGGGAAAACTCGTTTCCTTGCGCGTTTCTCGAATACTGATGTTGCGGTTGATAACTGGGCTGACTAGCCGTACGAGGCGGATAAGCTTGCTGGAGAAGAACTTTAGTTTTTAAATCTTTTGTCTTTCTGTCTACTTTATCTAGCTCGTCTTTGCGCCTATTTTCATAGTACTGGGCCGTAGCTAAAATTTGAGCTGACGTAGAGACAGCCCAAGCACTCTCTGAATCTTTCAATTTATTACATAGTTCAGGGATTAAATTATGTACGAACTTGTCTACAAACAATCTTTGGCCACCCTCGGTAGCCATGTCCTGACCACTATGATCGGTGAAAGTCTCCTCGAATCTTGTGAAAAAGTCAGACACATTCTCATCTTTCTTCTGCTTGCATGCAGATAGCTTGTCCCAGTTTACGCGTACTTCAGGCATTATTGTTTTCATGTATGCAATAATTCTACCGGGAAGTTCAGCTATTAACGGCTCAGGTTTAGAACACCAATTTGTCTACCATCTATAGCGGCAATGTTCGCCCATGAGTCACCTAGTTCTTGGGCATGGTTCGTATGGCGTATTTTGCTCCATAGAGGATGTGGGACAACGTTCCCAAACAGCATGTCTATGTCCGCTAAATTCATTATACATGAGCTTGCAGTTTGCGATAACTCCTTATAATACCCAGTCGGGTTTTTACGAGGATCAGGCAATGTCTGCTTGAGCGCCAAGACTTCGGATCGTTTCCAGGGGACATGTACCCATACACGCTGGAAATGAGGCAGAATTGGCGGTACTACATTTGCATCGCCTTCCCTCCAAACCGGAGGAACCTCTCTCATGGGGTACTGTCTCGCTCTTTTCCTATCTGATACGTCGTCTTCGTACAATGATCTAGAGACGTTTCCTTTACTCCTATAAGAGAGTAATAACTCTATCGCTTTCTCAACATCTCTGCCTGTAATCATACCTTCGTGGAACTTAAAGCGTGTACGCCATAGTTCGTTCATTGTGTATGTGGGATCATTTGTCTCCAAATCTTCGCCTAGATATACACACATTTCTTCGAATACGTATCTCTGAGTGGGTGCATTCCATTGACGGAAAACTTCCATAACAGACTGAACATCATATCTAACAGTATCCGTAATCCATTTACGGGCTAGTTCATTTAGCACTTTTCTTTCCTCGTAATCAGGCAGTTGACTACGTAACTGTCTATTTTCTGTTTTAGGGGTCGTCTTAGGCGACCCGAAGAAAGGTGAAAGCAGACCAGTGACGGTACCTGTCACTCTTTGTCTAATAGAAGGAGAAGCTTGCGGAGGAGCAAGTGCATCGGAAAAAACAGGCTGAGGCAAAGAAGAAGTAGAGGCAATAGTAGAGGAAGTTGAAGTAGTAGCAGACGTGGTATCATAGACAATAGCTGGAGCTGTAGGCAAAGTCGTAGAAGTAGATGGGGTAGGTAGTAAAGATGGCGGCCCTTGAGAAGGCTGCGCCGGAGAAGTAGGAACCAGCTGAACAGTAGCTGGCGTGTGTGCAAAAGCTGTGTTTCGTGCGCCAGGGCGTGGTATAGAAAAACGCTTTGCCGTTGTAGTAGCGTCTAACGCATAAGGTGGAGGTGAGCTTAATAAGTGGGACATTAATGGATCTTTCTCGGATCTTTCCTCTTGACCTTGTCCTTTATTTGGTAACATCGGGTAGCATTTATCTACTGCTAGTTTCTTGCTCCTAAGTATTTGTTCGCTTTCTTGCTCTTCCTCGTTATCCCTGTATGCAACGGCAGCTTGCACCATCGACATACCTCTTTTATTCTTTTTCGCTAACTTTATTTCTTTCTGTTTGGCTTCTTTGCGCCATAAGCGAAAAGAGTCAAACATCGCCGGCTGGGCTTTTCTATTAAATAATTTGACCTCTACGTTATCTAATATTTCTGAGTCTACCATATTGGGGCCATTTTAAAACACCATCCTTGCGGGTGTATTTTATCCACACTTCATTATACGTGATAGGGCCTACGCCGTGCTTTACGTAGAGCTCATATGTTGGAGTTCCAATCGGAGGAACCGGACAGGAATCCTCTAATCGGGAGTCCTTACTATAACCAAGACAAAACAAGTTTCCAAGTCTGCTAAAACCAGGCATCTTTGCTCACTAGTCTAGCTTCAAACTTCAAAGGATTATCTGTTACGATATTTCTCGTGAATACACAAGTCCTTCGGCTTTGGGGCTTGCAAGTACCAAATCAAGGCGTATCTCAAGGATACCAAAAACTAAGGACAAACTAAGGACTGGGAGACGCTCCACTTATACTTAACTGAAGTATTTGAAGATCGGTGATGTCGCTAGAAGACTCGTCTATCGTTTCGCTCTACCAAGGATCACTGGGTCCAAAACAAGGCGATAGTCAGGGCAGCAGTCCTTCGTAGCCGTCGGGACGCGGGGAACCTCGCAGCAAAGACCTTCGGAACCACGTCGACATACAGGGGTCACTGAAGTGGCTGGCCGTCCTCCGGAATTTTCACACGAAGCTCCTCACGAACATCTGGCTTGGACCGTCGCCGCTTGATACCGCCCCGAGTTGGGCGCCAACTGAGGTAACGGGTTTTTAGGAACCCGTTTGGTGCCAGGGGATAACACCCGAAGACCTCTGAGTTCTCCCTGTTCCGGACCACAGAAACACGGAGTCTTCTAGTCGAGTCAGAGATCGAGTTTTATTGATAGCTACCAAGTAACAGGTGTCCTAGAAGCACGACAAACACGGGTCATGTGTTCTCAGGAGACTGTTCGTTTTTACAGAACCAGCCTTCTCCTTATATACAGAAGTAATAGCTGCAAGCAAGAATTCTTGAGTTTATGATATGGCTATACACATATTTCTACAATAATACGAAAGAGCGAAGTCATGTAGGCAAGCCCGTATTTTAGATGTCCAATGCGTGATAGATTACTCAGCCAAGCCCGGAACTCCCATCAGATATCGATGAAACCCCAATAAAGGAAGGCACCTTCTAGTCATAAAACTGGCCATAAACGGGGAACAGGACAGGTGTGTGTTTGTAGAAAGCATGGTTTGTATGTAGTGAATGGTTTGAGGAATGTTATGTATCGATGCTATCGCATTTGGCCACTGGGCGAGGGGCTGCCCAAACAGGTTTGGCTAAAGGCAATGGAGTCAGTTGGGACAGGTCAGGGGGAAGTCAGGGAAGGAGGACGTGTCCTTTTAGATCAAGCTCGACCTTTAATTGACTTATCATGAGGGCAAGACGTAAGATGGATGCCGTTCACAAAATGGAGTCTAAGGGGTTGGGACGGAAACTACGATTTGGGGGTATTGGCGACCCTCGATTATGACGCAAATGCATGGGAATGATGCCCTAATAATTATCGGTTCGCTGACACCAAATTCGTCATGGTACGTTGATATTTTGTGACACGGGTATTGGACCTCGATATCGGGATGATAACAGGGTCCAGATTTTCAGAACCACAGTGGGTCTATTTATACTAGAATGTCCTTGATGCCATCCATGAAACCCTGATAGAAAAGAGCCAACCTTTTTTCTTCTTGCCATTCGGGTTCAGCAACTAGGTGATTGAATTTTGCTAAGTAAACATGCAGGGCTTTACTATCTTGTCTTAACTCAAGACATTTTTCATCTGTGGCTAGAGTGATGAACCATCTGTTAAATACTTTCAATTCCATCCAGTTAAATAAAATGGGATCATCCCGGTTCACCAGGGGAATAGCCCAAAGGGCTGTATCACCACCTATTAGGCAAGGCAATAAGATATTGGACATCAGGAAAAAAGGAGGGATGACACATCAAATCCAGTTGTATCTGTGTAAGACAAATATGGACCTTACTGGGAACACCTGTGAATTTTTCTGGAGTGGCCAAAGGGACAGCTGTTGAAAGAGTGACCATGATGTTCTGAGAAACAGATGCAGGGGCTGAAAAACATGTGTGGGGAGGGAACCCTGGCACCTGGAAGGTGAAAATTGCCCGGCCACAGGGGTGTCAAAGGGCCATTTAGGCACATGCTGCCACCATGTTCTGGTGTAACAAGGAATCAAAAAAGGGTCTTGACTCCTATCTCAGCAAGGCTGAGTCCAACCAAAGTTATGAAACAAAACAAAGACCAATGCTGAGAAACCTCACTATAATATGACCATTCACAAAAATGCTGTTGGAAAATAAATCAAAAAACAGCCTGCCCAACATATAGCATAACATGAGATTTATTCTCCTTCATCAAATTTTTACTTTTTAGCACGAAATGTTTTTTAGTGCATGGGAATACAAAAAAACATTATATATACAATATGTACAAACAATTGGCAAAAATTGCAACAAACATTACATATACACTTGGCCAGTCAGTCATACAACAAACATTCACACAATTAGCAAAAAAACAGTGTATCCACGTATTGGTGACAAGTGAAAAAATGATTCCTTTTGTAGAAATCTAATTATAAAATCTGTTCTAATTCACAGTTTTGTCAAGTGTTCTTTTGTATCAAATAAAGAAAGCTGGTGTCAAAGTAATGATACACCCAATACGGGATGGGGGTGGTCGACGCGTTTCGAAGCCCCGTTTTTTTCGGGGTTCTCCTCAGGACCGGGTGGGTTCTTAAGGTGAAAATCACTGGCTCAACCTCCAGTTACAATCCTATGTGGGTCGCTGTCAGAGCGGCTCCTGACTAGCCGGCATCTCCTCGTGTTCAGGTAAGCGGTCGCTCTTTAGCTGCGAGGAGAAGCGGTCCCCTTGACACACTTGCTTTTGGGATACTAATCTGCCGCTTTGGACATCGACCCACATAGGATTGTAACTGGAGGTTGAGCCAGTGATTTTCACCTTAAGAACCCACCCGGTCCTGAGGAGAACCCCGAAAAAAACGGGGCTTCGAAACGCGTCGACCACCCCCATCCCGTATTGGGTGTATCATTACTTTGACACCAGCTTTCTTTATTTGATACAAAAGAACACTTGACAAAACTGTGAATTAGAACAGATTTTATAATTAGATTTCTACAAAAGGAATCATTTTTTCACTTGTCACCAATACGTGGATACACTGTTTTTTTGCTAATTGTGTGAATGTTTGTTGTATGACTGACTGGCCAAGTGTATATGTAATGTTTGTTGCAATTTTTGCCAATTGTTTGTACATATTGTATATATAATGTTTTTTTGTATTCCCATGCACTAAAAAAAAATTTCGTGCTAAAAAGTAAACATTTGATGAAGGAGAATAAATCTCATGTTATGCTATATGTTGAGCAGGCTGTTTTTTGATTTATTTTCCAACAGCATTTTTGTGAATGGTCATATTATAGTGAGGTTTCTCAGCATTGGTCTTTGTTTTGTTTCATAACCATGTTCTGGTGTAGCGTACCAAGGGCCTATATAACATCATCTAAAGAAGCGATTTCAAGATCGCAACACCCAGGAGGATGAAATTCCTAGGGCTCAGTATTCTATCAGACCGTGGTTATCCTCAGTAGTATTGCAATGCTCAAAAGGAATCCACTACCAGGCAAGACCAGCTCCCTGACATATTCCACGAAGAAGAAAGGGTATTGGGATGGCCAGGTGAGGGGTAGAGTGCTGGGGGAGGGAGTTCTGACATGACAAGAAACATAAACAGTGGGTAGGCAAGCGTAATATCAGCCTCACTTCATAATATATGAATCACAAGTTGTGTTTTAATACCGGAGACAGCCTTAGGAAGTAGCACTCTGTGTAGACCTTGGGTGGTAGCTTAACTCCTGCTTTAGAATTCAATTTCTATTCAAATCAGTACTTTATAGGAAATATTCACCAGGTATTGGTTCACCAGGCAGCACACATAGTTTGAAATCACTACGTTTGGAGATTAACCTTTCATGGTATTTAACAATAACTTAGGTGCAGAGTTTCTTTTCTATGTTTTCAATTCAATGCCCCGGCTTGTAAGTTCAGCTCGTAAGTTCAGCATGAGCTGTTAAACTGTCTCAAGTTGATGTACCACAGATCAAGACAACTGTCTCTTTAAGAAATCAGACCCACATTGTTTAAAATCGCAAACTGGACAGAGGGTTTCACGTTGTTAGCTATAGGCATTTTCCCTCACCATTTTCCCTTTACAGCAATTGTTAGGGCACATCCGCGCTCTTACCTGATTTCGTCACTTTCCACTTATACAAGACAGATTGGCTGGGAGCTCCTCAGTGAAATCCAAATGTACCAGTATCGCTGGGTTGAAGTTCTGTGAAGAGAATATCCCTGTTCTTTGTTTCACGATCAGAAAAGCCTTTTTGACCAGCGTGCTGGAAAAGGCCGCCAGAACAATGTGACTTCGCTGGAATCCTGCTAGGAGATTCCTCTAAATACTGAGCAAAATATGGTGGGTGCGATTTATAGTTATACATGTGGTGCAAATGACTGGTGCCTCTGGGAAGTGTAGTTCCTTATGCTCCAAATGACTATGAAGTGATCCAAGGTAATAATCAGAGTACTAGAGCACAAAGTGTGCATTGAGGATTGTTGCCATGACAAAGTGGATTGTTGCTGATCATGGCAGGCTACCTAAAAGTAGCTGTGAGCCCTGCCCTGCCTATAGATTGTCCGTTGAGCAATGACCTTCAGCATGCTGTCTGTAAGGAAGTGGAGCTGAGGTCACACCAGGAGATATTTGGATTGCCTGAGTGGGTCTACATGAACACACAGTTTAATGGCTGCCCATAAAAATGGCCCAGGTAGCTGCCAAGAAGGGCAAGGGGCAAAGAGTGTGAGAAACCTGCCCCTGAAACTCCCATGGTAATTGCTGATGGGGCGTCTGAGGAAGCCTCCCAGGAGCATACCAGGAAGGACATTGCAGCCCTGGAAGACCACACCTCAACAAAAGACCTGCTCCTGCTATATGTATGGACAATGATCCACCATATGTCTTTTAAAGGAGACACTCAATTTTGAGTGTGACAGCAGTGGATCTACTTCTGACAACTGCCTCACAGTATCCTAGATCACTACTCAAATTAAAATATGTGGTGCTGTGTCTGCTAGTCTGCCCTCTCATCAATGTGCGAAGGACCTCGAAGAGGAGAAAAAGGTGAGGGAAAGTTGGCAAAGCCTCACAGGAGTAACACCATGGGAGGTTACAGGCTGGTACTCATCTGTGTCGTCAGGTTCTCATCGTTAGCATCTACCAACTGTAAGAAATAATAAATAGATAGTGCAGAAAAAGAAAAACCCATAAATGTGGCGTGTAGTCAAAATGTGACCCTATAGGGGGTCCCGGGATCTAGCGTGAAAACCCAGTATCCCCTAGTTTAAAAAACGAGCTAGACAACACTGGCTATATTTTTTTATTCCTTGCTGTGTCTCTGCTCAATTAAAACCAGCCTGTGGTTGCTGGTTGGTAAGTTGAGGGAAGGCCCATCAGGAAGGGAGGAATTGTGTAAGGCACAGGAGTGCCCCACTCTAGAGGGCTTGAGGTGGCAAGAGAGGCCCAGGCAGCAGGTGAGACCTCTAGAGATCACCTTAATATTGGGAGAATGATCTCCTGTATAGTGAGCCTAGGTTCCTGGGCTAGGGACAACACTAGTGTTGGTGGTCCTCCAGTCCATCATTTCCTTTGGTTTTGCTTTGTTCGCCATTAGGTGGTCCTCCAGTGTTACAGGGCCTTCCTACTGTGACTGGCACATGATCTACCCCTGACAAGACATCAGAGCAATAGACCTTTTCCAGGCTTGTCTCTTCTTTTATTGACCACGGATGAAGACAGCTTCACATACATTCTGTAAGTTTTGTCACATCTGTCAGGCCAGTGGGAAAGCTGGGAAAAAGTTAAAGGCTCCCTGGGTCCCTCACCTGTGGTTGCCACCCCCTTTGAAAGGGTGGGTATTGACATTGCTGGGCAACAGACGTATCACAGGTTATCCTGGGTTTGGTGGACCATGCCATTAGGTACCCAGTGTCCATCCCCCTGTAGTTGGGCACTGTCCCTTTAGTGGTCAGGGCCATGATGGGCATTTTTAACTTAGTGGGGTTCCTCAAAGAAGTGGTGTAACTTCAATATACATGAAATTCATGGGGATGAGTGTTGTGTACACAATAAATTCTCCACATCCTACCACCCCCAGACCAATGGGATTGTTGAGATATTCAACAAGACCCAAAGGGGTATGATTATGGGCCTGGATGCACCATCTCTTGCAGGATGTGGGCGAAGTTGTCACCTACCACCCTTGCACTTCATAGGAACTGGCTGAGGTCAAACACAAATCACTTCACACTAGCCTACTGTGCCCCCAGACAGACTGGAACCAAGGCAGGGAGGCAGGACATTCCAGACACTTTAGTAGGGGGATACTTCAGAAGCTTCTTCCACTTCAAAGTGGGCTCCAGGTATAACAAGCATTGGAAATGCAATAGGTCTCGCATTAGAAAAGTGTGAGTTATTGGTCTTGTAAATGTAATAATTTTTTAATTTTTGTTTATGTTTTTATAATTTCAAATGCATTAATTTTGTTATTATAAATGGGAATTATTTTAGAAATTGCAAATGTGACAGCTATAGCATTATTAAATATACATGTTTAGTATTTACCTAACGTACATGTATTGATATGACAAATTGTAATGTAAAAATGAAGATTAAAAGTGTAATAAACATTTTTTTGTTTCTACTTTTTGTAATAAAGCTTTAAACATTGATACATTTCATTTTTGCTGAGATCTGGGACTTAAAGAAGGAAGTGCTGGAATAGATTTTCAGATTATGACGGGTGAAGAGAGGTAAGCATGTAATTATAGAAGGTGTTAGAGTGAGTGAGTGTCATCACATGCCCACACTTTGCCACGTACTTTACCAAATACACAAGTCACAGTCATGAGCCACATACTCTATCATATTCCAATAAACGCACACTTTAAAATGCACATGTGACCAAGTTGTACATAGTAATAACTTATGTTTGTGAATACTGAAAAGCAGTAGACATAGAATTAGTCTAAGTTTACCTTCGTGAATCAGGCCCAAGTCTTGAAGTTTCAGGATTGAATCTCCTCAAGGAAGGAGAATAGGTTAAGGCAGGGGCTGGCCTCCTGTTTATGTGCACTACACTTTAAAGTCTTAAAAGTAAAGTAGACTAAAAGGGACATGCATACACTTGCAAAAATTAACTAAAGTTATTTTTTTTTTTAAACACACAAAAGAAGACATGAAATTAGAGATTGGCCTACAGGTGATGGTACCGAAATGGACTAATTTTTAGGAGGGATGCAAAATACTGTTATGGTGAAGAGAGCTGATGGCTGCAGTAGACTTGACCCGTTGCTGTGTGCTTTGGCAGGTTAAAGCTCAATGTCAATCAATCAATTAATCAGTAGAATTGTAGAGGGCGACTTGCCATTTGTGAGGGTAACAAGGCGCTGGCAGGGTCCAGTTGATTAGCCAAATAGCTAGGTCTTGAGAGTCTTTCCAAACTCTGGAAGAGATGGGGAGGTTCGGAGATGAAAGGCTAGCTCGTGCCATGTCTTCACTGTTAGGTAGGAGAAGGAGCGACCTCTACTACTTCAGATGCGGGGGTGAGTGGTAGAGAAAAGGACGTGGAGCAGAGGTATCTGGTGGGCTGATGGAACTCAGGTAGTGGCTCGGGTAGGTGAGTCTGCAGTTGTGTAGGGCCTTGTATGCATGGGTCAGGAGCGTGAACTGGCATCTTTTCTATACACGGAGCCTCCGGAGTTCCCTGAGGTAGGTTGTGATATGGGTTCATCTAGAGAGATCCGGGACGAGTCTGGCTGCTGCATCTGTATGGTCTGTACTCATCGGAGGAGGTGAGCTATGACTCCTGTGTAGAGAACATTGTCATAGTTTAGTCGACTGGAGATGAGGGCCCTGGGTGGTTTTGAGCTTTGGGTTAATCATTTAAATATCTTACAAAGCTTGCGGAGGATGAAAAATCAGGAGGAGGAGATGAAGTTGACCTGAGTCGTCATGGTTATAATAATAATAATAATAATAATAATAATAATCTTTATTTGGCAGTTAAAAAGAGCCATAAAAGAAAACAATTTAAAAACAGCATCAAGTTCATTAAGTGACTACAAAGCAAACAGATGTGCAAAATTGCAAAATGTCCAAATTCTAATTGAGTCAACCATATTTACTGGCCATTATAGGATACTTAGAGACATTCAAGAGTCTTTAAAATACATCATGTTCAGTGGATATTAAACAGGCTAGGTCAACACATACATACGAAGGTTAAGACCATAAAGAGTCTATAAAAATCATCAATAATTCATTACATTTATGACAGCATGGCAATACACAATGTCGCTGCTCCAATCGCCTCTGGTGTTTCTTGACCTAAATGCTGATCTAAAAAAGCTAATTACATAAAAGAGTGTGTAAGCATCAGGTAATAGTTGTAGATACAGTAAAGCTACACAGGTGTGCCTAAATCTTGGTTTTTTAAAAGCCTTTTAAGAAACAATTGTCTGGGATACATACAATATTTACAAAGAAAGACAAAATGTAGGGTATCCTGTGCAGACCTATTGTCGCAGCCGCATGGACCCCTGTCTTCTAAGTGTTAGACAAACTCTGGAGGGGAGGCCAGCCAGTAATGAAGTTGATTCAGCCTAAAACGAGTGAATCAAAATCTATCATGTGTGCTTGTTGAAATCGATAAATAAGGCTCCATGCCCTGCACAGACACTTCTACGGTGTGTGATCTGACCATGGGTTTTTTAAGTTCCTTGTCTTCTCAGTAGACTTTCATATATTTAAAAAACAACTCTCTAATATTATTCTTATTCTGTGGCTTCATGTTCTCATAATTAGAGAACATGTCTGCTCTACCTAAGGCAGTGAGGGTATCCTTGACGTATCTTAACCATGGTATTTTTAACGCATGGTCAAGTGAAAGGCAGTCCCGAATTACTAGTCTTTTAAAACCTGCCTCTTCATTTGACCATATCTTCACACAACATAACAGCAGTTTAACGGCCTCCAAATCCGTGATATACTTGGTCCCTAATTATTTGTGTATCGAGTAGAACGGGGTGCCCTGGGGTGCCTTCAAAATAAGCCTAAAATATTTATTTTCTGCAACTTGTAATTGTTAGCCGCCATGTACCTCCATACCTCACTTCCATAAAGGGCCTTAGAGATACAGTCTCCAGCCTATGATCATAATTGGCGATAGCACCCGTAGATCTGTTAATTTCTAAAAGTTTCCCCTCCTGTAGGTCTTTAAAATTAAGCTTATCATCAAAAAAAATACCCAAGTAAGTAAATGCCAGAACCTGGGGCGTGGCTTCGGCGCGTAGCGGAATGGCTGCCTGTTAAGGGAGCTCCGCGCGCCGAATCCTTCTACTGGACAAATACCATCCTTTAACACCCTGCCGCACATGATACAACCCCTTCGGGACGTCCCGGAACGACAGAGGCACATTCTGGTGGGGTCGGCGGACCTCTGCCCCAAGCGCTGCTTCTGGCCCGGGCGAGACAGGAACGGCGGGCGGTAAAGAAAATGGAGCCGACATGGAAAGAGGTTTGAATTAGTCCTGACCGCTGGAGATTCGGACACTTGTACTATCGTTGAGGTGCGCTGTGGAAGGCGGGACGGAGCAGAAGAGCTGCACCGGCACTGCGGCTGTCTGCATGAGGAGGCGCTGGATGTGACTGGTGTGAATTGCCCCCGCGGAAAGAAAGGTCTGCGGCGGGCATGGGCCCGGATCCCCCCTGGGTGACGATGCATAGCCTGCAGCCGACTGGGCGGATCTGCGGAGCCTCTGCCTGCTTCGGAGGCTGAGAGGGTCGCTGCGGTGATTACAGACCAGTGACGCGTTGGTGGAGCCTGGCGGAGCGGATCAGGTGGGGTAAGTGCTGTGCTGGAGACGGCTGGATTGGACTGACTGGGCGGCGTGGTTCCAGCGGGGCGGCCTGGTGTGCGGTGGCGCCTCGCAGGGACTGTGCGGCGGGGTCGCACCGAGATTGCGGCTTGACTAGTGCTGCCTCACGCTGCGGATTGGCAACTGGGCTGTCCCTTGGTGGCGGGGGGCTTATCTTTCGTCCTGCTCGGCCTGCCGCTTGCCCGGAACACGGGTGGGGGTGGTCAGGTGACCGTGGTGGGCCTCTCTGTTGCGGGGGGCAGCAGGAGTGCCGGTTCTGACTGGGAGTGACCATCTGGAATGCTGTTCTGCTGGGCTGAGTGTAGGAAGCCCTGATTGCAGACGTCTAGCCATCTTTGCACCACAAGGTCTGCTCGGGACGTCCTTGGAGGTGTGGAGTCACTGATGGAAGGGGAGCGAGGCCTCTGCTCTCAAGGAGCTTTAAGATCCTGCCCAGTTATATGAAGACGGCGCCGAAGGCCTGGGAGTGGTGCCAACACCTGTGTGGTGCACTGTGGTGCAATTGAGGGATCCGCTGTGGTGCTGGTTGAACCCGCGAGGTGTTTCCTTGGTGGCTGATCATTTTACTGGGCCATTCGGATCCGCAGGGGGTCAACATGGGCAAATCCGAACCTAAACAAGACAAGCTCCAGTTTGAGAATAAAAGACTGACACGCACAGCAGATGGTATGGGTGAGCAGAGTGACCCGCGAGGCGCTTCAGGTTCTGCAGAGGAAGCAGACGATGACACAAGGTCCATACTGCTGGAGTTGCGCGTGGGGATGAAGACCATTGATAGCAAGATCGATGCTTTAGCGTCGGGACTGGATATGGTCAGAAAAAAAGTGGACAAACATGAGCACAGATTGGACACTCTTGAAAATCGGGTATCTGATGAACATGACGCTCAGGCTGAAGCGCGAACGCAGCTCAAGCAGATGGAAAAGATATTAGAAGTGATCAGTGCTAAGAATGAAGATTTAGAAGCGCGCTCAAGGCGTAATAATATACGTATTCTTGGTCTTTCGGAGACCATGCCCATTTCCAAGATGGAGACCTTCATAGATGGCATGTTGCGTGAGTTGTTTGGGTCCGCTCTCTCTAATGTGATGGTCGTGGAGCGAGCGCACAGATCGCTTGGGCCGAGACCTAAGCCAGGGGCGCCGCCTCGCCCGATCATCGCGTGCCTTCTTAATTATGCTGATAGAGACGCCATTTTGAAAGAGGCTAGGGCCAAAGAACCGGCGGTGTACAAAGGGGACAAACTCTCGTTCTTCCCGGATTACACACCAGCGGTGCAGACAGCGAGGCGGGAGTTTGTGCCTGTGAAATAACTGCTGAGAGAGGCGTCTGTGCCGTACGCCATGTTATACCCGGCGAAATTGAAGATAACACATGAGGAACAGTCGCACTTCTTTACTGACGCGAAGTCTGCATTGAAGTTTTCCAAACATATTTGCAAGACGAAGCCAAATTAGAGAAAGATGGTTGAGGAGGAGACGGTATCTGGACTGGAAGATGCAGATTGAGGACTAAGTGGAGGCTAAATGTTTATGTACCCAAATACCTTTATCTGCTTGGGTCCTGTTTAGACTAGCATGGTATATGGCAGGTGTTCTGTTGGGAGGGAGCGTGAGATGGAGGTCACATAGTTTCATTGTAGTCTGTTGAGGGTCCGGAGTAGGGGAGTACGTTATGATTGAGTGCACTAGCTCGCACTGAAAATGCAGATGGGATGGATAGACGGTTCCGGCAACCGCACCTTGGTGTGTGTACACGCTGCTGAGCCTCTTCCCCGAGAGGGTGTTCCCCACATGGTTGATCGGGTATTGCTGAAGGAGGGGGGAGGGGTATGGTCTCGACCTGATTGGGAGGTTGGAGTGGGAGGTGGGAAGGGGGGGGGGTCTGGGCAGGGGATGTATTTGTTTGTTTGTTTTTGTATTGATATTATTCCAAGGTGTAAGCCGAGTTGTGTTGCTTTTGGAGTAGCGGTACTATATTATAGCAGCAAAGCTTTTGCCCCTCTGGGTCTAGTTCTTGTAGCAACAAATAGCAAGATTTGCAATCTCTGATGGCAGATAAATGTACAATGTTAACCTGGAATGTTCGAGGTCTAAATTCTCCCAAAAAAGTGAGACAGGTGCTGGCCTACCTAACTAGACACGGGATACAGATAGCTTTGTTGCAGGAAACGCACTTGACCAAGTTTACTGAGCGCGGGGGGATGGGTAGGTGGGCGGGTTTCTAGCTAGATGCTTCATACTTCGCATATGCGAGAGGGGTGATGATTTTGGTAAAGAAGGGGACTGACTTCCGGGCATTGCAGACATATACAGATGTGGATGGCAGATGTGCGATGGTGTGTGGAAAGTTGCGAGGCAAACTAGTTACCATTATAAATATGTATGGGCCGATTGTGGATGAGCAGCTTTGCGTGGACCGCATATGTTGGAAGCTGAGAGAATGGCCTGACGCCCCTGTCATATGGGGGGGAGATTTGAACACCTATCTGAATGTGGTCTTGGATAAATCTAACCCCATTTCGCATCGTACCCCCAGGGTTGCTGGAAGTATATTGCGTGCGATGGAAGAATTTGGGTTGTGTGATGTATGGAGAGTGAGACACCCGCCGAAGCGTGAAGGCACACACGCGACGCCGATGCTTGGTACCTGGTCCCGTCTTGACTATTGGTTGATTGGTGGTGAGTTAATGGAATGGGTTGAAGATGTGACGCCACTTGCTCGCACATTGTCGGATCATAATCCAGTGAAACTGGTCTTCCTTTACTCGAGGGTGGTGCACCGCCCCTTCACGTGGAGATTGCGGTCAGAGGCGCTCCTTGACCCTGTGTATGAAAAAACGATACATGAGGCCATAGTTCAATATTTACGGATCAATAAGGGCACTGTAGAGGACTCATCAACATTATGGGAGGCATTCAAGGTCACCATCAGAGGGGTTTGTATTGGAACGGCAGCAGGTATATTGAAAGATATACAGACGCAGCTCCAAAACATTGAAAGTACACCGCGAGACTTGGAGCGCGACTATGAGGCTAGACCGGAGCAGCATAAGTTAGCCCGGATACAAGAACTGGTTAAGGAGTATGACACGTTTGCTGAGACAGAGGTTAAGTATTTATCTCGTACGTACACGTCTCGGAGATATGGTGAGGCCGGTAGGCCGGGACGGACGCTGGCGTTTAAAATTAGGGAACAACTTGAATAGCAGCGCGTGGATAGAATAGTGGATGATCTGGGAGCTGAGCATTATGCTCCAGAGGCCATCACGGAGCAGTTCCGCATGTTTTACACTGATTTATACAGCCTACGAGGTGTGACGCCATAGACAGAATTTGATGCCTACTTGGATAACATAGCTTGCGTCTGGCTTTCGGATGTGCAGCGTAAATATCTCTGCTTGCCCATAGATGAGCAAGATATAAAGTTGGCGATAGCGGCGATGCCTAATGGTAAAGCACCCGGCCCAGACGGGCTGATGGTAGAATTCTACAAGAAATATGCTGATCTCCTTGCGCCGCATCTTTTGGAGATGTATGCGGAGGCATATGACACGGGGATGCTGCCGCCGTCGTTGAGAGAAGCGTTGATCATTACACTGCTTAAGAAAGATAAGCCGGCAGATAGGTGCAACTCGTATTGCCCATTTTCATTCATTAATATAGATGCCAAAATTCTGGCGAAAATCTTGGCCACGAGGCTGCAGCCTTTGCTGCAGGGACTAATTTTACCGGTCGGGATTTATCCCAGAGCGATCCACCTCCCACAATCTTTGTACGCTGTTCTCTATGTTTCATGTACTAGAACCAAGCCTGGAAGCTGTGGCGGTGTTATTAGACGCCGCTAAGGCGTTCGACTCGGTGGAATGGCATTATATGTTCCGGGTTTTGAGGCGCATGGAGTTTCCGCCGTTGTTCACGCAGTGGATCGAACTTCTTTACATGGCGCCATCGGCGAGGATACGGGTGGGGGGGCTCACGTCTGAGACACTGTGAATTGAGAGGGGCACCCGACAGTGATGTCCGCTCTCGCCGCTCTTGTTTGCGATCATACTGGAGCCTCTGGCTTGCGTCATCCGTCAGCGCCACAGGGAGACCGCGCTTAATTTTAACTATAGGCTGGTGTCAATATCGCTATACGCTGATGATATGGTGCTATTTGTGCGTGAGCCGAACAGGTATTTGACGCAACTGCTCCGGGAGTACGTTTGTTTTGGTCTTCTATCTGGCTTGCATATAAACTGGGACAAGTCACTTATAATCCTGTTAACGACAGCCACTACTCAGCCTAGTCTGGAATACCTGCTGGTGTGGTCTACGGACCCAGTTAAATATCTTGGTGTTTGGATACATCGGGACCCAACAGTGGTTATCAGAGAGAACTATGGGAGAGCATATTCGAAGTTAGAAAGTATGGTGGATAGATGGACTTTGCTACCGCTGTCATTGGCAGATCGTATTGCTCTCCTCAAGATGGTTATATTACCTAGATTTCTGAACTTGTTTATGAATATACCGATAATGCTCACAATGGAATTTTTTAAGAACCTTCGTAGTCAATTAGTGCGGTTGTTGTGGGGAGGCAAAACTGCTCGGATACGATGGTCGATCCTTACTAAAGGATATGAGAGGGGGGATTTGCGGCACCAGATTTTTATGTGTATTATTTGTGTGCACAAGCACAGTATTTATATTATTGGTACAGACCGCATGCCTTCACTCCGCATGTAGCCGTGGAGGAGGGAGACGTGGCCCCTATCCCGCTACATAGTGTAATTACTCATCATTCACGTGGTACTCCAAAATCCGAAATTAACACGGTAGACAGCACAATATCTGCATGGCGCAAAATTGGGCAGCTGGCGCAGAAAATGCCGTTATATGCGCCAAGTATGCATCTGGAACATCATGCTAATATGTCGGTTACTCAGGAGGGCCCCTCTGTGAGGACGATGTGGGAGGCCGGTCTTTCTCATATGCAAGATATATACCCTGATGGTTCATTTATCACACAAGAGGCCTTACAATATGTCAGCAATCAGTCGCTTCTCTTCAGATTTGCGCTCCATAGGCTGCGACACGCGGCTTGTGCGCATTATATCACATACCCGCTGGAACCTCCCGTATTGCTGTCTCTGCAGTATGTTCTTGCCACGCCTACTAATAAGAGGTTGATAGCCAAATTATATAAACTGATTAAAAATGAAACGGTGGATGGAATAGATAAGAGCTGGATTAGGTGGAATGAGTGTCTGTCTAGCCCTATTTCAGAAGAGAATTGGAAATATATTTGTGGTCTGACAGGGAAGCTTTGTATGAATGGTAATCTTCGGATTATCCATTTTAAATACATACACCAAGTGTACTATACCCCTGCGCGGCTGTATAGATATGGGCTGCGTTTGTCTGCTTGTTGTGACAGATGTGGGCAAGATGATGCGGATTTTATGCACTTGGCATGGGACTGTGAGAAAATGGCTGAATTCTGGAATGCGGTGTTGACCTGTCTGAGGGAAATGGTGACGGCGGACCTTCCGTGCACTCCGCTGGTGTGCTTGTTGTGCTGTGTGCCGCACGTCAGGGGGGCGAATGGTATTTTTGTGTGGCTGGCATTATTATTGGCGGCGCGGAGAGTGGCGATTACATGGGGGAATGGACGCCACCCTGCGCTCAAGGCATGGCTGAAGGATTTGGTATATTGCCGTGATAACATTGCTACATATACAGAGGAATTGCCCATCAGCTCGAGGCCGAAAGACATCTGGGAGCCGCTACGCTCGTATTTGCTTAGCGGATCTGAGTGAAGAGCTGACTTACATATGACTCCGGGGGGGGGCAGAGCACAAAACGAAAAGCTGCTAATGAGATTGTTTGAAGGTGTTTGCGCAGCACGGCGGCGCACATTGTTCATGTTTAGTGATTGTAGATGAGGTGAGGTTTGGTATCTTTCCTTTTTAGGTCTCGCCTGTCGATGCGCATGCGCATCGAGCTTGCGAGCCTATTGCGGCTTAAACAAGAAGCAAGGAATCGTGGCGATTCCTTGCAGTGCCCGTGACTTTTAAGCTCAATGCGCATGTGCATTGAGCTTAAAAGCGCGTGCACATCAGTTCCCTCAGCCGCAATCGCCGTCTGTTCCCTCAGCCGCATTCCTCCCGACACCTTTTGAAGTGAAGCTTAGCTTCACTTCAAAGGCCCCGGCTTCTTCACACCCACATGCCGCTCTCCCCGCTCCGCCCCCTCCCCAGCCCGCCGTGTGCATTTCTCCTCCACCCCCTCCCCACAGCAATGCCCTCCGTCTTGTTTGTTAATTTCCTCCAACTGCCCATCTCCTTTCAATACGTTTCCATTTAATCGCCTACCTCTCGATGTCCCTCATCCTCATCTCAACTCATCTATCACTCCAGCTATCTCCTCTTACACGTTATACGAATATCTCTCTCTTCACCTCCGTCCCACGATCTCTCATCTCTCTTCCTTTCACCCTCTAATCACGATCGTCTATTCTGTTGCTCTCCCCTCGCTAGCCCTCTCCCCCACCTATTAATCTTTTCTGTTTTCTACGCATTTTCACCCTCTTACGTCTTCCTTTTCTCCCTCGTGCTTCCTTCATCTTTCCTTCTCTAACCATTTTCCTCGTCCGCCTCCCGCCATCTCTATACACCTCTCCCCTTCTGTGACCGTCACTCTCCTTCCCTGCATCTCCGTCGCTCTAAGCACCCCTATATCTCAGCCCTCTTACCCCCGTCGCACCTATTTAATCTCTAACTTCTGTCATGTCTCCCCAGTACCCATCTACTCCTGTTGGGTCACCTCGTGCTCTTCTCCTCTGTCCCACATGTCCTTTCATTTTCCCTCTCGCAATCCCATTTTACAGCTGCTCTTCTGATGTGTTCTCTCCATTGCTGCATGTTTCCTCTTTCTACTTTTTCCTATTGTCTGTTTCCCTACCCTCGCTCTCCCCAGCCCCCGCCTCCATTTGTCTCCGCTCACTCTCTATCCATTTCTCTGCACGTTTCCATCTCCCGGTTAAATAATATTTTATTGGCAAGACAAATCAGCTAGACATTCACGGAAGAGAACAGGACGAGCTGCCAGCCCTCCAGCCCTCGACCCTGTTCAATATGCCCTGTTCAGTGACGAGGGAAGGCACATGCTGAGGTGCCATTTCTGACAGGGTGGAAATAAGCCGTTCTGCAGGCCTGTGCGCGTTTCCCTCAGGGGAAAGAGTCCGAGTTTTTGTGCCGCGCTATGTTGCCGTTTGTGGGAGACGTTCGCTTGCTGTGGAGCACGATGTCATGGTGTAAATCTACATGATGTCACCCCGTCCTTCCGAATCCCCCCCCTCACCAGTTTCTCACAACTCAGGGATAGTTCCGCCTCCCGCCATCTCTATACACCTCTCCCCTTCTGTGACCGTCACTCTCCTTCCCTGCATCTCCGTCGCTCTAAGCACCCCTATATCTCAGCCCTCTTACCCCCGTCACACCTATTTAATCTCTAACTTCTGTCATGTCTCCCCAGTACCCATCTACTCCTGTTGGGTCACCTCGTGCTCTTCTCCTCTGTCCCACATGTCCTTTCATTTTCCCTCTCGCAATCCCATTTTACAGCTGCTCTTCTGATGTGTTCTCTCCATTGCTGCATGTTTCCTCTTTCTACTTTTTCCTATTGTCTGTTTCCCTACCCTCGCTCTCCCCAGCCCCCGCCTCCATTTGTCTCCGCTCACTCTCTATCCATTTCTCTGCACGTTTCCATCTCCCGGTTAAATAATATTTTATTGGCAAGACAAATCAGCTAGACATTCACGGAAGAGAACAGGACGAGCTGCCAGCCCTCCAGCCCTCGACCCTGTTCAATATGCCCTGTTCAGTGACGAGGGAAGGCACATGCTGAGGTGCCATTTCTGACAGGGTGGAAATAAGCCGTTCTGCAGGCCTGTGCGCGTTTCCCTCAGGGGAAAGAGTCCGAGTTTTTGTGCCGCGCTATGTTGCCGTTTGTGGGAGACGTTCGCTTGCTGTGGAGCACGATGCCATGGTGTAAATCTACATGATGTCACCCCGTCCTTCCGAATCCCACCCCCTCACCAGTTTCTCACAACTCAGGGATAGTCGTAGAAATTGAGTTCAAGGGGTACCCCAGCCTGTCCCAGCCTCCCCCTGCAGGAGCCTGCGCTACGCCCCAGGCTCCATACGATTTTTTTGCTACTCGCAATCACTCACCCTCACTCACCCTCACCCACACTCACCCTCACCCTCACTCACCCTCAACGCCTCACCCTCACTCACTCTCAACCCCTCACCCTCACTCACCCTCAACACCTCACCCTCACCCTCACTCACCCTCAACCGTTCACCCTCAACCCCTCACTCACCCTCACTCTCACTCACCCTCACTTACCCTCAACCCCTCTGCCTCACCCTCACTCACCCTCACTTACCCTCAACCCCTCAGCCTCACCCTCACTCACCCTCATCCTCACTCACCCTCAACCCCTCACCCTCACTCACCCTCACCCTCACTCACCCTCAACCCCTCACACTCACTCACCCTCACCCTCACTCACCCTCAACTCCTCACCCTCACTCACCCTCAACACCTCACCCTCACTCACCCTCACCCTCACTCACCCTCACTCACCCTCACTCACACTCACTCACCCTCACTCACCCCCACCCTCACTCACACTCACTCACCCTCACTCACCCTCACTCACCCTCACCCTCACTCACCCTCACCCACACTCACCCTCACTCACCCTCAACACCTCACCCTCACTCACCCTCAACCCCTCACCCTCACCCTCAATCAGCCTCAACCCCTTACCCTCAATCACCCTCACCCTCACTCAGCCTCAACCCCTCACCCTCACTCACCCTCAACCCCTCATCCTCACTCACCCTCAACCCCTCACCCTCACTCACCCTCAACCCCTCACCCTCACTCACCCTCACTCAGCCTCACCCTCACTCAC
The DNA here is from genome assembly GCF_964261635.1 of Lissotriton helveticus. NCBI lineage: Eukaryota > Metazoa > Chordata > Amphibia > Caudata > Salamandridae > Lissotriton > Lissotriton helveticus. The sequence continues at coordinate 1,267,924,756 of NC_136057.1, read as the reverse complement.
CCTCACTCACCCTCACTCACCCTCACTCACCCTCACCCACACTCACCCTCACCCTCACTCACCCTCAACGCCTCACCCTCACTCACTCTCAACCCCTCACCCTCACTCACCCTCAACACCTCACCCTCACCCTCACTCACCCTCAACCGTTCACCCTCAACCCCTCACTCACCCTCACTCTCACTCACCCTCACTTACCCTCAACCCCTCAGCCTCACCTTCACTCACCCTCACTTACCCTCAACCCCTCAGCCTCACCCTCACTCACCCTCACCCTCACCCTCACTCACCCTCAACCCCTCACCCTCACTCATCCTCACCCTCACTCACCCACAACCCCTCACACTCACTCACCCTCACTCACCCTCAACTCCTCACCCTCACTCACCCTCAACACCTCAGCCTCACCCTCACTCACCCTCAACGCCTCACCCTCAACACCTCACCCTCACTCACCCTCACCCTCACTCACCCTCAACCCCTCACCCTCAACACCTCACCCTCATCCCCTCACCCTCACTCACCCTCACAACACATATTGTGTTACAATAGGTGTCACATTTGCGGAAGATAAAACTATCTAGAGATGTAGCATAACGACCAGAGCTGCCATATAAGTCACGTAAATACTAAACATGTTGCATTCCAAATGCTATAGGTGTCACATTTGCAAAAGTTATAACTATTGGCATTGTAAATGACAAAGCCATCAATATAGCAATTTTAACATCGCAAAAAAAAAAAATTATGTCATTTACAAGACCAATAACTACAACTTTTCTAATGCGATACTTATTGCATTCCAACACCACTCATCCACGCAACGCCACTCACACACGCAACGCCACTCACACACGCAACGCCACTCACACACGCAACGCCACTCACACACGCTACGCCACTCACATACGCAACGCCACTCACACACGCAACGCCACTCACACACGCAACGCCACTCACACACGCCACTCATCCACGCAACGCCACTCATCCACGCAACGCTACTCATCCACGCAACGCCACTCTTCCATTTGCAAAAAGAAAAATGTCTAACTATTCTATTGCGAGACCTATTGCATTTCCAATGTTTGTTTTTTTCCTTTCCTTTTGCTTTGAGAAATGTATTCTTTATGTAGGGGAAATGTACTTTGGTTTTACATGTACATTGGGAGAGACATTCGTAAAAAAATTTGGCAACTCATGTGTGACAATGCATATGCGAACTGGGGATCTTTTTGGATGAAGCTGTACCTCTGTTGTGCTGCGATTTTGATTTCCTGGTGTAATGTTTTGTCTTTCTTTGATATATCTCATTTGGTAAAAATTTCAATAATAAAAAAAAATAAAAAAAGTAAAGGCCAGAACCTTTGCTATACTATATTTGTCCCTACTTTATATGTGCTATGTCTGCTGGTATGCTTACCAATTTCCATAACATATGATTTAGTTAGGTTCGGAGATAAATCCATCTGGGTCATAAAGAATGCAAACCCGCCCAATAAGGCCGGCACACCCCTTGGCATCTGTGCTAGCAGTACTGCATCGTCCACGTACAGCAATACAGAAACCGGTCTGGTGCCTATCCTGGGAGTATCAGCCTGTAGGGCTGTCAAGAATGAGTCAAGGCCATTAAAATATAGCATAAATAAAAAAGGGGTCAATATGAATCCTTGTCTAACTCCACTTGAACATTTAAAAATGATCAGTAATGTTCCCTTCCTGGATGTATCTGACCACAGCCGCGGTGTTAAAATTTAATTTTATTAAGACACTAATTATCGCCGGGTCAACCCCAAATTCTCTGAGTAGGTTCCAAAGTTTGCTACGGTTCACCCGGTCGAAGGCCGAGATGAGATCCATGAAGCCCAGATACAGAGCTCCAGGTTTTGCTATTGCATAGTTTGCCATTAACAGATAGAGATTGTGGTACTCATCTGTTGTGGATTTGCTTGCACGGAACACATATTGTACATCGGAGATAATACAATTGGAGTCTGCCTAGGCGGAGAGCCTATTCAATAAGACCCGGCCAAGGACTTTCACAGTGACATTAATGAGAGATATAGGGAAGAATATAGGGCGATAACACTGAGGGTCTTCTCTCTCTCCCTTCTTAAGAATCGGGACAATGATGGCGGTAGACCACCATATGGGTGTAGTGTAGTTCCTATATTCCCAATAGGCTCTGCGCATTGGAATAACATAAATGATAGTTTAGACGTAGGACTTAGGTCGACTAGGTCTCTATTGAATATGTTAGACTTAATTATGAATGCCAGCTAGCTCAGAGGTCACTAGAAACTTTCTTGAATTCACAAGAAGGGATTAGTTTCTGACAACCGCATAAACATGACAACTTTGCTCCCTCAAGAATAAGGAGTATATCTCCAGAGTCACGGAAACAATAGATAGCTATTTTAGTCAGTCAATCGTGCATGCTTTCACCAGAAGTGCAGAGAAACAGAGAGACGGGCGTTTTCAATAAAAGAGGTTTTTTATTGAACAGTCTTCTTTCTCGTGCAAGAGAAGTGAATTGCTACAATCGCAATACTTGTCATAAAGTAAAGTGTGTACAGTAAAAGGAGTACTATAAAATAATACTGTAAAAGCATGGTATGGTTTCTAAGCCATACGGTGTTTAAAATGGATAAAATACATACAACGATAAAATAATGACTAAACGTACTCAACTGGTGCTTCTAAGATACGCCTACCACAGTGTACCTAACCTAAGCCTAGTACATGGGAAGGAGTAATTGAGATGTAGTTTGAGTTAAGATAGTTTCTGCCAAGAATCTAAATCAAGAATTCTCTAAGGGTCTAATCAGCTCCGTACCTTGGTTATAGAATGAAGGAGGTCTTGTATCTCTCTCTCAGGACTCGATCTCCCGGCAACCCGCAAGGGTGACAGGGAAACACTGGAGATGGATTTGTCGGCAGGAGAAGAGACAGCGTTTCTCTCAGTGCGTCAGCGGGAGGGTCGGCTTCCTTCAGCACTTGCTACAGCAGGGCGTCGGGCAAGTACATAGTCGATCTGCTCCAAACCACCGTGTGTTTTGCTAGGGCAGATGCTGGTATATTTATACCTGGAAGGTGCCGAGTTTGACATAAGGTTGGACATAAGATGTCACTAAGAACTCGCAGTTCTTTCAGGACTCCGGGAGTTCTAGGACAAATCAATACAGAAGCAGGGGGAATTCCCGGGCAGCTGGAGGCTTGGTTTATCTAAGAACACGTTGAGCTTTCTAGGAGTCTATGGGAGTAGCCTTGCAGTATTTGGACTGCATTGGCTATGTCTTAATATGGGGATGATTCTTATGCCTATATAAGGATATGATTTGATATAACCACATAAGGGCATACATTGGGAATATTTCAATAGAGTCCTAGATTCGTCTACAACACCCACTCCACGTATAATGTCCATCATTACTAAATACTTAGCAATTTGAAACATATCTATGCATGTGTTTTCCATCCCACCCCAAAATACATAAAATGCATTTGAAATGGTATAAACACGAAAAATGAGTATTATACTGTACGTTTTCAAGCAGTGGTATCATTCAGATAATATATTTTTAGCACATTGGAATATTGACTGAATAAAGCACGAAATTTACATTTATGAAATGGCTCTTAATACAGAAGAGAGGGTCGAGACCATTTCATCACATATTTATACAAGACTGTAAATGTGCTAGAGGCTAAGTCAAAATATTGTCTCTAGAGTTTTCAAAAATAGAAATCTTGTTCTCTAAGAATAGTTCTACTTTAAGCAGATGATCATGTGCCAAAAGGTAAATATTTTGGGAACGTGGAAAAATATAATTTTGCTTTCAGGGGGAAAAAAAATAGTTCCAGAGTTTTTTAGAAGTTCTGTTTATCAAAACTGAAGGCCGAATTCAGAGTTCAGGGAACGCTGTGTGCTCGTGTTTTCAAAAGTTATTCTCGTTGTTAGGAGAGAACATTAACTCAGATAGGCTGGCAAAGAATTCGTCTACAACAGTAGGTGAAAGTTGGACCATGTCCGAAAAAGTAGAAATAGTGCATATGTGAGATGCATTGCCGTCATCGGTGTCTAGATCAGCAATGGTCACAGAAGGTTGTACCTGTGTGCCGCTTTCATCTCGTACCTCACCGCCACCGCCACCTAGTCGTAATGGTGAGGTCTCAACGAATGCCGTCATCAGAATAGGTAGCCGCTGGGGACAACAAGTTGCATGAGCCGTTACCGAACCAAGCAAAGTATCGATATCCATAGGTACTGCTGATGGTAGTGTAAGACAGACGTCCCACACGCATTCTTCTACGCATAGCAGGCATCGTAGAACAGGTAGGATGCAATCTTGCCAGATTGGTCTGAACGAAAGAAACCAGGTAGTATTCAGATCTCTTAGCCGAGCCAAGCCGAGGACTTTAGTAATCCGATCTCGGTATCGCATTGCTAGGAGCGTTTCTTCCATTGTAGCCTGTGACTGGACTTGCCATATTGGAGCAGAAGGAACAAAAATAAGATTCCTCCCACGAGTCCCAAGATGAGAGGCAGGCCGCCGAACACAGAGTGCACGAAATTCGGGAAGATGCTCAGGACTGCTTCAAAGGGTGCTAACAGTCCCGAAAAAATTGTTTTAAATACATGTGTGATGCCACTGGTATCAGACATGTTTAAGATTTGACGTAACATTTCTATGAAATGCACGAAGCAATTTGTTGATAATAATGCATGTATCTCTGCTGCTGTCCTTGCGATTTGCAGATAATACCTTTCTCTGGACGAGGTTAAAGGCACAGTTGTTTGTAAAAGAATGGACTTCATTCTGCTTAAAGTATCAATTCGAATAGAAGAGATATTCAAAGAAGGCCATATCATTGCCTCCTTGTCTGGTTTGCTGTTTGGATACAATACTTGCATACAGCAAGTGGCCCTGGATGTAACACTGACGAGATAGGCCGTTCCTGGCAACATGCCACAACAGCTGCGGTCACTTAACATAACGTAACTGTAGTTAGAAAGTTGTCTGAAAAAGGCCTCTATTTGTGTAGCAGGGGTGCCGCGCAGGTGGCATGAAAGGTTATTTGATGAACCTTCGCAGGCTCCATGCAAGTTCATACCTTGACACAGAAGTGTACCGCTCAGTGAATTTTTACAGTTGTTACCACTAAGAAATACCTATTTTTTCCCCCACTCCAACATCTATGTGTGTAAGGTAAATTCCAGGTTGACTTGATGTACCCTTTACCCAACCTTTCATACAGGCCCGCTGGTATGCGCTTTTGGCAATATTAAAACTGAAAAGTCGTTATCGGAATTGTAATGGTGCCATGTATTATCCATTCAATGACAGGTTTTTCGGAGACTGTCAATGGTAATCTTTCTAGTTTTTCAATGCTCAGCACCGTATAGTCTGTCCCTCTTTGTGCCAAAGAGATTTGTTTATCTGTAAGGTTAAAGACAGAAAACAATGACTTTGTGTAGATTAGACGCCATGGCACATAGCCTGAACGGAGATTTTGTAACGTCCAGCCTAACTGTACAATAGAACGTAACTGGGACTGGCCATGTTGTAACATTAGCATATCCTGATCTATTATATCAATAGCAGATGATACAATGCTGTCCAGTGAATACATTCTGGAGGACAGAGTCGTTAACCCATTGTCCACTACAGACAGTGTTTTTTCCAAATTAATACAATCAATTTCTTGTATTTTTTCAGCAGTTTCAATTTGCGTTACTTTCCAAGCTTCGTTGTAAGCAGCATATATACCGGCGTATATGAAACGTTTTTGACGCTGTTTGCAAGGTCCCATTATGAAATCTCACAAGTCAGCACCTTCTTTAAGTAAGGTCAAGTGTTGCTTAATTTCAGGTAGTGTGGATTTCTATAGCCATTCTAGGCAGTTTTCCTACACTGTATGTTGTTATTATCCCTGGATGTTGTCTCTGGGAATATCTTGGGTCTGGCCTGTTCTGTTTGAACCCCTGTGTTTTGTTCAGGAATCTATCTTGACAGTTATTAGTGTCTGTGGGCCAGATCAACCATTTTCTCCAATCAGGATTAGTTCTGTTTTGATGTAAAATATGGGATACGTCTATCTCCACATCTGTAGTGCTATTACTATCAGGTATGGGCTTTGGTATAGACGGTTTGTTTAAGTCCTTTATCCTGGCTAGGCCAAGACAGGTTGTTTGTTGAATGGTGTCATTCAGAAACATTATTTGTTCTGGGATTATGCAGGCTCTGAATAATGATTCTAAACCTTGTACCTGCCAGTCTTTTGTACCCCAGACAGTTTTTGCAAAATTCAAAACCAAATGTAGACAATTGTTCATAAAATTTTGAAGAATAAATCAGTTTAGATTTGTCAACATATTTTTCATTCCTGTCTTATTCATAATTTTAAAATAAAATGTTTCTGGATCAGTGTTATTAAACCCTGAGAAGTATGGGAATTTCTCATATAATATTTTCGAGCTGCCTTTTGGCGGTGTCGGACAATGTTCCCATTGATTATTAGCAAAAACATTTCTAGGATTAGCAGATTTATGCAAATAGTAGTGCCCATAATTATTAAAGCAATACATTTTTTCATAATCTGATGAGCCTTCTAAATAATCATGTTCTGTAAATTTTGCTGACATTTCCAAATCTGACATCATATTATTAATAGTTTCAAAGTCCCAATCATCAGAGAAAGTGCTAGGTGATGCAAAGTCACTTAAAGAAACCTTGAACTGATGTGGATATTTCAAGAGTTCAACCGGGCTATATATGTCGTAATCAGTAGCGTCCCATGCTACACCACCAGGTATAGGAATGGCTGTGATGTTTACTGATAATAGTTCTCTTTTTTCAATGTGAGGAGATCTGTGAGGTTTTAGAACCAAGTTGATGTTCTGACTTACTGTGTCCATTGTACTGTATTTTCCATCAATCATTCTTCCCAAGCTTAAAACCAAAATGAGCCAGAGTGGGAGGAAAAGTACACCCTACACAATCCACAATTAAATCCATGGTGAAATTAGATATGTTTCTCCAAGTTGATGAAATAGTTAAGTTATTTTCTCTTTGAAAGTTGTATTTGCTGGCTTTTCTTCATGTTCACTTGGATCTTCAGAAAAGTCATCGAAATTGATGAAGTAGCCAGATGTAGTTCTGTCAATTGTTGGAATTGCTTTCGGACTTTCATTAATCTTTACATTTGTATGGTCAGAGGCTACCTCATTGTAGACAGGTATTTCTTGAAGAGCTGTTGCAATTTGGGTTTCAAGAGGCACAAGTTCCATGGCTTTGTTGCATAGTCCTTCTTTATTCACTGCAGGTTTATCAAATGTGATTAGTCTCTCAGTTTGAACCTCTTGAATTGTAGCAAGGTTTGGTCTTCTGCTACATCTTGGGAGTCCACTGGGCCTACTACTTATTATTGGCCACATGATTGTGGTTTTACCAGGTCGATTGATACAACTCTGTTCTCCTTTTTACCAGCAAGGGGCGGTAGTACTACTGATCTTGTTCCGCTGATTGCTAAGACAGGTACTGCTTTCCTGTAAGAAGGCCCAAATTCCTTCTTTACCGCGATCTTTCCTCTGACCAGATCCCCAATCTTTGGAATCCAGACAGGTCTTGCTGGGACAGGTGGTTTTTCTTCAGTGGCCGTTGGCTTTAGCTTTGTGTTACTTAGACTTCTTCTTGTTTCATTTAAGTCCTGTAAAACAGCCAAACGATCTTTGATATCAAAGGTTTTTTGTTCCACCACTGAAGACTGACTATCGAGGTCTTCGATTATCATTCTTGTACCAAACAAAAGTTCATACAGAGTGATTCCACCCAGAGAATGTCTTGGCAGATTATTAAGACTACGTTGGACACTTATTAGATGTTTGACCCACCCATCACCCGAACCTAATACCCTCGCTGTTATAGATTGCTTTATGTCACGGTTTTTTCTCTCCACTACCGCATTTCCCTTAGGATGGAATGGACTAGAGTACCGCAATGCAATGCCCAGGCTGGCCATGGCCTCCTTGTAAGCTCCAGAGCTAAACGCAGGACCCTGGTCAGAATGTAGCATGCCAATTGCGTATGTGCTGATAAAGACTCGCAAATCTTTTATAACAGTTCTGGCGTCAGCGGAGCGCTGGGGCCACATCCAAATAAATCTCGTCTTAATATTTATGGGATCGCTTCTTTCCGTGTGGACGTCTGTGTGTAGATAGCCTAATGTTGTCTAATAGAGGTGTCCGGGCTGGTCTTACTGTGACTGAGTCTGGTGCCTGGTCCGGTTCACAACTGCGATCTCTGTTGCAGTCCTGACAATCTAATGCAAAGTTATAAACATGCACGCTCATCCCTGGCCACCAGTATTTTGATTGCAATTCTGTTAGAGATTTCAAGATCTCTTGGTGCCTCAGACCCATTCCCATGTGTGCTTCTTGAATCAAGTAAGCCCTCCGGTTTGTGTTTGGAATTACTCTGTCCCCAACTCCAGGGATTCGAGCAAAAGGAACGGAGTTCGCATCAATTATGTATGTATTATTGAGTGGATAATTTAGAGGAATTGCCGCATAGTCGCCTTTAAATGAGGCTTTTACTGCCAGCATGGTTTCCCCATCTATTTGTTTTTTAGAACGCTTTTTTGTAGCTACGGAAGCCGGTCGAACAGCTGCCGTTGTGGCTTTGATAGCCAATGAATTCCCTGCAACGTGAACGCCATCACGTCAAAGACTCTGCGTATGTATCACGTGAGTCTTTCGTAGTTCTTTCTGTAAAAGAACTACTTGTTCCCATAGTTTTTTATGCTTTATTGTGACACCTGTCTCATCTTTGAAACCGTTTTGAACCCAGTTCTGCAAGTATTCATTGTAAGATTGGACGCAGAAATGCAAGCCGCACACTATTAGTGTGGTGAAATCGCGATCGGCATTCTCAAGCACCATGTTTAAAGCTTGTAGTTCAGCTCGCTGAGCTGTACAGTTTCTGAGTGATTCAGTTTTAGTGACCATTGGTCTGAATTTACCTATGAGCCAGCGACCTTTAACAATCGCGCATGCTGCATTGTAAACTTGTTTATCCACAACGTAATGTTGTGCAGATCCGACTGTGTAGATTACACAGGCGTACTGTTCGAGAGGCAGAATTTCGATTGACAGAGGACATTCATGTTCGTATTCTAGATGTTCTAGCTTTTTCATTTTGGGATCAAATGCGTGTATCACGTCTGTTGCAGCAAGAGAATTAACCCATTGTATCCATTTTGGATCTAATACCATAGCATTTGGAATGCTCGGTCTTGTTACTGCCTCATGGGCTGATACTGCTGTTAAAACAGATATGCTCTTCCCTTGGGCTAGGGCTCTTTCTTTTCCTACAGCAGTTTGGATCGCAGTCAGAATTTTTTCAGTAGAACTGAATTTCATTTCAGCTTGTGTGATTTATAAGCTATTTATAGCAAGTGTGATTTATAAGCTATTGGTACCGTTTCTCCCTCATTAGAGGTCAGGTACGTAAATCCGCATCTTCCTGGGATGACTCGGATTACAAGGTTGCGTTCGTTTGCAGTTTTGTTTTAGTTAACGTGTCTGTTTGTATTGATCGTAAAAAATAAAAATAAAATGTTTTAAATATATTTTTATTCGGCAACACATAATCGCGATACAAATAGAGATATAAATATTCACTTTCAGTAATACTTATCACACACCAAACCAGAGAAAATACAAAATTTCATTTGAATTTATCAAGATAAACAATATTAATATATGACAGGGGTAATTTCAAAACTTACTATACTTAATTCATTAAGAACCTCTATTATTATTACTCCAGTTTTCAATTGGTTCCCAATTTTTATACCTTGAGCTCTAGCCTTCTTCCCCTTACAAGTAAAGATCGCCTTCTCCTGATTATACATGCCTAGGAACCGGGCCAGCCAGATCTGAAAGTTAGGAGGATCTGCATCCTTTCAGCGAGCTGTTAAAATTATCCGATATACCGCCGTCCCCAGAAAGAGGTATGTTTCCTCCCCCTTAGTATGCATCAGCGTATTATCATACCCCAGAATATAGAGAGTGGGAGATTCAGCTACAGAGTGCCCAAACACTTCCTGCCAAAAACATGCTATCATATCTCTCAAAGATGTTAATTTGTCACATTCATAAAGCATGTGTAGTAAATGTGCAGAGATTTTTCCACATCTCGGGCATTCTGAAGTGGATCTTTTCCCCCAGGAGTACTATTTGGCAGGTGTAAAATAGAGATTATATATGGTCTTGTACAACTGAGCCTTCAAATTAGAGGTAACAAATAGTTTGACTAAGAGGTTTAGTGACATATCGATATCAACATTAGGATTATTCAATTTACTTGACCAGCCCACTTCAACATCCTCCATATCATCCCGTTGGTTTTCGATTAACATGTCATATATAGTACCAATCCTTGTTGTAGTTTTGCCCATACAATCAAATAGGGGAATACTAACTAATGAGACATCAGCACTTCTAATATTGAGAATCGCATTAATTTGGATGAATTTAAAGCTGCTAGTATTAGGAACTGAACAGTTGCGTTGCAAATGCTAAAATCTGTTACCATAACTAGGCAATAAAAAGTCTCCAATGGTTAGCACCCCCAAGTATTCCCACCTTCTAGAAATATCATCATATGCTTGTGCTGGTATCAGTGAGGAGTGCCATAACGATGTATACTTATTATATTTGGGAATATTAAGATATCTCGTAGTTTTCCTCCAGATTCTCCAGGCGCTCAGTATAATCTTAAACTTAATTTTCTTAAAATGTGAGGGTTCAAGTTGCTTTACCAGGAGGCCCCTAGCCTTATCTCCAATTACCAGTTCATAAATTGAAGGTATGTAATTATCCTCTAGCGATCGTTCCGGTGTTTTGATCAGAAGTAATGGCTTCATCTGCTGGAGCAGGGCAGCCCAGAGGTAGAATTCTATGTTCAGGATTTCTAGGCCACCTCTTGTAAATGGTAGAGACAGGTAGCGCATAGATCTCCTTATCTTCCCATACCCCCATACAAATTTGCTCATTTGAGATTCAAGTGCCTTTATAATTTTGTCCTCCACCATTAACGGGATAGCACGGAACAGATATAGCACCTTGGGTAAAATGTTCATTTTAAGGAAATTGCCTCTTCCGATGATTGACAGGTGTAGACCATCAGTCCTTTTTAAATCTTCCTTAATATTTTGGAGGAGAGGGTCATAATTTATCTTCAAAATATCCTCTATTTTGGGAGATATACGAACTCCTAGGTACACTGCACTCTCCACCTTTCTAGGATCCTCAAATTGAGTATTCTGAGTACAGATAACCATTGTTTTATCCCTATTTAGGGAATACCTTGAGAACTGGCCAAAAACTTGGGTAATCTGTTCAATTTCGATTATTGCCTCTGTGGGGTTAGGTGTTACAACCGCCACGTCATCGGCATATGCTAATATCTTTGTATCAAACTGGCCCACAGTGATTGGTTTAATTGCCGCAGCATCTAATAATTTCATGATCAAGGGGTTTATATATAAAGCAAAGACAATCAGGGAACATGGGCACCCCTGCCTTGTGCCTCGAAGTATATCAAACAACTTGGACTCATGGCCCATCACCAATACCCTAGCCTTAGGTAAGTGGTACATTGCCTTAACAGATTTCATAAAGCAAGGTCCCATGTTGTTTTGATCTAAGACCGGCCTCAAGAATTCCCAAGAAACCCTGTCAAAGGCTTTCCGGGCATCCAGGAGGACCATCGACATCCACCCCCCCACGACACTCATGGCATCAAACAATGCAATAGTCCGACGGGTGTGATCCGTGGTGCCCTTACCCGGAATGAAGCCATGTTGCCACGGAGAGACCAGGTGTTCGATGACCCCCCTGAGCCGGTTGGCCAAGATCTTAGAATATCATTTTGAATCAGAGTTTATGAGAGAAATTGGGCGGTATGATGAGGGTAGGCTAGGGGGCTTATCTTTTTTTGGGAAGATCACAATATTAGTTTCCCTCCACGAGCCAGGGGGGAGTACCACTTACCTGAATCACTATGAATAAGTCCAGCAGCAGAGGCGTTATAATATTACCTAGGATTTTATAAAGCTCAAGTGGTAATTTATCAGGACCTGCGGCTTTACCCGAGGCTAATTCTGCAAGAGCCATTTGTAATTCCATCTGGGTTATATCCCTTTCCAGGTCTTCCCTAGAAGTCATATTCATACCTAGGTTGCCTTCCGACTCAGTTACCCAACTAGCCAATGCTTCTTTAATTGCTGCTGGGTCTAATATATCTTCATTTTGATACAACTTCTGATAGTATTTTCTAAAGACTTCTAGAATAGTCTCAGGTGTTGTATATTCCTGGCCATCAGACTCGATGTTAGAAATTAAGTTAAGAGATTGTTTTTGACGAGTACGGAGTGCTAGTTGCTTACCAACCTTCTCCCCCGCTTCGTAGATCTTATTACGATTAGATTGATACATCTCAGCCGCCTTCTGAGAAAACCTACTATTCATCTCAGTTTTAAGAATCATCATTTCTCTTAAAGTTGGTCCGGCATCACCACCCTGCATCTATTGTAGCTAGTTCTTGAAGCTGTAAATTACTCAACCTAGCGACCTCCTTCCTCTGTCTAGCTACATAACTTGTTGTCTCCCCACGGATTGATGCTTTAAAACAATCCCAGACTGTGTTCCGAGAAGCGCTATACCGATTACAGTCGAAAAACCCTTGCGTTCATGCCTTAATGTAATCTATGTAATTCTTATTGACAAGCAATTTCCTATCAAAGGTCCAGCCTGATCGAGGTCTAATCATGTTATCAATAGCCAATGTGAGTACCAGGGGATTGTGGTCAGAAATAATTTTTGGCAATTTGTTAATTTGTGCCCTATCAGCAAGATTGCTTGCTATCCAGATGTAATCAATGCGAACATATTTATTGTGCGGGTGTGAGAAATGCGTATACCCTGGGTCATGATGTTGTTTCAGATCCCATATGTCAGCCAAGCCTAGGCTCTCTTTGAGTTGTGAGATGGCTCTATATACCCTCGGTTTACGGCCGACAGATTTATCTTGGCCGTGATTATGTGCTAAGCCATTTTGGGTCAAAGAAATATTAAAGTCCCCACAGAATATCAACGCCTGAGGCCTGGAAGCAGACTCCATTTCTAGAGCAAGAAAAATAGAGGGGTCATCCTGATTGGAAGCATAAATAGAGCATATTGTAATACCAATTTTAAGCTCCACAATTACCCACCTGCCCAAAGGGTCAGCTGCTTTGCGTACGACCTGACCCAAAAAAGATTTTGCTAGGATAGCCACACCTCTTGTTCTCGTAGTATGCTTTGTACATATCAATAAATGAAATCCCGGGACCCGCAATGCATCTCTTTCTAACCAAGGGATGTGGGTCTCTTGGAGACATATTATGTCAAATGTATTTTGGCTAATTTTATCCCACACATTTGATCCCTTTTCGCCCTATCATGGAGCCCGCCACATTCCAGGAACATAACTTTAACCTAGCCATATTGCGTAACATTCATTTTCCATTCCAATTTCATTATGTGACAAAGCTTCACATTAAACTTACAGTCTCTATTTCTACCATTACGGTTGCCATTTTTGTGTGCTTTCACCCCCTTTCCCTTCCCCTTCCCCTTACCCCCTCCACCCTTAACGCCCCTAGCCCTCCCCCCACCCTCCCACAGTTAAGGCAATTAGACTCCATAAGGGTCTGTAGTAATGGAAGTGCATTATCCATTCAGTGCTCTCAACTTAATCCATGTAACATGTAAAAAGAACAACATTTCTCCCTCCTTATTTCAAATATTCCGTATTACAATTATTTATTTATTTTTATTTTTCCCCTTCTTTTTTTTAAACCTTTTAAGCTTAACACACAGAGGAAAAAATAAGTCATACCAGACCCTAAAAAGAAAGCAAGAGAGAGACAGCGTTACATATTCTCAAGTAGAATCCTCTTCTTTTTTTAAAAAAAAGGCAAAATTTTATCATTTAAGACTATCCAGATATTCTTTGGCCTTAATTTCGGAGGTAACATTTTTTATCTGGTCTCCATTAATGATCTTCAACCGAGCTGGATTGTTTAAGAATGCCTGGAGTTTCTTGTCTTGAAATGGTTTGATGAGTTGGCGCAAGCGCCACCTCCTCTCAACCTTTGCATGACAGAAGTCAGGGCATACAAAATATGTTATATGTCCACTAGTTTTCTTAGCCTCTGGCCTTGCTTTTTCCCAGATTGCCTGCCTTAGTAAGAAGTTGCCAAAATATACTAAGAGGGCCCTCGGATACGCGCCAGGTTTTGGTGTATGTCTCATAGTGAGGGGCACACGGTGTGCTCGCTGCACCTCTAGTTCCCAATTCCAGGTTGAAAGTTCAGGGAGGGAATCTTGGAATAACTTGACCATGAAGGAGCGAGCGTCCCCCCCTTCCACTCCTTCAGGAACTCCAAGAACCCGCAAGTTACTTCGGCATAAGCGATTCTCCAGGTCCTCAAGTTTCCACCTCACGTCCGAGAGTTCTGCCTCGTGGGCATCAATCTGTTCAGGATTTGAGGCTGTCTCTCACTCATTCACCACCACTCTAGACTCGAACTCAGTCATTCGATCACTAAAGGACCCCACTTTCCTTGAGAGTTTGCGCACCACACCTTGAACTTTTCGTAGCTCTGCTTGGGCCTTACGGCCATCATGGGACGTCTCCTCCCTATGTGCGGCTATAGCTAACAACACAGTTTCGATAGTAGGTGCCGATGTGTCTTGAGAGGTACTGGGGTCCGGATGTTGGGCTAGCCCAGAAGTTGGGCCCTGTGTGCGTGTTGGGGTAGCTGATGCCAGAAGATTACTAGTAGGTGTATAGTCCCAAGCCAACTCGGCTGAATCACGGCGATTCTTTCTGTGTTTTAGCACCGTTTTTTGAGCCGTTCTACCCTCTTTAGCGCTTGTTTCATCATCGCTGGAATCACTCGAGGGGGACCCTGTATCATTTGACCAGCCTAACTCGTCTGAAAAGGAATAGAAGTCGCTAGGGTCTTTATCCTTGTCTTTGTCTTTGTCAGGATCGTCTTCACTGATAGTCTCAGATCCAATTTGTGTAGCTTGAGAGCCATAGAATACGCCATCTAAAGCGGCTGCCTCAATTTGCCCTGCTTGCGCAGCTTGCGAGACTCCAAGGCTATCTACTTGTGCCCCAGAGGATCCAGGGATGTGTGAGCATGAGTGCAGTTGATTACCAATAGGGGTAATACACCCAGGGGTTATAGTGGGTGTATTTTTATTTTTTCCGATCCTCTCGGTTTGATCTTTCGAACCCTCCTCGCCCTTAGCGCCATTCCTTAAACCTCTTGAATTAGACCCACTGTCTTGGAGGGTGCTCACCACACTCACCATATGTTCTTCAGTCCCCGTACCTTCAGCCAGCCTGCCTCTATCCGCGTCGGTGTCCGCGTCAGCATTAGCGTCCATTCTTGCCGTCACAGAGTCATCCACTGAAATCGGAGCCAGCGTATGCTGACCTGCCGGCTGACTCTTCCCGCTTTGACCCGGAAGGAGCCTCGCCAGTGTCTTGCGGAGCAACTCCACAACCGAGGGTGCACTCTGGCCGCCCTTCCGAGCAGCACCACCGTGGTTGGGAGCCTTGCCGGGGGTCTTCTCAACGGGTCCTGCTGCTATTGCCGAAGGAGGCTCAGCACCTCTCCCGGCTGCCTCTGCCGCATCCCGAATGGCCAACCTTGCGGCTCTTGCCTCCCTTGCCCTCGCGGCCGCCACCGCAGCCGCCGCAGCATTCTTCGGAGCTATATCGTCTCCGGTGTCCGATACGCAACTCTGCTCCCGGGTATGAGCACCAACCAGGTGGGTCTGGCAGCAACTCCTGTGTTTGCGACCGATGTAGCAAAAGTATCGGATCACGGAGAGTCCAATTACTGTGCCAAACGCCGCTATTTGACTTTTTGACGACAGCCTATTTTTCTCATGAAGTTTCCCCCTCCAGCATTTTACTGAATTGCTCAGTTCGATATCCTTTTTTTATCCAGACTCAGTGTGCAGCTCCGGTTAATTCCACATCTTCCACGTTACATGGTCACATATTCAATCTTCCTTTGCCATGAGCACTGGACAGTCCGCACCGCGGTCTCAAGCGGCCGCCATCTTGCCTGATTGGTTTCGCAGATCGTAAAAAAATGTGTGTGTTTCTGTGTCCAATTAATTGGTTTGAAATCAGGTTTTATTAATTCGTAGAGGGGTTTAACCCTCTCTGCGTAGTTTAGAATGTACGTTCTTCCAAAATTCAGGAAACCTAGAATTGATTGTAAGTTTTTCAGCATTTTTGGAGCTTGGAGTACTGCACACTTCTCTAAGAAGTTGTCTGCAAGGCTTTTGCCTTCACTTGATAACTCATATCCTAAAAATAGGACAGTGAGGTGGGCAATTCGTGATTTTTAAAAGTTGAATTTGTACCCTTCAGATGCGAACCCAAGTATAATTGTGTCCACTCTTTTCAAGTGTGTTTCCAGGTCATCGTCTATAAGATAGATGTCATCGACATAAGATAATGCCTCATCATCATACATTTGTAGTAATTCTGTTACCCTAGCTGAAAATATTCCTGGGCTGTTCTTGAATTCCTGGGGGAGACGACAAAATTGCCCCTGGGGCCCCATACTGGAGAAAGCGGTCAAATACCTGCTTTCTGGTGCAATGTTTTGACAGAAGAAACCATTTGAAATATCTAATGTCGTTTTATAGTTTTTGCGCACGATGTTATTCATTAGTGCTACACTGTGTGAGTTTTGTACTGCAAATGTTTTGCAACAAGAGTTTCGGTGTCTGTAATCCAAAACTAGACGATATGAATCGTCTGGTTTGGAGACAGGAAACAAGGGGTTGTTCATTTGTGAGGTGCATGTTTTAATCACCCCCTGGTATTCAAGTTGATCTAAGATATCCCTGACTTGTTTTTTAGCTTCTTGCTTAACAGGATACTGCCTCTGTGCAGTAGGTTGATTTTTTTAACTGAATTTTATGGTGAGGAGAATCCTCATCCCATCCTACATGATTTTTATATAATGCAGGGGCTTGGGCCACTGCCCATTTTTTAGCATATGTGTATTTTTTATGAATTGTAATGTGATTTGAGAAGGCAGGCATAATCATTTCTTCGCCATGTGGGCACTCCCTGACAAACTCTGGTGGCCAGTCTTTCTCTGCTAGAAGGATATCATAGCCTTTAGATAGATTCTCCCAAAAGAGACCTCTTATTTTCCTAGTTTTGTCCACTTCTATACGTAATGTTATTTCATATAATTTATGGGGTACACTAACTCTGGTGTCTGCAGTTTCCACCTGAATGTATTCATTCGTGTCCACTGTCTCCAGAAGATTCATCAGGATCTTGCGAGATTTTGTCACTTCTGCTGCACTGTCTAGCATTGTCTGGGTCCATTCTCCGTTCTTGAGTTGTGTCCTCAGAATCCTCGGCATATTTTATTTTAATACTAGCTACCTTCTGTTTGGGAAATTGTAATTTTTTACTTTGATGAGCAGGTTCCTTGTCTTTGGACTTGACGCGCTCTTCTTTATGTTCTGACGGTCCTCTTCTTTCCGATTTCTGTGAGGAAGTCTGAAAAGATCGAGAGGGACGTGTATCATTATCTTGATATCTGTCAGGTTTTCTTAAATTGTCCCTATTTCTAAGGTTGTATCTTTTTTTAGAGGGCTCCCGTTGTGGAGACCTTCCTCTGGACTGAAACTGTTTTTCATTGGGAGTGGTTTGTTTATTACCCTCCCACTTCTTTTTTGGAGTAATGAGATTATTCTTAATAAAGCTTTTTTCAGGGTTTTCAGTTAGTTGTGGTTTTAGTGGTTTCGCACCCAAATTATCTCTACCTAATTCTTCATAGCACTTTTCAATTATTCTGGCAAGTTCAAAAGGTTGGTCTGTTTTTTCTGTTTCTTTTAATTTTTGGCGGATCACCACAGATGCTGCTTCTCCTTTTATGTTGGCTAGTAGTATAGCCGAGACTTGCTTAAAGTCTTTCAGTAATTTCACACCTAGATTTAAAGCAGGCTCCGGACCGTGTTCATTTTTAATCTGTCTTAGTACGTCTGGTGTAACCGCCATAGACGGAGCACCATGTGTTTTTGTGTATATTGAAGCAAAGACTGTTCCCCAAGTGTCACAGTCCTCCACATGTGGTGCGATCCCCATTGGTAGCCAGATTGTCAGAATTCTGTGTTTTTCATGAGGTGTACTATCAGGTAATACAGCCTCTATTTGAGTAATTTTTTGAGCTAACCAGAACGGAATTTGTTCCCATTTTGCGGGTAATTTGCCAATGACTGATTGTATAGTCTGTGGTGTAATTTTATTTGTGTTCCCCTGGTGAGGGGTGTGCTGTGGAATTTTTATTGCTGGTTGGACTGTTAAAGTCCGCATGACATATTGGACCAATTGTCTATATATTTTAATTAATTGTTTTAGCTGAACTAAAAGTTCTCTGTCTGACATTTCTTCTATGTCAGGATGTGGTGTATAGCTGGCTAGAACCGGCCATGTGGCTCTTGGTCTACCCAGCGGACCGAGCCTGGTAATGTGATTTTGATGTTTTAGGGCGCCGTTAAACTAGAGCTGATGCTCCTGGTAAGTTAGTGAAATTTTAATGTCCTCAAAAGGAACGTATTCAACCGGAGGTTCCTCTGCTTTGTAGTAGTGGAACTTGTGTGTCACAGCATTTGCTGCTGGAAAAGTTATCCATGAATAGAATACTTCTGTCTGCCGATCTTCATGTGCCTCTATGACAAAGATGATTGTACCACCTCTTGATGATACTCCATTATTTATAAGTTTGTAAGTAACACTTTTTCTTATATTTATCAGTATCTTTATTGCCTCCGGGTCATTTTGGAGGGCTGTGTCATCTAAGACTGCTTGAGCTTCTATTCTAGCTCTTTCCCTTTCGTCATCACTTTCCGGCATTTTTGCTGACAGAAAGTTTGCAGAGCAAGTTTCAAGGAAACAAAGATTAGGTGCACAATATTTTGGAACACTGTATCCTTCAACGTTGACTAAACCAAAAACTAATTCATAGGATTCTCTTCCTACTAAGTTTTGGCGGATATTAACCTTTCACCCACTCCAGACGTCTATTGGAGTTTTTATGGGAAAAAGGGGGTCTGTGTGAAAAGCACGACTGAGTTACTCTAGTACAGGGTTCTTCAATCTGTGGGGCGCGCCCCCCTGGGGGGCCGCGGCACCATCCCAGGGGGGACGCGGGCTCCACTCCGGTCTTCCCTTTGTCTGGGTGATTCTCCCAGGAGGGGGCCAATTCACGGAGTCGACAGCTGTGCGAGGCAGGGGTCTCCTCTGCCAAAAACAAAAGCAAACAAACAGACACGCTTTCAGTTTTAGCAGAGGAGACCCTTTACCTCCCACTGCAGCTGAAGCTGTGGACTCTGTGAATTAACCCCCTCCTGGGAGAGTTCGCTTTTCACAGAAGGCAGAGAAGGTTTCCAGAGAGGTTTCGAGGCACGGGCGGGGTGGGCTCTGGCCCAGGGCCCCAACCTTTCAAGGGGGGTGGGAGTGAGAGGGGGGAGGGCCTGTATTCCCAGGCAGAGAGTTGTGTTAGTGTGCTAACGCATAATGACGGAATGTGGCCTATTGTTTGGTCTTGCCCCACCATTCACCAATTTCCTCACTTTAGAATCAAAAGGGATGAATCCTGTTTTACAGTCACCATGATAGGAAGATGACAAGAAAAGAATAAACTTTTGACAGCATGTATGAAAGGTCTCACTTTGTCAAAGCTCCTAGCTAATGAGTGAGGAAACAAGACCAACCGTTTCGAAGGAAGCTTACAGCAAGTTTGGGAAAATGACCTTCTGAGTTATGTTCCCCAAGCCAGTCCCCAAAGATTAACAGTTTTCCATTAGGGTTCTTTGACCTCCCTGTGGTAGGCTCTCCTAAGCAAAAAGGCAACGCGGATAGAAAATGTGTGAAGTATTATGTGTCATAGCACAAGAAATCAACAATACAGGTAAAAAATGCAAGATCCTTAAGAGCCTTACCACCACCTTAAAAACTGAAGACTGGGCTTCTGGACAGACACTGCACTAATCCTGGCCTTGGATTGAGAGGAGGACCATACTTGATGAGAGAAAGGCAGCATCACTGATCCTGCAGGATCTTTCCACCACTTTTGAAACCGTAGACCACCTAGTGCTCACCCAGCGTCATGAAACTCATACGACAGCATATTGTTGGACTAGCGCAAGTCTCATACGGTGCTTTCAGACTTTGTCACTTGCACTTTAAGATAGGAAAAGATGGCCATTCTTTGTGGAGTGCAGTGTGGCTCTTCATTATTACAATTTTTCTAATGTATGTCGGTACTTTGTCAGATCTGATTACATCTTTCAGGAGCAGGACGTTGGCTTATGCTGCTGATACTCAGTTCATCAGTCTGCGCAGGTAGGTTCCCACACTAAGGCTGACCGACCTTCAGTTATTTTGGGAAGGGAGGGAGAGGTTGCAATCCGGGTTTGGGCCATGAATCGGGAAGGTGGGCTCTGGCCTGCGGTCCTCAACTCATGAGGATCTTTGTGTGGGCACCGAAGTGTCGGTGTTCAGGGATGTTGGTCTGCAGATTCGAATTTGAATCATTAAATGTGTGAGGGATGTCGGGTGGAGCCGGCCACCAGACATCCATTATGTTGCCATGTGGGTGAATAGATGTATGGGTGGAGTGGTGGATGTATGGGTGGGGTGATGGGTGGAATGGTGGATGTGAGGGTGACATGGTGGATGTATGGGTGGGGGGTGGATGGATGAGTGAGGGGATGGATGGATGGGTGAACGGGTGGATGGATGGTGAGTGAAGGGGTAAATGGATGGTGGGAGAGAAGATGGATGCATGAGTGGAGGGGTGGATGATTCAGTGAAATGGTGGATGAATCGATGGGGGGGTGGATGGTGGATGAGTCGGTGGGTGGATGGATAAGAGAGGTGATGGATGGATTGATGTATTGATGGGTGAAGTGGTGAATGAATGGATGTATGGATGAGTGAAGGGGTGGATGTGGGGATGGATGGGTGATTGAGGAGGGTGGATGGACGGGGGGATGGATGGAGGAGTGAAGGGGTGGAAGGATGGTGAGTGAAGGGGTGAATGGATGGTGGGAGAGAGGATGGATGTGTGTATGGTTGGAAGGGTAGATGGATGGGTGGAGGGGTGGATGGATCAGTGAAATGGTGGATGGATCGATGGGGGGTGGATGGTGGATGAGTCGGTGGGTGGATGGATGAGAGAGGTGATGGATGGATTGATGTATTGATGGGTGAAGGGGTGAATGAATGGATGGATGGATGAGTGAAGGGGTGGATGTGGGGATGGATGGGTGATTGAGGAGGGTGGATGGACGGGGATGGATGGAGGAGTGAAGGGTTGGATGAGTGGTCAATGGATGGATTCATGAGTGGATGAGTGGATGGATGAGTGGGTGGATGGGTGAAGGGTGGATGGAGGGATGGGTGGCTGGCTGAGGGGGGAATGGAGAGAGAGGGGGAGGATGGATGGCTGAGTGAGGACATGGATGAATGATTGGCAGAGTGGATGGGCAGGTGTGTGCTAGGATGGGTGAGGAGAGGAGCATGGAAATGGATGGGTCAGAGAGTGCATGCATGAGTGCGGGGAGGGTGGAGAGCGGATGGATGGGTGGGTGGATGAGTGGAGGGTTGAGTGGGTGGACGGATGAGTGACTGGGTGGATGGATGAGTGGGTGGGGGGATGGCTGGATGGGTGAGAGGGTGGGTGGTTGGATGGATGAGTGAATGGATGGATGGGTGGAGGTGTGGATGGATGGGTGGAGGTGTGGATGGATGGGTGGAAGAGTGGATGGATGGGTGGAAGAGTGGATGGATGGGTGGAGGAGTGGATGGATGAGTGGGAGGATAGCTTGGGTGAAGAGGTGAATGGTTGGATGGATGAGTGGGTGGATGGGTGGATGAGTGGGTGGATGGATGGGTGGAAGAGTGGATGGATTGGTGAGGGGATGGATTGGTGAAGGGATGGATGGATGATGGATGGATGGGTGAGGGGGTGGATGGAGGGATGGATGGGTGAGATGATGGATGGATGGATGGATGGTGGATGGCTTTGCAAGTGGTTGAAGGCGTTTGGATGTGGATGGGGCACAGATGGAGGGACGCCACACCCACTCACAGGCCTGCAGTTTACTAGGCACTCTTGTTGTGTTGAGCATTCTTTACCGGATATGGCCCGTGGTGTGCACGTGGCAGTCGATCATGTGGTGTGCTGGATTCCCGAGGTTTCTGTCGGGTGGTGGGGGGGGCCCAACATCTTGGGGAATTCAGCTGGGGGGGCTCAACATGGAAAAGTTTGAAGACCTCTGCTCTAGTATCTAGCTTTAAATTATCGCCTTACCAAACGTTGGGCGCCATGTAGTGTAGTTCCTATATTCCCAATAGGCTCTGCGCATTGGAATAACATAAACGATAGTTTAGACTTAGGACTTAGGTTGACTAGTTCTCTATTGAATATGTTAGACTTAATTTAGAGTTCTTTCAGGACTCCGGGAGTTCTAGGACAAATCAATACAGAAGCAGGGGGAATTCCCGGGCTGCTGGAGACTTGGTTTATCTAAGAACACGTTGTGCTTTCTAGGAGTCTACGGGAGTAGCCTTGCCGTATTTGGACTGCATTGGCTATGTCTTAATATGGGTATGATTCTTATGCCTATATAAGGATATGATTTGATATAACCACATAAGGGCATAAATCGGGAATATTTAAATAGAGTCCTAGATTCGTCTACAACATGGGCATTGTTGTTGTGACTGCTGCATTTAGGACCGGAGAAGAAGTGGTGCGCATCCCTCTATGTTGTTACCAAAGAGATCAGGGGGATCCCATTGGGACATGGGGCCTTAGTCCGTGACAGTCCCTCAATACCCAACCTGACCTCATCATGGGTAAAAACAATGGGTTCAGTTCTGTGGGGGGTAATTAGATTCTGGGAAGGTGATTAACTATAACCATGCTCATAAACTGCCTCAAAGTGAGCCTTCCATTGATCTGGGGGAATGTTGTGGCTTAACCCTGGTTTGTCCGATTCTTAAAAGCATGGGCTGTTAATAACCTTCTAGAATCAAGTACAGTCCTCTTGCTCACATGCTTCTACTAAATCATACCAAGCCTGTTTTTGCAGCAAGAGATTCTGTCCTTTGATGCCCACTTTATAATTGTTAAGGCAGGCCGCCACTCTGGATCTGTCTCACAGGGTCTGTTTCAGAGCCCTCTTAAGTTCTCAGAAAGCACAGGAACACTTGCTGTCGAACCACACCGGGAATTCCACACAGGGTGTAGCTACCGGGGATGTTAGCAACCCCACAACAGTTTTTGCAATCACGGTAAATGCCTGGATGGTTACTTCCCCATGGGCCATTGGGTCTAGACAGGCCAAGATCTCGTCCTGGTTTATTCTGAACAGGTATTTATTAAAGGTAATAACATCCAGCTGTGACGACCTTAGACGCCTTCCTTGCTCAATAGCAGCGATCGTACCAATATTTATCTTACAAGGTGAAGGCTGGATTCCCGAGAATTCGAGGGCCAGGGTCAAAGGATTATGGTCACTAAACGGACTATATTGTTTGTTAAAGGGGGATATAAACCGCCTCAAGGAGAGAGACACATAAATAAAGATGATAAATGTTGCACACCCCCTGCCTTTATAGGTCGGAAGCAGAGGGGTTATCCCGGGGGTTGGTGAGCATGTCCACTGAGGGAGTTAGACCATATGTATTAAGGAGAGCATTAGATCCTGCCCTTCCACAGTGTGTTCCATGTGCAATCCTTCATTGATCGTGCAAGTGGACCAGTCATGATTAATCACTGCTAGGTTGGGACATAGATGACAATTGAAATCTCCTGCTAAAATTAATTGGGCCTGTGACATACCTACCCTCTGCGTTTGCTCAAAGCACCTTCTTAATTCTACAAGGCTAGATGGCCCCTGTTGCTGCCCTCTTGAATTATAAAAATGTATTATTGTAAACCAATACAATTTACTCAAAAACGAGACACCTTGAGCAACTTTAAAGTCCTACATCAAGGCCTTCATTGTGCCATGAATCCTAAAATCTATGAAAATAATTAAGCAACCCCTAGCTCTGCCTGTTATCGAGCCTTCTGCTGGACAAAATAACGTTTTGTATCCCTCAAGAAAAAAAGTTTTTTCAGTCTCCCAGGTTTCCTGATACAAATTATATAAAAATGTTTGATGGATTGGAGCCACCTCTCATCACTGACTTTTGCCACAAGTCCTGCCACATTCCATGAGATATTATTTAAGTGAACCCCCTAGCCTGGGTATGAGTGGATAGGACAGTAAAGTCCATCCCTGGGCTACCAGTCCCCAGAATACTCAAGCGTTTAAGACCGGGGTCTGAATTTTCTCCAGGGATTATTACACTATTGGCACTATTAGCACGCCTCTTAACTAGTATGTCACTTGCTTCACTTGTGCCCCTAGACTCATGCTGTCAATCTAAATCATTGAGATCCCTAAGTGGGACCAAAGGATTAGCTGAAGTTGGAATTCCCCCAAAAGGGGGGAAGCTCCCCTCCTGATGAGCAGAATGGTGGATAGATGAAGGAGTATAGTATATCATTTATATCAGAATAATAAATAAAAAAAGATTGGGAAGGGTGTCTTAAAATCCTGCGGGCCAGTTCGGGAATCTCAACGTGACGATCACGCTGTCCCCTTCAAATGTTTTTCTGGACCGCCCAATCCAGGAAACCCGCCTAGCCATCAGGATATGTTGTGATCCATCTCATTGAGCCTGGCATATTTGCTTAACCAGTGGGTTACCTTATTAATCAGTTGGTCCTGGGGCTCGTCCCTTAGAGAACTGAGGCCAGGTACGCCTACCATAGCCACAGTACAGGGGCAGCTGGCTGCAAGGAGATCAATTATTGGAAGCCCAGGGCAATTTGCGGCAATTGGACTGACTGAACTTGCTACCCGATGAGGCTTGGGGGATGCTGAGTCGGCCCTGGGGCCCCTTGGCAAGTTTGTCGGGCGTAAATGGGTGTCCAAATGATTGGGGCCACATAACAAGGACACTGAGGTACTGGGGGTACCTATAGGGATCTGTAAATGTAAATTTGTAATATAAATTGATACTTGTATAGCGCACTTCTCACCCGCAAGGGTCTCAAGGTGCTTGTACGAATACCGCTGTGGAACCCATCCTGGCTTTCCCTGTGAGGTGTCCACTCCTGGGCACCCCCAAGGTGGAGGCAAGGCATCCTTAGCATTGTGGGGGCCGTTGTGGAGATTAAGCAAGCTATTGCCCAGAGTTGCAGAGTGGGACTCAATGATTGGAATAGGCACCGAGGCAAGAATTATCAGGTCCGTGGAATTTTTTGAGCCCAAGACCCGCCGAGGCGGGGAATTGAACCCTGGTCCCGGGCTAGACTTCTGCATCAGGGTCTGCCGCTCTAATTATTGAGCCACACTTCTCCACTGGGTGTTAGTTTGAATGCCTGACCGGGTATCATCAGATTGGGCTGTCTGGCGCTGCAGGATAACCAACTGGGAGGCCTGATTAAGAGAGGCCAGAGCTTTTTCAACACTACCAAGAGTAACTCTGGTTTCTGGTATGACTTTGGTGACTTCACTGAAAAAATCAGTTAATAAACCACTCAAAACATCCACAATTCTTTGTTTTAAGGAAGCCCAAAAGTCTTCAGAACATTTCAAGTCCTTCAAATCAACATTAGCAGAGCCCACCCCCTTATTCCTATTATTCACCGACTCACGTTTCTTTTTAACTCGCCGAAGCCTTTTTGTTGCTGGAGGGCCACACAATGCTACATCTTGGTTGGAGGCAGTGGATACCCTATAATGTCTGGCATGTCCTGGTTTGGGCTTACTAAGACCAGGGCCAACAGCATCCAGGCCGTCCTGTACCAGATCCTGTGCTGGTTCTGAAGCGTCACCCAATGATTTTTGAGAACCCAAGATTGCTGGCTCTCCCACCCGAGGGAGCGAGACACCACCCAAGTCCAAAGAAAGACACCTTGACGCCTTAACTATTTCTTCCGTGTTGGCACCCACTGCTTTGAATGAATGAATGAATGAATGAATGAATGAAATTAAATTTATAACGCGCAACAAAAACCCTGAGGTGTCAAGGCGCCTAACAAAATAAATCAGAAAGGTGGCACAACAGACTACACATATGCGAGTGCAAAGAGACGGGTCTTCAGGGCCTTTCTAAAAAGCTGCAGACTGGGGAGGGACCTCAATTCTATGGGAAGAATATTCCACCACTTGGGTGCCAAATTGGAAAAGGCTTTACCTCCCCATCTGGCTTTTCGGGTGCGCGGGACTGATAGAAGAGCCTTGTTAGAGGAGCGTAGGTTCCTGCAAGGACTATAACAGGACAGGATGGATCCAATTCCTATAAGGCTGTTTCTTGCTAAAGCCCTATAGATTAAACACAGGGTCTTAAACAGAATACGATCCTTCATGGGGAGCCAATGAAGCCGTTTCCTAGCCAGCGTGGCCGAGGTAAGTCAAGAGCGAACCTAGCCGCTGCATTCTGGACCACCTGCAAGCGCTGCAGCAGGCTTTTATTCAGCCCCGCATACAGCGCATTGCAGTAGTCCAGACGAGAACCCACTAGAGCCACTGCCAGTTGTTTCCTAGCTTGCTGCGAAAGGTAGTGCCTAATCCTCCTCAGTATGCGTAGAACGCCCCAGCAGGTAGCAATTGTCCTGTTTACCTGTTGACACATACTGAGGGAAGGGTCGATCACCACCCCAAGATTTTTAGCAGATGCCGCAGGGACAGGACATGCTCCAAGGGAGTCCGGCCACCAATCAGCTGACCATACCTCCTCCTTGCCTCCAAACACCATCACCTCAGTCTTCTCCCCATTCAGTTTCAGCGAATTGTGAATCATCCACTGTCCGATCGCCTCCATACAAGATCTAAAATTGGAGGCAGTCGGAGTGACTGACTGGGAGAGAGAGACGAGGATCTGGGTGTCATCCGCATAGGAAACTACCTCCATCCCAAAAGATCTAATTAGTCTGGCAAGGGGGGTCACATAGATGTTAAAAAGGGTCGGACTGAGCGCCGACCCCTGAGGGACCCCACATTGCACAGACAGGGATGGAGATAGAAACCTACCCAGCTTCACTCTTTGCTCTCGCTTATCGAGGAAAGAGGTGAGTAGAGCCAATGCCTCCCCCTGGACCCCAATCTCCCTCAGGCGAGATGTTAGCACTGAGGGAGAAAGGGTATCGAAGGTGGCAGTGAGGTCTAAGAGGATCAGGAGGGAGGTCTGTCCCCATCCACAGACATACGGATATTATCCAGTACTATGGTGAGGGCAGACTCTGTACTATGTTCCCTCCTGAATCCATGCTGGGAGGGATCCAAACAGCCAGAATTTTCCACGAAGGCAGCAAGATGTTTATTCAGATGGATTTCTAACATCTTCGCGGGGGCTGGGAGCAGTGAGATGGGGCGGAAATTCTTTAGTACCCCAGGGTCGAGCGAGGGTTTCTTGAGTAGAGGTCTTACTACTGCATTCTTCCATTGCTGGGGAAAAATGCCCTCCCTCATGGCCCTGTTCATGATGTCTACAAGAGGGGGTAAAAGAGAATCTCCGCACTGCTTTAGGATCTTAAGCGGGCAGACATCTAGAGGAGAGCCCGATTTAATTTTACTGAGAAGTATCTCTGCATCCTGTAGGGAGAGAGAAGGAAAAGATTCCAGGCACCATACCAGAGATTTCTCCGAAAGGCCAGAATCCAGGGCCGCAGGGACAGCGGGCATGGTGGTACCAGGTTTCAGCAACTCTAGAGCGGTATAGATGTCCAGAATCTTAGTCTGGAAGAACGTCGCAATGTTGTTGCAGAGCTCCTGTGACGCAATCACCGGATCTGGGATCTGGAGGGTAGTGAGGGAATCTGCTATCCTAAAGAGCTCTTTAGGAGATGAAAGTGAGGAAGTTAGGGCAGTAAAGTATTCTTGTTTTACCCTAATAACTTCCAATTTATACTTTCTTAACAAGAGTTTATGGGTTTCCTTTTCCCTTAGATCCCAGCTAGTATGCCATAGACGCTCCTGTCTCCTGGCTTCCTGTCGGAGTAGTCTTAGATGTTCCGTGAACCATGGAGCTGAGGGTCTCTTCCTAGCAGAATAGCATGGCCGTAGAGGGGCCAGAGAGTCCAAAGCCTCTGTAATGGTCTTATCGTATTGTGAGACAGCCGACTGGACATTTTCCCCCAAGGAAGAAGACAGACTGGTGATCCAAGGTATAAAGGACCCTTCTGTGATATTATTCAGGTTCCTACGTATTTCCGTCTTACTCTGAATATTTCTAAAACCATCCAGAATCGGACAGGACATAGTAAACGGTACGGCCAAGTGGTCTGACCATGACAGAAAAAAGGAATCTTTTACTGTCAGCCTCTGATCGTTGGAAAAGATTCCATCGAGCGTGTGTCCTGCTCGATGGGTGGCCACCTTCACCAGTTGGACGAGTCCACAGGTTAGCATAACATCCACCAGGGAGATGGTGTCATGGGCCTCTAGCAGCTCAAGATGGAAATTAAAATCTCCCAGAACCGTCAGATTTTCACGTCCGAAATAAGGTTCTAGGATATGAAGCAGTTGCAGTCCAAAATCGGCTCTAGGGCCTGGAGGGCGATAGACCAAAAATCCGTTAAATATGAATTTATAGGGGCCAGTCAGAGAAAAATAGAGAGCCTCAAAGGCATCCATAGGAACCTTAACAGGTGTAATGAGGCATTGAAAGCACTCTTTATATAGAATGGCTAGCCCACCTCCCACACGGCCCACTCTGTCATGCCGTACCAAGCAGTACCCCTGCGGGACTGCTTCAATAAGGTCAGGGCCCGAGGAGTCCTTTGCCCATGTCTCCGTGACAAAAACCAGCGAAGGTTTCTTGTCAAGTATAAGCTCCTTAAACATAATATTGTTCTTGATAAGAGAGCGAGCATTGACCAGAATACAGTCTTCGTGCCGCGTTTTAACTCCAGTATTCCCCGAAGGGTATGATAGGCCAATGGAGGAAGATAAACCGGGGCCACTGGGGCATGCCAAAAAGCAGCCACAGTGTGGAGACGAGAGGAGATCATCAGGAGTGCTTCTATGATAACATGATAGTCTTGGAGGCTTAAGCCTTAGCATCTCCTGTAGAGTGTACCTACCAGTCAAAGGGCCAGCATCGTTTTGGCCAGCCGTCCAGCCCGTCCTTAGCGCGGACGGGCGCAGACGGGCTGGACTCTGGCGTGACTCCGGCGTAGCGACGGCTTACACGCTGCGCGCACACGCTGCGCGTCATAGGTCCGGTTTAAATAGGGCTCTAGCTACTCTGCCTGCCTACTAGAGCGCCCAATAGTGCAGCGCTTCCCCACACCCACCCAAGATGGCGCCCACCAAATGTAACAAGCGAGGGTCTGGGCCGCCTGAATAGCGGTGAGGACACAGTTTAAGGTGCAGAATTGCGGACAGTGAGTAAAAACAAGGATTACTGTGCTAAAGATAATCCGAAATAAAAATGACAAAACGGGGATTTTAAAAGCGCTAGGAGCGTCTCAAAGCCAGCGCAATACAAGTAATATTCAGCCAACAAGCAAGCGCTCCTACCTCCAGCCTGCTTTATAGAGGATATCAGGGACTGCCTCTAGCTACTCTGCCTGCCTACTAGAGCGCCCAATAGTGCAGCGCTTCCCCACACCCACCCAAGATGGCGCCCACCAAATGTAACAAGCGAGGGTCTGGGCCGCCTGAATAGCGGTGAGGACACAGTTTAAGGTGCAGAATTGCGGACAGTGAGTAAAAACAAGGAATACTGTGCTAAAGATAATCGAAATAAAAATGACAAAACGGGGATTTTAAAAGCGTTAGGAGCGTCTCAAAGCCAGCGCAATACAAGTAATATCCAGCCAACCTGCTTTAGCCAGAAAAGAATCAATAGTCCCATGTTTTGAACCCAGCGGGGAATTTACAGGTGCCACCTCCCTCTTCCCATGCTGTCCTGGCCAAAAAAGAGCGACACACTGTCGAGAAAAGGGCAAAGTGGGCAAAAGCACAAAGGCACAATGCAGAGTCTATGAAGCAGGTGATGATCAAGTCAGGCACTCACTGATTGGAGCTTATTTTGCCCTAGATGTACTCACCAGTCTGTTCTCCAGGTTCACCAAGCCGGATGTAGCTGCTTAATGCTGTCTTCCACTACTGACCTTCACCAGTTGAGGGGCCAAGAGAGTAGGCCCAGCCTCAAATGGCCGCGGACGGGGGCAGACAGGCCCGCTCTTGTGCAGCGGGAGCCCAGGCCCGATTAAATATACGGCTCCAGGCGCGGAACAACGGAGCAATGTTGGCGGCTGGAGCTGTGAGTGCTGCCTGAGGTGCGTTGTCCTTCTCCCCTCCACAAGCGATATGATGTCCCCTGAGGTGAATGAGCCGGGCACCAGACCCCTACTACAAATGCAAATGCATACTTCAATTTTGCCACCGGACCCCAGCGAGGGCTCCAAGTTTCCATGGTTAGCTTGTTGACCAGAATGATATCTAGGTTCCTAGCATGGTCAGTGGGGATAGTAGGATGTCTGAGTTCTGAGGGCCACCAGTTTGCGACCCATGGGTAGCTTTTGTGTCTGAAAATCAATACCTCTGACTTGTCTGTGTTGAGCTCCAGGTAGATGTCCTTCATCCAGTTGGAAAAATCTGTCATGCAGTTGTGGAAGTTGGTCTTGGTGGTGTCTTCGGAGAGGGAGAGGATGAGTTGTGTGTGTCGTCGGCATAGGATATGATGTTGAGCCCAAGGGTTTCGGCGATGCTGGCCAGAGGTGTCATATAAGTATTGAAGAGGGTGGGGCTGAGAGAGGATCCTTGAGACACTCCACAAATTATTTCCTTGGGTTGGGAGGTGAAGGGGCGAAGGTGGACTTTTTGCGTTCTTCCAGTTTGGAAAGAGGCGATCCATCTGAGAGCGGCTACTTGGATGCCTATGTTGTTCAGCCTTGTGATGAGTGTGTGGTGGGAGACCATATCGAAGGTTGCCAAGAGGTCTAGGAGGATCAGAGACGCAATCTCTCCTTGGTCGAGTAGGGCTCGGATGTCACTGGAAGCTCCGATGAGGGCTGTTTCGGTGCTATGCTTCCTGCAGAATCCAGATTGGGAGAAGTCGAGTAGGATGTTTCATTCCAGATGCAAGGAGAGTTGATGGCTTTTTCTAATACTTTGGCCGGAAGCAGGGAGATCAGTCTGTAGTTGTTGAGTTTGCTGGGATCTGTCGATGGTTTCTTTAGTAGGGTTTTGACTTCTGCATGATTCCAGTCCTCGAGGAAGGCGGCTTCACATAAGTCGAAGATGTGGTGAGGGCATGGGCTAGTTGGGACCCCTGAGTGGACTGAGTTCATGATGAAGGCAGTGTCCTCTCAGGTGAGTTGGCTCCATCTGTTTAGTCGAATATCTGTGGTGGTAGTGGGGTCGTTGTGTGGCTTGAAGAAATCAGTGGCCTTGGGCTGGGGATTTGAAGTGTCTGTAGATGTTAGTGATCTTGTCATGGAAGAAATTTGCAAGGTTGTCGCAGATTTCCTGTAAAGGGATGTTTGTTGCAGCTGAGGGGTTAGAGAATTCTTTGATGATGTTGAAGAGTTCTTTCCTTTTATTGGAGCTTGATTCGATGCTTGAGGCTAAGGCCTTTTTCTTTGATTCGCTCAACTATCTGTGGTAGAGGTTGATGGCTGTCTTGAAGGCCGTCTTGTCTGTCATATCCTTGCTGGTGCGGCATTTCCATTCCAGTTGTTTACAGTGTCGTTTAGCAGTTCTGAGGTCTTCAGTGTACCAGCTAACCTGCTTGGAGGACCTTCTATGGGTGTTGATTGACAATGGAACAGAATAATGGATGAAGAGGGCTGACCAAAAGCATACGTGTTTGTGCGTTTGTGTGTCTGTGTGGTGAGGCAGCTAAAGACGCCTCTTGGCGGTATACATTTGGGTGCTATAAGTTTAGGAACGTCTGTCTGAGTCTCATTGATAACCATATTTGCAAATTTGCTGTTTTCTTCCCATTAAATAGTTATTTTAAAAAATATCACTTTGAATACATTTCTGAACATTTAGTCGTATTTTACTTATGACTAAGTTATTAATACACCAGAATAATAAATCTTGCGTTAAGTCAAAGTTTGGCGTTTTACCTGCAGTGCACATCTTCCTGTTTAGGTACATAAGGGAAAATCTCTGCCCACTGAGTATTCATTTTAGTATAAATGGCCTTATGTCTTCAGTACTCTGAGAAAGGTGGATGGCCATGTCATCCTCAAGGGGACACTAAAGGGGACAGCCCTTTAGTGTTTTTTTCACTGCTTGAGGGGTAATATGTCTTCAGTGACCACCTGGCTGAAAAAAGGTAGCCACTGCCAGCATGAGATTTCAGCCCCTAACCCCGGGCGGATGACGTCACATCCGGTCTGGGGCTTGAAAGGGGTATTTAGGTGCGCTTGCTCTTCCTCTTTTCCAGTTGGGGTAGCAGTAGAGGAATTTGCCGCCCACCCGCCCGGCATACACAGGAGTGCTGAAAGAAGAACGACCATTTGCTGTAGAGCATCACAAGCGGAGATACTAGGTGATCCTAAAGCAAATAATATCCCATCAGATGGAGATGGGGCCGCTAAATATGATATCTTCAGGCCATGGGGGCCATGAGAAGAACGTGATGACAACCCCGTCATCCCGCAAGGAACAGTAGGTATTGTGACAGCTGGGGGTTGCAATACCTCGCTCCGTGGTGGCATGGGTGCAGCAACCGTTAATTTGTATTGGGCTGCAGCCCCAATGTTCAATAGAGAGCATCGGATAGCTAATTTTGCTTGGGATTCTTGCACCTGAGCTGGTCATAAGAAGATGGATGAGATTATAGTAGTACTGAGGAGGCCAGTGGAGGCTGACATAATCAGAAAGTGGTGAGGTGGGTTGAGGTGGCATGGATGGGAAGGGTGTGGGGGGAGCACAAGAGGGGGATTGGGAGGATTTGATAATAAAAAATAAACAAAAGACTTACCTGAAGATGCCCGCCTCACGCCTAGATGTTCCCCTGCTTCCTGGTCCCAGAGGACACTGGGACAGCATCAAAGACTCCCTGTGCAATCCCCACGCTGCTCTCATGCTATTAGCAATAACATGAGAGCAGAGCAGAGATTGGCCTGAGTGGGCTGGTTGAACGCTCGCTCAGGCACAGAGAGTCTGTGCTGTTTCTCCAACCCATCTGTGCAATACAGCTGGGTTAGAGAAACCTAACTGCGCATGCCTGTTTGGACGCGCGCACTTAGAAGTGTACATGTCACTTCATTCCTCCTCACCCCCATGGCCCTGCCCCTCTGTAATGATGTGAAGTCCACACGTAGAGTAGTATTTAATGATGCTTTATTCCAAGATGTAAAGGGAGACCCAACCAGGAGCATCCAACATGGTGCTCAGCCCAGCCAACTGTAATCTGTCTGGCAGATCACCAACATTCTCAAAGGTGCATCACATGAACATTCCAATAGAGGTAGAGAAGGATAGCATAGGGAATATCAAGATACTACATTATCCTCTCTCCTTAAACAGAAAACAAAAAGCTAAAAACAGCAACGGAGAACAGAAGGAAATGAAAGAAAGAGAATTGAGCAAAAGTGGAAAAAGAAGAACAGAACAGAGGAAACACCTTTATAAAGAGAACAAGAGAGAAGAATCGAAAAAAACGTAAAAACAATCCACCCTTCTTACACTATATAAACCATCCTCTCTTCTTACAGAACAATAAAATGAAGAAAATAAAGGAAGGCAAAAGAAAAGAGAAAGAACAAAAGAAACTTTGATTTCAAGAAAATGAGGAAGAGCAGAGGTGAAACCTCATCCAAACACTATTACCTCTACGCAAGATACAATATGTAACGCAAGAGGTGCAGTGCAGTGCAAGAAGTTGCAATAAAAATACATCAAGTCTGAACATATGTAAATCTGAACATATAGCATAGAAAGCAAAAATGCACATATATAATGAACATAAGCAAAATATGTGGATGTAAAACTTTTAAAACCTAAATGTGAAAAAAAAACACAACAATGCTATGGGACAAAAACCCTAGCATAACTCCTCCGAAGGAGACTAAAAAAAAAAACGCACACCCAATAGGGCACAAAACACTGACGTGGTGCCAGGTGGGACTAAAACCCATAACAGCAAAATGGGACATGAACCCCATAGCAAAAATATAAATTAAGTAGATGGGACTAAAACCCACTACAAACAAATGGGACTGTAACCCATCGCAAATAAACAGAACCAGCGCAAGTGGGATTAAAACCCATTGCAAGAAAAATGGGACTAGAACCCATATGTAAAAAAAATTGCAAGATAAGCAAATGGGACTAAAACCCAATGCAAAACTTAAACATGTCGGACTGAAACCCACAGTCAGCAAATGGGACTAAAACCCAATGCAAAACTTAAACATGTGGGACTGAAACCCACAATCAGCAAATGGGACTAAAACCCAATGCAAACATTTAAGTAACACAGATGGGACTAAAACCCACTGTAAGTAATTGGGACTAGGACCCATTACAAACATTTAAATCACACAGGTGGGACTTAAACCCACTGTTTTGAAATGGGACTAGAAACCCATCAATAGAACATAGTAAATAAAACAGATGGGACTAAAACCCACTGCAGCCAAAAGAAAACGAGACCCATGTCAAACCAATTAACCAATGCCTGTAATAACAGAGCAGCTAGGACTAAAACTCACTCCAAATAAACCAACAAAACATTATAGTGCCCAAAACATTGTGATGCACAGCAGAGTAAGCATAAATGTGTAACCTGTGAGGAGGAAAAACATAACACAGCAAAAACGAAGTACCTCCTGCCGCCCTGTGCCTACAAAATGCTATAAATAAACATGTAAACAGTGCATTAACAAATATGTAAGCACTGCACTGCCCTTCAATGTAAAAGCAAATGAATACATGAAGAGGTGCAGAACAGGAAAGAAAAAAAAAACACACACAATAGCACTCAGTTATGTTTATAAACTCCGGAGCTTGATCCTTGCCCCCGAAAACATCCTTATTGAAACTAATAACCAGATTTCTTTTCGTGAAACCCCTTCGTATCCATGAAGAGAAGTGCACAGTACCTTGGGTTCATGACGGAGGTCCGTTTTAAAAATAAGTGAAAGATTACACTTTGGTTATTGTCTGCTGTAACACCAAACCATCGTGACACACGTTTTGTAAAAGAAAACAAGATGCAGGTGTGCGTACCACCGTGAAGGAAGCATCGGGACACACACAATCCAAATGAGCAGGCTGATCCCATGAATGTAATTATGTGAAGTCCACACGTAGAGTAGTATTTAATGATGCTTTATTCCAAGATGTAAAGGGAGACCCAATCAGGAGCATCCAACATGGTGCTCAGCCCAGCCAACTGTAATCTGTCAGGCAGATCACCAACATTCTCAAAGGTGCATCACATGAACATTCCAATAGAGGTAGAGAAGGATAGCATAGGGAATATCAAGATACTACACCCTCCCTACAGTGCTGGCTCAGCCAGCAGCTGAAAAATAAAACAATAGTAAAATATCAGTCCTGTCAAGTATCACGCATTATACGTGACACTAACGCATTTCAGTGTGGTGGTCCGCATCACCGCACTGAAATGCATTGTCACGCATAATGCAGTAGTTTCTGTCACAAAAAGTGCCATGCAAAAAATTGTGTGTGGAAGCTGGCAGTGCGCTCGAGTGCCTGCGCTGGCTGCTCTCACCGGCTGTGGGGCTCCCAGCAGCTGAGCAGGCTCAGCCTGAGCCAGTGCTGCTACAATGTATCAACCTTTGATTTCCGTGGCGTCAGGGGGCTGAGGGACAGGAGACTTGCCGAAGCATCGTAGGAGCACGTGACGTGACGTGCTGCTACCAAACTGCGCAGGAAGCTATATCTTTCAGCCTCACTGGTTTGTGGGCCTGGCCCGGGCATCATGGTGCTCGGCCGCTGGCTCACACCACTCTGCTGCTCGCACCTCAGACCTTGTCCTGCCCTGCAGAGCTGCCCGCGCTGGAGCACGGCAGGTCCAGGAGTTGAATTATTGACCACGCGGCCCGCAGGTGAATTATAGAGCAGCCCAGGCCGGCGGACTCGAGGCCACATGGTGAGGGAGACAAGCTGTGAGAGGGCCGGTCGTCACTGAGGGAGAGTCACGCTGCCTCAGCCTGGGGGCTGCAGAAGAAAAACAGAACACACACAGTGGATTATGGCGGGCTTCCAGAAGTTGTGCTTTAAGGGTTCTGAAAGAGATGAAATAAGTAAGTCATAATGTAACAGGAATGTGGTGCATTTTCCAATAAGAGAACATTAGTGTTACACGCACGCAGTGAAATGCTGTTGCTCATCTTTATACAACAGTAAATGGCGAATAAATTATTCATGGAGCATTGATTCATTTTTCTTTTTTCTTTTTGTTTTTAATAACAGGGTGCATGCATGTTAAACTTTTGTGTCTGAACTGTATCATCGGGTTTAAGGACATAGTTAATATTTTGTTAATCTAGGCAGCTATCACTACATTTTGTGCTTTTTACAATTGTGATTATCACTATTCATGTGCATTGACTGAGGAGTCTATTAATTGGTTATATTTTCACGTAGTAGGCATGGTGAGTAGCCACAGTATGATTCACTGCTAAGGGTCACGTATTTCTTATATTTTTGACACGTGTTTGTAAATTAAAAGTTTATGTTTAAAAGGATTGTTTCCACCTGTATTGTTTATGACGAGTTTGCTTGGAGGATAACTTTGGTTGTTTTAGGGATGGTGTAATGGGGGCTAAGCTGCCAACATTGGACCATGGTTAGAATATGCTGGTTTCCACTCTGGATCTTATCACTACACATACCGTGGGCATTTGCTTATGTTAGCGTGGATTGCCAGAGCAGCTCGCTGGCACTCTTCGCAGGCAGGCCCCTGTTAGCGCACTTTATTTCAATTACTTCTTAGAGTTTCGTGTTCCTCAAATGGGTGTAAAGTCTGATATTTTATATGTTTCTCTATATGTTTCATTGCTTAATTTTTCTAGCGATAAAGTGTCACTCATAGTCGTTGAAATGTCACTCATAATTACAATGAAATTATGAAAATGTCACACATGGCAATCTAAAACCTTGGCAGCTATGAAATATCACTTTCTTTTTCAGCTGCTGGCTCTGCACCAGTGAAGCGACGCTCCTCCGCGATTGCGGAGGAGCCGCCCCAGGCAGGCTTCCTACGCTTTGTGTACATCTACTGTTGCATGAGGTATTGCCACTATAAACTCACTGTGACGCTGGGCTGGGGAGAGTGGTGTGCTGCCCATGGCAAGTCATGGAACTGGACTCTGGCAGGCTTCTCACCCTAAAGGCAGATCAAGGGTTTAAGGAATGAAACAATAGTTTTCTGAGGTCAAGATGCTAGTTTGTAGGAAATAGTGTGGGCTGAGAGCAGCAACTACCCCCTGCCGTCAGGACACACAGGAGCCTACTATATAAGTCGAAGGGAATAATTTGTACATAAATAAGTGCACTAGCTTTCCAGCACTCGGGGAACTGTCTTCTTCACATCCAAAGTTTTTAACAGTGGACGAACAGAATGTAATCTGAAGCTGGCTGGGAGATTTGACCTGCCTCCACACGGAGCAGATCCTTTCACGCCCAGGGAAACAACAAGCCGTCAGGGCGGTGACGTGCAGCCTCATTGTAAGTGGCGGTGGGAGGGGCAGACCTCTGCCTTTCTTCTACTGAAACCGGAAACCTTTCGTACGCAGAGCGCTTCAGAAGTGATTGCAGCGGGCCCTTGGCTCCTGCGGGCTGTTTGTACTCACTTGTGAAGTTTGAGCCATATGCATTTGAATTGAAAGTTCCAAGCACTGAAATAAATAAACAGCTGCAGGGTTTCGTATGATAATGACTGAAAGGTAGCGGATAATTGATGACTTTAGCAAGGAGAGCAGGGACAATTTACAAAATTCCTCTTGCAATGAAGAGTGGTTCTCATTTCTTTTTAACTTTTATTTTATTTAATGAGATTTTCTATAGCGCGAACATTACCCGAAGGTGTCGCGCTTTACAAAAGAACCAGTTGCGATACATAAGGATTTAGGATTACATGAGTTACATAAAAACCGAGGAGTGAGGAGGACATTTTGTCTCACCCTGGATAGATGAAGATTCCCCTTTCCTGCCCTTTCCTCATCTTTTCATACTGGTAGAATATAACACATTTGTTTCAGGGAACATTAGCAGGCGCAGATGTTTTAAATGGGATGTTAAATATGTCTTTATATTTTGATATCTAGGCGTGGAACACTCTGGACCCAACACATCTTGAAACGTATTATTATGGGAGAACATTGGGGCGCTTGTGCCTAGTCTTGTCTAGTATCATGTATATGGAACACAGAGGCTGCCCATTAACCCACCCGGAACTAGGAGCAATATTATATGGAAAGAACATTAGGTATACTAGCGGAGGCAAGAGGTTGTATCAACATGGGTTAGTTTACAACCTGAAAAAATGTATAGTGGCCGAATTTAAACGACTTACGATCAATAAACGATAGCGTTTTTCGATTTAATAAATGAAATAAGTGACAATACCCATGATATCAGCCCAAAATATATACCATTTCATTCATCTTAAAAGTGCTCTGTGCTCAGGTGATCACACACTGTTCTTTGTACCTAGTCTTGTCTGTAGGCTTCCACAACTCCTTGCACACCAAGCAATAGGGGTTAGTTGGGCACACTGCTTCCTACCAGAAATGAATCAACCATCACTGCAAAGACCACAACCTCTCACTCTATCTCCTAGTCATGATTTGCAGTACAATTGCGCAACCAAACTATCACTATAGATCACCACGGCAATGAAGTAGTGAAACCGAAATAATGAGCATTGACAAATCCAATAGGGCTGGTGTCAGGGCACAAGTCCTAAAAAAAGAAATGGGGGATGCTGACGTCACAACAGGAAGTGACATCACGAAAGGTGGCTTGCACCATCAGACTACTTGCCTCCCCTCGCTCACCCTTTAGATGCGATTGCATCAGAGAAGCCAGCGTGTGAGCAGCGTTCTGAATGAGCTCCGATCTCACCCCAAAGAGTGAATGTGTGGCTCCATTTGCTCCAGTTATGGAGCTCCCAGTAAAATAAGTGGGGGGACGGCGTCCAACCACGTGGTACCCCGACTCGAGCCCTGGCTGGTGTCAGCTGTCAGCCTTTTGACTTAGTCAGTACTATATTTATTTTGTCATGTTCTTTTTAAAGAAACTTTATTGCTGGAGGAACGGGCGCACCTTCGCCAATATAGAAAAAAACGTCTCAAAGAAAAATAGTTGTTTGCTCTCAATATGCACATTTCCATAGTAATCCCTGGCGTTGGAAGGGACTACTTTGTACGCGGATGTGCTCCTTGTGAAATAAGTAAAATGCCCTCTAATTTAGCCAAGGGCTGAGGTGGTCTGACCTATTGCCTTGTGTGATATGCTGTAGTGGGTGAAAGAGAAATGTGAATGAAACAACAGACCAAGGGACAAAGAGGGTAAATATAGTATTTGGGTAATGTTACTAAAATCAAAAGAAACCAAGTGTTGATACATTGATTGTACATGTGCAAATTGTATGAATGCTGATTATGCATGTGCAGATCCAACCTGTGGGTCCTAATAATGGATTTAGTTACACTGAACCTAACTAAGATCCTTTTTGAATGTACTACGGCTAGGCGTGGCATGACATGGAAATGATTTACTGTCTATGTTGTACTACAGGTATTATTGACCAGAGATTTATGAAGCATCCTCAAAATACCAAAACAGATAGAAGTTAGCTTTACTACTTGGGAGTTATATTT
The DNA here is from genome assembly GCF_964261635.1 of Lissotriton helveticus. Classification (NCBI taxonomy): domain Eukaryota; kingdom Metazoa; phylum Chordata; class Amphibia; order Caudata; family Salamandridae; genus Lissotriton; species Lissotriton helveticus. The sequence goes on along the minus strand of NC_136057.1, from coordinate 1,267,884,700 downwards.
AAGTGACTCATCCAACCACATTCTCAAACTCTTTCTAACTTGTTTTGAGGCAAGAGGGGGGCCTAAGCAGGTTGGCCAACACAAGCCTCAAAGAAGGGTTAAGATTGTTCCCCAAGACCATAAGCTCGGTGTTAGACTTGGCTTTTTTAGTGGGTTTACCCCCGAATATTTGCTTTTTGGCCTCCTGTTTTTGATCCAGGTTTTGTTGGTTTTAGGACTCTGGGCACTTTACCACTGCTATCCAGTGCTAAAGTGCATATGCTCTCCTAGTAAACTATGTAAATGGATTACTGTTTCCATGTTTGGCTTATTTGATTTACTACCAAGGACCTAGTATAGTTCACTGTTTGTGCCCAGGGCCTGTAAATCAAATGCTGCCTGCAGCACTGATTGTGCCACCCACACAAGCTGCCTTTCAAAGATTTCTCAGACCTCCCACTGCAGTGACAGCATGAAGTTGTGACTTCCATGTCGACCTGGCAAGTGCACCCACTTGCCAGACCCTAACCTTCCCTTTTCTTACATGTAAGGCACCCCTAAGGTAGGCCCAAGGTACCCATGTAAGAAGGTTGCAGTGTATGTGAAAGGTAGGACATGTACTGGTGTGTGTGACATGTCCTGATAGTGAAATACAGTGTATTTCGTTTTTCACATTTGAAAGGCTATCTGTCCCATTGGATAGAATGGGAGGTACTTTGTAACATCTTACAAGTATAACTTCCCATTGGGATGAGATAAGGAAATGGAATTTAGTATGCCTGAACTCAGAATGTAAACATGTATCTTTTAGTAAAGAACATTTTTATGTTGTGTGTTTGAAAATAACACTTTTAGAAAGTTGGTATATTCTTGCTTAGTCATCCTGTGTGCCTCTGCTGGATTGTGGAGTGACTGTCTGGCTTTGGAATGACAGGGGCAGGGGATGGGCATTCACTGTAGATCGCCACTTGGGGTCGAGGTGTGTCCTGCCTTTCCTGGATGAGTCAGGGCTGGGCTGAATAGACTATGGCTGCGTTCAGAGTAGTGGGAGGGGTTTCACTAGCACCTGAATAGGCCTGGTCCTCATTTAGAGTGGTGGGAGGAGATTTCCCTTGCACCTGAATAGGCCTTGTCTCCCATGGAAAATGCTGTCTCCACTTCCTGCTGGGAAGCTGGACCAGAGAGGCCATAACTGGGTTGGGCTGAGCACATACACTCTCTGCCCCAAAGAACAAAGAAAACTGAGTATAAATATTGGAGCCCAGATCCCAGATCTTTAGATTACTGATGAACTAAGGAACCTGCCAGGAAGAAGAGCTGGAAAAGCTGTCAGGAGGAACTGCCACTTTGCTACATGCTCTGCTGTGTTGGCCTGCTGTTTGCTGCTTCTGTCTTGGGTAGGGGAAGGTCTGGATTGCACTTTCATCATCCTGCTGTTAGAGTTTTCTCCAAGGGCTTGAAGTAGAACTTGCCTTATGTTGGAAGTCTCAGGGAGATAAAAGACTTCCGAGAACTCGCTTGAATCAAGGAACCAGCCAAGAAGAAGTCTGGAAGAACTGCCAGGAAGAGTACTGCTCCTTTGCTGTGTTGTTGCTTTGCTGGGTTGGCCTGCAGTTGCTGCTTCTGCCTTGGGCAGTGAAAGGACTGGACTTAACTTTCTTCACTTGTCGCTGAGTATCTCCATGGGTTTGAAATAGAGCTTGCCTCCTGTTCACTTCAGTCCGCTGCTCTGGTCTCACCAACGTGTTGCTGACTGAACAATCCATGACCCCACAGTGGTTTGGGGGCACAGTTCGTAAGTTACACTATTCACCACCCCGTCCCACACCACAGTCTGAGGCGACCAAGGCCAGCTCCCATCAACCAGCACCGTCACTTGTATGTGACCTGTCAGCACCGCCAAGAGTACCGCCTCACTCCGCACCGCAGCCCTGGTGTCACTGATGCCGCTGGACGACAGTCACTGAGCCGCTGCCTGCACCACGACTTGATGACCCAGCACCGCTACGCTTCACATCGCAACCACGATGGTTGCCTCGACCGGCCCGCACCGACGCGGTCAGCCATAACCAAAGGTACTGTTTACGAGCTTTCTGACACTTACGCCGGTCCGCACTGACTCGGTTGGCCATAATTGCTGGACTCTGTTGTTTTCATCACTGCGGTAGCCCCGGGCGGAGCTTCAAGGAACTGCATTTTTAAGCCATACTTGCAAACTGCCTATTTTTGTTTACTGTATGTTAGTCTTTTATCATTTGGTTTTGTTTGCACAGATACATATTGGTTAATTTTCTAAAACTGGTGTGGTGTCCTTTTGTAGTGTTTTCACTGTACTCCTGTTGGTTATGTGCAAATGCTTTACATACCACCTCTGAGATAAGCCTGACTGCTCGTGCCAAGCTACCGAGGGGGTGAGCAGGGGATATTTCAGTACTGTATCCCCCTTATCATGACTAGAAGGAAGGGTCCCTATTTGGACAGAGGTGCAAACCATTGCCAACTAGAGACCCCCATTTCTAACACTCGGTTTTGTCTCCATTTAATTTGAGACAAGAGCTGGTCAACCATGTGGCAACTTTTTCTAGGCAAGTGCCTAGAGAGGGGGAGGGGGATTCCTTGCTCTGAGTGAGGGAGAATACCAGTTGTGTGTCGTCTCTATAAGATATTATCGAAATCCCAAAGGAAAGGAAATCATCTGCAAGAGGTTTCATGTACAGATTAAAAAGCGTAGGGCTCAACGAGAAGCCCTGGGGTACTTCATATTTTAAGGGAACACTGTACAATGTACACTCCTTGTCGAAAACCTGAAGGGTCTTTTCTTTCAGAAAAAACTTGAGCCAGGCCTTGGCAGTTCCGGTAATTCAAGCACTCTGTAGTCTGTCAGCAAGAATACTGTGGTTTTAAGGTATCAAAAACAGAGCTGAGATTGAGGAGAATAATCACTGCCCAACTTCCCAGATCCAACAGACTTTTGGCTTCTTCTACAATCGCCAAAAGGGTGGTTTCAGTACCATGATAAGGGCAAAATCCGGTCTGAGTCCTATGCAGGATATTGGGATTCTTTAGGAATTCAGAGAGCCAAAAATTAACATGTTTTTCTAAGATTTTGCTTATTCCCGTCAGGAGAGAGATCGGGAGATAGCTTCCTAGGTCCAGGTTGGATTTTTTCAAGCGTGCTTTCAGCATAGCCATTTTCCAAGTCAGTGGGACATGGCCCATGCCAAGGGAGAGATTTACCATTTCAAGCAGGGTGGGAAGAATCACCTCAGCTACTTTAGCTAGAGTGCGTGGGGGGGGGGGGGGGGGTCCTGTAGAGGGCCAGATTTAATTTTGCTAAAAATGTCTGAGTGACAGTCTGATCTCAGAGTGGGAAAAACACTCAACAAGGTCAAATTAGCGGCTACCACGTCATCACTGTAGTTATCAGTGCCAGTTTGGGGAGAGTGTTGAAACATGTCATAAATTATCTGGCTTAATTCGCCAGGGGCCATATGTATCATGCAAATTCGCAATCGCAAAGGCCGAAATTTGCAGAATTTCGGCCTTTGCGAATGCGAATTTGCTAAATGGAATGTATGAAGCAAAACTGGTGCAAAATAAGGAATCGCAAAATTTGCGATTCCTTATTTTGCAATTGCATTTAAGGAATTGCACATTTTGCGATTCCTTAAATGCAATGTATGTAGCAAAAAATCTTTGCAAAATGCCCTTAAGGAATCACAAATTACCACCAACTTCTAGTTGGTGGTAAGTTGCAAATTCCTTGAAAAATGCACATTTTTGCATTTTTCAAAGTGCTCTGTGACGCACATACATGCCCTTAGGGCATGTATGTGCGCCACATGTGCACCCATGCATATTTCAGGGGTGCAACAGGGTGTCCTTTGGACACCCCTGCACCCTTGAAATTATTCTCAATTTTCGATTAGCAAATTGCGAATCGCAAATTGAGAATAACTTCCCATTCATTCCTATGGGCCTCCTGGCCCATAGAAATGAATGGGAAAGTATTCCTTAATTGCGATTCGCAATTTGTGAATCGCAATTAAGGAATTCTAAAGAATCGCAAAAAAATGCAATTTTGTACATACATACCCATTTGCGATTCTCAAATAGCGATTTCTTAAAAATCGCTATTTGAGAATCGCAAATGGGTATCTTGATACATATGGCCCCAGGTCATTACACCATGCAAGTGAGGGTTCCGAGATAGGACTAGTGGCAGATGGCTCAAGGAGTGCTTCCACAACGCTAAACATTTCGTAAGAGGAGTTAGCAGCACAATTAATTTTATCCACAAAATAAACAGCTTGTGTATGAGTCTCTTCTAGAACTCTCCTGTGATTAGATTTCCAATTCATGGAACTGGCTAGTGTAAAATTGCTCTTTTTTTTCTACAGAGTTGTATAGAGCGCAAACGTGACCCGAAGGTATCGGGTATCAGAGCACTTTACATGAGCACCAGTTTGGTTACAGACAGACACATTAATTTTTGTTAGGCACAGGGAGATTAAGTGACTTGTCCAGAATCACAGGATGTTGAGTGTCGTTGCCTTGACTCGTACCTAGTTCTCCAGACTTGAGGTCAACCACCCCAGCTGTTAGGCCACATCTTATTCCAATATCGTCTAAGGTAGGTACCCCAGAGTTTCTGAAACAATTATATATCTCCTTTTTTTTTACAGTAGACCTACAGCCAGATTTGAGTATAGTATCCGCTGAGAGGAAGAATCACGCATCTGCCGCAGTAAGGAGCAAGGTACTGAAGATTTGCAGCAGAGCAGGGACATCACTCAGAGCCCTCTGCCATGCTAAGGCAATGACTTCCCAATTACAATCAAATGTCAGGAAAGATACATTTTGCCGGTTGGTCTTACATCAGATATACCTTCAGCTTCAGCGAGGAGACTGGATGCATGCTATAGAAATGCAGAATGCATGTTTTATATCCTGAGGTTTGTGGTGGGGAAATAGTACTTCCAGTCTAAAGCATTTTCATTTAGCCATTAATCAGTTCAACCCACCGTGAAGTGCACAATAGTGGTTGCATCCCGCTTGAGGAAACACATGATTTGCATTCATCCCTACTTGGATATGAGGATTATCTAAGGGCTTATAACACTGCAAAAACCATCTGAGGACTTTCAGCTCAATTACTTGTAGCCTCAAGTAACTTTCAGAAAGTCATCTTTGAATCCAAAGAACCGTTAAGTGCAAATTCTGAATTACCTTGGGCAACATTAGACACTTGCCATTGTCAAGGGAATGTGTTTCCTCCATAGGATTGATTAGTAACAATTTGTCAGAATTTTCTTCACTTCCAGGCAAACCCTTATCTCTTCTCACCTGGGCTACATTGCATTGTTCAGTTTTTTTGTCCCAAATGTGAGACTTAATATGAGACCTCTTCCACAAAACATAGAGGATAAATGGAGTCAATTGGATGGAATTTGAGAAGAGAAGACAGGTTGCTTCTCTCTCAAGCAGCAAGGAATGTCTATTGTGGTGCATTCAGAGCAATCATAAATGCAGGAGTTCCACGCTATCAAGTGTCTTCCTACGCGGTTGGTTGCCAAAGAAGCATCTCTAACTGGATTGGCACACACCTCGGTGCACTAACTGTTCAAGTAGCCTTGTAGCAAATAACTTTGGTGTTATGCCTGCTAGAACTCAGAGTAGTGCATGTAGCCCTCAAAGCTATCCCTCCATCTCTGATGATGAACCATATTCTGCTTCAAATAGGCAATACCACCACCATCACATATTATCTGTAAAGAGAAAAGTAAGGAGACACTATGTTAGGTGCCATTTGTAAAGCGCACTAACGCCGAAGCTTCCTGGCGCTGCTAGACAAAGTAAGAGGAAGAACGGAACAGAACAGCCTAACTAAGGGATGGGAAGAGATGGGTTTTTAAATGTTTTCTAAAGGAGAGGAGAGAGGGGGAGGATTTAATAGACAGAGGGAGAAGGTTCCAGAGGGTTGGGGCTAGATAAGAGAAGCGTCGTCCGCCAAATTTCTTAGTTTTATTTTTAGGACACTAGATTGTGAACTCTCTCTCTGAAAGCAAAATCATTCTAGAGATGAATTTTTCTAAGGAACCTCTCAATAACAGCAGTTCATCTAGGCAACACAGAGCTCAAGCAGAATGTCTCTTAAACTCATAAGTGGGTAATAGACGCCAAATATTATGAGATATTTGTGATGATTCGGGTATTCATTAAATAAATCCGCATGCTACAACCCAAAATAAAAAATGTCCAAGCATATTTTCCAGATTCCATGAAACTTTTGGCCGTTGGTCAGGATAAATTTACTACGATTTTCCACCAGTTCCTCCGACATCAATGGCTGACAAATTGAAGGCATTCCAAAGCCAGCATTATTGTAATTGCTGAAGATTGACCAAGACAATTATTCTGGCCACGTTAGAGAGACCACACAAAAAGCTACCATACAGTTTGAGGAGCGGTGCCCCCCCCCCCCCCAATTAGGGCAGAGGTGCACCCTCCCCCCCCCCCGCTGCCAGTGTAGCAAAAGTGAAAAATAAAGTGGTGATAAAATGAATTACAATTTTATTTTTCACTGCTCCCAGCATGAGCAGTGTATGGCGGCAGGGCAGGCCACCAGTTTATACTGCGCATTTGTTTTTAGCCGGCTGTCTTGCGATGTCCAGCCTGACATGCGCAGTGTAAAGCTTTCCACCCAGCTCTCTTTGACAGCTGGGTGGAGAGCAAGCACTTGCCCCCTGTGCCTGCTGGTGCATCAAGGCAGCCCGCTCCAGCCAATCCTGGTGCTGCTCTCATGCTGCTCATCTGCAGCATGAAAGAAGCGTCAAGGTTTGGAGAGGGAAACTGGCTGCAGTTCAAGGAGGATAGGCTCTGACTGCAATCAACACAAAAAAGATAGGTTTGTTTTTCATTTTATTTTATTGAAAAATATACTTTTATTGAGTTTTCTATGCAAGCAGCACATAATATGGACCAAAATATCATGAACCGTAAATACATAGGAGTGAAATCAGAGTCGGTCAGGCAGCCAATAGCACAGTAAATCATCATTACCATCAGGCACAGTGTTTAAGAATGAGAATCAATCAATCTACTAATTTCTCTCATGCATCACAAAGGTCATTCCATTGGGGACCGGTCAGGTGTTTCCCCATCTCTATACCATAATATTTCAGCCAGGGGCTCCAAACCTTGTGGAATTTTTCGGGAACCTCTTGCTTTGTACTTAACTTTTTCAGTGCTTATTTAAAGTTCCATCCCAGGCATCAATTCCTTAAAAGAAGGGGGTTCTGGGGCTAACCAGTGCTTGGCCACGTCCCTCTTGATGACTATCAGCCCCAAGTTATAAAAAAGGAATTTGGCTCAGGGCATGGCCATCGCTGTGGGTATTCCCAGCAGAACAAACTTGGGGTCTATCGACATGTCTTCCTCCAGTATCTTGTGGAGTTCTTCTATTATGATGGACCAGTAAGAATGTATTGTAGGGCACTGCCACAGTGTATGAATGTATGAGCCCCTGTCCACTCTGCAAAGTAAACAGTTGGGAAAGTCAGCCTTACCAAATTTGAGCAGGTGCGCCGTATCATTATGTTTATTTATTTATTTGAAAAGTTTTATAGAGCGCGGACAAGACCCTTGCGGGTATCAGAGCGCTTTACAGTAGATGAGTTTAGTTATAACATACATTATAGATATGCAGGATTATAATACATAGCAACAAAAAGCATAGTAAACAAAAATCAAATCAACATGATTCAGAACATGAGCGGCCTGAAGAGTCATGGTAGTACAGTAATGATGAGAACGTCAAATATATAGAAACATCACTGAGCGTACAATAAGAAAAGCAGTAAAGTGCAGAACAACGGCGAACAGGCGAAGCATGGTAATGGCAAATATATTGATTAGGTAGACAAATTTGGTGAAGGGTATGGAAGTTCTCACAGACACATTGGGCTGTGTTTATGTGAATTTTGCCATAAGGATGCCTTTTACTTCCAATTTGAAGGCTGAGTTGGAGGGGTTCAGCCTTGTTTCCGGAGGAAGGGCATTCCATATCATGGATGCCATTCCTGAGAAGGATCGTTTATAAGTTTTTTTCTTGTTGAATTTTTGTGGTTTCAAAAGGAGGTTTTCCGCACTTCTTGTTGATCTTGTACCACTGGATATTGTGAGTTTTTGAGTGAGATAGCTGGGTGCATTATGATGTAAGGCCTTATGCGTCATGCATGCTATTTTCAGGTGGATTCTGGCTTCAAATGGCAGCAAGTTTAGAGATTTTAGGTCAGGGGAGATGTGGGCCCTTCTTTTCGAGCCAGTGATGAGTCTTTCTGCCACGTTGGTAGAGGCTCTTAGGTGGAGCTGTAGTGGCTTTGGGGAGACCGCAGAGCGAGACACGTCCATAGTCCAGCCGTGGTAGAACTAGAGCTTGAACCGCCATCTTGAAGTCATTGGTCGGTAGGAAGGGCTTCAGGTTCCTTGGTGTATTAATCTGAAAGTTTGCTCCCTTCGTTGCGTTACTAATGTGTTTCTGCATATTGAGGTTGCAGTCCAGAGTTATGCCCAAAGATTTCGCTGAATCCACAATGGTTGGTTGAACGTTGAGTGCTGTAAGGTGTTTGATCCAGTTGTGCATTGTTAGAACCCGGGGTCACTAGTTGGCAGAGGTAAGTACCTTAGACCAAGTAGGGACCCTTGCTTCTAGTCAGGGTGAGGGAATAACCCTCTGAGAAAACCCCTGCTCACCCTCTAGGTAGCATGGCGCGAGCAGTCTAGGCTAAACAGAGGCAATGTGGATAACATTTGCACTTAACACAACAATAATCCCCAATCCACCACAAACTGAGACCACACAGGTAAGTATATTTTATAAAAATATATAGCTTTATCTGGTTTCAGCAAGTAAATGAAGCAGGTGCATGATAATCACTTCTTTAGAAAAATGGTGCATGTTATCTTAAGGGTTGCACTTAATCTTTATGCTGGTACTTGTAAATAGGCAGTTCTCAGAACAAAAAAAAACAGTCTCAAGTCTCTCAAATCAGTAGTTAAAAATAATGCCACTGATTTCTACTCAATTAGCTCTAAAAACGAGCAAGGAAAACAATGCCCAACGATAGAATTATCCGAGGGAATCAACCCCTATAGCCAGGGGCCCTTCGCGCTATTGGCGTGTCTCACCCGAATGCTGGGACTCCTTTCCTTCCACACGGCACGTCTTTCCGGCCTCAGGCGTGCCTCGCCCCCCAGCGCTCACTTACGCTCAGGGCCGGCCGCCTCAGCCAGCTCTCCGCTCCGCTCTCAGTCTTCCAGGGAGCGGCGGGGAGCAGAGACGGCAGGCCGGGGGCTGGGGCACTTCCACAATCCCTCGGCGAGGTCGGGTCTGTCTTTCCCGGTCCCGCCGGGTATCGCACGGCAATTCCGGGGTCTCCGCAGCTCCTCCGCTGGGCCAATCAGGTCGCGGCACCGAGGACGAGCCTCCACACACGCCCGGGAGTCAGCCAACGGCAGAGCGGCTCCCGGGGCAGGCAAATGATGATGCTCCGCTCCTTCGGCCAATCACAGCCCACCACCACCAATGACGCTGCGCCGCACGGGCCAATCCCGTCGTGGCGTTAGTGAGGGTGCTCGGCTCCCTCAGCCAATGGGAGCGCGGCGGCTTCGTTCTTCGCCGCTTCAGCTCCCCAACGATCGGCGATCTTGGGGGGGGTATTCCTGGCCCCCGGGCAGCGGCGGTGACACGGCTGGCAGTTGTTTTCAGTGCGCCTTGCACTGGGAAGGCCCACAAGTCTCTGGTCTGCCCCACACACCCGTGTCGATGAACACGTCGATCTTGGCCACGCAGCAGGCTGGGTCAGCGCGGCGCTCTCAAGCAGATTAGAGAGCCGCCCGTGCGCTAAGCAGGCAAACCACAGGGTTTCACGATCTCCTCGCCACACAGCAGCTTCAGGGGGCACAGCAGGGTCTTGTAGTCCTTGGGCAACCTTTATGTCCCTGGGTTGCAGACAGGGGGCCAGCTCTTCTCAGGCCCTTGGAGATTCAAGTTGCAGACACAGCACACAGCAAAGTCTTGGCAGTTTCAAGCAGGCAGGGTCACAGCACACAGCAAAGTCCCTTTCTCCTCCTCAGCTTCCAGTTAGACAGCAGAACAGGTCAGCCCTTAGAGCACACAGCTAGGCAATCTTCCTTTAGTTCTCCAGCCGTCCTCCTTCCAGCCGAGGTTCCTTCTTGCTTGTAGAATTTCAGAATCTAAACTTCTGTAGTCAGGGGTCCTTTCCTTATACCCCTCAATGTCTTTGAAGTCCTTTGAAGTCTTTGTGCAAGGGGGCCCTGGGTCCAGTCTAAACCAGTTCTGGGGGTTGCGGAGCACTGAGGTGTCTCTGGTTTTCTTCTTCCTGTCAGCTTCAGGGTCAGAGGTGTCAGTTGACCGGCAGGAGGGAGCTAGCATGGGGAGGCAGGCAGGCACAGCCCAGCACTTATCAGGCGCTTCTTCCTCCCACCTCCCGGGCAGGCAGATGTGCCCTTTCATCCCCGGGCTGGCTCCGACCCTCTCGTCTGGGGGCTCTGCCACCCCCCTGTCACATCCAGACCAGACAGGCATTCCACAAACCCAGGCACACAGAAAGGTTTAGACAAGAGAACAGCCACTTTCTAAAAGTGCTATTCTCCAACACAGGATTTAAAAACACCCTTCACTAAAAGATGTGTCATTAAATTCTGAGTTCAGGGATATCTTTCACTTATGTCCCATCTTGTTCCTATGGGAAGATAGGCTGGTATCACATGGGCCCAGCCTCCTCCATGTTACTCTATGGAGCAAGATAGCCTTACAGCAGTGAGCACATAAAATGGCTGCAGCCCACTACCAGAGCATGTGACCTGCACTAGTACATGCTCTACCTTATCCATACACTGCACCCTGCCCAGGGGGGGTACCTTGAGCCTTCCATAGGGGTGACTGATGTGCACAGACAGGGAAGGGTTAGGCCCAGCCAGTGGAGACACTGGCCAGGGGGACAGGCAGTCTCTGACTGCACACAGGCCCCGCGCTGGCAGGCCTGAGTCACCATTTTAAAGCTACTCATGTGGGTGGCGCAATCTGCGCTGCAGGCCCACTAGTAGCATCTGTCATCACCAGCCCTGGCACACACAGTGCACTTTACTAGGGGCTCCATGGTGATACAAATATGCCAATCAGGTATATTCAATTAATATGGCAATTTACAGAGGGAGCACTTACACTCTGACACTGATCAGCAGTGGCAGAGTGTCCAAAGCATCTAAATCAGCAAAAACGAAATCCAGCACAGCATCAAAACACATGAGTCAGAGGCAAAAAGATGGGGGAAGAACCACGCCAAAAGGTGTCAGGTCTAACATGTGTCCCCTCCAGCTGAAAGTGGGGAGAACTACCCAACCTCTTGGGAGTCCTCATCACTAAGGCGGAAGAATCTGGACAGACCGTCAGCATTGGCGTGTTCTGTACCAGGGCGGTGCTCCACCGTAAAGTCCATCCCCTGTAGGGAAATGGACCACCTCAACAATTTTGGATTCTCACCCCTCATCTGCATTAACCATCTGAGGGGCCTGTGGTTGGTCTGAACACGGAAGTGAGTCCCAAACAGGTAGGGCCTCAGCTTCTTCAGAGCCCAGACCACAGCGAAAGCTTCTCTTTCAATGGCACTCCATTTCTGTTCCCTGGGGATTAGCCTCCTGCTAATGAAAGCCACTGGTTGGTCTCCTCCCTCCTCATTGATCTGTGAGAGCACTGCTCCCACGCCTTGCTCTGAAGCGTCAGTTTGCACAATGAACTCACTGGAAAAGTCAGGTGCCTTAAGCACCGGTGCTGTGCACATGGCAGTTTTGAGGGTGTCAAAAGCAGTTTGACAGGCCTCCGTCCAATTCACTTTCCTGGGCTGATTTCTAGATGTCAGCTCTGTCAAAGGGGCTACAATGGTGCCATAACCTTTGACAAACCGTCTGTAATACCCGGTGAGACCTAAAAAGGCTCTCACCTCAGTCTGGGTCTTGGGGGGCTCCCAAGCCAGAATGGTATCAATCTTTGCCTGTAGGGGCGCCACCTGGCCGCTCCCCACCTGATGTCCCAAGTACACCACCGAGCCCTGCCCTATCTGGCATTTACTGGCCTTGATAGTGAGGCCTGCCTTCTGCAGAGCCTTCAACACTTCAGTGAGGTGTTGCAGGTGTTCCTCCCAAGTGGAGCTGAACACAGCAATGTCATCCAGGTAGGCTGCGCTGAATTGCTCCAGCCCCGCCAGTACCTGGTTGACCAATCTCTGAAATGTGGCGGGGGCATTTTTCAACCCGAAGGGCATGACACGGAACTGGAAGTGCCCCTCTGGTGTTGAAAATGCTGACCTCTCCTTTGCCCGGTCAGTTAAGGCAATCTGCCAGTACCCTGAAGTCAAATCAAAAGTGCTCAGGTACTGGGCAGCTCCCAACCGATCCACCAGCTCATCAGCTCGGGGGATGGGGTGCGCGTCAGTCTTGGTGACCGCATTGAGCCCACGGTAGTCCACGCAGAACCGAAGTTCTGGGGTGCCACCGGGGGTAGCAGCTTTCTTAGGCACTAAGACCACTGGGCTAGCCCAGGGGCTGCTGGAGGGCTCAATAACCCCTAGCGTCAACATCTTGGAAACTTCTTCCTTGATGCTGGCTTTGACCTTGTCAGCCACTCTGTAAAACTTCTGTTTCACAGGCAGACTGTCTCCAGTGTCCACATCGTGGACGCACCACTTGGTGACACCTGGGGTCAGGGAGAACAGGGGGGCGAACTGACCCAAGACTTGGCGACAGTCCTCCTGCTGTTCTGGGGTCAGGGTGGGGGAGAGAACCACACCATCCACTGACCCATCTTGCTCCTTGACGGCCAGGAGGTCAGGGAGAGGATCACTATCCTCCTCCCCTCCAGCATCTGTAGCCATGAGCATAGTCACTTCAGTCCTTTCAAAGTGGGGCTTGAGGCGGTTCACATGTAGCACTCTCAGGGGCTGCCTGGAAGTCTTCAGGTTAACCAAATAGGTAACCTCGCTCTTGCGCTCCACCACCTCATATGTCCCAGACCATTTGTCACGGAGCGCACAAGGCTCCACTGGCGCCATCACCCACACTTTCTGACCAGGGTGGAACTCAACCAGAGAAGTGTTCTGGTCATACCACCTCTTCATTTCCTCCTGGCTAGCCTCCAGGTTCTCTTGAGCGAGCTTCCTGAAGCGCTTGGTCTGGTTGCGAATGGCCAGCACATAGCTGAACACATCCTGAGGGGTTTTCCCACGGGATTTCTCCCACCCCTCCTTCACCAGAGTAAGAGGCCCTCTGACAGGGTGGCCATACAGCAACTCAAAGGGACTGAACCCTAAGGATTTCTGAGGCACCTCCCTGTAGGCAAACAACAGGCATGGTAACAAGACGTCCCATTTCCGCCTCATGGGCTCTTCCAGGCCCATAATCATGCCCTTCAATGTGCGGTTGAATCTCTCAACCAGCCCATTTCCTTGAGGGTGGTAAGGAGTGGTGAATTTGTATGTCACCCCACACTCACTCCACAGGGACTTCATATACCTAGAAATGAAGTTTGTCCCTCTGTCTGAGACGACCTCCCGGGGAAATCCCACACGGGAAAAGATCCCCATCAGGGCACGGCCCACCACTGGGGCGGTGACTGTCCGGAGCGGGATGGCTTCCGGGTACCGAGTGGCATGGTCCACCAAGACCAGGATAAACCTGTTGCCTAGGGCTGTCTTGGGATCCAGGGGCCCCACGATGTCAATGCCCACCCGCTCAAAAGGGGTGCTCACCACGGGAAAGGGTTGGAGGGGGGGCCACACGCTTGCCTCCGCTCTTGCCACTGGCCTGACAAGTCTGGCAAGATTTACAAAAGGCAGAGACGTGCGTCTTCATCTGGGGCCAGTAGAAATGGGTGACAAGCCTGTGATAGGTCTTGTCTTGCCCCAGATGTCCTGCAAGAGGCACGTCATGAGCCAGACCCAGTAGGAAGTTCCTGAAGCACTCCGGTACTACCAGCACACGGGCTGCACCGGGCTCAGCGAACTTAGGCTCACTATAAAGTAAGTCATCCTCCCAGTAGATCAAATGCTCCTTGGACCCCAGGCCTGCTGCTTGGTCTGCAGCCTGCTGCCGCACACCAATGAGAGAAGGGCACTCCTTCTGAGCCTGGCAGAATTCCTCCCTGGAGGGACCACCCTCTTGCTGCCACTGGAACAGCTCATGCAATTCCCCTAGTTCGGCCACCTGCTCCCCGGTAGGTTCCAGGGCATCCCCTTCCGGGTCTGCCTCCTCCTTGACCGTGGGAACAGTGGGGGCCGGTTTCCCGTGCCCTCTACCCCGTCTTCTCTTGGCAGGTTCCTGGGCCATGGTTCCAGGCTCCAGTTCTGCTAGACCGCCCTCTCTGGCTGTCATTGCCCGGTTGGACACACAGATCCACGCAGGCAAACCCAACATCTCCAAGTGAGTCCGGTGCTCCACCTCTTTCCATGGGGAGCTCTCCAGGTCATTACCTAATAGACAATCTACAGGCAAGGCATCGCTTACAACAATTTCCAAAATACCGGAGACTCCTCCCCATTCAAATGGAACCTTTGCCAACTTGCAGTAGCGCACTGAACTGTCAGATGACACCACAGGCCGGAGTACCTTGGGAACAATTTGCTCTTCAGTCACCCACCGACACCTGACAGATGTCACGCTGGCCCCTGTGTCTCTCAGAGCCTCCACCTCCTGTCCATTGATGGTCACCTTCTGCCCGTATTTCTTAGTGTTTTGGGGCAGCAAGGTTTCCGGGGCCATCTCTTGGTCTCCTAGAGAGACAAGGGTCATCAATGCTAACCCCTTCTCCCCACTAGAAATCAAATCCCCTCCCAAAGCTACACTGGCTAACGCCAGAGCTGGAGCTGGAGGACCAGTGGGTGCTGATTTCTTCTTTGGACATTTGGGGGCAATGTGCCCCACCTCCCTACATGAATAGCAAGTAAGTGGGGCCCTTCTGTCCTGCGTGCCCTTAGGGGGCAGGACTTCTTAGGCTGGGGGGGTTGAGACACCTTCTCCTGGGAACCATTTTGGGGCCCTTTAGAAGACTCCTTGTGATTACCCATGTCCCCCCCACTCTTCTGCTGGGGACCCTGTCCACCTTTGGCTGGGGTACTTACCACCCCCTTGTGGACCCTGGTGCTAGTCCACCGGTGCGCCTCTTTAGCAACGTCACTGGGATCAGTTAACTTGCTATCCAACAGATGCTGGCGCAGCTCTGGGACACATAAACTACTTAAGTGCTCCCTACTAATCAAGTGACACAACCCCACATAATCAGTAACTTTGCTGCCCTTTATCCAACCTTCCAGTGCACGCGTGTACATACTCACACACTCCACCCAAGTACTTGAATCAAGCTTCTTGAAGTTCCTAAACTTCTGGCGGTACTGTTCTGCAGTGAGCCCATACCTGAGGCACGAAGCCTCCTTCATTGCGTGGTAGGATAAAGCATCCTCTGCTTCTACGGCTGCCAAAACATCCCTCCCAGAGGCCTCAAAATGCTTCCACAATCCTGCCCCCCAATTCTTCTCAGGCACTTCATTCATCTTTAAGGCAAGTTCATACGCTCTGAACCACGCATAAATATCCTCACCCCTCTGATAATTCTGTACCAGATCCTTTGGTATGTATACCTTACCCGCCTGTACCGGTTGTGCGCTGCCACCATTAGAACTGGACACCCTCTCTTTAAATTTGATGTCCAACTCCTTCATGCTCAACTCATGAGCCAATTGGAATTTCCTCTCCTCCAAAGCGAGAGCGGTTCTTCTCTCCTCCGCCTCTGCTTGCGCTTTGAGCTTAAAAAGCTCAATCTCATGGGCCCTAGCTCTCTGATTCTCCTCTATTTCCTCTGGAGAAATAACCCTACCGGAGTGGTTGCTGCCGGGCCTAGACGCTGGCTTCGCCACTGGCAATTCACTGGACAAAAACCCATTCTCCTGTGTGCCTCCCTCTCCAATAGTAGCTTCTGGAACACCATGTTTGGCCTCCCACCAGGCCCTCAGAGCTGTCCGTAGCTCTTCCTTGTTTGCGCCGCCCCTTACTGGGCATTCAAGCTGTCTGCAGACTTTTCTCAGGTGCTCCTTGTTATAGGTTAACAACTCCTGGATTTCAAATTCCACTTCCACTTCTCCATTCACGCTTGGCGCTTTCCGAGACATGATGCTTCCTAACCTTTTCAACTAAAAGATTTCACCAAAAAAGAAAAAATCTTGCGCAACCTGTTCTGCTAAACTAGACTAGTGATGTACAAGAAATCACTGCAGGTCAAGTGCAATTATTAGTTCAAAATCCGCACAGCTGTCTAACAATGTTAGAACCCGGGGTCTCTAGTTGGCAGAGGTAAGTACCTTAGACCAAGTAGGGACCCTTGCTTCTAGTCAGGGTGAGGGAATAATCCTCTGAGATAACCCCTGCTCACCCTCTAGGTAGCATGGCGCGAGCAGTCTAGGCTAAACAGAGGCAATGTGGATAACATTTGCACTTAACACAACAATAATCCCCAATCCACCACAAACTGAGACCACACAGGTAAGTATATTTTATAAAAATATATAGCTTTATCTGGTTTCAGCAAGTAAATGAAGCAGGTGCATGATAATCACTTCTTTAGAAAAATGGTGCATGTTATCTTAAGGGTTGCACTTAATCTTTATGCTGGTACTTGTAAATAGGCAGTTCTCAGAACGTCTTTCCGGCCTCAGGCGCGCCTCGCCCCCCAGCGCTCACTTACGCTCAGGGCCGGCCGCCTCAGCCAGCTCTCCGCTCCGCTCTCAGTCTTCCAGGGAGCGGCGGGGAGCAGAGACAGCAGGCCGGGGGCTGGGGCACTTCCACAATCCCTCGGCGAGGTCGGGTCTGTCTTTTCCGGTCCCGCCGGGTATCGCACGGCAATTCCGGGGTCTCCGCAGCAGCTCCTCTGCTGGGCCAATCAGGTCGCGGCACCGAGGACGAGCCTCCACTCACGCCCGGGAGTCAGCCAACGGCAGAGCGGCTCCCGGGGCAGGCAAATGATGACGCTCCGCTCCTTCGGCCAATCACGGCCCACCACCACCAATGACGCTGCGCCGCACGGGCCAATCCCGTCACGGCCTTAGTGAGGGGGCTCGG
Source organism: Lissotriton helveticus (assembly GCF_964261635.1). NCBI lineage: Eukaryota > Metazoa > Chordata > Amphibia > Caudata > Salamandridae > Lissotriton > Lissotriton helveticus. The sequence goes on along the minus strand of NC_136057.1, from coordinate 1,267,867,537 downwards.
CTCCCTCAGCCAATGGGAGCGCGGCGGCTTCGTTCTTCGCCGCTTCAGCTCCCCAACGATCGGCGATCTTGGGGGGGGTATTCCTGGCCCCCGGGCAGCGGCGGTGACACGGCTGGCAGTTGTTTTCAGTGCTCCTTGCACTGGGAAGGCCCACAAGTCTCTGGTCTGCCCCACACACCCGTGTCGATGAACACGTCGATCTTGGCCACGCAGCAGGCTGGGTCAGCGCGGCGCTCTCAAGCAGATTAGAGAGCCGCCTGTGCGCTAAGCAGGCAAACCACAGGGTTTCACGATCTCCTCGCCACACAGCAGCTTCAGGGGGCACAGCAGGGTCTTGTAGTCCTTGGGCAACCTTTATGTCCCTGGGTTGCAGACAGGGGGCCAGCTCTTCTCAGGCCCTTGGAGATTCAAGTTGCAGACACAGCACACAGCAAAGTCTTGGCAGTTTCAAGCAGGCAGGGTCACAGCACACAGCAAAGTCCCTTTCTCCTCCTCAGCTTCCAGTTAGACAGCAGAACAGGTCAGCCCTTAGAGCACACAGCAAGGCAATCTTCCTTTAGTTCTCCAGCCGTCCTCCTTCCAGCCGAGGTTCCTTCTTGCTTGTGGAATTTCAGAATCTAAACTTCTGTAGTCAGGGGTCCTTTCCTTATACCCCTCAATGTCTTTGAAGTCCTTTGAAGTCTTTGTGCAAGGGGGCCGTGGGTCCAGTCTAAACCAGTTCTGGGGGTTGCGGAGCACTGAGGTGTCTCTGGTTTTCTTCTTCCTGTCAGCTTCAGGGTCAGAGGTGTCAGTTGACCGGCAGGAGGGAGCTAGCATGGGGAGGCAGACAGGCACAGCCCAGCACTTATCAGGCGTTTCTTCCTCCCACCTCCCGGGCAGGCAGATGTGCCCTTTCATCCTGGCTCCGACCCTCTCGTCTGGGGGCTCTGCCACCCCCCTGTCACATCCAGACCAGACAGGCATTCCACAAACCCAGGCACACAGAAAGGTTTAGACAAGAGAACAGCCACTTTCTAAAAGTGCTATTCTCCAACACAGGATTTAAAAACACCCTTCACTAAAAGATGTGTCATTAAATTCTGAGTTCAGGGATATCTTTCACTTATGTCCCATCTTGTTCCTATGGGAAGATAGGCTGGTATCACATGGGCCCAGCCTCCTCCATGTTACTCTATGGAGCAAGATAGCCTTACAGCAGTGAGCACATAAAATGGCTGCAGCCCACTACCAGAGCATGTGACCTGCACTAGTACATGCTCTACCTTATCCATACACTGCACCCTGCCCCGGGGGGTACCTTGAGCCTTCCATAGGGGTGACTGATGTGCACAGACAGGGAAGGGTTAGGCCCAGCCAGTGGAGACACTGGCCAGGGGGACAGGCAGTCTCTGACTGCACACAGGCCCCGCGCTGGCAGGCCTGAGTCACCATTTTAAAGCTACTCATGTGGGTGGTGCAATCTGCGCTGCAGGCCCACTAGTAGCATCTGTCATCACCAGCCCTGGCACACACAGTGCACTTTACTAGGGGCTCCATGGTGATACAAATCCGTCTTATACATATCAACCCTAACGAAGAGTGTTAGGGGCAATGCTCTCCATCTTTCTACATCATTATGGAGGCCTTGATAATTGAATCCCTCATTGTCAATGCGCAGACTACCTGGGAGGTGCCGTGTATCTTGAGGTCCACCCACGGATAAAGGCTTGACTTGTTCCAGTTGACCTTATAACCCATGTGGGCACCGTATGTTTTGACTTTTCGGAACACCCCCGGTAAAGTTGTGGTCGAACGGGTAATGTATAGAAGGATGTCGTCTGCGTATAGTGAAATTTGTTTGTCTTCTAATACCCCCAGTCTGTCTCTAAAGCAAACTAGATCAGGGTGTGCTCTAACCATACAGGCCAGTGGTTCTACTGTGAGCGCAAATAATAAGGGGGGATAGAGGGCACCCCTGTCTCATGCTCCTCTCGATGGGGAATTCAACAGACATCGCTCCATTCACCCATACCCTTGCCACCGACGAACCTACATATAATAGTTCTATCAATGTCAAGAACTTGGGACCAAATCCGAATTTTACTAGGGCTTGCATAAAAGGCCAGTGGACAGAATCAAATGTCTTTTCAGCATCTAAAGAGAGGAATAAATAAGGTTCTTCTCCGTTGCTTACTGTGACTAGCCAATTAAAAAGCCTACGTAAGTCAAATCTTGTTGATCTTTTAGGCATGAACCCTGATTGATTATGGTGCATAAGGCAATCACAGTCAGTAGTCGCTTAGCCAGGACTGTGGCCAGGATTTTCTTTTCAACATTAAACAAAGAAATAGGATGGTAAGAGCCACAGTGCATAGTGTGTTTCCCCAGCTTGTGCATCACCACTATGGTGGCACTATGGAGGCTTGGGGGAAGAACTCCCTTGGCTATTCGCCATAAACTTGTTGAGTAGGTAAGGACTCAACAGTTTGGCATACCTCTTAAAAAGCTCTGCTGGTATCCCATTAGGCCCTGGAGTCTTTCCTGATTTCTGTTTGTCTATGGCCACCACAACTTCTGCCACGGTAAGGTCTTCTTCTAATGCTATACGGTCATCAGGTGTCAGGGTGGGGGTCGTTATATCCCTTAAGGAGGCACGGATCTGGGGCTTATCATCCAATGCACAAGCCATATAGAAGTATGCATAGTATTGTGTAAACATGGTTGCAATCTCCTGTGGCGAGGTATATGTTTTTGCACTGTCAAGTTGTGTGGCCTCCACCCATCGTGCCTCCACCCCGTTCCTGCCCAACAACACCAATAGTGCCCCCGTCTTGTCGCCCACATCATACAGGCGGCGTTGGGTGGCTAAAATCTGGGACTTTACCTCTTGGTGTGCTAACACCTGATATTATTTCTGAAGGATCAGAATCTGGCGTGTAAGACAGGGGTCCATATCTGGTCCCAGGCATCTCTCTAAATCTAACAGTTTCTCCTCCAAGGCCTCTTTCTCTCTGACCTCTCAATTATTTTTGTGGGCAATGATATTCTGGGCCCTCTCCCTGAGTAGGTTTTATATGACTCCCATATTTTGACAGCAGAGGCCATGGAATCTTGATTGTCGGTGAAATAGAGCTCGGTGTCAACTTTGATTTTGTGTGCAACTGTCTCGTCTTTTAACTCCCATGCATTGAATCTCCAACTCCCAGAAACCTTATGGGGTCTCACCCCAATTGTGATCCAGAGGGGTGCGTGGTCTGACAGACCCCTTGGCAGGTAGTCCACTCTTTCTATATCTCCTATCGCACCTTCCAGGGCTAGGATATAATCCAATCTTGAAAATACTTTGTGGGTGCCCAAAAAGGAGGAATATGTGGGGTAATATGGATGATGGTGGTGCCACATGTCCATCAATCCCAATGTTGTCAGAAATTCTGCCAATGGAGTAGCACCCCGACGCCCTTGGGACTGAATCGTGTGGCCTAGGTGTCAGAGTACCTATGATCTCTGATGCACAGGAGCAGAACAACGTTATATTCCCAATGCCCCACTACAGCTTCCCAGCAGCTCGCTCTTTAGCACATGACCTGCCAAGGAATCCACAGGGGGAAAGGGCATGGGGACAGAGAAGAGACTGCCACACTTCGAATTCTGGTTCCTTCCTGGGTCTTCTCTTCTCCTGCTATTTAATAGTTCTCGCCCAGTGTTGTCTTGTTGGAGCTGTAATAAACCTTTTCTTAGTATCAACACCTCTTCACATTACATTGTCTTTTAGCAAAAAGTTTTATTACATTTTCCACTAGCATCTACCCAGTCTTCTGGTGATGTGTGCCTCTCTTCTTTCTTCTTGGTTTTGGTTATTGGTGAACCTCGGCTGTAACTATTAATTAAATGTGTGATTAAACAATAGTTCAGACCTTATCCATATTCAATTTTTCTCATTCTGTCTTTCCAGGCACTTACCAACAAGGTTTACAGTTGGCTCCTATCGTGTCTCAACTATCAATAGCAGTTAAATTCTTAATATTCAATTGTTTTATGTTTTCTTTATAAAAGAATAATTGAGTTCTAATGTAAACTCTCCAAACACTAATGACTGTGCAAGCTAGCGCCTATAGTACCCCACAACTAGTGTTCAAATAATCACAAAAAGGTATTTAAACATTATTGGGGTAGAGGGGGTGTTGTGCTTGAGAAGTCTGTTAAATGGAATTTAAACGTGAGGGAAATAACATCGTGCCACAAGGTAACTCTAAAGAACTGAATAGAAAACTCTGCTACAAAGTTTCTTCCATGTACTCCCACAGAGCAATAAACCTAGAGCCTCCAAATTATGCACATGCCAAACTCGCACCTGAATTTTCTTGCCCTCAATTCAAGGATGAGAAATACTAAAAGGAAACTGCAGAGTATGTGTGAACCGCGTCTTACAAACCCTTCAAATAATTTTCGCTCCAGAAATAGTTTGTCTTACTAATTTGCTCAAACTCAAAACAGCCCAGGAACCGAAGATTTGTCATGTGGACATGCGACGGAAGGTGCGTGTCTGACTTTCGTGCCGCTATGAACCGAAGCTCCTACTTCTGTGACGTCTTCAGGTGAAGTGTGCACTTCAACGGGCGCTTCACTTGGACATGCCTGATTGCACTCTAGGGCAGGCACACTAGACTGCTGACTTAATGGTCGCTCCCTGGTGGCCATCTTGGATTTCCTCCGTCTTTGTAATCTCTGCAGGTAATACCTACACCCTCTACTTGGTTTACCCTTCACAACCAGTGAGCAAGTGGAAAGGGCCTGAACTTGAGGTTTCTTTATGGTTCTGACACTAGGCATGGATTTATAACATCATTTAAGTCTCCCCCTATATTGAAAGTTGAGTAGCCTGCCTCAAGTAGTATCTCTATGACTTTTTTTTTTTACTGAGTTTTGCATAGTGCAAACTTGACCCAAAGGTATCGGGTATCAGAGCGCTTTACACAAGCACCAGTTGCGTTACATGAGGACACATTCATTTTTAGGTCGAGACCTGCCAATGCGCAAGCATTGCAGTTCGACATATAGAGGTGGATCAGGAAAGCTGACCAAGGGGCTTTGGCAGGCAGATTACGCAGAGTGCATGTGCCCGTGCACGCGCTTGCCATTTGCTCCCCGAGCCGCCTCGCATCATCGCATCAGACCCGCCACAGCAATGCCGAGAGCTTCAGATCTCAAAGGAATGCTCTCCCCGCCCCCCTCTGCGCAATGCCACTCCGAAGACTTTTTTTACACCCCATATGCTCGAGCCTTGGCATCAGCCCCCTGCTCCAGACTTCAAAGGGCTCCCCTCCCCCGCCCCCTGCTTCACACTTCAAAGGAATATGTTCCCGCCCCCGCAATGCCAAGAGCATTTCCCGGCCGCTTTTAATTTCATTTCGCGGCCGCTTTTAATTTCATTTTTTTGTCTTTCCTTTATCGATCTCCTTTTAGTCTATTTGTCAGCACTTTTTCATGGTTGTTTTCTTCTTTCTGTCCTTCGTACCCTCTTTCTTCGTTTCTTTTTCCTTCTCCTGCATCCAGTTCGGGTTTATGTAGTTTATGGTTCCATCATAGCTAATAACTCTTCCATTTCCTCCATTACGTCATCAGACTTGTTATATTTGAGAGGTTAGCACCTGGATCCCCCCCCCACATTACCTTGAATGCGGACCGTTTACACCATGTGACAACTTTTCAGTACTGCTGCGCTGCACTCCGCCCCCTTCATGTCTCTTCTTGACTCAGCACTGCTTGATTCTGGGCTCGTCACTTTATGCGCCAAGCTGGGGTTCTTTTTTTTTTTTTTTTTTTGTGAAAACCTTCATTTATCTTATGCATAGTACACAGCGTCTGCCTACAACCACTACGGGCCGGCCGCTATGACAATCAACAACATTCCAGGTCGTCTTACTATGCGGAAAAGCTAAAAATAGGAGCGCTACGGTGTATTAGCAGCAGACATAAGAGAATAACGTAGGTTTCATTTTATAAGTTTAAAGAGGTGTCATACATTCAGACCAGACAACCGAAAGGGCGAGCCATACGACATAGTATCAACTAAAGGAGCAACAATAGTTAGGATTCGTGCGTTGAACATCATAGGCAGGATACACAAACACAATACTTCATTCCGCGCCAGTCAGTGCCCACCCAGTCGATATATCACTTCAGGATTTATGTGCAAACTTAACCACTATATAGCAGGATGTGAGAGGGCATATTCTTACAGCAGGAAGAAAGGATCCAGTGTCATACAATAAATCGAATTTTACTTAGAACAAGCCATGGAGGAGGATACACGCCCTCTAAAAATATAATTGGGAAGTGAAAACAGGATATGCGAGCATTCAATGGCTGTGTACTAATATCGACGCCGTACACACAAAATCCAATAAACAGTGCAGACAACATAAGCACGAAGTGCTAAATCCTACCCAAAAAGAACACCACCCGACCCCCCGTCTGATCTAAAATATACGAAAAAATGAAAGAAGAAAAAGAAATACAAAAGAAAGAAAAAGAAAAGGGAAAAGGAATACAGCCAAAACCAAGAAGAATAAAGAAGGCCATAGGGACAAAAAATAATAAAAAACAACACCCCTCCCCCATCCCCCCACCCCGCACCCCTGCATGTGGCTACGGCCCACCCCCTAGCAGCGTGCCTGTCGCCCATTAGGAACCGGAAATATAGACAAGAGAATAAGAGAAACAAGAAGAAAGGGAATAAAACACAAAAGATAAAAAGAAGAAGGAAAAGAAGAAAACCAACAACCCACGAATGGGAAAGAAATGTGAGGGAGATTCCCAGTGTGGGAACCCCGACCCTCCCCCCACCACCACATAACGTTCGAGTACTTAAAAATTAAAGTCAGAACAGTAGAAGCACCCACTAAAACAGGATGATGTAATCGTTACGCAGTTCAATTCACACAGGAGGGTGAGGAACTCCCCAGTAGTGACAATGGCACCCGGAGCACACTTGAGACCCACGGCCCCCAGGATCGATGGTACAGATCGCACACGTCTTGAGATGTCGGGCCAGGTGGAAAGCACGAACTGGAGCACCCAGGTCAGTCCAGGAGAAACCAAAGTCTCGTAAAAGTCACAAGGAGCGGCCCATCGATCGCCAGCAACCGCCATCCACGGGGCCAAGCACACTGTAGTCGATCTGCGGCGAGCCTCCCAGGGGTATTCAAAGGAAGCATGTCCACACTGCAGCCACCATGAAGTCCCATCCATCACCGGCCGTAGCCCCTTCGCAGGGGATAGCAACAGTTATCTCGCAAGCAGTAACGGGCAAAACTAGTGATGGCTTACAAGGAAGCGTTAGTTAAAAATAACCGGAACAGTCTCACGCCATTTCCAGAATAGAATGAAACGGCCCTTTAGAGATATCCGTTCGCCCTCTCTCAGCATCCAGCATACCCGGCCGCCGCCATATCTAGATAGAATCCATCAAGTCGCCATTTTCCCAGGAAGCACCACCACAGCGCAGCACAATAAGGCTGAAGAATCGCCGGCCCCCGCCAGAATTACAATTCACCGATGCCCCAGTTACAAAGTAACACAGGATAACAGTCTCCCCCACCACAGGGTATTGTTCACAGGCCCCCCCAGCACGAAAATGACACGTCGATATCGTGCCCCACTGGCACAAGTGAGCCGGGGCGTGTAGCACAGTTCAGTACGCACAGGCAAGCAATGTACCTCCAGGGATACAAAGCGTCGTTCCCTTAGTCCGGCTGCCGATGAAAGGCACTGGGGGGGAGGGGGGAGAAGCATCCATCACAAAAGGGGCTGTGCATCGCGTCTTGTAGAGGGCTCCGGCGGTGTCGAGAGGTTCACTGAGCGCCATGGTGGGAGATCGGCGTCTCACAGGATAGTGTGGCTGCTGGTATTGAACTAGCAGCCGGGTGCACAACAGCGCGAGGTCCCGGTCGCCGGCATCAGACGGGCCGCCCAGAGCGGAGGAGCAGATCTTCGTCCCTGGGGCTCCGAATTTCGCCGGAATCGGACGCCCCATCACGGCGTCCCCTCCGAAGCACAAAAGCTCCGTTCTTGCGCGGGGCATGTAGGTAAATCGGGCGGCGAGGGGAGAAGGTCGGCGGAGCCGGGACTCCGTGCGGCCATCTTGGTCGCCGACCCGGCTCCGCCCCCCAAGCTGGGGTTCTTATAGCTCGTCCCCACTCACACATGATGCGCAAATCTGCTCTACTTCATGCCCATGCAGACAGCTCCCCCAGAAAGTAATCCCCTGAAGGGATCTTTTTTAAAGCTGCAGGTTTCAAAATCATTCCCAGGAATGACGTGAAATGATATTGTTTTATAAAGCGCACTAAAACCCAAGGTACCAAAGCGCTATTGCGAGACAGACTAATCTACAGAGTCAAACCAACCAAGAAGTAAGGGAACTGTAGTGAGAAAACCAAGTTTCCAAATGCGTTTTAAGGGAGTCTGCTTCAGAATTGTGAGTGGGCTCTGCCTTTCATCCTTCTGAAGTATTTAAAGCAAGCAGCATGCATTAGAGCCACACCTCCCTCATTTACTGATCAAATTGGTACCAAACCAGGGTTCTTTCGCTTTGCCAACACCCACCACAATGTTTGGAGCAGGTCTTCGAACCGCATGCATAGAAGACCTCTCTCCGATCCGTCCAGTACATTACAGATGGGACACAATATTTCATGTCCCTTCAGCACCCTCACATACCCTCTCACACCCTCCCATACCCTCACACACTCTCACACACCGTCACTCACCCTCCCACCCCCTCACCCTCACACGCCCTCACCCTTACTCTCACACACCCTCACCCTTACCCTCACCCTCACACACCCTCACTCACCCTCTCACCCTAACACACCCTCTCACCCCCTCACACCCTCACATTCTCTCTCACACCCTCTCACACCCTCACCCTCACACCCCCTCACCCTCACACACCCTCTCACCCTCATTTACCCTCTCACCCTCACACACCCTCACACACCCTCTCACACCCTCACCCTCACACCCCTCACCCTCACACACCCTCTCACCCTCATTTACCCTCTCACCCTCACACACCCCCTCACCATCACAACCCCACACCCTCACACCCTCACACAACATCACCCTCACACACCCTCTCAACCTCAAACACCCTCACCCCTCACCCTCACACCCCTCACCCTCACACCCTCACACCCCCTCACACCCTCACTCTCACACACCCCTTCACACACCCTCTCACCCTCACACCCTCACACCTCTCACCCTCACACCCCCTCACCTTCACACCCCCTCACCCTCACACCTCTCACCCTCACCCTCCTACACCATCACCCTCATATCCCCTCACCCTTACATCCCCTTGCATCCCCTCACCTTCACACCCCCTCACCCTTACACACCCCCTCACCCTCACTCACCCTCTCACCCACACTCACACACCCTCTCACCCTCACCCACCCTTTCACCCTCACACACCCTTTCACCCTCACACACCATCTCACCCTCACCCCCACACACCCTCACCCTCACCCCCACACACCCTCACCTTCACACCCCCTCCCCCTCCCCCTCACACCCCCTTACCCTCAAACACCTCCTCAACCTCACACACCTCCTCACCCTCACACCCCCTTTTCTCACACCCCCTCACCCTCACATCCCCATCCTCACCCTCACACACCCTCACCTACCCTCACCCTCACTCACCCTCTCACCCTCACACACCATCTCACCCTCACACACCCTCTCACCCTCACACCCCTCACCCTCACATCCACTCACCCTCCCGCACACACCCTCACTCACCCTCTCACCCTGACACCCCCTCACCCTCACCCCCACACACCCTCACCCCCTCACACACCCTCACCCTCACCACTCTACCACTCTACCACCCTCACTCTATAGCCCTCACTCTACCACCCTCACTCTACCACCCTCACTCTACTGCCCTCACTCTACCGCCCTCACTCTACCCCTCTACCGCCCTCACTCTACCGCCATCACTCTACCACTCTACCGCCCTCACTCTCCCACTCTACCACCCTCACTCTACCACTCTACAGCCCTCACTCTACCACTCTACCGCCCTCACTCTACCGCCCTCACTCACTCTACCGCCCTCACTCACTCTACCGCCCTCACTCACTCTACCGCCCTCACTCACTCTATCGCCCTCACTCACTCTATCTATCGCCCTCCCTCCCTCTATCTATCGCCCTGCCTCTCTTCCACCCACCTCCTTCTCTAAATCCCTGTTCTCTTCTCTTCTCCTGTGCTGATCTGCTGTTCTCTCCCACCCGCCTCCTTCTTTAACTCCCTGTTCTCTTCTGATGATCTGCTGCTCTCTTCCACCTCGCCTCCTTCTCTAACTCCATGTTCTCTTCTCCTGTGCTAATCTTCTGCTCTCTTCCACTCCACCTCCTTCTTTAACTCCCTGTTCTCTTCTGCTGTGCTGATCTGCTGCTCTCTTCCACTCTGCCTCCTTCTCTAACTTCCTGTTCTCTTCTCTTCTCCTGTGCTAATCTGCTGCTCTCTTCCACCCGCCTCCTTCTTTAACTCCCTGTTTTCTTCTCCTGTGATGATCTGCGGCTCTCTTCCACCCCACCTCCTTCTTTAACTCCCTGTTCTCTTCTCCTGTGCTGATCTGCTGCTCTCTTCCACCCCACCTCCTTCTTTAACTCTCTGTTCTCTTCTCCTGTGCTGATCTGCTGCTCTCTTCCACCCCACCTCCTTCTTTAACTCCCTGTTCTCTTCTCCTGTGCTGATCTGCTGCTCTCTTCCACCCCACCTCCTTCTTTAACTCCCTGTTCTCTTCTCCTGTGCTGATCTGCTGCTCTCTTCTAAGCCTGGGCGGCCAGCTACGCTCCGTGCACGGAGTGCATGGAGTGCCGCCTCCTACGCATTTTGCGTAGCCGGCGTAGCCAGGCGGCACTACGCGCGCTCTGCAGACGGAGCGTAGCCGGCCGCCACCCGCCTCCCTCCCGCCCTCCCTAAATACATAAATAAATGTATAAAAAGCTTTTTAAAACACTTACCTTGTCTGCCGCGTCCCCGGGGCTCCCTCTCGCCGTCCCGCGATGCGCGCCGCCATTTCGGATCCTAATGCGCATGCGCGGGCGGCCGCGCATGCGCATTTCTCGTGAGGAATGCGCATGCGCGGCCGCCCGCGCATGCGCATTAGGATCCGATTCGGTGGCGGCGCGAACGGCGGGACGGCGAGAGGGAGCCCCGGGGACGCGGCAGACAAGGTAAGTGTTTTAAAAAGCTTTTTATACATTTATTTATGTATTTAGTGAGGGCGGGAGGGAGGCGGGCGGCGCGGAGTGGGGCTACGCGGAGTGCGTGGGTGGGCGTAGTTGTGCGCCCACTTCACGTAGCTCCGCGGAGCCCCACTCCGCCCACTACGCCCAGGGTTACTCTCTTCCACCCCGCCTCCTTCTTTAACTCCCTGTTCTCTTCTCCTGTGCTGATCTGCTGCTCTCTTCCACCCGCTTCCTTCTTTAACTCCCTGTTCTCTTCTCCTGTGCTGATCTGCTGCTCTCTTCCACCTCACCACCTTCTTTAACTGCCTGTTCTCTTCTCCTATGCTGATCTGCTGCTCTCTTCCACCGCCTCCTTCTTTAACTCCCTGTTCTGTTCTACCATGCTGATCTTCTGCTCTCTTCCACCCCGCCCCCTTCTCCAACTCCCTGTTCTCTTCTCCCGTACTGATCTGCTGTTCGCTTTCACCGCCTCCTTCTCTAACTCCCTGTTCTCTTCTCCTGTGCTGATCTGCTGCTTTCTTCCACCCCCCTTCTTCTTTAACTCCCTGTTCTCTTCTGCTGTGCTGATCTGCTGCTCTCTTCCACATACATCCTTCTGTAACCGCACACACATACATACATACAACCATGCACACACACACATACAACCAAACACACACAACCACACAAACACACACAACCACACCACACACACAATCTCACACACAACCACACACACACAACCACACACACACAACCACACACACAACCACACACACAACCACACAACACAACCACACACACAACCCCACACACAAACATCACCCCACACACAAACACACATCACCCCACACATTACCCCACACATCACCCCACGCACAACCACACACACAACCACACACTCAACCACACACTCAACTACACAAAACCACACTCAACCACACATTCAACCACACACTCAACCACACACTCAACCACACACACAACCACACACACAACCACATTCCCAACCACACACAACCACACACACACACAATCACAACCACACACACAGCCACACATACAACCACACACACACACACACACACACACACACACACACAACCACACACATCTATCTATCGGCCTCACTCTGTCTATCTATCGCCCTCACTCTATCTATCTATTGCCCTCACTCTATCTATCTATCGCCCTCACTCACTCTATCTATCGCCCTCACTCTATCTATCGCCCTCACGCTATCTATCTATCGCCCTCACGCTATCTATCTATCGCCCTCACGCTATCTATTTATCACCCTCACTCTATCTATCACCCTCACTCTATCTATCGCCCTCACTCTATCTACCTATCGCCCTCACTCTATATATCTCACTCTATCTATCGCCCTCACTCTATCTATCGCCCTCTATCTATCGCCCTCACGCTATCTATCTATCGCCCTCACTCTATCTATCTCACTCTATCTATCGCCCTCACTCTATCTATCGCCCTATATCTATCTATAGCCCTCACGCTATCTATCTATCACCCTCTATCTATCTATCGCCCTCACGCTATCTATCTATCGCCCTCACTCTATCTATCGCCCTCACTCTATCTATCTCACTCTATCTATCGCCCTCTATCTATCTATCGCCCTCACGCTATCTATCTATCGCCCTCTATCTATCTATCTCCCTCTATCTATCTATCGCCCTCACTCTATCTATCCACCACCACAGCATCACTCAGGGGCACCACAGCATCACTCAGGGGCACCACAACATCACTATGCGCTACCACAGCATCACTGAACGCCACAGCATCACTCGTCGCCACCACAACATCACTCAGCGCCATCACAGTATCAATCTGTGCAACCATTCAACAACAACTGGTTCAAATATGTTCTCTCAATGTTTCAAGCTTTATTATAAATGTCACAAAAAAGATTTTAATATTTCACTCCTGTTCTTGGATTTTCGTCACAATAAAATACACTGAACATAATCTTCACAAAAGTTATTTACAAAAGTTTAAGCTATTGCCATTATAAATTACAATAACTTTTATTTAAGTATTAAATATTTTAAAAAAACTAAAAGCCATTGTTATTTGTAATATCAATACATCTAAGTCACGTAAATACAAAACTTGTTGCATTACAAATGCTATAGGTGTCACATTTGCAAAAGATAAAAGTTTTGGCATTGTAAATGACAAAGCTATTAATTTCTCTATTTTCAAAACCAACACATAAATAAAAAACTTGTCATTTACAAGACCAATAGCTCAAACTTTCCTAATGCGAGACCTATTGCATTGCAAATGCTTGTTTTGTTTGGCACAGGGAGATTATGTGTATTGCCCAGAATCACATGATTTTGTGTATTTCCTTGCTAAGACTCAAACCCGCTTCCCCAGATTTGAGGTCGACCGCCCTAGCTGTTAGGCCAACTCCTCTCCCCAATCTTGCCCATCATCTGTCATTAAAGTCGAGGGGGGGACATAGACGTTAACTAGGGTAATATCCGTACGTCCCCACATCCCTTTTACAGGTACATTCGTCCCGTTGATGTTGGTTCACGTCTTCTCAACTATAAAGGGGGGAGGTTTTTTAATTAAAATGCTTGCCTCCCTGGAGCCCGTGGTGAAGCCTGCATGTGCTAACATCTTATTATATCCCTTTTCCCAGGAACCCATACTGTGAACAGCCTAGGTGTGTTTCCTGCAATAGAACCATGTCTGGCTACAATCTTTTAAGATATGTGGCTACTATACTATTTCTGGATCGTTGACATTCCACGTCATCAACGAATACCCCCGTTCTCCCTGTGTGCTAGCCCTACTCATCTACTGCCTGATGGTGTGTTCATGTGGCCGGAACTGCTTCCACTCCCAGTAACATGTAAACGAAACAGTCCCTCCCAACCCAACCTCTGCTGTGTAAAGTGTCAATGTGTTCCAGTTTAGTGATAATGTACTCATTCTGCTCAGTTTCCTAGTCCCACCCTTCCCTGTACCTCCCACCCCCCACTCTGCCCCGCTCTCCGCACACTTACCCCTATTGGTCAACATGACAACTATATCGCAGGTCTATCCAGAGAGGTCTGTAGCCCTCCCAACCCCGGTTTACACCCCCTCCCCCTCAACTACCCTCCCAAAAAGTGATAAATCCATGAGTCAGCCATTGCCTTGTCGTGTGTCGTTTTTGAGCCAGGCTCTGGAGAGGCCCTGAGTGTCGGCTCTGTCTCCAAATTGAATATTGCATCCAGTAACGGGTGGTGTTCTTCCGAGTCTGTGGAGGAGTCATGGTCAGACCGATCTATTGTGCTCTCTCTCCGTGGGTTTCGTCTTCTTGGGTTGTCTGTGGCTGGGGTCCCCTTCTGTATCTGTGGAGAGGCCAGACCTTTGGTTATGTTGTCATGGTGGCATGGGAGTCTTGATTCTTTGCTTAGGAGTTTCATCTCCATTGTGATTTCGCCTAATCCTGTGATTTTTAGGTTTGGCTCCCCCATGTGTGGGACTTCATTGTCCCTCTCCATTCTCACTGCCCATATGTCGAGGTGGACGTTCCTCTATCCAGGTCCAGGCCTCCTCTGGGGTCTGGAAGAACATTGCCTTGCCCTCAAACAGGACCTTAATCTTGGCTGGAAAAAGGGGCATATTTTGTATGTTCATCGCCCATAGTTTTTGTTTATGTGAGTCAAAGGTCTGTCTCTCCTTTTGCATTTCCCTTGAGTAATCTGGGGAATATCCTTATCTTAGACTGGGCATGACAAATCTCCCCCAATTTCCTCACCTCTCTTAATATCAATGACAAAGCAGGAGGAGAACTGCGCCAGAGGTAGGGAATCTCTAAGCCAGGTTTCCAGGAACGTCCCCATACTGGGGCCTTCCATTCCTTCAAGAAAATCGATGAATCATAGATTATTCCTCCTAGCTCAATTTTCAGCATCATCAACCTCTATGAAAGTGGCCCGGTGTCCTGCAACATTTCGGGTGAGAGTTTGTTTCGAGTCCTCGACTCCAGACTTCTGATATTCTGCTTCTGTGACTATTTCAGGGAGAGATTACGACGGTCTTGCCTGAGTAGGGTGACCTCGGAACGGACTTCACCTATTCTCCCCTCCACGGTTTCTCTTAATGTGTTGATGGCCTGCAGGAGCGCTGCATTGTCTGGCATAACTGGTTCCTCTGTCTCTGGGCCGATCAGCATGGCTATAGTTTTCATATAATGGTCCATTTTGCCTTGTTTCGGCTGCTTAGAGTCATCTAGCTCAGAGCCATAATGCCTAATTTTTCAATATCTATCAGAGGGCCAGGAAGGGAGAGAGGGACCCCAATTATTTCCTCTGGGGTCCAAGCACTGGCACACCCCCTCTCAAGCTTATTGTGTCTAAGGCCAAGAATGCCCAACAACGTGTCCTCCACTCAGCCCCCGCTGTACCTCAGTTTTACAAAATAACTAGTGGTGATTAATTTATTCTCTACCACTAATCGTCAATATATTTTTATAATTTTTTACAAGTAATACAGGGTCAAAAACGGTTGCCCCAATCAGAGCGTGCAAAAATAGAAAAGTTAAGTGGATTTAGTCATGAAGAAAAAGAGGGAAAAGTTTACAAAGAACGTGATATAAAAACAATTACACAATTCAAATACAAGGATCAATAATCATCCCCACATTAGGACCTGACCCTAAATCAATTCTGCAATAATCATTCGAGTTTTTAAGAACCGTTATGATTGATAAATCCTATGCACATAGAAAGGAAATAGTATTGGTCCAGGTCAATGATCTGTAATAAGCGTCGACGTTTCGACTCGACTTTTGGCCACACGGTGAATTAAGCCTGGGCCTGGCGAGTCTTCATCAGGACTAGATGGGCAACCATATATTCTTTGGGGTGACCCTATGAAACAAAAAGATTGATCTCAATCGGATGTTACTAATGAATAAATTAAGAATACCAGGACAGGGATCTTGTAGCTTACCCTGACGTTGATAGATGAATCTATGTTCGATTTTCTAAATTACAATTAATGAAGATAATGTCCTCCTAAAAGAATATAAATATATTCTATTGAGGACCAGCTTCCAAATGTAATCATTAGACATAGATAATGGCAACGCAAGAGTTGTTACCTTGATGTATGTATGCCCCCAGGGGAATTCACAAGAGGTTCTCATTTCTCTCTTCCCCACTCCATTATTTCATTCCAAAAGTTCACTGGAATCAAAAGTAACATATCCCAATTTTAGTGTCATTATTTGGGATGGTATTAAAATTAAAAATTGATTGTTAAAAACTCGACATGCATTCCCCATGTATCTTACCGTGATTCAAGGAGCAGTCATAGGTGGTGAAAATGTTTTAGAACTCCCGCAGGATACAGCGTGTATTTTATTCTATTCTTCCCACAGCGATATGCCTTATCTCACTAAGAAGCGGATTACACAAGTGAGAAGGAAAGCTCAGTCAGGTTCGTAGATGAAAAGAACCGCATCAAGTTCTGTAGCGTAGGTAGAGCTTAAATAAAACGCTAATGGAGAAGTTAATAACCGCTTACCTGACTAAATCAGAATCTATTCCTTACTCCTGCTAATCGTATTCTCAATTGTGCCGCTAACAAGGAGACTAACGTCGAGTTCCGGGTTTAGGCAAAGTTAGTAGACAGCAAGTGAAGAGGTTGAGGTTTCGGCCGCCATATTGGAATGGTGAAATTATCACGTATCCCCTCTCGAAATCTCAACAGTACATCTAAAGAGTGTGTGTTTTAAAGCCCAAAGATACCAGGTCAACAATTATTGTCACGCATACCTGCAAGGGGTTTATATGGACACTGGGTAAACATAATAAATAAGCGGTCCGGGCATAAAGACATCATTCAGTCCTCTAAGTGAATACCAATATACAACTTAATTGCGAAATTATAAATTACAAAAAAGAAATAACCACAATTACAACAGCGACATTTTAACATGATAGCAACAAAGACATTTTCAACTTGAAACAGTAATGTCAGACACACCACAGGATGTATGTACAATGTTTTTCATTTGTCTAACAATACAGTTGATTAAGAAATAATTCCTGTACATCAGCAAGTCTACTATCAGAGGCTATGTAATCAGGAAGGACACTTGTCTGTTAATCTCCTCCATCTCATTGAGTCCAGATTTTACAGTATCCAAAAGATATATCCATTTACACTCTCTCTTGTTCAAAACAGCACCCAAATCTCCTCCTCGAGGGTTGATTATAACCTTTTCAATCACCCACCATTGGAGGCTATTTGCATCATGATTAAACCTGGTGAAATGGTCTACTAAGGGTGCCCCTTGTGTTTTGCAACGTATTCTACTGGTGTGTTGGAGAATTCGGCATTTGACTTTTTGGACAGTCTGTCCAACATATAAAAAGCCACACGGGCACTTGATGGTATAGATGACCCCTGCAGTGTTGCAGTTGCTGTGGCTCTTTAGAGTATGGGTTACGTCATTGTGTGTGAAACTAGTACATTCTGAAGTCAAACTACAGGCCTTACATCCACCGCATTTGGTGTGTCCTAACACTGGTGCATGGCCCCACAGCGTAGTCTGACCTGCTTGGTGTGCTGACCTCAGAAGGGATTGTACCAAGTGGTCTCAAATGTTTTTGCCCTTTCTGAACGCATGTAAGGGAGGTGGCATTCCCCCTAGTTCGTCCTGGACTAAGTGCCAGTGGCGATTAATCAGTTTCTTAATAACACTACTTTTTGTGTTGAATGTTGTCACACATACTAGGCGTTCCTCCTTATGTTCTTTTGGCTGTGTCTCAAGTAGATGCTCCCGATGGTTATACCACGCATGTTTCCGTGCCCTTTTCAGGAGACGTGGTGGATAACCCCGTTCCAGCAGTCTACTAAAAAGTAGAGAAGACTCCTCAAAGTAGTCCTCCTTTTTCGTACAATTCCGTCGCAACCTCAGGAATTGCCCGAAGGGCAAATTGTCCCTGAGGTTGCGGGGGTGATGACTGGTATATCTGAGGAGGGTATTCCTCTCACTACTCTTTCTATATAGAGTGGTATATAGAGTACCTGCTTCTGCCTTGATTTGAATGTCCAAGAAGTTAATAGACATATTATCTGATTCCAGAGTAAACTGGATATCCTGTGAGAGGTCATTGAGCCAACCATGGAACATTGACAACTGATCTTTACTTCCCTCCCATATCAGTAGGACGTCATCAATGTACCGGGCCCATAGGGATATGTGACTCTGGTAAGGATTGCTCGAATTGAGGACAAATTGTGATTCATAGTCGCTCATATAAATAATCGCTAGATTCGGGGCAAAGCTTGCCCCCATAGCGACACCTCTTGGCTGGATGTAATATCTGTTTAGGAACACAAAAAAGTTCTTTGTAATAGCTATGGTGAGCAAGTTGATAATAAACTCCGTGGAGACTCTGTGAGGGGCTGGTCTTAGATTGAGAATTCTCTCCATACACTCTAGAGCTGCCTGTTGGGGGATATTAGTGTAGAGGGATGTAATGTCCATAGTAACTAATAAAGAGTTACTATGGTCATACCTCCGTCCTTCAACCAACCGAATAGTCTGTGTGGTATCTCGCAAGTATGTAGATGTAGCAATAGCTATAGGTTTTAGAAAAACATCTACATATTTGCAGAGCGGCTCTAAGAAAGAACCGCAGCCCGAAATAATGGGGCGGCCAGGTGGATCAGTCAACCGCTTGTGCACCTTGGGAAGGGTGTATATGGTTGGCATCCGAGGATGCTTATTGTTTAAAAACTCAAATTCAAGTTTGTTTATCTGGCCTTCTTCCAAAGCAGTTTTTGTGATGTTATTAATAAGAAGACTGATTTCCTTTGTGGGATCTTTTTTAGGAGAGTGTAATTACCTTCTACAGTTAATTGGGAAAGAATCTCATCCTTATATTTGTCAACATTCTGGACATTAATTGCTCC
The DNA here is from genome assembly GCF_964261635.1 of Lissotriton helveticus. NCBI lineage: Eukaryota > Metazoa > Chordata > Amphibia > Caudata > Salamandridae > Lissotriton > Lissotriton helveticus. The sequence continues at coordinate 1,267,848,353 of NC_136057.1, read as the reverse complement.
CCCCTTGTCCGCGGGTTTTATAACTATATTGCCATTGTTCTTTAAGGCAAATAGAGCTTCCTTTTCTTTCTTACTTGTGTTATATTGAACATACTTGCGGCTAGCAAGTGCATTGTCAATATCGCGTAGCACTACCTGCTCAAAAGCAAGGATTTTATGATCCAAAAGATCTGCAGGAGGGTTGAATTTGGATGGAGGTCTGAGGCCACTACCTGAGAAAATTGGATTGTAGGGAGTTATTTGAAAATAATATTTTAGTCGCACTTTTCTGAAGAACTGATGTAGTTCAATCTTCAGGTTGAAATTATTGGGCATTGTTGTTGGGACAAAGGCTAACCCTTTTGATAGAACTTCTTGCTCAGAGGTTGTAAGCATATAGTCCGACAGATTGATGACAGGGCTGTCTTTTTTGTGGACTACCATCTGTAATGTTTCTGGCGTGTGCGAATATCCCCCTGGTATTCTTGTTGGTTCTGGGGTTGTTTCTTCACCCTCCCTGTACCTTGATTCCAGGTGACACCGCGGCCTCCCCTGGGTCTGCCCCAGGGGCGGCCTCTCCCACGGGGGCTCCACCATTGTTCCTGACCTAAAAAAGGTTGATGTTCAGAATAGTTTTGTGCAAAATTATTGGTTGGGGGTCCACCGGTACTAGTACTAGGTTGTTCTGAATCGCTCTCTGACCCACTACCAAAAGATGAGCCAGAGAAGGTACTATACTTTCTATAGCCTCCTCTGCCTCTACTAGAGAGGCCGCCTCTTTGATCCCTTTGGTAATATCCCTCTTGGAGATACGGGTAAGTGTTCTTCTTATCATACACTTGGATGTCCCTGGTAACTTTGTCAAGCTTAGTTCCCTGGGTATAGATGTCAAATTCCCGAATGGTTTTTTCCAGCCTTTCTAGGGCTTCTTTCGCATTTACCAATGCTTTGTCGTCCACAATCTCTTTTCTCAAATCGGCTATTTCTCTAGTCAATCGTTCGACCTCCTCAACCGCTGTTTCGATGCCCAAGACCATCCAGTGTCTTGAGCATGTATTAGACACAAAACTAAAATTTTCTAAAACCTATAGCTATTGCTACATCTACATACTTGCGAGACCACACAGACTATTCGGTTGGTTGAAGGACGGAGGTATGACCATAGTAACTCTTTATTAGTTACTATGGACATTACATCCCTCTACACTAATATCCCCCAACAGGCAGCTCTAGAGTGTATGGAGAGAATTCTCAATCTAAGACCAGCCCCTCACAGAGTCTCCACGGAGTTTATTATCAACTTGCTCACCATAGCTATGACAAAGAACTTTTTTGTGTTCCTAAACAGATATTACATCCAGACAAGAGGTGTCGCTATGGGGGCAAGCTTTGCCCCGAATCTAGCGATTATTTATATGAGCGACTATGAATCACAATTTGTCCTCAATTCGAGCAATCCTTACCAGAGTCACATATCCCTATGGGCCCGGTACATTGATGACGTCCTACTGATATGGGAGGGAAATAAAGATCAGTTGTCAATGTTCCATGGTTGGCTCAATGACCTCTCACAGGATATCCAGTTTACTCTGGAATCAGATAATATGTCTATTAACTTCTTGGACATTCAAATCAAGGCAGAAGCAGGTACTCTATATACCACTCTATATAGAAAGAGTAGTGAGAGGAATACCCTCCTCAGATATACCAGTCATCACCCCCGCAACCTCGGGGACAATTTGCCCTTCGGGCAATTCCTGAGGTTGCGACGGAATTGTACGAAAAAGGAGGACTACTTTGAGGAGTCTTCTCTACTATTTAGTAGACTGCTGGAATGGGGTTATCCACCACGTCTCCTGAAAAGGGCACGGAAACGTGCGTGGTATAACCATCGGGAGCATCTACTTGAGACACAGCCAAAAGAACATAAGGAGGAACGCCTAGTATGTGTGACAACATTCAACACAAAAAGTAGTGTTATAAAGAAACTGATGAATCGCCACTGGCACTTAGTCCAGGACGAACTAGGGGGAATGCCACCTCCCTTACATGCGTTCAGAAAGAGCAAAAACATTCGAGACCACTTGGTACAATCCCTTCTGAGGTCACCACACCAAGCAGGTCAGACTACGCTGTGGGGCCATGCACCAGTGTTAGGACACACCAAATGCGGTGGATGTAAGGCCTGTAGTTTGACTTCAGAATGTACAAGTTTCACACACAATGACGTAACCCATACTCTAAAGAGCCACAGCAACTGCAACACTGCAGGGGTCATCTATACCATCAAGTGCCCGTGTGGCTTTTTATATGTTGGACAGACTGTCCAAAAAGTCAAATGTCGAATTCTCCAACACACCAGTAGAATACGTTGCAAAACACAAGGGGCACCCTTAGTAGACCATTTCACCAGGTTTAATCATGATGCAAATAGCCTCCAATGGTGGGTGATTGAAAAGGTTATAATCAACCCTCGAGGAGGAGATTTGGGTGCTGTTTTGAACAAGAGAGAGTGTAAATGGATATATCTTTTGAATACTGTAAAATCTGGACTCAATGAGATGGAGGAGATTAACAGACAAGTGTCCTTCCTGATTACATAGCCTCTGATAGTAGACTTGCTGATGTACATGAATTATTTCTTAATCAACTGTATTGTTAGACAAATGAAACACATTGTACATACATCCTGTGGTGTGTCTGACATTACTGTTTCAAGTTGAAAATGTCTTTGTTGCTATCATGTTAAAATGTTGCTGTTGTAATTGTGGTTATTTCTTGTTTGTAATTTATAATTTCGCAATTAAGTTGTATATTGGTATTCACATAGAGGACTGAATGATGTCTTTATGCCTGGACCGCTTATTTATTATGTTTACCCAGAGTCCATATAAACCCCTTGCAGGTATGCGTGACAATAATTGTTGACCCGGTATCTTTGGGCTTTAAAACACACACTCTTTAGATGTACTGTTGAGATTTCTAGAGGGGATACGTGATAATTTCACCATTCCAAGATGGCGGCCGAAACCTCAACCTCTTCACCTCGCGGGGTAATCATTGCTGTCTACTAACTTTGCCTAAACCCGGAACTCGACGTTAGTCTCCTTGTAAGCGGCACGATTGAGAATACGAATAGTAGGAGTAAGGAATAGATTCTGATTTAGTCAGGTAAGCGGTTATTAACTTCTCCATTAGCGTTTTATTTAAGCTCTACCTACGCTACAGAACTTGATGCGGTTCTTTTCATCTACGAACCTGACTGAGCTTTCCTTCTCACTTGTGTAATCCGCTTCTTAGTGAGATAAGGCATATCGCTGTCGGAAGAATAGAATAAAATACACGCTGTACCCTGCGGGAGTTCTAAAACATTTTCACCACCTATGACTGCTCCTTGAATCACGGTGAGATACCTGGGGAATGCATGTCGAGTTTTTAACAATCAATTTTTAATTTTAATACCATCCCAAATAATGACACTAAAATTGGGATATGTTACTTTTGATTCCAGTGAACTTTTGGAATGAAATAATGGAGTGGGGAAGAGAGAAATGAGAACCTCTTGTGAATTCCCCTGGGGGCATACATACATCAAGGTAACAACTCTTGCGTTGCCATTCTCTAAGTCTAATGATTACATTTGGAAGCTGGTCCTCAATAGAATATATTTATATTCTTTTAGGAGGACGTTAGCTTCATTAATTGAAATTTAGAAAATCGAACATAGATTCATCTATCAACGTCAGGGTAAGCTACAAGATCCCTGTCCTGGTATTCTTAATGTATTCATTAGTAACAGCCGATTGAGATCAATCTTTTTGTTTCATAGGGTCACCCCAAAGAATATATGGTTGCTCATCTAGTCCTGATGAAGACTCGCCCGGCCCAGGCTTAATTCACCGTGTGTCCAAAAGTCGAGTCGAAACGTCGACGCTTATTACAGATCATTGACCTGGACCAATACTATTTCCTTTCTATGTGCATAGGATTTATCAATCATAACGGTTCTTAAAAACTCGAATGATTATTGCAGAATTGATTTAGGGTCAGGTCCTAATGTGGGGATGATTATTAATCCTTGTATTTGAATCGTGTCATTGTTTTAATATCACGTTCTTTGTAAACTTTTCCCTCTTTTTCTTCATCACTAAATCCACTTAACTTTTCTATTTTTGCACGCTCTGATTGGGGCAACCGTTTTTGACCCTGTATTACTTGTAAAAAAATATAAAAATATAATGACGATTAGTGGTAGAGAATAAATTAATCACCACTAGTTATTTTGTTTGGCTGTTTTGTTCTCAAAGAATATTCTATTATGTGAATTATAAAATGTTTAACTGATTGTGATATTCAAAATATTAGTCCATTGGACCACTGTTTTTTAATACTGTTAAACTCCCAGGTCCTGGACTTACTGGGCTACCCCATTTCTATTAATGGTTACCTTAATGCAGTTTATCTGCGAGGGTTTTTTGTTTCATTTATGTATTGATTTATTGTTTATAATTGTTTCATGTTTTGACTGCAACACTGAATAATGTCTGAGAGAGAAACTCTGACATACACTGAGGACTACACAGACAAACTCCTTCAAGAAGAGGGGGGAGGAACTTTTTTGACGGATAATACTACTGGTGGGGATTTATCCTTGAACAGTAAAATTCTAAAATTGGAACGTCTTGAGAAAAAGCTTATAAGAACTCGTTTACACGGTCACACTTTGGCCAAGTATTTGAGGGCCAATGTGATTCCCACTGGTCTCCAAGTACGGAACGAGCCAGCCATTTTTCTAGAACATCCAAAATTTAAAGAAAATTTTAGTTTTGTGTCAAATACATGCTCCAGACATTGGATGGTCTTGGGCATCGAAACAGCGGTTGAGGAGGTCGAACGATTGACTAGAGAAATAGCCGATTTGAGAAAAGAGATTGTGGACGACAAAGCATTGGTAAATGCGAAAGAAGCCCTAGAAAGGCTGGAAAAAACCAGTCGGGAATTTGACATCTATACCCAGGGAACTAAGCTTGACAAAGTTACCAGGGACATCCAAGTGTATGATAAGAAGAACACTTACCCGTATCTCCAAGAGGGATATTACCAAAGGGATCAAAGAGGCGGCCTCTCTAGTAGAGGCAGAGGAGGCTATAGAAAGTATAGTACCTTCTCTGGCTCATCTTTTGGTAGTGGGTCAGAGAGCGATTCAGAACAACCTAGTACTAGTACCGGTGGACCCCCAACCAATAATTTTGCACAAAACTATTCTGAACATCAACCTTTTTTAGGTCAGGAACAATGGTGGAGCCCCCGTGGGAGAGGCCGTCCCTGGGGCAGACCCAGGGGAGGCCGCGGTGTCACCTGGAATCAAGGTACAGGCAGGGGGAAGAAACAACCCCAGAACCAACAAGAATACCAGGGGGATATTCGCACACGCCAGAAACATTACAGATGGTAGTCCACAAAAAAGACAACCCTGTCATCAATCTGTCGGACTATATGCTTACAACCTCTGAGCAAGAAGTTCTATCAAAAGGGTTATCCTTTGTCCCCACAACAATGCCCAATAATTTCAACCTGAAGATTGAACTACATCAGTTCTTCAGAAAAGTGCGACTAAAATATTATTTTCAAAAAACTCCCTACAATCCAATTTTCTCAGGTAGTGGCCTCAGACCTCCATCCAAAGTCAACCCTCCTGCACATCTTTTGGATCATAAAATTCTTGCTTTTGAGCAGGTAGTGCTACGCGATATTGACAATGCACTTGCTAGCCGCCAGTATGTTCAATATAACACAAGTAAGCAAGAAAAGGAAGCTCTATTTGCCTTAAAGAACAATGGCAATATAGTTATAAAACCCGCGGACAAGGGGGGAGCAATTGTTGTCCAGAATGTTGACAAATATAAGGATGAGATTCTTTCCCAATTAACTGTAGAAGGTAATTACACTCTCCTAAAAAAAGATCCCACAAAGGAAATCAGTCTTCTTATTAATAACATCACAAAAACTGCTTTGGAAGAAGTCCAGATAAACAAACTTGAATTTGAGTTTTTAAACAATAAGCATCCTCGGATGCCAACCATATACACCCTTCCCAAGGTGCACAAGCGGTTGACTGATCCACCTGGCCGCCCCATTATCTCGGGCTGCGGTTCTTTCTTAGAGCCGCTCTGCAAATATGTAGATGTTTTTCTAAAACCTATAGCTATTGCTACATCTACATACTTGCGAGATACTACACAGACTATTCGGTTGGTTGAAGGACGGAGGTATGACCATAGTAACTCTTTATTAGTTACTATGGTCATTACATCCCTCTACACTAATATCCCCCAACAGGCAGCTCTAGAGTGTATGGAGAGAATTCTCAATCTAAGACCAGCCCCTCACAGAGTCTCCACGGAGTTTATTATCAACTTGCTCACCATAGCTATGACAAAGAACTTTTTTGTGTTCCTAAACAGATATTACATCCAGACAAGAGGTGTCGCTATGGGGGCAAGCTTTGCCCCGAATTTAGCGATTATTTATATGAGCGACTATGAATCACAATTTGTCCTCAATTCGAGCAATCCTTACCAGAGTCACATATCCCTATGGGCCCGGTACATTGATGACGTCCTACTGATATGGGAGGGAAGTAAAGATCAGTTGTCAATGTTCCATGGTTGGCTCAATGACCTCTCACAGGATATCCAGTTTACTCTGGAATCAGATAATATGTCTATTAACTTCTTGGACATTCAAATCAAGGCAGAAGCAGGTACTCTATATACCACACTATATAGAAAGAGTAGTGAGAGGAATACCCTCCTCAGATATACCAGTCATCACCCCCGCAACCTCAGGGACAATTTGCCCTTCGGGCAATTCCTGAGGTTGCGACGGAATTGTACGAAAAAGGAGGACTACTTTGAGGAGTCTTCTCTACTATTTAGTAGACTGCTGGAACGGGGTTATCCACCACGTCTCCTGAAAAGGGCACGGAAACGTGCGTGGTATAACCATCGGGAGCATCTACTTGAGACACAGCCAAAAGAACATAAGGAGGAACGCCTAGTATGTGTGACAACATTCAACACAAAAAGTAGTGTTATAAAGAAACTGATTAATCGCCACTGGCACTTAGTCCAGGACGAACTAGGGGCAATGCCACCTCCCTTACATGCATTCAGAAAGGGCAAAAACATTCGAGACCACTTGGTACAATCCCTTCTGAGGTCACCACACCAAGCAGGTCAGACTACGCTGTGGGGCCATGCACCAGTGTTAGGACACACCAAATGCGGTGGATGTAAGGCCTGTAGTTTGACTTCAGAATGTACAAGTTTCACACACAATGACGTAACCCATACTCTAAAGAGCCACAGCAACTGCAACACTGCAGGGGTCATCTATACCATCAAGTGCCCGTGTGGCTTTTTATATGTTGGACAGACTGTCCAAAAAGTCAAATGTCGAATTCTCCAACACACCAGTAGAATACGTTGCAAAACACAAGGGGCACCCTTAGTAGACCATTTCACCAGGTTTAATCATGATGCAAATAGCCTCCAATGGTGGGTGATTGAAAAGGTTATAATCAACCCTCGAGGAGGAGATTTGGGTGCTGTTTTGAACAAGAGAGAGTGTAAATGGATATATCTTTTGGATACTGTAAAATCTGGACTCAATGAGATGGAGGAGATTAACAGACAAGTGTCCTTCCTGATTACATAGCCTCTGATAATAGACTTGCTGATGTACAGGAATTATTTCTTAATCAACTGTATTGTTAGACAAATGAAACACATTGTACATACATCCTGTGGTGTGTCTGACATTACTGTTTCAAGTTGAAAATGTCTTTGTTGCTATCATGTTAAAATGTCGCTGTTGTAATTGTGGTTATTTCTTTTTTGTAATTTATAATTTCGCAATTGAGTTGTATATTGGTATTCACATAGAGGACTGAATGATGTCTTTATGCCCGGACCGCTTATTTATTATGTTTACCCAGTGTCCATATAAACCCCTTGCAGGTATGCGTGACAATAATTGTTGACCCGGTATCTTTGGGCTTTAAAACACACACTCTTTAGATGTACTGTTGAGATTTCGAGAGGGGATACGTGATAATTTCACCATTCCAATATGGCAGCCGAAACCTCAACCTCTTCACCTCGCGGGGTAATCATTGCTGTCTACTAACTGCCTAAACCCGGAACTCGACGTTAGTCTCCTTGTTAGCGGCACGATTGAGAATACGATTAGTAGGAGTAAGGAATAGATTCTGATTTAGTCAGGTAAGCGGTTATTAACTTCTCCATTAGCATTTTATTTAAGCTCTACCTACGCTACGGAACTTGATGCGGTTCTTTTCATCTACGAACCTGACTGAGCTTTCCTTCTCACTTGTGTAATCCGCTTCTTAGTGAGATAAGGCATATCGCTGTGGGAAGAATAGAATAAAATACACGCTGTATCCTGCGGGAGTTCTAAAACATTTTCACCACCTATGACTGCTCCTTGAATCACGCTAAGATACCTGGGGAATGCATGTCGAGTTTTTAACAATCAATTTTTAATTTTAATACCATCCCAAATAATGACACTAAAATTGGGATATGTTACTTTTGATTCCAGTGAACTTTTGGAATGAAATAATGGAGTGGGGAAGAGAGAAATGAGAACCTCTTGTGAATTCCCCTGGGGGCATACATACATCAAGGTAACAACTCTTGCGTTGCCATTCTCTATGTCTAATGATTAAATTTGGAAGCTGGTCCTCAATAGAATATATTTATATTCTTTTAGGAGGACGTTATCTTCATTAATTGAAATTTAGAAAATCGAACATAGATTCATCTATCAACGTCAGGGTAAGCTACAAGATCCCTGTCCTGGTATTCTTAATTTATTCATTAGTAACAGCCGATTGAGATCAATCTTTTTGTTTCATAGGGTCACCCCAAAGAATATATGGTTGCCCATCTAGTCCTGATGAAGACTCGCCCGGCCCAGGCTTAATTCACCGTGTGGCCAAAAGTCGAGTCGAAACGTCGACGCTTATTACAGATCATTGACCTGGACCAATACTATTTCCTTTCTATGTGCATAGGATTTATCAATCATAACGGTTCTTAAAAACTCGAATGATTATTGCAGAATTGATTTAGGGTCAGGTCCTAATGTGGGGATGATTATTGATCCTTGTATTTGAATTGTGTCATTGTTTTAATATCACGTTCTTTGTAAACTTTTCCCTCTTTTTCTTCATCACTAAATCCACTTAACTTTTCTATTTTTGCACGCTCTGATTGGGGCAACCGTTTTTGACCCTGTATTACTTGTAAAAAAATATAAAAATATAATGACGATTAGTGGTAGAGAATAAATTAATCACCACTAGTTATTTTGTTTGGCTGTTTTGTTCTCAAAGAATATTCTATTATGTGAATTATAAAATGTTTAACTAATTGTGATATTCAAAATATTAGTCCATTGGACCACTGTTTTTAATACTGTTAAACTCCCAGGTCCTGGACTTACTGGGCTACCCCATTTCTATTAATGGGTACCTCAGTTTTGGTATCCGCAGTGTGTAGAGTTCCTCGATTTCAGGTATACTCAGACTTTGAGCAAGGTGGTGGTCACCTAACGGGAGAGAGGACACTGCCAGATCATGGCTGTGCAGCCATCTCTGCAGCCCCCGGGGTCAGGGTTTCCTCTCAGTTGCTTCCTCCCCAATCGGGCTCACCAGCCATTTCACCAGTGCCAAGGGGGAGGATTTGTGACATCAGGATACGGGACCCACCTCACACAGTAGTCCTGGCCCAAGGGCTGAAGTCCAACCCTCACCCCAGCCCCTAGGCAGCCACTAAGTCTGCCGTGGTGTCTCCACTCTGGTGTCTCGCCCAGCCCCTGTCTGGAGGTATACTGTCACCAGGCCCCTCTATTCATTGGTCCACGGGGTGGGGGGAGAAAGTCCAGCAAGGGGGCACTGGCTCTATGTCTGCTTCCCCTTTCTATTCAAGTGCAGGGTGTCTTTGTCTTGGATCCCCTGGCACTGTTGCTTGGCCCACTGTCTCACTGGCCTCATGCACTGGAGTCAAGCACATCCACCAGGCCCTCCCATCCCAGACGTGTCACTCAGTGTCCCGGCTCTGAGCCTCACAATCCGGCCTCTCAGCCGACTTCCTTGAGTGCCTCATGTGAAGGGAACCAAGAGCGTCTGCCTGGCGCTCGTGTCCTAGAGGTGGTCTTCAATTCTTCCCCGCCTCTAATCCCCCCTTGAGGATTATTGCTTCCCTGTTTGGCCCACAATTCTGGTCCGCCAGGGTGTAGCCTTGGCCCCAGCCACACAGGTCCTGCTCGGGAGGGAATGCATGTGGCTCTGTTGTTCAGGCTCGGCCACTTGAGTGTCCGCTTTCCAGGGGAAGACCCACCCCTTCTCTCAGGGCCAGGACCGGATCTTCCATGCTCTGCTCTCCTCCAACCCTCCAGCCATTCATCACTTATGACTGCCCTCAGATGGGTGTCCTATTGGGTACCCCTCCACTGCCTCTGGTGTCTGGGGGACTCCAGTGATGGAGCTGCCACTTTCATGCCAATGGTGAGGTGAGCGATCGTGGGTGGGCGCTCTGTGCCGGTTGCAGGTGAAGGGTCCCCCGCACTCACTGGTCTCAGATGTCGGTTGCCCTTGTGGTTAGCGCTCCGCTCCCTGGTTGAGCATCTCTCCTTCACGCTGCCATATCTAGGAGGCCCCCCTGGCCCACAGTGCTTATCATCATCATAGGGATTCTTCGGGTTTATGACAGACCAAATCGCTCCTAGGCTGTTCCGCATGTGACCCCCCTTTGATAAGAGGGATTCGGGGGGTCAGATGATGCGACAGAAGGAGGATATTGTCCGGATATTAAAACAAACCAGTGTAGCCGGTGAAGAAAGCTGCTAGTCATCCATCTTGTTGGCTGCGCCCCCATTTATCACTACATTTTACCATTTTTGCCCACTGACATGCACTGTGAAAAGCTTGCATTGAACTCAGCCTTAATTTCAGAGTTTTCAGTCACGACACATTATAAAATCTGTTAACGAGCCATGATTGAGAGCTTTGGAATATGAGCCTAAAGGCATCGTAATTTATCACAGTGCCTGCCACTGGGGTTGGCACCGGCTTGACGGCCCTCTACTTCTAAGTGTCATTGACCGCCACAAAGTTTAAATCGATTATCCAGCAGAAGGAATTTCACTTAATTTCTTCCCAAGATGAACAGTGATGCCATACTTAGTACACAAGGCTAAATCAGCCCACAATTTTCTTCCAATAAGGTACACCTTGCAGTCATCAGGGCATAAATAACATGTCTCAGATTTATTTTTTCACAGTTGCTGTGATAAATGATTTTTTGGAAGGTATAAATACATTTTCTGCAAGTAGGAGACCATCACCTCCTTGGAACTTAATGTATGGTTCTGTTAAGATTAGTTCTCCTGCTGTTTAAACATGTACACAATTTGTCCTAGAAAAACCTTTTAATAGCCGTAACATCAGCTTATAGGATTAGTGACATATACTTATATTTACAAAGGGGCTATGTGGAGTTCCTTTCATGCTCTAACCAGGCACTACTACATTACCTCAGACTACAAAGCAGACACCCTTAGCACTTAAAGCAATTTGGTTTGCTAGGAATATCCTACTGTTGTATTAATTTATCTATCGCACTTTCTTTTTTCTGCCTGACATCTGAGTGGATGAGCATGCATTAGAATTAAATTAATGGATTCAATTGGCTATACGAGTGGAATTTAAGATCAGCAGAAGCTCTTCTGGCCTGCAGCCCTGCTGTAAAAACAGTATGCATTGGAGGATGCCCTTTTAGTTTTTTAGAACCCAAGATGTGGGGTTCTCTCCCCATCTCTTTCGGACTGGAAAAAAGATGAACTATCACTGCATAAAAAATAAAAAATGTGATTCTTCAGATTGATATGATTGAGACTGATTGGTCGGTGCTGGATTTATGTTTGGGAGTGAAACCTTAGCGCTGGGCCACATCGTCATAAGTAACTAGGCGCTTTATAATTTACGTAATTATTATTAGGAATCCCAGGGTCACCAATGCCTTGTTAAAAGCAGAACTGCCTTGGCAACAACTGGCGGTCAGAATGTTCACAGTTCAACCCAACATCAACATTTTATAGGTGGAATGGGCTGGAAGGAAGCAGGGTAGGCATCAGGTTCTCTATGATCACGCCCATCAAAAACTCCTGCTGTATCTAAATCCCTGCACATCAGTACCTAGGAAACAATACGCCAATTGGAGGAGCTAAGTAAAAACACAGAGAGGAAGGTCTGGAAAGATCTTGACCTGGATTCACCCTCTCGGGATGATGTAGCACGACTTTAAAAAGTCACAATACACTACACATTTGCTTATTCAAGACATTAAGGGCCATATGTATCAAGCAAATTCGCATTCGCATGCTAAATGGTATGTATAAAGCATAATCTGGTGCACAACAAGGAATCGCAAAATTGGCGATTCCTTATTTTGCAATTGCATTTAAGGAATCGCAAATTTTGCGATTCCTTAAATGCAATGTATGAAGCAAAAAAAGACATGCTTCATACATGCAATGTATGAAGCAAAAAAAAATTGCAAAATGTCCTTAAGGAATCGCAAATTACCACCAACTTCTAGTTGGTGGTAAGTTGCGAATTCCTTGAAAAATGCACATTTTTGCATTTTTCAAAGTGCCATGTGACGCACATACATGCCCTTAGGGCGTGTATGTGCGCCACATGTGCACCCATGCATATTTCAGGGGTGCAACAGGGTGTCCTTTGGACACCCCTGCACCCTTGAAATTCTTCTCAATTTACGAATCGCAAATTGAGAATAACTTCCCATTCATTCCTATGGGCCTCCTGGCCCATAGAAATGAATGGGAAAGTATTCCTTAATTGCGATTTGCAATTTGCAAATCGCAATTAAGGAATTTTAAGAAATCACTATTTGAGAATCACAAATCAGGATGATGATACATATGGCCCCAAAAGCTGAAAGTAGACTTTGGACACATTAGACACAGTGACACATGAAATTGAGACAAGTGTAGAAGAAGCACAGTAAAATCGTGCTTTAAAATAATATGAAGAAAACATACATACTAAGCAACACTAATACATATAAATGAGTTGCAGTGTTAAAAGTTTATTATGAAAATGTTGTTTATTAATGTTTACTGATGAAATGGCCTAATGTTTCTAATGCTTTCTGATAAGAGTACACCATTTAGAAAAGTCGATGCAAAGACGTGTAGAAACATGATATGATCTTGAAATGTCGCATAATAATTCTAGAGCTTCTATAGTTTATGAAAAATGCAAAAAAAAGTTGGGCAGTAAATTTAGAAAATTACATACTTATATGAATGTTGAGAAAAGTTGTGGCAGTAGGGTATTCCTAACGTTATTTAATAAAGATTTGGGAAAGTTCTATATCTTTGCTATTAGAATTGATTTAATTACATTATATTTGATGTTGGGTTAGAGCTTATTTCATTTAAGCATGTGCTGCTAACATAAAGTTTTTTTCAAAAATGCTTTTCTCTAGTGGTGACTTGTCCCCCAACTTAATACAATAGGCCATTTACCACTAGTGAAATGTTGCTTTATTTGTCCTGTACATCCCAACATTCCTGAATGTTTCTTTAACGTGCACAGTGAAATATTACTGTGGTAACATAATTTCAGTTACTGCTATAAGATGATTACTTTGTATCTCTTTTTACTGATACTAGGCCTATGTGGACTCTCAATCTTTCATTTTGCATGACCAGCATGGGAAAGCATTTTACTGTTGCAAGTGTCCTAGGTGACATTATGTGAAGCTGGACATATGATAGTCTTCTGATTGTGGTGTGATGCTACATCACTGGAAATTGCTAGAGACTATATAAAAGAAGAAACCCCAAAGGAGGTGCAACACCATTCCGATTTTTTCTACTCTGAGACCCGGATGCTATACTGTTCGATTTTTTTCAGAACTTCCTCTTACTATTGGACTGCCTTGCTTATGCTACAGTGGGTAGCTGATGGACCGAAACCTTCTTTGCCGAACCATTTCCATTTTTTAAATTTTTTTTATTTCCTTGTTCATGCTAATGGATTTGCTCTTAATGTACTTTAAATTTGAGCCCTTTTCCCCTACTTTGTGGGATGTGAGCTGTTAGACCAACAATCCTTCTGCCTTAATGGTGGTGGTACTGTGTAACTTTGCAAGCTGATTCTGATTATAACCATCCGAGATAGCTCCTTAAATGTTTGGCACTGTTATACAAGCTGTGATATTTCTAACTGAAATTTTCAAGAGATTGCTTGTAGCAATGAACTTTGAATCTTTAATACAATAGCCAAATTAATCAAATATCTGCCTGAGTTTATTATTGAGTCCTATTGGTTCTCCCATTCATTAATGACTTAAATGCATTATAGAGCTAATCGGCGAGCTCTGCCAGAACATAAAGTATTACTTCTTTTGTTCTGCATTGTTATTGCAGAACCTGTGGTCTGCATAATTCTAACTTGACTGAACTTCTTCAGGAGGATGGGTCTTTTTGCTGCTATTCTTTAGTTTTACAGCATGGTTTTAAGAGTGCTGTACCTAAATCTGATCTCAAACGTGTGAGTTGGCTGCAATTAATGATCCTCATTGGACAGCTAATGTGGGGTTTGGCCATCCTAATTTCCATCGCTCCTGTCGGCGGAGAAAGATTTGTCAGAGGATCATTGCCTCTGTGGTAAATGAAAGTGCTGCAGAATATCTAATTGCTAAGGGTCCAGTACGTTAGAGTAGTAAAGGAAAGTAGGGTAAAATAAAATTATTACCACGTTTACACTGCATACAATACAGTACAATACAATAAGCATTTTATAGAGTTCACAGCTACCTCAAATAGAAGTATCCCAGCGCTATGCAGAGATTGCAGTAGAAGATTAGCCAACCATCTAAACCCTACTCTGACTAAAGAGCCAGGTTTTTAAGGCCTTCCAGAAATCACGTTCCCACTCTATCTGTTGTAAATGAGATGGTAACGAGTTCCAGAGTCTGGAGGTCCTGACCGCAAAAGATATTCCTCAAAGTCATGACTTCTCAAAGCGCGGAACATGGAGCAGGCACTGATAGTTAGATCTCAATGTCCGTTCCTGGCGATACAGCCTGAGCCTAAGCTTAAGGTCACCTGGGCCCAGGTTCCGGTGGCTCGGAAAGCCAGGGTCAGAGCCTTGAATTCAAACCTCTTAGCTACTGGGAGCCAGTGTAGCTGCTTCAGGTGAGGAGAGATATGATGGCGGAAAGGAATCCCTCAAATTAGTCTTGCTGTTGCGTTCTGCACTAGCTGCAGTCTGTAAATCAGGTAGGCTGGCAACCCAAATATAGACTATTGGTGTAGTCCAAGCGCGAAGTCACCATTGCATTGACTATGATCCTGCAGCTGTCCTCAGGCAGTAAATCAAGGAATGTTTTAGGATTCTCAGCTTTCCAAAGCAAGCTGAGGAGATCTGACAAACTTGAGCTGGAAAAGACAAATCCATATCCCATTTGATGCCTATAATAATAATAATACCGGTATTTGTAAAGCGCAAACAATGACCCCTAAGGGTGTGAAGGCGCTGGGGGCCATCAGGAAGATTAAGCGAACTATTGCACAGAGTCACATGGTGCTGGGCTAACCTGTGGCCGGTGCCAGGGATTGAACCGTGAGCTCCGGTGTTTCAGAGTCAGCCACCCTGGCCGCTGCGCCACACCTCTTCCACATGCCTAGATTCCTTGCTGTCTTTGTCGGGACCGGTGGTTAGCCCAGTTCTACCGGCCACCAGAGATCCGCAAGGGGCGGAGACGCCTAACTAAAGAACAGGACTTCCGTCTCATCTGCATTTAGTTTTAGGCAGTTGCTGTTCATCCATTTTGCGATGTTCCTCAGGCACTCCTTGAAACTGAGAAAGGAAGCCACGGAATGTTCTTTGAACGAAAACACCAGCTGTGTATCATCTGCATAGGAGACTACTCTCACCCCCTGGGATGCAATTAGAGTTTCAAGAGGCCCCATATAGATAATAAAAAGCAGTGAACTCAGTGTAGAGCCCTGTGGTACTCCATATCGTATGGGTTTTATTGTGGATCGAAAAGGTCGCAGGTAGACCTGTTGGGTACAGTCCTTAGGATAGAACCGAATCCAGGAGAATGCCACCCCACAGATACCTAGCTGATTTAGTCTACCTAGTAAGATTGAGTGTCGAATGCTGCTGATAGGTCTAATAAAAGTAGCATAGCAGAAGCACCATCATCCACAGTCGTTCTCACAGATTCTGACACTTCAATCAAAGCTGTCACAGTGCTGTAGCCTGCCCAAAATCCAAATTGAGAATCATGCAAGAGGTCATGTGTCCCAATATACTTGGCTAGCTGTCGTGCCATTTTTTCTAGCATTTTTGCAGGTGCTGGCAAAAGGTATATCGGTAGGCCTGGGCGGTAAATTCTGTTCCGCTCGCAGAATTTGGGTAATTTTGCGTTCCGTGGAGAACGCGAAATTGCCCAAAATTCTGCATTGCGCGACTTTGCAAATTTTTTTGCTTGTTTGCGTTCTCAAATGCATGTTTGCGAGATATTTCCCCGAGCACGCAAACAGTGATTGCGAACAGTAAAAAAGCATCGCGAACAAGCAATTCCGCGCGTTCGCTGAATTTCTGCGTGTTCGCAGAGATTTTTTACCTTTTCGCGGAGATTTGCATAACGCGATTACACAAATTCCGCCCACCCCTATATATCGGGCGAAAATTGCTGAGCACAGCTGGGTCCGCAGTAACTTTTTTCAGTAGAGGTAAAAAGAACACTTGTTTCCAGATACCCGGAAATATGCCGGTTTTTAGTGATGTGTCCCAGATCTTGTTAAGTGTCGGGTTCAGCATATGGGCCAAAGATCTAAGAAGCTGGGGATGGCAGGGATCCTCTGGGGAACCTGATTTGGATCTCAGGATTTCAGACATAGATTCCTCGAGGGATATGGGGAGGAATTCTGAGAAGGAGCCGTGGGGGATGCAAGCTTTCAATTTGTTGCATGACTGAGATCTCAGACACATCTGGAAACGAAGAATATACATTCAGGATTTTTTCCTCGAAGAAGTCTGACAAGCTTGTGCACAAGGAGGGGGATGGGTGGATGATACCCTCCACCGCTGACGGATTCATAAAAGATCTAAAGATCTTAAAGATTTCCGCTGTCGAGTTCTCCGAACTCTCTATGCGCCTGACAAAATATTCTCTCCTTGTGGTCCTCATCAGCTAATGGAAATCATTTAGTGCATCTTTGTAGTCATTTTTTGTTGCCGGAGAGTACGCTTCCCTCCAGCAGCATTTAACCCTCTTACATCTTTTCCCCTTCTAAGATTTGTTGAAAACCACGGGGCAGAGGGGGAGCCTCTGAGGGTCGTGACAGATCTAATGGGTGCCACCGGGTCTAAGGCGGAAGAGATACAGGTGTTAAAGGTGGAGGAGCCAATGTGGGGATTCCTGGACAGTGTGGCACTATTGCTTGTAAAGCTGGCCCCAGGGAGTCAGCTGTAAACTTTTTCCAATTCCACTTTAGCTCAGTTCTAGTGGCTGTTTAATCACCAGCCTAAAGGAAAAAGGGAGAAAAATATTATCCGTCCACACCAATTGAAGGGGGGCCTCTACTTTCAAATTATGGATGTTCGAGAAAATGAGATCTAATATATGGCCAAGTCTATGAGCAGGATCGACCATGAGCTGAGAAAGATTAAAGCCATTGAGTGTTGAGATTAGCTGAGATGCCTGGGAGCAACTGGGATCATCTACATGAGGTTAAAATCCCCTAATACCTATGAAGTTAGCAGAGTGTACAGACATTTCCGCAAGAACATTGCATCGATCGTGTATGGAACTATAAGAGCAGTCTGGTGGCCTGTAAATCAATAAACCTGCAAAGGAGAGAGCTGGCGAGATCTTAATACAGAAGCTTAAATCCTCTATATTGCCAATATTACTCAACTCAGATGAAGAGACCTTCCAAGTATCCTTTAAAATAAGAGCTACTCCTCCCCCCTCCTAACTCCACTCCGATTTACACAAGTGATACGAAAACCGGTCGCAATTGCCATGGTGGGGCTTTGAAACCTCTTTTAACTATGTGTCCGTTAAGAACATTACATCTCAGGCATTGTCCATCAAAGAAAGCCAGATGGCGTCAGCATGTTTTGCTAACCACCTACAATTGATCAGGCATGGTTGAATACTGCCATCCAGCCATTGATATGTTACCCACCTCCATCCCTCCCAGGGCTTCCAGTTTAAATTGCAGCCTTTGCAGTCATATTTGGAACTCTCGCTCTCCAGACTAGCACACTGATTCCCAATGCATATATTATCGCTAAGAGCCATATGAGAATCTGTAGACCATTTTACCATCTTACCGCTGACATTTTGTGCAGAGTGGGTGGCACTGGTCACGATCTGGACATGGGCAAGCGCAGATGGGCTTGCCCGCTGCGCATGTCCGCTGTGCATACACGTCATGGGCTGCTTTAATTAGGTGCTGGGGAGCAGTCCTCAAAAGCTAGATGGCTCACCCACCAAAGATAGTGTTTAAAAGTGTCCCTCTGAGTCAAAGAAAAAATGGTACTCTGCTCAGGACACAAGGTGGAGAAGCTGTGCAAAAAACACAATGAATTTATAAAAATCAGTAGAGGGGTTAAGAACAGTTTCAGTGTGTTAATTTATTAAAATAGAATCAGCCGTGGCGTACACCCTGCAACACGCAGAGGTGCCCTCCATAGAACCCTGTTGCGGGATTTAAAACAATTTCAAAATGCACACTAAGTTCAAAATTAAAATATCTGCAATCTTGCTGTGCACCCCAGAACACACACCACAGAATGCCACAAACAAGAAATCAGGGGATTATAGCCACTACTCACACAGCAATCCGCATCAGGGCATTCATCTCATACAGTGGAGGCTTCCAAGGAATTCTACTAGGGGATGCCAGGGGCTTTGAGGGAATAAGGGCCAGTTATGAGGCGAGTAAGATAAGAATACAGTACAACAGTGAAGTTGAAGGCAAAGATAGAACAAGATTTACCCATTGCAATGATGCATGTTACTATAATGAAGTCCTGTTAGACCAGGATGTCCGATGGGACACCAGGATGTCAGAAGACTAGCGGATCACTAGCTGAGGAATCAAGACAGTAAGCTGGGAACTGCGTGGACAACAAAGGAATACAACAAAAGCACAACGTGAACAAAGGGAGAACTCAAACCAACAAAGGTGCAGGGATAGAGGAACCGGTGTGAACTAATGTAAAGCAGAAAACCACCACAGTACCTAAACCCACATTTTGCTGATCATCTGATCCAGCTAAAAAAAAAAACCTTGATTACTGACTCTTGCATACCTACCCTGGATGTGCTTATACTTCAGATATCATACCTTGCCCACATTTCAGAACTAAGCAAGTATCGAAATACTCTGCTAACCCACTAAGCACTTGATACTGCTACATTTTCAGTCAACTATGCCACTGTACAAGGTATAATCAGCTCAGAATGGGGACTTAAATAGCAGCTGCAGTACTACCAAGACATAAGGCACATCTACCTACCCAATTAATTTAAACCTATCCATACATATTTATTGATGAAATGCAGATCAATATTCTCAGTACAATCCAATTACGACCTACAGGTAAATATGGAGTACCAAAGAGTTAAGATAATGTTTCCATGCATGTTATCCCGTGATCACACCCAATTATCTAAACAATAGGAATGTAACCTAAACAACTATTGTTCTTACCAGCACAGGATCTTCCCAGACAGAAAAAGGCCAGAATAACAACTGCAAGACCTTATCTGAACACTAAAAGCACTGTAAGTGACAACAACGCTATGTGGTTTATACGTGCTACATTTTTTCTTCTCCTAGATCTTTCAGATCCCTCAGGAGAAATCCTAAGCACGACCAACACCAATAAGATGCAATACAACAAAAGAAAGGTACCTATCCCATGGGGCAAAACAAATTGAGGGGCCGATTAGGATGGCGGAAGGACCACCACCGCTGACCCTGCAGTGGCAGTCCTTCCGCCATCACTCAGCGATTTACCCACCTCCAAATTAAGATGGTGGCGGGTTCTGCGGCGGACGCAGAGTCCGTTCGCCACTTCACCGCCAAAGACAATCGATCCGATTAGCTGGTGGACAATGCAGGGTGCCTAAAATGGTGGCGGTGCCTAGCAGGCACCGTCCACCAAATTAGGATGTGGGTCATAAATGGCCTTCCCATGGCAGCGAAGCCGCTATGGAAAGGCTTGCGGGGATTGGGGGCCCGTTGTTATTCCCCCTTGTGTCGGGGGAAGGTGTTGCTGCACTGGGTACCCCCCTGCATTTCCCTGCACTGCCTGGCAGGCACTGCGTGGTGCCTGCCACGTAGTGCAGGGAAATGCACAGCATGGCTATTTAACATTGTATACAGTGCTGCAGCCAGCAGCACCATCCCCAATGTTAAATAGCCAGGATGTGCCTGCCTTACTGGCGGGAGCATCGTAATTGCAGTGGTGGGACCACCGAATGACTGGCGGGCGGTCCCAACCACCGCAATGGTGGCGGGCGAAGTTATGTCCGCCTGCCATCGTAATGAGCCCGTCAGAATCAAATAAGCTATAAAGTGCCAGTGCCCTTTCAACCCTGATAAAATTGATCTCGAATAGCCTAAAATAGAATACCTTTATGCATGTCCAGTTCACAACCACATCTCGTTTACATCTCCACACAAGTAAAATCCTGAATTACATCATTAACCGCCCACTAGAATTTGTTATACTGTGCATATCACATATGCATGCACATAGCGTGACTCACCTCATAACAAAAAAATCAAAATGCCAATAATAAATGCGTCTTTCTACGCGCTCACATAATTTCAGCCTTGAGAAAGGCTCTAGCCTGCTGGCCACAGGGGAGGACATGTGTTGGCTGTGCAATGACAAGCAAGAGACCTGTTCCCTGTACACTAATGATCAAGAATGACATCATCCAAAAAATGAATAAATGGAAATAACCTCCAAACAAGCAATAAGAGATTTCTTTATAACATGATTATATAGAATACTAGCAATTAGAACTGAACTGTTAAAACACTTAGGGGCCCATTAGGATGGCAGTCGGAAAACTATCCCGACCACCATGGAAGCGGAAAACAACCATCCACCAGGACCGTGGATAAACCGGCGATCAAATTAGGATGAACCGCCAAAAAAGACCGACCGCGACGGTAGCGGGCAAATAAAAAACGCCCGTTGTTGGCGGTGATGTCCAAAATCTGACCACGATGGTCGGAAACGCAGCGTAAAATTTATAACTCGCCGCAAGCATAGCGGAGATACCGCAGGGAAATTAGGATATCCCCGAGGCCCCCGCAGCACGATCCACTGTCTGCGACCGCCGCGGTCGCACACTGGAGTGAATGGGAGAACCATCAGAAGAGCTGTAGCATAGCACCGCAGCAGACGATCCAGAGAAAACATGGCGGACGATGCAAAAACCCCACAATAATGCCAAACATTGCACAAATCAAACTAGCCATGCCCCCCAAATACACCAAACACATCCCAATGAAACAAATGCATGCCAAACAGAAACATACCATTCCCAGGACAACACCCACAACACACCTGACAGCAAAACCCCATTTGGACACCCACATAGCTGAGTATAAAACCACAATCCTTTGCAACACTCCAGAAGAGAAGGGCATCCACCAGATCTGAGAGGAGAGGCAAAAGAACACAGCACACTCAACACCACCACCACCACCACACCAACACCAACAAGCCCCCAGCACATAACACACCTCACACACCAATATCACACCCACCACCCACACCCCTGCACCCACAAACACTTTTTACACCACACACCATGTGCTCACATAAAATGCCCATATTTACAGAGAGTGAGTTGACAGTCATGGTAAATGAGATAGTCAGAGTGGAACCACAACTGTTTGGCAGCCTGGTCCAACAGACATCATTAGCCACAAGGACACAAATGTGGGAAAGGATAGTACAAAGAGTCAATGCAGTAGGGACCACCCCGCGATCCAAAAAAGGAGATCATGAAGCGGTGGCATGATCTGAAGAGGGTTGTCAATGAGAGTAGAAGCAAGAACTGGGAGCTGGCTAACCGGACTGGCAGTGGCATTCCCATCCCACCGAAAACATTCACACCATGGAAGGAGAAGGTGCTTGCCATACTGCATCCCGAGAGTCTCACAGGAGTATCCGGAAGAGTGGAGGCTGGTAAGTACAAAGACATGTTAACCAACACACTGATATGTACTTTCCTGCACAACCAAAAACCCACACCACCCAAGACAAATCCTATCCATCTGCACCACACACCCACAAAAACCTGTCTCACAGATCCAACCTTCACTCACTCCCATTTATCCTAAACATAGCTAGCAATATTACCATGGGAGCATGAACACAGGCAGCCTGCACTGCTACTCCCATCATGCCCCCTGTCCCACACCCCAGCAAGATGGAGCCCTCCCCCACCCCACCCACAAGCCAGTGTCAGCCATTACATCACCCTCATCAAAGTAACAGGTAGGTAGCCATCTTCCTTGGGAGGTCTGTCTGGGGGATGGAGGTTTGTACCACTACTCCCACCATGCCCCCTGTCCCCCACCCCAGCAGGATGGAGCACTCTTTCCCATCCAGAAGCAGTTGGAAGTCATTACATTGTTCACCTTCAACCTAACAGGTAGGTAGCCATCTTGCCTGGGAGGTCTGTTTGGGGGAAGGCGGCCTGTACTACTACTCCCACCATGCCCCCTGTCCCACACCCCAGCAGGATGGAGCACTCCCCCACACCACCCAGAAGCAGTTGGAAGCCATTGCATTGCTCACCTTCACCTAACAAGCAGGAAGCCATCTTCCCTGTAAGGTCTGTTTGGGGAGGGAGGCCTGCACTACTACTCCCACCATGCCCCCTGTCCCACAGCATCAAGATGGATCCCTCCACCACCCCACCCACAAACCTGTATCAGCCATTACATCACCCTCATCAAACTAACAGGTAGGTAGCCATCTTCCCTGTGAGGTCTGTTTGGGGGAGGGGGGCCTGTACCACTACTACCACCATGCCCCCTGTCCCACACCCCAGCAGGATGGAGCACTCCCCCACACCACCCACGAGCCTGTGTCAGCCATTACTTCACCCTCATCAAACTAACAGGTAGTTAGCCATCTTCCCTGGGAGGTCTGTTTGGGCGGAGGGAGGCCTGTACCACGACTCCCTCCATGCCCCCTGTCTCACACCCCAGCAGGATGGAGCACTCCCTCCCACCCAGAAGCAGTTGGAAGCCATTGCATTGTTCACCTTCACCTAACAGGTAAGTAGCCATCTTGCCTGGGAGGTATGTTTGGGGGAGGGAGGTCTGTACCACTACTCCCACCATGAGCCCTGTCCCACACCCCAGTAGGATGGAGCACTCCTCCACAACTCCAGAAGCATTTGGAAGCCATTGCATTGCTCACCTTCACCTAACAGGTTCAAGGCCATCTTGCTTGGGAGGTCTGTTTGGGGGAGGGAGGCCTGCACTACTACTCCCACCATGCCCCCTGTCCCACAGCATCATCAAGATGGATCACTCCACCACCCCACCCACAAGCCTGTGACAGCCATTACATCACCCTCATCAATCTAACAGGTAGGTAGCCATCTTCCCTGTGAGGTCTGTGTGGGGGAGGGAG
Organism: Lissotriton helveticus; assembly: GCF_964261635.1. Taxonomy (NCBI): domain Eukaryota; kingdom Metazoa; phylum Chordata; class Amphibia; order Caudata; family Salamandridae; genus Lissotriton; species Lissotriton helveticus. Next base: position 1,267,824,550 of record NC_136057.1, on the reverse strand, counting down.
GCCTGCACTACTACTCCCACCATTCCCTCTGTCCCACAGCATCATAAAGATGGATCCCTCTCCACCCCACCCACAAGCCTGTGTCAGCCACTAAAATCCCCTTAACCAAACTAACAGGTAGGTAGCCATCTTCCCTGGGAGGTCTGTTTGAGGGAGGGTGGCCTGTACAACTACTCCCACCATGCCCACTGTCCCACACCCCAGCAGGATGGAGCACACCCTCTTACCCAGAAGCAGTTGGAAGCCATTGCATTGTTCACCTTCACCTAACAGGTAGGTGGCCATCTTGCCTGGGAGGTCTGTTTGGGGGAGAGTGGCCTGTAACTCTACTCCCACCATGCCCCCTGTCCCACACCCCAGCAGGATGGAGCACTCCCCCACCCCACCCACAAGCCTGTGTCAGCCATTACATCACCCTCATTAAACTAAAAGGTAGTTAGCCGTCTTCCCTGGGAGGTCTGTTTGGGGGAGGGAGGCCTGTACCACTACTCCCACCATGCCCCCTGTCCCACACACCAGCAGGTTGGAGCACTCTCTCCCACCCAGAGGCAGTTGGACGCCATTGCATTGTACACCTTCACTTAACAGGCAGGTAGCCTGTACGTGCACCCACACATTTGTCACAAATGAAATGCTGCCATATGGCAACACCAGCCCTCTCAAAGAACAAATATGCACACCAACCCTGCTTGACACACACAGGTAAGCAAAGCGAACTGTCACAGCTACCAAAAAGTCACACACCAATGCAGATGCACAAGGAAGACTGGGCACAACCATGCACAGCACACACTGATCAGTGCATTGATACGTGGCCTAATCAGCAAGGACCATTTCAATATTTAGAAAGCATGTGTGGCCATGAATCAAAATATTTACATGACAGGACAAAGTCATGCAGTACCATACAATGCCCAGTCCATGGCCAGATGTGACATCTGCCAGGTCAGACTAATCAACTAGGAGACAACAATGAAAAGATGTTGTGCTGGTCCCTACAAGGCAACATGTCCCTGTGAACTTGATTTCTGCATGATTTTCATGGTATGCATTGATACCTCACAACATGTACAAGTAATGTATGTACCACTGCACCATGTTAGGAGGCACAGTAGTACACATAGAAAACGGTGTGAAGATCAGCTAATTGTGTAGTGTACAGACAGTGGATGACACACAGCTAACAGCATGCTTGCAGAGTGCACAACAATGACCATTCCCCATCTAATCCACAGGTGACCAACGACCAGCAGAGCCAGTCTCTCCCCCCCTCCCCCCCCCGGTACATGGACTCTCGGATGTAGACTCCCAGGATTTTCAGAACGATGAGCTCGAGGCTGGCCCATCTGGTGTGCCAGGGAGCAAAAGGTCCCATGACCCCATCTTCCCCACCACCACTTCTGCTGCAACACCAACTGCACAGGAGACCCCTGTAGTTACGGCCTGTGCGTCCACCACCACCACCACCAGTGCCACCTGCAACACTCTCTCTGTTCTAGGGGATGAGCACCCCACGCCAACAACTGAGGATGGCAGGGAGAGTGTGCGGGGACCCACAGTGGCGAGGAGACAGGTCCGTGGCAGCAGGGTAGGTAGGAAGGCCAGGGTCACCCCCCAGATACCAGGGAGGGTGGGACCCCATCCCTGGAACACATCACTAGAGTCCTCGGGCATACGAACAGGCCCAGGGACAAACTGGCCGGTCCATCAACACACGCATTGGACAATTGGTGGACCTCATGGGCCAGCAAGTGGCGTTACTGCGGGACAGGCCTGCGTCCCAACCAACATCCCCACCCCCCTCTTGTGGGCCGCAGGATGACAGTTCACCATCCTCCCCTGTGGCCACAGAGAGGGGTGAGTCCTCAGACGCCACTGGGACCACAGCAGGGCCCCCCCAGCCAAGCGACCAATGGGCCGTCTGAAGAAGAGCCTGAGAGTCTCTGGAGGCAAAGCACCAGCCAAACGCCAGTCACGGAGCCAGCCCTGATGGCAACCCTCTTCCCCACTGCATTGACTGTGTGGACTGTCCTTCCCCACAATGCCTTGTGTATGGCACATGTCTGTTGGACTGGGTCACCACATCAATGTAGTATCTACTCTTTCATCTAATTTACCATGACTGACAACTCACTGCTCCATCACCAGCTCTATGTAAATCTGCCCACCCCCTCACATGTCAACTTTGGAAATAAAATACCTTACTCACTTTTATTGTGTCAGCTTTGTCTTTAGTGCAGGATGTACAGTCTTCAACATGTTCATAATGTATCAGGAGTATGTACTATATGTAGGCAAGGATAAGTTCAAGGCACCTAGGGAAACACAACATAACAACATTCACTGGTGTGAGTGTGGCATCACAGACATTCCACTACACCAACCATCTACAGAAGCCAACATGCAGACAACACAATGGGCAAAAAGTGTCAACATGAACGTCACATAGACGTGTACAGATGACATGTCAAGGTCACATATCCACACACATGTGACTACATCTGGCTGTTCATACCATTCCCACATAGACCTTCACGACAACAGCAATCTCACCAGACAATGAATATGTTGGACTTTGTCACCCACCTTTAAGTGAAGTAGCGGGTGATGAGCTGTTGACGCAGGTCACCACCTTCCTCCTCTCCACTGTCCTCATCACTGGACTCAGGTTGTTATGCAGGCGGGGGCCTTGGGTCCTCATTATAATCCAGGAGCTGGGGAATATCCTTGCGGATGGCCAGGTTGTGGGGCATGCAGCATGCCACTACGATCTGACACACCTTCCCAGGCGAGTATGCCAGTGCACCTCCGGTTTTGTCCAGGCAGCGGAAACGTGACTTGAGCAGACCAAAAGTAAGCTCCACCACACAACGTGTCCTCCCATGGGCCTCATTGTATCGGATATCAGCCGGGGTCCTGATATTCTGCAGTGTGCTCAGCAGCCATGGATGGCTGGTAAATGCAGAGTCACCTAGGTATGACAAATACACATTGCAATGTTGCACAGGCATAGGGCAGCATGTCACACGACCAGCACACCACACGACTAGGCATACTCACCACCACAATCCATGCACGCTCGGGAAGCAGATTAGACATCAGCCGGGGCACAATGCTGTTCCTCAGGATGTAGGAGTCATGGGCTGAGCCAGGGAATCTGGCAGGCACATGCGAGATGATCATATCTGCCAGGCACACCACCTGCACATTGATGGAGTGTTAATGTTTGCGATTATGAAAAATCTGCTCACTTGCCTGTGGTGGCACAAGACCGACATGTGTGCAATCTATGGCACCAAAAACATGGGGGATGTGTCCAAGGGGATATAAGTCTCCCTTCACAGCTGGCAATTCTGCACGCCTGGGGAAATGGATATATCTGTCCTTGTATATCATCATGGCGGACAGAACGTTACGCAGCACCATGCTGAACAACGGTTGCTGGCAAGTCTCCTGGAATGATCCAGTGGCAAAAAAAATGGAGGGCTGCCAACACTTTATAAGTTGAGGTAAAAGATGTTGGATATGTCCGGAGAGGCTGCAGGTGGGGCTCTAACATATCACAAAGGGTCCTCAGGGTGGCTCTATCTAGACGGAATTTGCGAATGATCGCCGCATCCTCCATGTCCTCCAGCAGTGTCAAGTGACAAATCAGATTTGGCCTCCTCCTAGTTTAGATGAAAGTGGACACATGTCAATGAAATCCATCATGAGATGGCCACAGCATATCCCGTTCTGGATGCCACAGAAAAAACAAAGACTGACTTGATAATTGAGTGACACACCAGGTTACATGGGTGGCCGTTTGGGCCACACAGAGGGCACATCTTCCTATTTACAATAAACAAGTGCCTCAAACACCATGTAGGTCAATGTGAATGCACATAGTTATATGGCCACATTTCACATGTGCACACCTGGGAGTTTGGCATTCAGCCAATGTGTGACAAATCAACACCACTGACTCATACTCATCTGCTGTATCTGTCACACCTCAATGCATCATGCTAACTTGCCACATATCCACAACACAATGAACACAGTTGTAGGTGAACTGACAAATGTGTGTATGAGCAGACAGAAGAGCACTAGTAAGTAACTACATCATACAGTGAGACAAGCCTTGCCAAGGTCATCACTGCCCCTCAAAACATTGACATGTGTAACATTATGGAGTCCACTACAACACTGTCCTGCCTCATCAACCATCTAATGCATTTGTGACATGTTAGGGACTACAGACCAATGTACGTCACACAAACACAACCATGGCATGTGTAGGCACCTGCTGACTCAATGGAACATTAGCATTGTGTGCACGATGATGTGCCCTTCACCATGTGGCCACTGTGCACTGTTGAAGTGTGCCCGATGGACATTGCTAATGTATGTGCTCCAAATCGCAGTAGCTACCACCCTGGCCATGGCGGTGTGTCACCAGGACCACCCGAGGCACAGGTGCGGTAGGCATTGTCATGGAGACATGCCCAAATGGCGGTTGGCATGCTCTGCCCCCCAAATCGCGGTCACTCATGTCATTGTATGTGCCCCACATCGCGGTAGCTACCGCCTGTCCCTGGCGGTGTCTCACCAGCACCCCCTGACACAGGTGCGGTAGGCATTGTAATGGAGACATGCCCAACTGGCGGTTTGCCTTTTTGCGTCCCCCCAAATCACGGATGCTCATGTGATTGTATGGCACCCAAATCACGGTAGCTATCGCCTGTCCCCGAGCATGCCCTAGAGCCAATGGGAACGATGATTGCAGTGGCATGATGCGATTTTGAAAATCACGGTAGGCGTGTTCCGCCACCGCGGAGGCAGTCATTGGATGCTTTTGGAAGATGCACCATTGCGGTAGCGCACCCCGGGCACCTGCGGTGTGTCACCGCCATATAGCATGCCCTAGAGCCAATGGGAACGATGATTGCAGTGGCATGATGCGATTTTGAAAATAGCGATAGGCGTGTTCCACCACCGCGGAGGCAGTCATTGGATGCTTTTGGAAGATGCACCATTGCGGTAGGGCAACCCGGGCCCCTGCAGTGTGTCACCGCCATGTAGCATGCCCTAGAGCCAATGGGAACGATGATTGCAGTGGCATGATGCGATTTTGAAAATAGCGATAGGCGTGTTCCACCACCGCGGAGGCAGTCATTGGATGCTTTTGGAAGATGCACCATTGCGGTAGGGCACCCCGGGCCCCTGCAGTGTGTCACCGCCATGTAGCATGCCCTAGAGCCAATGGGAACGATGAGTGTGCTGGCATGATGCAATTTTGAAAATCGCGGTAGGCGTGCTCCGTCACCGCGGAGGTGGTCATTGGATGCTTTTGGAAGATGCACAATCGCGCTAGCGCACCCCGGGCCCCTGAGGTGTGTCACCGCCATGTAGCATGCCCTAGAGCCAATGGGAACGATGATTGCTGTGGCATGGTGCAATTTTGAAAATTGCTGTAGGCGTGCTCTGCCACCGTGGAGGCAGTCATTGGATGCTTTTGGAAGATGCACCATTGTGGTAGCGCACCCCGGGCCACTGTGGTGTGTCACCGCCATGTAGCATGCCCTAGAGCCAATGGGAACGATGATTGCGGTGGCATGATGCAATTTTGAAAATCGTGATAGGCGTGCACCTCTACCGCGGAGGCGATCATTGGATGTTTTTGAATGTGGCAGACGGGACAACCAATTGTTGCAGCTTGGCTCCTTTGAAATGACCCCAGGGGGCTATATATGTGTGGGAGTGAGTCTCACGTTTCCACTGCTCACAGAGCCTGCTGCCAGAGACCTTTGACCTACTGCTGCTGCCTCCAGGGACTGCTGCCATAGAGGCCTCATCTGCTGCTGCCTCCAGGGACTGCTGCCAGAGAGCCCTCATGTGCTGCTGCCTCCAGGGACTGCTGCCTGAGACCCCTCATCTGCTGCTGCCTCCGGGACTGCTGCCAGAGAGACCATATTTGCTGCTACCTACAGGGACTGCTGCCTGAGAGCCCTCATCTGCTGCTGCCTCCATGGACTGCTGCCAGAGACCCCTCATCTGCTGCTGCCTCCAGGGACTGCTGCCTGAGACCCCTCATCTGCTGCTGCCTCCAGGGACTGCTGCCTGAGACCCCTCACCACCCAAAAACCACCACAGGTGTTCCATGTCCACAGGGATGGCAAGGACAGAGAAGATCCGTGCCAGTCCATTCACAAGCGAGGAGCTGGAGGTCCTGGTGGGCGAGGTGCTCGCACAGTACCCAAGGCTGTATGGTGTCCCAAATCTTGTGGTAAGTGATCAAAAGCGGAGGTGTAGGGCAGGGGGGAGGCACTCATGGATTTGGACTGATACAGTATATGCCTGAGGGTGTGGGGTTGTGTAAGGCACTGTCAAACATGCTGTCTCCAGGGGGAAGGAGTGTGTGTTCCAATGTCACAGGTTTCCCTGCCTGCAGTCACAGTTATGAGTGAAGTGTGTTGCATTGTCAGCCATACAGTGACACAGTATGTTGGCCATGCGGGTGCCAGGACAGTAATTGCTTGGCTGAATGGCTGTGTGTGCCCCTGTTGTCCATCTCAGTGTGAGCCCCGATGGTTAGCACATTGCCCGCCTACCAAGACGAGGTCACATCCCTTCACTTACTGTGTCCTTACTATTGTTTTTTCAGTCAAATCCAAATATGCAACCTCTCAGCTCTGTAGAATTGCACACAACCACACTTGTGTAGATCTATATTTTGTTTGTGAGTCCATGTCCCTTAATGCCACACACATGACATACTGATATATTCACAGAGCATGAACATTGAGTGCTGCACAGTCTTGCACACAGTGAGTCTACCAACAGACACAGGTCGATTTGTGATGTATGTTGTGTCTAGAGAAGCAAAGGACTAGAGATGTATGCAAGCCCCATAGGGGGTTCAGTGCTGTCATTCTGCATGTGTGTGAGATGTTCAGGGACTGTGTATGCCCTCATAAATGCATGCAGTAACATCAGCCCATGCAGAGTGCCCATGTGAGATGTCCCCCAGGGTGGGATGGAGAGAGATTAGACTTGTTAATGAGTTTGTGTGTTGCTACTGTACTGATAGATGTTGGCACATGACACTGTGTCACTGATCATTTCCCCCTCTTGTCTCCCATGCCTGGAGCTCAAAGAACACCAGCGTAAGGCCGTGTGGAGGGCCATTGCAGAAAAGGTGCGAGTTCTGGTGGTATCTAACCGACGGCGCACCCACTGCCACAAGAGGTGGGACGACATCAGCCGGCTGGCAAAGAGCGTGGCAGAGAGGACCTTGGGGCTGATCCCTTGCACTGGGCGGTTGGCACAGCGCAGCATGACACCACTGATGGGCCGCATCTTGGCAGTGACTCATCCTGAGCAGGATGCACGTCTGAAGGAGCATCAGCAGCAAGGCAGGGGTGAGTATTTGGGGAGGGTGACTTTGGCTGTTCGCGAATGCATGTGTACAGGGCCTGTGCCAGCAGTGGCCTATGTGATGTTGTTGGAGTGGTGCAGGGCAGTGTCATGTAAGTGGCTGCTGGGATGGGTGCCAGTGTTATGCATTTGCCCAAACTGTTCTTACAAAGGTGATCCTCCCTGCTGTGCAATCCCATTGCCGTCTGTTTTGTGCTCTTCATGGTTATTCAGCATTGGGGTAGTCTGGGGAATCGAATTGGGAGTGAACAGCAGTGTTCCCAATCTGAGTGTGACTTCATCTATGCGTACATTGCATGCACCATGAATGTTGAGGCGTACACATCTGACAACAATGTGCACTAGTCTTTGGGCCCCAGAGTACAACATGGTGTTTGGCATTGGCTATTTGCCATTGTGAACTGTCATGTCATAATTGGTGTCTGTGTTGTCGCCATTTGTTCTATCCAGATCTGTCAGTGGCAACAAGTGGTGTCCCCACACCATGTCCATAGGTGTTCACAGAGGAAGTTTTATGTCTGGTGGACTTCCGTCACTGGCAGGGTGTTGTGCTGTGTGGCCATGACATGGCTAAAACAAGACAGATAATTCAGGTTACATCCACTTATGAGGTCTATGTAGTGATTTGCCACAATGTGATTGCAGAGTGTGGTGTGCAACATGTCGATTTGGTCCTCTTTTATGTTGCATTGATTGCATAGCTTTGTACTGTTGCTGCCACTAACCTGACCATGCATCTCTCTCTCCTGCAGATTCACCAGTGATCACGGAGGGACAAGAGCCGGACACCAGTGGGGGTGAGGCCAGCACAACAGCTGCACAGGAGCCCAGTGACACAGATGTCACCAGCACATCAGAGGGGGACCAGAGTCTTCTGGAGGAATCCCTTCCTGGGACACAAAGTACTACATCATCTGATGCCAGCGGGGATGCATCCATGTTGGCGGGCACAGGGAATGGAGACTCTGCATCATCTTCAACCACACAGCGGCCAGTGCCCACCCTCCCATCCACTTCCTCTGGTGCTGCCCATGTCCGTGTCAGTAAGAGGGAACGAGTTTCATTCACACCTGGCACCGCTGCCCCTGCACCTGTCCCCCCTGCTGCCCTCAGTGCTGAGTCTGTTGAGCTCCTGCGCCAGCTTTGTGTGAGCCAGACAGCTCTACTCAATGCCTTTGGTGACCCTGACAAAAAATTAGGCCAGGTGGTTGCTTACATGGAGGGTATACATTCCGACGTGGGTGGGCTGCACCGTACTGTCCAGGCCTTGTCCTCCACAGTGACGTCTGCCCTTCAACAGGCACATACTCCCGTTCCTGCTCCAGGGCCTTTGTCCACCACCCAGGTAGTGGCCACATCTGATGATAGTGAGCACAGTTCACATGCGTCACAGTCACGATACAGCACACGAAGCAGCCAGCAGAAATAACCCAAGCGTGCCCGCCCACAAACATCATCCCCACAGAAGAGCAAAGCCAGCCTAGAATGCAAAGGCGAAAGCCAGTCAGGGAAAACCAAGGCCCAAAAAGCTAAGAAGCAGACCTCAGGCTCACATGCCTCAGAGGCATCCCCAGCTAAGGACTCTCCTGTCCCTAAAGCTTCGCGCAAAGCAAGGAATGCAGTTCCTGTGCCCACTGAGGAGGTGGTGCATGGCATGGGTACACCTAGGAAGGGCTCAGAGGCACATTCCCCCACCAAATCTACTCCCATTTCAAGTCCAGTGAATTAGGGGACGGATGGCACTGTAGGGGGTACACCTGGCAAACAGGGGAAAGAGGGCACTGTAGGGGGTACACCGGGCAAACAGGGGAAGGAGGGCCAGAGGCGTAGCCAGACGAAGCGTTCCACAAGATCCAGCACGTCACCAGAGGGAGTGCCAGTGTAGGCACCTGATGCTGCTCTGTTGGTGTGTGTGCCTGTTGTGTCCACATCAGTTCCCATTGACCACTGTACAGGGAAGCCATTTCAAATCCCCAATAAGTGGAAGGGTACCCGTTAAACATCTCCCACCCACACTGTGTCTCAGGTTTGCATGACTTCACGTGCCACTGCACCACCTGGTCCAAGCAGCCCTCCGGCTTGCCAAGCCACTGATAGCCCTACCTCACCTGGCCCACTCTCTCCCCAGTCAGGTGCTCCGGCTGTCCCCGACACACAGCCAGCTCCCAGTCCGCTTGACAGCCAAGAGTGAGTGCTAGTCCCCCTCACACACCTGTCTCTCTCACAGGTGGTCCTGTTCTGCCCATTGTTAATCCCCTGAATGTGTTGCTGCCCATGGAAGGGTACAGGTGCACACACTCCCTGTGCAGATTATCATGTACTCGCTCTGCACTTTGCCATGCCCACTGGCCTTCCTGTTCTGCCCTTGCCTGTGCAGATTCTCATGTACTCGCGCTGCACTTTGCCATGCCACTGGCCTTCCTGTTCTGCCCTTGCCTGTGCTAAATCTCATGTAGTCGCTCTGTACTTTGCCATGCCCACTGGCCTTCCTGCTCTTCCCTTGCCTGTGCAGATTCTCATGTACTCTCTCTGCACTTTGCCATGCCCACTGGCCTTTCTGTTCTGCCCTTGCCTGTGTAGATTCTCATGTACTCGCTCTGCACTTTGCCCTGGACAGTGGCCATGTTGCTGTGCTGTGCTGGACTCTTCCCTGTGCAGCCTCTCATGTACTCGCTGTGCACTTTGCCATGGACACTGGCCCTGTTGCTCTGCTGTGTTAGACCCTTCCATGTGCAGCCTCTCATCTAATCGCTGTGCACTTTGCCCTGGACACTGGCCCTGTTGCTCTGCTGTGTTGGACTCTTCCCTGTGCAGCCTCTCATGTACTCGCTGTGCACTTTGCCATGCCCACTGGCCCTGTTGCTCTGCTGTGTTGGACCCTTCCCTGTGCAGCCTCTCGTGTACTCACTGTGCACTTTGCCCTGGACACTGGCCCTGTTGCTCTGCTGTGTTGGACTCTTCCCTGTGCAGCCCCTCGTGTACTCGCTGTGCACTTTGCCCTGGACACTGGCCCTGTTGCTCTGCTGTGTTGGACTCTTCCCTGTGCAGTGTCTCGTGTCCTCGCTGTGCACTTTGCCCTGGACACTGGCCCTGTTGCTTTGCTGTGTTGAACTCTTCCCTGTGCAGCCTTCCATTTACTCGCTGTGCACTTTGCCATGGACACTGGCCCTGTTGTTCTGCTGTGTTGGACTCTTCCCTGTGCAGCCTCTCATGTACTCCCTGTGTACTTTGCCATGGACACTGGCCCTGTTGTTCTGCTGTGTTGGACTCTTCCCTGTGCAGCCTCTCATGTACTCCCTGTGCACTTAGCCATGCCCACTGGCCCTGTTGCTCTGCTGTGTTGGACCCTTCCCTGTGCAGCCTCTTGTGTACTCGCTGTGCACTTTGCCCTGGACACTGGCCCTGTTGCTCTGCTATGTTGGACTCTTCACTGTGCAGCCTCTCATGTACTCGCTGTGCACTTTGCCATGCCCACTGGCCCTGTTGCTCTGCTGTGTTGGATTCTTCCCTGTACAGCCTCTCATGTACTCGCTGTGCACTTTGCCCTGCCCACTGGCATTCACTGCTGTTCTGGTCTTGCTTGTGCACATTCTCATGGATATGCTGTGCTCCTTGAACTGGCTACTGGCCTTGCTGTCTTGCCCTTGTCTGTGCAGATTCTCATGTACTCACTCTGCACCCTGGACTGGCCACTGGCCTTGCTGTTTTGCCCTTGCCTGTGCAGATTCTCATGGATATGCTGTGCATTTCGTGCCTTGCTCTTCTCTACTGTTGGTACCTACCTATGCAACATGTGAATAAAGACATTTATTCCTGTTGTCTGTTTTGTCAGTGTCCTTACTGAATAAAGTTATTTTTGTGTGCGCATATGTTTGGCTGTGCCCCATTCTCTATGTGCACTTCAACATTGCCAAGGTCTTTGCTCGCCTACTCTTCTTTCACAGGGGTGACAGGGACTTCAGTTATTTCTGACACTGATACTTGTGGCATCAGTGGTGTCAATTTAACCTGTGATTCAGGTTTCATCTTCAAGGTTTACAATTGTTGGCTACATTGTTCACATGTCAGTTTGGGGACACTGCCAGCACAGAGTGAGACTGTGTGCACAGGTTTGCATGCAGGCTGAGCAATATCATCATGGATGTGTGTTATTCCATTATGTGTGTCCAGCTGTGTATGTATATGGTCATCTTGTGATGGCCCGTCATCCTGGTCCCATGGCCTACATGAGATGTGTGATCTTGGGTTGTCAAGAGGTGTGCAGTGTGTTGGTATGTCCATGCTGTTCTGTCTGACTCCTACTTGTTGTTTTAGTCACCTGTGAGTGTTTAGAGTGAGTGACTGGCACATCAGTGTTGTGTCTTGTTTCTCTTTGTGTATATTGTGCAGCCCAGCTGATTCACACTGCCATTGTGGTTGTGCTTCTCATGCATTGCAGGCACATGGTGCCTTTTATCCTCCTGTATGGCAGTGTGTGTGTGGTGTAATGTCATCCCCTATGTGTGCTTCTTGTGCCTACTCTTTGTGGGCCTAGACTCCCTCTGATTGTGTTTTGTGAATTCCTGCCATGTCCACTAATGACGTGCAGCACATTTCACTTGGATGTTTGCTGTCCCCTTGGTTTGTGTGTGTGTGCCTCCTCATCACTTCATTTGTGACGTTGTGCTGTGTGGTGCATTTCTTTGGGCTAGGACTATGTACCACTCAGGTTCTTTCCCTAATTGTTTCTTTGTGGTGTTCTTGTGCTGTTTGTTAGCCATGGTTGCTCATCTGCAGTTCAGCTGTGTGTGCTGGCCAGTGCTATATTCAAGTTGATTCCACCATTGTATCCCAGATCTGTGCATCTGTTGTGGTTGTGTTGGATGTATGTGTGTTGGCTGTGTTGTTGCTTCACTTCGTGGGTGTGCTATTGTGTTTTTACTGTGCTGATTTGTGTTGTATGGGTTGGTGTTGTGTCACTCATGTCTGTGTGTGACTGGCATGCTTGGTGTGCACACACTGCTTGTGCGTACAGTGGTGTGTGTATGTGGCCATGACATTGCCTGATGTGCATCCCCTGATGTCCTGCAGTGTTTGTTCATTTTGTTTGCCTGTGCATCTGTAGTTGGTTTGATGTGGCTGTGTTGTTCTGTGGTGGGGCACTTCTTGTGTGATTTGTGGTATGTTGTGTGTGATTTGTTCCTGAGTGATGAGGTTGTGCACTCCTGTTGTGTCTGTGCTCCCATTGCCTTGCCACAGTTTGGCTGATAGGGTATGTCTGTTTTTGTTGTGGTTCTGTGTGTGTTTCATTTGGGTTATGTGTTTGTGTGATTTTTTTATGCAGACATTTGCTGTGGCATCCCTGTGTGTGATGTTTGTGGTTACACCCAGGGTGTGTGTTTGTTTGAGTGTGTATGGACTGGCAAGTATTGGCATCCTTCAGTGTGTGTGGTACCGGTGTTGTGTGCTGCTGGGGGGGGGGGTATGTGTGTACATTCCTCCTGATGTTTGTCAGTGAAGGAGTATGTATATGGGCCCTGCGTGTTGTGCTGGTGGTGTACTACTGTGAGGTGGTTTTATGCACGTGTGGCTGTTCCCAGTTTGACTTCCAGGCCCTCCTTTCTTCCTTGTGCCTTTACCTGGTATGCCTTGCTGTCTCCTTGTGTTGTTGTAATGTGGTGCCTGCGGTTTGACTTCACTGACTGTATTAGCCATGTGTGGTTTGATGGTCTGAGGGGGGTGTTCTGTGTTCCTTGTCTTGTATGTGATGTGCACATGCATGTTGTGTGGCTCCATGGCCTTCCATTTGTGTACATCCCACTTTGGCTTGCTGATTTGTTGTGCTCCATTGCTGTTGGCATTTTGTGTGTGTGTGTGTGTGTGTGTGTGTGTGTGTGTGTCAATGTGTGGTATGTATGTGTGACTATGCTGGCTGTGTGTCCATTTGTATGTTTGTTCCTTGTAAGTGTTCATTTGGTGCTTGTGCTCATGTTTGTTTCCATGTGTGTTGTGGTGTTGGGGTGTGTGTGTTTCACTGGCACTGTGCTGTTTTTTTGTGTGTTCCTGTGCAGCCACTCCTGCAGTGGCTGTCTCCCTAGTTGTTTGGTGTGTGGTGCAGGGTGTTAATTCACCTGTCTTGTTGTGCATGGGAGTGCACAGGATGGGCACATGGCCTGCGCTTTCATGGGGTGTGCTAATGTGTGGTGGGAGGAGGTGTGTCCCTGGGGTCTTTGTGCTCTGCCCATGCCTTGGACTGGCCCTGCCTTCTGCATTGTGTGCATGTGTTCCCTTGTATTGACCGCTGCGGTGACGTGACCGGGACATCGCTGCAATATTGTGGTAAATGTGTGTCTAGGATGCAGAGGGGTGACTTGGTGGCAGAGGGGTCATGTGTAGGTGCCCTTGTGGATGTGTTACTGCCCCCAGCAGGGTGTCTGTTGTGTATTTGGACACTGTGTCAGCCCGTGTGTTGTGTGTTGTATTTGTGTAGTTGCGTACCTGCGGCAGTGTCCGCGGCGGTCCATGAGTTCATAGTGATGTAGCAGGTACAGCACCGGGAACACGTGTGGAGCGGGGTCCATGGCGGTCATGACCGGGTGGAGGGGACCGGGACTCTGGTTTCGCGCTCCGCTGTCGAGCTACTGCCGTCTCTGATTGTGCGGTGTCTCCGCTGCGGTGCGTCTGCTTGTTTAGGGCATTCTAATTTGTGGAGTGGGGCAGACGCCATTCCGCACGGCAGTGAGTCCCCATTGGCTCACACCGCCGCGGTGGCGGGCGCACTTTGATGGCGGTATGCGTTGCACCGCGGCGGACGGAAATTGACCTATGTTTGGCAATGTTATTATGGTGGACGTGTTTTCCGCTGCTCGTGGGCGCAAAAACACATTTTTCCACACCGCCAGCACCGCGGTGGTGCCACCGCCCTACATTCTAATGGACCCCCAAGATTTTAGCATGTATGAAATAACAGCAAATATGTACTAGTAATGGGTATTGTATTAATAATGTAAAAGACTACAATAAATTAAGTGAACTGTTGCTTATAATAGGTAGGCTAGTAACTGAAGGGACTAACAAAGGGGCAGATTTACAAGCCCCTTGCGCCTCCTTGCGCCGCCATCGCATTACTTTTTTTGACACAACAGTGATGCAAACAATGCGGCCAACTTACAACTTGACGCATCAATGGAGATACGTTACGTTGTAAAGCCCTGCATCACATTATACCTGCGTTAGGTATGATGTATGCAGGGAGGGCATTCCCACTCAGGAATGCCTCGTAAAAGTGATGCTGTGAAATCTACAAGATTTTACTACGCCACTTTTAGGACGCCCACTTGAAGCAGGCATAAGGAGTGATGCAATACAGTAAGTATAGGCCTCAAAATACATTGCTGGAGCTGTGTTGTGCTTGCGACAACTCCACCAATGCATGAGTTTTGGGCCAACAGATGCGTCAGAATTTCTGACGCATCTGTTAATCCTTGCGCCATTGAGCACTGTTTTGTAATTACAGCGCATCCATTGTGACTTACGGACATTTGACTCAAGCACAAGGAACCTGACGCATCTATGCAGATGCGTCAGTTGCTTGTAAATCTGCCCCAAAGTTGTTATTGTGACTGTAGGTGTTACATGGTTAGCCTTAGAGTGTCCTTCCCCCAATCTTTTTGCTTTACTCTACCTTTTTGCTGATCTCGTTTTTGTTGGCCTTGGGACTTTGCGCACTTTCCCAATGCTAAGCAGTTCTAAAGCGTGTGGGCTCTTTCCTTCAAAAATGGTGACATTTGTTGACACCCAATTGACACATTTAATTTACTTCTAAGTCCCTAGTAAAGTGGTACTACATGTACCCAGGGACTGTGAACTAAATGCTACTAGTTAGCCTGCAGCACTGATTGTGCCACCCACTTAAGTAGCCTTTTAAACATGTCTCAGGCCTGCCATCACAGCCTACATGTGCAGTTTTAGGGCTTCAATCTTTTTATCATCAACATTTTCATTGCTTGATAAGGGGAGTAAACCAACCAAAGAGCCGGCGCAGCGCCCTGAAAATTACATCATGTAAACAACAGTGGAATAACCCTACTCCTCCCCTCTCATCCCCAGGAGTAATCACCACAAAAATTCTATAAGATAGGGCACAAAATGATTGTGATGGAGACCTCCTAGGTGTCTCTTCTGGGCAGTGTGGGGTCATCTACATCTGTCAGTCGCAAAAGTTTCAAGTATTTGCGGCAATTAAACTCCCAGGATGCCTTAGAAAGGAGAGCTATCTATGGGCACTAAGTATGGGTGAATTTTGCGGATCTGCGGTCCGCGAATTCGCGCAAAATCGCAAAAAAATACCCGAGTTCACGGATTTTCACGTGAACTCGCGGATTTTTTTGCGTTTTGCAGAAATATTACTGGAGTACTTTCTACTGGCTAATCCAGTAAGTGCTACCTCGTTGGGTAAATGTATAGTGCTTTTCCTACACAACAGCTGCGTAAAGTGCTAGAAGAGTTGTCTCCAGTGACCATGTGTGTGTCACTATGCCATCGCGCCGAATGGCGCAGGGATCCCTTGAGTGAGCTGTCCATCATAGTGGGTAAATGGCGGGAAGACGGTGCATACTGCTAGTGTATGGGGCGGGGCCAAACGGCGGGCTTCTATGCGAGTTCACATGCCTCTTGGGTGTATAAAAGGTCAGAGACCGATCAGAGCAGCAGACGAGGAGAAATAAGCTCCTGATCACAGGAACTGCACAGGGATTGCGCTTGTGAAAGTGAAGGCCACCTGAAGACCTTGGCCTCCAATTTTACACCAGCACTAGAGGTGAGCCGGGCGCCACCGCAACTAACGCTTCTCTCCTCAGAGAAGCGCTCCAGTCTGCTCTGCCCTAGGGCTTGTCCTGACCCCAAAATGGCGGCGCCTTCGGGCCATCGGTGCAAATTACTCCCCGGGCAGACTTTCAAGCTCGCGATCGGCTGCTGCCAAAGCATAGCCTGCAGAGCTCTCCTCCTCTGCCCTCCTCCTGTGCCTCCTCCTGTGCCCATCCAGCGTCGGCGTTGCTGAGGCTCCTCCATTTGGCGCCAGATGATGTGGGACAGCTTTGTGGCGTGTTCTCCCCTGCTCCCGGGACTGCCTCCCGTTCTGCGAACAGCTGTCTTGGCGCCCGTGGTCTTTCTTCCCCGACCCCTGGTCTCCGGATCAAACTCCTCTGCCCCAGCTCCTCATGGATGATGAGGCTGTGACTTTGCTGCGGACTGCCTTTCTCCCCCCCCGGACTTGCTGGCTATGGCAGCACTCTTCCTGGACTTTCGGACTTGGACCTCTGCACTCCCCGCCATTTTCTTTTCTTTTTATGACTCGCGTCTTCTTCTACCTTTCTCCTCCGCCATTTTAGCGACCTCTGACCTCTCCCCTCTCTGTCCTAGGGACCTTTCTATTGTCTCTCCTGTTGCTTCTGACACACTCCTCGCTGTCTTAATAGTTACTATCTGCTTCCCTCTCTCGTTTGTCTCACTTTCCTGCCCTTCTCTGTCCCTCCCCTGGTGCTGTGACTACATCCCCCCTCCGACTGCATTCCCCCTCCAACCCCACTTAATGGAACTCTGCTTTTCTGTATATAGAGATAACTCTAATAACTAGTATATACAGTAGACCGTTGTGCTCTCTACCATTCCTATGTGACTCTTAGAGTATATCCAGTCATTTCCCTTCCCTATGTATATAGAGATAACTCTAATCACTAGTATATGCAGTAGTCCGCTGTGCTCTCTACCATTCCTATGTGACTCTTAGAGTATATCCATGTGTATTCCTTCCCTATGTATATAGAGATAACTCTAACCACTAGTATATACAGTAGTCCGCTGTGACTCTTAGAGTATATCCATGTGTAACCCTTCCCTATGTATATAGAGATAACTCTAATCACTAGTATATGCTGTAGACCGTTGTGCTCTCCACCATTCCTATGTGACTTTTAGAGTATATCCATGTGTATCCCTTCCCTATGTATATAGAGATAACTCTAATCACTAGTATATGTAGTAGACCTTTGTACTATCCCCCATTCCTATGTGACTCTTAGTGTATATCCAGTCATATCCCCTCCCCATGTATATAGAGATAACTCTAATCACTAGAATATGCAGTAGCCCGCTGTGCTCTCTACCATTCCTATGTGACTCTTAGAGTATATCCAGTCATATCCCTTCCCTATGTATATAGAGATAACTCTAATCACTAGTATATGCAGTAGTCCGCTGTGCTCTCTACAATTCCTATGTGACTCTTAGAGTATATCCATGTGTATCCCTTCCCTATGTATATAGAGATAACTCTAATCTCTAGTATATGCAGTATACCTTTGTACTATCTACCATTCCTATGTGACTCTTAGAGTATATCCATTTGTATCTCCTCCTTGTGTGACTTTACATCTTGTACATTTGCAATTTTTTCTGTTTGTATCCTCTATGTAACGTATGTAATCCTAAATCCTTATGTTTTTCAACTGATTCTTATGTAAAGCGCTCTGACACCTTCAGGTAAAGTTCGCGCTATATAAAATCGCATAAATAAATAAATAAATAAAAAACTCCTCTACCCATCCCTTATCCGTGAGCGTCCTCCCCATCTCCGATTCCTAGCTTTTCTGTCCTAGTGTCCTAGGTACTGAGGGTGTGTGTTGCAAAATGCTATAAAGGTCTGTAATGAGGCATTTGTCATTAGTTTAAAAAAATATATATTTTTATTATCATTTTTGTAATTAACATTAATTGGTACAGTACAGCAATATTCCGTGGTGCAGATATGGCGTGACATATTATTATATCTAAATTGCATATTTGACACTTCTCACTATAAATGTGTTTCGTATGATATACACATCAATGGCAGAGAGTTATATTACATATCACAGTTTCTTCTTTTGGGTCCATTATTCAATGACATCTGATAATGATTCCTCTGGCGGTGCCTCACAGATATTACAGCGAAAGGCATTCCAGCTGTCCCATATCCGAGTCCATTTTTTGGGACAACCCCTGTGAATATATACCGATTTCTCTATTATCATTACATTGTCCATGTCAAAACACCATTTATGATGGTTCGGAGCCTGTCGTGCCCCCCGCTGCTGAGATATATTACACTGTGCTGGTATCATACCCAGTGTCACTCAGTTCCGGGTCATGTGGTTGAGATCTGTGGGCTCCCAAATGTTGAGCAGACACCTCTTTGGTTCCGGCAGAACCTCAACACCCGTGACCTGTGATATTGTCTGCATTATCACCACCCAGTAAAATGGGATTTCTGGGCATTGCCAAATCGTATGCAAGAATGAGCCTGACAAAACACAGAGTCTCAGGCAGTCCGGTGTGTCCCCCCTACCTCTTTTGTGTAAAAGTGTTTGTGTGTAATAGGTGCGGTGTAAAATGTTCAACTGTATTTGTCATTCGTTTTCTTGAGGATCCATTTTTCAAATGCCGTGGTGGGCTGCTGTGCTCCCTCATGCACCCCTGAATGTATCACCCAGGGCCGGATCTGCACATACCGCATCCTCTCCGACTCCGGGAGTGCATAATCATCCTGTAATCATTCATAAGAGAGCGGGTCCTCTTCGTCAAAGAAGTGTCTGAAAGAGCGACAGCCGGCACTCAGTCAGTGTTAAAATGCAACTTGATCTAGGCCAAGTGTAAACACCACATTGTTGACTATTGGAATCAGTGGGGAGGGCAATGTGGAAAGCCACTTGTGTAATGCAATGCAATCCCACACTCACAAGACGGCATTAGTGACCGGTGAGGAAAAAAGGCCCCATGGCCTCTGCGGATGGGCCAAGAATGAGATCTTCTAAAAGGAGGTACCTGTGATTGCTTTGTCCATAAACAGCCATCGCTTTTTGGATTCCTCCTTGGATCACATCCGCCATATAGCAGAGTTGGGTAGCCTGGTAATATTGAAGGATGTTCGGAATGCCCACTTCCTCTTTCAGTTGAGATTGATAACTCAATGTCCATCTCATCAGAGGCCACTTGTCAGCCTACACAATGTGGTTAATCTCACTGTACAGGGTCTGAAGCATGCCGGCGGAGGGATCAATCGGTAGTGGCTGGAAAAGGAAGCGGATTTTGGGGAGCAGTGTCATCTTTATTACCGCTATCTGGCCTAGCCATGAGAGGGAATATAGTTTCCATTGTGTCAGGTCTTGTTTGACATGTTGGAGGCGCACTTGATAATTAAGGGAGCACATCTCTTGAATAGTTGGGGCAAGCTGTATTCCCAAATAGGTAATAGAGATGGACTGCCATTAAATCGGATGCAGGTGCGCAAGGAGCGTTGCTGTTTCTTTGGGAACCGAGAGGTTGAGGGCCTGCGCCTTCTGTATATTTATCTGGAAGCCCGAAGCACTGCCAAAGGCCTATGTTTCATCCACGAAGGTAAGGGGAGCCCAGCAAGAGTTATCTAGTTCAACAATGACATCTTCTGCATAGAAAGCAATGGTATGCATCTCTCTGCCAAAGATGACCCCCGAAATGTGCGGATTGTCCCGGACCCGTTCGGCAAAGAGCTCCATTCAAAGACCAAATAGAGGTGAGAGTTGGCACCCCTGGCTCATCCCATGACAGATAGAAAATGGGGATGAAGTTTGGCCATTAACCCGAATAGTCACTTTAGGTTGGCTGTAGTTACTGAGGACCCAGGACCGAATTCTAGGCCCGCAAACCAAGTGAACAAGTGTTGCCTCCAAGTACGGCCAGTGCACCCGGTCAAACATTTTCTCTGTGTCTGAGCCAGGAGCATAATCTACCATTTGGAGCGTTGGGCCTTATCGAGCAGGTGGAGGTTTTGCTTGGCATTGTCACTACATTGCCTGTGTGGGCTCACTTGGGATGCTAGAATGCCGGGAAGAAGCTGGATGTCCACGTTCAGGAAAGATGTTGGTCTACAGAACCCACATTGCCTGAGATCTTTTCCAGGTTTGGGGATGATAACTATGGATGCCTCTATCATGGAAGATGGGACCGTACCCGGTCAGGTGATGGCGTTAAACAGTCGGGTCAAAATGGGTGCCAGATTCGAGCAGAACGGCTTGTAAAACTGAGCAGGGAAGCCATCCGGTTCAGTCTTGCGATGGCTCAAATGGATCACTGACAAAATATCAATTGACAAAATATTGTGTTCCCCAAATATCGGGACATAAATATTGATGTCAAAAATATCGACAGCCTATCACATAATGGTAAGTACTAAAATATCGAAAAAAATATAGTTTTTTTTAGTATGTAAAAATGATGTAATATACATTAAATAATACATATAACTTAAAAAAATATTTAGAATTATTAGACAATTATAAGTTATAAATGTAATGTAAAAATAAATATAACATACAGATATAAAATGTAATATATATTTACTTAATAATAATTAATACATAATTATTTTAATAAATTATAAAATGTTAGAAATATATAAAAAAAATACACATATATATATATATATATATATATATACATACACCTGCTATATTAAAAAATAAATATATATGATAAATTACATTATTAAAATATTTATTAATTTTTAAAACTACATTTTACACTACATTAACTGCAACAGTAGGGAAAGTGTTGGATAGCAAAGGTGAATAAATTACTATTCCCACTCCAGCGAGTGCAACAGTAGGGAAAGTGTTGGATAGCGGAGGGAAATAATTTACTATTCCCACTCCAGCGAGTGCAACAGTAGAGAAAATGTTGGGTAACAGAGGGGCGAGTGCAACAGTAGGGAAAGTGTTGGATAGCGGAGGGGAATAATTTACTATTCCCACTCCAATTAATGCAACAGTAGGGAAAGTGTTGGATAGCGAGGGGGAAATAATTACTATTCCCACTCCAGCAAGTGCAACAGTAGGGAAAGTGTTGGATAGCGGACACATAAAAATTACTATTCCAACTCCGGCGAGTGCAACAGTACAGAAAATGCTGGATAGCGGAGGGATATAATTTACTATTCCCACTCCTGCAAGTGCAACAGTATGGAAAGTGTTGGATAGCAGAGGGGAATAATTTACTATTCCCACTCCAGCAAGAGCAACAGAAGGGAAAGTTTTGGATAGCGCAGGGAAATAAATTACTATTCCCACTCTGATGAGTGCAACATTAGGGAAAGTGTTGGATAGCAGAGGGGATAAAACCAAAGATTACAACTATTGAAACTAAATCCCCAAACAAAATAAAAACAAAACAATTAACAAAAATATTTATCAAATAATAAATTAATAGTATTGATCAACTAATGATTAATTTATTTAAACTCAATTACTTTCCACCCTCTACCCCAATAAACACCAAAACGTACATCTAAAAAATGTACACAGTTTTCATAACTTATTTTATATTAATGAATTAATAACAATTAATAACAAATCCTTAATTAATTTAAACAATAATAATTCTTCCCAACATTTACAACTATAAACCCCAAACCCCTCAGATCAAAATGATTCCACAATTAGCATATTCCATATTTAATTAATTAATTTGTATTATTTAACAAATAGTTAATGAATTATAAATAATTTACCTCCCACCATATTTCTGTATAAATGACACCACCAATGTTGTAAATCATGACACAATTAACATAATTAATTAACAATTAATTAGTTAATTGATAACAATTAACAAGCAGAATAAAAACAATTAATAATACATTAATTCACACAATTAACACTATAAAATAACATTAAATAATTATTATATTAAAAATATTTAAAAATGTATTACAGTTAAATTACTTCCCACTCTACTCCCCTATCAACCCACAAACCACTCCTAAAAAAACTACACACTTAACATAATTACCAATTAATTAAGAACAATTAACAATCAATTATTACATAAGTAATACATTAATTAGCACAATTAACAATAAACATATTGAACACTTAAATATTAGTAAATACAAAATATTAATTAATTAATTATAATTAAATTACTTCCCACCCTACTCCACTATCAACCCACAACCCGCTCCTAACAAAATGACGCAATTAACATAATTACCAATTAAATAATAATAATTAACAACCAATTATTAAATCATTAATAGTAAATTAATGACCACAATTAACAATGACAATTTTAAACAAGTAATATTAATTAATAAAAATATGAATGAATTAATTATAATTAAATTACTTCCCACACTACTGCCCTATCAACCCTCAAACTGCTCCTAACAAAATTACACAATTAACATAATTACCAATTAATCAATAATAATTAACAACAAATTATAAATAACTACTAATACATGAATTACCAAAATTAACAATAAAAGATATGACATACATAAATATGAATTCATTAAAAATATGAATTCATTAATTATAATTGAATTACTTCCCACCCTATTCCCCTATAAACCCACAACCCGCTACGGAACTAAAATGCA
Organism: Lissotriton helveticus; assembly: GCF_964261635.1. NCBI lineage: Eukaryota > Metazoa > Chordata > Amphibia > Caudata > Salamandridae > Lissotriton > Lissotriton helveticus. The sequence goes on along the minus strand of NC_136057.1, from coordinate 1,267,801,701 downwards.
AAATGTACTTGAAATAAAATTCATAACATCTAAAAATGTAACACATATATTAAAAAACAAATGCAATACTTAGACAAAAAATAGAACACATACATTTAAAATACATACTAAACACATAACACTAACTAAAAAACCGATATTTTAACAACTATATATTTGCGCAAATTATATTGACCTCGATATTTTTTTAAACAATATTAATTACTTCGATATTGTTAAAAACGATATTATGAATGAATGAAAATGTTTTTATTCTGCGCATACTTTGCCCCATGGGCGTCAAGGCGCCATATTACTTACCTTAGACTCAATATTCTTTACCACGATATTCTGACAGTCGATATTTTTGTATCCCAATATTTTGCACTCGATATTAGTGCAATTCGACAATAAAAACTCGCTATTCTGACTGTTTACTGGCTCAAATAACCTCTTCTATCCTGATTGGTCGATCTAGTGACTCAGCCTATTCTGCCATCAATCACACAGTGTGGGCGTCCATGAGGTATGAGTCTGGACCCTCTCCATCGGGGTTTGGTGGGCATAGATGTCCTCGTAAAACCAGCGGAAAGCAGATGTGATGGAGACATCCCCTACAATTTTGGTGTCATCATGCATCCAGAGGTATCCACCCTTGAAGTCTGCCTTTGGGCATGGAGCCAGTTAGCCAGCAATCGCCCACACTTGTTCCCTCCACATAAAAGGAATGGCAAAGTCTAAACAATGCATACTCAGTCTTGTCCAAATTCAATCCCCCGAGCTGTGTGTAAGCTGCCTGCAAACGAGAGGTGCGCCTGTGAGCTAGTGTATTCTTTCCAGCTCCTCCACTTGTTGTTCCCTCATTTCCTGCCGAATCTTGTTATCAGCTGCAGAGATTTCCATTAGCTCACCTCGAATCACTGCTTTTAGCATCTCCCAGAGAAGGGAGATAGAAGTATCAGCATCATTGTTTAGGTTGAGGTAGTTTGTGATTGCTTGAGTGATCTTTTCAACAACCTGATGGAGTTCTCCATATCGGTAATGCCCACTGTGAGGGCGGTAGACTCAGGGGAGGAGAGACCGCGGCATGGTCTGATAGGGATTGAGGTACTATTTCAATGTCTGTAAGCAGTGTCTGGAATCCCCTGGTCCCCAAAAAATGATTGAGCCTAGCAAAATGTTTGTGGGCATGGGAATAAAAAGTGTAGCCCCGGGTCTGGGGATAGCATTCTTTCCAGAGATCTCTGAGGCCCAAATCTTGTTACCACTGTGCCACCTCCGAAGATATAGCCCTGGTGTTGGACTTGGCCTTTTCCACCCAAATTTTTCGCTTTTGACCCCCTTATCTAGATTGTCTCCCCCATGGGATTAAACCTGTATAGGCCATGAGTGGTGTGAGACCCCTTGTGAAAAATGTAATTACATGAAATAATGTGAGCACTTGTAAAATCCCCCATTTTAAAACTGCACCTGACTGAAATGTAGTGTTTTTAAAATGGATGCCATGGCCTGGGTTTTGCCACTGGACTGACATAGGTCAGCGGACTAGATAATATTACCCAGCTACCCCTAGCTTTTGGAGGGAAGCCTGGCACCCAGGGTGCTCAACCCCTCCCCTTGAGCCAGTGTGAACCAGTTATCCCCAACATTCCGGAAGGTGCTGGCTCTGTGAGGGAGGAGGGTATAAATAGGGAGAAGTGTCACCAGAGAGTCAGTCAGCGCTGGGACAAAGAAGAGAGGGGACCTGCTGTGAGGTGCTACCGCCACATGGGCCTGTGAGCTGGGCCCTGCACCCCTATAAACCCCCCCCTCTGCTGTCCCCATGGGCCCCTGACAAGGGAGGGCCCCTATCCAGGTCACTGACGCTATTTGACCGGGTACCACGCCAACGCTGAGGGAAAGAGGTGCCCAGAAGAGGAGGAATGCTGTGGGCTTGAACCCCCCCAGGAGGTGAGGAGTGTGCCCCTGGGGCTGGCTGTGGAACCGTTCGCCCCCCCCCCCTCCGTGAGGTGCGCCTGTCAGACGTTGTTTGGGGAGGTTGGTGCCCCCAGGAAGCTGTGGCCCCTTTGGAAGTGCTGCTGCTGCATTGCCCTTAAGCGTTGGACTGTGAGGAGCTGCGTGTCCTTAGAAGCCCTGGACTGCCTACCCAGCGCTGTGGGAAGAAAAGCGCGTTGTTCTGAAGGCCTGCTGTGTTCCCCCTAGGAAGCGCTATAATCTGGAAGCGCTAATCTGCCCCAGAACTGCCGTGTGGGCGCAAGGAGCAGTGCGCTGTGAATAGCGCCGTGGTTTGAGGAGTAGTGCGCTGTGGAAAACGCTGTTTCCTGAGGAGATTGTGACATCCTGTGAATAGCGCCGTTTGAGGAGGCGCGCTTTTACCGTTATATAGAAAATTAACTGAAAGGGAGCCTACCCCTTATTGCCGCTGGAAATCACCGCCGCGGCCCGGCGCTATCGTGGGGATTCCCCCCACTGCTGTGGGGATCGTTGCGGCGGCCCCCGGTACCAGGAGAGGGCCGCCGAAGTGAGGGAAGGGCCGCGCTCGGCCCTGAGGCCGCCGACTCCCGCATCACGTGACGGGGGGGCCAGGCTGCGTCATCGGCCCGCCCCCGCCGCGCACGGATTGGCCGTGACCTCTGAAGGCCGCGCAGGGATTGGCTGTTGGCCGGGAAGGCCCGGAGAAGCTGAATTCAAGCCCCGGGTCCCCGTGAGGTAGGAGGGGGACCCGGGTGAAGCGCTGTTGCGGGGCCCCCATGGACGAAGGGGGAGCCCCGAGGATTGAACGACCGGAGCGGGAGGCCACCCCGCCGGTCTGTGGCTGTGGACTGGGGCCGGTGCCGGGAGGACGTGCTGCCGAGGGAGGCGGGGCCGGGGCACACTGTCGGTGCCTGCCTCGCAGCCGGACCCGAGGAGAATTGAGGCGGCTGCCTGAAGCCGCCGGTGAAGGCGGAGATAGCGCCCCCTCGCGCTGCCGGTCGGGCAGCCAAGAGAAGCAACCTGACAGAGTGGCAGGGCTCCCGGGAGGTCGAGGGAGAGCCCCTCCCTTCCAGCACCATCGCCGGAGGGCCCCAAAAGAAGCCTGGGTCCTCCCCACACCGGAAACCCACGCAAGGGCTCCTGTGTGAGCCGAAGATGTCAGGTAAAGCCCGGTGGGTAGGGTAGCGGCACAGTAGCGGGAACTCCTAGGAGCGAGGTGGAGTACCTGGAACCGCCCCTCCCCTCTGGGGAACACTGCGAAAGGGCCCCGTTGGCCCTGCTTAGCCACAGGAAACGCCGGAACTGGGCAAGAACAGGGACAAAGCCCTTTTAGTGACGGCCTGGCCATAAAAGTTAACCCCTGGTTGGTTCCTGACAGGCGGAGATCAGGTTGATGCCTGATGAAATGCTTGATTCCTAGAGAAATATTGGGATCTGAAGAAGTGTTTTGCTTCCTGTCTATTCCTGCCTGATAAAAGTTACATTACTGCCTAATGAACTGTGGCCTCCTCTTTAATGAAATGTTCCTGTCCAGTGGCATACTTATCCTGGTCTTAATGGAATGGTTGGTTATCCAGTGAAATGTTATCTAACCTCTAAAAGTGTTACATTTGGGCACACGTTTTACATCTGCTGGAATGTTGCCTGGTCAATTACCTGAATGGGTCTACTGCTCCTCTAGGGAAGTGTTAATTGCACAGGGAGATGTTGCGTTTACCCTGATGAAAAGTGTATGCCCTATGTTAAGGAGCCAGCTGCACTGATCCATTACAGGTGTTCCTGTCTGGTATTATATGATGTTTTTCCCTTACAGGGGTTGGGTTGGTGTTGTCACGCATGAGGTGTACTTACGCTAATGTTGCAACTTACAATTTCAGCCAACCCCCTAAGGATGAGAGCCTGAGTTGGCCCCGCCAGATTGGCCCCAGGTCTACTGTTATTTAATCACAATTTTTCTTTATTTCAGCATGGACTTTGGACTCAACCCCTTTTTGTCCCATGTAAATAATTCCCTATAAAGTACTTGGCTCTGGTGCCAGTTGGCACCTTGTTGTGACTACCACTTTTCTATTTCTTTTTACCTTGCAGGTTGGAGATACAACTAAACTTCATCTTTTTCCAACCAAAGGTGGTGTCGTGACTCTTTTGTAGTGTGATTGGTGTGTCGTCTGTGGGTACTGCGTGAATGCTTCACATGTCCTCGAAGTTTGGCCTGCCCGCTTGATGCCATGCTACCCCCTTTGAGACTTGGGCAACCCCCATTTCCAACACCTGGCTTCCCCATGTTGGTGCAATGACCTGCCTAGCTCCTTGTAAATCACCAGATTCAGAACTACACCCAGGAGCACCCTCCTATCTTGATTGGACATGACCTCCGCCAGTGCCTGGCAGAAGAATGTTTCCTGGCTTTCGTTGGGTGCGTAAAGGGAACCCACAATAAAGGAGTGATGTCCTACATGCTTTCTGTAAACTAAAAGTCGCCCCTTGATCTCTGCCAGTTTGTCCTCTACTTTCCCTCGGAAGGAACGTGAGAGAAGGCGACCTGCCCTTGATGTTTTGGTATCAGCAGATGAGAAGTGCTGGTGTAGGGAGGCCCAGGACTTAGGTCTACAGCAGTCCCCAGGAAGTAAGTGCATCTCCTGTAAGAAGCACAGGTTTGCCCCAGATTTTTTTAGGCAGCAGAGAATCCCGCAATGCTTGGTTAGGTTATTAGTAGGAATGGGCGGAGTTGCACTATACCCAAGTTTGCTAATGGTCCAGCCTTCAGCTGTGAATATGTTGCAGTAGAGACTTCACTCTGCTAGACGCTTAGTAGCTGGGATGGTAGGCTGGCTCGAACCTACCTCGACGGTTGGTTGGTGGGACTGGGGGCTCGAGCCCTTCCATGTGCAGCAGCGGTCGAGGTGAGAGTCGTGCGGCGGCGGTGGGTATGCACCTCAGGCTACACACCAGGCACCGCCTTGGCATTCTGCACATGTCAATGGAAGGTGCACGTGCCACATCCCTGCCACCCCTGCAACATAAACGTTAATTAGCCCTTTGTTGCCCCACCTCCTGCTTTCCAAGTCATGCAGGCACATGAGCCATGCCCTTACCTTCTCTGTACCAGAGGGGCTGTGATACGGTTGGGTCCAGTGCCCCGGGAGGTAGGGGTTCAGAGGGCTACATGCCAGTCCGCTCATGCCACAGCTTCAGGGGCTGTCAGCCCTGCTCAGCTGCAGTCCTCCTCACCTCCTCTCCACCAAAGCCCCATGGCTGGTTCCTACAGGAGAGGTCTGCTCGGTGCCACCAGTCCAACACCCTGCCTGCTGTACCAGAGCACTTGTGAGCGGCAGCTGTCCGGGTAAGACCCCTATGAAACGATGGCACTGGGTTGATCATGTGCTCACTGATCAGGTAACAGGAAAGGAAGTTAATTTTCACTTTCCCAGACACAAAAAGGGGACACCATGGGAAATGTAGTCCGGATGAGGATTTAGTGTGCCTATGCATGCACACAGATGGAGGGCAGCAGCACAGGAGTCCAATTTATTTGGATTGGTTGGTGCAGCAGTGCCTTGGTGGGTGTCAAACTCGGCTCCGTGGGCGGGGGGTTGATTTTTTTGCCTGAACTCCCTGTTCCAAGTGGAGCCCGGAGTTGGAAAACTCCACAAACTCCACCCACGAAGCAGAGGTTACCCCCTGTTCTTAGTTATTAAGCCCCTTTGCATTTAGGGTGATAACTTTTAACTGCTCGTACGATAGATGGTGGGGTCAGTCTCTGCTCTAGAGCTAATATTAATTGCAAGATCGGTTCTACTTGCACTTTGGGGTGGCATGGAAACAGAGGAGTTGTGCTTCGTTACCTTCACAATATGGAGGGTGCCTTCTAAAAAAGAATGTACTCCTTTCCTAACAACCATGAAAACTAACATTGACAGAAATATGAGAACAACCAATGTGAAGAGCCGGAAATGCCCAGCTTAGTCCCATGAGGTATATGGGTAGAGGGGTCCATAGCCCCACATAGTCCCTTGCCTCACCAATCCCACCCCCCAGCCTCCTGCCCCATGTGACCCTGGCAACCCAAACTTCAGATACCATCTAGGAGCCTCTACTGCGGTCAATCAGGATCTCACCTGTCAGCTTCTCCAGACAGCAGTCCTTCTGGGTGCGAGCTGTGGCCATGGCATACTTGTGCCTATGGCCTAGGTCCACCGGGGCGCACATAGGTCTCCTCTCCTACAGGGCACTGAAGTGCGGAATGGCAGCACTTAGATAGTGAATGAAGCAGGGTCTCTGGGAGGCGTTGCTGCAGAGGCCTCATCAATGACCCTGCTGTCTGAGAAGAAGCGCAGGTAGATACAGTTGGTGCAGCAGGTGTTGATGAGGCTAAGCCCTGTGGAGAATAAACGCCCAGTTTCAGGATGATGGAAATGCCAAGTGCGGGACACAACAAGTCTCGGGACTCTCCCAGGCCCCTCAACACTGCCTCAGAAGCTTCGCCCTGCAGTAGAGGGTAGTGAGACCTGGGGCTTCAGGGTTCAGTGCCACCCCCCATGGGAGACACCACAGGGTGTCAATGTCACCAAGAAAGGAGCAATGATATGCAACCCTTTTTACGCTGGACCGCCTCAGGCCATCCAAATCAATTTTGCCAAATAGTGGTGCTATGTCGCTCTCTGCGTACTCCCTGTAGAAGCCCAGGGTTTGCCACCATGGTCCCTCATGGTCAGCTGTGTGGATGGCCTCCGGGGACCAAGGTTGCCCGCCTTGCAAGTGCCACGCCCTCCAGTCAAGTGAGAAGGGTCCTGGTGCCAATCAGCCCACTGGTGTCGGTCCTGCAGTGTGTGAAGTCAAGAAATGCGGTGCTGTGGATGACTGGAGTACTCACTGGAATGCGGCCACCATCAGGGGAAGACTGCGTGGCTACTGCGCCACTGGTGAGGCATCCAATGCAAGACCACAGAGGACCACCCCATAAGACTCCAGTCTCCCGGTTGGCACACAATCCTCTAGAGTCAGGGGCCAACTGCACTGTAAGGGTTCCTAGCCCCCACAGCAGATCTTCCTCTTCAATACCGAGGAGTCGCCATCTCAGGCTTTACCAATAGGCCGCGTTGCAGGCTGGACTCCCTTACTACAGCCCGCAGGACTCTGCTCCAGCACCATAGGAGGTGGTTTGGGGCTCAACTGATGCTGTTAAATCGGCAGGCAGCCGGGGCCCACGTTGGTGGGGACTGAGGGACTAGAAAGCACGTCTGCCATCGTGGTTACGCCCTTGTATGTGCAGTTTTAAACTGCCATTTCTACCTGCCAAAATAAACCTTATGCCAGGCCTAAGCCTTCCTTTTTAATACATATAAGTCACCCATATGGTAAGGGGGCGTGGCTGAGCACGCACTGATGGCGGCCATGCCTGGGTAGAGCTCTGTAAGAAGCTCCCCTACCGCAGGCTATTTCTTCGCCGCATTTATCCGATTTGGCTTGGAATCGTCAGCGGGAGAGTCCGACACACCCGACTCTCGGCTGCTGAAATTTGAAGACATTCGCCCCAAGTGAACTGCTCCGGCGGCGTGTAGCCTCGGGCGGCCCGCCGACGAACACCTCCTGCCGACGTGTGGAGACACCCGAGGCCGGGGACTTTACAGGCCCACTGACAGGCGGTAACTCGGGAGCGTTGACGAGCCCTGGCCGCCCCCTCTGCTGGCATCGAGGAGCGGTGGTGGACTTGTGGGGGGCGAGGTGGCGTTGGCCCCCCTGCTGACAGCCGCATGGGCAAGAAAACGGCTAGAGATCCTCAGCTACGATTAGCAGTGGCGCAGTAGCCATTAGACTTTGCCTGAAGTGCGCGGAGGTCGGTATTGAGGCATGCCGCACCTACTAGTCGAGAGCACCATTCGACCGCTTACCCTGGAAGACCCCGCTGAGCTGTGACCGTGCCACCCCAGACCGGGGCTGCTTCCGGTGGGCATTAGTGGATAATTGAGGCCGGGGACGCGGCCTACCAGCTGGGCCCTGCGGCGGTGAGGTGCGGAAGGGGTCGCTGCTCCCCAAAGTGTACAGCTAGAGCCCTGCTGAATTTGATTCCCGGCTGTGGGTGTCTGCGCTGCACCCCCCGCTGTGGCGCGGACCTGAGCCACCTGTGCCTCAAGCCAGAAGAAGTGCGACGGGAGTGACACCATACTTGACTCCCGCCACTGGCTACTGATCGAGAGGAGCTGGCCCTGGACCTCCACGCGCTCCGAAGGAATGAGTCACGACACAATCGAAGGGGAGAAGCTGTGATCCTCTGCGGGCCTTGCCCTGCCACCTGCCCATCCCTGCCGCTGATGCGCCTGTGAGGCACCTCATCCTACGTGCTCGGCCCTGGACCCAGGTACAAGTTGGAGGATTGTCTGGCCTGGGGGGAGTAGACGCGGCCTCCGAGTCGCGCCCGACACGCTGGGGATTCAGAATAACGGGAGTGGACCCTGACATTGCTGTGGCGTTACTGTGCTCCTGGCCCCTCCAAGAGGCGATTCCCCTCATAGTTGGAATGCACACGCATCCTTATGTGTGAGTGGTTGTGAGATACGTGGAAGGTCTAATCCGTAGACCGCAACGGGGAGGAGAGCGGGTACGACTCGCTGGCGGACCTCGTTTTTGCACCACAGGCGCTTCCTGACACGGCGCAGAGCAGTGCAATTTACAGACAAGACCACCCTGCTTGGACTACACCCCTAGCTGTTCCGCATCTCTACATAAGACATTTGCTTGCAGACTGACTGCATCATCGACTTCTCCTTACGCCTAAGGCCTGCCACGCGGAATTGCGATCGTTACTTCCACCTGAGTTGCCCGTCCCCGCACCAAACGCAGCAGCGACGCTCAGCGGAACACTGTGACCCTGGGTTCTTAGAGGTGATCCTGCGGTGTCCCACTAGCGGGCCCCCTTCTGAAGGCGACATAGGGAGATCCCCTGGAACTCACCCCTCACCGGATACTCCGAAGCCTCCCATGTCTGGGGGACCTAAAACGAGAGCTGTGACAGGCGGCACACAGGTGAAGGGGAAAATGGCGAAACAGACTGAAACGGATCACGCCACCTCTAAGCTAGACACAATGTTAGCGGCTATGGAGCGACTGGAGGAATCAATGCAGCTGACCCGGACCTCTTTAGAGACTAAAATTGATAGCGTGGCCATAGATATGACGCATCTCCGAGCTGACCACAAAAAACTCTCTGAGCGAACGACGACCCTGGAGACTACAGTGACAGAGCTGTCCCCCAAAATCACTCAGATGGACAAGCACGTTCAAAACCTTCTTAACAGGGTGGAGTTCCTGGAAGATCGTGTGGAGGACGTGGAAGGGAGGGCGAGACGGAACAACATCCGCATAGTGGGCCTGCCGGAGAGATGGGAGCCGAGAGAAGCGCCGGAGCATGTGGAGAGCTGGCTTAGAGACATTCTGCCAGAAGGTGCCCTCTCGCCACACTTTGTTGTGGAGCGTGCCCACCGCGTGCCAACCCGACCTCCCCCTGAGGGCTCAAATCCAAGGCCCATGCTCATCCGCGTGTTGAACTATCGCGACCGTGACACTATTCTGCCTGAGGTTAGAAAACTACCGGATGTCAGGATCGACAATGTTATTATTATTATTATTATTATGCGTTCTTATATAGCGCTCGATTACCCGTAGGCATCTCGGCGCTTGCCTTGGGAACCCGTCCTGGCTTTTCCCTGTGAGATACCCATACTGGGCATCCCCAAGGTGAAAGCCAGGCATCCCGCCGCGGGGGGCCGTAGTGGAAATTAAGCAGGCTAATGCCCAGAGCTGCAGAGTGTGAACCCATGATTCGAGTAGGCACCGAAACGAGAATTATCAAGTCCGTGGATGATTGGGCTCAAGACCCTGCCGCGTCGGGAATTGAACCCTGGTCCCGGGTCTGACCTCTGCTTCAGGGTCTGCCTCCTCTAACCAGTGAGCCACACTTCTCCACTGAACAATGCAACCATCATGTTCTTTCCAGACTACACCATACAGGTGCAGCGTCAACGACACTCATTTCTGGAAGTGAAGCAACGACTCCGCCACCTGGCTCTCAAATATTCCTTGCTATTTCCTGCACGCTTACGAGTCGTGGCTCAAGACAAAACATATTTTTCAATACCCCGGAGGCCGCCGAGACTTGGCTTGACTCGGGTATTGACAAGGAGCCTGGGGGAATGCCCCCGAGGACGCGCCAAGGTGGGGGAGCCCGACGGCTCAGGCGCAGAAGACCCTCAACGGCTAGCTCAGTGCGTCGAGAAACAAGTGTGGGCCCTACCTCTGAACATCGACATGAAGAGCAACAGGAGGCTATCAGCAGAGTGGCGGAGATCAGTGGCTCGTTGACGGAAATCCCTGCCCCGGGAGCTAGTCCTGAGGGTCAAGTGAGTGATGACGAATACATATACGGGCTGCCCGATTCCCAAGTATCATTGGATCTTCCAGATGTCACGCCACAGACGGATGACTTGCTCCAGTGAATTTGTCACAGAGTCGCTGGCTGCAAGTAAAGAGAAACAAAAATATCCACCTGCGGCCTCTGCGCACATGCACTACTGGTGGGCGGGGGCTGCTGGTGGTGCTTTGCAGGTACTGTGGCGGGGAATGAGCTCGAGAGCTGTGAACCTGAGCACTGGACCTACAGTTGGTGTCCTGCCGTGACCAGTCCTACTTAGGGTGAGTCCAGTCTTTAAGCGAGGGGAGTGGACATGTCCTCCCGATGGTGGGTGCTTGCCTGTGACCCACCCAACATGATTGCCGGTCACCTATCTCTCAGCCTCCTCGGCCACTCTGTCCCAGCCATCGGGAACTCTTGCTGGCGATGGGCTATATGAAAATAACTGCCTGTGGTGGGGGAAGTATACCCACACCCTAACTGCATGAACCCTTTGTACTATTAATACAAACACTCAGTGAACCCCCCGTGAACTTAAGAACAGTTAGTGCTCACTAGAGCGTTTGGATGACGGCATGTTCCGCAGTCGAGCTTTTGGCATTGTAGTTCTGTTTTCCATAGTTATGGGTTTGGTGCTTCTTTTTCATCCTTCTAATGTATACTGGCGAGGTGGTGGGATGGTATGGTCCGAACACTATGCAAACTATGTCTATCTGAACTGTTGTGCTGCTAGTCGTGGTGCTATGGGCGGAGGGTGGACTTGGGGGATGGGGAAGAAGGGTCGGAATGTCTGCAATTAAATTTTGCACCTGAAACGTCCGTGGTATGCATACCCCCATGCGCCGTTACCAGGTATACTCATATCTCAAGCGTCATCAGGTGCAGGTAGCACTGTTACAAGAGACACACTTGACAGACACAGAGGCGCATACTCTACGCCGCAGGTGTAGGGGACAGGTATATGCCACAGGTTTCTCAGCATACGCGCGCGGGGCACTGATATGGATTCGCCCGGGAGTCCCCTTTGCACTCACACACATTAGCATAGATGATGAGGGCAGATATGTGCTGCTTCAGGGAAGACTAGATGGACAACACATAGTCATAGCCTCTGTTTACGCTCCCAACATTGACCAAGGGCGGTTCCTTACAAGACTGTCGACAGCGTTAGCGTCATGGCCGGGTGTACCACGTTTACTAGGAGGTGACTATAATTGTGTTCTTGATGTCACACTGGACAGGTCACTCCCCCCTCCGGCGAATGCGACGCTGCATGGTACTTCGAGAGTGTTCGCTGATTGGGCAACGCAGTGGGATCTTTTTGACGCCTGGCGCAGTCGCAACCACAACACGAGGACTTACTCATATTACTCGGGAGCCCTTGCGTTACATGTCAGACTTGACAGATTCATGTTGACTGGTGACCTGCTACCCCTTGTCACCGACTCCTGTTATTTAGGCCGCACCCACTCCGATCACATCCCTCATACACTTGATTTTGCCTGGGAACGCCCACACCCCCCGATCCCTACGTGGCGACTCCAGCCGGACGTCTTGTTAGATGCCCCTTTCCGGGAATTGCTTTCGACTAGTATATTACGATATTTTGAGGATAACACTGATACTGCATCCACCCCGCAAATTGAGTGGGATGCATTTAAAGTGGTCACGAGAGGCCACTGTCTGGGCGCACAAGCGGGACTGAGGCGTTAGGTAGACAGAGATTTGACACGGGTAGAATCTGAGCTATTGGCAGATGAGCACGAAGCAGTGGAGGGCAATGATGCGAGATTAGTGGAAAACCGTGGGAAGCATGCGAAACTTCTAGATAGATTAAAGAACTTGAACTACGCTGCACATTCGGCACTTACACACCACGCTGGGGATAAGCCTGGCAAGCTATTGTCTTGGCTGATAAGGAAGGACACCCAGACACTGCCGGTATTATCAATTCGCACCACGCATGGCGCTGTGGTTCACACACAGAGGGCTATACATGAGGCCTTTACAGGTCATTATGAAAGCTTATACCGTTCCCGCTTGTGTGCTACTAGCGTTGATATCACGATTATCTGTCAGACCTCCCAATACCGATTATCACCAATACACAGTGTGAGGAGCTGGGCGCACCGCTCACAGCGGAGGAACTCCCAACTGTTATATTCTCTCTCTCCAACGGTAAGTCCCCAAGCCCCGATGGGCTGCCGGCAGAGTTTTATAAGGCATACTCTACCATCCTCATCCCGGAACTCTTACGAGTATATGTGGCAGCAATACAAGATGCTGCCCTCCCTCTGTCCCTGAATGAAGCGAATGTGATCTCGCTTTTGAAACCAGGCAGAGACGCACTGAACATGGGGTCCTACAGGCCCCTTGCTCTTCTTAACACAGACTATAAGATTCTAGCAGCTGCCCTGGCCCAGAGATTGGCGCCTCTGGTCCCCACATTAGTGCACGCAGACCAAAATGGATTTGTCCCCACCCGCAGCACATCTTATAATATCAGGAGACTGTTTCGTGTGCAAAGTCTAGCTGTGTCCCGGTGGCCCCGTTCAGGATGCGTGGTTCTCGATCTCGAGAAAGCGTATGATTCAGTGGAATGGACCTACCTCGTGCTAGTATTGGAGGCATTTGGTCTAGGTGCAGCCTACCTCCGTATGGTGGAACTCCTTTACTCTGATCCCGTGGTACGGGTGCGGACGGGAAAGCTTTTCTCTGCCCCGGTGCGTGTTTGCAGGGGCACCAGGCAGGGGTGTCCCCTCTCCCCCTTAATTTTTGCACTCATGATGGAACCATTGGCAGCGCAACTACGTGCTTCTGATGAGCACTGGGGCATCCCCTTGGCAGACGGGATACACTCAGTATCACTCTATGCGGATGATCTACTGATTTATGTCAAGGATCTCACCCGCTTTCCGTATGCACTCACTGACATATTCAGCACCTTTGGCGATGTGTCGGGGCTCCGTGTTAATTGGGCGAAATCGGGTGTATACTCATTCGCTGCAGACACCCCAGAGTGCGAGATAACGGTGATGGGCGAACGACTCCTTTGGTATCCGACGGTTTTTCGATACCTGGGAATTCACATTTATCGTGAACCCGCCGACCTGCTGGAAGGCAATCTCGCGAGGACAATATCGTCACTCACAGCTCAAGTATCATTTTGGAATACACTTCCACTGAATGTGCCTAGCCGCATCGCACTGGTGAGGGCGATCGCTCTACCCAGGCTACTGTACTTCTACGCGAATTTGCCAGTGTATGTCCCAGCCCGCACCTTCCGCGACCTGGAAACTCTGACCAGGCGGCTGATCTGGAACGCGGTACATCCCAGAGTTGCGTTGAAAACCCTATATATCCTGCGACGGAGTGTGGCGGGCTGTCGGTACCAAATCACAAGCTTTACTACCTGGCAGCATAGTTACAATGGGTTACTTACTGGATGAATGGGAAGAATTTGGGAGATACAGCCTCGGAAGATGCAGTCATGACAGTCCCACAGATACAAGCACTATTTCATCCCCTGTCTACGTCCCGCTCTCCGGCCCAACTGCACCTCGCGGTGGCGAGAAAGTGCTACCTGAGAAGCTTAAAGCTTACAGCAGCAATTAAACCATACACGCCCAATTTACCACTACTAGGTACGCCTTGGGAAGGTGGTGCGCTCGTGTCACCAGTGTTGGATAGCTGGGAGGCAGCTGGATTGGAGGGTTTGGGCAACTTATTTGAGGATGGTGCGCTGCTCCCTTTTGCGACACTGGCGGACAACACGGGCTACAAGCTGGACAATTCCTGACCCACGCAAAACTCCTCCATACACTGACACGGGCCTGGGGGCCACTAGCAGAGGAGCCACCGACACACCTGCTCATCCAATATTTACATGTGATGGGAAATGGCTCTGACATAATACACTGGTTCGCTCAAGCATTACACACGCATACACAATTCTCCCCTCAGCGCCTGCGAGACAAATGGACAGCTGACAGAGGCCGGGATTGGACTGACAGAGAGTGGGTACAGATACTAGCTGGGGCACGGAATATACCGCGGAATGCATGCTTCAAGGTCATACACTATTATATTGTGCATATGGCGTACTTGTCCCCAGACAAGATTAATCGATACTTTGGGCTTACCACATCTGCGTGTCCCAGGTGTGGACTAGTGGACGCGCAGTTCCTGCATGTCCTCTGGGCATGCCCTTCGCTACACAACTATTGGACTGCAGTGTCAGACGCCTTGGCAAAAGCGACGGGGGCAGCTTACCGTTTACATGGGAGGCTTGCCTACTAGGCTTGTTTAAAAGGACGAAACAGACGAAAGTCCAGGCGAGATTCTGGGATCTGGGGCTGGTCACAGCGAAACAACTCATTACTAAGCGCTGGAAACATAATGTGCCCCCCAGGCAATACACTGGCGTAACTCATTGGACAACTGGGCGCGGGCGGAGAGTGTAGCGCTACATAGAGAGGAGACAGCAGGGCTCCATAAGTTCCCCATAGCTCTAGACTGGGATAACGCCTTGACGTCTTACCACCGGGTGTGCCTGCAGAATGGCATTGTGTGAACACTGGTCCCCCCCCCTTCCCCCATCCCCCCCACCTCCCCTTGGCACATATGCGACTGCTCTTGCAACTTGCCCTTCTAACTGGCGTGGGGCAGTGTAGACTGCTCCCTACCTACCTCAAGAACATCACACATACACGCACAATTGTTGTTAGGCACCACCCACTCTTTCGTTTATTGTTATTTTTAAATTGTTATTGATTTGAAATGTAGCTTTGGATATGTGATGCACTGTTGATGAGTCCACTTCCCCTAGCACTGCTGCTTTAGTGTTACCTGCACTCACAGTGAACAAGTCTTTGGTATACAGATCTTGCTTTCTCCGTTGTTGAGCACTACAAATTTTGATTATCATTCTTTTACGTATATGCCTGCCTTTAATGAACCTGCTATGCTGTTGTTAGAAAGGCGACCCCAGGGGAGGCAGAAGATGTCTGACTGACCACCCCTAGGTCCACCTCTCCGTCGAGAAGTAGCCGAGCGTTTACTGAGAGGCCTCCTGAAGGAGGGTCCTCTCCTAGGATCGTACAGCAGAGTAATCACAACACTACAGATGGACACCACACAAGAGGTCAAGTTCTTAAGCTTTTATAGCTAGTAAAAGGTTGCGGGTTTTTGGTAGTATGTACAAGCAGATCGAGGGATCTGTAAAGTCTCGTAAAGAGGGGTAAGGTAGCGGGACAGTCTTACTCTGGGCGGAGGACGGGATACCCTACGCACAGCTCTCAATCCTCGAGCCGGGGGGTTCCGAGAGGTCGAGCCGCGGCAGCGCCAGCAGGCTAACAGATGGTTCAGCAAGGTAGGCCGCGGCAGCGCCAGCAGGCTCTCGGAAGGTTCAGCAAGGTAGGCCGCGGCAGCGCCAGCAGGCTCTCGGATGTTTCAGCACGGTAGGCCGCGGCAGCGCCAGCAGGCTCTCAGATGTTTCAGCAAGGTAGGCCGCGGCAGCGCCAGCAGGCTCTCAGATGTTTCAGCAAGGTAGGCCGCGGCAGCGCCAGCAGGCTCTCAGATGTTTCAGCAAGGTAGGCCGCGGCAGCGCCAGCAGGCTCTCAGAAGGTCGTCGGGTTACGGATGAGTTCGTCTGGTGTCGGCCGTGACAGCGTCAGCAGGGCTTCCAGTCCAGGATACAACTGGCGTCCTACTCCGGGGCGGGCCCAGATATAGGACGGAGGTCCTTTGATGTCCGGACCCTCGCGCCTGGGGGCCAGAGGGGCCGAGATGATGGTGTCCAGACACCCAGCAGGGGGGTGGAGCCAGCGCCCAGGGAGGCCGGAGGGCGATCGATACCAGGCGTCCGGGGACGGCTGGAGGGCCATCGAAACTCCTCTCCCTCCGGGATCTGTCGAGTGGCCACTCAACCACCTGGGTGGATCTTGGTGCCTCGATGTCTGGGCTTCGCTGGGGCCGAGGCTGGGGCCGAGGCCACGCGGTCGTGACGTGGTGGGCCCAAGATGGAGTCGGGCCCGGCCTCGTGCTTAGGTTGTGAGGGGCCTACCCTGGGGCCAGGCCGATGATGGGGGTCCGGGATGGTAGCCGGATCGGTGGTGTTGGGGCGTGCAGGGTCGGGCAGAATGGGCCGCCCGAGGTCCGGAGGAGGGCTGATGTCGTCCTGGGCCCGCCATGCGGGAGGGGTAGGACCACGCCATGAGGCCGGGTCCAACACGCGTCCCCCCCAGCTGAAGGCAGGGGAGAGTCACCCATTTTCTTGGGGATTCTCCTCGCCGAGGCGGAAGAATCTGGACAGGCCGTCGGCATTGGCGTGGTCGTTGCCGGGGCGATGCTCCACAGTGAAATCCATCCCCTGTAGAGAGATGGACCAGCGCAGCAGTTTCGGGTTTTCTCCCCGCATCTGCATCAACCAACGCAGGGGCTGGTGGTCGGTCTGGACTCGGAAGTGGGTGCCGAAGAGGTAGGGCCGGAGCTTCTTGAGTGCCCACACCACGGCAAAGGCTTCCCTCTCGATGGTGCTCCACCGCTGTTCTCTTGCCAGGAGGCGTCGGCTGATGAAGGCCACAGGCCGGTCGATTCCTTCGGGGTTAACTTGGGACAGGACCGCCCCGATGCCGTGCTCCGAGGCGTCGGTTTGGACTACAAACTCTCTGCTGTAGTCGGGGGCCTGGAGCACAGGGGCGGTGCACATGGCAGTCTTTAAAGTCTCAAAGGCTGTCTGGCACGCGGGGGTCCAGTGCACCTTCTGGGGTAGTTTCTTTGAGGTCAGTTCTGTGAGGGGCCCCACAATGCTCCCGTAGTCTTTTATAAATCGCCGATAGTATCCGGTGAGCCCCAGGAAGGCTCGGACGGCGGTCTGGGTGACCGGGGGCTCCCAGGCCCGGATGGCGTCTACCTTTGGTTGGAGGGGAGCTACTTGACCGCTCCCTACTTGGTGTCCTAGATAGGTCACGGACCCTTGGCCTATCTGGCATTTGCCGGCCAGCACCTGATTTACTAGCCTCTGGAAGGTGGCCGGCGCATTTTTCATGCCGAAGGGCATCACTTTGAAGTGATAGTGGCCATCTGGCGTCGAGAAGGCCGATCGTTCTTGTGCACCAGTGGTAAGGCCGATCTGCCAATACCCCGCCGTGAGATCGAAGGTGCTGAGGTATCTGGCGGCCCCGAGGCGATCGATCAGTTCATCCGCCCTGGGGGTGGGATGTGCGTCGGTCCTGGTGACGGCATTCAGTCCCCGGTAGTCAACACAGAACCGGAGCTCGGGCGGTGCTCCGGGGGAAGCAGCTTTCGGGACCAGGACAACGGGACTGGCCCAGGGACTGTTGGAGGGTTCGACTACCCCCAGGGCCAACATCTTGGCCACCTCGGATTGGATGCAGGCCCGAACCCGGTCGGGCACTCGAAAAGCTCGTTGTTTCACAGGGGGGCTGTCTCCGGTGTCCACATCGTGGACACACCACCGGGTGACCCCCGGCGTGAGGGAAAACAGATCCGCAAACTGCCCCAACAGCTTCCGACAGTCTTGTTGCTGCTCTGGGGTCAGGGTAGAGGAGAGCCGGACCCCTTCGAAGGAGCCGTCTTTCTCGGTGGTGCTGAGGAGATCTGGTAGTGGCTCGGAGTCGTCTTCAGCTCCGTCATCGGTCGCCAGCAGCAGGCTCAGTTCGGTGCGTGCAAAGTGCGGCTTGAGCCGGTTAGCGTGTAGAACCCGGAGGGGGTTCCTGGGGGACTCCATGTCTACCAGGTAGGTGACGGGGCTCTTGCGCTCCACCATCTTGAAGGGCCCCGTCCATTTGTCCTGGAGGGCACACGGTTCAACCGGGGACATGACCCAGACTTGCTGGCCCGGCTCGAACTCGATGGACGAGGCGTTCTGGTCATACCAGCGTTTCATCTCCTCCTGACTGGCCTCCAGGTTGGCCTCGGCAAGTTCCCTGAACTTCCGAGTCTGATTGCGGAGTGTCAGGAGGTACCGGTAGACATCCGGTGGGGCATCTCGAACTGCTGTCTCCCAGCCTTCCTTGACCAGGCTAAGGGGGCCTCGAACCGGGTGTCCGTACAAGAGTTCGAACGGGCTGAACCCCAGGGATTTCTGGGGTACCTCTCGGTAGGCGAACAGGAGGCAGGGCAGCAGGACATCCCATTTGCACCGGAGGGGCTCTTCTAGGCCCTTGATCATTCCCTTCAGTGTCCTGTTAAAGCGTTCCACTAGTCCATTTCCCTGGGGATGATACGGGGTGGTGAACTTATATGCGACCCCGCACTGTTGCCATAGGGACCGCATATGCTTCGAGATGAAGTTGGACCCCCGATCACTCACGACTTCTCGGGGGAAGCCGACTCGGGAGAAGATGCTCATGAGGGCTCGGCCCACCACGGGGGCCGTGATTGTTCGGAGAGGGATGGCCTCAGGATAGCGGGTGGCATGGTCCACCAGGACGAGGATGAAACGGTGCCCCTGCGAGGTGCGAGGATCCAGGGGTCCGACGATGTCTATTCCCACTCGCTCGAAGGGGGTGGTTACCACAGGGAACGGCTGGAGCGGGGCTTTGACTTTCCCCCCCGCTCTTCCCGCTGGCTTGACAGGTCGGGCAGGTCCTGCAGTGGTTCTGTACATCAGTGCGCATTTTTGGCCAGTAGAAATGGGTCACCAGGCGGCTGTAAGTTTTGTCCTGGCCCAGGTGCCCGGCGAGGGGCACATCATGTGCTAAGTTCAGGAGGAAGTCTCTGAACCGGAGGGGTACAACCAGCACCCGGCCGGCCCCTAGCTCAGCAATCTTCTGCTCACTGTAAAGGAGGTCGTGGTCCCAGTAGACCCAGTGGGACCCCGCGGGGTCTCCAGCGGCTTGCGTAGCGGCTTGCTGTCGCATCCCCTCGAGGGAGGGGCAGGTTTTCTGTTCCTGCCGGAACTGTTCGCGGGTGGGGCCACCTTCTTGGCGTCATTGAGCGAGTTCCGGGAGGCGGTCGATCTCGGTGAGATCTTCTTGGTCGGGCCCTTGGGGGCCGGGCCCGGTGTCGGCGTCCTCGGGGACGACGGGCGGCGGAGGTGCGGGCCATTCTGGCTCCTCTGTTGGAGCTTCCCCCGCTGGGGCGGAGGCTCGGGCGGACATGGAGCGGGTGGTCGCACAGACCCACTCGGGAAGGCCTAGCATCCCCAGGTGCTCTCTTCGTTCGACGCCAGCCCATGGGGAACTCTCCAGGTCGTTCCCAAGGAGGCAGTCCACGGGGGCATCGTCGCGGACAGTCACTTTCAGCACGCCCGACACTCCCCCCCACTCGAAGGGGATGCGGGCCATCTGACACATAGTTTCGGAGTTATCTGCGGATCGGACTGGGCACAGGACGTTAGGAAGGATCTGTTCCGGGGTCACCAGATGGCAGCGGACTGCTGTCACGCTGGCCCCAGTGTCACGGAGGGCTTCGGTCCGGCGACCGTTGATGGTGACCCACTGGCGGTACTTCTGGGTGTTGCCGGGGATCGGCCCTCGGGGGATCATGTCGTGAGTACCCAGGCAGGCTAAGGTCATGGCGGCGGGCTCCCACTCGGCCTGCTCGGGGTCGTCGTCCTCTTCCTCCCTTCTTTCTTCACCTAGGGCAGCTGCCGTGATCTGGCGGGCTGGGGGCCCGGTGGTGCCGGGTCGCTGGTTCATCGGGCAGAGGGGGTCATTCGCATAATGCCCCTGTCGCTGGCATCTGTGGCACGTAACGTTCGGGCGGGGCCCCGGCCTGGCTGGGGGGCCCCCTCTCCGGGCCAGGGATGGCGACGTGGAGGTAGGGGATGACCCCTGGATGGTGTCTCGACCCCGGCTCTGGCCTACTCCGCCACCTCGTGGTCGGTGGTTCCCCGGGGACCCCCGGCCGTAATCTCCCATCATGTTCCGGGGAACTCGGGTGCTGGCCCATCGGTCTGCCTCGACAGCGAGTTTTCGTGGCTCAGTCAATTTGCTGTCGAGGAGGTGCTGCCGGAGTTCGACGAAACAGTTATTGGACAGGTGTTCCCATAGAATGAGGTCGACCAACTGCTGGTAGGTGGTGACCTGGCAGCCCCGAGTCCACCCCTCGAAGGCTCTACTGTAATAGTTCACGTATTCTACCCACGTGGTACCGGGGATTTTTTTGCAGTCTCGGAATCGCTGCCGGTACATCTCGGGGGTGAGTCCGTAGCGAGTGAGGAGGGCGGTCTTCATGTGCTCGTACGAGGTCCTCTCGGCATCAGGGAGCTCCAGCAGGGCGTCCCTCCCTTCGTTGATAAACTTCCCCCACAGGCCGGCACCCCAGTCCCTGAGGGGTACTCGATGGGCGGCCATGGCGACCTCGTAAGCTTTGAACCACTGCTGGATGTCGTCGTTCTTATAGTACTCTTTG
This sequence comes from Lissotriton helveticus, assembly GCF_964261635.1. Classification (NCBI taxonomy): domain Eukaryota; kingdom Metazoa; phylum Chordata; class Amphibia; order Caudata; family Salamandridae; genus Lissotriton; species Lissotriton helveticus. The sequence goes on along the minus strand of NC_136057.1, from coordinate 1,267,780,961 downwards.
ACGACATCCTTGGGTATGTGCACCTTCGTGTCCACCGGGGGAGGTGAGGTCTTACTCCCGGAGGTGGTAGTCTCGCCTGCCTTGGCTTTAAATTCTAGTTCTTTGAGGACGCGCTCGTGCTCGAGCATGAGTTTCTTCTCCTCGAGGTCTCTTTGTCTTCGGTATTTTTTCCAGGTCTCCTTCTAGCCGTAGCTGCTCGAGGGCTAGCTTCCTTTCTGCCAGTTGGATCTCTCCTTCTTGTTTGAGTCGAGCAAGCTCCAACTCGTGGAGCCGGTTCCTCTCTCGTTCTCGGGCGTCTTCGTGGGAGAGGCCCGGGTTTGGGTTTGCGGGTCTCTCTCCCGCTGGGTTCAGCTGAGCCTCCGGGCCTCCGTTCGGGCCCGGGTTATCTTCACTCGGGGGTGGCGCCTCCCCGGCGTCCACCCAGGCCTGCAGGGCCGATTTGAGATCTTCTTTGGTGCTTAAGCCAGTGTTAGCGATGCCTAGATCTTTGCAGAATTGCTTCAGCTCCTTGTGACTGTAGTCTTCCATTTTCTCCTTCTGGAATTCTGTGCTCATGGTCGCAGTGGGTTCTTCCGGGTAGCGAGTGAATCACTCTCTGTACGATCTGCGTGGGCTCGGATCCCAGCGCTTGCCACCAATGTTAGAAAGGCGACCCCGGGGGAGGCAGAAGATGTCTGACTGACCACCCCTAGGTCCACCTCTCCGTCGAGAAGTAGCCAAGCGTTTACTGAGAGGCCTCCTGAAGGAGGGTCCTCTCCTAGGATCGTACAGCAGAGTAATCACAACACTGCAGATGGACACCACACAAGAGGTCAAGTTCTTAAGCTTTTATAGCTAGTAAAAGGTTGCGGGTTTTTGGTAGTATGTACAAGCAGATCGAGGGATCTGTAAAGTCTCGTAAAGAGGGGTAAGGTAGCGGGACAGTCTTACTCTGGGCGGAGGACGGGATACCCTACGCACAGCTCTCAATCCTCGAGCCGGGGGGTTCCGAGAGGTCGAGCCGCGGCAGCGCCAGCAGGCTAACAGATGGTTCAGCAAGGTAGGCCGCGGCAGCGCCAGCAGGCTCTCGGAAGGTTCAGCAAGGTAGGCCGCGGCAGCGCCAGCAGGCTCTCGGATGTTTCAGCACGGTAGGCCGCGGCAGCGCCAGCAGGCTCTCAGATGTTTCAGCAAGGTAGGCCGCGGCAGCGCCAGCAGGCTCTCAGATGTTTCAGCAAGGTAGGCCGCGGCAGCGCCAGCAGGCTCTCAGATGTTTCAGCAAGGTAGGCTCTCAGAAGGTCGTCGGGTTACGGATGAGTTCATCTGGTGTCGGCCGTGACAGCGTCAGCAGGGCTTCCAGTCCAGGATACAACTGGCGTCCTACTCCGGGGCGGGCCCAGATATAGGACGGAGGTCCTTTGATGTCCAGACCCTCGCGCCTGGGGTCCAGAGGGGCCGAGATGATGGTGTCCAGACACCCAGCAGGGGGGTGGAGCCAGCGCCCAGGGAGGCCGGAGGGCGATCGATACCAGGCGTCCGGGGACGGCTGGAGGGCCATCGAAACTCCTCTCCCTCCGGGATCTGTCGAGTGGCCACTCGACCACCTGGGTGGATCTTGGTGCCTCGATGTCTGGGCTTCGCTGGGGCCGAGGCTGGGGCCGAGGCCACGCGGTCGTGACGTGGTGGGCCCAAGATGGAGTCGGGCCCGGCCTCGTGCTTAGGTCGTGAGGGGCCTACGCTGGGGCCAGGCCGATGATGGGGGTCCGGGATGGTAGCCGGATCGGTGGTGTTGGGGCGTGCAGGGTCGGGCAGAATGGGCCGCCCGAGGTCCGGAGGAGGGCTGATGTCGTCCTGGGCCCGCCATGCGGGAGGGGTAGGACCACGCCATGAGGCCGGGTCCAACAGCTGTTTCACTTATGTTGCCTTTAACTTGATCCTTACTATTAGGTTCTTATATGTATAATGAAGACCGCGCTGATCTGTGACAAATAATTACGATCCAGCACAATGTATCCTTTTACAATCGCAGGTGTATACTGTTGTACAATGACAAATCTGCAATAAACATATTCAAACAAAAAAAAATTAGTCACCCATATGGTAGGCCATAAACAGTCCATAGGCCAGGATGCAGTGTATTTAAAATGTTGAATATCCACTTTTAACTTTTACATGTCCTGGTAATGAAAAATTGATACATTCATTTTTCTCTACTGCAAGGCCTACCTCTCCCAAAGTATTAATACTGAGTTAACTTATTACAGTTGTTAAATGATGACTTTCAGTTGGGAGCAGGTAGGAACATCGAGTTTCATACCTAACGAATTGAACTTTAAAACCCTCTCTAATGGTAAAGTCAGATTTTTTGTCATAATTCTAAAAATGCCACTTTCAGAAAGTTATTGTGGGCGACAAAAGTATCTGAATCAGAGTGCACTCCTTCCCTTTTGTGTAAACCACGTTTTGATGCATATTTTAGCTTGCGTGCACAACATTCCTAGTGACCCATACCCGGTCACTCTTTCAAAATGAAAACTATAAGGCACGTTACGAACGCACCAGGCTGGCGCACTGCGGTAAATGGGACCTTTTCCCTTTCAATCCATCACTTTCAACCATCTTTTTTCAAAACTTGACCTTTGATTCAATGTTTAAATCCATATTTTCCATGTCAATGCTACGAGTACGCTGGTTATAGTAGGGGTGAGAATATTGTTTTGGTAGCACTTTATCAAGGGGGCGGGAGGTTAGTAAGATTTAATTGATTTTGCTGGCTTTATGTTTTTGTTTTAAGAGCACTTTTAATTCTGCACAATTGGTATAGCTATTCGTGTTGTATTTTTCAGAAATCCATGACGAAGATCCTTTGGCTCGAAATGCATCGGGTAATACTAACATGGCCTACGCTGGTGTTTATGAAATCACGTGTCGCTGTTTAGAAACCTGGAATGGAAAGCAGCCGCATTTGAAAATGTGTAATAAACATCGTAATGGAATTTCGCTGTCTTGGTGGCATTGACATAGAAAAGATGGATTTAAACATTGAATCAAAGGTCAATTTTTGAGAAAAGATGGTTGGAAGTGATGGATTGAAAGGGAAAAGGTCCCATTTACCGCAGTGCGCCAGCCTGGTGCGTTCGTTACATGCCTTATAGTTTTCACTTTCAGAAAGTTGGCATTTTCTTCTCCCAACCATATAGTGCTAGTATCCTGGGTCACATGACTAGGTGTAGCTGGCATTTGGCCTTTGTACATTTCTCCCAGGCAGTGGGACAAAGGGGGAATAGGTGTTGACAGGTGACCCATCTCTGACTTGATGAGGAGGAGGAGCTGTCACGTAGTACACTTACACCTCACAAAGGGTTTTGACACTTGTCTTTTGTGGCCCCAGACAAGTTGGGGCCAGGGTAGGGAGGCAGGAAATTCCAAACATCTCTGGGGATGAAAACCTTCCAAACCTTCTCCTGCTTCAAATTGGGCACCAGGTATAACTAATGGGATCTCAGACCAGACCCTTCAGTACACCTCAGGACTCAGAAGGACTGCTGTGCTGCTCTGCCAGAAGGACTGCTACCCTGTTGCCCTGCAGCATTTGTAAGAAGGGCTGTACCTTCATCATGATCCCAGGACCAACAGAGTGACTCCAAGGGCTAATTTGCTGGCCTCTTGATCAGCACCCCAGGGACAGAAAATGCTCCAACCACCTTGAACCCAGCACCCAGACTACCTTTGCAGTGAGTCTTATGCTTCAAGTGATGCCATGTCTGGATCCTTGGAAGTAAGCCTTAAAGTGCTCTGACAGCCCAGCAGTGGTCCTGTGAGCAGAACCGACGCAATGTGACACATCTCCTCACAGTTACTTCAGAACTGCTGCAGCCCGACACATTCCTAATGCAGGACTTCGCATCACAGTGCACAGCTTCCACGGAATCGCCGCTGTGTGACATATCCTTAACACGGGCCTTCACATCACAGGCCCCCTTGTCAGCGGCATCCTCAATGACAATGCAGGACTTTGCATCGGAGCCCCGCAACTCCTCTGAACCAAAACTGTGTGACACATCCTCGACCCGGGATCTCAAATACCACGATTTAAGGTAGGCCTAACTTGGTCCCTGTATCTGGCCAACGTTCCATTGTGGTCGGCCTGAACTTGTGGCTATGTCCCAGTCCGGCACGAGCAGATAAACACGGTTGGTGCTTTGTACTCCTAGGCACTGTTTTCACTTAAATCTTCTACTAATTAGATTTTGGTCTCAATTTATAAAATGTTACACTATTTTTCTAAATCGATGTGTTATTTTTCTTGTGTTGTGTTTTCACTTTATTATTGTTTGAAGAGCTGCATAAATATTTTACACTTTGCCTCTAAGTTAAGCCTGACTGCTTTGTGCCTCTCCACCAGAGGGTTAAGCACAGGTTAATTTGGTGTTTGCTTGTGACTTCACCCTGAAAGAAATTCTGGCTTTTGCTTGAGTAGGGTTTCACCTCTCTCAATCAGTAGTCTAATTTCTAGCAGTCTGCATTTGAGGATGGTACCTAAATCTGCAATAGAAAGGAGATCTTCCAAAGAGGCATTCAAAGCATTGTTGTACACAAACCGTGCAAGAACAGTTCATCTACTCAAAGCATTCTGATACTTCATAAGGAAACATCTCCAGTATTGTTCAATGGAATGACATTCAATCTGTCCATCTCTTTGTGGGTGATAACTGATGGACTTTTCAAAATAAGGCAGTAAATTATAGCTCTGTATATGATAATTGTGTTTGGCAGAGCATACAGATGAAAGATAGTAACTAAGAAGATTCCAGGAAATTCCACCATTATGGTTAATTTCTTGAGTGATATTAATTGACACTTCTTGGTGAAATAGTCATCTACTATCAGCTATCCGGTGTATCATCTTTAGGGGGAAAATTCTACAGTGAAATCAATTGAGATGATTGTCCATGTCTGAGTAAGAGTTAGGTGGGATTGACGCAATCCACTTATGAGACTATGTGTGACTTTGTTTGCACACATGCAGAGCATTACAGATCACACTGCCTAACGGGCTGTTTTAAATGAAGCCACCAAAAACATTGATTGGTAATATCTAGTTTCTTCCTCAGTCTTGGATGTCCAGCTGCTGGAGGAATCATGGCACCACTTAAATAACTTGCTGTTCCCCCAAACTGTTTGGAATTTAAAGGGCTATTTTTCTGATTAAGTAATTGGTGGCACACAGTCCTCAGTTATAGTTCTTGCTGAACCCACTGTATGTCATCAATGCTCATGTGTGCCTGCTTAACAGATTCCAAAAAAATGGCAAGTTCTTTGATTCCTTCATAGTAGTTGAAAGTGTATTGGGAGGAGACCAAACTGATAAATTATTAAATAATTAAGGCTAGAGAAGAATTAGGTCCATTGTGCTAGTCTTGCATTAACTGACTTCAGAGGGGTGAGATAAAGCAAGTTTTTATGATCTGTCCAACTGTGATTCTAGCAAGTGTCCCCTTCAGATAATGCCTCCAATGAGAAAATGTTTCTTTAATTGCCCAAAAGTCTATATCATCAATGTTATACTTCTTCTCTGTTTCCAGATGCTAATGGATGTAAAGCATGTCTCTGAACATAATGTTGGGATAACACTGCTCCAATGGCAAATGAAAATACGTCTGTTTCTACCATAAACTCTGACAAAACAGAGTGCCTTAATAAGGCAGCTGGTGTGAATGCAGTTTTCAATTTTTGATAAGCCATTTGCACCCTTTCAATAATATGGTACACCTTATGTGGATGTTTTTACGATCAATTGCATTCTTTTCTAGAACTCTTGTATAAACTTCCTGTAGAAGTTAGTTCACCCAACAAACCATTGTACTTTTTTTACTGAGAGAGGGTAAGGTCACTCCAAGACAGCTTTCACTAAGAAGCATCTATCCTAATACCTTCTCCAGAAATCTCAAACCCGAAAAGGGTTATGCTGGATACTTCAAAGAGACAATGTTCTGCTGTGGCAGCCAAAGCATGTTTTCAAAGATTAATGAGGACTTCTCAGATATAGCTTGATGTTGTTACAATGTATGTGAATTAGTAAGTATATTATCCAAATACACCACAATTTGGACATCTACTATATCACAAAACATATAATTGACAAAGTGATGTAAGGAAGTGGGGCACTGCAGAGCCCAGGGACCAAGACGAGATAGTCAGAAGTCAGCCATACAAAAGTGGGGAGAGAGAGGACAAATACCTGCTAACATCAATACGCATAAAGATGACCAGGTAAGAGTTGCAATGTGGTGATCCAGTAAAAAGAATCAAATTGAGAATGAGGCCTAATGCTCTCATCTATTCATAGTCTCTACTGTAGCAAGATCAGTACAGAAGAGAGATATTTGGGAACCATCAGACCATATTTTGATCACATATGTTTGTTACTCACCCAACATACGTAAATGCTGTTTGTTTCAATCTTCCTGGTAATACTTGGGAAGTGAAAAGTTCACTCAATCTCTGAGAAATCAACAAAGTGATATTTGTGAAAAGACAAGGCTCAACACCGCAAAACCACTACATACACACTTCACATGTGGGCATGTACAAGTTTTAAATACCTCTAACGAGGTGTATCCGCTCATACCACTTACCCTAACTTTAGTTCTGGGTATCTACGAACAGATCAGGGAGGCACTCCCCTCTAGTTACACACTTTTGAAAAAGTAAAGTTTAAGGGGAAAACATCTTGCATCTTATAAATCAGATGTATTGTAGGCTGAGCTTGAGTGTGAACGCGTATTGTTTTTAAAAACCTTAAAACATTTACTATTTAGGGTTCAAATAGTCAAGAATTCATGGGGTCACCATATTGCAACTTTTACCTGGTCGTCTTTATGTGCATTGAAGTCAAAATGTCTGTACCATGTATTGGAAGGAGGTTTCCTCTAACAGACCTCTCACACTCATACCAAATTATAAGTAGGGGTGGATATAATTTATGTAATTTGCTGTAGCACGATTACATGGAATTACTGCAAAAATGACACAGTATAATGTGGAATTACACAAGAAGAGTAACCCAGCATCAGGCGCTGTTTTCTTAGTGCAAAAATGCACCCTTGCATCCAAAATGGATCAGGCGCTAAATAATAAATACACAGTCCTACTCATGATAGGCAGGAGGAGCGTCTTCTCACTTTTTTTTTTTACTAAAGAAGTCTTGAAAGTCTTTATAATGTCTAGCATAGTTCCTTCCTCAGACTTATCCTTTGTCTGTGATGATTGTACTGACTTCTGAAGGGCAAAGCATGATAAAGTCCGAGTCTGTTCCATAATCGTAGACCCAAATCAATGTTTGTTTGCATTGAGAAAAATAACATTTAATGGAAGGAGTCACCCAATTAATTTGAGGATTATGTATCCTTAACCAGGTTACAACAACCAGATAGCGAAGGACAGTGCATTTATGTGTTCAAACTTTATTTGTTTCATATCACCCATTTGGGTTCCCATAAAGCAATGAGCAGTCTCTCTAGGAACGTCTTCTTTTTGCCATAGTAGGAATCTGCACTTTTTAATGACAGGCAGAATCCATGAAATGTCCCAAGGCCCCAGAATCAACTAACGACTGTGAAAGGAGCTCAAGGTTTGGTTAATACTTGTAGATGGAAATAAATGTTATTTTTAATGGCCACTTCAGTGAATACTCTGCTCCTTTTTCTTTTCAATCCGGTCCGTCCCGGAATTTAGGAACCACATATACACATAACCTTGCTGTATGAAAACAAACTATTATTTGGGGTGGGCGACTTCCTACCTCACACAATATTAACACTTATTTTCAGGGTTTACCTTTAAAGTCACTAAATTAACTTGAGCTGAAGCTCCTGTAAGCTATGGCAAGGAGCATCCAGGCTTAATATGAAGCTATGTGTCAAATATATAAGCAGTACAAAGCATGGGTAAAGTAAAAACACCAAACAATAAAAATCTCAAACCAAATTAGACAAATAGAGCACAATGTAATAAACAAAATGACAGCAAAACGACAAAAATACAAAAAAGGGAACCAGAGATATGAGATTTTAAAATAAGAGGTGAAAATAGCACCATTGGTAATCAATAGTCAAGCTAGGCTGATCAGGATACAGTCTGGTTGGATACACCAAGTGGATTGGTCCTGTTGACAGGCTGGAAGTAAAAAACGTTTGATAAAGTTTCTAAGGCCCACTTCAGAAAGGAACCTTGTCACTATCTTCAAGAAAACAATTGACATTTCTTCTACATCTCAATGCAGAATCAGACTATGACACTTTTTGAGAAGAAAAGTCCTCACTGTTTTGGACACCACTGAAAATATAGCCACCCAGTAAAATAGTAAGGCAGGTACCTGAAACAGGTTGATCCCACTAGCAATCTGGACATTTCCAACAGAAAATATTCTAAGTCCCAATGCTGAATGGAACTTTGATGTTTTTTCAAAGGTCTTGAGGTCTCTACACAGACTAAGCTGAAATTCAATCCGACAGAGTGGAACTGTCAGTCTTATACTTTTATTTACAGGTCTAGCTGAAGCTATAGAAGACATGTTTACAAAGTTTGTTCTGGTGCCTAAACAACTACAGGAGTATACTTCTAAAACCCCAAGGACTTCAAGGGAAAATATTTAGAGGCTCTCAGGGTATCAGGCAGAGGACTACAGGAAAGTTCAGTTCAGGTCCGATTGCCGCCGGTCAGCTGGGTACTTCAGAGAAAAGACCTCATGCAGTTAGTTTTATCCCTATTGACACACAGGAGGTCAGCCAACTGTCCCATGGAGTTCACGTCTTTGTCCTGGTACTAGAGGTAGCAGTTGAGTCCTTCAGGGCTCCTCTCAGGTCACAGACAGGAGGTCCAGTCCTCATCTATCTTCTGCAGTCCAGAAAGTGTTTGAGGAGGGAAAATTGGAGTACAACATTTATGGTTGGTAATAGCTAGTGGGTGAGGTTGACTCCTGGGCACTCCCTAGTTCCCAGGCTCTTGCCTACCTACCTTTTTATTAGTTTATGTTTGCCCCACTGCACACAGTCCCACAATGCAATGTGTCTGGGCAATTCCAAGGTGGCCAACATCTTCAGCCACACTAAAAGTGGTCTCTGAGAGCTGGGGGTGTTTAGGGAAGTATACTACAGAAATTACTTGTGTCGTTCCACATCTAACACTAAACTCAAGTTTGAAGCAGGCCCTGGACCCATAACAAAAAATTAGACCAGAGTGTGGTAAGACCAAGCGGAGTCCTTCATCAATCAAACACAGGATACACAAGAATTGTGATCTGGTACTGTTTGATCCTTTTCAAGGGTGCAAAAACATGTGCTTCATACAGTCTTTTCTGGAAGGATTTGACACAGTTATGCCAACAGGAGGGGCACTACCCTGAATGTTCAACTGAACTCAGTGGAGTCCTCACTGCCCATTCAGGTAGACCTGCCAATCAAAGTGGTCTATTGTGCGTCTCCTGGAAGGAATATCATACCTCACTAAAAACTAAGTAAAAGCTGCTGGACAGCCAATGCAAATTAGCCTCCAGGAGCTTCAGCAAGGTAAAAGCAACTTTATAAAACCTACTTTTCCTAAATATGTATTAAAATATAGCTTCCCCATTAAACTAGGGTTTTAATAAATATTAGAAATAGCCCTTGAATGACTTTTGCAGTTGTCCCTGTGAAAAGTCACAGATTAAAGTTTATAATCTAGACTTTGCCTTATCTAGGACAGTTACAGCATTGCCAGTGTCACTTTTAGGGTCTAGTTACTGGAGGACCATGCCAACTTTATTTTCACATATGTCCCACTTTTAAATATCAGGCACCCTGCTATGTGGGTGGCAAGGTTTTTTTAAGGGTGACTTATTAATATTTAAAAGCAGGATTTCCCGCTTGTCAAAAAGGGTTGTTTTATCAGGTTTGCCAGCATGTTTGTAGGCTGCATGTGCATTAGAGCCCAGAAGCTATGTTTTACAGGACAACCCTGTGGATGGCACCATACGTGATGCAGTCCACAGGTGGCATTTAACTTCTAGGCCATGAGTGTATTTTCTACACAATATACTAGGTACTTATTGGGAAGTTAAATATGGCAATCAGGGGTAGGCCAATTTACCTAAGTTTAAAGGAAGAGCATAGGCACTTTGGGCCACATGTACAACCATTTTTTTGCATGCGCAAACGGGTTTGCGACCCGTTTGTGCATTAAAAAAACAAATGGCCCATGTACTAACCTTATTTAGTGACTCGCAAATGATTTGGGACTCACTATATCGGATTAGCGACTCGCTACTAAGAAGGAGTGTTCCAAGGGCGTCCCTTCCTAATAGCGATTCGGAACCCTATGAAAAACGGGTTGGTAAAGCACTCGCAGATGTGAAGAGGTCCCCAGGGGACCTCTTTCCCTTTGTGAATGCAGTGGAAAATATTTTTTAGGGCAGGCAGTGGTCACAGGGACCATTACCTGCCCTTAAAAAATGAAACAACAACGTTTCATTTTTCTTTTTTTAAATGCATCCTGTTTTCCTATTTCAGGCCAATGGGAAAGCATGTCCATAGTAACTAGAACATACTTGGAGCTACTTCAAATGTTTATGGGGCCAATGATATCTAAGGCAATATCCTCCCAAACTCCAGCAGGAAGATCCCTGCAAATCGTGGGTAAAGTTCAGACTTTTAAGCCCTTGTCCCTCAAACTGCATTCACGGCAATCATGTACAATTCTCCCAATTGAGTTATCCATCCCTGGCCACCAATAAATACATCTGAGGCGCTCTAATGCCCTAATGGCAATCTTGTGCAAGGTCTATTAATCGTTCTCCACTACTTTCCAAAAATCATCACCAGACAAGGCATTCTTAATCATCTCTTTCACTACTTCATCCATTTCCACCTCTGGTCCCCACAGTTCTTCAGACACACATCCACCAGTTACACTGCAGACTTTGATAACATCATCTTTCCACCAATTACCTACATCCTCATCACTCGCATTAGTTGCTAATCTGGAAAGACAATCTGCCACCTCATTATCAACTCCAGGCAAATAGGACACCCTAAACTGATAGTCCGGCAAGGCAACCAACCACTTACAAATCCTGGTGGAAATGCAGTCCAAACCTTTTTTTACAAAAACATCTTGTAGGGAATTGTGATCGGTATACATTGTAAACCTCACACCCCACAAAAACTGCCTGAACGTGCAAATAGCGCAATATACAGAAAGGGCTTCTCTTTCGATAGTGAATACGCTCCTCAGGACCCCTCAATGCCATGGAAGCCAATATGATGGTAAATTCATGCTCACCATGTCTCTGCTTCAACATAGCTCCTAGCCCTTTCTCACTGGCATCCGTGTACAACACACACGGTAAGCCTGGTAATGAAGCTGTTCAAGAAATGAGCTGACGCCAGTGGGCTTTTGAGATCTTCAAACTACTTGTCACACTCCTCTGACCACTCAAAACGCACACCTTTTTTGAGAAGATCTCTTATTGCAGATGAACGGCTTGCCAAGTTGGGAACAAATCTAGAATAAAATTCCACCATCCCTAAAAAGGTTTGCACCTCTTCTTTCTTGGATGGTCGGGATGATTCCAAAATAGTATGTACCAACTCAGGCTTGGGCTTGACCCCGTCACCCGAGATGATATGACCTAAATATGTAATTTGTGCTAAACCAAACTTGCATTTGTCTAATTTCAAAATCATGTGACTATGCACAAAATTATTCAAAACTCCTTTAACCTTCTAAACATGATCTACTATGTTGTCCCCAAAAATCAACACATCATCTTGAAAGAACTTGACTCCATCCAACCCCTTCAACAAATCGGACATCAGTCTCTGAAAAAGGGATGCCGCAGAACATAGTCCAAAAGGCATACGATTAAAATGGAATACGCCAAAAGGCGTAATAAACGCTGTGCAATTGTCACGATTAAGCCAGGGAGTAGTGAGAAAGTAATGGACTACATCTCCCAGAATGCCTGAAGTCTTGTCCTACTTTCCTTTCAACTCTCTTTTGCCTATCTAAACCTGCTCCTCCCTTTCACTGGTGTTTGTCACCTGAAGACTTCCTGGATTTTCCCTCGCTGAGTTCTTGTTTGTACATCTCCAGGGTTTAAGGGTTGTTTGTTCGGGACTATTTGAGCTGCGCTGGAGCGCTTTTGTGCAGAAAAGCATTTTTCTTGGAGTCTCGAGAATGGATGTAGCGCTGGTGCGCTTTTGAGGCTGTGCTTTGCGACGATAAACACGGATTACACAGAACATTATTTTTTTTTGTCTGCCTTGGAGCATTTACGATTGGAAAGGACTTGATTTATTTTTATAATTTAGACACGTTAATTGGAGTTGAAAAAACGTTCCCTTTGAACTTGCTGTTCCTGAAGAAAGAAGCGGCGCAGGGTTGCATGTGTGGAACTTTGGAGTCACCTGTAAACGTGATCATTCATATGGGCAGCTAAGTACTTTTATTTGACCTTACTAAAGTGGAAACTATTTCGGAAAGGTCAAGCTGTTAAATACCTGGATGATTTATGGACTGAAGAACTTGTAAAAAACCCTTTCATTTCTTTTCTTTATTTTTTTTATTTTTGAACTGTTTTGCTTGGAGCTAGTGGCGCAGTATTATATGTAAGTGTGCAGTTGGGTGTGTCCTCTTTTATTGATACCTACTTTATTAGAGTAGGGAGGGGTTCACTTACTGGTTGTTTGTTTATTCACCTGCAGGTATTCAGGGGTACCAAGGCGAGTGAAGACTGCTATCCTCCCTTCCTTCGAATCTTCTTGATTTATTGCACCACGTTTTTGTTTCCTTTGTCCATTTTTTACCCTTTCCCCGGCTGTGGTATCTATCTGTGGAGTTCTATGACTTGACTCACAGGTGTTGACAGAGTAGGGGGACTGGTAATTCAGCATCGCTCCTGTTGTACCCGGCATAGAGGTTAGTGAACCTTCATTTGTGATAGAGTGACAAGCCCACGCTGATTTACAACCTGAGCGATGGATACAAACGCAGTACTTACTTCATTACGGGAAACCATGACAGCCCTGAAACTAGAAGTAGACTCAGTCAGAGAGGAGAACCATGAGATGAGGAATGAGATGGGGGTCATGCGGAATGAGATTGCTGGCTTGTTACGCACGGGTCCCACTAGTACTAGAGGGCAACCATATATCAGGAGTTGGACCCTACCTCCTCCCTCTTCTTCTGTTTGTTCTACTGCACCAGAAGGAGCAGTGGGTACATCCCTGGTCCAATTAATACAGCCTCATACTCTGCCATTAGCACCTCCTGAGAGATTTCTAGGGGATCCTAAGAAATTCTGTATTTTTGTAGGACAGTGTAAATTACACTTTATGTGTAAACCTGCTGTCTTCCACGATGATCACACAAAAACGGCATTTATGATGTCGTACCTAGGGGGGAATGCGGCTAGTTGGTCATTTATGTTGATAGAGAGAAATGATCCTGTTCTAAGTGATTTCACAGCGTTTTGCGTTGAAATGAGCAAACTGTTTGATAGGAAAGCCCATTTACTCTCTTTAGACAGAGAACTAATCACCTTACGACAAGGCTCCCTGGATTTGTTAACGTATATTACCAACTTTAATAGGTTGGTAGTTGAAACAGACTGGCCTATTGAGAAGAGAGTCTCCTTGTATTACCAAGGGTTGAGAGGCGAATTGAAAGACGTCCTGGCTCAAGTGGTTCATATGCCTACAACCTGCGAGGAGTTAATAGACCTTACTGTTCAGCTGGATCATCGCCTACAAGAACGGAGAGGAGATAAACAGCGTTATGATGGCAAATTCTTTTTTCCTAAACCGAAACCTGTGGTCTTAGAGTCGCCTCAATCTAGTGATGGAAGTGAACCCATGCAGATAAGTGGGGTACGTGGACTGTTAAGTATGGAAGAACGAAACAGACGGTGTTTACAACAGTTGTGCATGTACTGTGGGAAGTCAGGCCACTTTATTAGGGATTGTAAGACCAAGACCAATGCTAGGTATAAAGATGGGAAGGACTTAAGTAAGGTGTTGGTGGTGGAAAGTCAGCTGGAGCTGTCGGGAAACGAGGAAGCTCAGACAAGATGGAGACCCCTTGTTTGAGTGTTTATGATAAAGAGGTCTTTCCTGCTTTGGCGAATGCGATTCAAAACACTGCACCCCACATGAACGTTTGTGTAACTTTGGAATGGGCAGTTGTTGATCCTGTGCTTGTTCACGCATTATTGGATTCGGGAGCTACTGGTAATTTTATGGATCGTAAATATGCCCAAAGCATCGGGGTACCATGTATTCAGAAGGCTGTACCTGAACCTGTGAAGGCTGTAGACGGAACCGATTTGACGTCAGGCCCTGTGACTTTTCATACCCTGCAAATATTGATGAGAACAGGATCAACTCATTGCGAATATATTCAATTCGATCTCATAGATGCTCCTACTTTCCAGCTTATCTTGGGTATGCCATGGCTTACGCTGCATGACCCATTAGTCAAATGGGCAGCTCGTACCATCGATCTGAATTCAACGTTTTGTGTGGAACATTGTAGCCAAGCCTTACTGAAGAAAAAGGACCAGGAAGATAGTCCGGCAAAAATACTGGCCAGTGCTTGTTGTACTCCCAGTGTTTGTGTTACTTCCACCGTGCCTGAGGAATATCAACAGTACCGGACTGTGTTTTGTGAACAAGAAGCCAGTCGGCTACCGCCGCATCGGGATTATGATTGCGTGATAGAGATTGAACCTGGTTCCAGCATCCCTTGCAGTAGGATATACGCACTGACAGAGACTGAGAACACCTATCTACAGCAATATCTGGAGAAGATGTTAAAGACAGGGTTTATTTGACCTTCATCCTCCCCTGCTTCCTCGCCTTTGTTTTTCATTCCGAAACGTGAGGGTGGATTGAGAACGTGCATCGATTATCGAGCCATAAATAGGGTGACCAGGAAGAACAGGTACCCTTTACCTTTGATCCCGGTCTTATTAGACCAGTTAAAAGGAGCTACGATATTCACCAAGTTGGATCTTAGAGGCGCATACCATCTCGTTCGGGTAAGAAAAGGGGACGAATGGAAGACTGCGTTCCGCACAAAATTTGGGCTATTCGAGTATCTTGTAATGCCATTCGGTCTCTGTAACGCCCCTGCCGCCTTCCAATATTTTATGGATGATGTATTGCGTGGGCTATTGGATGTCTCCTGTATAGTCTATATAGACAACATCCTTATATATTCCAAATCCTTGAGTGAACATCATGTCCATGTACGGGCGGTACTGGAACGGTTACAACAACATGCATTATATGCCAAGATGGAGAAATGCCTGTTCCATACCCCGAGGTTGAATTCCTAGGGTATGTCATCGGTCCCCTTGGATTGTGTATGGATCAGAAGAAAGTTCAAGCTATTGTGGAATGGGAATCCCCTTTATGTGTAAAGGCTCTTCAGAGTTTCCTTGGATTCGCAAATTTCTATAGGAGATTCATCCAGGGTTTCTCCAACATCATCCAGCCATTGACACTTTTGCTGAGAAAAGGTGTTACTTTCCGATGGAATGAACTAGCAGAACAAGCGTTCCAAACGTTGAAAGCAAAATTTATGAGTGCTCCTATCTTACGTCATCCGGATGCAAGTCAACCGTTTTTGATGGAAACTGATGCCTCATATCATGCTGTGGGTGGGATTCTGTCTCAAAGACATCCTGACATGGGACAACTCCACCCTCTAGCCTTCTTTTCTCGGAAACTGACCACCAGCGAAGCCAATTATAGCATAACAGACAAGGAGCTATTGGCTATAAATAAAGGATGTGAGGAATGGAGACATCATTTACTGGGGGCTCGACATACCGTGGAGATTTATACAGATCACATAAATCTTCTCTTCCTGAAAAGCGCCAGAGCATTGACACCACGACAACTAAGGTGGTCTCTGTTTTTTGCAGGCTATGATTTCCTGATTAAATATCGACCAGGGCCTCAAAATGGCAATGCTGACGCCCTATCTCGGAATCCTTACTATACCGTGAAGGAACCCACTAGTCTTCAAGAGCCTCCCCCTATACTGCAAGAGTCATCATTTCAGAAAGATCAGGTGGCAGTTATTTCGAGTACCGATTTTCTGGAAGCAGTGCAGACACAATTGGAAACGCAGGACACCAATGCTTGGATCGCTTTGAATCCCACTCATCATTCAAGCAAGGACAAACTATTGTTTTATGATAAACGACTTTATGTGCCAAAAGGGCCTTTACAACAGCAGGTTCTTGAATGGACTCATGATTCTGTCCTAGGTGGGCATTTGGGACAGCAGAAGACTTTACAAACTGCATCGAGATATTTTTGGTGGGACTCTATGAGAAAAGACACTGAACAGTATGTATCAGAATGTTCCGTTTGTACTCAAGCCACGACTTCACATCAAAGGCCAAGTGGGTTACTCAGGCCTATACCTACTCCTCCTGCTCCTTGGCATACCATCTCTATGGACTTCATAGTCGAAATGCCTCTCAGCCTTGGTAATACAACCATTCTAGTGGTGGTGGACCATCTAACTAAGATGGGTCATTTTATAGCTTTACCTAAACTCCCCTCCTCTTGTGAATTGGCTAGGGTGGTGTTACAAAATATAGTGAGATTACATGGCCTCCCTTCTATCGTTATCACAGATAGAGGGTCTCAATTTACGTCTAGATTTTGGAAGGCCTTGTGTGCCATCTTGAAAATAGACGCTAGACTCTCTACCAGCTACCATCCACAGACAGATGGGAAGACAGAGAGGTTAAACCAAACCTTAGAGCAATACCTGAGATGCTTCACACTTCAACATGGTGAGGAATGGAGAACATTACTATGGACTGCAGAGTTCGCATATAACAACGCTGAGCATTCGTCCTTAGGTTGTTCCCCATTTTTCTGCATCAACGGTTACCATCCCAACATGTTGCCATTAGAACTGCCAGGTACATCGGTTAATCCTACGATACAAGAACATCATGTACACTTGAAACAAGTCTTTGTGGAAGCCAAAGCACACTTGGAAGCAGCCAGGGCAAGGGATAAAGCTAATGCTGATAGGAAGAGGATTCAAGAGCCTCTTTACCAGTTGGGAGACAGGGTTTGGTTGTGTACTAAACATTTGAGGATTAAGGGTAATACACGTCTTCAGCCCAAATTCGTAGGTCCCTATCCCATTGTTCGGATCAACAACCCTGTAGCTATGGAGTTGAAAGTTCCCTCCCTATGGCGTATACATCCAGTGTTCCATGTTTCCCTTCTCAAACCATGCCTCCCTGGGTCTAGAGTGCCTGTGAGACCGGTCTCTATAGATGTGGATGGTGAGGATGAGTATGAAGTTGAGGCTATACTGGATTCTAGGAGAACGAGAGGTGGAGTGCAGTATCTCGTGGGGTGGAAGGGGTATGGCCTCGAGGAAGGCACATGGGAACCCAAGTGTAACTTACATTGTCCGCGTCTCCTACGACGATTTCACACCTTGTATCCTCGTAAGCCTGGTGGTCCGCCGAGACGTCGGACGTAGTGAGGGGGTTCTGTCACGATTAAGCCAGGGAGTAGTGAGAAAGTAATGGACTACATCTCCCAGAATGCCTGAAGTCTTGTCCTACTTTCCTTTCAACTCTCTTTTGCCTATCTAAACCTGCTCCTCCCTTTCACTGGTGCTTGTCACCTGAAGACTTCCTGGATTTTCCCTCGCTGAGTTCTTGTTTGTACATCTCCAGCGTTTAAGGGTTGTTTGTTCGGGACTATTTGAGCTGCGCTGGAGCGCTTTTGTGCAGAAAAGCATTTTTCTTGGAGTCTCGAGAATGGATGTAGCGCTGGTGCGCTTTTGAGGCTGTGCTTTGCGAAGATAAACACGGATTACACAGAACATTATTTTTTTTTGTCTGCCTTGGAGCATTTACGATTGGAAAGGACTTGATTTATTTTTATAATTTAGACACGTTAATTGGAGTTGAAAAAACGTTCCCTTTGAACTTGCTGTTCCTGAAGAAAGAAGCGGCGCAGGGTTGCATGTGTGGAACTTTGGAGTCACCTGTAAACGTGATCATTCATATGGGCAGCTAAGTACTTTTATTTGACCTTACTAAAGTGGAAACTATTTCGGAAAGGTCAAGCTGTTAAATACCTGGATGATTTATGGACTGAAGAACTTGTAAAAAACCCTTTCATTTCTTTTCTTTATTTTTTTTATTTTTGAACTGTTTTGCTTGGAGCTAGTGGCGCAGTATTATATGTAAGTGTGCAGTTGGGTGTGTCCTCTTTTATTGATACCTACTTTATTAGAGTAGGGAGGGGTTCACTTACTGGTTGTTTGTTTATTCACCTGCAGGTATTCAGGGGTACCAAGGCGAGTGAAGACTGCTATCCTCCCTTCCTTCGAATCTTCTTGATTTATTGCACCACGTTTTTGTTTCCTTTGTCCATTTTTTACCCTTTCCCCGGCTGTGGTATCTATCTGTGGAGTTCTATGACTTGACTCACAGGTGTTGACAGAGTAGGGGGACTGGTAATTCAGCATCGCTCCTGTTGTACCCGGCATAGAGGTTAGTGAACCTTCATTTGTGACAGCAATCTTTAGAGCAATTACTCAACTTGACCTGATGATAGGCCGACTTTAAATCCAGAGTGGTGAAATAGTTGGCATTTCCCACCAAATCGACCATTTCTTGAATATTAGGTAGAGGAAATCTATCCTCCATAACCGCTTTATTGGGAGGGCGCATATCCACACAGAGGCAAATCTGCCCAGAGCTCTTGGTGGCAATCAGCACAGGAGCTACCCAAACAGAAGCCTCAACAAGTTCGATAATTCCTTCACTTTCGAGCCTAGACATCTGATTGGGTACTGTGCTATTAAGTCTCAAGGGGATATTTCTAACTTTGCACATGACAGTAGTATCTCCATCTCTGAGCTTTATATGGGGCACGTAACCATTCACATACCCCACCTTGTCCGAAAAAACACTGGGAAATTCACAGCGTAGTTGTTTAGTTATGGTGTCATCCTTCTTGACCTCGACTGGGGGATCCCGATTAGGATCTAAAAAGATACCCAATAGCGTCTGATGCTGCCAACTCAAGATAGAGTTAACTCTCATGGGAACGTACAATTTCCCCTCAACCTGATTGCTGCGAAACAGGAAATCAGTCTCAAAATACCCCACCAACTCTATGGGTTTCCCACCATAGCAGTAAAGAGTAACATCAGGCACCTCAAGAGTGACCTTTCGCTTGAATGCTTTCTCAAAATCACTGTCAGATATGAGTGACAATTTAGCACCAGAGTCCATCATCATCTCCACATTTGTACCATTCACACGCATGATATCGGAAGGATGTGGGCAAGAAGCATTGCGTAAACCATTGACATTGACATCTGATAACTGTAAAACAATGTCATGCTCATATTCATCTACCATGTTAACTTTCTCTCTGCTGACACCAGGGGACTAACAACACTTGGCAAAGTGTCCCCTGTTACCGCAAATACGGCACACCACACCAACAGCAGGACATTCTTTAGAATTAGGCATGTGATTAGGGTTACCATGCCTATAACAACTCCCTTTGAACTTGGGTGACACATTGGATCTAATTTTTGTGGAGGCTACCACTCTGACTAGAGAGACTTTCCCGGTGGTTTCCTTCATGCTTTCATTCTTTGACTTTTGAAACTCACGTATACACTCCGTACAGTGTTCAACTTGTTTAGTGATAGTGAGAACCTCAGCTAGCGTGGGATCACCTTTTCCCCATAGTTCCTCCCTAACTTTATCACTCTTGCATTCCAACATGAATTGATCTCGTAATTCTCTCTTCCGTACTTTCCTCAAAATTGCACAGTGCAGCCAACTTCCTGAGAGCTGTGGCAAAATTCTCGACTGACTCACCATCATTTTGTCTCCTCTTACCAAGATAAAATCTTTGTAAAATTATAGAAACCTTAGGTAGATAGTATTTGTCCAATTTCTTTAAGGCTGTTCAAATTCACTCAAGCTATCGCCGTCACCATCACTTTCCCAAACTAACTCAGGCAAGTACTCAAACACCTCTTGACCTTCAGCACCTAAACAAGCATGTAATAGTGATATTTTTCTTTCAGAAGATAAATTTGGTCCTGTAACTTTAACATAGTTAAGAAATACTTCCTTTGACTTGGACCATAGTAAGGTTGATCACCTGGGGAAAAAAGAAAAAAATGTCGGGGGAGTAATGTGCTGCATGATACAAACTTCAGTTGAAATTAAACAGAGAACTTTGAAAGAAAAAAAACGTATTAACACAAAACAGAGTGGTAAACGACAGAAACACACCGATACCCAACATAAGGATCTATTAGGATGGTGGGCGGACTTTCGTCTGCCCGCCACCCTAGCGGTGCTGGGACCAGCCACCAGTGGTGCGACGGTCCAGCACCGGCAATTAGGATGCCACCGCCACAGTGGGGGTGACATCCCACATGCACAACATTGTGGTGGGTGGTGCTCACAGCACCGCCCGCCACAATGATGTGGATGCACCTTGTGCATTGGCATGCACAATATGACAGGCACAGCGCGGTGCCTGCCACCTTGTCCACGCCAATGTAAGGGGTACATGTGCACCCCAACACTCCGTGGGCCTGCAACAGGCCCCCACATGCAGTAACTGCATGCCATTGCCGCCATGGAAAAGCACATCCCCGCCTGCAATGTAATATGGATGGCGGTGTCTTGCAGACACCGCCACCATATTCGGCCCCTATTCCGCCTGGTCGACAAGTCAATGGACCAGAAAACCGTCTGCCAGGGTCCCCCACGCCACTGTAATATGGCGGGGTAGAAATGGTAGGTGGACGGGCGGGGAGAAATGTCAGGTGGATCGCCTCCGCCATACGGGCGGTGGTGATCCGCCCGCTATTGTAATAGACCCCATAGTATCCAGGTACACCAATACTCGATATAGTATGCGAAACCACCTAGAAGAAGATAATAAATAAAAGAGAAAAAAACAGAGGAACACAACAAAACAAGAAGTAACATTTCTGTGCAATACTTGTTTGTGTATCCTCTTGAGCTGCAATAAAGACTCAAAGTTCAATGAATAAATCGATGACAGGTGCCACTAGGAAAGTAATTAAGATTCTTCAGGATGTGCTGGAGAGATGTAGTGCTTTCAAATCAAAACTATTAAATAAAAATTGTCGTCCTCTTACAGTTTCAACGTAGATTAGAAAGAGTCACAGGGTGTCTGATATGATGCTGAGAACAGTCTTCTTTCAGTTAGGACAAAACAGAACTGGTGGGAGGGACCTCCTCCTGCAACAAAGTGTGGCAGTCCTCTTTCTATTTTGATGCGGCAGAGACTCCTGGAGGGATTACCACACATTCCGAAAGCTCATAGAAACACAGTCCAGTAGGAACCTCCTATGACGACAAGAGGCAGCTACGGACTACGGAAGGCCAAATGCGTACGTATAAAGGCGGTAGCCAGAGGCACGAGAAAGATGGCACGAGCAGCCTGGCAGCATGTAGCACGAGACGGAGCAGAGCTGTTAGCATGTAAGTAAAGGCTTGCGCAAAAGCGCAAGATAGTAAAAGTTTTGGAGACAACAGGGGGACAAGAGAAATGAAGAAAAAAAATTAAGTATAGAATGGTAGAAGAAATTAAGCCTCCTTAGTAGTAAAACATTTGAAGGAAGTCCGTAGGATGATGTGTGAGCGAAAACTTACTCACAATCAGTAGCAAAGGTGATGGAGGTTCCATAGAATAGTGTAGGCCACAGAAGAGCATTGGTAAGAAGAGTTAGTCATCGGCAGTGTGAATTCCTAGTCTTCAATAAATCCAGCCCAAGAAGAAAAGGCGCGAAGAAAGGTTTATTCCAACAAATATAAACTCCAGCCACCAACAGGGAGAGCACCCAGATAACTCTTGTTCTCCAATCTCATTTCAACTAAATTCATTCCACATAGAATTCTCTGCAGCAGCTGAGAATGTCATGGACATAGACAAAGGAAAGCAAAGTACAACAATATACAGATGTTAAGGAATAAATTACATTGCAGGATGTTACACTCTTGCATTCCAACACTTCGGTGGGTCAGCACTCCTTGCTGCTCAGGCTACTGGTGGCACTCTTCCTTCATGGCCCATTGATCATACACATAGTGCGAATGATAAAGCAAGGCCTACAACATGGCCAATCTCCTTGTGACTTGGTAGGATTAGAAGAAGAATCAGATGGTCATATGCCAGACACCATTGGCCAACACAGAGTGTAAATGAGTCTTATTAGGAGGCCAAGACGTTGGTTCAATGGCCGCCTTGCTAATGGTCTTCAAAGATGCAATGATGGCTTTTTTTAATATGCACAAACCCTCTAAATGAGATACCGGATTCAGCTTCATCCATGAGAGTTACTTCAAGTTTAGTGGTGAGCTACCAAGCACCTGGTTTGAGATACCTGCAAATCCCCTTCTCCTCAACAGACTCCCTTTCCACTCTATTCTACATTTGTAACATCCACCCCTGCAAAATTAGCCATTTGCAAGCAATCTTTAATCATCTTGTTTACACACTCCACAATTCCATTAGTTCTGAGAAAATAAATAGCTGTTCCATAATGAGTCACTGGCATTGCTCTCATAAAACCCTTCATTTTATCTGAGGTCAGTAACACCCCCTTTGTGGTATCTATAACATCTGGTATTACTTTATTCAGAAAACTCTCCTTTAGAAATTCAGTGAGTCCTGCATTGTTGGCGATAATTCACCAACACCAATATAATACTTCAATTTCTCCAAATTTGTAATTAGGACCAACAATATCCTGAGTGAACTTGAACCATGGATTAGATGGTACTTCTACTCTTGATACTGAGGGCTTCCTCACAACATTTGTATTATCACTAATGCCTCAACATAACCGTTTAATAGCTTCTTGTTCTTCTTGGAAATCCATACATGGCCACCAGAATTGTGATCTAATCTTGCTTTTGGTCAGCTTCCTTCCCAAGTGACCTTCATGGACAAGCTTTATAATGTTCTACCTCCTTGCTACCATTGGAAACATTTTCTTAACTTTCACCATCCATACTCAACTAATTTCTCACTTCCCAAGAAACGTTTAAATCGCATTATAGTTTGACGTACATACGCCAACCCATAAGAATGATCTTTAATTGACAAGATCTCCATCCTCCCAGATTCACAGATTGCACTAACATTATTTTAAATCCTCATTGACTAGAACTAGTACACCTTCTCCCATGCAGTTCTTTTTAGCAGAAAGATACATAATTATAAAGCGAAGTCTCTTTTGTCCAAATAACTGTTTGCAAATTCTCTGCATAGTTTGTAATAGGCCTTTGGAGGTAAAAACAAAGATTAGACCTGGTCAAACCATAAACGGTATCCCCCATCAAAAGAATTTAAAATGTTTCATGGCCCAAAAGCAAGCAAGAACCTCCCTTTTAAAAACGTAATTCCTTTCAGCACCTTTTAAGGTTCAAGAAGCAAAACCAACAATCTTTTCCTCGTCATCCACAATCTATACTAAGGTGGCACCGGCACCCTTTAATGTTAACATTAGTTGTAAGTATGATACTACTATTCACATTGAAGTTGCCCAAAATAATTACTTTAGAAATGTTCTGCTTGATGCACTATTATTCCATTTGCAAAAAAGTGGTTGCAATTTGTGCACCAACTTTTTTAAAATGGAATCAGATTTTTCAAACCCACATTTGTACTATTAGGATGGTGCGCTAATTAACAAATCGTATGGGGGTTGCAGAATGATACACCTAATAATTTTTATTTAGGTGGAGCGCAATCTGCGACCCCCAAAAATGACTGCAATCACTGGGAAGGTGGACTTCAAGGAACAGCAGATCATTTTCCCTGTGATCGGTTTCCAAATCTAAAAAGCATGATTTTTTTTATAGCAGCCCATGTTTCTTTAAGGAACCAGTGCTGCTTAAAAAAAAAGGTTTTCCATTTTGGAAAACTTGAGTGGGAGCAGTCAGTGGTCCAATATATAATGGTGCAGGCTATTTTTACAGTAAGTGCATGGGTTATAGGAGAAGAGTGTGGATGGGTCGATGTGAAATGCTCGTAATGTAAAAAGTATAGCCACATGTGTCATCTTTAGAGGGCCATTGAGCTCAGGTCCCGGTTGCGTAGGTTAAAGAGTTGTGCGGATGCTGGATCTTGGGTTCCCTGGAACTTGCAAAGTAGATTGGCTTATTTGTATTATAGTACATAACTATGCTCAGGTTCCTAACCCAGGTGCATAAGATTTGGGGTGGACAGAGCTCCTAAAGCTATATGATATAGTGATGATACCTGGTCTTACTTTAGTCAAATGAATGGCTACGTTTTCAATGAGTTTATCTTAATGAATTAGCGTCTAGTGTTCAACTGTTTGTAGACATTGGATGATGGTACCGGAGTCACGATTACCTCCTTTTGTAAGGTTTGGGAGCATATGAATATCATCAGCATAGCTGTAGAATGTAACGTTGATGGAGGTAATGAGGTCCTGGAGAGGGCTTAGGTAAATGTTAAAGAGCAGAGTAGTAATGGTAGAACATAGTAGGGAATCCACTATTGAAGAGAAAGTTGCTGAAGTACAGAGAGGAAGAAATATGATGTGAGATCTGACCACTCTTGATTCCTTTGTTGTCAGGTCTCTTAATCAATGTACGGTTATGCACAGTATCAAGTTAGAGGAAAGGTCTAGTAGCAGCAGAACAGCAACTCTATTTCTTTGATTTGTGATGGTGATGTTATCCCAGGTGTCTGTGAAGCTTCTGTGGCATGACCAGAATGCAATCTAGTTTGGTTATCAAAAAGGAGATTGTTGTGTGTGGTGTTCCCCCAGGCTGTGTACCTGCCCCAGTACTGTTCACTCTGTATGTGGAGCCACTAAAGGGTGTTGATGACGAAGGCATGTGTGGCTATGAATAAAT
The DNA here is from genome assembly GCF_964261635.1 of Lissotriton helveticus. Lineage (NCBI taxonomy): Eukaryota > Metazoa > Chordata > Amphibia > Caudata > Salamandridae > Lissotriton > Lissotriton helveticus. The sequence goes on along the minus strand of NC_136057.1, from coordinate 1,267,755,991 downwards.
ATGTGGATGACACAGAGATATACTTGAAAAGTTTGTTCAGCCAATATATTTTTATCTACAAAGGTGCCTCTTAAACCTACAAAAACAGAATGCCATTGAACTTACTCAACCTTAAATTTGAGAAATGTAATTCATTCTAATATGTCACAAATTAGAATCAAATGTCAACACAGACTGGTTTGCAGTATTACAAAATGATGCTTATGAGCCCTCTTTGACGCAGAGTCAAATCTTTGGACCTGTGGCTTGCCTAATTTGTCCATATCTCCACATATTTATAATATAGCAACCAAAGCTTCGGTGCACACCTTCAAGAAACACAAACCATTCCTGCAACACAGTGACATTCATAATACTGCCCAGGACTTGGTGATTAAGGGAACATTACTCTGTAGGGCACTTTAGCGTTCTCATTAAACCCTTTTAAAACCATTCTTCAATCAACAGTAAGGGTGGTATCTGGCACTATGAAGTGTAACCACATTTTCTTGTTTTGAGAGAACTGCACTGGGTCCTTCTTGAAGTCAGTTCAAATTAGCCTGCATCACAATCAAACAATGCACCTACAGTTACATGGACCACTCTTAACTTACTGCTTTATCTAAACTTTAATGGTGACAAGAAAAACTCCAGAATCCATCATAACCTAATCCTGGACAGTAACAAAAATCAGAACACAAAAAAGCAGTTAGTTAAGTCTTCTTTGCTTCAGCACCTTCTCTTGGAAGCGCATTCCCAGTCAACTTGAGATTTTTGGAGAACCTCATCCTGGTTCAAAAAAGATTGAAAACCCATCTGTTTAAATTATACTTGGACTGAACATAAGGATTATGGATTTTGCCCCCATTCGATGGCTAACTGTTTTTCTCTATACATATCCTTTCCCCTTTTCCCCTGAACTCTTCTGGCCCTCTCTCTCTCTCTTGAATCCCTGTGTTTTCCTTCACCCCCATATCCTTATTATGGTTTACTACTTCCTCTTGCTACCAACTTATCTCTACTCACCTCTTGCCTGGCCGGATGATTATTTTACTGTGTTAAATATAATGTCTATATTATTGCTAGAAAATCATTTCTGTTTCCTGAACAGATGCTTTGTTCCTCCTTGGTTGTTGAATTTTACAGTATGCTGATACTTCTTTTGGTTGTGGTACATCCATAAGAATGTAAATATAAAATTAATAGGTAAATAGACAAATTGATTGTTCCCTTCCATACATTTTGACATTTGGTTGGAACCTGGACTTTCTATGACCTTGCCAAAAAATGGGCTATTGTCTATTGGGTGATAACTATAAAAGTCTGTTGAGTGATAGCATTAGTTTATTAGCAAGGGTTTGATGTGGAAGGTCTTGAGATCCTTCAAAAACACTCCCAATGTCAAGGAGCAGTTGATGACAGCTCTGGCTGGGAAGACCTCGAGCTGTTACAGAGGATGATTAATGTCTTTAGAAAGAGGCAATAGGTGATTGGTGATAGGTAATTGGTTTTTACTCCTTGATTTTCAAGTTGAGGTAAGTTTCTGGGTCTTTTGATTTTAAGTTGAAGAGGCCTTCTTGACAATGACTTTATATGAAGTTGAATTAGTTTGAGTGAATTTTCTACCAGCATCCTTCCATTATTCTGTAACATCCTTTCATATTTTAAGTTAGGAGTAAACTAGTTAGGAGTAAATTAACCATTGTTTCAATTATGTTTTCAGGAGGAGGACTACTTTCACAGGATAATGTTGTCATGGATGGTTGTCAGCCAGAGGTGGAACTTCTTGTCTTGGCCATTATCAAAGGCCAGGTAGCCAAAAACAAGAAAACATCAACCATAACTATTATAGGTAAGTAGAAGGAAAGAAAAGAGATATAAATTAAAGGACAATATGCTACATGCCAACAAAGCAATCAGTGTAGTCAGTGAGCTATAGTTCAGATTACCCCCAGACATTCAAGTAATCAATTATCTTAGGTTTTCCCCAAATTATCAACCTATTAAAAGAACGGAAGCCCAGGCGATCAAACTCGAGTCAGGGAAAGAAGAAAACAATACATGGATCAATGGTGCATAACAGAAATCAATTAGCCATTCAGCCAAATGATTTATCCAGCTTAGAGGCTACAGGTGAGTGCAACTGTTTTGTACAATGAAAATCTATCAAAGAATCAAGGTGGGGGAGAAGGAAGACGTGATCCATTCAGCTTCCTTAGTATCTGTATCAAAAAATCAAGGGGAAGGGATCACTTGTCCTGCATACCAGGGTATGCAGGTTGCGTTCCGAATAGTCCCAATTAAAAAACCCTCATGCACGTGTAGGGTTGGTAGTTAGAGCGGTATATCTTGATTCTCCGCTACTGTTAACACGTGTGTGCATAATCATAGGGTTTAGTGGTTATGCATCCTCCAGCCGGAGGTTTACCCTTGGTTAAAAACAGTAGTAATCAGTGATGTGAAGGAGTGAACTGCAAGGTTAAAAATCTCGTACAGCCATAATAGTAGTATTTATTTAGTCTGGATTCGAGAAGATAAAATCTGAATTGTGTGATAGAGAGTGATTAGGACTCTCACACACCCGGTTTAGTGATTGTTAAAGGTCGACATGTTTCAGCCCTTGCAGCCTGGTTAGGTCAAGTGGGCTTTCATCAGGACCGAAGTGCAGGGTGTATAGAGACCTAGGGCGTCTCTGTGAGTGTAAAATAGGTATTGTATTTGGCTACCTATTATGGATGGTGAGGGAGGTAATGTATTAATCCTTCTCCCTGTCGGTCCCTACCTTCCTTGCGTGATGTGGTATTGTGCCTCATCGGGGTCCCAGTGGGTCAAGGAGGCCTACTGCGGTCTCGCGCATCACAACTTGTGCTGACTCTGCCACTCTGAGCCCGGGCTCAGAGTGGCAGAGTCCCTACAGGGAGAAGGATTAATACATTACCTCCCTCACCATCCATTATAGGTAGCCAAATACAATACCTATTTACACCCACAGAGAAAATCAATGTCATCAAGAGGTTCCGGCAAGATGGCGGCTGCTTAGGTGGACGGCAGCGACGCTAGCAGGCAGTGGTCCGGATATGTGTGACCCGTGCATGTAGTAGGCTCCGCCATGGTAGGAGTACTTATATTTTACCCCACCACCCAGGCTGAATGCTGCTCTTCCGCGAGTGCACTCGGCTTCAATATCGTGGAGCGGTCTCCTCCCTTGTCAGGCGCTGTATCGAGAGTTACCTGCGTCGCCTGGTTCGGCGGCTTACAGCCGAAGGTCTATCCATGGCACCAAAGATTGTGGTGAGGCATCCAAGACGGCTACGGCCGTAGCTGCACGCAAGATTCGGAGTGAGGTACTGCCCGCTGCCTCGGAGGGTTAGCTACCGCCATGGAATGCTCCGGTCCCGGCCTCTGCTGAGAGCTTCCCCGGATGTCCGCAGAGGCTGTGGCAGCCCGACCCGCCAAGGAGAGGAAAGGGCGGGGCGCTGGCTGCAGTTGTCACGAAGGGCAGGACGGGCCCTACGATGGTTGAATTGCTCCAGCAGAGAGGAAAGGAATCGTCAACAAGCGGGACTGCATCGGAGGCAGAACGGAGGGTGAAGACACCTGAAGGTGCGGGCAGTAGGTCCAAAAGACATAACCAAATAGAAAAAAACACTCCTATAGACCCTCTTTAACCTGAGAGAAGGCGGAAAGGTGAAGCACCGTTACCTTTATATATCTAGCTCCACCCAAAGTTTTGCAGGCTTCCCTCCCACCCGTCCCTCAACCAAGAAACCCACCCCCCATGCTATTCTTTGATAGACTACAATAATAATACATCCCCCCCTTCCCCCTCTCCCCCCTCTCTGCCATGTCATCAGTAAGATACATTATTTGTCCAGGGAGTCCAGGTACTCTTTTGCCTTGATTTCTGACGAAAAATAGCGTGTGGCTCCTTGGTGAATGATTTTCAACTATGCCGGGTTTACCAGATAGGCTTGGATCTTCTTATCCTGGAAAGGTTTCAGCATCTGCCTTAGCCTCCAACGCCTTTCTACCGTTACATGGCAGAAATCAGGTCTTACAAAAAATTAGACCCCCCCCCGCTTGACCTTCTGGCATCCAGCCTAGCCTTATCCGATATAGCCTGACGCAGCAAAAAATTTCCAAAGAAGACCAATATAGCGCGTGGCTTGTCCCCCTCCTTCACCGGCACTCTCTGTTTAAAAGGGATGTGATGCGCTCTTTGAATCTCAGGTGCCAGTTCCACTCGGAGAGTTCCAGAAACGCTTTCAGGAAAATATTGACTATATAGCTCCTGGTATCAGACCCCTCCAAACACTCCTGAACTCCCAGGACTCTTAAGTTGTTTCGTCTTTGTCTGTTTTCAGACTCTTCTAACTTCCATTGCATGTCTTTAATCTGGGCATCATGGGCCCCAACCAGGGTTACCGCATTAGCTGCATCGGCTTCTACCACCATCATTCTTTCCTCCAGAGTTACCACTCTTTCACCCATATTAGAGAATGCTTTTGATAGCTTCCTTACTAACCCTTGCATCTTTCTCATCCCTGCCTGTGTTTTCCGACTATCTTGACGTGCCTCCTCCCTATGGGCAAGGATAGCCTGGTGAATAGTCTCTAAGGTAGGGGAGGGGTCAGGTATCGGTCCACGAGATGTTTTTCCAGATGATCCTGAGAGTGGAGTATTTGCCGAGTAGTCCCATGAGAAATCTTTCCTTCCTCTATTCTCCTTTTGCCCCAGTGACTATTTAGCTGTTAAAGGATGGTCTTCTCCACTGTCTTCTAAGTCTGACTCCAGGCTACTAGCCCCGTGTGATGTACTCAGTGCGTCATCTGACCACTCTACTTCTTCTGACACAGAGAAGAAGCAGTCGCTGGACTCCTTCTCGACCTCCAAGTTATTTTTATCTTCCAAGTGCTATACCCATTACATGGGTATAGCACTTATATTTTGGATCCCATTCTGGTTAGTATCGTCTTGAATCACTAAGGGCACCGTGGGGCCAGGTATTTGCACATTCTCCAATCTGTCTCCGTTGCCCTTATTGCCAGTATCATCTTTTTTACCAGGGCCATCAGTGAAGGTAATGGGTGCATTACTCAATTCTACATTAGCCACAGTACTCTGTTCCTGTAATGCTGACCCACTGTTATTCCCACCAGCTGCTGCAGACAGTCCCACATCTCCTGGGCTACCTGCCAGCTGGGTGTCTTGAGTAATGTCCATTGTTGGCTCAGAGCTCCCCAGACTCACCACCTTGGCTCCATTTCCACTCCTCAACTCAGTTTCAGAGTGTAGCGATCATCACATGCACAGACCTAGGTCTGAGCTCCCTGAGGGGGGGATAGGCCGATAGAAGCTGGGGATGGGTAGGGGGGCAAGGGATCACGGAGGGGAAAGGGTGGGCGAGAAGGGGGTGGTGCTGGGGGGTCACGGGGTATGTAGGGGTTAATGGGTGGGGGCAAAAAAAAGAAAATGTAATTTGTTTCTGGTGCATCCTTGTTATTGGTTAAGGAATTTTAGGACACAGAATGATGATGAGGAAACTTAGGATATGTACACTGAGTATAGGGGGGTTGAATGATTGGCATAAAAGGCAGAGATTAGGGCATTGTGTTGGGTTGAATCAATTAGATATTATATGTATACAGGAAACCCACCTGCCCTGGTCCAAGAAACATTTGCTAAACGTTAAGAGCTTTGAGTTACTGGTATGCTCTACGCAGACATCCACTATCAGGGGGGTGGCAATCTTAGCTAGATCTAATTTGGGTGGCTGCAAGCGTTCTCTAGCTGATACTCTGGGTAGGTGGGCAGTGGTTGAATTGAAGATAGGGATAACATTATGTACAATTTACGGCTCTAATCAGGATGAACCGGAGCTATTTGACAACCTAGAATTAGAGTTATTGAACTGGCCATATCCTCTTATAGTATGCGGTGATTTTAATATCTCAACAGATCTTACGAGGGGTAACAACAGAGCAACGTATACTGGACGGAAGCCTAAGGTCTTTAAAGCCTTGTCTGCTTTAATCAGTTCACACAGCCTGCTGGATGTCTGGGGGTATAAGGAACCGCATAATCCGGGTTTTACCTATTTTTCTTGTCCCTTTAAAAAATATACCAAATTTCCTTATATCATCCACAGAGGCGGGTAGGATTGGTATTGCTAAAATGCCAAAGCTAATCTCTGATCCTAGCCCCTTGATTTTAACCTACAAGAGCCATTAGGTTATTAATCCCCCGTCTAGATGGACGTTTGAGAGGAGACTGTTAGCTGATTCGGAATTTGTGGACCATCTCAAAAGTTGGGCACAAAGTTTTTTCGACATGAATAGGTATAGTGCCCCCCAAAATTGTGTGTGGGACTCCTTTAAGGCAGCATTGTGAGGAGAGATAATTAGTTTTTCCGCTAGTCAGAGGAAAAAAGTTCGACAGATGCATGAGCTGCTGACGACACAGTTAGTTCAGGCAGAGGAGCAACATGTGAAAGATATTATGGGAGGAAAAGAGGCTAATGAGAGTTGGTGTAAGATTTTGGCTCTTAAGGCGGAAATTCCCAAGTCTGCTGCCTAGAAAAGTGCTGACGATTATCAGACACATAAAGGAAGAATGTATGAGATGGGGGAATAGGCAGGAAAACTGCTAGCATTAAGGATCAGACAAGGCTCTAGTAGAAATATTGTAGATAAAATACAGCTCGCCAATCAGGAGTATACGGAGCCAGAAGATATTAGAAGGGTGTTTAAGGGCTTCTATCAAAAGTTATATCAGGAAGAGCATAGGGAAGAGGGTACTAGTCTAGCTTTTGAAGATCTGGGCGACCCTTTGGATGATCAGGGGAAAGCTATATTAGATAAGGATCTGGAGGTGGATGAAGTTCTGGGTGCTATGAATGACTTAGCGGCAGGCAAGGCTACAGGGCCGGATAATATCCCATTAGAAGTATATAAATGCCTACAGGCAGTGATAGCGCCTGTACTGCTGGACTTATTTAGGGGTATAATATGTTCGGGAGAAATCCCATACTCCTGGAAGGAGACGAACATAGTTTTTTCCCATAAGAAGGGTAAGGCTAAGGAGAATCCTGGCTCATACCGCCCAATATCCCTCATGAATGCAGACACCAAAATATACACAAAGGTTCTAGCAATTAGGCTGGGAGGGGTCATTGGCCGTCTGGTATCCCCGTGGCAGCATGGTTTTATCCCTGGTCGACGAACAACGGACCATATAAGACGGGCTATTACGCTTTTTGATGCGCAAGCTGTCGCGGGGGCGGGATTGCCATGATCCTTCACGACACTGAAAAGGCCATCGATCGTTTTACATGGATGTATTTGTGGGGGATATTGGAGCGGAGGGGCTTTGACACTAAAATAATAAAGGCAATCAAAGCAATGTATGTTGATCTTTTCGCTAGGATTCAGCTAATTGGGTCGGACAAAATATACATATCCCGGGGGATTCGTCAGGGGTGCCCCTGCTCGCCAATTCTATTCGCTCTCTACATAGATCCTTTAATATGGAAGATATTGGGGCACGAGGATATCAAACCAGTGGTATGTAATGGATTTGAAACCAAGTTACTGGCATAGGCTGATGACTTGGCAATTACAACCACCGATCCGGACAAGGCTATGTCGGTTCTGAGCATAATAACTAAGGAGTTTGGTCAAAGCTCAGGGTACTTTCTTAATGAACAGAAGACACAAATAATTTGTTCAAGTAATATTATAAAACGTGATGGAAGATATACGGACTCAGCAATATACCTTGGGGTAAGGATTAGTCCTTCAATGGAAACTATAATCAAAGAAAACTTTGAGTCACTTCTCGTCTCAATGTCAATGGAGTTGAAAAGGATAGATTCCATTCACTTATCCCTAATTGGTAGGGTAAATGTATTAAAGATGACCATGCTCCCGAAAGTATTGTATCTCTTTCGCTCAATTCCGCTTATGGTGGGGTAAAGCGTGGTGAAATCTATTGAGTCTGTTTTTAGTAAATTTATATGGCACTAAGAAGATCTCTTAAGTATCTGTCTCTACCCCAAGAATTAGGAGGACTAGGGGCTCCTAATATCCGGTTTTATCTGTTGGCATGTCTTTTTAGCCAGATGGCGATACTTCTGGATAGTGCCACAAATAGGTTGAATAGTGTATCTTGGAACGCATATCCCCCATCCATCGTTGAACTGCTGCTAGGGAAAGAAGCTGTGGTGCTCTTACTGCGCAAAACTGATTGACGATACTATAAAAAAAAAAGATATAAGATACTGGATAGTGTGTGGAGGGTCCGGAAGGCGGTTCAGAAAATTCTGGGAATCCCAAAGTATAACTACTATACACCTCTCTGGAACTCAAATCTCTTTCCGCAGTTGAGCATTGATGGATGGTGGATATCATGGGAATCTCAAGGGATTAGAAGAATAGGGGATCTTTGGGACGGAACCGCCCTTATGAGCTTTGTAGAGGTATAGCAGAAATATGGAATTACGCTGAATCAAAGCTTTAAATGTATACAAATATTTCAAACCCTAATAACTATTAGGCCCCGGATCACTCCAGGAGGTAAAAATAATATCTTTGAGTATATCTTGGCTGGGGGCACTAAGATCGGCATGATTTATAGAGGCTTGATCACTACGCTACAGGAGGATATGGAGAAGGTTGAGACTTCGTGGGCTCAGAAACTGGGTGACCCGGATATAGATTTGGATAAGGCATTGATGTTGGCCAGCAATATATTCCGTTCCTCTAATTTTAGGGCACAACATTATAAGACACTGTTTAATCTGTATTATACTCCAGTCAAGCTCTTTGAGTGGGGGAAAAAAGGTGACAATAAATGCCCAAGATGTTCCCAGGGGCCAGCGGACCTGGTGCATATGTTTTTTGACTGTGGAACACTAAAGGATATAGGTGCTGAGATTGAAAAATTCTGGGAGGGGCTGCTAGGGATTAAAATCACCCTATCCCCGGTCCTGATGGTGATGGGAATAGATTCTAATTTGAGACTGAAAAAGGAGGAGGAAGCATTTGTATTCATTGGTGTAGCAGTGTTGAAAATATTATTGGCTGCTGGATGGAAAGACTCTGTGCCACCCTCATTTCAGATGTGGTTGTCAAGATTATTAGGAATCCATAACATCGAAGCATTTCTATACTCTCGAAGGGGCAAAAGGATGAGGGAGCTAGGGCAGAATATCTGGTAACCGGTCCTGGGAAGCTTGATTCCGGTCCAGGGAAGACATGGCTTGGCAGTTCAGGCTGGACTGTTCCCATGAGGCACAGGGTCAGACTGATTTGCATATGGCCATGTCTGAACTGGGGTAGTGGAGTGAGCTAAAGAACGGTGATGGATTAAACCCAGATCAGTTGACTGGGGGTGAGTGTTTGTATTGTCAACGCTCCGTCCATCATCACCTTTGATTTTTCTCAGAATATCTGGTCCCCCTCAAAAAATAGAGGGAAGGTAGAGTCCAAACCTTTTTATATCTTTTAATCATTGGTGGATAATCAGAGGCTAGATATATTGATGTGTGTGTTGCTCTCTTTGAATGAATTTAATGGGATGTTTCCTTTAAAGCAACATTTTTAAGATGTAATGATGTTTGATGGAATATATCTGTCTTATTTAACTTTTGTAGGGACCAGATTTTATAAAAAAATGTAATAAAAAAAAAAAGAAGTACAGGTTCCTGTGTTCCATCACTAATCGTCCCCCGGTGGGCCAGGATCCTGGGGCATTTTAATAATAAAGGAGGTTACGTCTTTGCACACAATGCTAAATGATCAATTGCTTTATAACCTAATGTGTATGATATATAATCGTGTCTGGTTACAAATTGGAAGTATGGATTGTTTTAAAACTGGTTTTATATTTTCGCTATTTTTGTAAGATTTTAATTATTCAAACAAAATAAAATAAACTTGAAACTTGTTTAATAATAAAGGAGGGGGGTGTATGGGCCTTCTGCTTATTGAAGCTCCAAGGACCACCACCTCCCCATGGCATGTTTACAAATAAATGTGGCGGAGGCCAGTACAGCCTCCCCCGCTGATCTGGGGAAAAAAAAAAGAAAACCTATGTCATCAAACTGCCAATGTAGATAGGGTTCTTCTGGGGATAATGGTCTCTGCATGGCAAGTGGTGGCAAGCTATCAAAGCCACACAAGGCTCAGTAAATATTCTAATGCCCTTAGGCAAACCCTCATATATGGGAAAACATGGCATCCCACAATTGTTTAATAGTAGTACCCTCACAATTCACACATAATCATTTCTCAACACCCAGAGAGCACAGTTTTCAAAATATATAGTTGGAAACTAAATCACACAATTCCATTCCGGTGTCTAATACAACTGCTACAACTAGTAATACTGAACCCTTCATATTTTAAAGTTAACTGAAACACTATGAATCTAGTAGTTACATTGTTGTCAGTCTTCATCTATTATGCTGACAAAGCCCTTCAGACTATGTTTTACAGACTTTTCTCATTCATGGTGTCATAACATTTAGGGGCTAATTACGATGTTAGGCGGACTTGAGTCCTGGTCCTGACCCCCTAATTAGGATGCAAACAAACTGTTCGGTCATATTCCTACTTTTCCCTATGGGAGCAAGCATTACGGCCGTAAACCTGCCATAATACATGCTCCCATTGGGAAATAAGAGGTGCAGTTCATCTCTGCACCCTGTGGCAGGCACCTCAGGGTGCCTGCCACGGGGTATAGGGATCAACAGGAGACACAATAGGTGCCCCCTCGGCCTCCAACCGGAAACCGTGCACCCAAGGGGGGACCTGCTGGGGGGCCTTAAACACGCTTTCCAACATGGTTTCCATGTCGAACAGACCGGCATGGAAACCATGCCAGAAACCGTGCATTGTAATCCCAACGGCGGAATTACGAGTCGGTTCCGACTGGACTACGGGCTCCTGGAGCCCATCGGAAGCCAGCCACAATGACCGGCCCGTTTAGTTTCCGACCGCCAGCATTGTAATGCGGCGATCGGCTGATTACAATGCGGCATGGCGCCTTTACGGGCTGCATCGTAATCGGCCCCCATATTTACTATAAATCAATAACATAAATCCTCTATAGGATTGTTCATGAAAACAGAGTTAAACACATTAGAAGTAAGTTGGCTATTGACATTTTAGAGGTGACAGGGGGGTTGCAAGTACTTAAAAGTAAACTACCCTTAAAGGGGACCCCAAAGGTTTCTTTGATAGCATTTAAAAAGAGAACTTAAGTCTTGTCTTTATAATACCCTTTTCCTTTCAATCCAACACCGTGCAAACCAGGAACATCTGGATTTCTCCTTTACGGAATACAATCTACCACAGCTCTCAAATTCTTTACCAAGCAGATGTAGCCTTAGCATTTCACTTGAAGGATGATTTTAAAAATATGGGCCTGTTATGTTCAGAAGCAAACAACTGGCCCCACTTCTCCAACCATCACTTTTAAGATGATAGAACTATTATGAAAATTTGAGATGGGAACTTCCCAACGGTTCATGTTCTGAATTCTGGAATTCCGTCAAAGATTACCTGCCATTGCCAAAATTGGCTAAAGACTTGTGGTGGGCAGTCGAGGGAGTTATTGCAGTAAAAATAAAAGTAAATACCATACTATGACATCTATTAAAAATGTACTTCTCCAAATATTAGGAAAGTGTAACAACAACAAAATATTTGGAAAGAATAATCATCTCTATTAAATGTATGCGGCCAACCAGTAACAGCACGACAGGCGTTCAGACCTTAAAAAGCCTGTTATCTTTTTCAGGAATGGGGAAACATAGCCTATCACTTTTTAGGCAACTTTTCCTCAAATGTGGGGGATAAAATGAGTTATTTATATCAATAATCACAGTTTGCTAATCTAGTACCGTGACATTACTGAACAAATCTATAAACAATCAATTAAAATATATCACTCTCTTTGTAACACTGCTCGGGCTGACTATGCAAGTTCTACTATTTGTAATGCCCAAAACTGCCCTAAAGTTCTTTTTAAAATGATCAAGGAACTCTCCGGTGCAGTCAGTCAAGCTCCTCCTCCAATTCTTTCTGAATCTCAATGCGAAGATATCTCAATGTTCTTTCTTAATAAAGTAGAGCAGATCTATTCAACATTAAATGTTGCAAAGATCCTCAATCTGCAGCAAAATAGGGCCATCCCCGGCGCATTAAATAGTGGATCTCAGTTAGAGGTCCCGGATGGGCTTAGTTTGAATGTACTCGAACAATGGTTACCATTTGAGATCACTTCCTTCTGTCATATTTTAAAAGACATTAAATCAGGCTCTCCTCGGGACCTGCTCCCCATTACTATACTGCAAAAAATGGAGCCATCTACCTTACAGCTGATCTGGGAGTTACTTAATGCTTCCTTTCGAGAAGCCGTGATTCCTCCTGAATGGAAACATGCAATGGTTCGTCCATTGCTAAAACAGGCTAATGCCGATCCGGACCAGATGTCCAACTTCCAAAATTTTGGAAAGACACATAAATTTACAATTGACTCATCATGGAGTCTATTTTTACAGTAAGTGCATGGGTTTTATCATCGATGACCATCTTTCGATGAGACCCCAAGCAATTAAGGTGGCTGCAACCTGTTTTGTCATCCTGAAATGGCCTATGAAAATCTTGTGGATGTTGCCGGATTCCACAAAAAAACTGTAATCCAAGCCTTGGTCACCTCCTGCCTGGATTACAGAAACATCCTTTTTTTAGAAGCTAACAAGGATGTCATTCGCAAATTGCAAGTTGTGAAAAATGCTGCTGCTCGCTTGCTTTGCAGGATTCCTAAAACAACTTCAGTTTCAAGTTACCTGCGTGAACTCCACTTGTTGAAAGTGGAAAACCGCATTAAATTTAAAACTCTAACATATATGTTTAAGATAAAAACAGGCAAGGCCCCTCAATATTTGAATTCTATTGCCAAACTCTACGTCCCTTCTCGTTCTCTCCGGTCAGTAAATCAAGCTAAAGTTTCAGTCCCGAGGCATAAACAGGCTAGGGTGGGTGGTCACTCTTTTTCATATTTGGGTCCAACTTTGCGGAATTCTCTTCCTCTACTACTGAGGAATGAGACTAATCTTGTTCACTTTCGCAGAACTTTAAAAACCAGACTATTCAATCAATAGGTCCTATCCACCCCTTTGTGTGTATATTCAGGCGGCGCGGGGAAACCCTTGGGTAGCTGTGCGCCTTATAAAAGCAAAATAACATAACATAACATCATTCATAATCTGCTTAGCCAGAGAATCCAATAAGTAGCAAAAACTAACACTGGCAGTGAAAAATAGTCATCTGCTTCATTTAAATGTTTCCATTCAAAATCAGATAGGTTCTGGTTTCCTGATTCAAGAAAAGGATCAACCTGATAATCAGGGATAGAAATTCATTTTTTTGTTTCATTACAGCCGCAAGATATTTCTAGCTCACCTAGGTCCAAAGCTGTCTCTGCATTGTCAAACAGCACAGCCTTGGTAGGTGGGCATGCTCATAATATTCTAACACCACCATAATATATTTTGTATTAAAACTAAGGTGACGTTCTGGAAATATAAGTGGTTTGATTGGCACCTATGAGTCTCTGGATCATACCTGAACATCTGTTAGCCAGCTCTTTCATCAGCAATTCATAGCCTGCATTTGGGAGATTAACTCTCTGGACTAGGAATACTTCCAGAGTTTTAAACAAATGATCAAAGGTGAGCAAAGGAGAGGTTTAGAAGATGGGACTGCTCTCAAAAACTCTATATACAAGTTTAAAGAAACAGGCTCTAGTTCTTTCTAAAATTCTTTATATATCTAATTTATCAGCCCATCTTCCCCGGGAGATTAAGCTGAGGTAAGAGACATTGTCACTTACCTATTTCATAATAACTGAAGACACAGTGAAAAGAGTCTGGTCCTCCTCAGACAATTTATCTAAGTTTGTTTCATCTAGAAATTATTTTGCCTCGGCCTACTTATTGACTCTTCTACAGAAGCTTTTAAAAATTCAAAAAACACTTTTGTGACTCCATCAGCAAACCTTACCAGAGTTTCAGATGCCAGGTCCTCTGTTCTTCTAATCTGATTTTGATTGCAGTGAACTTTAACCTTCCATGCTAGTATGTTTTCAGTCTTCTTTTATTCTACAGTGGCATTTAGAATACTGTTAGCTTGTTCACACCCGCTCATAATATTTTGACTTCCAGAACTTATTTCATGATAAGGTCAAAACCACTTTGTTCATCATCATCATCATCATGATTTTATTGTATGATTAATTAAAATCTTTACAATGTTTACAAACGATAAAAACAATGCATAAATTAAAATACAAATTGTCATTGAGTCTGATTTAATATGTGTCAAAAAGTCATTATGATTTTCGTGTTCCCTGGACAAATCGTTCTAAAACTTTTAGTTTCAGTTTAGTCATTGTGTAATCATTGTGTCTGATCCTTTTCCTGTAACTGCTTTGTTGCCATAGACATGAATCTAAGTCCCCGACATGAGAGGATGGGAGAGACGCCGCTTAGCCACCTTATGACCGCCTGCCTGCAGGTGCGGATTTTCAATGCGTTGAAGATTGCCCGAAGATATCTTCTTCTTGAGGCTTGCAGCACAGGGCATACACATAGTATGTGTGACACTGTTTCGTTCTTGTATCCGCATAGTCTGCAGTTAGCACTTTCTGATTTTTGTTTCCAAGGCGGCATTAGATCTTTTGTAAAATGCATGCCCAGACGGTACGCTATTAGCGTTTTTTTAGGTGTTGACAGTAATGTTGGGCTAGAAAGACTTGCGGTTTTTGGGTGAGGTAAGAGTTAATTACTGTCCAAGCGTGTCTCCGTTTACATAGGATTTTTTTATCTTTGAGCAAAGAGATCTTTTTTGCCGAACCGTTTGCTATTTTGCAAAACTGCTTGTGGTCAATGTTTTTTGTCCACACTTCGTGGAGTCCAAGAGTTGTCAAACTCTGATTGAGAAATTCTCCCCAAAGGGTGATGTTTGGCCTGTCTACTAGAAAGTTTATTTCCTCCCAGCACATATTGTCCAAAGAGTCACTAGGTGCAATTCGGATGTTATGGCAAAATTTTACAAATGTGGAATTTGACCTAATGTCTTGATTTTGTAAACCGAATTCTAATCGGACTTGGGCTGGCGATGCTTCTTTTGGCAACTCAAACACCACTTTATATATTTTGTTTTGTAAATTGTTTAGGATTGCTGATTCGCTCCCGAGCCATCCGATTAGTCCATAAAACAAGGTAGGAATAATTTGGGCGGCCATAACTTTAAGTAAGTGGGTGTAATTTGGACCACCCACTTTCTTTTGCAGTTGCATGTATGCATATGTTAGTGATTGCGCCTTTCCTCTTAGGACCTGATGTGCCTTTTTTTGTGTTACCCCGCTCAATTGTCATCCCCAGGTAATTATACGAGTCCTGTTCTTCGAGGAGAGATTTGTTCATTGACCATGTATATTTCAGTTTCTTACACTCTGAGATTCGGAGCACTTTAGTTTTGTTTTTGTTCAACTCCAGGTTTTCCTCTGTTAAATACGAAACCAGCGTATTCACTAAGCGTCGTAATCCGACTGGTGTTTTACTTAGTAAAACTATATCGTCGGCGTACTGCATTATAGGTTCGGGAGCGTTGCCTAGTTTCGGTGCATGACTTTCTGTTGCATCTATTTTTCTTCCGATGTCAGCAAGATATAGATTAAAGAGACCGGGAGCAAGGACGCAGCCTTGTTTTAATCCATCCTGTGTTTCAGTTTTGTTAGTCAGGCTGCTGCCGTTCCCTTGTTTCACCTTGGCCCATGTCTCACTGTATAGTCTTGAAATTGCATTTATTAGGTATTCCGGCATCCCCCACTCTCTTAGCTTGCTCCACAACCTGGCCCTACTCACATGGTCGAAAGCTGATTTTATATCGACGAAACAAGCATATAGTTGATGTTTTCTTTTTTTGGCATTGTCGGTTAGCAAGCACAGGGTGGCCAGGTTGGTAGTTGTCCCCGTCCCCAGTCTGAACCCGGTTTGAAACCTGGGGATTATTTTTGTTGTTGTTTCCCAGTCCTGTTGCTCTTTCAACAGCCATGAGGCATACAGCTTAGCTTCGACGTCTATTAAGGAAATTAGGCGATAGTTTCCTGGCTCTTTCCGGTCCCCCTTCTTGTAAATTGGGTGGATGATGTTTCCTCTCCATGTTTCCGGTAGAGTTCCTTTTTTTAGGATGTAATTGAAGAGTGTAGATAAAAGGTCAGCCCAGAAGTCCATATCTGTTTTGTAGACTGCGGTTGGGATGCCGTTTGGCCCCGGGGCCCCTTCTGGTTTTAATTTCTGTATTGAGGTTTGGTTCTGCAGTAACACTTTTTGGACTGTAGTCCTTGCTCTCCCTTAGTCCCCCTTGTTCTTTTTTTTCGATTCTTTGGGGATCATTTGTTAATGATTACCCAGAACTCTCTAGAGGATGCTTTTTTGCTGGAAATGAGTTGCTTTGTCCATACCCGTTCTTTATATTGGCCTTTTACCTCCCATAGCTTTTTTCGGTATGCCTTTCTCATGTTTCTGAGATCTACAATATTTGTATTTTGATCCTTTGCGGCCAATCGTTGGGCCCTGGCTAATTTCCTTTTTTCTTGTTTTAGTTCAGTATTAAACCAGGGCGCTGGTTTTCTTATTTGATCTCTGTTTCCTCTCGGGTGAGTTGAGTGGTTTTCCTTTATTACCTCCAACAAATTTTCCCAATTACTTGTTGGGTCTCCGTTGTCGAGGCTCCCATTTTGCAACATGAAGTTGGTGCCCGTGGTCATGATTTTTTGTGTATCCCCGCCCCTCCATTTTATTTTCCGTAAGTTGAATTTTTCTGTTTCTTGGTTCAATAACCTTGTTTTCTCGGCTCAGGGAGCAATGATATCCAACCTAAGGATTTGTGGGTAATGGTCACTTTCCAGGCGCTGGACTATTGAATATTCCACGATTGGTACAAGGTTCATTGATACAAGTGTGAAGTCCAGGGTTGATTTAACATTGCCACTCACGTAGGTGGGGCACGGTTGAGTCTGGCCTTCCTTTTTTTAGCACTTTAATATTGATAGGCCCTTTGTTACTATCTTCCTCCGATTAATTTGGGTGGATGCAACTGCTAAACTTGTTACTCTGTTCGTTTTACTCCTGTTGGTGATGGGTAAATTGTGGTTAAAGTCTCCAGAGATTATGATGGAGCTTTGATTATTAGTTTTTTGTAAAGTTTTGATAAGAGTTAACAGTGTTTCCAATTTTTGCTTTTTTGTTTTCTGCTCTGGGTGTATATAAATGTTTAAAATTAGCAGTTGTTGCGGGGGCTGTATTGTGATTTTTATAGCTTGAACCCAGTTTAATCCAACGTCCAATGTTTCCTGGATCCCGTTGTATTTCTGAGAGACGAGGATTGTTAAGCCACCCCGGGGGTGCCCGTATTTTGCATGTTTTTCTGCAAGTATGTGATAGTCCGTGAAGCCTGGAATTCCTAATTGTAACAGATTCCAGGTTTCTTGTAAAAGTATTATGTCCGATTTGTCAAAAAAACTTAGGCCCCGATGTAGGTAAATCCCATTTACCGATTTTGAAATACCGAATTTTACCGATTCGGTATTTCAAAATCGGTAAATGGGATGTAGGTCCCAACATCTGGATTCGTTACCGAATCCTTAACAATTCTTTAATTACCGATTCGGTAAATACCGAATCGGTAATGCCCATTCATTCCTATGGGCTTTGAAGCCCATAGGAATGATTAGGCATTACCGATTCGGTATTTACCGAATCGGTAATTAAAGAATTCACAAGGGTGCAGGGGGTGTCACTTTGACACCCTCTAGCACCCCCAAAACGGGCATGTGTGCAATGTGGCACACAGACATGCCCTAAGGGCACGTCTGTCTGTCACATGGCACATGTGTACATGCACAGATGTGCATGTACACAGGAATCGGTTTTTTACCATGGATTTGTATTCCATGGTAAAATACCGATTCTGTAAGCCATGTGCTGATGGAACATAGGCTACCTACATTGCATTTTCGGTAATTTTACCGAATCGTTATCATTACCGAATCGGTACATATTACCGATTCGGTAATGATAACGAATCGGTAAAATTACCGAAAATGTGCCCCTACATCTCCATAGCCCTTTACCGATCGGAAACGGCCGAAAATCGGTATTTTCGGCCGATTCCGATCGGTAAAGGGCTACCTACATCGGGCCCTTAGAGTTTTGTGATCCTGCTCTATGGAGTTGAAACCATGCACGTTCCAAGAGCATAGATTGATTTGGTCTGCTGTCGTTTTTTTCTTTTCCCTACCATTTGCTTGTTTTCTGGTTGTGGTTCCTTTGTTGATTCTAGGAGCCCTTTTCGCTGAGTACGGCTGGGATCTATGACCAGTCTTGGTTACTACCGTGGAACCGGTAAGTAATTATCTGATTTTTCAGTATGGTTTTTGTTTCTGTTCCTTTCTCTGGAGAGGTTGCTCGGGCTGTGTGTAAGCATGATTTCGTTGGGGTCCTTTGGTACTCCTTGTCCTTTTGATTATCCGGGCTGTTGTGAAGAGGATACTGGGTATTTCGGTTGCTTATGTTGTAGTATTTTGATTCCCCAGTTCTTAAATATTTCTTTGTGTGCATAAATTTGTGCTGCAATCTCTTTTGATTTCCAAGTAGTAATTGAGTTTTCTGTTCCTGGCCTTGCTGAAACTCTACTACTTCCATATCTTGGGAAACTATTCCTTTAAGGGCTGGAATTTCCTTAAACAGTTTTAAGATGTTTCCTCGGTTGAGGATATCATGTTTTCCCTGTGTTTCAAATTCTGGAATAAATGTTACTATTGGTTCAATTTCGTCTGTTGTTAGTCTTGAGTTGTCCAGTTGTGATTTTGTATTATTTTGTGTTCTTAGAGGCCCTGATGTAGAATCATTTTCTCTTTCGTGGGTAGCTGGTGTCCCCCTACTGGGATCTGTTTGCTTCGTAACTCTAGTTCCTGTACATTGAACTGATTGCACATGTTCGCGTAGGTCTCGTTTTGTTGTGATACTCCTGCCTGTTGCGTTGGTCGT
Source organism: Lissotriton helveticus (assembly GCF_964261635.1). Taxonomy (NCBI): domain Eukaryota; kingdom Metazoa; phylum Chordata; class Amphibia; order Caudata; family Salamandridae; genus Lissotriton; species Lissotriton helveticus. The sequence continues at coordinate 1,267,736,892 of NC_136057.1, read as the reverse complement.
AATCTTTAGAGTTCTCAGGTCGTATTCGCATTGAGAGGTTTTTTGTTCTCTTACGGTCAAGCTTTCATTTTTAGTATGGTACTTTTTATCCGGTTTACCTGTTTCCTCTTCCTCTTTTATTTGCAATTTGGACAAGTTGGGCTGTGTGTTGCAAGTGTCAATATAGATGTCCTTGTCTTTGTCCTGGTCGTTTGGGCCGTTGTCTGCGTAAGATCTTATTCGCTGAGATTCCTTTATATTTTGTCTGGGTCTGATTGTGTGTTCGGTGGGTTGTTTGAGTCCCGTTGGCCCGTTAAGGGTTTTTGGTTCTAGTTTTTGTGGTACTTCCGACTTTGCGGCGTACTCAAAAGAAAAGCTTACCCTTTCCGGGTTTTGTTGGTCCTGAATACTGTCCGGAGTTTTAAGCCTATCCTTTTGTTCATCTGGATATTGGCTTATTCTCTTTCTGAACATTGGAAAAATATGAGCCGGGACACCAATACGTTTTTTATTTTGTTTGGGCCGAGCCTTCCTTGCTCTTTTTCGTTGACGTTTTGTTAATTTGTCCTGGTGCTCAGTCGGAAGGGTTGGCGAGCCTTCATGGATTTGCTCTTCTTGGCTTTCCAGCACCCTTTTGCCGTGACCTTTAAGTGTTTTCTTCTCATCCTCTTTAAGGGGTCGGTCCTGGAATTGGCTTCCGGATTGACCATTTGGAATTCCTTCCTTATGAATGGCGTCCGTGTGTTCCCGGTTTATGTTTTGTTCGCCGACGGATTTAACTACACCCAGAATGTCAGTTAGAATCTCTGGAAGGGTGGCCAGTTTTTCAATTATACTGCCACAGTTGCAGCGACTAAATTTTGCGTAATTTTTTGTTTGTGATCTATTTCCTGAATTTGTGCGATTTCTACTTTTGTTTGCATTATTAAACTCATTTTCCTTCTTGGATAATGAGGTTAGTATTGTATCAACTTTAGAGCTAATTTTGGAAATGTGCTCGGCGATGATGTTTATTAGATCTATTTGTACTTCCATTTTGTCCGATTGGAAGTTTAGTGCTTTTATTGCTTGATCCAGTGTACTAATTAGGGATTTCCCCCAATTTGGATTGTGTTGAAGACCGGCTCTATTTCCTGAAATCACGCTGGGCTGTTCGATCCTACTTGTCGGTGAGATTAGGATAGGGTCCGCCTGGGCTTGGTTTTTTGCCTCGTTAATGACACTACTGGTGTCATCAATCAAAATTATTTGGCTTCTGTCATGGTCCTTTGTGTTTCACGGTGTTGATGCCTTCTGCTCATTTGTGCACCCCTTTATAGAGGGAGAGACGATTGTCGATTGCTCAAAATCCAGCGCTCTTTTAGTTTTGTTTTTTATTGTGTTAGTCTGCGTTGTCGTCTTTGTTGTTAAAACGGCCTTTTCGGGCTCTGTCTCCCCATCGAGTTTCTGGCTTGTTATACCTCCCGTGTCCACTCCTACTGCTGGATTCTTGTTGTTGGTGTATTCTCTGTGACTTGTATTTTGAATTAGCGAAGAGGTTTTCAAGCGAGTCTAGGCCTTGTGTTGTTGACAGATAAGTTTTTGAGTTATTCCGGGCCTTTGTTTCTTGCACACGTGAGCAAGTTGTGAGTTTATTGTCGCCTTCTTGATTGAAATCCATTTTCTCAGGGGGACTGAGTGCCTTATGTACTTGGACCTGAACTGTTCTGTCTGTTTATTCATGTTGTTGATTTTCCCTGAGTTACCGGAATTGCTTTGTAAGTTTTCCTGTCTACTTTGATTTTTTTGCATTTTTTCTTTGTTTGAAACCCTTAGTGCTATGAGTGATCTAGTTGTCTCTGGAAGTATTGGGCTCGGGAGATTTTACGACTCTGCTGTCGCGGAGAAAATCGCTGAAACCGGATCTTTCAAAAAGAAACATTTGTTAATTTTTTGCTGCCCGTGATTACGTGTCGCTGAGCAAGGGTTCTCCGGTATTGCCACCAACTTTCCCGAGTCTTGCCTCTCCATTGTTCCCTCGTTTTCTTTGTCTGGTGGCGAGGATAAGGGCTCTTTGGGGAGTGATTTCAGGTTAGGTTTTTTTTGCTTTTTACTGGGGTTAGTTTGCCTTTTGGTACCAAATCTCATTCTAGATTTAGATTTTTTTTTTTTTAGATTTATCAGCTGTGTTGTTGATGACGAATAATACAGTGGCGGTGTTATTAACACAGCGCTCGCACAGCGCTCTCACCTGCCCGCACAACCGCTTGAGTGTTCGTGGCTAACGTTCGTGGCTAGTTCCTGGTCTCGATTCCTTGCATAAGTCCTGTGGCGTGCTCCCGACGCGGACTCTATTGCTTAGAGGGGCTCTTCTCCTACTCCTCTTTGTTCAATTTGGCTGTATCCGCAGTGTCAGCTTGTGAGGTGTCTGCTTATGAGCACTTGGATAAGCTCTTGAATGCTCTAAACTGCTACTTTTGAGCTGTAGCTCGTACTCCGTCGTTGCGTCGGTGCGTCTGTGCTATAACGGGATTGTCACTGGGGATGTTACTGCCCAATACTGCCCTAATGTTGAGGTTGTCCAGCCCCGGCACAACCCCTCGGTGCTTTGGTGGCTTCGGTGCTCGGTGCTTTTGGGGGCTCTCCTTGGTGGAGACTGTATCGATTGTAAGAGCGGTGGGAGCGGTGTTGTGGTTGCCGTCAAACAGGGCTCGGTGCTCACACCGCCCTTCTCCCCTCACCTGTTTGCCAGCCCACATGGGCCACACGGGCACCCCTAGAGCTGCTCTCTCCCCAGGTGCCTTTAAGTAGGCGGTAATGGCAGGTTTAACAATTTGTTATCAGTTTGTTTACTGATTGTTTACCGGTTATTTACCGGTTATTTACCACGCGGGCTTCTCTGTGAGCTGCTCTCCCTCTGGTGCCTCTGATGCTGTTAGGGAGACAGGGGTGGCATTGCTAGCGGAGTCAGGGCGGCGGTGTTGCTTTCGCAGCGCTAGCACAGCGCTCACACTGCCCGCCCGCCCGCCTTTCTCGTCTTTCCCGCACGCCCTGTTGCTCCTTACCGCTGGGTGCTCCTTACCGCTGAGTGCTCCAGGTCCGGTCCGGGCTTTGACTCAGGGCTCGCAGACTCGCGGTGGGATTCGCGGCAGGCTTGCGACAGGGTTCGCGGTTGGTCCTGCTCGTAGGCGGCACAGGGAGCAACTCCCTGCAGCAGTGGTCCACGGTCCGCTTTCCTCGGTCCTCGGCTGAAAACCGCCCAAAAGCCGAAAGCCGCAAGCCGCAAGCCACGCCACACCTTTCCCGTCCGTAACGGTGACAGCAACAGAACAGAACAGTAACTGAAACTCTGGCATCCAGAGAAGGATGTAACCACTGAGCTTTCAGCCAAATCCAATTCCTTTTCTACCAACCTCTTACTTTTCTATACATTTTACTTTATGGCCCTCTATAATTAAAGTAACCTTTATATAAGCTGTTAATGAGTTCTACATAGTGCCATCATATGTGGAGCCACTGTTGATTAAAATAAGCTCACCCAAAAACCAGCATAAAGTAGAAGCAACAAATCTCTGTAAAATATAATTGTCTGGTTCCAATAAAAAAGAAAAACACAATAAGATAGAAGAATGGTAGAGTAAAAGGGAGTTGGGGGATTATGTTGGTTTAATGACATTTGAGATATTCTTGGGTCTGTTCTAGGAACATTTGTACTGGAATCTGATGTGGAAAGCAAATTTAGATCAGTTAGAGCATGGGTACTCAGAAACTTTCTCTCGGGGACCAAATTTATAGTGTGGTTTGTGGCCGAGGGCCGCACCTGTAGTGGCGGGGTCAGTGGTGGGCAGGCCTAGAGAAAAAAAACTGTGACCATGAGGTCAAACACAGGCCCCTGCAATGGACGCATTAGTCCACTTAGCCACCAGACCCAGCATGTACACACATGTCTGTCTGTATGCCTATGTCTGTGTGTCTCTGTCTGTGTGTCTATGTATGTGTGTCTCTGTCTCTGTGTGTGTTTCTCTGTGTGTGTCTCTCTGTCTCTGTGTGTGCGTCTCTGCCTCTGTGTATGCATCTCTGTCTGTGTGCGTCTCTGTCTGTGTGTGTCTCTGTCTGTGTGTGTCTCTGTCTGTGTGCGTCTCTGTCTGTGTGCGTCTCTGTCTGTGTGCGTCTCTGTCTGTGTGTGTCTCTGTCTGTGTGCGTCTCTGTCTGTGTGCGTCTCTGTCTGTGTGCATCTCTGTCTGTGTGTGTCTCTGTCTGTGTGTGTCTCTGTCTGTGTGCGTCTCTGTCTGTGTGCGTCTCTGTCTGTGTGCGTCTCTGTCTGTGTGCGTCTCTGTCTGTGTGCGTCTCTGTCTGTGTGTCTCTGTCTGTGTGTGTCTCTGTCTATGTGTACGTGTCTCTGTCTGTGTTTTGTGTGTGTCTCTGTCTCTGTGTGTGTCTCTCTGTCTCTGTGTGTGTCTCTGTCTCTGTGTGTCTCTGTCTGTGTGCGTCTCTGTCTGTGTGCGTCTCTGTCTGTGTGCATCTCTGTCTGTGTGTGTCTCTGTCTGTGTGTGTCTCTGTCTGTGTGCGTCTCTGTCTGTGTGCGTCTCTGTCTGTGTGCGTCTCTGTCTGTGTGTGTCTCTGTCTGTGTGCGTCTCTGTCTGTGTGTCTCTGTCTGTGTGTGTCTCTGTCTATGTGTGCGTGTCTCTGTCTGTGTTTTGTGTGTGTCTCTGTCTCTGTGTGTGTGTCTCTCTCTCTCTCTCTCTGTCTCTCTGTGTGTCTGTCTGTGTGTGTCTGTGTCTCTGTGTGTGTGTGTCTGTGTCTGTGTGTGTGTGTGTGTCTCTCTCTGTGTCTCTCTGTCTCTGTGTGTGTCTCTGTTTGTCTCTGTGAGTGTCTCTCGTCTATGTGAGTGTCTCTCTGTCTCTGTGAGTGTCTCTCTGTCTCTGTGTGTGTCTCTGTCTCTGTGTGTCTCTGTCTGTGTGCATGTGAGTGTCTCTCTGTGTCTGTGTGTGTCTCTCTGTCTCTGTGTGTGTCTCTGTCTCTGTGTGTCTGGGTGCGTGTGTGTGTCTCTGTGTGTGTGTCTGTCATTGTGTGTATGTCTCTGTGTGTGCGTTTGTCTGTGTGTGTGTGTGTGTGTCTCTCCGTCTATGTGTGTGCCTCTGTCTGTGTGTGAGTGTGTCTCTGTCTGTGTGTGTGTCTCTCTGTCTCTGTGTGCCTCTGTGTTTTTGTGTGTGTCTCTCTATCTCTGTGTGCCTCTGTGTGTTTGTGTTTGTGTCTGTGTGTGTGTCTGCGTGTGTGTCTCTCTGTCTGTGTGTGTGTGTGTGTCTGTCTCTGTGGGTGGAGCAGAGGATGCGGGAGAAGAGGACGTAGAAGAGGACATCGCTGTCAATACGAAACAGAAAGCTTCCCAAAATGCCCTTTTATAGTCAGCTGTGAAAACGCTTACAGCTGACTTTTAAAGGGCCTTTTAGGAAGCTTTGCGACTGTGCCATGTGCGAGGTCGCAGAGACCGATAGTAAACACAGGAGATGGCTGCAGGAGCATACGTGGTGAATACGCATTTAATACATGCTCACTACGTGTGCTGCTGCGGTCATCATCTGGATTTGCTGTCGGCCTCACTGGCAATGTAAAACAAGCATTGAAAATGCAATAGGTCTCGCAATAGAAGAGTTTGACATTTTTCGTTTTGCAAATGGATGAGTGGCGTTGCGTGGCTGAGTGGCGTTGCGTGGCTGAGTGGCGTTGCGTGGCTGAGTGGCGTTGCTTGGCTGAGTGGCGTTGCGTGGCTGAGTGGCGTTGCGTGGCTGAGTGGCGTTGCGTGGCTGAGTGGCGTTGCGTGGCTGAGTGGCGTTGCGTGGCTGAGTGGCGTTGCGTGGCTGAGTGGCGTTGCGTGGCTGAGTGGCGTTGCGTGGGTGAGTGGCGTTGCGTGGGTGAGTGGCGTTGCGTGGGTGAGTGGCGTTGCGTGGGTGAGTGGCGTTGCGTGGGTGAGTGGCGTTGCGTGGGTGAGTGGCGTTGCGTGGGTGAGTGGCGTTGCGTGGGTGAGTGGCGTTGCGTGGGTGAGTGGCGTTGCGTGGGTGAGTGGCGTTGCGTGGGTGAGTGGCGTTGCGTGGGTGAGTGGCGTTGCGTGGGTGAGTGGCGTTGCGTGGCAATGTTTTTAGAGTACAGGGGTTTTCTTGAAGGCTTCATATTTGAAACAATTTCTTTCAATAAATGTCCATCAAAATAAAATTCTAATGCTAAAAAATAAATAACTTTTTTAATTTTGAATGATCTTTCTCGTATGTTTACATGACAAGTGTTCCCCGATTTACGCGCAACATCTTTGTATGGCTCAGCTCTTGTTATGGTTCTTTTAACAAGCCAGACCCCATGCTGATACAATAAAAGCGGAAGATATATAAAACAAAGGTCCTTTGCCACAGAGTACCCTATTTAACCGCCTCAGCAAAAATTAGACCAAGGAAGATCGCATTAATATGGTCCGCTACTGTAACACTGAGCGCATGTGTTTATACACATCAGTTTGTTTTATATTACACATGACGATTCATAGAAAAATATAAAAAATAAATGCCTTATACTATCAATGGTTTTATATATTTTAATGATAAGCAGCTCTAATCGACATTAAGATATAGGTAAACAACATCACTTGTGCTTGCAAAAGCTACATATAATATACAACTGTTTGTAATACACGCCCGATGTGTATACTAGCAAATGAAGGTAACCTAAAATTCAAGTGTGATTTTAATGTAGACAGCAGACTAAACAGAGGCCATACAAAGTGTTTGAAGTACGCACTCGCTTTGCATGTAAGTAGAAGGAGATGGCAGAAAAACAAATAGTGTGAATTGAATGGCGCCAGCAAACTAAAGAGAGACTAGACAGCCTGTTTGTGACGGGCGCTTGCTTCGCATGTAAGTCGAGGGAGATAACAGTGGAAGGAAAGATATAATGTAACAGAACACACAAAAGAGAGGACAAATAAAAAGTGTTTATAATGCGCACGCGGTTTGCACCTAAGAAAACGAAGAAATCAGCAAAATAAATAGTGTGAACTGAATATTTCACCCCCGTGATCGATGTGCTAGCGGGGGCTTGTGGTGGAGAGTGGGGAGAGAAGCTGAAGTTTCAGTAAGCGGGGTTGGGTTCAAATTTGGATGAGTGAGGGACGTGGGGAGGATCGCATGGCTCGGGAATGCGGGGGGGGGGTGGTAATCGGCGGGGCGCAGGAAGAACTGGGGGGGTGCTCGCATGAGTTGGGTAGTCGCATGCAAAAGCCTTTCATCCTTCTGAGTCCGTTTCGGTTGGGGTACAGTTAAAAGAAAAACAAGTCGGATGGGGTGGGGGGTGGGGGAGAAGGAGAGTGAGCAGCTTGAGGCGCTATTGATGAGTTGTAAATGGTGGCGCCGTCGATAAGAAAGACTGTACTCGTGGCTGTGCCAAGTGGGCAAAAACTCATCAGACTGAACCTTCCACTTGTGCGGTACGAACAAAGCAAGAGGCAAACTGTTGGCAGACCGAGGGCCATCGACAAGAAGGTGCATCCCTGCCGTGTAAAGTAGCTGTAAAAAACACGCAGCATATGTCGGCCGGAGCTAAAAAGAAAAGAAAGGTCTAATATTGCAATGCTGGTCAGCGCATTTAGCGTCACGAAGCCTCGAGTAATGTGATAAAACTTATGTTGCACATAAATCAACATGATGTAAATACAAACAAGTGAAAGCGGGATGTAATTAGGGGGGAGGAGAAGTCTGGGCAGGCAGGATGACTCAGGGGAGGGGGCTGAGCGGGGCAGAGCGGCATGTGGGTGTGAAGAAGCCGGGCCTTTGAAGTGAAGCTAAGCTTCACTTCAAAGGTGTCGGAGGAATGCGGGCGGCTGTGCACGCGCTTTTAAGCTCAATGCACATGCGCATTGAGCTTAAAAGTCACGGGCACTGCAAGGAATCGCCACGATTCCTTGCTTCTTAGTTAAAGCTTGTATAAGCCGCAATAGGCTCGCAAGCTCGATGCGCATGCGCATCGACAGGCGAGACCTAAAAATGCCTTGATAGGGGAGGGTGACACAGAAATTGAGCTGCAGGTGTGCTTCGTGCAAATTATGATGCGATATGTTTGGGGAGCACACTCACACACAACTCTACTCCACACTCCGAGCTCGTGCTAAAACCCGAATCTCGAGGGAGTTGTGTGTCTGTGACATTGTAACCTGGTAGCTTTTCCATCTTCCTTCCTTGTGTGCAGATATTTTCGGTGTGATGATTACGATGCAAATACACTCGTTCGAGAGATTGGAGCTGTCACTGGGGCGCTGGAGTCACAGCTGAGTTTGGAATGAAAGAGGCGGATGCGTGCACTCAGCATTCAAAGACCCTCGGACGCCTTAATGGCACATGGAATACTTTACAGCCTTCTAATGGCAGGCGGCGGTTATTGACTGGGAAGAACAAACAGAAAGCACCAGAAACTAGGCGGAAATGCAAGACACATGGCAAGCTGGAGGGAAAACGTGCGATATCGGCCTCTGCTTTTAAGGGATCTGAGATTTAATGAAAGGTTGGTGCATTTCAAAGGCATGGTGTTTGACGTCTGTGCCCCTTCACATGCGCGGGAAAGGCGGGAAGACATAGCCCTACTTGGCTTTCTCTGCCCTGCTCTCTACAGAGAAATCTCCCGAATAGCCCCTGCATTCTGTTGGTTAGAGATGCTGATTTATCAATTGTTAAGGTAGGTGGAAAATAGAAATGGAACTGTCCCCGGAATAGGTAATCAGCATGCATGAAAGTCTACAATCCCTAAATAAAACGCCTGTCTCTAATTTCTTTATACCTCAAAGAAACAAGTTAAACAGGTTTTAAAAGGAGACACGGCCTCCGGCCGTGAAACTGAAAGTACGGCCGGGCGGCCGTGAATAATTAGGTGGTGACAAATGCGCTGGGAGGGCTGCCTTTGATGTGGTAATGCGAGGCAGGCAGGCAGGCGGCTGGTGGCATTGTGCACGCGCTTTTTAGGGCTTGCGCAAGCGCAATGACCTAAAAAGCACATGCACTCAAAGGAATCGCCAGTGGAATCGCCAGTGGTGGTTAAACACTGGATAAGCCCCTATAGAGCTTCCAGCTGTGCACATGTGCACAGCAGGCGAGCCCTAAAAACGGCATGGTAAGGTCCGCGGGCCGCCAATTAAGGCCTGCTGGGCAGTACTATGAGTACCATGGAGTTAGAGCGACGGGTACAGGAAAACCTGAACATTTCTGCATCATTTTCTTCTGTGCCTGAGTGGCGCCTGTTATTGGGACATAAAAGTTAGGTACCATAAATTCTCTGGCGTTTTTGGTATACAGAACTATTTTAGAAACCTGCTTCCTATTCTGCTGCCAAATGGTTTATAGTACAGAACTCTGTTCCTTTTCAAAATTCTGATATCCCACCCAAACACCCATCTTCCTCCACACTCACTTCAAACCCCACCAGATCCTAAATACGGACCCCTGGGAGGGGACCTCCCTTCCAATCTTGAATGCATTGATTGAATTTACTAGGGTTCTGCTGTAGCTGGGCACTAGGAAAAGCACAAAGCAATAAAGTGATACTATATCTCCTCATCACTTAATTGTAATTGCTGTTGCCAAAAAACAAACTTTCAGCTCAGTATCCAGTGAGTTTGATCTCATTTTAACGACCCTTGTGCGAGAGCCAATACTAATGGCCTCAGGCTTCTTAGCTGAAAGAAGCACATTTTAACCTGAAAGGCTCAACAGCAACAATTTAGAATTCTGTATGATCTTAGCCTATAAATTGCCTTTCCTGATTTCTGGCCTCAATAGGCAAAACCTTCTCAAGTCATGGACGGTATCATAGGCAAAGCCCAAGGAATATATCCTTCCTCCCCTGTAAAGGATTTGCAAACTCTTGCTTTCTCTAATGCTCTCTTTTTTCTAGTGTAGCCCTAGAACAAAGCAATACTGTTCTTTTTGTACTATCAAGGATTTAGATTAGTTGCAGGTGCATAACATTTACGTTCAATAGGAAGATCAGGAGGCATCTCTTTTTCTTTTAGAAGAATCCTTGAATTACACTGGATGATACTTTCCAAAGAAGAGTGTTTGCCTCAGCCTCCTCTGGAATTCAATTATAAAAATCATGAGAATTTTCCTAGTACTACTCTCTAAATTCTAGCTCTTGAATTTTAAGTTCCTGTACGCAGAGATGATGTCTCCACGGTCATTACATGAACATCAGCTGTATCCTTGCTCTGATTTTATGCAACATATGATTTTGGAACGACGAATCAGTAGTTTAAGCTGGAGTTTGCGGAAAGAGATATGGCATAATAGCTGCTTGAATTGCAGCAATCAAAGCTAACAAGTCCAGTTTCTATGAGCAGTCAAACTGCATTTTGCAGCACATTTTTAGATACATTTTATAACAAGCTCCCTACAAACATTGCTAAATTGGTCAAGTACTTCATATCATGCGAATTAAGCAAGACGCTCCCTACTAGAGGTGCAGGATAATCGGTCTCAAGATACTTTTGAGAACATGGTGACAAAATTATGAACTTTCCAGCCCAGATTCCCTAAATAATGTATAAAAGCCATAGGCGATGCAAGGAGTTTGGAAAATGCAATTGGTCTATCATTTTTTATTGCATGTATCTAAACTTCTATGTTTCGTCTCTTTAATTTTCCCATTCTGCTCCTTCCAATTAAATTCTCAATCATATGTTATGACTCCTAATCTCTTGGTAAGGGCCACAGTGCAAAACCAAAAAATATTTAACACAAATCTTGGCATCTCAGTCACTACAGCTGTTGATCATGTTGTGGAGATCCTACATTTTCGAATAGTAGGCAGATTACAATAATGTCACAGGTTAGGGTGTTCAATATATTTTTTTTTTAAACCAAGACCGTATACACATTACAACAGCAATTTCCCAAAAAACTAAGCACAAATAAATAATTAACACAAAGTATTGGGGTAAAAGGCCCCAGAAAAAAACACAAAACTAGATCTCCATGAAAGTTGTAACTAACTAACATATCCACTTAAGTGTCACTCCTAATAAGACATGCATCTGTGCAGCACACAATGTCCCTTGAGAAGGTGAGAATAATACACAGGTCAGAATATGTTTCATAATGATTGAGATTTCTCCACTTCCTTATCTGGTCCACCAATGCTTAACCCCTTTGGTGCGCATGATGGCCCCCGGCCGTCATGCGTCACGGTGGGCATGTGTGGAGGACGGCCGGAGGTCGTCTGAATCCCGCCCACTATTTGAATCGCCCACACAGGGCGAAAATGTGCGCATCGCCGAAGGGGTTAAAAGGATTTGGTGAAATTGATTGTTTCTATGCTTCATAGAAGAACCCAAACAGTACTGTTAGAATTCTTTATATGCTACTTTTTGCTATTATTAACAATTGATAATGTTGAGTTGAACAACTCTCAATAACTTAGTACTCCAATGACATATTTGATATATATGATCCAACAAATTTTCTTATGATGACAGTCTAACAAAATTCCCCAACTGTAGAACCAAAGTAAAAATGGTAGTAATTTAGTGTGACCTGATCTCCCTAATACTTTAAATCCACTTCCTAATGCATGGAAAAATAGGAAGTAGGTTGAAGGAGCTCAGTAGTTGTAAAGTGGTTGCATTCATATATCCTGAAATCCAGTGGCGGTTCTTCCATGGGGGCGTTTGGGCGCCGGCCCACCTGCTTTCTCGCCGTGCGAGAAGAAGGCAGAAACAAATGGTAGTTATTTATTTATAACTACCATTTGTTTCTGCCTGCCCTTCGCGCACGGCGAGAAAGTAGTAGGCAGAACTTCCTGGTTACTCGAGCCTCAGGGCAGGGGGGAGTGGCTTGGGGGAGTGGCTTGCCCATTGTTGTTAATACTGACTGTTTGGACAGCCTGAGAGCAGTCCAAACAGACAGTATTAGCAACAGTGGGCAAGCCACTCCCCCAAGCCACCTTCCACTCTCTCCGTTCTGCAGGATGCAGACTAGGAGAAATGATGCGGTTAGGGCAGCCGGCCGAACCAATCAGCGCCGGCTGCCATGGAGGGGAGGGAGGCTGCCTGCAGCCTTCAGTGACGAGAGCCCACACCACGTCAGACGCAGCGGCGGCATTCAAAATCCAGGACGGCGGGAGTTTGCAGTCTCGGGACTCGAGTCGGGAGTCAGCGCGGGAAGCCAAGGTAAGTTTTTTATATTTATTTTCAGCAGCGGGTTCTCCCTGGAGACGCAGAGACAGGCTTACAGAGCAGGACCACCCTGTCACATGTTGATTTTTGCTCCGGGCCAGCAGCTGTGTGACGCTTTAGATTAATGAATGAAGTAAAGCAGCTGCAATATTGCTTGAAGAAGTGTCACGTCCATGGTGGGAAAAATCGTCTTTAAAACAGAAGCAAAATTAAAAGAAGACTTCACTGCAGGCAATAAAACACTCACCCCATCCACAGTACGGCCTGCAGGTACAGGTAGTGCGACACTTTGAAGTCAACTAACCGCGTCATTCCCAGTTTCCTTCATCTGTTGCTTGATCACTTATTTCAGTCAAGATTGTTTATTTTGATAATGCGTCCATAAAACATACAGTACATAAAACAATGCAACATCACATTTGATCAAAAGCCTTCATGCAATAAATAATATCGTCAAAATACAGAACAAATTCCCATTGTGCAATAAAAGGTCATACAACCTACATCGCCACAATTTTAAAGACCATAAAATAGATGGGAAGTGAACAGCGCTGTGGGGGTGTGCTGTATGCCCGGTGGTGTGAGGGGTCTGATAACATGCACTTGTGTTGTGAGAAGATTAAAAGTGCACAGTTTTGCACTGTTGTGCATGCAATGATGTTTCGGGATTGATGCTTACAGTGGTATCTCTGGTGACTGTGCACGGTACTGTGTAAGGAGTGCCAGTCTACTCTGCCCTAGAAGGCCCTACAACAGCATTGTCAAACGTCCTTCTGTGTGTAGGATACTGTATCGAGGTTGGCCTTGTGCACAAAGCTGCACAGAGGCTGGGTATGTGCACAACAATGCTTCACCAGAATTTAACGCCACACCACTTTCAAATGTCACCAGCCGCCACTGCTGAAATCCTGCCTACTACCTTGCAATAGACCAGCATTTAGCAGTATATATTGCAGTTATTTGCATCAAGGTTTTCCAAACAAGACCTAAAGGCAGAGGAAAATACCACCTCTTGAGATTACATAAACCACGTTCAACTTTGTTTTAACAAGGGAATCCAGTTTATGTTTGAATAAAAAATAATGCATAAATAAGGAAATGTTTTAATGGTGTGTCTTTGATGTGCATAGTACCTGATATTAAGCTTTTGAATATCAGACTTTACAACACAAACATTTACAATGTGGAAGTTTACAATGTATTTTTACAATGATAGTCTTTACAGCGCAGTTAAATTGAAGTTATAATATAAAATAAATTGCAGTTACTATGCATGATTTAGAACATGCCTTTATACCACATACATTTATTTTAAATACAAATAATAAAAACAGTAGTTAAAATGCAATCATTGTTTTTTTAAACTGAAATTTTAGTAATCGCTGCCAACAAAGATGACGACCATAGTTGGACACATAAAAATGTTGCAACACATATTTTTTAAATAATTTGTTTTTAAATACATGAGTCATTAAAAAATGAATAACAAAAATGCATTTCAAACATTTTTTGTGCATGAAAACATCTAGGTATGAAAACATATATAAAATCATCTGCATCTATTTTGTCACCACTCCTCAAGCGACTGTTCTGTGGCGAGAACCTGCTAGTGAGAAAATCAATAAAACATCTACCTCTAATCTCTGGTAAAACAAGTTTAGAAGAAAAGAAATGTTCTATACATTAAACATTTTAATTAATGTGGTACTAAAATCTTTCTTTTCCTCATATTTATATTATTTTCTTCTAAACCTTTAGAACAACTTTTGCATAAATTCTGAACTGATTCTTGAACCAGGTATCCCTCAATGACGAAGAAAACAGGTGAATAATCAAAAGTAATTTTTTGTTGAAAATCGATTACTTTTAAAATTGTACTTCTAACTACTAAAAAAAAAATTTAAATGTCTTTTTTCAGATTTTTTGAATAATCCAAACATTGTTCCACCATTAACAAAGAGTGACGAGTAATGTTAATTAGCACTGTCATTTCAAGCAAAAAGGTAACCCAAGCCAGTTGAACAATCTGCAAAAAATGTTAGAATACAGTCAAGTAACAGCTGACTAACTAGTTAAACAATTAACTTATTTTTTGGGAAAACATAGGTACATTAATAGAATTTTAATTTTCAGGTGAAACGTGGAAACAATGCAATTGTTAAAAAAATAACATGTCTAAATTTCATTCAACAGATTAAAAAAACAGAAAAATATAAAATACTACTATTAAACAATTGACACCATGCAAAGAAAAAATAGCAACGTATGTAGTTCAGCATAGTAGCAAAAACACTATTCCAAAATTAAAAATGCCAATGTAGCATTTTTTCACTGCATATTTTTTTTATATATAATACACATCTTGAATAAAATGGAGAATATGCCTTCGGCTAATTTCATATTATCAGAATGAGAAAACCAATTACTGAAGCATGAAGAGTACCTTTAATAAAAAGACAGGCATACTGAACCTAGGACTTATTTGAGGTGTGTAAACTACATCTCTACTTATTATGTTATGTCATGTTTACTATAGTTTATATAGTGCGTAATCACCTGCAGGTCTCTTAGCGCTTGGAGAGAGAGCTCATATAGCCTCTACCATCCCCGATGAGCACCAAACAGATGTGTTAAACTGTGTCCAGAGCCTCCCTAAACAGAAGGGTTTCGAGGCATTTCCTAAAGGGGAGGAGGGCAGGTTCCATACGGAGGTTCTCAAGCAGTTCGTTCCAGAGTTGGGGAATTAGGACAGAGAAGGCTCCGCCACCTTTAGATGCAGTTTTGGCCCGAAAGTGAGCCAGAAGACCTGCCTCGGACGAATACTTCACCAGGCGCTCCTTGATATAGCCAGGAGACTGATCATAGATGGCTTTGCGGACAATGCAGAGGCCTTTGAACTTTGCTCTCTGCTTGACCGGTAGCCAATGCAACCTATGCAGCAGAGGGGTGGCATGGGCCCTTAAGGGGCCTAAAATCAGCCTAGCTGTGTCATTCATGGTCACCTGCAGCTTGCTGATTAGTTTCTAAGAGATGCCAATGTACAAGGCATTGCCATAGTCCAACCTGGATGCAATCATGGCCGACACAATCATCTGTAGAGTAGTAGGGGATAGCAAAGGGTCCAGTTTCCTCAGCTGTCGCATTAGGCCCAGGCAGGTGCCGACCACAGAGGCAACTTGATTGGTCAGGGAGCGGTTGGCATTGATCTTAATGCCCAGGCTCTTTACAACGGGAACTGGCGTGGGGGCAGTGCTGAGCTCTTGAGGCCAAAAAAGATCATTCCAGGGGTTACTTTTAGAGGAGATTACAAGGACCTCTGTTTTATCAGGATTGACTTTTAGTGAATTGGCTGTCATCCAAGTCACAGTGTATCTAAGGATGTTTTGTACGTGAGTGTGGGCCTGCTGAGAGTTGTTAATCTGCAGAATCAGTTGGGTATCATCCGCATAATTAAAAACTTGACCGTTCATACAGGCTAAGGCTGACACTAATGGCTGTAGATGCACATTAAAGAGGAGAGGGGATAGAGCTGGACCGTGGGGGACTCCACAGGTAAGAGCACCACTATTTGACATCTGTTCACCCAGTTGGACCCTTTGGGTCCGCCCTCGCAAAAAGGATTCAAGCCACTGGCGAGCCAGCCCGCAGATGCACAGATTAGAGATTCGAAACAGGAACTGTGCTTGATTGACTGTATCAAACACCGCTGACAGATCTAACAGAATCAGGGCGCTCGAATCTTTGTTATCGGCCCTAACTCTGAGCTCATCAAGCACGGCCAACATCACCAGTTCAGTGCTATGGTGAGCCCTAAAGCCGGCCTGCCTCACCTGGAGTGGGTGGTGTTTCTCTATAAAAGATGAAAGTGTTGTGAGGACATGTTGCTCCAGTACTTTTGCTAGAAAAGGAAGCTGAGAAATGGGCCTATAGTTTCTAAAATTGGCCACATCTACCCCTGGCTTCTTCAACAAAGGAGTATTAGTGGCTTCCTTCATACTGGTGAGCAAGTAACCTGTCTCCAGGGAGTGATTAAGTAGAGAGACAAACTCTCTTTCTAGCCCAGGAAGGGCCATGCGAAAGATCCTTTAAGGGCAAGGATCTGCAGGCGAGCCAGATTTGAAGCGATTCATCAGGCATGCTAGGCGTGCTAGATCTAAGTTAGGAAAGACGGTGAGCCGCTCACCTGGGATACAGGGGGCTAGAGTCTGGTCCAGGGCTATCTGATTTGTTGGAGTGTTATTTATCTCGGGGAGAATGTCCCTAACTTTCTGAAGAAAGAAATCCTGGAATTTGTTGCAGTATACCTCAGGTGACAATTTCTGTTCTGACTTCTGGCTAAGCTCTTTGAGGATTCTGAACGTTTACCTTTGTTTGTTTGTAGCACCTGTGATTCTTGCCTCATAATATTCAGCCTTTCTGGCCATAATGGCCTTTTTGTATAGAATTAGCATGGCTTTATAACGAGGAAGCTCGGCTTGAAGGTATAATTTACGCCATAGCCTCTCAGCTTGACGAAGGTTTTGCTTCCTTCTCCTCAGGTCCTCATTAGCAGAGGCAGTGCTGGTATTCTGGGGACCTATATTGAATGTACTTTGAAACATAACATTTCTGGCCCTGCAACTCACGTTAAAGCTAGAGAAAATGTCAAAAACAATTGAAAGCGTTAACTACCATATCTAGTTATCATCCTGGTGCAGTACTGAGGAAGGTATGAAGAAACATGCGCATTCGCGTTGTTGGATATATGCCTTACATGCCTAATTTGACAATAATTATATGTTGAAACAGACAGGCAAGTAAAGTTCATCCTTCCCAAACTAAAACATTTAATGACATTAACCTCCCTGAACCCTTTGGTGCTCTTCATAATATAGTTACTCTATACAATAGTGTAATTTGGATGATGGATGGGCCATTTGAATGAACACTCCATTCGTTTGCCATTAACCTCCCTGAACCCTTTATTCAAAAAAGACAATCACAACCCTCTAAAAATAATAACAATCTTCGTTACTCTTCATAACTTAGGGCCTGATTACGATGGCGGTGAACCCGTCACCGGCAGGCTGCCCTGGTGGCGGTTGCATCATAATACCCCCTGTGGGATGCCGCCTTGCAGGCGGGTGGTCCCACTCCACGACATGATGCCGGACGGACTGCCGTCCGTCTCCCATCATAATGACCCCCATAGTTATTCTATACAGTAGTATAATTTGAATGATGGATGGGACATTTGAATGAAAACTTCATCCATTTGCCAAACTGTATACTATTCAGTCAAAAATAAATAGAACTACCATTCTACTATTGTATGCTTTACTGCCGGATAACAGTCATCAACTTGTAAAGAATTTCTCATATTTGTTAAAGAAAAGAGACAAAACAAATGTCCTGAGCAAATTATGATTGATTTCGAAATTGGAATGATAACATTACCCTAATACGCACATTGAAGGATTTATTTTTCACTTTTTTCAAGCAATTTGTTGAAAAATTTAAAAAATGCTTAGCAAGTGACTACAGGTCAAACAACTACAGTTTGAATTGAAAAAACTATGAGCATTAGCTTCTATCTCTCCAACACACATTGACCCTTTCTACACAGCTATAGGTCAATCTGAGTATTTTTTGCCAAAAAGAACAATTGGCACCACATTACATTGAAACTGTGGATCAGCCAGCTAAACAGATTAGGTCATATAAGGGTTAAAAATTCCAAATTGAGGGTAGAACTGCTACCTGACTTGTTTAGATGGCGGAGCAAAGACTAACAACACTGTAGCAGGTTGCCATATCTGTGTACTAGTTCCATAGGAAAGACACACCTTAATTTCTACAACTTCCTAAACATTTTTTAAAAGGTTTAAAGTTTCTTGGATATTCAGCAAGGCAAATTTGTTGCAAGTAGCATTTAACTTAGAATCAGTAAAAAAAAAAAGGAAATGAATGAATGACTTCTTTCAAATGTTCAACAATGTAGCATTTTTGGGGGTATAGACTTCTTGGAAACATAGCTTATATACTACACTACTAACTAATCCATCAACAAACTATTAAAATGGTACTAAAGACAACATTTTACTTTCCCATCTTAAATTGTGAATAATTAAGATTGGATACTTTAAAAAATGAACCTGGAGTTGATCTGTTTTCAATTAATGGTCATATATAAAAATCCTAACACTGTTACTCCAACGTACCCGAAATGACAATCCATAACAGAAACAATAAAGAAAACCTGAAATATTTTTTAAAACAATAAATAAAATCACCCTAGGAAAACAGCAATACAAAAGCTAAAGAAATACCCTTAAAACTACAAAACAGTATAAAAATAGAAACAAACACTCCCAGTAAAATTCAGAAAAATAGGGATGCTTTTTAAGTTGAATTTGAATGACAATACCTCCCTACAATCTATGCCATACTACGCGCAGTTGCCGTAAAAAATAAAAACGGTTTCTTTAAAATACATTTTCAAAAAAGATGAAGAAGTAGTATAGTTAAAACTCTACTTACTACTTTGGGCCTTATTACGAGTATGACTGCCCTCAGGACTGGGGCGCTCGTGGTGGCAGTCTGAGCACCGCCACACTGCGGTTCCACCCACAGTATCCTGGGTGCGGTGGTCGGATTACCACAGGATCAAGGGCTGGCGGTCTGCAACCAGCATGAAAATGGTGGCAGTGCCACTGCTGGCACATCCAAGCACATTATGAGTTGTCTTTTCACCACCCTTTTCATGGCTGTGAGCCCACCCAAGACAACTAAGATCTGGCCCTAGGGGTGAATGCAGGGGGGCACAAGTTGTGCCCCCTGTAAGTACACCCCCATTCCTGCCCAGTGTGGCATGCATGTGCAGGAACATGCAGTTGGCGCGGTCACGGCTGTGGTCTGTATGCTAGTCTCTCCTATGAGCCTAACAGTCCACTGCCCTGAGACCGCCGCAGCACCGCCCACTTGACCTGGATTGAACTCTGAATCCAGCGGGTGGGTGCACCACAGCCTTGGCAGTCCTTCTGCGGACAGAGCAGTGGCAGTGCCGCAGGAGGACTGCCAAAGTCATATTAAGGCCCTTTGTGTTTTTAAACACAAATGGAGTTTAAAAGATGCAATCAGAAGAAAAAAGCTGCCAAGTGCTAGCTCCAGGATTCAGAATAGTAACACAAGATTCCAAATACATACAAACCAACCAAAAACATTGGTTATTTAACCCAACTAACCCCCTAAGAATAATTCTACTGTAAATGCACTCTTGCTAATCTATTCAAGAATAAAATAAAAAGTTCTTACCTGATTCATGCAGTGGCAGTTGTCCAACCTTGACTGCAATGCTCCACCACCTAAAGAAACAAGTTTGAAAGCAATGTAGAAAATGGTAGCAATAAAAAAAGGAAAATCTAACCTAATGGAATTATTGGAAACATGTAGGACAGTGAAGAAAGAAAATTAGCCCTTGCATTCCACTCCTTAAAAACAAATTCAGAGATGAATTACATTTCTTATATTACTGGTTACAAATATGTAACATTTTTAGGTATTTAAAAAAAGTTGTATTTAAAAAATATTCCCAGAAAATGCTGCTTTGAGCACCAACTAAATATTTAAAAAAAATGTGAAACCCAACTTCAAAATAAACATAAATAAATACCCGGCTAAATGAACAAAATCATACATATCCTAATAATATTTTTTTTAATGAATACATTGGTGATAAAAATATATTTGAAATACATATTTCAGAAACAAACTTGTAAGAGTACTTACTGAGTATTTTTAAATAAATATAAAAACTTCAACCCCAAAAGTAAAAAATAAATCCCATAATGTAAACTACTCTCCACCCTGAACCCCTATACCCTTGTCCCTAAATAAACAAAAACCTCAGGTCGTTTAAAATGCAATTTTTGTAATTTAAAAAAAATGTTATTTAAACAAATACCACAAACATTTTGAACACTTAAATTACTTATCAGTTAAAAAAACTACATAAATATAAAAATCCGTCCCCAAAAATTAAAAGTAAATGCCCAGATTTACAATACTGACCACCCTGGGCCTCTAAACCCATATATCAAATGAAACTCATTTCTTTTTCACTTTTTGGTGGGTATTCCTCCAACATCCCTTTTTACCTCATTAATTATCACCCAAATCCTATAGCAAATTAAACTTATGGCCTCATTACGATGCCGGTTGGACAGACCGTCCACCCGCCGCGGTCCGAATCTGACTGCTGAGGCTGGGAAAGTTTCCCCCACTGTATTACGATGCAACCCAGAACACTTGACTGGGGAAGAGTGGTTGAAAAGTTCATCACTCCGTCCAGCATCTTGTGTTTTCTATTTTCTCCCTAAGTGGCCAAGGGTAAACCCAGACGTGGTCCCTTGCTTACTGTGCCACTGGATTCAAGCAAGCCTGGCTGATGAGGGGCAAAACCCCAAAACTGGTCCCAGGATGCTTGTTTCCGGTCCAGGGAGGACCTGGCCTGGCAGTTCGGGCAGGAGTGTTCCCATAAGGAACAGGGTCAAGACTGATTTGCGTATGGCTTGGTCCAAACTGGGGTAGCATAGTGAGCAAAAGAAAGATGGATTGAACCCAGATCTCTTGACTGGGGAGAGTGGTTGAAAAGGTTCATCACTCCATCCATCATCTATTTGCGTTTGCAACCTCTGAGACAGCGACAGTCACATCTACGGTGGCGCACATAGCCCCAAATATGTAGAGCGTGCAAAATATCAGGAAAACTTGATATGTACACAAATGCATGACGTATGTGGGAATATGCCTTGTGCACCATGTACCCCTTTGCTGGAGTATGGTAATCTGGGCACAGTCCAGTCAATGGGCTACATGCCACCTACGGACTTATCTCCATTGAGGCACCCACAGGGCCGTAGTGTTCGGGGTTCAGCTGCAGCAGTCTAGGGGTGACCTGGAGAAATGGGTCCACGCTGAAGACCTTCGGGAAGAAGCTAATTTGTGTGAGTAGCACCCCAAATCCATTGCTTCTGATGACTTGAGGCATACTGGTTGTTGGAAACACACATAGTAATCTGGACAGCGGTCGGAGATCCCCGTACTGCCCTATGGATGCTGTTTTTCTTCGACTGTCATCTCGACAGTCAGAGAAAGGCTGTCAGAATCAGAGGTCTATTAGCAGTCGATTGGAGTACAGGAGGCATGCTTCGTAATCCAGCAGGCTGACTGACTGATTCCGATGAGACTGAGGCGGTCAGACCTCCTCTGACAGGACCACGGAAGTGGGTCCAAGCAGCATCGTAATCATGCCATAAAAAAACATCATTTATTCAAAGAAAAACTGTTTTTCTGAACTACTGTAAACAAGGAAGTGTATTTTAACATGTGTTTTTATTGTTTTTTAATAATTTGTTGTACATGTCAATGTATTGCTTTGAATAAATGATGTTTTTATGAACAATTTCAGTATTTATGCTTTTTGGAATACCATGTTACGGATTCTGTGGCACTAATATCCCTGTTCGAGCTCTGATTTATGTGACATTAATTTGGTTATAATTTTTCAGATTGCATTCTGTTAAAGGGACTTTTTTGCTTTAACATAATTTCCCCTGTCCCGTATTGGATTAAAAGGGGACCTCCCTCTTTTTCTTGTCTAAGAATTATCCACCATTCTATCTCATTAGGAGGTTTTGGGGAAATCCAAGCTCTAGCTATTGCTAAACGGGCAGCAACTAACATAATAGTCAATATTGAGCCTTTCCCGTCCCCTTCTACTTTATATCCCAACATCTTTTCAGTCACCATGATTATAATATCCATATTTAGTTTATCTGGAATTATGCCTTGAACTCTATCCCAAAATTTCTCAAGTGAAGGGCATGTAGCAAACATATGAACAATACCTGCCGCATGTGTCCCATCCTGAGTCCCTCCCCATGTGTCTCCACCATTAGACCACCGAGCAATCCTTTCAGGTGTATAATATAGTAAACAAAGTGTATAAAATTGCTGCAGCCATAGACTAACAGAGTGCACTGCTGGGGTGACAGCATTAAAGGCTGCCTGCATGTTATCAGTTGTAATATTTTCACCCAACGTCTCACTCCATTCTAGGTGCTTATTCAGCACCTCCTTCTGTACGTTGTTGACAACATATTCTGTATGCCTTACTAATAGTACCACCTTGTTTTATAGTATAAATTAAGTCCCTCCTAGCAGAGTCAGCTACCTTGCGGAGCTCCAAAGTTCTAAGCAAATAGTCTCGAATCTGCAAGTATTTAAGAAAAACATGCTTTGAGGAATATCGTAAGTTGCCCGGAGGTTCTCAAAAGACTTAATACCACTGCAATCATAAAGTTGTCCCAGTGAGTATATCCCATATCTAGCCCATCACAGAGCAGTGCTATCCTGGAAGACACCAGGCAGCATTGGGTTTCCCCAAAGCGGAAGTCTCACATGCAGTGAAGGAATGGAGAGTCTGGACTGAATGCCTTTCCATATATATATACACAGTCACGAAATGTCTTGAAACGCACCAATTTAAAATAGTTAGGGTCATTGATTCGATAAAGAAACATCTGACTGCCCCCAGGGCCAGCCACTGCCAAAAATTATTTAGCTCCGGAATAAAAAGGCTCCTTAAACGTTCAACAAAAGTAGACAAAAAATAATGTTTGAAGTCAGGGAAGTCTAGGCCACCTTGATTATACGGGAGTTTCATTGCTGCTATTGCCCGTCTAGCTTTTTTATATCCCCATATAAAACTGCTAAGGGCTCCATCTTATTTCTTAAAAAACAGATTTGAGATGCGTAGCGGTATTGACCGAAAAAGGTATAAACATTTCGGAAGTATCTTCATTTTAATGACATTGCATCTTCCTAAAATACTAAGTGGGAATTTATGCCATGTTTTTAACTGCTTAATAACTTTAGCTAATAAAACATCATAATTCAAAGCAAGAATGAGCTCTATTTTGGAAGAAATGTGTACCCCTAAATATGTGACACTCGCACACACCCCATCTATCCCGTCTTCCGGTTAAAAATTAAGTACAATTTGAGTTGTATTCCTATTTAATTTATAGCCAGAGAAAAGTCCAAATAATTTAGCCTCACCGGTCAATCGCTTCTATAGCCTCTTTTGGATTTTCAGAAAAAATGTCTATATCGTCGGCATATGCCGTTAATTTTAAACAACGCTGCTCTATTTCAAAGGGACAAATCAAATTATTATCCAAAAGTGCGCAAATAAATGGCTCAATGTAAAAGGCAAATAAAAGAGGGGAGAGGGGACATCCCTGCCTAGTCCCTCGTTGAATAAAAAAAGGAGGAGTATGAATATTGAAGTACAATAACTTAGCTATCAGTTTCTGATAAACTGCCATTATCAATTTGCAAAAATTTTCTTTAATGTCAAGTAATATGAGAATTTTCCAGAGATAGTACCAGGCCACCCGGTCGAATGCTTTTTCAGCATCCAATACTACCATGCCCAGTCTCTTCTTCAACTTCCCAGCAACATCTAAAGCGGCGACTGCTGTATTTACATGAGTAGTGGTATCTCTTCCATAGATAAACCCATGTTGCTGGGGAGAAACTAAGGCAGGCATCATTGGAGCTAACCGGGCGGTTAATATCTTAGCAAATACTTTTGCGTCAAAGTTAATTAGTGATATTGGGCGATAAGAAGCCCTTTCCTCTGGAGGCTTCCCTTTCTTTAAAAAAATATATATATTTGCCGTATTCCAGGAATCAGGTACGCCTCCTGTATTTCCAGTTTGAGAAATCACCTCATGCAATACCGGGGCAAGAATATTTTTACAGCACTTATATAGCTCTGCAGGGAGGGCATCCTCACCTGCCGCCTTCCCTGATGGTAGTACTCCAATTGCCTCCAATACTTCTTCTAATGTGACCCTTTGTTCCAATAAAGACAAATCTTCCTCTGTTAAAGTCGGCAATTTACACCTTTCTAGATAGCTAGACATTCTAGTTTAATCCTGCTGAGCCTCCGGTGAATACAATTGTTGATAAAAAATTGAAAATTGATTGGCTATGTCTTTAGGACATCTGTAAAGTACCCCTCCTTCGCCCTTATAGCCTTAATTCTAGTTTTAAGTTGTTTATCCATAAGTTATGTGCAAGGACTTTACCAATTCTGTCGCCATATTCATATTGTAATGTCCTATGTCTAGTGTAACATGACGCTACTTTTTTCTCTAAAGCCCTGGTTATCATCGCTTTTTATTCTAATAGTAAAATATATAGGGCGTCTTGATTAGTATGCTTAAATTGAATAGCCTCAGTATGTTGAAGTTCCAAAGCAGCCAGCCAACTTTTGATGAGCATCCCTAGTTTGTCTCTCTTGTTCTCCATTCTTCTGCTATATATACTGCTGAGTGGCTCCCCTAATGTACGCTTTCATGGCATCCCAGACCACAAAGATCGAGGCAGAGCCAATATTATCTATAAGGTAATTTGCAATTTTTTCCCTAATAGAGCTCACAAATTCTGCATTGTTAGTCAGTTTCTTAGGAAATGTAAATAGTCGAGGACTTTTGACGACGGTTTTAGCTAGAAAAGAAAAAACTATAGGGCTGTGATTGGATGTAATCCCGGGACAAATCTCTATTTTAGCCGTCGATAAAATAACACCTGAAACCCAGGCCATATCAATTCTTGAGTATTGACCATGGGGTGCAGAATATTACGCATACCCAGGCTTATTTATATGCAAGACCCGCCATGCAACCTGTAAAGAGTGAATTCGAGCTAGTTTTAAGATAGAAGCTCTCACCTTCTTCATTCAGCATGTTGCTGGCTAGTAGAGTCTATAGCATAATTAATTACACAATTAAAATCCCCCATAACGGCGCAGGAGCTTGGCGGGCATCCGTGATGGCCGCGTGAGCACAGCGCCCTCCGGACCCCCGCCACTCCCGGCATAATATCCTGAACATATCCTGATTTTTCCCGAGGATTTGTGTAGAGGACACTGGGCTGATCTTCCTGTGGTTTTTGAATTTTGATTTGGCCCGGGGACACCGAAGATACGACGACTCGAACTTTCGGGGTCCGCCCTGGAGGTGCGCCCGGGTCTGGGTGAGGCACAGTGGCCGTGTCTGAGTTGAACAACAACGGCAGGGGGATTCGACTGGTGGGTCCCCCTCTTAAGTTTCGGTTTCGATTCTGCCTCAGACTGTGCATCTGGCAAAGGAGTCTGGCCCTTGCTGGGTCCGGCGGCACGAGACTGCTGTTGTGCCTTTGGCTAGCTTATTGTCCTTCCAGGCTGGCTCACACCTAGAGGTACCCTCGCCGCTGCCTTTCGGCTACAACGCCCTGCTCTCCTGTGGCCATTTTCACAGGGTCGAGTGAGTCCCCTGGGACGTGGTCTCCAACATGGCGGGCAGAGGGGACCGAGAGACACGGAAGACCAAAACACCCCTTCGCGGGGGCCCGGTCCAGTCTAATGTCATGGACCGGTACACCCATTCGAAGGGGTCCCCTGGAGCTGCCTTGCCTGGCCCGAGTGCAGTTGGCCACACTGTGGAAGAGTCGATGGAGCCTTCCTTGCAGGACATCATGGGCGCCATTTCTGGCATGAAGGAAACATTAGGCCTACAGTATGAAGCTTTGGCCCACAAAATCGACACCGTGGCCATTGACGTGAACTTGATTCGGGCCGACCTATTTAAAACCAACGAGAAGGTGAAGTCATTGGATCTCAAGTCATCCAGCCTTACGGCCGACGTCTCGGAGATACAGACGGAGATTGGCAACCTCCGAAGGGTGAACGATTTCATGACCCGGCGCTTGGAGGACTTTGAAAACAGAGCACGTCGTTGCAACGTGCGTGTGGTTGGCGTTCCGGAAAATCCGGACCCGCATTCTGTTGATCTCCTGGTCGAGGACCTGATACAGAACTACCTCTCTCCGTCTGGGTTGAGTAAATTCTTCGCAGTGGAACGTGCCCACCGTGTTCCGGGAGGCCAGGGCAAGCCTGGCGCCCCGCCGAGGCCTATTGTTGCGAAACTCTTTCACTATAGGGACCGGGACGCTATCCTGCAGGCATCGCGAGTGAAGGGCCCGGTGGCCTTTGAGAATGCCACGGTGAACTTCTACCCGGACTTTTCTCAATTGGTGCAGAAACAGCGTATGGGCTTCCGTGGAGTCAAGAAGCGTCTCCGGGACTTGGGACTGCGCTACGCTATGCTTTTTCCAACCAGGCTGCGAGTTGAATACAATGACCGGACCTTTTTCTTTGATCGGCCTGATTCCGTGAATGACTGGCTGGACTCTCTGCCGGACCGACCTCCTGGGACTGAGCCCGCCGAACACCTGGGTGGTGCCGAGGGTGGTGTAGAGAGCTGAACTTGTGGTCTATGCCTCGGTCACCGTGCCACGTCACTTCTTCTGTGATTCTATGCCTAAGTGCCTCTGTTTTCTGTGTGTTCTCCTCTTTCTTTATTTGGTTCGGGGTGGCGGGTGGGACAGGGCCTTTCCTCCTCCGGGGTCTTTTTGTAGAATGGGGGTTTCTGGGCGACAGGCACACTGCATGTTGGGGTGGCTTTTTAGCTTCTTGCAGGGGTGCAGGGTGGGGGGTGTTTTCTTGGTCGTTGGGGGGTGGGTTGATGGGAAGTTTGATGTTTGTGTTTTGTTTTTTCAAGGCGATTCTATTTTGCTAATGGTATTTTCGATGTCATGCTCATTGGGGGAGGGGTCCGGCATCACTGTGTGGGATGGGGGGTAGCGGGTTGAGGTTTATTTCGTGGAATGTCAATGGTCTGGGGGATCGTATAAAGCGGGGTGTGGTGTTGCAGTGTCTACGACGTTTGTCTCCTGATATTGTCTTTCTGCAGGAGACTCATCTAGTGGGCAATACTTGTCGTGCAATGAACAGGTGGGGCTATCGCCTCGTCGCACATTCGGGGTTTACCACGGGTTCCAGGGGGGTGGGCATCCTTGTCCGGGCTTCCCTCCCCCTGGAGATTGATGATGTGATCCTTGATGATCGGGGGCGTTACGCCGTCCTCGTGGGGCGTTATGAGGGTCGGACCCTTTCCCTGTTTGCCGTTTATGTGCCCCCCGGTCTACAGACCTCTACCTTTTCCGATTTGGGCCGAGTGTTGTTGAGCCTCCCAGATAGTACTCTTTTCATGGCGGGTGACTTTAACTCTGTGTTCTCCGGTCTACATGATCGTCACCCCCCGAGGGACACTCCTTCGGCCCAACAATGGCTGGGTGGGTTTCTGGATACTTTTGGGTTGGTGGATTGTTGGAGACTCATGCACCCTACTCAGCTTCAATTCACTTTCCATTCCGGGGCCCATGGGAGTCTGTCTAGACTGGATTATTTCCTGATGCCTGCGGCGCAGTCGTCGGCTGTTCGGGAGATTAGACACCTCCCCCGGGGCATCTCTGACCATTCTCCGCTTTGGCTTTGTTTTGAGATGGGGGTGGGGGCGGCGGGCCGGGTGGCTCCTATCAATCCATGGTATCTAACCTCCCCCGAGACCCGTGGTCTCTTGATTAAGTCGTTGGACAATTATTTTCTAGACAACGAGGGGTCCGTCTCCTCTGCGGTGTCCCTATGGGAGGCCTTTAAGACAGTGATCCGCGGGCAGGCCCTTTCCCTTATTGCTGAATCCAAAAAGGCGAGGAATCGGGAGGTGGTGGAACTCGAGAGGGAGATTGTTGGGATAGAGGCTGACTTGGAATTGACTGTTACTCCTGATAAACTTCACGCCCTGGGTCTGAAACAATTTGCTTATAGGTCTCTGGTTACGGACGCGGCTAAAATGATGTTTCGTTTGTATGATGTGGGGGACAAAGCGGGTAAATTGCTGGCGTGGTTGGACAAGAAGGAGAGGGCAAATCGTGTGGTACCGGTGATTCAGACTTTGAATGGTGTGAGAGTGACTGACCCGGTTGAAATAGTGGAATGTTTTGCAGACTATTTTCGTGTGGTTTATTCCCCTGTGTCTGAACGGGATGTGGATGACTCTCGCCTCTTGTTGCGTGATATAGCTCTGCCCTGTGTCTCCGATTTAGACCGAGTCTCTTTGGAGTCTCCTTTCTCCACGGACGAGATAGCGACTGCCATTCGCTCACTCCGTTCGGGCAAGGCTTTGGGCCCGAATGGATTGCCAATTGAGTTGTACAAGCTACGTCCTGATAGGGTGGCGCCCTATCTTCGTACCATGTTTTTGGAGTCCCGGGAACAGGGTATTCTCCCATATGATCAGCGGCTGGCTACGATCGTTGTTATTCCTAAGGAAGGTAAACCCCGGGACCTTTGTTCGTCTTATAGGCCCATTTCCCTGTTGAATGTTGAGCCCAAGGTTCTGGCTAAGCTCCTGGCTACCCGCCTCCTGACGGTTATTAGCGGCTTGATTCATCCGGACCAGTCCGGTTTTATCCCGCATCGTAACACGGCTCTTAATCTACGTCGTCTCCATGGAGCCATTGCGAGGGCGGGGCTTCTGACGGAGCCGGCCATTTTGGCTTCGCTTGATGCCTCGATGGCCTTTGATACGATAGAGTGGCCCTATCTTTGGGCAGCTCTTGAGAAATTTGGTTTCGGCCCTGGATTTATTGGTTGGGTGAAGTTACTATACGCCGAACCCCTGGCACAGGTTGTGGTCAACGGTCGAGTTTCTGTTCCCTTTTGCCTTGGTAGGGGGACCAGACAGGGGTGCCCCTTGTCTCCGCTACTTTTTGCTCTTGCTTTGGAGCCATTAGCTGCGTGGCTTCGATGGGAACCTTCACTCAAGGGGATCCGTTGGTCACCGGATTTTGAGGACCGCGTCTCGCTTTACGCGGATGACATTCTTCTTTACCTTACTTCCCCGCGCAAATCTTTAAATGTTCTATTTGACGTTCTTACTTCGTTTGGCGCTAACTCTGGTCTGGTTATTAATTGGGCTAAGTCCTGTGTGTATGTTCTTTCGGGTGTTCTGCCCCCGTTGCCGGATAGATTCCCTATCCAGGTTGTCCAGTCTGGCTTCAAATATCTGGGGATCTTTATTACGCTGGACTCCTCACTCCGGTTTGAACGTAATCTCCTCCCCCCCCTTCTTAGACTGCGACTGGATGTGGCTCGCTGGCGTAAGTTGCCCTTGTCCCCTCTGGGCAGGGCTGCCCTTTTCAAAATGATGTCTTTGCCACGATTTTTGTACGCACTTCAGAATTCCTATGATGACGTTCCCACTACCTATTTCCGAGAGATTGAGAGTCTCCAAAGGCAGCTGATTTGGGACGGGCGTCCACGTATCGCCCTTGCGAAACTTACCATCCCTTGGTTTGACGGGGGCATGGCGCTCCCTGATATCAAGAGATATTACTGGGCTACCCAGCTGTCGGCCATTAACCATGCAATGTATTCCCCGGGTCGGGATCCGGCCTTTGAGATGGACAAACTCCAGCTGCCGGGGGGGATTTTAATAAAGCGCTTTATTCCAGGTCGACTGGGCGCCATCTTATGGGCCCGTCCAAGATTGCAGTCAGTGTGTGGCGCGCCGCGAATGTGAGTCTGGGATGGGAGAATCGTCTGACACTGGCGACGCCGCTTCATGCTTCCGAGCGTTTGGTATGTCTCTGGTCTACTAAGGGCTTTGACCGCTGGGATATGATTGGGATATGTAGTGTGGGTGATGTCTGTGTGAATGGTAGAATGAAGTCCTTTGAGGCCCTTCGGGCCGAATATGACTTGAGTGATAGGGAATTTTTTCGTTATCTGCAGGTCCGACATGCCCTGGCCTCTGTTTTGACTCCTGATGTGGCCCTCCCCGAGTCCTCTCCTCTCGAGGATCGCATTCTGGATGGCCACCTTCCCGATAGCACTATCTCCCTGATTTACAAGAAGCTGATCAATAATCGCACTGACTTACTTGTCCGACTTAGGGAGGTTTGGGTCGGCGACGGGCTGGACTTAGATGACGAAGATTGGCAATCGGCACTCTCTTCTCCGAAAGAGGTCGCCATCCCTGCCCGTCTCCGTTTGGTTCAGCTTAAGATCCTCCACCGGGTGTATGTTACTGGTCCGCGTCTGGTTGTGATGGGTTTTTCCCCGGATGGTCTATGCAAACGTGGATGTGGAATGAGTGCGACGTTTCTACATATTATTTGGGAGTGCCCGGGGGTGGCGGCCTACTGGACTGAAGTACTTGCGGTGATGACAGTTGTGACTGGGATTGCCTTACGGCCTGAGGCCCGACGATGCCTGTTGAATGTGTGGGAACCCACCGACTATTCTGTGGCCCAGACCAGATGGGCGACCTTGGGATACATGGTTACAAAGCGAGACATTGCGCAACGCTGGGGCGCATCTAGACCTCCCGACGTCTCGGTGTGGGAGGACAACATGGACTGGTCCATGTTCCGCGAGAAGACCGTCTATGTAGCTAGGGGCAGACCCAGGGCGTGGACGAAGATTTAGGGTCAGTGGAACGAATATCGTGGAAATATTTGTACTCCTCCCTTGGTTGACGCACCCGATGTTACCCTATCTCCCTAGGCTGATGTTCCCGAGATTTCTTATGCTGTTTTATGATTCGCCTGTCCTCCCCGCTGTCCCCCCCCCCGCCTTGCCGAGTCCTATCGATTGTGATTCCGTCTTCCTGATTAGTGACTTTCCCCTCCGCCTTCTGGGCTGACCTTGATTAGTATGCATTCGCCTTTTTGTGGTTTGTTGTTTTTTGTATGTATATAACAGAAAATTGTTGTGTCCTGTTCTATACTTCGAGTAACATTTGGTATCTGATCTGTGCCTGACCACGGGAGTGATCGTATGATCTTTACATTGTGCCTTGCTTTAGCGGCCAGCCCGTGTGGTTGTAGGCCCATCCTTGTAACCTTTATTTGATTGCTCAATAAAAGTTTTTACCCAAAAAAAAAAAAATCCCCCATAACAAGCAACTGCCCCTGCCCTCCTACCAACTCACAGATGTCATCAAATAAAGTGGAATCATCACTATTAGGCCCATACAGGACACAAAATACATATTCATCAAAAGTAATTTCAAATTGGGCAATTGCCCATCTCCCCCTTTGATCCGCAGCCATTTTAAGTATTTGACAATCAAGTGTCTTTGAAATTAAAATAGACTCATTCTGAGAAGTACAAACAACATTCTGAAGACCCAATTGCTCAAGAAATCGCTGATCCTTATATGCTAAATCTGTCTCATTTAATAGCACTATCTGAGGCTTATACGCCTTGAGCTCTTCCCTAACTAACTGTCTCTTAGATGCTCTATTCAGCCCAGACACATTCCAAGCTAAGCACTTTATTGCTGCCATGGCTGTTTAATATTATCAGCTAGAAAGAAAACAAATACATTAGTATCCCTGAATATTCTTCCACCAAAAGTAAAACTGTGAACCCCTTTTTTAAATCTTTTTAACCCATTTAATACCCCCTTCCCCCCCTCATCCCACCCCTCCCCGAACAGAGCCCACCGGCCCATCTTCCCTGTCTCCGAAGAAGGAATCACCCCCCCAACAGCTGCCGATAATAATGGCAGCTAGCATCTCAGGGCCCAACAGGCCCAACCCGCGTCTGGCTCTCTTAGCCTAAACATATCCTATCTAAAAAGAAAAAAAAGAACAAGAACAAAAGGGCAGAGAAAAGAAGACTTGTGAAATAGAAGACAATCAACTCATGTTAACATCAGTCAAGCGGTCTGCCATCTTAATAATGTAGCTTCGGCTTCTGCCTCCGAAACAAAGAACACCGACTTGCCATCTTTGATAGCTTTCAGTCTTGCAGGTTCCTGTAAAAACACCTGAGCACTTGTTGCCTTAAGTGGGTCTATAAGTTGCCTAAGGTTCAATCTTCTTTCCATAGTTCAACGACTCAGATCAGATCGTAAAAAAATAGACAAAGAATCCACTGAGACTGGTGAATTAGGACGTGCCTTGAATGATAATGCTTGATGTAATAAAAAATTCCTGAAAAAAATAAGTATAGGCCGAGGGTAACGAGCATTGCTCCTTTGTATAGTCAAAGGAAGCCGATGAGCTCTTTGTACTTGGCAGTCCTAGTCCCAATCCGATAGATCAGGAAAAGCTTTCTGTAATAGTTGTACCACACAGGCTCGAGGATCTGCATTTTCCTTGCCTTCTGGTACCACAAAAAGTCTTAAATTGTTTCGTCTTTGTCTACTTTCCAAATCTTCAATCTTTGCATGGCAAGCTTGAAGCTGCTCCTCGTGCATTTGAACAGTCTGCGTAACTGAAGTAACAGCCTCTTCCGTTTCCACCACCCTTGTTTGCAACTCTGTCACCTCCTTTGTGATATTAGCAACTGTACTCATCGCTTCATCAAGTGTCTTCTTAATACTTTGGTAATCCGCCCTAATCTGCCCATAATGAGCGAGGGCCTCAACCCACTCTTCCTGCAATACTTGTAATATTAGCGAGAGGGTAGGTTCCTCCCTTATACTTGATTCCGGCCCCCCTTCTACACTCTGTAAGATCAGCTTGTTATTATCCTGTTCCATATCAACATTGGATGGGCTATCCACACTGTTCATTGAAGGAAGCCGAGGAATATCTCGTCCAGGACCAGCCTCGGAGTTTTGGTCCACAGTCACCCCCACTGTATTTTGTTTTTTAGCCGGATTAGTGGCAGATAGTCGTGAAATCATGGCTCTAACCTCCCCCTTGGCTGGCACCCATTTCCGCAGCGGGCTATTCTCAACTCCTCGGCGGGGGCCCGAGGCGGTGTAAATACTTCCAGGTTGAGGGTTCCGGCTAATCGATTTAGAGCCTTTCCCTTTCCCATTTCCCCACTTTCGATTTATTTCCGGGGTTTTATGGATATTTTGTGAGGCAATTTGCTGAATTTTAGCAGCTGTAGCCTCCCCTGAGTTACTCTGCTCCAGCTGGATAGCTGCTTCCTGGCATTTTTTTGTTTAGTCCCCTTGTCTTCATTAGCCTGTTCGGCTGCAGGACTAAAGACCTCTGAATTAGGGGAAACAGCAGAAGAATTATCTATCCCATTATCACTACAGCTGCCAGTCTGTACCTCCAAAATCTCAATAGAATCATTTGTCTTTTGCAGATTAGAGGTGCTTGCTAGCTTTAGTGGATTGCCAGTCTCTTCAAGAGGATTCTCAGTAATTTTGGGCATTGCAGTTTAATTTTCTACAGGGCTACAAAGTAGCGAAGCCAGAGCAATTGTATTAGCGGTAGCAGCACGGAGCTCTCACTCCATAATCAGCTCCGCTGCCTTACCTGCTTCAATAAGCCGTGAGACTGACTTGCCAGGTTTCGTTCCTGTGGCTTTTCCATCGCTCCTAGCATTTTCTTCACCGTGCGCATTTAGCTGCAGCCCCGCAAGACGAGCTGCCCTGGTCACTTTCGCCATGCTTTATGGAGGAGCCATGTTTACAAATGTTATGTTATGTTATGTTAGCCTCATTTATTAGGCGCACAGCTGCTCCAGCGAAGGAGCGTCCTGGCGCCAGCCAAGGTAGCAACACAGCACAACAGCACAAGACGGGGCCAAAAGAAGAGCTAAGGAAACAAGAAGGTTTTTACAGCTCGCCGAAAAGAGAGCAAATCCCTGAGGGCACGAATCTCAAGGGGAAGGGAATTCCACAACACTGCGGCGCGCACTTGAAATGAACGACCGCCAGCCTGGCAGCGTTTGAACCGGGGAACGACAACAAGTTCCAGATCCGAGGATCTTAAAGCACGCCCCGGGACATAACGGGACAGAAGGTTGGAAATAATCAAGGCAGGAGATCCCTTGACGATCTTGTAGGCAACACAAAGGACCTTAAACTGGATCCTTCGAGCAATCGGAAGCCAATGCAGCGCGCGCAAGGTCTTAGTTGTAGGACAGAATCTGGGCAGGCCCACGACAGCTCTCGCCGCAGCATTCTGTACACGCTGCAGGCGGGTGATTTCAGCCTGATTTAGGCCCGAAAATAGGGCGCTGGCATAATCAAGCCGAGAGATCACTGTTGCCTGGATCACGAGTTGCCTGGTGGTCGCATCAAAAAATTTTAATACGGGTCGTAGTCCACGCAAGATGCCAAAGAAGCAGGCCGCCGTGCGCTTAGTATGGCAGTCAAAGGTAAGAGTTGGATCGAGCCACACCCCGAGGTTTTTTAGCTCAGCGACCGGGGTAGGCGTAGGGCCCAGATCCGATGGCCACCACCTGTCTCCCCAGAGTTCCGTGTGCTTGCCAAAGATCATAACCTCCATCTTACTTGCGTTTAGCTGGAGACAGTGGGAGGTCATCCAGCTGGCAACCGCCCGAAGTCCATTCTGGAATCTGGGGGCATCCACATCCGCATCCCCGCTGATTGTAACCGCTAACTGGGTGTCATCGGCATATGACACCATGGTCATACCCCAATACCTGACAACCTCAGCTAGCGGTCTTACGTATAGATTGAATAACGTGGGACTCAGCGAGGAGCCCTGGGGGACCCCCAGATCCAGAGGATGGTATTTGGACTGATGGGGGCGGAACGGCCACGCAAAAGGAACGGTTGGCAAGGAAAGATCGGAACCACTGGAGAGCAGGGCCGGTGACACCAGCTTCCGCCAGGCGCAGCAGAAGGATCGGGTGGGACACGGTGGCAAAGGCGGCGCTCCGATCTAATAGCACCAGCGCCGCCGTTTGACCCGCATCAAGCACGGAGCACAAATGCTCCACCATATAGAGTAGAGCCGTCTCCGTGCTATGCCCAGCACGAAATCCATTCTGCGTGCTGTCTAAGATGTTAGCCTGTAGTAGATGGTCTGAGAGGACAGAGTTGACATGCGCCTCCGCAACTTTAGCAGGCCACGGGAGAAGTGAGATTGGGCGGTAATTCTCAGGTTTCCCAGCATCCAAAGTTGGTTTCTTAAGGATGGGCACAACTACCGCCTGTTTCCACTTCACTGGGACCACACCGGATGCTAAGGAGATGTTAATCAAAGAGCAAACCGGTGAGAGACCGTTAGATGGTAGGTCTCTAAACAAGGCCGGCCGTAAAGGATCAGCCGGAGACCCTGACTTGACCTGTTGGGCCAGCTTGCAAAAGCTTTCTGATGTTAAACTCGGGAAAGAATGTAGCACATCCAGGGTAAGGGGCTTAAGGGGTCTACCAACAGAGGGTACGACCGTAGGAAAGGCTCTATAGATGGCATGGACCTTTTCCAAAAAGAAAGCCGCCAAAGTTTCACAATGGGAGATGGAGCCCTGGTGAGTCGCAATCACTTTTTTGGCGATAAGGTCTTTGAGGGCCTTAAAAATAGTTTTGGAGGGGTTAGTGCTGGTACGAAATTGTAGGGCGTAATAAGCCGCGCGGGTTCTGCACACTGCTCGATGGTAAAGTTTAACAGCGGCCAGATACAAGACTTTTTTATCGCTGTCATAGGCTTTGCGCCAAACCCGCTCGGCACGTCTACAGGTGTTTTTAAGCACCCGCAGCGAGTCATCGTACCAAGGACTCGGGTCCCTTGACCCACACTTACACGAAACTATCGGAATAAGGGAGTCTAGGGCCCTGGTAACCCACTCACAAAAGCGGTCATAGCCCGCATCCACAGTATCAACTGAGCCTAGCGGGTCAGAGGATAGAAGATGGAAAAAATCCTCAAGTTTTAATTTATTCCAACACCGTCTAGGAATAGAGCGGACCGCGGGTTTGCGGCGCGGCTCATGCAGTGGACATTGGATACGCACCAGATAGTGGTCGGTCTAGGCCAGAGGGGAGGGGGTGAGAATACTGGCTTCTGCTAAGTTCGTGAAAAAAGGGTCTAAGATGTGACCACCTACATGGGTGGGCTGCAACACCAATTGGACTAACTGGAGCGCCTCAAGATCGGCAACAGAGCTGTGTACCGCAGGCATAGACAAATTATCATAATGGAGGTTTAAGTCTCCAAGAATGGAAAAATTGGAGCAGCCAGCTGCCAACGAACTGATAGCATCTGGGAGGGCCTCCCTAAACGCCGCGTCGCTACCGGGGGGGGCGATAAATCAAAAGGCCCGAGAAAGCAAAATTGGGCGTAACTGAGATTTTAAACAGCGCGCTTTCACAGCCAGTGATTTTTTGCCCTTGCCAGACACACGGGTAACAAGACTTGACCGCAAGCGCTATTCCCCCACCTCTGGAAGCTCGGTTGAGAGTATAGACCGAGTACTCAGGCGGGAAGGCCAAGTTAATCACAGCCGTGTCGGACTCCTGTAACCAGGTCTCCGTCACACAGAAGACATCCGGCGGCTCCTTACCTGTCAGGTCGAAGATGTCTTGGTGGTGTTTGACCATTGACCTGACATTCAGGTTCCATATACTAAAAGAAGGGCGGGAGCGGGTTGCAATAGCAGCCAAAACGTTGCTTAAGCATGTAATGGGGGCGGAAAGGGCAAACTTCCCGCAGATACAAGAGTAAGGTCCACACAACGGCACTACCCGTGGAGCATCACAGCTCCTGTTACCATGCCCGATGGCAAGTAGGGCCTCCCTAGAATAGTACAGCATGATGATACCCGTAGTGACCAGCGGAGAGAGCCAGGGTCCTACCGTGTCCGGTGCGTCCAGGCGCGGACGGGCAGGACTCTGGCACGACTCCGGCCACGCGAAGGCACGCCCGCTGCGCGATCCCGCTGCGCTAAGGGAGGAGCTTTAAATAGGCGTCCCTCGCTGGCTCCTGCGCACTAAAGCGCACGTAGAAAGTGGCTCCTGAACAAACACCCACCCCGCTCCTAGATGGCGGCGACAATGGATCCCACCCCAAGAACCGGACCCGCCCAAGCGGCGGTGCTGTACCGATTAAGGTGCAAGTGAGGGAGGATTTTTAAAAACAGGGAATACAAACCCAAAATAAAATAAAATACAATAAAGGGATTTTAAAAAGCGATTTCAGTGAATAGGCGCGAAGCGCTCCTGCAGCAATGCGCTACCTTGACAGAACGAGGTTACAATGGGACTCACCTTAAATAGGCGTCCCTCGCTGGCTCCTGCGCACTAAAGCGCACGTAGAAAGTGGCTCCTGAACAAACACCCACCCCGCTCCAAGATGGTGGCGACAATGGATCCCACCCCAAGAACCGGACCCGCCCAAGCGGCGGTGCTGTACCGATTAAGGTGCAAGTCAGGGAGGATTTTTAAAAACAGGGAATACACACCCAAAATAAAATAAAATACAGTAAAGGGATTTTAAAAAGCGATTTCAGTGAATAGGCGCGAAGCGCTCCTGCAGCAATGCGCTACCTTGACTGATTCTCCATTCGAATCAAGCTGGAACAGTAGACACCCAAGCCCACTAGATGGCAGCAGAGCGCCGGTCAACAGCCCCGCCAGCAAGCCTGCCGCGAGACTCACCAGCGTGTACCACAGCGGGCCAGAAGCATCTGCAGTCGTCGGTACCGTAGAAAATCTCAGCCGTGATTTTGCAGAAAAGTAGAAAGTGAGTGCAGTTCAGACCGCCGCCTCCATTCAGTAAGTTAATCCTTTTGTTAAATAGCAATTCTCAGCTGAGCGCGGGTCGAGCGTCTGCGGACTGTGAGATGCAGCGGCGGCGTCTAGTCCGCCATCTTCCTTCCAGGTACCCAAAATCCTTTTATCAAATAAACTAAAACAAATTTACTTTTTGGTGGTAATTCCCACAACCCTAGTTCTACCCCTTACCCATCACCCAGCATGCTATAAACTACTTTTATTGTATATACTTACCTATACCTACCAGCATATAGATGCATGGGAATGACATGTTGTAAAATAATGTGTTGTAACAATTTGCATTACAATGCACCACGTGTTGTAATTACTGTATGGTAACGGTACAGCGTTGTATTTAGAGTGTGGTAAAGGTAACCTGCCATGTTTTTGCCCCAAATGACATGACTTGGGATTTATCTAGATTTGTGGAAAATCTTACAGTATTGATGAAAATGGCATAACTCTTAATGAGATATTTGCAGTCTGTGAAATGAGGACAGTACTATCCACATAAGCAGCATCAGTATTTATTTTAGCAACTTTTGAACTGTACTGAGTTCCTTCCGTCAATGGCTATTCTACATTGTTGATGTATGAAGTAAAAAGGGAAGGCGCCCGAGCACTTGTATGTCACAATATCTGGTATGTCAGAAAATCTGTAGAAAAACTTTTGTGTTAAAAAACATTTAGAGCCAAAATATCAACTGCCAGAAAATCGTGAAGGTAAAAGTATATAGGTAAGTATTGATTTAGTAATCTTAACTTCACAACTGTAACTTGAAGACATATATAGTAACTAAGGGCTTGATTACAAATTCGGCAGAACACCAATAGCGTTGTTTTTTTGGCTGTCTTCCCGCCTGCTGCCTTGGTGATCTGACCACCCGATTACAATCCTGGCTGGAACTCAGCTACACGGCTGCCAATCGATTGCCACCACCACAGAGACTCCTGCAACCACGTCGATGGCGGGAAAGCCAGTGGAGGGACATGGAGGCAGTCCTGCCAAGGTTCCCGCCACCCAGATTACGATCTGCCCTTCCTTTTAGCTTTTCCTGGTGGGGAACCATTATGCAGGAAGGCCAAAGAAGTGACAACTCACCTTTTTTTGGGGTTCCACTTAAAAATATGTGTAGGACGCCATTGTCCAGCTCCCTCCTGTGCTGTTGCCACCAGATCACGACACTGTGCAATCCCGTTGTTGCGGGATGCATAGGTAGGCTTCACTGTCACTTCCCCTATATAGTGCATTTGAACAGTTTGTTATATTAAATATGCTAAAAAACATACAGTACACATGACCTACATATACATTATAACACATACAAAACATATATATGTGTTTTAGATATACACATGTTGTACTTACCTATCTCTCCAGCAGTGAAATGTCACTCCATCGGGACACCACTGCCAAGAAGTCACCAGCCCATAGGGAACACTGCCAGCCGAGCTGGCGGTCTTCTTGGGACCGCTGCCATGGCAGTATGGCAGTATGGCGGTGAGAGCATCAAACTAGTAATCAGGCCCCAAGTACATGGAGTTAAGTATAATAAATCAATACTTACCTATGAACACTCAGCTTAACAATGTTCTGGTAGCTGATGTTTTGTCTATGACACTTTTGTAGCGCAATATTTAAAGTACAGTATTCTTGTAGAACATCGTCAAAGCTCACTCTTATCTTACAACCCTTGACAGCACAATTTGTAAAAAAAATAAAGGTCACCTTCTCCATAGTCTTATCTGGGTCATAAATCCTATTGAATATGTCAGAAAGGTCAATCAGTGATAACTCTACTCCCATTTCCACAGTCAAAGGTCACTGAAACATCAATAAAGGTGAAGTGTAAAGAGCTCTTATTGACTATTTCATACTAACTAAACAATAGAGAGGGTAATTCAGAGTTTGGTGAAAGAGAGCACCACTGTAAGAAGTTGCCAACTCAACCTGAGCTCAGCCCCCTGGGAGCTATGGCACAGAGCAGACAGGCTTACTTTAGGGTGATGTGTAAAGTATTTATGCACCACCAAAACAGTTATAAAGACATAATGAAAAACAATAAAAAATTCCAAATCAAGTTAGAAAAATAGAGCAATATTTAATACACAAAATGACAGCAAATGTGAAAATTCAATAAGGGGAACCAGAGGTACAAACTTTTAATAGGAATAGCAACAAGAAGCATAAAGTGCCAATGATAGTCAAAGGTCGTGGTAGTCCAGGTGTAATTTCACACAGACCATGATGGAGCACTGGTCATATACATCAACCAGGTTCATACAGGTCAAAGATTACTTCCTGATTGCAATGTATATCCCAATCCACCACAGCAGTATACTTCAAAAACCCTCAGGACCCTTGGGGAGGCACTAAGGGAATCACAGGGTGTCAGTCAGTGCTTAAACAACAGGTTCCAGTCCATGTCCTTTTGTCACTGGATAGCTGGGTAGGTGCAGGAAAAGGCCTCTTGTAGCTTCTTGTGTCACTATAGCTTTAACAGGAGGTCAGCATTATGACACTTGGAGTCCACTTCTTTGGTCTGGGTGCTAGAGGGAGAGGGCCCAATGTTCTAGGCTCTTTTCAGGTATCATACATCAGGTTCCATCCTCTTCTAGTCTTTCACAGGTCCAGGAGTGTTCTGAAATAGATGCCTGTAGATGCACATTTATGC
Organism: Lissotriton helveticus; assembly: GCF_964261635.1. Lineage (NCBI taxonomy): Eukaryota > Metazoa > Chordata > Amphibia > Caudata > Salamandridae > Lissotriton > Lissotriton helveticus. Next base: position 1,267,696,627 of record NC_136057.1, on the reverse strand, counting down.
CTGGCACAAGCTTGCGGGTGGGAGTGACTCTTGGCCATTATGTAACCAATAGGGTAAAAGTACCCAGGCCAACCCTACCCTCATTAGGCATTTTGAAGATGGCAGATGTCTTTGGCTACACTTAATTTGGGCTCTGATGGCTGGGGAAGTGTATGTGGGAAGTGTAGTATGCTAATCCTAGCATACTCCTTCATCTAACTCCAAAATCCAGTTTGGAGCAGTCATTATATCCCCAATAAACGTAAGCCAGGAATCTGGTGGAAAAAAGCAGAGATTTCCAGGATAGATGGATGGATGCACAAGAATTGATTTGGCATCCTGATTTTGCCCTTTGAGTCTGCCCACTGTAATATCAAAATGTGGCCCACGTTGTTGGTCTGCCTGTTTGAGTGGACAAAGGAAGGACCCTGCCCAAGTGCCAACTAACATTTGCCTATGACATGGGAGGCCTCTTAGATGTCTGCCCCTAGTGGTACATGTAAAAGCCCACCAGACCTGTCAAGCAGGATTTGGCACTGTAATGACAAAAAGGATGCTCTCAGCCCCATCCTGTATATTTTTTTAGGTTCTGAGGTGGGGCATCTGTGCTCATTCATTTTAGCCTATTGTTTGTTTCTGGGAACATTTCACACCCGTTCATACCTATTCAAATGTGAATTACTAGCTGGGAGAAGTGAAAAAGCAAATGCAGATTAGCCTCCAAGAACATAAGGCAAGAAAAGGTAGCTTTCTAAAAGCTACTACTTTTCATTACTAGTTAGGAAAAATTAGACTTCTTCTTTAAATTGGATTTTTAATAACTAATAAATATAGTTGTTTACTTGTCTTTCTAGCTGTTTCTTAAACTAAATGTAACCCAGTGTTTTTCTATGAAACAGCCAGCCTTTCTACAGCAAAAATAGCTTTTAGGGCTTTTTGATTTTAAGAACATCTTTAAGATTAAATTCCTAACGGTTCTACCTTTAAATACCATGCACCCTGCCATATCGGCAATAAGGCTACCTAGAAAGGGGTGACTTACAAATATTTAAAATGAAGGTTCTGACCTGTCAAAAGTTGTTTTTTGACAGGTCAAATTTGCAGTTTAACATTACAACAGCCAGGCAACAAATGGTAAGCCAGAAGTCATGTTTGTCTTATCATTGTAGAGGATGGCATCTTCAATGCTGCAGTCCACTAGTGACATTTAACTTACATGCCCTGGATAGTGGATCCCATTTGTGCCATATACTATAGACAAAGAAGTAAGTTAAATATGCCAATAGCAGTATGTGAATTTTCCCATGTTGAAAGGGGGAGCACAGGAACTTTACCACTGGCTAGCAGGGCTACCTACAACTGACATGAATAAGCAGTGCTCCCCCTTAACCATCAGTGCTAATACCCCGCCACCCAACTAGGGATTCCCCCATTTAATATATAGTCAAGGGAAGAATTGGTTTTATAATGGTGATGCCTTAGCTGGTTCAGGCGAAATAAATACTTGATCTGGTGGCCTGTCTGGCCATTAAGCCATCAGGTCGCAGTGCACTTTGCTGTCCTATTAAGGGTGGGATGACTGACACTCATTTTCCCGTGCTTCAAACACTGTGTGAAGCATAGTGGTGACAAGAATGGAAAATACACAGTGGCACCATTCAGCCTTCTCTCTCCTTCAAGGACGTGCAACTGCTTGGCATCTCCTGGGTTACATTAGAAGAAAGTGTGATTGTGAAAGCAACAGCACAGATTCAGCTATTCTTATCCATGGTCTCCCACCCGTCTAAATTCATATTGGGCCTTTGCCAATGTCCTTTTTACAGAGGCCATGGATTACCTGTGCTTTTAATGTTATTGCCTGCTCAACAGTTGCTCCAAATGAAACAGATAAAAACCCTAAGTCTTATATACCTTTAGCATAGCAACTGCTCCTAGCACCACTGCCTACTGTTTTGTCAACTTCAACTTTGGAGTACATGATGACCAGTAATAATATCATCAATTCTGGGGTCCCTCAGCACCTCCCCACAGCCTGAATTGTACTTTGTACCTCAGTTGGGGGACACAAACCTACTGCACTTTCCATAAACCCAGCTAATGCCGCAATCTTAGGTCTACTGAGGTCTAGAACATCTACCCTAGTTGGATCTGCTTTTGATGGATACAAGGCATAAAACTTCTTACGTGGAGAAAGCTTGGCTCACTCCTGGGATTACTGAATAATAACAACAATTCCTTTGCCTAACCAATTCAATGTACTTTCCTCAGTAGATGATGGTGAGAAATAGTATGAGATAATTCAGTAGGTAAGCAGACTACCTCCACGGGAATATAATAATTTGTAGCACCTTCCCAGATTGATTCACTGACTATTTCTCATACTGTGGAGGTGTCTTTTGAGGAGATGATCACATCACTTTTTTAATATTATGTTGACCAAGTTCAAAATATCTGAGTGATATTAAAAAGATATTGAAGCTTTATGTATCAGTTTAGACCAAGTTACTTGAATGCAATTTAGAAGTATTTGCACATAGGATCAATAAGAATACTGAGGCTATTCTCAGATTGCAAAGAAGTGAGAAAAATATTTTGGGAGGACAGAGATACTTGAAAATCAGGCCAGATATATCAATATTGACATCTTGAATTATCCTGGGGCAATTGAAAGTGAATACATCAAGGCTGTAGTTAAGTTGCTTAAACAATTTCTGATGACTCAATAGATTGGAATTATGAGGTCCAAAGAGCACATGGGGCGATTAGAGTAAATATCAAGAGTAAAAATGCTAGAAAAGTTCTTGTGAATTTTTAACGTACACAGGAAAATAGAAGATTCTTTCAGTTACCTTGTAATTATGTCAATGCATGCCTGTAGTAAGTACTGACAGGTATGGTAGGGCTAATAAATGCCTTATAATGTCCCAGAAAATGAAAGGATTCCTCAGGGAAATGGGGAGTGTTGCGTCACCACCAGGTGCAGTTTGCATTGAAAAAAAGTCACATTATATTAAATAATTTATTAGATCAGTGATACTCAAAGTACAGCACCGGGCTGCATGTGGCCCTCCTGACCTTTACATGCAACCCTCTCGTCAACAGAACCAGAGGGGTGCTATTTACCCAACTCAGTACAATGTCAACAAAAATGTTTAATAATCAGGCAAGCATTTATTTAAAAGTTAATTGAGGTTAAAAATGGCAATAAATAGGGAGTCCTCTAAAGACATCTTGCAGCAAAAATGTAAAAATATGATACACTCTCTTCAAAGTTCAAAAAGTGTACATTAATATGCAGAACCGTTTCACCTTAGTACATTAGATTATATCAGTGCATAGTGATCTATTATTTTTTAAAGTGATAGTTTTAAAACATGAATTTAAAAACATTCATTCTTCCCCCACCCACCTTGATAACAATGCAAATAGTGAACTAAAAGATAAGCCAGTTGCTATGTGCCCTGTTTGGCTGGCCTTGGTTCCTATTATACATCAACAAATTTATAGTTTATTAAATCGAACACAGGAGAAGATTTTGGACATCCTGAAGTCATTTATTTACAAGTTCTCTTATATGTGATAATGTAGAAAAAGAAAGGAAAGTAAAATAAAACAATTTCCTAGGATTACACAGTTTGGTTAAGTGGGGAATCCGGGATTAATCCTAGGTTATCTAGTTTCATATTGTGCATTGTGCATTCAGCCTCTAGGTGTATATGATTCATTTCCCCTACAACTTCACAGCCAACCCTACCCCACTCTCCTAACACCTGACCACCACCCTTCTGGCATCAATGCAGCCCTTGGTTACATCACAGATCAAACCTTTTGGCCCCTGAGAAACTCTTTGCGAGTACCCACAGATCCCATGTATTAGACACATCATTTCCCCAATTCTTTTGCAGTTCTGTAAACATCCACAGGAATCTAGGCAAATTTGATTCAAGATTTTGGGCTTTTAGATGTTTGGAGTGGAAGAGTATGCCAGCAGCAGGAAAATTAACAAAAATACAGCCACATCTCTTCAATTGTTATTTTTTATTTGCCCATGCAGTGTAATACTGGGTAAATAAAATGGATTATTTTCCAACTCCTCTGTCTGCCCATGCAGGAGCTAAACTATTCCTATAGTTTCTCTTAGTGCTGGAAGAAATCCCACACTTTTCTTTGGACAGCAAATACTCTTAGAAGCAGATATACTGGATCATCTAAAAATTAAATTGGAGACTTTTCTCTAGAAATCTTGAAAAAGCACCTGTACCTATTGCATGGGATATATTTAAAGTCTATTTAACAGGAAGCCTGGTGTAATTAGCTATTCATAAAGTCTGGGGTGCTAGGAAATGTAGAGAAGGACCAGAATTGTCCATCAAAAACACTGAATCTTGAACATATTGTAGGAAGTGGGAGGTCATCAAACGTTGATGTTTTGAATACAGTGAAGCTAGGCTCATTGCAAGCTTGAAAGATAAGATCAGATATATCACAATCTGATAAAAAGCAATTATACACCCAGCTATATAGAGTTTTCTCCTAGAATATAGCTGCAATCAGCTGAAATATTTTGAGGGAGCTTAAACAAAGATGTATTCCCTGATTAAGTTAATAGAAAGTAACTGAGGCCTACCTAACGTTTTATGTGACTGATTACAAAATGTAGGCTGCCCAATCTCTGATAATGAAATCAGAACAGATCTTCATCACTAAAGAGAGCAAAGGCTGCTAATCCAAACAGGCTACCCGTTGACATATATATAAGGCCTTGGAGGGTCGATGTTACCAACTTGGCACAAATTGTTTTACAGTATCATAAATCAGTTTAAGACTCATGACTCTTGGCAAGAGGCAACTAGCTTCCTAATACTGAAACCTGCTAAAGATCCAAAAAGATGTGAATCATATAGACTTATTTAGTTATTGAATTGCAAAGTTTAAGTTTTTTCAAGTATCCTGGCAGCCAGACTAAATAAATATATTATCAGTCTGGTACATGTTGATTAGCAGAGGTTCATCCCTAGGACACACAGAGCTAATATGCACCCTGGTAGGGTTGTTAGGCTTGGCAACAATTTGCAAGACTACTAGCAGCGGCTACTCCGCTAAGGTGGAGGAGCATTGCTCCACTGCTTTTCAGTAGTGCAAAAAAGGAAAAATAAAATAATAACACACTTTTAGTATCGTTTTATTTTTCAGTGTGAGCCTGGTTAGGGCAAGGGGGGTTGCTCATGACGGTTTAGCCGGGTGTCTTGCGCCTCCAAACAGTCATGTGCGCTTAGCATGTTCTCCCCCTCGCTGTATTGCACAGCCTGGGTGAAGAACATGCACAGGCTCCCACTCCCTGTCTGAGCACCAAACCGGGCTGCTCAGACTAATCATGACACTGCTGTCATGCTGGGGAGCCTTTCTGCTTCCTGCTTCCGGGAGTGAGGAAAAGAAGCGGAGGGGGTGACAATGGAGGAGAGACGGTGGCCGTGCAGAGGTAAGTATATATTTTTTACCCCCTCGCCTCACCACCCCTGTTCGGTACCTGCCGCCACTGAAGACTAATTTAGCTAGTTATACCATCGAATCAGCCAAGACTTTCAACGTGGCCAACTGGTCTTTTTGTCAGCTGGTGTTAAAACATTTGGGCTGAGAGTAGTTTTTTTGCCATTGGTGTATGCTCTCTATAAATCTCTGGTTAGATGGTCTGGACATTATCTATCTATCTATCTATCTATCTTGTTTCTTTGTGGAGAGAGAGAGAGAAAGAGAGAGAGAGAGCGAGAGAGAGAGAGAGAGAGATAGAGAGAGAGAGAGAGAGAGAGAGAGAGAGAGAGAGAGAGAGAGGGAGGGTTGCACATGTGTTTATATTATGTTTGAGGGCTTTTATTGCATGAAGCCCAGTGGAATAGAAAGCCATATTTTGTAGAGAACTGGCTTCCCTGTGAAATATGGATTTCATCCACATATTAAGAGCCCCCAAATCAATATACAGAGTGTCAGCATTGTCAAGGATACTAGTATTGTGAGTCAATGAGGACATATATACTCAGCAAGGTTATTTATATTATACTGCAAATTAAATGCTAATTATGGTGTACATTCTCTGGCACCATTATTTGTATCCATATGAGCCACAAACAACATTTTTCTACACATGTTGGGGCAAATTTAGCAACAATTGTGGTAAATCCAAAATTTTGTGGTAAACACTGTTGCTAGAGAATCACATAAATCCATTGACCCTCACCATTGTCCATTGTGTTTAATCAACAATTTATTTATGAAAGGTAAACAAGACCCAAACATTCTAATTCCACTTACTGTCCATTGTTAGCTGCACTTTGAAGAAAACAGCTTTTCAAGCCACCTGAAAATAAACATGTAGTATAAAAAACCAATAAGCATTACATGTATAATACTGTCCAATACAGCCATCACAGGGTTCTACTGACACTTAAGAACCACCTAGCATTCACCTCATGGTTTCCGATGACACCAGAATATCTACTTGAAAGTCTCTTCTGCTTCAGATTTCCAGTTCCTTAACTGTTTACGCATCATCCAGACCTGGATGGCTAGTGCTACCTGAAGCTCAACCCAACCAATACAGTATTGCCTTAATTTGCCAAGGACAGCAATCAAGATGCTGTAAAAACCTGGCTCAATGGCATGAACATTGATATCGGTGAACTCCAACGTTCAGCAAATGCCAGTTCACTTAGATTTATCCTTTACACCAACCTCACCCTGAAGGCACACATTGCCAGAAAAACAAGGACAGGTTGGTACCAGCTCTCTTTTCAAAAGAAAGTCAAACCATTACTTCTAGAAAGCAACTTCAGGACAGCTGATCAAGTCCTCTTACTCTGACATCTGGATGATGGTAATGCTCACTCCATGGTCGCCCATGCTTCACATTGGCACCACTTTTGGACATCCCATATGCCACAGCATGTCTCATCCTGGCCCTGAAAGAATGTGATTGAATCAATCCCATTCTGATGGAACTCCTTTGACTACCCTTGCGGGCCCACATCATCGTAAAACCAGCTGCATCATTTACAAAGCCATCACCCCATTTATCTTGCAGACAAGCTCGCACAAATTTCTTGCTGCAAGTATTAAAAGTCCATCTCATCAGCATGTACTATGTACCAATAATGTTCCAATGAAGAAACAAGATATGTTGTATTACTGAAATGTCTTTTTTGTTTTGTTTGCTCTAATGCTCATGCCAGTTATGGGCTTTATTATGCAACTCAAATGTTTGTGCTGACTCTGATGACTCATTTTTTGTTTCCCTTTGGAAGCAAGTGTCAGTTCGGGAATATTCTCAAGTGATGTGCTGACCCCAATGACTCATTTGTATGTGCTGACTCTGGTGACTAACTTGCCTTTTCCCTTTGGCAGGAGGTGTCAGCGCTGTACCATTCTCAAAACACCTGTGCTGACCCTGATGACTCCTTTGCTTGTGCTGATGGCTCATTTGTTGTTTCCCTTTTCCAGCACATGTAAGTTCTGGAATATGGTTGAGGGCAATGCCTTCTGGAACAGCACCTCTATTTAAAGAGGGTGTGTCATTTCAGCTATGTTTGCTATTCGTGTTTGTTTTCGAAAAGAAGTTGCCACATCAAGCAGCCAAACACCTAAGAGGTTTTCTGGATTCCAGGGAGCTGTTCTGTTATTCATGCAGCTCAAGGCTGCACGTGTATCCTTACATTGAGTTCTCTAGCTCTGTATGCTTTCAGTCCCCACTCACCTTCTTCAGATGCTCAGAGGAGGTATTGCCTTCTGGTGCTCAAGCAGGAATCTTTTATGGCAATAGGGAAAAACAGCACTCTGGTAAGGAGGCGAGTTGGGGCCAGCACATTTAGGCCTATGCTAGGAGGGTGGGGAAGGAAGATTAACCAACCATAGCACAGGAGACACATTGGGAACTAACTCCTACTTCCCCTCAGGTGAGATACGTATTTGTATATACAGACTTGTTTTGGAACTTTAAAAAGAACTGTTACTGCGTTTGACTCAGATATGTCAAAAAACTGGCGTTATTTACCATAAAGAACTATAATTCTTGACTTTGCTCTCTTAGTGGAAACAGACAACATTTTCTTGAATGAATCATAAAATCAATTATTCATGAAAGTATAACTAAGAATTTTTGACTAACCTTTTTCTTTCCAGGTCCCCTTCCCTGCAGTACCCACTCTAACTTCCCTTCTCCCTGTTTGGCCACATGTAGACTCTGGTGAAATATAAAACTCAGGGTTTATGCTGCCAGAAGTAGGACATTTTGAGGCCATCGCATACATGGAAACAGACCTGACGGAATAGCAAGCCTAATGGTATTCGTTCCTCCCGAGCAGGCTTTTCAAGATGCCATCCATTGAGGACATGTGTAAAATGCTTACAAACATGCAGAACGATCTGGCGGCAGCCCAAACAGAAACTTCAACTCCTGCAACACAATCCAAGGCGATTTCACTATGAGTAGAGACTACCCGGTAACTACTGTGTCAGTAACTATGGCATCAACACACCCAATGGTCTCAGTTACCATTCCCGCTGCAGGACCTTTGCTTCACCAGAGAGCTTTTCATAGGACCCAATGAGAACTCAGACCTTCCTTACCCAGGTATAGCTACATTTTATGGTTTGACCAACAGCTTTTCAGGTGGATAATCACATATTGCCTTCAGAATCTCGTACCAGAATAGGAATGCATTCGCTTGGGCAGTAGCCAGAGGATCGGTAGATAGAGAGTTGTTAGATTTAAGACAAGGAACTTAGGAACTGATGGCATATATTGGCCAGTTTAACTGCCTAATTGCTAAAACCAATTGTTCGGAAGTTAAAAGTGCTTTAATTTTCTATTGCAGACTTAGAGATGAGCTAAAAGACATCATAGCTCAGACTGATCCTCAAACTGGTATTATAGCAATTCGGTTGGAGGTGGAGGAGGTGGCCTGAAACTCGAGTTTTTCCATGCTCCAGTGACAAGGTTGCTGATTCCTCCAATAATGAAACCACGGAACTTATAGACTAGAAGGCATCCTTCGTCCTCTTACTGTGGAAGAAAATGTTTTATGACATAGGAATGGCCAATGTTTATGTTGTGGGAAAAAGGTCACTTTTCAGCAGTGTTCAGCCAAATCGATGGCCCGTTCAATCTCCAAGGAGGATATTAGCATCACTGTGTGTATGGAGGCGGAAAACTAACGAGCTTGAAAGATAAGCAGGAAGATGGTTCAAGCTTGAATGAGTGTGAACAACAGGAGGGGACTAAAGAAGGACAATATTTATTGGGGTCCAGTGTACCTGTCCGAAGAATATGTAACCAAGAAGTTGTACAAAGTTCCCCATGGAATAATACCAATTATGTAGCAGAGTCTCTCTCTCTGAATTGACTTGTGAAATTGACAGTCAGGGAACCGGGCAGGTCCCTTGTCGGAACTAAGAAACCTCACACAACTAATAAGCTGGATGACATGTTTCATTCAGCTCTATGGTTGTCTTGTTTCATCATCGGCTTCCTGCTCCAACGTCAAGCTGGCGCTGCAATGCCTGACGGGTAACAACGGGTGTTACACTTTTGTGGAGATCTTTTGTTCCTTGCCAATCAATCAATCAATCAGGTCATTTGTATAGCGCACTACTCACCCGTAGGGTCTCAAGGCGCTGGGAGGGGGGGGGGGTGCCGCTACTGCTCGAACAGCCAGGTCTTGAGCTTCTTCCTGAAGGAGAGGTGGTCTTGGGTCAGGCGCAGATTGGTCGGAAGTGAGTTCCAGGTCTTGGCGGCCAGGTAGGAGAAGGATCTTCCTCCTGTTGTCGCTCTTCGGATGCGGGGGACGGCGGCGAGGGCGTGGTTGGTTGATCTGAGGAGGCGCTTGGGAGTGTAGAAGTTGATCCGGTTGTTGAGGTAGCTCGGGCCTTGGTCGTGTAGGGCTTTGTGCGCGTGGGTGAGGAGCCGGAAGGTGATTCTCTTGTTGACCGGGAGCCAGTGCAGATCTCTCAGGTGTCCGGAGATGTGGCTGCGTCGGGGGATGTCGAGGATGAGTCTCGCCGAGGCGTTCTGGATCCGCTGGAGTCTCTTCTGGAGTTTGGCAGTGGTTCCGGCGTAGAGGGCGTTGCCGTAGTCCAGTCGGCTGGTGACGAGGGCTTGGGTGACCGTCTTCCTCGTCTCGGTGGGGATCCACCGGAAGATCTTACGTAGCATGCGCAGGATGTTGAAGCACGACGAGGAGACGGCGTTGACTTGTCTGGTCATGGAGAGGGAGGAGTCCAGGATGAAGCCCAGGTTGCGTGCGTGGTCCGTCGGTTTGGGTGCGGTGCCCAGGGCGGGGGGCCACCAGGAGTCGTCCCAGGCGGAGGGCGTGGAGCCCAGGATGAGGACCTCCGTCTTGTCTGAGTTCAGTTTCAGGCGGCTGGTCGTCATCCATTCGGCTACGTCTCTCATCCCTTCGTGCAGGTTGGCTCTGGCGGTGGCGGGGTCGTTGGTCAGGGAGAGGATCAGCTGGGTGTCGTCGGCGTAGGAGATGATGTTCAGGTTGTGTTGGCGTGCGATGGCCGCGAGGGGGCTCATGTAGACGTTGAAGAGGGTTGGGCTCAGCGAGGATCCTTGGGGTACGCCGCAGATGACTTTGGTGGCCTCTGACTTGTACGGTGGTAGGCGGACTCTTTGTGTTCTTCCGTCGAGGAAGGAGGTGATCCATTCCAGTGCCTTCTCCTGGATTCCGATGTTGCTGAGGCGCTGTACTAGGGTGCGGTGGCAGACAGTGTCGAAAGCCGCGGAGAGGTCCAGGAGGATGAGGGCCGCTGTTTCTCCGTTGTCCATCAGAGTTCGAAGGTCGTCGGTGGCGGCGATGAGGGCGGTCTCGGTGCTGTGGTTCGCTCGGAAGCCGGACTGTGAGGGGTCGAGGGATCCATTCGTCTCGTGATTTGAGAGCGTGTGAGGGACCTAGAAAAGTGAAGTAGTGAGCAAGGTGTATTAAAAAAGGTTGGTTAATCCACTAAGAGTCCTTTATTCGTGTGGTAAACCACCTTGTTAAAAAGTGAAATGAGGGGTACCGAGAACCAAAGTTAAGTTAGTGTGGCCTCATTCAACCCTCATATGTGGTCAACATGTTTCATGCCCTAAAGGCAATTCTTCAGGACCGGATAGTGCTCATAAACTAATCAGGGGCCCAAAATGGGCTGAAGTGTATATAGTATACAACCTGGTGGGTCAATAACCAGAGCAGGCTGGTAGTCCTGCGACCAAGTCAGACCTAAGGGTATAAAATAAAGTTATATTCACAGGATAGTACAAGCTGATTTCTTGCATATCACAACCTTCCAAAGTCTAGACACATCACCCAGGCATCAGTGATCATCCAGGTGCTCGGAGGTCTATAAGTGAACCCGTGAGGGGGATAAAAAGCACACAGAGAGGGAGACTCAAGTTACCTAATAAAATTATGCCGACCAAAGAGTTTTGGTTGCTAACTCTACTAGAGGTCTGTTTCATAGTGATACCATCGATTTCGTAGGTTAATATAGCGTTGATGAGGGGCCATTCTCACCTAAAATGGACTGAAGTATAGCAGGCGTGGTATCTTACCCTAGCACCCCATGTGTCAGTCCACGCAGCTGTTCTTGTGGGACCTGTGCTTAGAGGTAATTACCTGCAAGGTAAACAGAATAAGGGGTCAAATACCCCGGTCAGGGTCCGGGCGGTATGCAGGGCCGACCAGTAGCCCACATGGAGTCCTGTCCCACCAGACTGCAAGACCCAGTGAGGCATACCACTCGCCATGGATAGCGGCGCCGCCTGCCGGTGCCGCACGAACCATCAGGCCCTCAGTACACCCTGGCCAGAGACCATGGGTATGGGGGCCAGCACCGTCAAAATTGGGACCCATACGTGTGACGGACTGCACTCCCCCCTGGGGGAGAAAAAGGGCAGGTTTGAGTTTCCATTCGATGGTACCCATGGCCAGAGGCGACATGCCACCAGGTGGTAGCGCACGCCCCCCAACGACAACCAGCGCCGGCAGAGCAGACGAGGGCAGTCTCCAGAGACCGCAGGGTGGTGGCAGACCGAGACCCATATGACCTCGCTAGGGGGTCCGTCGGAAGCCAAAATCGACAGTTTTTTAATTGCAGATACACGGGCTTACCAGAGCCATTCAGAACCTACCCCCACACTCCGGCGTGTAACGACACGCAGAACAGCTGGTGGCGTTCGGGCGACCCTGCCGCCATTAAGTAAGTAGTGTCTCAGTCCCGGTGGAGGGATTGTGGGGGCGTGTCCCAGGTGACGTCTGAGATCGACGCGGCCAATCAGGTGCCTCTAGTGTTTCAGCACGGAAATGGTGCGCCATGTTGGAAGGGGCTTGTGATCTCTTATAAGGAACCGGGAAGCCCATTCAAGGACATCGGGCTTCGCAGTTTGTCAGTCCCTCCCAAGAGACCCAAAGGAGTATACAGTGGGCAATACTCAAGATTATCTAGTTGTAAAGGAACCAGGTGACGTCTATATGTCACGCCGCCAGTCCAATGTTTATGGAGTGGTCGCGGGACTGGCGTGATTCATTATTATACTGCGCCCATAGCGCGCGCCATATTGGAAAAGGGACTGAAGTCCATATTGATGGTGGAAAACGGGACGACCCTCCAAGGACTATTCGGATTGCTGTGTACTTAATCACAACCCAGTCAGGATCAGGGAGAATGCTTGTGGATAATCATCTTAGTTATCTGGCTAACAGGTTCCAAGGGACCGAGTCATTAAGCCACAACTGTCTAATTGCAAACGGTGCACCCACCTCTGTTCAATTCTGTGTAGTGCTTGCTCCTTCTTTAGTCCCCTCCTGTTGTTCACACGTATTGCGTGGGTTGCCCCCACGGGACACTTAGGTTACCAAGAGTGACACTACTTCACTCCTTTGGCCCTGCACACACTGGGTTTCACCCAGAACACCACATGCGTGGTCTAATCAACCTTTTTCAACACACACTCACACCTGGCCAAACTCCGCGAAAATATGGAAGATGTACCGGGTCTTAGCTTTGATGAGGACGCCATCGCCGAAGCCCTGAGGGCAGCACCCTGCTTACTCAACACCCCGGCTGCCTCTGCCTCTGGCGCTTCCAATGATGATTGGGTCGCTCTGACCGAGATGAAGAAAGAACTGATAAGGATCACGATACATGGGAAAATGATGACCGAATACCTGAGAAGCAATATTGCCCCACAGGGCCTAATCGTTAACATTGTACCCAGGCTCTTCTTAGAAGACAAACAATTTAAGGTTGATTGGGTTCAGGTATCCTGGAAATGCACTAAAGATTTACTCTTTCTAATTGTCCAAACAGCTAAACGATTATCTGATGCTCTATTAGAGAAAATCACAGCCATAGAAGCCACTATAAGGAGTGTGGTGAACAAGAACAACAAGGCCAACTTCACCACCAAACTAGCTGACATCAATCAAGAAATGGCTGATCATCACGAATATCTCCTTAATCAAAAAACAGCGAAACTTCAGAAAGATATCTCAAAGTTCGAGAAGGAGAAAGTATACCCGTACTTGAAGGATGGCTTTAAGAATAAAAAGACAAGCTACTCCTCGGATGATAACTCGGACAATAAGGCTCTACCAGTAGCGACTCAAGTGGAGGACATAACCCGAAGAACAATAGTTTCCCACAACGCCCTAACTGGCAACCAGGGTACCAACAAGGACCTATGTTCCATGGGCCCCCACACATGGCACCCCCGTGGCAGTACCCCTTCTACCAACAGGGCCCGCCACAATTTTACCCTTTGAACCCGCCACCTTTTCAAGGCAGAGGTTGGGGCAGAGGAAGACGGCGAAAGCGAGGCGGACAGAAAGGGGTCCAGTGGCAGGATCAGCCAACACCACAGACCATGATGGTCACTGCTCCATCAGGATTCAAGCAAGCCGGGCCGACGAGGCTGAAATGCCAGAAACCGGTCCCCGGTAGCTTGTCTCCTTTCTGGTGAAGAATTGGCTTGGTAGTTTGGTCTGCCCTGTTCCCATGATGCACTGGGCCAGGGACAGACTAATTTGCATATAGCCAGGTTCTGAGCTGGGATGGGGCAGTGAGCTAAATAACGGTGATGGATCAAGCCCTGATCTTTGGACTGGGTAAGAGTGGTCTGCTTAATTCAGACACTCTGTTCATCACCACCCCCTTTTCTGAATCGCTGCGTTTGATTGATGACATGGATGGCAGGGCAGACGTCGATCTCCTATTGACATTGGACGTGGAAGCCTTATATACGAACATACCCCAACAAGCTACTTTAGAGGTAGTAGAGTCTGCTTTGAGATCGGATGAATGGATATCTCCTACACCTATCTCGTTCATCATGGCATTGGCAACCATAGCTCTGACGGAGAATTTCTTCAGATACGAATCACAGTTGTACCAATAGATCCGTGGCACGTCTATGGGTTCAACCTTTGCGCCAAGTCTGGCATGTATATACATGGCCTCTTTCGAGGAGAATCTTATCTACTCCCCTGATAATAATCCGTTTCATGAACACTTGACCCTATGGCGTCGTTACATCGACGATATTTTGATTTTTTGGAAGGGTGATCGGACCAGCTGTGAGGCCTTCTGCACATGGATTAATCTCCAGAACCCATTTCTCAAATTCACGGGCACCATATCGGAACAATCATTACCCTTCCTTGATCTGACCATTAGGTTGGACCCTACAGAGATCACCACTACTCTCTATAGGAAAGAGACCGACAGAAACAGCCTCCTCCTGTACAACAGCCATCATACTAGGGCACTGAGGGAGAACCTACCGTTCGGTCAATTCCTGCGGATCCGCAGAAACTGTACTTCAGTAATGGACTATAAACGAGAGGCTTCCACCCTACAACATAAACTCCAGGAGAGAGGTTACCCGACGAGACTCCTCAAACAATCAGTCAAAAGAGCACTCAATAATAACAGAGAAGCCCTTCTGGAGACACATATAAAGGCTACAGAGGATGTCATTACATGTGTAACATCTTACACTAAAAATGCCACATTTATCAAAAAAACGGTAAACAACCACTGGGGGATTATTAATTCAGCTGGATTAGATATCCCACGTCCACGCTTTGCCTTTAAAAGAACAGCCAACCTGAAGGATACTCTGATCCATACCCGACCTAAGAAGACGAGCACTCTCCTTCAGAACACACTTTGGGATTTACCACCAGTTGTAGGCCATTTCCGCTGTGGTAATTGCGTCGTCTGTCCTCAGTCCACACAAGGCAAAGATATTATGCTATCAGATACGTTTACTTGGCACTTAAACAAACACACTAACTGCAACAGTAGCAGATGTATTTACATGCTCACATGCCCTTGTGGTCTCAACTACATAGGAATGACGATGCGCACTGTGAAAGTGCGCATAATTGAACATAACAGCAACATTCGCTGTGTCAAGTCACACACACGTCTATATGAACACTGCAAACAGACTGGACATTCAGCCGAGAGCATGAAATGGGTCGTCTTAGAATGCCACCCTTCCATTAGTCAGCAAGCACTACACAGAATTGAACAGAGGTGGGTGCACCGTTTACAATTAGACAGTTGTGGGCTTAATGACTCGGTCCCTTGGAACCTGTTAGCCAGATAACTAAGATGATTATCCACAAGCATTCTCCCTGATCCTGACTGGGTTGTGATTAAGTACACAGCAATCCGAATAGTCCTAATTTCTTGGAGGGTCGTCCCGTTTTCCACCATCAATATGGACTTCAGTCCCTTTTCCAATATGGCGCGCGCTATGGGCGCAGTATAATAATGAATCACGCCAGTCCCGCGACCACTCCATAAACATTGGACTGGCGACGTGACATATAGACGTCACCTGGTTCCTTTACAACTAGATAATCTTGAGTATTGCCCACTGTATACTCCTTTGGGTCTCTTGGGAGGGACTGACAAACTGCGAAGCCCGATGTCCTTGAATGGGCTTCCCGGTTCCTTATAAGAGATCACAAGCCCCTTCCAACATGGCGCACCATTTCCTTGCTGAAACACTAGAGGCACCTGATTGGCCGCGTCGATCTCAGACGTCACCTGGGACACGCCCCCACAATCCCTCCACCGGGACTGAGACACTCCTTACTTAATGGCGGCAGGGTCACCCGAACGCCACCAGCTGTTCTGCGTGTCGTTACACGCCGGAGTGTGGGGGTAGGTTCTGAATGGCTCTGGCCTCGCGCTATCAAGGTAAGCCCGTGTATCTGCAATTAAAAAACTGTCGATTTTGGCTTCCGACGGACCCCCTAGCGAGGTCATATGGGTCTCGGTCTGCCGCCACCCTGCGGTCACTGGAGACTGCCCTCGTCTGGTCTGCCGGCGCTGGTTGTCGTTGGGGGGCGTGCGCTACCACCTGGTGGCATGTCGCCTCTGGCCATGGGTACCATTGAATGGAAACTCAAACCTGCCCTTTTTCTCCCCCAGGGGGGAGTGCAGTCCGTCACACGTATGGGTCCCAATTTTGACGGTGCTGGCCCCCATACCGATGGTCCCTGGCCGGGGTGTACTGAGGGCCTGATGGTTCGTGCGGCACCGGCAGGTGGCGCCGCTATCCATGGCGAGTGGTATGCCTCACTGGGTATTGCAGTCTGGTGGGACAGGACTCCATGTGGGCTACTGGTCGGCCCTGCATACCGCCCGGACCCTGACCGGGGTATTTGACCCCTTATTTTGTTTACCTTGCAGGTAATTACCTCTAAGCACAGGTCCCACAAGAACAGCTGCGTGGACTGACACATGGGGTGCTAGGGTAAGATACCACGCCTGCTATACTTCAGTCCATTTTAGGTGAGAATGGCCCCTCATCAACACTATATTAACCTACGAAGTCGATGGTATCACTATGAAACAGACCTCTAGTAGAGTTAGCAACCAAAACTCTTTGGTCGGCATAATTTTATTAGGTAACTTGAGTCTCCCTCTCTGTGTGCTTTTTATCCCCCTCACGGGTTCACTTATAGACCTCCGAGCACCTGGATGATCACTGATGCCTGGGTGATGTGTCTAGACTTTGGAAGGTTGTGATATGCAAGAAATCAGCTTGTACTGTCCTGTGAATATAACTTTCTTTTATACCCTTAGGTCTGACTTGGTCGCAAGACTACCAGCCTGCTCTGGTTATTGACCCACCAGGTTGTATACTATATACACTTCGGCCCATTTTGGGGCCCTGATTAGTTTATGAGCACTATCCAGTCCTGAAGAATTGCCTTTAGGGCATGAAACATGTTGACCACATATGAGGGTTGAATGAGGCCACACTAACTTAACTTTGGTTCTCGGTACCCCTCATTTCACTTTTTAACAAGGTGGTTTACCACACGAATAAAGGACTCTTAGTGGATTAACCAACCTTTTTTAATACACCTTGCTCACTACTTCACTTTTCTAGGTCCCTCACACGCTCTCAAATCACGGCAAGGAACAAAAGATCTCCACAAAAGTGTAACACCCGTTGTTACCCGTCAGGCATTGCAGTGCCAGCTTGACGTTGGAGCAGGAAGCCGATGATGAAACAAGACAACCATAGGGCTGAATGAAACATGTCATCCAGCTTATTAGTTGTGTGAGGTTTCTTAGTTCCGACAAGGGACCTGCCCGGTTCCCTGACTGTCAATTTCACAAGTCAATTCAGAGAGAGAGACTCCGCTACATAATTGGTATTATTCCCAGGGGAACTTTGTACAACTTCTTGGTTACATCAAGCTTGAATGAAACACCTCCATATCAATCAGCAGCTAACATTACAGATCTCAGTCTGACAGCTCACCTTGAATGCCACTCTATAGTTTGAATAAGAGGAATTTGCAGTAGTGGTTATACTAGACTCTGGGGCCACAGGCAATTTCATAGGTACTACATATTGCTCAAACTTGGGGATTCCTACCATAAAGAAAAAGAGACCAGAAACAGACAGGGCGGTAGACGGTTCTTTGTTGAGTTCCAGTCCTATTCCCCAATCCCCCACTAGACTCTACCTGCTCACATGATCTGTGACCACGAATCTCAAAATCATAAGGAAGAACTAACTTTTTAATTAACTGACGCACCACAATTTGGAATACGTTTAGGAATGGCGCCGTTAACGGTTCATAATCCAAGCATAGACTGGGCTAAAAGTAACATTTCCCTCAAATTCATTCTTGTCTTAAACCAGTAAACTTGGCAACCAGGGTTCCAGTGATCACACTTGTAATCACAGCAGCTACTAAGTAAAATATAACCTTGCCTATGGAATATGAAGTCTTTCATGACATCTTCAGTGAAATTCAGGCAGAGACTTCATCTCCTCATTGGGCTATGATTGCAAATTGATCTGGCAGCCTGCAATAAAATACATTGCAGTCGGCTCTATGCCCACATAGAGCAAGAGAAGGTAGACTTAGATAAGTATCTCTAGAATGAATATATTTGACCATTGAAAGCTCCGGCAGCCTCACTCTTATTTGTCATCCCTTAAAACCAATGGGGAGCTTCGGCTCTGCATTGATTACAGGACTCTAAATGACATCACTGTGAAGAACAAGTATCCCCTTCCACTTATTCCAGTACTGTTGAATCAAGTAAAATATGTTAATATCTATACTAAATTTGATCTAAGGGGGCATACCATCTGGTCTGTATTAGGCCCAGAGATGAAAAAAAAGATGCTTTTTTGACCCATTGCAATCTGTTTGAGTACTGAGTGATGCAAATTTCTAGCTACATTTGTTATTGTATACATCAATGATATTCTTATTGACAGCATGGCTTTTATTGTTAACTCATCAAATGTGAGTTTCACACCCACTAAAGTGGATTTCTTAGGATGTAGTCTAACTCCTCAAGGCATCTCCATGGCTGAACATTAAATTAAGGCCATTACTTATACGTTTAAGATTAATAATTTAAAGATTGATAATTGAATATTGAAATGCTAAGTATACCTCAGATTTTGTGTGTTGCCTCCACCTCTGTTCCATATGATTGAGTGGTCCTGGTAGATCAGAAAATCCATTACACAGTGAAAAGTTTTATTAGGTCATTTTTCTGCCAGGAACAGAAGATATAGGTCATGATTTTACAATTTCAATGTAATATTTGTCAGCAGATCGACAGTCATTTAGATAATACTTTACAGAGGCAGTTTCAAATAACTTAATAGGTATGTAAATTAAAGGATCTTAATGAGATTGCTTTTTTTAGGATAACTCAGTCTTTTCCTATTTAGGTGTCCAATGTCTGGAATGGTAGATATAGAGGACTAGCTAATCAATTTAGTTTAATAATTTAATGTCTTGTAGACTTCTAAACATTCTATGGAATCAGTGTCAGAAAGGTGAGGATGCTGTTCCGAGTAGTCGTCAATAGTGAGGGAGCAGTGCCAGGTGAGGTAGTGTAAGTGAGAAACCTTGGGTTCTGGTAGTATGTTAAATGTGGGGGTGGAGGGTCTGAGCTTCAAGAGTATTTGTGAAATAACTGGTCAGCCTGTTGCAATTTATAGAGAAGAAAATATATGGGCCTTGAATGAAACACTGGATAGTGTGAATGGTTTTGCACTGATGATCGTAGAGAAAGAAAAAGAGAGTGTTATTTAGACAAATGTATTATTACCTTGAACATCAAGGTCAGGCTTAGCCAGAGAGGTGTATTGATTGAAAGAGTTGCAGTATTTATTTGTCATAATGGAGGGTGCACTAAGATCAGAGGGAGAAGGGGTTTCAAGAAACTGCAGCCTACTTCCTACTTGGCAAATCTTCGGGTTCATGTTGATTTTGAACAATTTAATTAGAAAGAGCGGATGGAAGCAAGATTTCATTATCTTTGTTGTTTTTTCCATTGTATTTAATAGTATTCAGATATGCACATCAAATACCTGAGATTAATATCTGAGGCTTGGACCATAATTTACCATCATTATGAGTAGAGATGTCAATGAATACATATAATGATTGTTCTTTATGTTGTGAGAGAAGAAAGTTAAGTCATTTATCTTTTAGAAATGATAGCAAAATGGATGACACATAAGTAAAGAAAACCCTTACTTGAAATATATGCCTATAGTGTAAAGCTTGGTTGAGTGCGTATAAATTACACTACTTTCAGTGGATGGAAATGCTTCCCTGCAAATATGTTTTGTAAAATTGTGTTGTTTACAGTGGTCAATGAACCATTTTTAAGGTATGGCTTGAAAGCGCAGCTTTCGTCAGACAATTATGTGAGCATTGCTCGAGAAAGGCTTTAGCTCAGCTAACATGTTAGGAGCTAGGAGTACATGATTTGATTGGACAGTAGATCTGTGCTTCCACAAAAATAATACGTGTCCTCAATACAGCTATGATCATTCTGTTTATTCATCCAGCTGCCTGAGCTTGAACTTTCATGGGCACACTTATGACATTGCCATGCTGTAAATGTGTCTTAGATAACTAGATAATATGGTGTTTTTCTCTTGGAGCAGCACAGATAGGAGGAAGGAAGTCATTAACCAAATGGGTATTAAGCTCTGTCTTGAGAGTGCAACTGTCACCTGACCTCTTAATCTACACTAATATTAGTATACAGTTAGTATACAGTTTTTTGCTTACAAACAAATGCATATCCATTCCAATGCTATTCATTCGTAATGCTTCACACTCCCATACAACAGTCACTTCAAGCCAGAACTATTGGCTTTGTCAATGCTTGCTCTGTGAAAACAACAGCTATGAAGATACCAACAATAAATCACATTGTGCTTTACATTGCTCTTCAATACTGTACTTAAGCACTGTAACTAACAGGTGATACGGTTCTTCAAATTAAAGGTAGTCAATTTACAGATTAGAGAAGGATGCACGTTACCAGAATATTGAGTTTAAAATGTTGCGCAAAAAAACTTTCATTGCAAAAATACTAACATGCTAAGTATAAACAGGGAGGTTAATATATGTTCACTGTACTTAACTTCAAATATATATCTCCCATGATGATATATTGTTCTTCGTACACAACGGGGAAGCTGACATTAGGTATTACCGAACGGTTTCACCAGCAAGGAACAGTGAGTCCATAAGGTGAAATCGAATCCCTAGAGGGACCATGAGGTGCTATTGAGCACAGCAACAACATCTGAAATCAGAAAAAATCGTATGAATTCTAATATGAACGCATGCTTCATTAAATAAGTGTATATCTGTTATTTTTAATTATCACTGCCTAACTAGGGACATTGGAGTGGCAAATGCAGGGCTGGTCCCGGCATGGTCCTGAAGAAATGCTAGGGGTAGCATGAAACATGTTGACCTTTCACTGAACCAATCCTCATTATAGGTTGGTTAGTAGTGATACTCACCCCAGTTTTAACATGCCTGCCTAGGAGCATAATAAATCTATTGAGGCCCACTAAGCACGGTATTTTTAATTCACCTACACCCACTCCACCACATTGTTTTGCACTACACATATTCTTTCACTTCAAAGTGCTCCTGCGTAGTTCATGAGTTGCAGCACGCCCCTTTTCGTAGAGAACTGGGATGGCCCCAATGATGAAGCATGTCACCGTGGGGCAACCCCGGTGAGTGAGGGGACACTAGAAAGAAATTTTTCTTTCTTGGCTGGTACCACTGATCATTCAGGTCAGTTACCGTGACATGAGCTAGGTCTCGGAACCCAATACTTTGGATTCCTTGTTGTACACTAAATATTTGGAGGGCGACCTAGTCTCTCATTCCTCCTTCTCCCTCGGTCTTATATCCGATATACTGTTCTTCACCATTCAACATTGTGGCGTTAATAATAATAAATATGTCATTACGAATATATAATTTTCTTTATAATATTCTGTTGTCAATATTTTTCCTACAATGTCCTCACATCACAGTATTCCTGTAGTCAATTTTGTGAAATACAACCAAAAAGGATGGAAGAGTCGGCCTTCACAGAATTCATCTGTAGCTCATGACATTTTGTAGAGTAGAGCAATCAACTCATTGAGCCATTGTTCTTCATAATCCCCTCACTTTTGTATAGATAGATAGATAGATAGATAGATTGATAGATAGATAGATAGATAGATAGATAGATAGATAGATAGATAGATAGATAGATAGATAGATAGATAGATAGACAGACAGACAGACAGACAGACAGACAGACAGACAGACAGACAGACAGACAGACAGATAGATAGATAGATAGATAGATAGATAGATAGATAGATAGATAGATAGATAGATAGATAGATAGATAGATAGATAGATAGATAGATAGATGAGATACCAGTTCCCCTGAGATCCCTCAGTCTCCTCAAAGTTCATCCTAGATTCCTCTTTTGACCCACCCTTGGCTCCGACCGATTCTCATTCAGTTACCACCACACATAATAACAATTCTCTGTCAATTACAGGTGGAACTGAGCCTCTTCAATACAGCCCCCATTCTAGTCTGCATGCTCGTCCCTCCTCTAGAATAGCTGGTTCTGACTTCCCAAGCTCTACAGATCATAATATGGCCCCTGTCACTCACTTGACCCGTTCCCCCAACCCACCCCTCAATCCTAGCCTGCCTCCACTGACTCTTCTGGGTAAATATTCGACTAACCCTTCTTCCTCTAACCTTCCCAACCCTCTGAGCTCCCAGCACCAAGTCTCGGATTCCCTCCCCACCTGGCACACACAGTCGCCGCCTTGCCCATCGAGCCCCTCCTTCACAAGTTCTCCACTGCAAGGTCCCTTGCTCTTAGCCTCGCATTCCAATTCCCACACTTCATAGGAAGCTAGACTAAATGAGATCTCTCTTTGCCTCCAACAACTTAAGGCTGAGGTTCGAAGCCTATTACATATCACCTCAGAACTGTCAGTTAAGTCGAGATTAAGCTGCCCCGCAATGTCCAATCACCTGGTCTGCACGCCCCCATCTAAGGGGAGCACCAGGCTCCCTGCCTCCCACTCAACTCGTAGATCATCGCCCCACAATTCGGAAACCGCACCCCATCCTAACGACCCTTCACGGCCCTCTAGATGTATAGCCTCACTGTCTGACAGAGATATCCATTCTCTCCTACTCTCATATGATCCAACACTTTCTCCCAACAATACAAACTTGCATCAATTTTAAACAATCCCTACGGACCCTTTTAGGGTACCAAGGTTAAACACTATAGCCTCAAATGAAAATAACCTCACGAGAATCACTACCACAAAATGTACCACACTTGATACCAACCCAAAACCTAAATGCATGCTTCTCAACTGCAGATCAGCAGTAAGACATGCTGCTGACATGGCTCAAGGCCTTGACCTTATAATGTTGACTGAAACCTGGCTAAATGACTTATCTGTTCCCATCCTAGACATTCTAGTGCCTCCCAACTACGATATCATCAGGCTGGATAGATCAAGCAGTCAAGCTGGTCGCATTGCTTGCATACATCGTAGCAATCTAACAGTCAAGCTACTACAATCTGATCTCCTGCCGTCTTGTGAATACATGTGCATTGAAGTGGTTGGTAGTAACAAACACCTATGCAAATTGCACACGTTCTACCACCCGCCACGCAACAACGCTCTCTTCATAGAACAGATCATGAACATTATCTCAGCTAATGCTGATCTCCATTGCACTCAGATCTTCCTGGGAGATTTCAACTTTCACTGGAATGATATGAATGATGAGGCAGTCAATAGCCTTAAATCTTTCCTGTTAGACCTCAACCTAATCCAAATTTGTGACAGCCCCACGTATATTAAAGGAGCTACCTTAGATTTTGTCATTGGTAAGCTCAATACAATCCTACTGGAATTTATTGTCCCATGTGATTGGACAGACCACCATTGCATAACCTTCCGCATCCTGGACTTGGTAAGAGCCAATAGAGACCAGTCTAAGAACCCCAGACCCTGGAAAAGGTGTCTACACAACATCAACTCGCATGATCTGATTGCTCTCTGTGATCACATCCTCCTGTGAACATGTCTGATGTCCATGACCTACAGCCTTTTATAACCGCTCCATGTCATTTATTCTAGACTCAATGGTACTGCTACAGCTAAAAAAAAATTATCCTCGATAGTCTCCAAACCGAGAAACAATGATAGTCTTAATGTCGAAAGACGGAATTTAAAAACTTGCGGAAAGAATGTAGAAATTCTCTCCCTCCTTTGAACATTCCAACCATCTGAGATCCCTCAGAATCATCTATTACAAACAAATCAGATGCTCGAAAGCCACCTTTTTTAGAAATCAATTAGATCAAGCAAAAAACCATACCAAAAATTGTTCGCACTCATCAAGTCTCAGGAAAACAATCAACCTAACCTCTCCGCATTGGGTCAAGGGCCACAGCCGAACCGAGAGGAATTTGCTGATTTCTTCTAGGATAAGATGACTAAGATAGAAGCTGAACTATGGTCAGCCTTGGAGCTCCTGTTGATCTGTCCGCCTAACACCCTCCTTACTCCCTGGTCAGATGTAATTCTGCCTGCTCAGCTCTGCCCCCCCCCCCCCAAAAAAATCAACGCATCTTGGAGCATATTCAAAACCATTAATGATAGCACTGTACGCAAAATGCTGGCTACTATGAACCATCTAATCATTTCAACGATCCCCTGCCATCGAACCTCTTCTCTGAAATCAGAACCTCCATACTCCCACACTTTGGACTAAGATTGTCAATGCTTCACTGCTGCAAGGTACTATTCCAGACTGCCTAAAATCTGGGCAAGTTACTCCTATTATAAAGAAACCATCTGCAGATCCCATTGACCTACATAGCTTCTGTCCAATTTCTAACTTACCCCACGTTGGCAATCAAAAGTGCGCTCACATCTCGTATATAACCTCAATACCTCCTTACCTATTTAGAAAAAGGCCGCAATGTCAAGAAGTCAAAAGTCACTGTAGTAAAACAAGGAGGGTTGGGGAGAGAGAGAAACCCAGCTAAGATCTTTGAATCCGTCATGAATAAACAACTGTCTGACTACATTCAAAATAATGACCTCTTAGATGACACCCAGTTCGGTTTCCGACAAGGTCACGGGACAGAAACTGCCTTGATCAAGGCGGCAGATGAAATAAGGACCACGATGGATAATGGCGGACAGGCTGTCCTGATTTTGCTGGATCTATCGGCGGCTTTCGACACGGTCGATCATGCTACTCTGATCGGCCGTGTCGAGGCCATCGGTATCAAACACACGGCCAGAGACCTTATCTCATCTTTCCTGGCCGACCGCAAACAGGCAGTTAAGCTAGGTACCTTCACGTCTCCTACTTTCAGCCTTCCTTGTGGAGTCCCTCAGGGTTCCTCGCTAAGTCCGACCCTTTTTAATATCTACGTTTCGGACTTAGCGAGGGTAATCAAATCTTACAACATCAACCTAACAACATACGCCGATGACACCCAGTTGGTACTATCCATACACAGAAATGGACTCGAGGTTGCAGCAAATTTTAAGGACGGCATGAGGGCCATTAGCAGTTGGATGGCATCCAACTGCCTAAAACTTAATTCAACTAAGACAGAGGTCATGCTCTTTGGAAGCATTCAGCCTTTGTGGTCCCCCTTATGGTGGCCGGAGGAAATGGGAACTCCACCGCAACCTGTCTGCAAAGTCAGAAACTTGGGAGTAATATTTGATGATAAACTCCTTTTCCATCATCACGTGAACGCGGTAGTATCATCATCATTTAACATCTTAAGGAAAATAAAAAAACTGCTCCCATATCTACCCATGACTGCTGGAAAAACACTTATATCTACATTGGTGTTTTCACGCACTGACTATTGCAACGCCCTTTTCCTCAACGCACAAAAAAAGATCATCTCTAAACTACAAATGGTACAAAATGCCTCTGCCAGAGTTCTTCTGGGCATCCCAAAATCTAGCTCTGTATCGTGTTACCTGGACCAACTGCACTGGCTTCCAGTCAGAAGTCGTACGAAGTTGAAAGCCCTCTGTATTGTCTATAAGGCAATACACAATATGGGACCTAAATTCCTTACAAGTTCTCTTAAGCCTCTGGCTTCCTCCAGAACGCTTCGTTCCAACACGGCCCATCTGCTTCAGATACCCAGAACAAGGAGAGTTAAATGGGGAGACAGATGTTTCACCATAGCAGCTGCTAAGCTATGGAACTCCCTTCCTTTGAATATAAAATCTAGCCCATCTCTTATCACTTTCAGAAAACAGCTAAAGACATGGCTGTTCTCTCAACGCTACGATTAATCACTATCTTTCTAATTGCTATCGAGAGTCCTGATTGTTGGCGGCAGCCCTTAGCCCTCAGCGCCGAGACACCCATGGGTAATTGTAGCGCTTTAAAAATTGCATAAATAAATAAATAGGTTTGACATATCATAAAGAGATCAGTCAACCCCCTAAGGAGCGTTCCAAATGCTGTTAACACTTACTTGATGGAAGCCAACTTTATCGATTCATGAATGGTTTGACTTAATATTCAAATTATGGACGATAACAGCGTCCTGTTTATAAACAGAAAACAAGACCGCAAACTTCACTCCCTTTGTGATTTGTAAAAAATGTGTTGTAAATTTATTTTTGAAAACACACTCCTCTTCTCAAACTTCCCAAACAGTTCAACGACATTCGCGTACCTCCAGGCGCCAACCGGCGCTTTGAATAATCCTGCTTCGAATAGTCCAATAATTCAATGAAGTTCCGTACTGTCAATAAAACAACAAAATTATGTTCAGAAGCCAGCCGTTGCCTTATCGCTTTCTCTCCTTGAAAATGTTCAGCATCCGAATGCTGCTTACCATGAAAAACAGCGTTCCCTTTCGATCATCAATTTCGATCACAGCAACGTTAGGACACGGTCCATGATCTACCGCGTAAATACGTCCCAACGTGCCTCCCGGTTCTGGGTATTGTAGTTTCTACGAAACCAAGGCGGACTGACGTGAGTGTGGAATCCCGTGTTGTAAATGGTCCCTTGCTCCTAAAGTGAACATTAGGACTTTTTTAAGATAGAAATTCAATAAGTGGAAATTGCAGTGGCTTAAATGTAAAAGCCTGTTATCGGAGCCCACAGTGTTATTATTTCTTACGCTTTCTGGGAGTGGTAGTCCATCCCGAGGTGAACACTACCAATCTGCCAATTCTGGAAGGTTTCTAAGAACACTGGGCAGACTCAAAAGATAAAGAATTGGGGGTGCCGTGATTTGGCTGATCCCGTGTTATTAAGCTGTGTACTGAGACACATATTTAGCAAAATTCACAAGCTTTTAGTGCTCCATTCTGTATACACTACCAATCTGCCAATTCCGGAAGGTTTCTAAGAACACTGGGCAGACTCAAAATATAAAGAAAGGGGGATGCCGTGGTTTGGCTGGTCCCGTGGTATTAAGCTTTATACTGAGACACATATTTAGCTAAATTCATGAGCTTTGAGTGCTCCATTCTGTGGCCCTAAGGGCAAAAAACTGTAGGAATACTTGAGCCTTCTCTACATGAAAGTTCTCAGCAAGGGATAAAAAAACAGAACGGTGACCGTCTTGATTAGACTGACTGATGTCGAACAACTTGTCAGGTGTCCACTGTTGTCACCCCTGACCTTCATCATAATTTGTATATTTCAGATATCTCATTGGGACCAGACACAGCCGTGTCAAACTTCACAATGAGAAAGGCTTTTCTTTGTGACAATTTAAGTTCCACGTCACCTGCTTGAGGGTCTCGCTCCACTTTGGAAATTACTGTCCATCTCAAATCTCTTTCAGTAGGTGACTTCTTCTTCCAATGATTCACAAGGGGGGCTGTCTCAACATTTGTCTTAATCCTAGACTTATGCTGGGAAATTCTCTGCCGTATCTCCTGGTTTGTTTTGCCAATGTATAACATCCTGCAGGGGCATGTTATTCCATAAATTACATTTTTAGTCTTGCAATTACTAAAAGCCTCATGTTTCCAATAAATCCCACGATGTACAAACAGAGATCCTTCTACTGTTAGATCACAGCAAACGCACGTCCCACATTTGTGGTGTCCCGTGACTGGGGCAAAACCCATTAATTGCCTCAAAGAAGTTTTGGCGTCTTTTTTAGCAGAAGCTCTCACGATGTAATTGGATACACTGCTTTCTTTTTTAAACGCAAACAGTGGAGAGATCGAGAAATCATCATCCAAATTCTCTATCAGATGCCAATTTGGATTGATCACCTTTTTGAGTTTGTTTAAATTGGGGCAGAATGTGGTCACACATACTTGATGTCGTGTTGGTGATCTATTCTTCCTCTCGAGGAGTGACTCCCTAGGTGTCCACTGTGCACGTTTCATCGCTGTTTTAACTAATTTCTTGGGATAACCACGGTCCCGCAGTTTATCCACCAAGTTGCTAGCATGCAAATTATATTCATCCTTGTAGTAACAATTTCTGCGGATTCTTAAAAAATGCCCATAAGGCAAATGTTCTCGCAACCTCCTTGGGTGATTACTAGAAAATAAGAGAGCCTTATTCCTATCTGTGGATTTTGTATACAGGGTTGTGACCAACCCCCCCTCAGCCGGATACACCTCTACATCCAGAAATGATATTTTGTAAGCTGAATTAGAAATGCTAAATGTTATATCTGCCTTTCTTAAATTGAGCCAATCAAAAAAGAGCAATAATTGCTCCACTCCTCCTGTCCACACCAAAAAAATGTCATAAATGAAACGTAGCCACGTTGTGATATATTGCGAAAATGGATTGTTATTGTGGACAAATGTGTCTTCGTACATTGACATAAACAACACGGCTAGCTCTGGGACAAAAGGGCACCCCATCACCACGCCTTTTATTTGGAAGAAGAAGTCATTCCCGAATGTGAAATAGTTTGTTTAAGAGCAAAGGAAGCCAAATCAACTATGAATTGAGTCAGAACCTGAACAGTTTTTTCTCTTTTTTCCAAAAAATGAAAAAGCACAGCCACCGCTTCATCTTGTGGAATTTGTGTATACAATGCGGTGACATCCAACGTCACCATTAGATCATTGTCTTTATCAAACAATACCTGTTTCAATTTATTGATAAAATCGGTGGTGTCTTGGAGCTAGGAAATTACTCCATCCATAAATTCCTTCAAAAAACAATCCACGTATTTAGAAATAGGTTCCACCAAGGATTCACACCCGGAGACGATTGGTCTCCCGGATGGATTTGTCTCATTCTTGTGAATCTTTGGCAATACATAAAAAACTGGGACCCTTGGGTGTTTATTCTGTACAAAATTGTATTCTTTAGGGCCCAGAAATCCTTGTTCAAAGCCCTCTTTAAGGATGGCAAATAACTGGCCTTGAATTTCTACAGTTAGATCTTTAGGGATTTTTTTGTAACAAGCCGGATCGTTCAATTGTTTTAGGACCTCATTAGTGTAATCAGTTGTTCCCGACACCACAATTGAGCCCCCTTTGCCCGCCTGTTTAATCGTCACAGAAGAGTCATTCCTAAGTGAAACCAATGCTTCCCATTGGTCCTTTGAGATGTTATGTTTCACATAATTTTTGCTTTTATCCATTTCCGAAAAAGCCGATAGGACAGTTTTTTTTTAATAAAATCACTTCCTTTGGTATTTTATTGCCAGGCGGGCAAAAGGTGGATTTTTTTCCGTAATCCTGTCACTTCAAGTGCAGTGGTTGTTTCATTTCCTGCGAAAAACATTTTTAATCGGATTTCGGGGCAAAATTCAATGAATTCAGTTTTCATTTTAACGAAGTCAGTCTTCTTCGAGGGAACAAATGAAAGCCATTTCGTAAGAATACTTTCCTCTGCACTGGTCAACACTCTTTCTGATAAATAAAAAATGGGAGAAGCACTTAATTTTTGTAATGTTGTCTTCTTGTGGTCATCTCCCAAGGCTGATTGTTGTATCTCACTTGCCGAAAAGTCATGTCATGGCTACACACCACCTGTAGACCTGTTCTGTTCTCTTGTTGTGTTATGTATCTCACTTGCCCTCTTGGTTTGGACTGACCTCTCCCTAAAAAAGAAGCCCCTGTTGTTGTTGTTGTTGGGGATTCCATTTCCTATTTCGATTAGGGCGTCCTTCGCCACTATCTGTCTCCCCACCTGATGAGGAAGAAGTATCTGAAAAGGAGATGAACTGATTACGAGATCTACCCTGATTCTCTGATAGATATCTCCGGGAATCTACTTTAGTATAGAAGTCTGCCTGTAGAAATGGATAAACAGTATCCAACGAAAGGTTCCTCTTGTCTTTCTCAAACTGGTTAGTTTTTTGTGTAATTGTATAGTCTTTAAACTCCAAGTTTTCCTTGTCGACATTTTCCAATAAATCTCTTTCACTGTGAAATTCTCAGAGCTGTTTCAACAGTAAGGACCATGAGGTCCCTGCTGCATTTGGTCTCAATGAAACTGAAACCCTTTTTGAAAATTGGATCATCCGTAAAGATTACAGGAATATTTCGAATTTGAAGTCCTCCTGGTATTGTGCCTTCCCTCAGATGTTGTAGTAGAAAATGACCATGCAAGTCTGTCCTGAATTGTTTTTTCTTTAGGCGTAACAACTTGTCCGATTTATTTTGTGTTTTTGTTGAAACACTCAGGGACGCTGAAGCAAATAACAGTGGAGCGCTCAAAAGTTTCTTGATGTGATCTTCACTATAAGCAAATGTGTCATTTTCAGTCATTTTCAACCAAAAATTGTCCAAAAGAATAATCGAAAATAAAAGAAGAAGAAAAGTACCTTTAAATCAAAAGGGAATGGATCACTAGTACCTGTAACCAGGGTCTTTTGTGTACTGTCCGTCAGTACCTTTCAAGGTATTATGAGAACCGGAAAAGGACAAGAAATATCAAAGACATGTTAGTGCACACACGACCTCAGGCAACTTAACATATCAGAATTACCAACACACGATGGAACATGCAGCCAGTAAGAGGCCACTTCCCTTGTGGACAATGTTCAAAATGTAAACTGATGACTCCAACGAAAACCATACAACTTACACCGGAACTTATTTGGGCAATAAGACAACATACCAATTGCAAAACATCACAAGTTGTCTACATGATCACCTGTCCTTGCAACCTCAGGTATATCGGAATGACATGCCGCAAAATAAAACAGAGGATTTGTGAACATAGGAGTAATGTGAAATGCAAACGTGAAACAACAAAAATGAGCATGCACTATATTGAGTATGGACACTCCATCAATGACCTCAAATGGGTCATTATTGAAACTTTGACTGGGACCACCCATAATGCGGAGAAAATCCTCTTTGAAAAAGAGCAGAGGTGGGTACATCGCCTTAAGACAGACACTTTGGGTCTCAATGATAATATCCCCTGGCTCAGCATGAAATGATTTAAATACATTCTATATAAGCCACCCATTTAGAGCCCAAAGTCTGGCCAAAATAATAACATTATGAATCAAAAGAGATGTACTTATTCAGATTTTTCATTTTTATTAATTTTTACTTTCTTTGTAATCCTCGTCCTCCGACAATTTGTTTTCCGTAGGTACCTTAATATACGCCTTCAGATAATCAAACATCCCGGGAGTCTGTTTTTCTAAAGGACCAATGTTAGTATATCTTCTGTCCCTATGACGCGCCATGAAACATAACAAACTAACCAGGGTTCCTATGTTACCCAGGACCCTGACGCCAGCGCCAGCACAAGTTGTGTGAAACCTGCAGATGAGGTAGCTCCGACGCTAGATGGCACTTGACGAAGACACGTAATGTACTAACAGCTAAATGCTAACCGCACCCCTCTTTTTCCAACAGCAGGTTTGGTGCAGTCAGCTAACCCTTTTATGCCCGAATCGGGACTTCGAAAGGTACGCTACGTTTTTACTAACAGCCACGGCCACGATCATTTATCGCCCCCTCTAACTAACCAACTGCATAAAACAGTTTAGAGCAGCGTGACTGCGTGATTGATTTAAGAGTTTAAAGGCGCTTACGTGACACTGGCTGACAACATTAAAATCTTACCGACACGCACTAATTATACAGGCACCTCGCTTACAGCGCGACTCGATAACTTAACAGTCCCCCTGTTGGTTATCGTTGTAAAACATCTCCAATGACGGCCTAAATTAACAAAAGACTCTGCATCAATACAAACAGATTTTACATCAAAAAGGGGGAAGAAAGAGGGTAGGACCAGGTTCACCCTCCTATAATTAGCATAAATCAAAAAAGTTTTTTTGATCAATACAAACAGTACCACACGCTGAACAGATAACACACTCAACGACCTGATATTAATATTGCCTCTTTAACGACGCGCACACTCTCTGCATTCATTACATGCAAGCGCTATCTATCTTAGAATTTCATAACCCCTGAAAGACTGCGCCTATCTAACCACCCTCTTAGTTGTGGCAGCAAGACATATAGGGATTTAAACGCCCATCAAAAACTATGAGTTTGTGAACAGAGTTCACCTTTCTGAACTCAACCACCTGCATTCACCATAGTGAAAATGAGGAGCTTTTTTTGTAAATAAGTGAAACAGCATATAAAGAATTGCCATTTTTATGTGTGCTTTTGTAGGTAAACAATTGCCATTTAATTATAGTCTGCTTATTGGTTTAAAATTTTTAATTTTAATTTTACATTTCTACATTTGTGCAAGTTGAACAAACAAGAATCACACTTCTGTGTTCCACATGCATTATTTTCGTTTTGTCTCTTTCTCTAAACCCACAGGTACAATCGACCTTTCACTCCAGAGTATTAACTCTGAGGTCACCCCAAATTGGGCCAACACCCAATTCGCACTTTTTTAGGACCTGCAGAAAGCCTTATGACCCACAAGGGGCAACAAAAGGGCTGAAACATGTAGACCATAGATCTGGACATTCACAGCACAGAAGACTCATAACCAGTCCTCCTTGCACAAAACCTCCTTTTAATAATCTCCCCATGCACCAGATAGAATAAAAAAGTTACTTCTTAGGAAGTATGAGGATGATGTTTTAACACCTCACCTCACTTGAGCACTTTTCACTCACTAACTATTTCTGATCACTACTGTAAAAACCAGTGGTTCCCTCCAGGTGGAGGAAGCATGAAAAGAGACCCTATGATGATGCTATCACACTGTTAAACAAAGGCGGAGAATGAGGGTTCTCATAGTACCTTGAAAGGTACTGACGGACAGTACACAAAGGACCCTGGAAACAGGTACAAGTGATCCATTCCCTTTTGATTTCAAAAATAAAATGATAATAACACACTTTTAGTATCGTTTTATGTGTGAGCCTGGTTAGGGCAAGTGGGGTTGCTCATGACGGTTTAGCCGGGTATCTTGCGCCTCCAAACAGTCATGTGCGCTTAGCATGTTCTCCCCCTCGCTGTATTGCACAGCCTGGGTGAAGAACATGCGCAGGCTCCCACTCCCTATCTGAGCACCAAACTGGGCTGCTCAGACTAATCTTGACACGGCTGTCATGCTGGGGAGCCTTTCTGCTTCCTGCTTCCGGGAGTCAGGAAGAGAAGCGGAGGGGGAGACAATGGAGGAGAGACGGTGGCCGTGCAGAGGTAAGTATATATTTTTTACCCCCTCGCCTCACCACCCCTGTTCGGTACCTGCCGCCACTGAAAACTAATTTAGCTATTTATACCATTGAATCAGCCAAGACTTTCAACGTGGCCAACTGGTCTTTTTGTCAGCTGGTGTTAAAACATTTGGGCTGGGAGTAGTTTTTTTGCCATTGGTGTATGCTCTCTATACATCTCTGGTTAGAAGGTCTGGACATTATCTATCTATCTATCTATCTTGTTTCTTTATGGAGAGAGAGAGAGAGAGAGAGAGGGGGAGGGTTGCACATGTGTTTATATTATGTTTGAGGGCTTTTATTGCACGAAGCCCAGTGGTATAGAAAGCCATATTTTGCAGAGAACTGGCTTCCCAGTGAAATATGGATTTCATCCACATACTGAGAGCCCCCAAATCAATATACAGAGTGTCAGCATTGTCAAGGATACTAGTATTGTGAGTCAATGAGGACATATATACTCAGCAAGGTTATTTATATTATACTGCAAAAAATGCTAATTATGGTGTACATTCTCTGGCACCATTATTTGTATCCATATGAGCCACAAACCACATTTTTCTACAAATGTTGGGGCAAATTTAGCAACAATTGTGGTAAATCCAAAATTATGTGGTAAACACTCTCGCTAGAGAATCACATAAATCCATTGGCCCTCACCATTGTCTATTGTGTTTAATCAACAATTTATTTATGAAAGGTAAACAAGACCCAAACATTCTAATTCCACTTACTGCCCATTGTTAGCTGCACTTTGAAGAAAACAGCTTTTCAAGCCACCTGAAAATAAACATGTAGTATAAAAAACCAATAAGCGTTACATGTATAATACTGTCCAATACAGCCATCACAGGATTCTACTGACACTTAAGAACCACCTAGCATTCACCTCATCGTTTCTGATGACACCAGAATATCTACTTGAAAGTCTCTTCTGCTTCAGATATCCAGTTCCTTAAACACTGTTTACGCATCACCCAGACCTGGATGGCTAGTGCTACCTGAAGCTCAACCCAACCAATACAGTATTGCATTAATTTGCCAAGGACAGCAATAAAGATGCTGTAAAAACCTGGCTCAATGGCATGAACATTGATATCGGTGAACTCCAACGTTCAGCAAATGCCAGTTCACTTAGATTTATCCTGTACACCAACCTCACCCTGAAGGCACACATTGCCAGAAAAACAAGGACAGGTTGGTACCAGCTCTCTTTTCAAAAGAAAGTCAAACCGTTACTTCTAGAAAGTAACTTCAGGACAGCTGATCAAGTCCTCGTACTCTGACATCTGCATGATGGTAATGCTCACTCCATGGTCGCCCATGCTTCATATTGGCACCACTTTCGGACATCCTATATGCCACAGCATGTCTCATCCAGGCCCTGAAGGAATGCGATTGAACTCCTTTGACTGCCCTTGCGGGCCCACATCATCGCAAAACCAGCTACATCATTTACAAATTTCCTAACCACCATTTCTCCGATATTGAAACGGACACGCTGACTAATCCAGCACTGACCTGGCATGGCTAACTAACGCGGCAGGTTTGAACGCGGAGGCGATTCAGTACAACCCTCTCCAACTCGGCTGAGTTAGAGGCAGAATCGAAAACGAGCCCTTACCGGTCTCGCCCAGCCACCCGATCCTTGGTGATCACCTAATTCATACTTCTCTGCAGTGTTCAAGTTACAAGGACTGCGCAAGATTCCAAATTTACAAGGATGGCAAAAGCACCACTTCATTCAGACAACCAGTCCTGATGATGATCCGAAATGGTCCGGATCGAAACGCCGTCGACTCAACAGCCTAAACAATAGGCGCACTTCTCCTTAGTGGCTCCAAACCTAACAAATTAATTGTGTCCTATGTGATATCACTATGTCACATGCGCCACCCTTAGTCACTCACTGTAGATAATCTGCACGTTACACACAGTGCGCCGACCACGCTGTTCTCTTTTTTCTTTCACTTGCGTCGCCACTTGCACTATTTATTCACGTCTGTTGCTGCACCAAGTTTTCTTGCGGTTGTCTATACATTTAATGCAGTGCTGTTCCCAACTGTATTATTCCAACCATGAAATGAATGTCATTCCCTAAAAATGACGTCCTTTGACTTAAAAAATAAACGTTGAATAATCTCCTTCTTGTCTACTTCAGCAATGCTATGTGCATGCTATGTATAACTGTCTACTGACTTTTACCTTTCAGGACATTGTGTTATAATTGTAGCATCATTTACAAAGCCATCAGAATGAACACCCCATTTATCTTGCAGACAAGCTCTCACAAATTTCTTGCTGCAAGTATTAAAAGTCCATCTCATCAGCATGTATTATGTACCAATAATGTTCCAGTGAAGAAACAACAAGATATGTTGTATTACTGAAATGTCTTTTTTGTTTTGTTTGCTCTAACCCTCATGCCAGTTATGGGCTTTATTATGCAACTCAAGTGTTTGTGCTGACTCTGATGACTCATTTTTTATTTCCCTTTGGCAGCAAGTGTCAGTTCGGGAATATTCTCAAGTGATGTGCTAACCCCAATGACCCATTTGTTTGTGCTGACTCTGGTGACTAACTTGCTGTTTCCCTTTGGCAGTAGGTGTCAGCGCTGTACCATTCTCAAAACACCTGTGCTGACCCTGATGACTCATTTGCTTGTGCTGATAGCTGATTTGTTGTTTCCCTTTTCCAGCACATGTAAGTTCTGGAACATGGTTGAGGGCAATGCCTTCTGGAACAGCACCTCTATTTAAAGAGGGTGTGTCCTTTCAGCTATGTTTGCTATTCGTGTTTGTTTTCGAAAAGAAGTTGCCACATCAAGCAGCCAAACACCTAAGAGGTTTTCTGGATTCCAGGGAGCTGTTCTGTTATTCATGCAGCTCAAGGCTGCACGTGTATCCTTACATTGAGTTCTCTGGCTCTGTATGCTTTCAGTCCCCACTCACCTTCTTCAGATGCTCGGAGGAGGTATTGCCTTCTGGTGCTCAAGCAGGAATCTTTTAGGGCAATAGGGAAAAACAGCACTCTGGTAAGGAGGCGAGTTGGGGCCAGCACATTTAGGCCTATGCTAGGAGGGTGGGGAAGGGAGATTAACCAACCATAGCACAGGAGACACATTGGGAACTAACTCCTACTTCCCCTCAGGTAAGATACGTATTTGTATATACAGACTTGTTTTGCAACCTTAAAAAGAACTGTTATTGCTTTTGACTCCGAAATATCAAAAACCTTGCGTTATTTACCATAAAGAACTATAATTCTTGACTTTGCTCTTTTAGTGGAATCAGACAACATTTTCTTGAATGAATCATAAAATCAATTATTCATGAAAGTATAACTAAGAATTTTTGACTAACCTTTTTCTTTCCAGGTCCCCTTCCCTGCAGTACCCATTCTAACTTCCCTTCTCCCTGTTTGGCCACATGTATACTCTGGTGAAATATAAAACTCAGGGTTTATGCTGCAAGAAGTAGGACATTTTGAGGCCATCGCATACAAGGAAACAGACCTGACAGAATAGCAAGCCTAATGGTATTCGTTCCTCCCAGGCAGGCTTTTGAAGATGCCATCCATTGAGGACATGTGTAAAATGCTTACAAACATGCAGAACGATCAGCCCACACAGTAACTTCAACTCCTGCAACACACGCGACTCAAATCCAAGGCGATTTCACTATGAGTAGAGCCTACCCGGTAACTACTGTGTCAGTAACTATGGCATCAACACACCCGATGGTCTCAGTTACCATTCCCGCTGCAGTACCTTTGCTCCACCAGAGAGCCTTTCATAGGACCCAATGAGAACTCAGACCTTCCTTACCCAGGTATAGCTCCATTTTATGGTTTGACCAACAGCTTTTCAGGTGGATAATCACATATTGCCTTCAGAATCTCGTACCAGTATAAGAATGCAGTCGCTTGGGCAGTAGCCAGAGGTTCGGCAGATAGAGAGTTGTTAGATTTAAGACAAGGAACTTCGGAACTGATGGCATATATTGGCCAGTTTAACTGCCTAATTGCGAAAACCAATTGTTTGGAAGTTAAAAGTGCTTTAATTTTCTATTGCAGAGATGAGCTAAAAGACATCATAGCTCAGACTGATCCTCAAACTGGTATTATAGCGATTTGGTTGGAGGTGGCCTGAAACTCGAGTTTTTCCGTGCTCCAGTGACAAGGTTGCTTATTCCTCCAATAATGAAACCACGGAACTTATAGA
The DNA here is from genome assembly GCF_964261635.1 of Lissotriton helveticus. Classification (NCBI taxonomy): domain Eukaryota; kingdom Metazoa; phylum Chordata; class Amphibia; order Caudata; family Salamandridae; genus Lissotriton; species Lissotriton helveticus. The sequence continues at coordinate 1,267,658,876 of NC_136057.1, read as the reverse complement.
ACTAGAAGGCATCCGTCGTCCTCTTACTGTGGAAGAAAATGTTTTATGACATATGAATGGCCAATGTTTATGTTGTGGGAAAAATGTCACTTTTCAGCAGTGTTCAGCCAAATCGATGGCCCGTTCAATCTCCAAGGAGGATGTTAGCATCACTGTGTGTATGGAGGCGGAAAACTAACCAGCTTGAAAGATAAGCAGGAAGATGGTTCAAGCTTGAATGAAACACCTCCATATCAATCAGCAGCTAACATTACAGATCTCAGTTTCACAGCTCACCTTGAATGCCACTCTATAGTTTGAACAAGAGGCATTTGTAGTAGTGGTTATACTAGACTCTGGGGCCACAGGACATTTCATAGGTACTACATATTGCTCAAATTTGGGGATTTGTACCAGAAACAAAAAGAGACCAGAAACAGACAGGGCGGTAGACGGTTCTTTGGTGAGTTCCAGTCCTATCCCCCAATCCCCCACTAGATTCTACCTGCTCACATGATCTGTGACCACGAATCTCAAAATCATAAGGAAGAACTAACTTTTGAATTAACTGACGCACCACAATTTGGAATACGTTTAGGAATGGCGTGGTTAACGGTTCATAATCCAAGCATAGACTGGGCTAAAAGTAACATTTCCCTCAAATTCCTTCTTGTCTTAAACCAGTAACCTTGGCAACCAGGGTTCCAGTGATCACACTTGTAATCACAGCAGCTGTTAAGTAAAATATAACCTTGCCTATGGAATATGAAGTCTTTCATGACATCTTCAGTGGAAATTCAGGCAGAGACTTCATCTCCTCATTGGGCTATGATTGCAAATTGATCTGGTACCCTGCACTAAAATACATTGCAGTAGGCTCTATGCCCACATAGAGCAAGAGAAGGTAGACTTAGATAAGTATCTCTAGAATGAATATATTTGACCATTGAAAGCTCCGGCAGCCTCACTCTTATTTGTCATCCATTAAAAGCAATGGGGAGCTTCGGCTCTGCATTGATTACAGGATTCTAAATAACATCACTGTGAAGAACAAGTATCCCCTTCCACTTATTCCAGATGTTAATATCTATACTAAATTTAATCTAAGGGGGCATACCATCTGGTCTGTATTAGGCCCGGAGATGAAAAGAAAGACACTTTTTTGACCCATTGCAATCTGTTTGGGTACTGAGTGATGCAAATTTCTAGATAAATTTGTTATTGTATACATCAATGACATTCTTATTGACAGCATGGCTTTTATTGTTAACTCATCAAATGTGAGTTTCACACCCACTAAAGTGGGTTTCTTCGGATGTATTCTAACTATTCAAGGCATCTCCATGGCTGAACATTAAATTAAGGCCATTACTTATACTTTTAAGATTAATAATTTAAAGATTGATGATTAAATATTGAAATGTTAAGTATACCTCAGATTTTGTGTGTGCCTCCACCTCTGTTCCATATGATTGAGTGGTCCTGGTAGATCAGAAAATCCATTACACAGTGAAAAGTTTTATTAGGTAATTTTTCTGCCAGGAACAGAAGATATAGGTCACGATTTTACAATTTCAATGTAATATTTGGCAGCAGATCGACAGTCATATAGATAATACTTTACAGAGGCAGTTTCAAATAACTTAATAGGTATGTAAATTAAAGGATCTTAATGAGATTGCTTTTTTTAGGATAACTCAGTCTTTTCCTATTTAGGTGTCCAATGTCTGGAATGGTAGATATAAAGGACTAGCTAATCAATTTAGTATAATAATGTAATGTCTTGTACACTTCTAAACATTCTATGAAATCAGTGTCAGAAAGGTGAGGATGCTGTTTAGAGTAGTCGTCAATAGTGAGGGATCAGTGTCAGGTGAGGTAGTGTACGTGGGAAACCTTGGGTTCTGGTAGTATGTTAAATGTGGGGGTGGAGGGTCTGAACTTCAAGAGTATTTGTGAAATAACTGGTCAGCCTGTTGCAATTTATAGAGAAGCAAATATATGGGCCTTGAATGAAACACTGGATATTGTGAATGGTTTTGCACTGATGATCGTAGAGAAAGAAAAAGAGAGTGTTATTTAGACAAATGTATTATTACCTTGAACATCAAGGTCAGACTTAGCCAGAGAGGTTTATTGTTTGAAAGTGTTGCAGTATTTATTTGTCATAATGGAGGGTGCACTAAGATCAGAGGGAGAAGGGGTTTCAAGAAACTGCAGCCTACTTGGCAAATCTTTGGGTTCATGTTGTTTTTGAACAATTTAATTAGAAAGAGCAGATGGAAGCAAGATTTAATTATCTTTGTTGTTTTTTTCCTTGTATTTAATAGTATTCAGATATGCACATCAAATACCTCAGATTAATATCTGAGACTTGGACAATAATTTACCATCATTATAAGTAGAGATGTCAATGAATACATATAATGATTGTCCTTTATGTTGTGAGAGAAGAAAGTGAAGTAATTTATCTTTTAGAAATGATAGCAAAATGGATAAAGCATAAGTAAAGAAAACCCCTACTTGAAATATATGCCTATAGTGTAAAGCTTGGTTGAGTGCGTATAAATTACATTACTTTCAGTGGATGGAAATGCTTCCCTGCAAATATGCTTTGTAAAATTGTGTTGTTTACAGTGGTCAATGAACCATTTTTAAGGTATGGCTTGAAAGCGCAGCTTTCGTCAGACAATTATGTGAGCATTGCTCGAGAAAGGCTTTAGCTCAGCTAACATGTTAGGAGCTAGGAGTACATGATTTGATTGGACAGTAGATCTGTGCTTCCACAAAAATAATACGTGTCCTCAATACAGCTATGATCATTCTGTTTATTCATCCAGCTGCCTGAGCTTGAACTTTCATGGGCACACTTATGACATTGCCATGCTGTAAATGTGTCTTAGATAACTAGATAACATGGTGTTTTTCTCTTGGAGCAGCACAGATAGGAGGAAGGAAGTCATTAACCAAATGGATATTAAGCTCTGTCTTGAGAGTGCAACTGTCACCTGACCTCTTAATCTACACTAATATTAGTATAAAGTTAGTATACAGTTTTTTGCTTACAAACAAATGCATATCCATTCCAATGCTATTCATTCGTAATGCTTCACACTCCCATACAACAGTCACTTCAAGCCAGAACTATTGGCTTTGTCAATGCTTGCTCTGTGAAAACAACAGCTATGAAGATACCAACAATAAATCACATTGTGCTTTACATTGCTCTTCAATACTGTACTTAAGCACTGTAACTAACAGGTGATACGGTTCTTCAAATTAAAGGTAGTCAATTTACAGATTGAGAGAAGGATGCATGTTACCAGAATATTGAGTTTAAAATGTTGCGCAAAAAAACTTTCATTGCAAAAATACTAACATGCTACGTATAAACAGGGAGGTTAATATATGTTCACTGTACTTAACTCCAAATATATATCTCCCATGATGATATATTGTTCTTCATACACAACGGGGAAGCTGACATTAGGTATTACCGAACGGTTTCACCAGCAAGGAACAGTGAGTCCATAAGGTGAAATCGAATCCCTAGAGAGACCATGAGGTGCTATTGAGCACAGCAACAACATCTGAAATCAGAAAAAATCGTATGAATTCTAATATGAACGCATGCTTCATTAAATAAGTGTATATCTGTTATTTTTAATTATCACTGCCTAACTAGGGACATTGGAGTGGCAAATGCAGGGCTGGTCCCGGCATGGTCCTGAAGAAATGCTAGGGGTAGCATGAAACATGTTGACCTTTCACTGAACCAATCCTCATTATAGGTTGGTTAGTAGTAAATACTCACCCCAGTTTTAACATGCCTGCCTAGGAGCATAATAAATCTATTGAGGCCCACTAAGCACGGTATTTTTAATTCACCTACACACCCACTCCACCACATTTTTTTGCACTACACATAGTCTTTCACTTCAAAGTGCTCCTGCGTAGTTCATGAGTCGCAGCACGCCCCTTTTCGTAGAGAACTGGGACGGCCCCAATGATGAAGCATGTCACCGTGGGGCAACCCCGGTGAGTGAGGGGACACTAGAAAGAAATTTTTCTTTCTTGGCTGGTACCACTGATCATTCAGGTCAGTTACCTTGACATGAGCTAGGTCTCGGAACCCAATACTTTGGATTCCTTGTTGTACACTAAATATTTGGAGGGCGACCTAGTCTCTCATTCCTCCTTCTCCCTCGGTCTTATATCCGATATACTGTTCTTCACCATTCAACATTGTGGCGTTAATAATAATAAATATGTCATTACGAATATATAATTGTTTTAATATAATTCTGTTGTCAATATTTTTCCTACAATGTCCTCACATCACAGTATTCCTGTAGTCAATTTTGTGAAATACAACCAAAAAGGATGGAAGAGTCGGCCTTCACAGAATTCATCTGTAGCTCATGACATTTTGTAGAGTAGAGCATTCAACTCATTGAGCCATTGTTCTTCATAATCCCCTCACTTTTGTATAGATAGATAGATAGATAGATAGATTGATAGATAGATAGATAGATAGATAGATAGATAGATAGATAGATAGATAGATAGATAGATAGATAGATAGATAGATAGATAGATAGATAGATAGATAGATAGATGAGATACCAGTTCCCCTGAGATCCCTCAGTCTCCTCAAAGTTCATCCTAGATTCCTCTTTTGACCCACCCTTGGCTCCGACCGATTCTCATTCAGTTACCACCACACATAATAACAATTCTCTGTCATTTACAGGTGGAACTGAGCCTCTTCAATACAGCCCCCATTCTAGTCTGCATGCTCGTCCCTCCTCTAGAATAGCTGGTTCTGACTTCCCAAGCTCTACAGATCATAATATGGCCCCTGTCACTCACTTGACCCGTTCCCCCAACCCACCCCTCAATCCTAGCCTGCCTCCACAGACTCTTCTGGGTAAATATTCGACTAACCCTTCTTCCTCTAACCTTCCCAACCCTCTGAGCTCCCAGCACCAAGTCTCGGATTCCCTCCCCACCTGGCACACACAGTCGCCGCCTTGCCCATCGAGCCCCTCCTTCACAAGTTCTCCTCCACTGCAAGGTCCCTTGCTCTTAGCCTCGCATTCCAATTCCCACACTTCATAGGAAGCTAGACTAAATGAGATCTCTCTTTGCCTCCAACAACTTAAGGCTGAGGTTCGAAGCCTATTACATATCACCTCAGAACTGTCAGTAAAGTCGAGATTAAGCTGCCCCGCAATGTCCAATCACCTGGTCTGCACGCCCCCATCTAAGGGGAGCACCAGGCTCCCTGCCTCCCAATCAACTCGTAGATCATCGCCGCACAATTCGGAAACCGCACCCCATCCTAACGACCCTTCACGGCCCTCTAGATGTATAGCCTCACTGTCTGACAGAGTTATCCATTCTCTCCTACTCTCATATGATCCAACACTTTCTCCCAACAATACAAACTTGCATCAATTTTAAACAATCCCTACGGACCCTTTTAGGGTACCAAGGTTAAACACTATAGCCTCAAATGAAAATAACCTCACGAGAATCACTACCACAAAATGTACCACACTTGATACCAACCCAAAACCTAAATGCATGCTTCTCAACTGCAGATCAGCAGTAAGACATCGTGGAAGGAACTGCGGTCGGAGGCGGAGGCGGCTTGAGAAGGGGACGTGGAAGCCTGACAAAATCAGAAAAGCTATCGCACCCTGGGTGAATGTTTTAGAAAAAGTTGGAGTTACGAACATATTAAGCATCCCACTAAAAGATAATTTAATTATGTGGCGTCCCCTCCACATGTAAATTTAAATGACAAATTGAATTTCGAATTATTGGATAAGCCGACCCCAGCCTCATTCTACGCTTTGGTACATGTAACAGGAAACTCGCACCTTGCGCTGTGAGGAGATTATGGATTAGGCACATTTATTGGTCATGATGAGTATCTACTTTCAGACTTGAAGGGTAGAGATCCTGTAGTAACTTGTCTCTGGAGGTCCTGATGAAGGTGGTGTCTACTGCTGTTAATCCACCGAAACGCGTCGACCTACTCCTAGACCTATGTTTTTCATTTTTGTAGATCTAATGAATCTGGTCTCATACTGGACAATGGATGCAATGTTATAGGATGTCTATGTTTGATTGTAATGCAATGAGTGTGTAGTGAGTATGAATGTGTTTGTATGCATGGTTCTCTACCTAGTTTGGTTTAATTTATTTTGTACTTTTATATGAATTTTTTGACAACTAATGAAAAACAGTTATGGCTCCAATGTATTGAAAGTATGTTACTTGGAGATTTTTTACCAATGTATATATATATAAAAATGAGATAAAAAAGTTGGATATGGAAAAAAATGAAATAAAATAATTAAAAATTCTAATATTAGTGTGTTATATGTATATATGCCCTGGGTTGTTGAGATAATCTCTATGTGAAAAGTATTTGTAGGTCAAGAGGGAGTTCTCTAGGTTGTTGTAAGACATGCTGCTGACATGGCTCAAGGCCTTGACCTTATAATGTTGACTGAAACCTGGCTAAATGACTTATCTGTTCCCATCCTAGACATTCTAGTGCCTCCCAACTACGATATCATCAGGCTGGATAGATCAAGCAGTCAAGCTGGTGGCATTGCTTGATTACATCGTAGCAATCTAACAGTCAAGCTACTACAATCTGATCTCCTGCCGTCTTGTGAATACATGTGCATTGAGGTGGTTGGTAGTAACAAACACCTATGCAAATTGCACACGTTCTACCACCCGCCACGCAACAACGCTCTCTTCATAGAACAGATCATGAACATTATCTCAGCTAATGCTGATCTCCATTGCACTCAGATCTTCCTGGGAGATTTCAACTTTCACTGGAATGATATGAATGATGAGGCAGTCAATAGCCTTAAATCCTTCCTGTTAGACCTCAATCTAATCCGAATTTGTGACAGTCCCACGTATATTAAAGGAGCTACCTTAGATCTTGTCATTGGTAAGCTCAATACAATCCTACTGGAATTTATTGTCCCATGTGATTGGACAGACCACCATTGCCTAACCTTCCGCATCCTGGACTTGGTAAGAGCCAATAGAGACCAGTCTAAGAACCCCAGACACTGGAAAAGATGTCTACACAACATCAACTCACATGATCTGATTGCTCTCTGTGATCACATCCTCCTGTGAACATGTCTGATGTCCATGACCTACAGCCTACTATAACCGCTTCATGTCATTTATTCTAGACTCAATGGTACTGCTACAGTTAAAAAAAAATTCTCCTCAATAGTCTCCGAACCGAGGTACAATGATAATCTTAATGTCGAAAGACGGAATTTAAAAACTTGCGGAAAGAATGTAGAAATTCTCTCCCTCCTTTGAACATTCCAACTATCTGAGATCCCTCAGAAGCATCTATTACAAACACATCAGATGCTCGAAAGCCACCTTTTTTAGAAATCAATTAGATCAAGCAAAAAACCATCCCAAAAATTGTTCGCACTCATCAAGTCTCAGGAAAACAATCAACCTAACCTCTCCGCATTGGGTCAAGGGCCACAGCCGAACCGAGAGGAATTTGCTGATTTCTTCTAGGATAAGATGACTAAGATAGAAGCTGAACTATGGTCAGCCTTGGAGCTCCTGTTGATCTGTCCGCCTAACACCCTCCTTACCCCCTGGTCAGATGTAATTCTGCCTGCTCAGCTCTGCCCCCCCCCCCAAAAAAAATCAACGCATCTTGGAGCATATTCAAAACCATTAATGATAGCACTGAACGCAAAATGCTGGCTACTATGAACCATCTAATCATTTCAACAATCCCCTGCCATCGAACCTCTTCTCTGAAATCAGAACCTCCATACTCCCACACTTTGGACTAAGATTGTCAATGCTTCACTGCTGCAAGGTACTATTCCAGACTGCCTAAAATCTGGGCAAGTTACTCCTATTATAAAGAAACCATCTGCAGATCCCATTGACCTACATAGCTTCTGTCCAATTTCTAACTTACCCCACATTGGCAATCAAAAGTGCGCTCACATCTCGTATATAACCTCAATGCCTCCTTACCTATTCAGAAAAAGGCCGCAATGTCAAGAAGTCAAAAGTCACTGTAGTAAAACAAGGAGGGTTGGGGAGAGAGAGAAACCCATAGGTTTGACATATCATAAAGAGATCAGTCAACCCCCTAAGGAGCGTTCCAAATGCTGTTAACACTTACTTGATGGAAGCCAACTTTATCGATTCATGAATGGTTTGACTTAATATTCAAATGATGGACGATAACAGCGTCCTGTTTATAAACAGAAAACAAGACCGCAGACTTCACTCCCTTTCTGATTTGTAAAAAATGTGTTGTAAATTTTTTTTTGAAAACACACTCTTCTTCTCAAACTTCCCAAACAGTTCAACGAGATTCGCGTACCTCCAGGCGCCAACCGGCGCTTTGAATAATCCTGCTTCGAATAGTCCAATAATTCAATGTAGTTCCGTACTGTCAATAAAACAACAAAATTATGTTCAGAAGCCAGCCGTTGCCTTATCGCTTTCCCTCCTTGAAAATGTTCAGCATCCGAATGCTGCTTACCATGAAAAACAGCGTTCCCTTTCGATCATCAATTTCGATCACAGCAACGTTAGGACACGGTCCATGATCTAGCGCGTAAATACGTCCCAACTTGCCTCCTGGTTCTGGGTATTGTAGTTTCTACGAAACCAAGGCGGACTGACGTGAGTGTGGAATCCCGTGTTGTAAATGGTCCCTTGCTCCTAAAGTGAACATTAGGACTTTTTTAAGATAGAAATTCAATAAGTGGAAATTGCAGTGGCTTAAATGTAAAAGCCTGTTATCGGAGCCCACAGTGTTATTATTTCTTACGCTTTCTGGGAGTGGTAGTCCATCCCGAGGTGAACACTACCAATCTGCCAATTCTGGAAGGTTTCTAAGAACACTGGGCAGACTCAAAAGATGAAGAATTGGGGGTGCCGTGATTTGGCTGATCCCGTGTTATTAAGCTGTGTACTGAGACACATATTTAGCAAAATTCACGAGCTTTTAGTGCTCCATTCTGTATACACTACCAATCTGCCAATTCCGGAAGGTTTCTAAGAACACTGGGCAGACTCAAAATATAAAGAAAGGGGGATGCCGTGGTTTGGCTGGTCCCGTGGTATTAAGCTTTATACTGAGACACATATTTAGCTAAATTCATGAGCTTTGAGTGCTCCATTCTGTGGCCCTAAGGGCAAAAAACTGTAGGAATACTTGAGCCTTCTCTACATGAAAGTTCTTAGCAAGGGATAAAAACACAGAACGGTGACCGTCTTGATTAGACTGACTGATGTCAAACAACTTGTCAGGTGTCCACTGTTGTCACCCCTGACCTTCATCATAATTTGTATATTTCAGATATCTCATTGGGACCAGACACAGCCGTGTCAAACTTCACAATGAGAAAGGCTTCTCTTTGTGACAATTTAAGTTCCAAGTCACCCCCTCGAGGGTCTCGCTCCACTTTGGAAATTACTGTCCATCTCAAATCTCTTTCAGTAGGTGACTTCTTCTTCCAATGATTCACAAGGGGGGCTGTCTCAACATTTGTCTTAATCCTAGACTTATGCTGGGAAATTCTCTGCCGTATCTCCTGGTTTGTTTTGCCAATGTATAACATCCTGCAGGGGCATGTTATTCCATAAATTACATTTTTAGTCTTGGAATTACTAAAAGCCTCATGTTTCCAATAAATCCAACGATGTACAAACAGAGATCCTTCTACTGTTAGATCACAGCAAACGCACGTCCCACATTTGTGGTGTCCCGTGACTGGGGCAAAACCCATTAATTGCCTCAAAGAAGTTTTGGCGTCTTTTTTAGCAGAAGCTCTCACGATGTAATTGGATACACTGCTTTCTTTTTTAAACGCAAACAGTGGAGAGATCGAGAAATCATCATCCAAGTTCTTCATCAGATGCCAATTTGGATTGATCACCTTTTTGAGTTTGTTTGAATTGGGGCAGAATGTGGTCACACATACTTGACGTCGTGTTGGTGATTTATTCTTCCTCTCGATGAGTGACTCCCTAGGTGTCCACTGTGCACGTTTCATCGCTGTCTTAACTAATTTCTTGGGATAACCACGGTCCCGCAGTTTATTAACCAAGTTGCTAGCATGCAAATTATATTCATCCTTGTAATAACAATTTCTGCGGATTCTTAAAAACTGCCCATAAGGCAAATGTTCTCACAGACTCGTTGGGTGATTACTAGAAAATAAGAGAGCCTTATTCCTATCTGTGGATTTTGTATACAGGGTTGTGACCAACCCCCCCTCAGCCGGATACACCTCTACATCCAGAAATGATATTTTGTAAGCTGAATGAGAAATGCTAAATGTTATATCTGCCTTTCTTAAATTGAGCCCATCAAAAAAGAGCAATAATTGCTCCACTCCTCCTGTCCACACCAAAAAAATGTCATAGATGAAACGTAGCCACGTTGTGATATATTGCGAAAATGGATTGTTATTGTGGACAAATGTGTCTTCGTACATTGACATAAACAACACGGCTAGCTCTGGGACAAAAGGGCACCCCATCACCACGCCTTTTATTTGGAAGAAGAAGTCATTCCCGAATGTGAAATAGTTTTTTTAAGAGCAAAGGAAGCCAAATCAACTATGAATTGAGTCAGAACCTGAACAGTTTTTTCTCTTTTTTCCATAAAATGAAAAAGCACAGCCACTGCTTCATCTTGTGGAATTTGTGTATACAATGCGGTGACATCCAACGTCACCATTTGATCATTGTCTTTATCAAACAATACCTGTTTCAATATATTGATAAAATCGGTGGTGTCTTGGAGATAGGAAATTACTCCATCCATAAATTCCTTCAAAAAACAATCCACGTATTTAGAAATAGGTTCCACCAAGGATTCACACCCGGAGACGATTGGTTTCCCGGATGGATTTGTCTCATTCTTGTGAATCTTTGGCAATACATAAAAAACTGGGACCCTTGGGTGTTTATTCTGTAAAAAATTGTATTCTTTAGGGCCCAGAAATCCTTGTTCAAAGCCCTCTTTAAGGATGGCAAATAACTGGCCTTGAAACTCTACAGTTAGATCTTTAGGGATTTTTTTTGTAACAAGCCGGATCGTTCAATTGTTTTAGGACCTCATTAGTGTAATCAGTTGTTCCCCACACCACAATTGAGCCCCTTTGTCCGCCTGTTTAATCGTCACAGAAGAGTCATTCCTAAGTGAAACCAATGCTTCCCATTGGTCATTTGAGATGTTATGTTTCACATAATTTTTGCTTTTATCCATTTCCGAAAAAGCCGATAGGACAGTTTTTTTTTAATAAAATCACTTCCTTTGGTATTTTATTGCCAAGCGGGCAAAAGGTGGATTTTTTTCCGTAATCCTGTCACTTCAAGTGCAGTGGTTGTTTCATTTCCTGCGAAAAACATTTTTAATCGGATTTCGGGGCAAATTTCAATGAATTCAGTTTTCATTTTAACGAAGTCAGTCTTCTTCGAGGGAACAAATGAAAGCCATTTCGTAAGAATACTTTCCTCTGCACTGGTCATCACTCTTTCTGATAAATAAAAAATGGGAGAAGCACTTAATTTTTGTAATGTTGTCTTCTTGTGGTTATCTCTCAAAGCTGATTGTTGTATTTCACTTGCCCTCTTGGTTTGGACTGACCTCTCCCTAAAAAAGAAGACCCCTGTTGTTGTTGTTGTTGGGGATTCCATTTCCTATTTCGATTAGGGCATCCTTCGCCATTATATGTCTCCCCACCTGATGAGGAAGAAGTATCTGAAAAGGAGACAAACTGATTACGAGATCTACCCTGATTCTCTGAAAGATATCTCCGGGAATCTACTTTAGTATAGAAGTCTGCCTGTAGAAATGGATAAACAGTATCCAACGAAAAGTTCCTCTTGTTTTTCTCAAACTGGTTAGTTTTTTGTGTAATTGTATAGTCCTTAAAGTCCAAGTTTCCTTGTCGACTTTTTCCAATAAAGCTTTAGAGTCCGTAATCTCTTTCTGTGAAATTTTCAGAGCTGTTTCAACAGTAAGGACCATGAGGTCCCTGCTGCATTTGGTCTCAATGAAACTGAAACCCTTTTTGAAAATTGGATCATCCGTAAAGATTACAGGAATATTTCGAATTTGAAGTCCTCCTGGTATTGTGCCTTCTCTCAGATGTTGTAGTAGAAAATGACCATGCAAGTCTGTCCTGAATTGTTTTTTCTTTAGGCGTAACAACTTGTCCGATTTATTTTGTGTTTTTGTTGAAACACTCAGGGACGCTGAAGCAAATAACAGTGGAGCGCTCAAAAGTTTCTTGATGTGATCTTCACTATAAGCAAATGTGTCATTTTCAGTCATTGTCAACCAAAAATTGTCCAAAAGAATAATCGAAAATAAAAGAAGAAGAAAAAGTACCTTTAAATCAAAAGGGAATGGATCACTTGTACCTGTAACCAGGGTCTTTTGTGTACTGTCCGTCAGTACCTTTCAAGGTATTATGAGAACCGGAAAAGGACAAGAAATATAAAAGACATGTTAATGCACACACGACCTCAGGCAACTGAACATATCAGAATTACCAACACACGATGGAACATGCAGCCAGTAACAGGCCACTTCCCTTGTGGACAATGTTCAAAATGTAAACTGACGACTCCAACGAAAACCATACAACTTACACCGGAACTTATTTGGGCAATAAGACAACATGCCAATTGCAATACATCACAAGTTGTCTACATGATCACCTGTCCTTGCAACCTCAGGTATATCGGAATGACATGCCGCAAAATAAAACAGAGGATTTGTGAACATAGGAGTAATGTGAAATGGAAACGTGAAACAACAAAAATGAGCATGCACTATATTGAGTATGGACACTCCATCAATGACCTCAAATGGGTCATTATTGAAACTTTGACTGGGACCACCCATAATGCCGAGAAAATCCTCTTTGAAAAAGAGCAGAGGTGGGCACATCACCTTAAGACAGACACTTTGGGTCTCAATGATGATATCCCCTGGCTCAGCATGAAATGACTTACATACATTCTATATAAGCCACCCATTTAGAGCCCAAAGTCTGGCCAAAAAGGAACTGAAAATAATAACATTATGAATCAAAAGAGATGTACTTATTCAGATTTTTCATTTTTATTAATTTTTACTTTCTTTGTAATCCTGGTCCTCCAACAATTTTTTTTCCCACGGTACCTTAATATACGCCTTCAGATAATCAAACATCCCGGGAGTCTGTTTTTCTAAAGGACCAATGTTAGTATATCTTCTGTCCCCATGACGCGCCATGAAACATAACAAACTAACCAGGGTTCCTGTGTTACCCAGGACCCTGACCCCAGCGCCAGCACAAGTTGTGCGAAACCTGCAGATGAGGTAGCTCCGACGCTGGATGGCACTTGACGAAGACACGTAATGTACTAACAGCTAAATGCTAACCGCACCCCTCTTTTTCCAACAGCAGGTTTGGTGCAGTCAGCTAACCCGTTTATGCCCGAATCGGGACTTCGAAAGGTACGCTACGTTTTTACTAACAGCCACGGCCATGATCATTTCGCCCCTCTAACTAACCAACTGCATAAAACAGTTTAGAGCAGCGTGACCGCGTGATTGATTTAAGAGTTTAAAGGCGCTTACATGACACTGGCTGACAACATTAAAATCTTACCGACACGCTCTAATTATACAGGCACCTCGCTTACAGCGCGACTCGATAACTTAACAGTCCCCCTGTTGGTTATCGTTGTAAAACATCTCCAATGACTGCCTAAATTAACAAAAGACTCTGCATCAATACAAACAGATTTTACATCAAAAAGCGGGAAGAAAGAGGGTAGGACCAGGTTCACCCTCCTATAATTAGCATAAATCAAAAAAGTTTTTTTGATCAATACAAACAGAACCACACGCTGAAAAGATAACACACGTAACGACCTGATATTAATATTGCCTCTTTAACGACGCGCACACTCTCTGCATTCATTACATGCAAGCGCTATCTATCGTAGAATTTCATAACCTCTGAAAGACTGCGCCTATCTAACCACCCTCTTAGTTGTGGTAGCAAGACATATAGGGATTTAAACGCCCATCAAAAACTATGAGTTTGTGAACAAAGTTCACCTTTCTGAACTCAACCACCTGCATTCACCGTAGTGAAAATGAGGAGCTTTTTTTGTAAATAAGTGAAACAGCATATAAAGAATTGCCATTTTTATGTATGCTTTTGTAGGTAAACAATTGCCATTTAATTATAGTCTGCTTATTGGTTTAATATTTTTAATTTTAATTTTAAATTTCTACATTTGTGCAAGTTGAACAAACAAGAATCACACTTCTGTGTTCCACATGCATTATTTTCGTTTTGTCTCTTTCTCTAAACCCACAGGTACAATCGACCTTTCACTCCAGAGTATTAACTCTGAGGTCACCCCAAATTGGGCCAACACCCAATTCACACTTTTTTAGGACCTGCAGAAAGCCTTATGACCCACAAGGGGCAACAAAAGGGCTGAAACATGTAGACCATAGATCTGGACATTCACAGTATGGGGTAGTATGAGGATGATGTTTTAACACCTCACCTCACTTGAGCACTTTTCACTCACTAACTATTTCTGATCACTACTGTAAAAACCAGTGGTTCCCTCCAGGTGGAGGAAGCATGAAAAGAGACCCTATGATGATGCTATCACACTGTTAAACAAAGGCGGAGAATGAGGGTTCTCATAGTACCTTGAAAGGTACTGACAGACAGTACACAAAGGACCCTGGAAACAGGTACAAGTGATCCATTCCCTTTTGATTTCAAAGTACTAACTGGAAGCTGAATGGATCACAGCTCCTTCTAACTTCCCCCCTCCCTGATAAAAGCATACAAACTTGGGATCACTATGGCCCAATCCGCTTACTACAGAGGAAAAATCCTCTCTGCCAGATCTAAACCCAGAGAAATTTACCAAATCGTCAAAACCCTCTCCAAAATTTCCCCCACTGCAGTTTCAGTCAATAACCCTATCGGCCGTTGCAATAATCTAGCCGATTTTTTCCACAAAAAAATCTACAATATATACTCCTCCTTCACTACCTCCTCCCCCGAGCCAAACATCAATGAGCCTCAGCTCTCAACAGATGTAACACCCCCGTGTCGAGTAACTATGAGCAATTTCCCACCATTGGACCTGGAATTACTTCAAGCTCTCGCACAAATCAAATCTGGCTCTCCCTCTGACCCAGCACCCCCCCTTACAATGACCATGGCCAGCCAAGCCATTTTCCCCACCCTCCTAGAGCTGTTGAACTGCTCCCTGGAAAAGGGAGTTGTACCTCCCACATGGAAACAGGCGATGGTGAAAGCGCTATTAAAAAACAACCAATCTCAACGTGAACGACTCTAACAACTATCGTCCCATCTCCTTGTTACCTTGGGCAAGTAAAATACTGGAAAAGCATGTTAATCTCCACCTAACAAAGCATCTAGAAGAAAACCTCCTATTGGATGCCACCCAAACAGGATTCCGCCCAAAACATGGCACGGAAACAGCTCTTTTAGCCGTGGTGGAAGAATCTAGAAAAATCTTAGATTAAGGAGGATCAGTGTCAGTGGTCCTCCTCGACCTCAGTGCCGCGTTTGACACGGTGTGCCACAAAATTCTGTTGCAGCGATTGTTCGATCTTGGAGTCTATGGAGATGCTCTTGCCTGGCTAAGATCTATCTTGAGCGGAAGGACCTTCCAGGTCTTCGATGGAGATGTCTGCTCCACCAGCAAACCTCTGAGCAGTGGGGTGCCCCAGGGCTCCTCCCTAAGCCCCACGCTGTTCAATGTATACATGAGACCGCTGGCTGGGATCGTCCGTCAACATGGTATCAAGATCATTTCATACGCGGACGATACGCAGCTCGTGGTCTCCCTGGCACAGAAGAACAGCGGGCTCCCGCAAGTCAACATGGCCTCCTGCATGAAAGAGATACAAAACTGGATGACGGCATCTTCTCTAAAACTGAATGGGGATAAAACCGAGATCTTGCTTCTCGGTCCCCCTTCCCCCACCACCATCCCCCAGCTATGGCCCTCCAGCTTAGGCTTGCCCCCATCCCCGAAGGAGGACATCAAGAGCTTAGGAGTCTGGCTCGATAAATCCCTGACTTTTAACACCCAGGCAACAAAAACATCAGCAATCTGCTTCGGGCTAATCTGGATGCTAAAAAAAAATCCTTCCTATCCTCCCCTTTGAAGCCAAACAAATCGTTATTTAGGGCCCTATTCAATCTCGGCTTGACTCTAACAATGCCCTCTACCTGGGAGCACCAGAATACGTATTGGAAAAGCTTCAACGGACCCAGAATTGTGCAGCCCGGACCCTACTCCAGATACCTCGTAGAGAATCAGTTAAAGCAGGGATTCTATCTCTCCACTGGCTCCCTGTCAGGGAAAGAATAAAATTCAAGGCCCTCTGTATCTCCCACCAAGCCTTCTAAAGAGCTTGCCCCCAGATCAATCACTCCCTTCTTACCCCTACTGCCCCGGTAAACAACTTCATTCATCAAATGCCTGCCTTGCTGCAGTCCCCCGAATCAAAAGGTCCAGGGCAGGAGGCAGATCCTTCGAGCTCAACGCTGCCAAACTTTGAAACTCCTTCCCCCCTTCCCTAAGAGCTAACCAGATCCTCTCTTCTTTCCGCAAAGAACTAAAAACCTTCCTCTTTAGAAACTAGGTACCCCTCTCCCCTCAGAGTACTTCGCTTTCTACTCAGCGCTTGGACGCCCTCGGGCAGCAGCCGCGCTATAGAAATCCCCTTTTCATTTCATTTCATTGAAACAGAAGAAAAACTACCACCACATCCACCGAAAAAATGTGAAGAATGAATCTAATCTTATTTACGAACCCTCTATCAGAGAGTAAAGATACCTCACGGGAATCCTCCCGCTATAACAACTGTTAACAATAAGGGGTATGGCTCTCAAACAGTAAGACTGAGAACTTTACAACAAACAATAAGAAAAGGGCCAATACTGATCCATTATTTAGATGAATTCAACCGTAGGTGCATGAACCACAAAACAATACACCCGAAAGCTCATTAATAGCTTTTATTTCAATAGCACAAAAGTTTTTTCAAGTATTCTCTCCTAAAGGGAACACATAACTACATGTGATGGGACACAAATAATAATAAATTGTGAAAAAATTTCGACATGACCTAGTGATAAATCCACTTGCATTCACATACTTCCAATACACATTCACTCTAACAAAACCATTCACTCGATATAACACCGTACGCATTCAACCTACTTGGTGCAAAAAAGGTTGGGACAAAGGCGCCACCTCTCAAGCACCTAAAATGCCAAACAAAGCTGTGGTTGACTTTACAAAAAGATTTTTCTGTATGTACACCCTATACAATATTTACACTAATGTACAACCAATGGAATATTTACATTAATTGGGCATAACACAAACAAGCCTAATTAACAAAATCACTGTTTGGCAAAAAAATGTGGTCTACGCGTTTCAAATCCCCTTATTCTTAGGATTCTCTTCAGGACCAGATCCCACTGTAAAACAAAAAAAGAAAATATATGACAATTGCCTATTTAAAATCAAAAGTGCGCTCACATCTCGTATATAGCCTCAGTGCCTCCTTACCTATTCAGAAAAAGGCCGGAAGGTCGAGAAGTCAAAAGTCACTGTGGTAAAACAAGGAGGGTTGGGGGAGAGAAAGAGAGAAAAAGGGAGGGAGAGAGAAACCCATAAGTTTGACATATCATAAATAGATCAGTCAACCCCCTAAGGAGCGTTCCAAATTCTTTTAACACTTACTTGATGGAAGCCAACTTTAAAAGAATGAAAGAATATGAAACTGAGATTAAAACGAAAACAATTTTGCTCAATAAATAGGGAGTGAAATTGGAATTGCAATTGTCATATTATATTTATAAATATGTAGGAAGACAAAACGAAAGAGTAAGCATTATATTTAATGTATTTTACATTGGCGTTAAAGGCCCTTTAATTCTCACCATAGATGGTGACTAAAGTTTTTTAAAATTATTTCACAGTAGTTTTCAAATGACAGAATTACAAACATACATTAGTATTAAGAGATGGTCTAGCAAATATTCCCTTTATGTGCTCCATTTAACAAATGAGCAGTGGAATATGATTTGTAGCTAAGCTGCTGAAAGCAATAGTGGTCAGAAGGGCACAGAAACAAATTTGAAAAGGGTTTGAGGTTTCTTAAGAAGATAATTTATCCTTAAATTATGTGAAGGAAGTCATACAAGTCTGTTTATTTTATTGTGTATTTTCGTTTGACAACAGCCACATGTTAAACTTTACCTGTTCTGTTAAAAGAGAAAATGATAGCATGAGAAGGTCAACAAAATCATTATCTACTATTCCATGATACTGCTACTGAAGTTAAAACATGAGTTTAATTTCCTAGAAACTTAATACTTCCATTAAAAATGCATTACAGTATTGTGAACATTTATATCATCCTTACAGCCAGATTCTCTTTTGAGTAATGGGCAATGATTTATTTTGCAAATTATATAATGACCACAACTCCAATTATCGAAATCCAATTATCCCAAATTAATTGATATGTGTACTAGACAACTAATTATGAATACCCATGATTTGTGAATCATAAATTATGTTCAGTTCCAATTTTCATGAGTCGCTAGCACCATGAAGTGTGGCCCCTTCATTGGACTTGGTACCTGGGAAACATGGCAAAGGCCTACTGAAATAGTGGTTGCAGGGACCGGGCAAGACTCTTTGTTGCATCCGCTCTGTAGCATCCAAATCTCTCTCATGTTTGAGAACTATTACCTGATCCTGTGGTCTGGTTCATGTCTCACTGCAGAAGCCACTACTTGGTGATGGGCTTTCAAAGATGGTCAACTCCACTGGAACTTGAGCATGACGACTGAACTGTTGGGATTTCTTGTCACAATGTGGGCACCATCTTGGGACAAGGCAGATCAACCAGACATGAACATGTTGGCTGTGGTGGCCATCTTAGAGTTAGTCAGGTGGGCCCATAGGCTCTACAAGCCTGAGATGACACTGCAAAGGTGATAGATAGATTTTATGACTGCTGTGATTGCCTTGCCAGTTCTCTACTAAGACAATAGTGAAATGGATAAGTGGGTAAGATGATCTTAGGAACGAGAGGTCGTTAAGAGTGCTTGCTAGCTGAGTTAGTCCCCATAATGATTTCCTGAGTTTGATTTCCTGAATTTCCCATTTGTATTCCATAGATATCAATGTCAGCAAGCATATGGGCATACTTGCTATGGGAGTTAGCTCTGGGTATAGGGCCTGATATGTTTGAGGAGAGGTGACTGAGTACCTTATACAGTAGGCTGTAAATACTGTGATTGGAGAAGTCAATACCTATTTCTTTAAGAAGGCTGTACGTCACAGAAATTGAGTTTCAGAGATGGTCTGGATTTTAGAGTCTATTCTGCAAAGTCCTGCCCAATGTAGTTCATATTCTCTTCCTACCGCATACTATGTGATTTGTACTTTTAATGTGAAAATTACAATAGAGACGTAATCAGAAAAGTAGATACATTTTTGATCAAATTCATTGCTGTTGTATTTTTCCTCTTGGTCTTAAATATATTTATTAAATTAAACGTTTTTTTTCATTTAGTGTGCATGCGAGAAAAAGCTCATAAATTGGCCAAATGTAAAATAAAATTTGAAAGTACTAACTGGAAGCTGAATGGATCACAGCTCCTTCTAGCTTCCCCCCTCCTTGATAAAAGCATACAAACTTGGGATCACTATGGCCCAATCCGCTTACTACAGAGGAAAAATCCTCTCTGCCAGATCTAAACCCAGAGAAATTTACCAAATCGTCAAACCCCTCTCCAAAATTTCCCCCACTGCAGTTTCAGCCAATAACCCTATCGGCCGTTGCAATAATCTAGCCGATTTTTTCCACAAAAAAATCTACAATATATACTCCTCCTTCACTACCTCCTCCCCCGAGCCAAACATCAATGAGCCTCAGCTCTCAACAGATGTAACACCCCCGTGTCGAGTAACTATGAGCAATTTCCCACCATTGGACCTGGAATTACTTCAAGCTCTCGCACAAATCAAATCTGGCTCTCCCTCTGACCCAGCACCCCCCTTACAATGACCATGGCCAGCCAAGCCATTTTCCCCACCCTCCTAGAGCTGTTGAACTGCTCCTTGGAAAAGGGAGTTGTACCTCCCACATGGAAACAGGCGATGGTGAAAGCGCTATTGAAAAAACCCAATCTCAATGTGAACGACTCTAACAACTATCGTCCCATCTCCTTGTTACCTTGGGCAAGTAAAATACTGGAAAAGCATGTTAATCTCCACCTAACAAAGCATCTAGAAGAAAACCTCCTATTGGATGCCACCCAAACAGGATTCTGCCCAAAACATGGCACGGAAACAGCTCTTTTAGCCGTGGTGGAAGAATCTAGAAAAATCTTAGATCAAGGAGGATCAGTGGCAGTGGTCCTCCTCGACCTCAGTGCCGCGTTTGACACGGTGTGCCACAAAATTCTGTTGCAGCGATTGTTCGATCTTGGAGTCTCTGGAGATGCTCTTGCCTGGCTAAGATCTATCTAGAGCGGAAGGACCTTCCAGGTCTTCGATGGAGATGTCTGCTCCACCAGCAAACCTCTGAGCTGTGGGGTGCCCCAGGGCTCCTCCCTAAGCCCCACACTGTTCAATGTATACATGAGACCGCTGGCTGGGATCGTCCGTCAACATGGTATCAAGATCATATCATACGCGGACGATACCCAGCTCATGGTCTCCCTGGCACAGAAGAACAGCGGGCTCCCGCAAGTCAACATGGCCTCCTGCATGGAAGAGATAAAAAGCTGGATGACGGCATCTTCTCTAAAACTGAATGGGGATAAAACCGAGATCTTGCTTCTCGGTCCCCCTTCCCCCACCACCATCCCCCAGCTATGGCCCTCCAGCTTAGGCTTGCCCCCATCCCCGAAGGAGGACATCAAGAGCTTAGGAGTCTGGCTCGATAAATCCCTGACTTTTAACACCCAGGCAACAAAAACATCAGCAATCTGCTTCGGGCTAATCCGGATGCTAAAAAAAAATCCTTCCTATCCTCCCCTTTGAAGCCAAACAAATCGTTATTTAGGGCCTTATTCAATCTCGGCTTGACTCTAACAATGCCCTCTACCTGGGAGCACCAGAATACGTATTGGAAAAGCTTCAACGAACCCAGAATTGTGCAGCCCGGACCCTACTCCAGATACCTCGTAGAGAATCAGTTAAAGCAGGGATTCGATCTCTCCACTGGCTCCCTGTCAGGGAAAGAATAAAATTCAAGGCCCTCTGTATCTCCCACCAAGCCTTCTATAGAGCTGGCCCCCAGATCAATCACTCCCTTCTTACCCCTACTGCCCCGGTAAATAACTTCGTTCATCAAATGCCTGCCTTGCCGCAGTCCCCTGAATCAAAAGGTCCAGGGCAGGAGGCAGATCCTTCGAGCTCAACGCTGCCAAACTTTGGAACTCCCTCCCCCCTTCCCTAAGAGCTAACCAGATCCTCTCTTCTTTCCGCAAAGAAGTAAAAACCTTCCTCTTTAGAAACTAGGTACCCCTCTCCCCTCAGAGTACTTCGCTCTCTACTCAGTGCTTGGACGCCCTCGGGCAGCAGCCGCGCTATAGAAATCCCCTTTTCATTTCATTTCATTCATTTCATTGAAACAGAAGAAAAACTACCACCACATCCACCGAAAAAGTGTGAAGAATGAATCTAATCTTATTTACGAACCCTCTATCAGAGAGTAAAGATACCTCACGGGAATCCTCCCGCTATAACAACTGTTAACAATAAGGGGTATGGATCTCAATCAGTAAGACTGAGAACTTTACAACAAACAACACGAAAAAGGCCAATACTGATCCATTATTTAGATGAATTCAACCGTAGGTGCATGAACCACAAAACAATACACCCGAAAGCTCATTAATAGCTTTTATTTCAATAGCACAAACGTTTTTTCAATTATTCTCTCCTAAAAGGAACACATAACTATATGTGATGGGACACAAATAATAAATTGTGAAAAAATTTCGACATGACCTAGTGATAAATCCACTTGCATTCACATACTTCCAATACACATTCACTCTAACAAAACCATTCACTCGATATAACACCGTACGCATTCAACCTACTTGGTGCAAAAAAGGTTGGGACAAAGGCGCCACCTCTCAAGCACCTAAAATGCCAAACAAAGCTGTGGTTGACTTTACAAAAAGATTTTTCTGTATGTACACCCTATACAATATTTACACTAATGTACAACCAATGGAATATTTACATTAATTGGGCATAACACAAATAAGCCTAATTAACAAAATCACTGTTTGGCAAAAAAATGTGGTCTACGCGTTTCAAATCCCCTTATTCTTGGGATTCTCTTCAGGACCAGATCCCACTGTAAAACAAAAAAAGAAAATATATGACAATTGCCTATTTAAAATCAAAAGTGCGCTCACATCTTGTATATAGCCTCAGTGCCTCCTTACCTATTCAGAAAAAGGCCGCAAGGTCGAGAAGTCAAAAGTCACTGTGGTAAAACAAGGAGGGTTGGGGGAGAGAAAGAGAGAAAAAGGGAGGGAGAGAGAAACCCATAAGTTTGACATATCATAAATAGATCAGTCAACCCCCTAAGGAGCGTTCCAAATTCTTTTACCACTTACTTGATGGAAGCCAACTTTAAAAGAATGAAAGAATATGAAACTGAGATTAAAACGAAAACAATTTTGCTCAATAAATAGGGAGTGAAATTGGAATTGCAATTGTCATATTATATTTATAAATATGTAGGAAGACAAAACGAAAGAGTAAGCATTATATTTAATGTATTTTACATTGGCGTTAAAGGCCCTTTAATTCTCACCATAGATGGTGACTAAAGTTTTTTCCTTTATCAAGTTTTTAAAAATTATTTCACAGTAGTTTTCAAATGACAGAATTACAAACATACATTAGTATTAAGAGATGGTCTAGCAAATATTCCCTTTATGTGCTCCATTTAACAAATGAGCAGTGGAATATGACTTGTAGCTAAGCTGCTGAAAGCCCAAGACCTGTTATTTAATAGTGGTCAGAAGGGAACAGAAACATATTTGAAAAGGGTTTGAAGTTTCTTAAGAAGATAATTTATCCTTAAAGTATGTGAAGGAAGTCATACAAGTCTGTTTATTTTATTGTGTATTTTCGTTTGACAACAGCCACATGTTAAACTTTACCTGTTCTGTTAAAAGAGAAAATGATAGCATGAGAAGGTCAACAAAATCATTATCTACCATTCCATGATACTGCTACTGAAGTTAAAACATGAGTTTCATTTCCTAGAAACTTAATACTTCCATTAAAAATGCATTACAATATTGTGAACATTTATATCATCCTTACAGCCAGATTCTCTTTTGAGTAATGGGCAATGATTTATTTTGCAAATTATATAATGACAACAACTCCAATTATGCAAATCCAATTATCCCAAATTAATTGATATGTGTACTAGACAACTAATTATGAATACCCATGATTTGTGAATCATAAATTATGTTCAGTTCCAATTTTCATGAGTCGCTAGCACCATGAAGTGTGGCCCCTTCATTGGACTTGGTACCTGGGAAACATGGCAAAGGCCTACTGAAATAGTGGTTGCAGGGACAGGGCAAGACTCTTTGTTGCATCCGCTCTGTAGCATCCAAATCTCTCTCATGTTTGAGAACTATTACCTGATCCTGTGGTCTGGTTCATGTCTCACTGCAGAAGCCACTACTTGATGATAGGCTTTCAAAGATGGTCAACTCCACTGGAACTTGAGCATGACGACTGAACTGTTGGGATTTCTTGTCACAATGTGGGCACCATCTTGGGACAAGGCAGATCAACCAGACATGAACATGTTGGCTGTGGTGGCCATCTTAGAGTTAGTCAGGTGGGCCCATAGGCTCTACAAGCCTGAGATGACACTGCAAAGGTGATAGATAGATTTTATGACTGCTGTGATTGCCTTGCCAGTTCTGTGCTAAGACAATAGTGAAATGGATAAGTGGGTAAGATGATCTTAGGAACGAGAGGTCGTTAAGAGTGCTTGCTAGCTGAGTTAGTCCCCATAATGATTTCCTGAGTTTGATTTCCTGAATTTCCCATTTGTATTCCATAGATATCAATGTCAGCAAGCATATGGGCATACTTGCTATGGGAGTTAGCTCTGGGTATAGGGCCTGATATGTTTGAGGAGAGGTGACTGAGTACCTTATACAGTAGGCTGTAAATACTGTGATTGGAGAAGTCAATACCTATTTCTTTAAGAAGGCTGTACGTCACAGAAATTGAGTTTCAGAGATGGTCTGGATTTTAGAGTCTAGTCTGCAAAGTCCTGCCCAATGTAGTTCATATTCTCTTCCTACGCATACTATGTGATTTGCACTTTTAATGTGAAAATTACAATAGAGACGTAATCAGAAAAGTAGATATATTTTTGATCAAATTCATTGCTGTTTTATTTTTCCTCTTGGTCTTAAATATATTTATTAAATTAAACGTTTTTATTCATTTAGTGTGCATGCGAGAAAAAGCTCATAAATTGGCCAAATGTAAAATAAAATTTGAAAAAGTTAAAACTAAATGCAGACAGGGGTATTTTCTATAACTTAATTTGCTTTAAAAAAAATCAAGCATTCTATGAATGAAAACAGACCAGGTGTGCCATTTTATGGAGCTTTTTCCCTATATTTGGTGTTAAATTTAGAATCATACATGTGGATTTTCACTGTGGTTTCCATATGTTTCTTTTCTTTGCACATAGCTTTTTCTTTGTATATTTTGCTTAGATTTCCTGTAGAAATATGGTTAATTTCAACAGATTTTTGCAAAGGTTTCTGAAGATTTGGGTTGCTTTTTATGAACATCCGAAGAATGACAAAATGAGTGAAAGTGAACAATTCTGATAAAGTTTAAATTCCTTCGATTGCTTCACGGGCAATGAGAGAGGATATTAGCCTTGTCTACCTGGGTATCACAATTGATTAATGGGGCCATAGATGGGGGAGTTGTTATATTCTCATTCTCCCTTACTAAGCCTTTGTTAGCCAGGAAGGATTCAAAAGGAATGGAAATCTGACTAAGCAGCAGGGATTTATAAGATAATGCAATGTTCTGCTCCCTGTATACAAATTATCTCCTACTCTTGAGTAGGTGGTTGTTTTCTTGTATCCCAACTACCTGTCTTGGAATTTGGTATATATTTTTTCACATTTTGTTCTTGTTCTTCATCAGCCAAGGATGCGTTACATAAGCTAATGTTGTTAGCATTTCGTGCAGCAATTGAAAAATACGTTAAATTCTACAATAGTATACTTTAAATAAGACAATAGTTTGGCAACTGTATTTATGCCTCTCTGAAAAAGGCTAGAACACAAAACAATTGAACAATGCTTGCTGTCCCAGGTCCTCCGGTATGACTTCGCAACAGCAGTTTTCTTATTGCACAGTTAACACTAGCATTGCCCTACGCATGTATCTGAGATGAACCCTGATCACTAAATGCAGCAGTAAGACTGCAACCTTTACCCTGAAATAGTGCTTAAGTTGAGCAAGTGGTTTCCGGGGGCTCAGCAAAGGCACTTAATTATCAACACCGGCACTTATGACAGTCTGCCAAATAGTGGCATCGTTTGACTAATTTGAGATGAGCAGAGCAGTTTTTTAATAAATAAATATGCATTGCAAATGACTAATACCTGCCACCCGAGCCATTCGTGCAGCTTTGAGGGCCTGGAATAACCTGAATTGTCACATTTGTGTGATGGTTAATAGTTGTGTTGGTACTGTCTTTGGAAGTGCTGTTAGGGGGAGTGGGTGGAGCAACCTGCAGTACCTTCTGACTAGGGCCCTGGCTTATATGTTTTCTACAAATTAAGCACTGCTCCAAACCTCACTGTCATTGAGAGCCTGGACTGCAGCCCCTTGGGAACTGGTTACCCAGGGGAGCCTGGAACAAACAATAGCTGTGTACTCTGAGGTGCAAGTATGACAGCAGTCACTATGAACTGAAAAACAACAGGAACCTTCTCTTTAGTGATCGCGCAACTTGACAGAACCCTGTTTCTTTGTCTTAAAAAGGGTGTGTTCAGATTCAGACCTACTGCTGAAGGTACCTCACTCCCTCACATTTTGTGTGGGTTTCACACCCTGGTAGGTTTCACAGCTGCCCTCCCGCAGCCCCACTTCATAGTCACCCAATGGGCCACCTTGCTGCTGTATTCTCCAATGGGCTGCTGCAGTTCTGAGGCTCTGATGTTGAAAAAAGCAATCTCGCCAGACTGTCTACTGACAGTTTTACAGCCAGTGATAAAAGGGGACGCTGGGACCTTTTGTGAAACCCAGCTTTGAAAACACTTGACCTCGTTTTAAAGGAGGACAACGAACCTAGTAATACCAACTACAGCCCTTTATCATAGTCCAGTGTGTTTTGTATAGAGCGTGTCAAATATGTTCAGACACTTCAAATAATGTCTTTTTTTGCAAAAAAAAGTTGAGTCTCCTACAAAAGTGAGAGTTGGCAATCATGAGACCACATCCTGAAATCTCAACCCCAAAATTGGCCTGCATCACACACAAAACACTTCACTCTCTTGACCCCAACTACCTCAATAACAAACTGAGTAGAGCAGGTCAATCCAGAACACTAAGAAGCTCCAACTTCCTCCTTCTGATTCTACCGAAATTGAAAAAGAAAACCACTCAATACCAATCGTTTTCTGGCAACGCTCCCAGGATATGGAACGCTCTCCCTGGAGTCCTCAGATGCAACCCCTCCTTCTCCTGTTTTAAAATGGACCTGAAACTCCATCTCCTAAACAAATACTTTCATGACCAACGTCAACTAACCTAGTCTGCTTTTATCAGAGTTGCTTCCTCTCTCCCTGGACATTTAAGGATAGTGGGTGGCCGGACTATGTCACTCTCGCCTTTTTCTTTTATTGCTCTCTCCACCTCCGCTGCACTGCATATTTGTCTATTTTCTGTGGTTTTGCTTCCTTACTGCCAGCCTACTATGTAATGTAATTGTCCTTCTGCTGTTTACTGTGTATTTGTAAAGCGCTCTGATACCTATGGGTCAAGCTAGGGCTATATAAAACCTTTTAAATAAATAAAGCTGATTCAAAAACATAGGTTGAGAGGCATGAAGAATAACAGAGGGGTGGAAGTGTCTCTTGGTCTTTTCCATGACTAATACTCAGGATGTCCACTATGGAGTACCAATTTAATGTAAAATGGCATTCTCTGCCACTTTGGAAATGTGCCATACAAAATATATACAC
Organism: Lissotriton helveticus; assembly: GCF_964261635.1. Taxonomy (NCBI): domain Eukaryota; kingdom Metazoa; phylum Chordata; class Amphibia; order Caudata; family Salamandridae; genus Lissotriton; species Lissotriton helveticus. The sequence goes on along the minus strand of NC_136057.1, from coordinate 1,267,631,463 downwards.
AGGGTTCCTGCTATTCACCAAATGTGCTATTGGTCGATATACTATGTCATTTGTTGATTTTCTTTCAAATGGTTTAGCATCATTCACATGAAAAAGTGTCCCAGTTCATTCCCTTCTTATGTGTCAAAATGTTGGCCTGCAACATTGTTTCTGCAGAGACTTTGTTTACTTTCATAAAGTCTCCCGATTGTGAAGTACAAGTGTGGGGAGGAAAAACCTTGAAAATACAACAAAATGGCGCTCGTTAAACAATAGAGACATTGCAGTAATCCCACGTGGGAGGAAGACTAGCCTGTCCCGGGTTTGCCTTCTGCATTACCCCTTCCGCCCCTCCCCCTCTCTCTGCCAGTGAAATCCAATCTCAGTTTCCAGCTCAGAGGTCTGCTGCCATGGTAACGCCTGGCAGCCTGCCAGCACCCTGCACTTCCTGGCGTTTGTGTCTAATTACATATGCGCACGTGCACAGTATTCTAGACAGACAGACGTGATGATGCTTAGGATGGGAGACCCAGAGGGCGGAAAGCGCGTGTTGGTATGATTGGTGTACTAATGTAGATAAAAGCGGGTATATTCGAGGTAAACTGTGACTTATGAGCTGTAACGCCTAGTCGAGGCTTTAGACAGGGTTGCAGGAGACATGCATGAGCTTGGCAGGTCATGTTTTTAGACACAACGAAGCTCAGCCTCTAGTTGTTTACCCATCTCAACTCTGTAGCTCTGCCATCATATCACAGTTGTACATTATCGTTTTATGCACAGATGGTTACTTTTGGCAAAAATGGTGCTGCCTTTGTTTTTTTCAAGGTGGCCAAAATGATGTCTTGTGAAATGAAGTGATTAGGGCGTCTAATTTTATGTCAGCGCAAAGCTAGGCCTATGTGAAATTTTAATTACGCCTGGGTAATCGGTGTAATTTTAGTAATTACTCATCACTCCTGCGTTGCAAAATTACTGAAATTACGCCAGTTTGAATATTAAGAGTAATTTGGGGCGAAAATCCTACAGTAGGTGCACAGGAACAATGAACTAAGAGAGTGCGAGCGGCTGCTGGCTACTGCTGTTCGTGTCCTGTAGTATTTAGTGCTGGTTTGTTAGCTCAAAATGCATCCTTGGGCCCATTTTGGATGTGAGGGTGCATTTAAAAAATAGTGCTAAATGTTGGATTACGTTTGTCACGTACTTATGAATAATTAGGAGTTATTTAGCAGTAATTAACCTACAGGGAATTATGCCAGTTGCCCCCACTCCTATGCAAAACCTGTTTGGCTTGTACAAATGTTGTTTTTCAATACCAAAGTACACCACAGATTGCGAACCAATGATTGTGAGAAATGGTTCCACATACTGCAAGATAAAAACAATTGTGGTCTGCAAGCCCAATAGATAACTGTTTATGAGGTTCTTGTTAAGGTTGAAGATGTCTGTCTTGCAATATTCTTCTTTTTAAAAAAAAATCTTTTTATTGACAAAAGAAACAAACATACGACAGTGTAAGGTAAAGTGACATAGTGCATAAGTACCATAACAGTATTGAATTGTCCTTGTAGTCCAAACTCTCCATCATATTACAGAACATCAGTTACACCATCTTGACCAATGAGATCAAGGAGTCATGTCATCTTGTATAGAGGGATCGAGAAACGGCTCACACAGCATTCCCCTCGCTTTGTTCCAGTTACCCCAGATCTTGGCCAACTTCTGGGGGCAACCCCTCCCTTCATAGACCACCCTCTCCATCTGCATACACCAGTCCGTATCCGTTTCCCAATCACGGAGTTTGTTTATCGTGTCGCCCTTCCAAGTTCTGGCTATATTATGTTTCACAACAACATTCCCAAGGGAGACCCAGATCCTTGTCTTGCAATATTCTTAGTACAGAAGCTGAGGCCTTTTGCCCAGTGCAGGCTTCTGCCCAAGGTCTCACAACCTGGAGCGATGGTGGAGGCGGATGGTGAAGGTGGCCCTACCAAGAATCTGGGCATCTGGTTCAATGAAGATTTAAGGTTCTCAGAGCATATCAAAAGACTGACGGGTGCTTGCTTTGGGACCCTTAAATCTCTGGGCAGATTTTTCCCTCTATTGCCCCAGCCGGCCAATGAGACGGTCGCCAGAGCCCTCATATTGTCCCGCCTTGATTATGCTAACGTTCTCTATTTGGGCTCCCCCTCCTTTCTGGTAAACAAGTTGCAACTCATTCAGAATGCGTCCGAGAGACTTCTGCTGGGCATTCCTAGACGCATCAGTATAAGATCACAAATGGCCGCACTACATTGGCTGCCGGTGGCCCAAAGAGTTCAATTTAAGGCTCTGGTTCTCACTCATAGAGCCTTACATGATATCTGCCCCACTTATCTTAGGAAAAGAGTGGCTTTCCATGTCCCCAATCGACACCTCAGGTCGGCTTCCCAACGTCGGCTGGTAACCCCCCGCTTCCGACGAACCAGGTTGGGCGGTCAATCATTCTCGGTTAAAGCGGCTACCCTTTGGAATTCCCTTCCATTCACTCTCAGGGATACCAGAGATCTTAGCTGCTTCAAAAAGCTCCTAAAAACTCACCTATTCAATCAAGCTTACTAAAAATGCCGTCTCTTTCGATTTCTCTGTGGTTCTGCTCCGCGCCAGGATACTCATGAGTAGTTGTGCGCCTAATAAATACCCATATAACATAACATAACATTAAGCCCTCACTTAGCAAATTTTGTTTTTCAATACCAAAGTACACCACAAATTGCAAACCAATGATTGTGTGGAATGGTGCCACATAATGCAAAATAAAATCAATCATCAGCAAGTCCGAAATATAACTGTTTACAAGGTTCTTGTTAAGGGGTGATGGTGTCTGTCTTGTGATATTCTCAGTAAAGATCCTGAGGCCGTTTGCCCATTGTAGACTTCTGCCCAGTGCCTTGCAGCCTGTCAATGGGGGCTTAAGCCCTCACTTAAAAAACGTAATTATATTTTAGCTCAACCACATACCCGAAGCCTCCTGCAGCTAACCAAGGACATTGAGTAGCTTCTTTTGATGAGGGGCAATGTAATAATGGTATGCAAAAACTAAAATACCACAATAAAGTTTGACCCTGTCTGCACAAAGTTGGTAGGTCCACTTTTCAGTGGCCCATGTAAAGCAATCGTGCTCAGAAATCTCTTTCTCTCGCTCTCTTTCTCCCACTATCTTTCTCTGTCTCGCTTGCTTCTTCATAAAGTTAGAATTGAACAGTGAGGATCATTTCTGGAGTAATATGTTTTGAACATGTTATTTTGTTATGTTATTAGAGGTTAGGTTATGGTATGTTTGTTGTTCACTAGCACCGAGACCAAAACATTATCAGTAGATTTATGAATCTTTAAGTCTGAGAACAAGGGAAGATTGGACAAGGGTTCCCTTGCTGTCACTTACACCCCGATAAATAGACGACTAGCAGCTTCCCGGGGGCTTGTGTAACCCCTCACCGAGATTTTTCATCTGAAAAGGGGACAGGGGAGAGAGGGCTTTCTCAGGGGTTAGCCAGGAAGCAAGATGTTGAATCCAGAAACAGAAGCAAGGATTAGGTGAATGAGAAAAAGGGTCGGTGTCTTTAGGGGAATCATTTTTCTTGCAATGAAGGGTGAGAGAGGCTGAAAATGCAGTGGCAGTGTGAGTGCAGGATTGAGGAGGGGAGTGCGGGGACTCTAGCCCCACACCCTCGCCCTGAATTCACTTTTGAAAAGGGTCAGTCATGAAGACTGACATGAACTGAACCCATCTATTTCAATTATACTTGGACTGAACATATGATATATGGATTCTGCCCCCATTCTATGTCTGACTCTGTTTCTCTTTACATACCCTTTCCTCTTTTCTCCTGAACTCTTCCGGCCCACTCTCTCTCCTCATTCCCTGCGTTTTACTTCATGCCATCTTCATTGAGGTTTACTACTTCCTCTTGCTATCATTTAAACTCTACTCATCTCTTGCCTGGCCGGATGATTACTTTACCGTGTTAAATATAATGTATATATTATTGTTACAAAATTATTTTTGTTTCCTGAACATATGCTTTGTTTCTCACTGGTTGTTGAATTTTATCGTGTGCTGATACTTCTTTTGGTCGTGATACATCCATAAGAATGTAAATATAAAATTAATAAGTAAATAGACAAAGCAATTGCTCCCTTCCATAAATTCTGAGATTTTGTTGGAACCTGACCTTTTTTATGGGCTATTGACTATTGGGTGATAGTTGTTAATGTCTGTTGCGTGATAGCATTGGTTTATTAGCCTGAGCTTGATGTGGGAGGTCTTGAGATTCTTCAAAACGCTCTCAAGGTCAAGGAGTAGTTGATTACAGCCCTGGTTGCGAAGGCCTCTGAGTGGTCACAGAGGATGATTAATATCTTAAGAGGGAGGGGATAGGTTATTGGTGATAGGTGATTGGTTTTTACTACTTCATTTTCAAGTTTAGGTAGGTTTCTGGGTCTTTGGCTTTCGAGTTGGAGTGGGCCTTCTTGACCATGACTTTATAAGAGGTTCAGTTAGTTTGAGTTCATTTTCTTCCAGCATCTTTCCATGATTCTGTATTCTGCTTTTATAATTTTAGGTTTTGATTCAACTAACCATTTAATGATGTTCTCAGGAGGAGTACTACTTTAATTGGCTAAAGTTGTCATGGATGGTTGTTAGCCAGATGTGGAACCTTTTGTCTTAACCATTATCAAAGGGTTGATAGCCAAAAACAAAAAAATCAACCATAAATATTACAGAATAGTAGAGGGAAATAAAAGGGATAGAAGTTAAAGGACAATATGGTACATGCTAACAAAGCAATCAATGTAGTCAGTGAGTTATAGTTCAAATTACACCGAAACATTCAAGTAATCAGTTATGTGAGGGTTTCCCCAAATTATCAGCCCTTTAAAACAAACTAAGGCACACACAATCAAACTTTTGTCAGGGAAAGAAGAAAAGAAAACATCGATTAATGGTGGATAACGGAAATCATGTAGCCATTCTGAAAATAATTCATCCAGCTTGGAGGCTAATGGTGAATTACATTTTTTTGTGCGATGAAAACTTATGTCATCAAAGCACCAAAGACGATAGGGTTCTTCTGGAGATGAAGTTAGCTGCATGGCCAGCAGTGGCAAGCTAACAAAGCCACACAAGGCTCAGTAAATATTCTAATACCCTTAGGCAAACCCTCATATAGGAAAACATGGCATCCCACACATTTTGAATAGTAGGACACCCCCAATTCACTCATATTCAATACTCAACACCAAGAGAGTAGGGAGCTCAGTTTTCAAAATACACAGTTGAAAACTGAATCACACTGTTCCATTCCAGTGTCTCATACAATTGCTACAAGTAGTAATACTGAAGCCTATATATTTAGTAGTTGAATTTTTGACAGTCTTCATCGAATATGCTGACAAAGACCTTCAAACTATGTTTTACAGACTTTTCTCATTCGGGTGTCATAACATTTAATTTACCATAAATCAATAGCATACATCCTCTATTGGATTGTTCATGAAAACAGAGTTGAACACATTAAAATAGAGTTGGCTATTTACATGTGGGCCTTGCAAGTACTTAAAAGTAAATTACCCTTAAAGGTAAACCCAAAAGTTTATTGAAAAGAAGAAAAGAAATGTTATATACATTGAACATTTTAATCAATGGTCAACTGCGTTCTTTTGCACAGATGCGGGAAAAGTTTGGGTTAACCAAGGAGAAGTTTTACAAATACCTTCAGATTCAGAATTACCTTGGTAAATTGGATGAAAAACAATTGTCAGTCATCAAATACTCAGTAATAGGTATAGTGGATCAGGGTGGCGTATTGGGCAGATTTATAGGGCTCTGATTGAGGATCTCCCAGATGATATGGAATCTCAGAATGAGAAGTGGGAGTCAAGGTTGGGGAAAAAGGGGCTATTACTTGAGACCTCTTTGGAGCTTTGTAATGAGTTCATTCTGTCTGCTAGTCTTAGGAGCCAACATTTAAGACAGATTTTGACATATATTATATACCTAAGAAATTATTTAAATGGGGAAAGTGGGCAGAGTCAAAATGCCATAGATGATGCACAGAAGGATGCCGATCTAGAACATATGTTTAGTACATGCCCTCTGCTGGCACATTTTTTAGAAGTAGCACTCTTCGCTGGTCAGATCGTAAAACAATGTGTGAATATGATGCCCCAGGTAATTCTCCTGGGGGTCAGTGAAGATGAGGAACTACCCAAGGGGGGGGTCTATCTAATCTTTGTTGCAATGGCTATGGTATGAATGTGATCGGCATCTGGATGGATCAGACAGGGCCCCCCCAATGTTTATGAAGTGGAGATAACGCTTCTTGGGCATGTACAATATGGAAAAGAACCTCAATGAACAAAAAAGGGAGGAGGGCACGGAAGCGAGGTAGATTGATCTGGGCAGTGGCGGTTTTACCATTAGGGCGTTTGGGCGTTGCCTCACCAATAATTATCAGGCAATTTATTCGAGAGGTGCGTTAATAAAAGTTTTATAAATTAACGTGCCGCTCGAATAAATTGCCCTATAATTATTGCCCTGCGGTGTGTGTCATTGTGCTTCAGACAGTATGCAGTGTGCACTGTCTGACACTGGGTGGCGCTGGACTCTGTGGCAGGCAGCACAGTGCGCACTCACTGCGCATGTGGTGTTTGACCGGCAGGGTTTCTGTAGTGAAGAAACCGTGGATATTAAAAAAGCAAGCACTCTGTGCAGAGTAATGGGTTGCCTAATGCAGCCCAGTGCTTGAAAAAGGAACGACGTTTTTTTAAGGCTCAGTCCAATCCGGATGCTGCTCTCTTTAGAGAGCAGCTCTCCTCTAAAGAGAGCAGCATCAGGATTGGCTACTAGCCTACTACTGTGTCTTAGTTGGCCGCCATTATTGTTTAGAGGCGCGCGGAGAGCCAGCCAGAGCCTGAACTTCTGAGAGAGTGACTCAGTCTAGGCTCCAACAGGACGAGACCCCAGAGCAGAGATGGTGTGGAGTGGACCCGGCCAAGACAAGGTACGTTTTTTATTTTATTTATCCCCACCCTCCCCGGCCCCCACTGTGAGCGAGCCGTGACTGCTGGAAAGTGAGTGACACCTGTATGTACATACGACGAGTCTACACGACGAGCCAATATTTTAATGCAAGTGCAATGCATATAATTTATAAATGTGTTTGTTGTTGAAACTTGCGAGTGAATGATGTTGTGGCTGGCTGACATGTCCGTTATTATTACAGTGCCGGGCCATGAATCTTATCAGATAAGAGGCTCACTCGCTAAACTTGCTATCCACGGGACACTCATCCCGCACTTTTCCGCCGCACCACTTTCAAATGTTACCAGCCGCCACTGGATCTGGGCTTTAGTGGAGGATTAGATGGGAGGTATGAACGGTGATGTAGTGACTAACCGTGGAATGACGGAGGGATAGGGGTTAAATAAGAGGTATTTTTGGAGGTTTGAGGGGCATTAGAGTTTTATGTATACCTATGTCACTTTAAGGCCTCAGAAGGTATTCAAAGGGTTTGCACTTTATGTATTTGAGTATTCTTTGAGCACTTTATTCCAGGAGAGTTTAATTCTCTGGGGCTATTATGCTGCTGTGAAACAGCTTTGGTATCGTTTCTCTGTATGCTGCTACCCTAACCCCTTACAAAGGTCGGAAAACAGTCAGGGGGCTGGTAGCAATCGCTACATGCACTTTACTGTCCTTTAAGCACTTTATGTCAGGAGAATTCAAGCCGGTAGTGTTACTATGTTGCTATTGTTTTGCCTCATCATTATTGTACCCTATACTGGTATCTTAATCCCTCCTATTGTATGTTAAGATATTAAACTATTTTATATGGATAGTGCTATATTTAAACTTTGAGGTGTATTTTATTGAACTATGTGATATGATATGATTATTATTGACTTCTAAATACCTCTATAAACAATACTGTGGGGAAAAAAATTGTATGGCAAAACATCTAGATATGAAAACACCTACATTGTATTTTTACAATGATAGTCTTTACAGTGCAGTTTAATTGAAGTTAAAATGTAATATACATCACAACTACTGCACATGACGTAGAACATGCTTTTATACCACATGAATTTTAAATACAAATAATAATAAAATGTAATCAATATTTTAAAAATAGATGGTGCTCATAGTTGGACACATAAATATGTTGCAACAAATAATTTTTAAATCATATTTTTTAAATACATCAGTCATAAAAAAATATAACAAAAATGCACTTCAAACATATTTTTGTACGGGAAAACATCTAAGTATGAGAGCATATATAAAGTCATCTGCATCCACTTTGTCACCACTCCTAAGTCGACCAATCTGTGGCGAGAATGTGCTTCTAAACCTTTAGAACAACTTTTACAAGGATTCTAAACTGATTCTTAAGCTGACTAACTTCTAACTAGTTAACCATTAACTTATTTTTTGAAAATGCAGGTACATTCATGAAATTTACAATTTCAGGTGAAACATGGAAACAAAACAATTATTATAAAAATTTAATTTCAAGATTTCTTTCTACAGATAAGAAAATTGAAAAATAGAAAAAACACTTTTAAACATTTGAAACCATGTAAAGAAAAATAGCAACGTAAGGAGTTCAGCATAATAGAGAAAATACAACACTATTACAAAATTTTAAATGCCAAAGTAGTATTTTTGACTGTATAATTTTTTACATATTATATGCATTTTGAATAGAAAGGAGAATATTCCTGGTGCTGTTTTCATATTGTCAGAATGAGGAAGCCAACTCCTGAAGCATTAAGTGTATCCTTACTAAAAGGACAGGCATACTGAACCCAGGACTCATTTGAGGTGTCTAAACTATATCTCTACTTGTAGCAGAGGCAGAGCTGTTACTCGGGGGATTTATATTAAATGTACCACGCAACAATAATGTCCCTACAACTCAGATTGAAGTTAGAGAAAATATCAATAAGAATTGAAAGCATTACTATCACCTCTAGTAGGCCCCCTGGTGCAGTACTAAGGGCCGGATTATGAGTTTGGCAGTGTGGGAGCGGGCCGCCAGGCCAGCAACCCTCTCCAACACCTCCAAACGTTTCTGCCAGCCACCCGCCAGATTATGAGTTTCTCTGGCGTCTGGTGCATTGGCAATCGCACAGCGGTGCCTATTAGAAAAGCACAGCAATGGGAGCACCAAAGCCTGTTCCTGCACAGAATGAACTGTGCAGTCCATGCCATGCAGGAAAGGCGGTGCATGCATATAGGGGGCACACCATGTGCCCCCCTGCATGTATCCCCAGGCCCAGAGGCAACAGGGGACCTTGTAGGGCCCCCTTACTTTCCTCACTGCCAGCATTTTCTTGGCGTGAGCACCGTCATGAGACTGCTGGCAGTGAGGAAACTTGTAATATGCTTGGCGTTGCCCGACTCAGACCGCAGCGCCACCACCAGGGATCACGGATTCCCATCGGTTGCGGTGGTCCTATGGCGGTCAGACAACCGTAGTCATAATACAGCAGTTGGACCGCCATTGCGGTGGTCCCTGACCACCACTGCACCTCCACCGCCGGTTTGACGGTCCAATGGACCGCCAAAACTTGTATTTAGGCCTTAGGGAGGTAAGAAGAAACATCCCCATTCATGTTGCTGGAGATATGCCTGCCATACCTAATTTGAAAAGATTTTGATGATGGATGGGATTGAATAAACACTCTATCCGTTTGGTCAAAAATAAATAACACTACCACGCTACTACTGTATGATTTACTGCCGGAGAACCAGTCATCAACTTACAATGCATTTCTTATATTTGCTAAAGAAAAGACAAAAAACTAAAGTCCTGAGAAAATAGTGGTTGATTTTAAAATTGCAATGCTAACAGTTATTAAGAATATTTACCCTAACACCCACATTGAAGGATGGTTTAGTCACTTTTTTCAGGCAATTTGGTGAACATTTTCAAAACATCCTTAACAAGCGACTACAGGTCAAATAACTACAATTAGAACCGAAGAAAATAATAGCATTAGCTTTTGTCTCTTCTACACAGCTATAATTCAATCTGAGTATTTTTCCCCAAAATGAAGAACAATTTGCACCACAATATTTTGAAGAACTGAAGTTCAGCCATCTAAACAGATTTGGTCATAGAAGGGTTCAAAATTCCAAATATATTGATGGAACTTCTACCTGATTCATGTAAATGGATGAGCCAAGACAATCAATGCTGTAGCGGGTTGGCAAATTTGTATACCTAGTCAATAGGAAAAACACACTTTAATTTCTACAATTTCCTAATTTTAGAAACAAAATGGATTAAAGTTTCTAGATTGTGCAACAAGGACAATTTTTTGCGAATAGCCTTCAACACATAAGCACACAAAAAAAGTAAATGAATGAATGACTCCTTTCAAATGTTCAACAATGTGGCATTTGTGGGGGTACAGATTACTTATATACTACTAATAAATCCAACAATAAACTATTAAAATGGTACTACAGACACATTTTAATTCATGAGTCATTAAAGATTGGATTCTTTAAAAAATGTACCTGGAGATGATTTGTTTTCAATTAATGGTAATATATAAAAATCCTAACACCATTACTCCAAGGTAATCCAAAATGACAATCCATAACAGAAACCATGAAAAAAACTGGGACATTTTTAAAACGTTTTTTTTAATCACTCCAGGAAAACAGCAATACAAAAACTAAAGAAATACTTAAAAAACCCCTAAAAAGTATAAAAATAGAAATAAACACTCCCTGTAAAATGCAGGAAAAGCAAATAGGGATGGTTTTTAAGTTGAAACCCAATACCTCCTTACAATCTATGCTATACTCTGCCATTGCAGTAAAAAATACATATAAAGGCTTCTTCAAAATACATTTCTAAAATAAGATAAAGAAATACAATTTTTTTTTTTTAGTTTTATATAACACAAACTAGACCCAAAGATATCAGGTATCAGAGCACTTTACATGAGCACCAGTTTTGATACAGATGGACACATTCATTTTTGTTAGGCACTATTATACTCTACTTACTACTTTGTGTTTTTAAAAACAAATAGAGTTAAAAAGATATCCAATCATAAAATAAACTGGAATGTGCTATCATCTGCAATCAGAATAGTCACAAAAGTTTCAAAATATATACAAACCAACCAAAAACATTGTTTATTTAACCTAACTAACCTCCCTATTAATAACTCTATAGTAAATATAATATTGCTAATTTACTGAAGACAAAAAAAAAAGATTCTACCTGATTTGTGCAGCAGCAGCTTTCCAACTTCTACTGCGATGCTCCACCAACTAAAGAAACAAATATAAAAGGAATGGATAAGAAGAAAATGGCAGCAGTAAAAATTAAAAAAGGATCATTTAACCTGTTGGAATGAATGGAAAAGAGTAGGAAAGTGAAGAAAGAAAGAAAATTGGACCTAGCATCCCGCTCCTTAAAAACACATTCTGAGAATAATTACATTTCTTATATCATCAGTTACAAATATTTAACATTTGTAAGTATTTAAAAAAAAACAGTATTTAAAAAATAATCTCAAAACAATGCTGCTTTGTGCACCAACTAAATATTTAAAAAAAATGTAAAACCCAACTTCAAAATTAAAAAATAAATACCCAATTTAAAAATATTCCCCACTCTAGATTCCTATACCTGTAATATGCCCCTCTTAAACAAACAACATAATTTTTTTAAACTACAGAAGGGATCACCAAAGCCTGTTCGTGTACAGAATGGACTGTGCAGTCCATGCCATGCAGGAAAGGGGGTGCATGCATACAGGGGGCACACCATGTGCCACCCTGCATGTATCACCAGGCCCAGAGGCCCATCATGACTCTCTACACCCCCTTGTCTCGGGATGCAAAGGTAGGCTTCACTGTCACTTCTCCTACACAGTGAATTGTAACAGTTCGTTATATTTAACATGCAACAAAACATACAGTACACATGACCTATATATACATTACAACACATACACAACATATATATGCATTTCAAATATATACATGTTGTACTTACCTATCTCTACAGCAGCGAAATATATCTCGGGTGGGACACCACTGCCAGCCCATCTGGAACATCGTAAACCGCCGAGCCAGCTATCTCCTTGGGACCGCCGCCACCTGTGGTAAGGCTGTGAGACCGCCAAACTCAGAATCAGGCCCTAAGTGCATGGATGTGGAGTTACGTTTTACAAATCAATATTTACACTCCGCTTAATAATGCTCTGGGAGCTGCTGTTTTGTCTATGACACTTTTGTAGCCCAATATTTAAAGTACAGTATTCTTGTGCAAATTCGCCAGATTACACTCTTATCTCACAACCCTAGAACAGCACAATATGTAAAACAAGTCACCTTCTCCCTAGTCTTAGCTGGGCCATAAATACTAATGCATATTTCAGAAAGGTCAATCAGGACTGAATCTACTCTCATTTCCACAGTCAAAGGTCACTGGAACATTCATAAAGGTGAAGTGTAAAGGACCCTTATTGACTATTTCATTCTAACTAAAAAATAGAGAGGGTAATTTTGAGTTTTGTGAGCGTGAGCAACACTGTAAGAAATGTAAATAATATGTGAACTGAGTGACTACACACCTCGGGAAATAATCTCAATCTTTGTCAGGATGAACCATCAAAGTTACTAAACCAACCTGAGCTTTACCCACCGTAGTCCTGTAAGTTCCAATCCACCAGAGAAGTATAATTCTAAAACCCTCAGGACCTCTGAGGAGGGATGTGAGGAAATCATAGGAACGGATGGACTCACCGGACTATCACCATCGGGGGAGCGACAGCAAAACCTTCCATATCGAGACTGTAATCAGAGACTACCACTACCATGCTCCTCTCGTGTTTTTCCCCAGTACAACGCTGACAAGGACGATAACCCGGAATTGACCCCTTGGGAATCATGAAGCAGTAAGGTCAGTCCAATGAAAAGCGACCTGGTTCAAGAGGCGGGGTCAGAGAAGGTTGGCGCGAGAAGAACGGAAGAGCGTTTGAGCAAGGCAGTGCAGGAAGAAGACGCGGGGCCCGAGGAAGAAGACGCGGGTCCCGAGACACTGGATGCGAGACCATCGGGCGACCAGAAGGAGGGAGAGGAGAGCTGGTGCGAGGACTGGTATTGTCCGGAGGATGCTGGAGAGCGGCCGCAACTCTGGAGAGTTGCGGCGGAGCCGGTGAGTGATAATGGCTCAAGGGTACCGGGAGGTGGGTTGGTGAAGGCGGGAGGGACAACCGGGTGGGGTTAGGAATAGTGGGAGGTCTCGAGGTATTTCCTGATCAAGAACTTGGTGTCCTTGTAACATACCGTCTCTTGTATTGCACAATATCTTGCAGCGTTTTTTTTCCCCTTACACCTTCCTAAAAGCACTATTCTGAAGTCACCCTAGGCACTTAACTCCTACCTCTCTCCCTTCACGAACCTCGATCTGAGCATCACGACTTTCCTGCCCTTCACTGTTTTTTTTTGGTCAAGATTAGAACACTAAAGGTGTGGTGAAGGTAGAAACCCAAGATCTAAGCAAAGCATTTTTCTTACGGTTCCCTCATTTGTTTCTCCTCCTATGAGCCTCCGGGGATACCACCTCAGTCAAGAGGAAAACGAGAGCGAGTCATCTTCTCTACGAGTCTCAAAAACATCCAGCTCATCAAAGGAGTCATCCGAGGAAGAAGAACCCGAGGGACAGTCAGCCCCCAATCATTAACCCCTTCTGTTATCAATAAAACTCCTTCTTTCAGACCCATTCTACAGCCTCCTCGCCTGTTTATAAAACCCGCACTCCCACAAGGCAGTAAGAGAATCACAGGGTGTCAGGCAGTGATCAAACAGCAGGGTCCAGTCCAGGTCCGTTTGCCACTGGTCAGCTGGGTAGGTGCAGGAAAATGCCTCTTTTTGCCTCTTGTGCCCCTTTCACTTTAACAGGAGTTAAGCATTATGACTCTTGGAGTCCAATTCTTTGGTCTGGGACCAAGAGGGAAAGCAGGTCCAGTCTTCTAGGCTCTTCTCTGGTATCAGACAGCAGGTTCAGGCCTCTTCTAAACTTTCACAGGTCCAGGATTGTTCTGAAATGGGTGGAGATGCACATTTGAGCCTGGCACAAGCTACTGGGTGAGAGTAACTCTTGGACATGCCGTAATCAATGGGGTAAAAGGTCCTAGGACCAACCCTACCATCATTGGGCATTTTGCAAGATGGCAAACACCTTCAGCCACACTAAACATGGGCTCTGAGGGCTGGGGAAGTGTGTGTGGGGACTGTAGTATCGTAATCTTAGCAAATGCCTTCCTCTAAAACTATAATCCAGTTTGGGGCAGTCACTGTATCCCCAATAAACTTAAGACAGAAGTCTGGTACAACAAAGCAGGGATTTTTAGTAATCAGCCAATAGATACACAAGAATTAATTTGGCATCCTGATTTTACCCTTTGAAGTGTACCCCACTGTTATATCAACATGAGGCCCACTGTGATTGGAGCCTGCCTGTTTGGGCGGACAAAGGAAGGGCCCTACCCAAGTGCCAGCTAACATTTGCCTGGGACATGGGAGGCTTCTTAGAATTCTGTACCTAGTGTTACATGTAAAACTACAGCTGACCTGTCAAGCAGGGTTTGACACTGTAATGTCAAAAAGGATTCTCACAGCCCCATCCTGTATATTCTTTCAGATTTGGGGGGCATCTCTGCTCATTCATGCCAGCCTAGTGTTTGTTTCTGGGAGGCATTTCACAACCATTCATATCTATTCAAATGCAAATTACTGGCTCGGAGAAGTGAGAGAACAAATCCATATTAGCCTCCAAGAATATAAGGCAAGAGGAAGAAACTTTCTAAAGGCTACTACTTTTCATTAATAGTTAGTATAGACTTCACCTTTCAATTGGATTTTTAATAACTAAGAAACATATTTGTATAAATATTTGTCTAGCTCTTTCCTAAACAAAATGTAACCCAGTGTTTTCCTATGAAACATCCAGCCTTGCTACAGCGAAAATAGCTTTTAGGGCTGTTTCATTTTAAGAACATATTTAACATTAAATTCCTAATTGTTCTACTTTTAAATACCATGCGCCCTGCCTTATCAGCAATAAGGCCTTCTAGAAAGGGTGACTTATAAATATTTCAAATTATGGTTTTGAGCTGTCAAATGGGGTTATTTTGACAGGTCGAATTTGCAGTTTAAAACAACAACAGCCAGGCTACAAATGGTAAGTCTGAAGTCATGTTTGTCCTCTCATTGGAGTGGATGGCACAAGCAGTGCTGCAGTCCACTAGTGACATTTAACGTATAGGCCCTGGTAGTGGATACCCTTCGTACTATATACTTCAGGCATAGAAGTAAGTTAAATATGCCAATAGCAGTATGCTAATTTCCCCATGATGAAAGGGGAGCACACAAGCTTGACCACTGGATAGCAGTGGTACCTACAACTTATATGAATAAGCAGTACTCCCCCTCAAACCGCTTTGTTGACCCCCCAACCTGGGGTTCCCTCGTTTAATTCAGGGGAAGTATTGGTTTTACAAAGGCGATGCCTCTGGTGGATTAACCAAAATAAATCCTTTATCTGGTGACCTGTCAGCCACTAAGCTACCAGGTCACAGTGGCACTTTGCTGTCCTATTTAGGGTGTGGTGACAGACACTCATTTTCCCTAGAGTCAACCACTGTGTGAGGCATAGTGGTCACAAGAATGGAAAGTGCACAATGGCACCATGCAGCCTTGTATCTCCTTCAAGGATGCGCAATTGCTTGGCTTCTCCTTGGTTACATTGGGAGAAAGTGTGATTGTGATAGCTACAGCACAGATTCGGCAATGCTGATCCATGGTCTCCAACCAGTCTAAATTCATATTGGGCCTTTGCCAATGTCCTTCTTACAGGGGCCAAGAATTGCCTGTGCTGTTAATGTTATTGCCTGCTCAGGGGTTGCTCCAAATGAAGTAGATACTAACCCTAAGTCTTCTGTACCTTTAGCATAGCAGCTGACCCTTCCAGAAGTTCTATCATCACCGTCCACTGTTTTATCAATTTCAACGTTGAGTACATGATGGCCAGTAATAATACCATCACTTCTCTGTGGTCCCGCAGCACCTCCTCAGAGCCTGCATTGTACCTTGTCTCTCAGTTGGGGGACACAAACTTACTGTACTTTCCATAAACCCAGCTGATACCTCCACCTTAGCTCTAGAACATCCACCTTAAGTGGATCTGTTTTGATGGATATGAGGCATAAACTTCTTCCATGGAGTGAACTCGGCTCACTCCAAGGATGACCGAATAATAACAACTATTTATGTGCCTCACCAATTCAATGTACTTTCCACCGTAGATGATGGTGAAAAATAGTAAGGGATAATTTAGTGGGTAAGCAGATTATCTCCATGGGAGTCGAAGAATTTGCAGCACCTTCCCAGATGTATTAAATGAGTATTTATTGAAGAGTGGAGGTTTCTATTGAGGGGACGATCACTTCGCTTTGTAATACTATGATGACCAAGCTCAAAAAATCTGAGTGATATTTTTTTGTGATAATCAAGTTTATTGGTATTTTGAGAACAGATCACAAAAACAATGGCAACACAATCAGACATGTTAAAGAGGTGATTTACATTGGAAGGAAGGAGGACTGAGAATCGTATAACACATTGGAAATGAGTAGAGCACCAGCAGGCAAACAGTTTTACAGGGCGCGTTCGTGTCCCTCAGGGCACCAAGTTAAACCATTTGCCCCATTTCTTACCAAAAAACTTGGGACGGCCCCGGGCCTGAAAGAGGGGCTCCTCCTGAGTTCCCCACCAGTCCACACCTCGTCTCCATTTCCGCACAGTGGGTGGTCTGGCATGAGCCCATAGCGCCGCAAAGTCACGTTTCGCCGTCGCCACAGCCGTTCCGAGGAATCGCTTATCGGCCCTGGAGCCATTGAGGCAGTCAAACACCCCCAGGATCAGGCGTAACGGGTCATGGGGAACCTCCCATCTGAGTGATATTAAAAATATATTAAAGCTTTATGTGTCAGTTTAGGCAAAGTTACTTGAATGCCATTTAGAAGTCTTTGTGAATAAGATCAATAAGAATATTGAGGCAATTTTCAGATTGTAAAGATCTGAGAAAAATATTTTTGTCTGGACAGATATACTTGAAAATCAGGGCAGGTGTAACAACATTGATATCTTGAATTGTCATGGGGCAATTTTAGTTAAGTTGCTTAAAGAATGTCTGATGACTCAAGAGTTTGAATTATGTGATCCAAAGAGCACATAGTGACAATTTCGACTAAATATCAAGAGCAAAAATGCTAGAAAAGTTCTTGTGAATTTTTAACCTACACAGGAAAAGAGAAGATTCTTTCAGCTGCCTTGAAGTGTAAGTCAATAAACACCCAGGGTTGACCTTTATATACATCCAAACATTTGCAAAACAACTGATGACAGACTTTTAAACTAGAGAAACAAATTGATGAGCTGTTTTCTAGAGTCATTAAGATCATGTATAAGTTATAGACCAGCTGATGAGATAGATGCACTGATTAAAAAAATTAAGGGGGGGAGTTCAAGGTAGTTTAGTACTGCCAGGTGGGGTAGGGCTAAAGCAATGCCTCGTAATGTCCCGTCACCAATGGGCGGGTTTGCATGGGAAGAAAGTCCCATTATTTTAAATGATGTATTAGATCAATGATACTCAAAGTACTGTATGCAGCCCACTTACCTTTAGATGCAATTGGAGTGCTGTTTACAAGTCTAGGTACCAATGTCAACATTTTTTAAATAAACAGGCAAGCATTTATTTAAAAGTTAATTGAGTACAAAAATTGAAGTAAATAGGATGTCCTGCCAACACATCGTGCAGCAAAAAAATATGATAACGTCTCTTCAAAATTCAACAAGTGTATTTCATTAACATGCAGAACCATTTCTGTCAGTGCATAGAGAAGTACTATTTTTTAAACTAATAGTTTTCAAACATGAATTTAAAAATATTAATTCTCCCCCCACCCACCTTTATAACAATGTCAATAGTGAACTAAAAGACAAGCCAGTTGTTATGTGCACTCTTTGGGTGGCCCTGGTTCCTATTCTACATGAACAACATTATAGTTTATTAAATCAAACACAGGAGAAGGTTTTGTACAGTAGGCATCCTGAAGTGTATTAGAAGTCTATATGTGATAATGTAGAAAAATGAAAAGTGAAATAAAATAATTGCCTTGGATCACACAATTTGGTTAAGTGGGGTAACCGGGATTAATCCTAGGTTTTCTGGTTTCATATTTTGCAATGCAACCACTAGGTGTATATACTTCGCTTCCCCTACACCCACCCTACTGCCAATCCCCCCACTCCCCTAACCACTGACCACCACCCTGCTGGCATCAATACAGCCCTCAATTACATCACAGACCTAACTTATTGGCCCCTGGGAAAATGTTTGCAACTACCCACGTATCCCATGTATTAGACAGATAATTTCCCCACAGTTCTGTAAACACCCGAAGGAATATAGCACATTGGATTCAAGATTTTGGGCTTGTAGATGTTTGGAGTGAAAGAGTATGCCAGCAACAGGAAAATTAAACAAAAATACAGCCACTTCTCTTCAATAGCTACTTTCTATTTGACCATGCAGTGTAAGACTGGGTAAAGAAAATGAATTATGCTCCAACACCTCTGTCTGCCCATACAAGAGTTAAACTATCCCTATAGTTTCCCTTCGCAGTAGAAGAAACCCCACACTGGTCTTTGGATAGCAAATACTCTTAGAAGCAGATATACCAGATAAACTAGAGAATAAAGTAGAGATATTTCTCTAGAAATCTTGAAATGCACCCTCACCTATTGTATGGGATATATTTGAAGCCTATTTAAGGGGAAGCCTGATGCAATTAGCTATTCATAAAGTCCCGCGTGCTAGGAAACGTAGAGAAAGATTAGAATTGTCCATCAGAAATTTAAGAGTGTAATCTCCAGAAGAATATGCAGCCAAACAAAAGCACTGAATCTTGAACATAACATGGGAAATGAGAGGTCATCAAAGTTCGATATTTTGAAAATAGGCTCTTTGCAAGCTTGGAAGATAAGATCAGATATATCTTCCAATCTGATAAAAGCAGTTATACACCCAGCTATACGTATGGAGTTTTCCCCTAGGTTATAGCTGCAAACAGCTTAAATTTGAGGGCATTTAAAACAAATATTTATTCCCCGATTAATTTAATATTAAGTAACTGAGGTCTACCTAATGTTTTAATGTACTAAAAGCAAAGAAGGATGAAGTTATCTATCTATCTATCTATCTATCTATCTATCTATCTATCTATCTATCTATCTATCTATCTATCTATCTTGTTTATTTCTGGAGAGAGAGAGAGAGAGAGGGGGAGAGAGAGAGACAGTTGCACAGGTGTATATAATATGTTTGAGTGTTTTATTGCACAAGACCCAGTGGTATAGAAAGCCATATTTCACAGAAAACTGGTCCCCCTGAGAAATAAGGATTTCATCCGCATACCGAGAGCCTCCAAATCAATATACAGAGTGTCACCTTTGTTAGGGATACTAGTATTGTGAGCCAAGGAGGACATCATTACGCAGCAAGGTTTTTTATATTATACTGCAAAAATGCAGCTTATGATGTACA
The DNA here is from genome assembly GCF_964261635.1 of Lissotriton helveticus. Taxonomy (NCBI): domain Eukaryota; kingdom Metazoa; phylum Chordata; class Amphibia; order Caudata; family Salamandridae; genus Lissotriton; species Lissotriton helveticus. The sequence continues at coordinate 1,267,611,793 of NC_136057.1, read as the reverse complement.
TTCTCTAGCACCATTATTTCTATCCTTATAATCCACAAACCACATTTTTCTACAAATGTTGGGGCAAATTTGGCAACCAATTTGGTAAATCCAAAAATATGCTATAAGCACTGTCGCTACAGAATCACATAAATCCTCTTGCCCTCGCCATTGTCCATTGTTTGATCAATAATTTATTCATGAAAGGTGAACAAGACCTAAACATTCTAATTTCACTCAATGTTCATTGTTAGCTGCACACTGAAGAAAACAGCTTTTTCAATCCACCCGAAAATAAACATGCAGTATAAAAAACCCATAAGGGTTACATGTTTAATATTGTCTAATACTGACACTTAAGAACCACCCAGCATTAACCGCATGGTTTACGATGTCATCAGAATATCTACTTGAAAGTCTCCTCTGCTTTAGATATCCAGTTCCTCAAACACAGTTCCTCAAACACTGTTTGCACATCATCCAGACCTGGATGTCTAGTGGCTACCTGACGCTCAACCCAACCAAGACTGAATTGCTGTATTTGAAAAGGACAACAATCAAGATGCAGTAAAAACCTGTCTCAAGGGATTGGACATTGACATCTGTGAACTCCAACTTTCGGCAAATGATAGTTCATCCTGGACGTTACCAGAAATACAAGGATAGCATGGTAGCAGCTCTCTCTTCTAAAGAAATTCAAACTGTTTATTCAAGAAAGTACTTTCAGAACAGCTGAACAAGCCCTAATACTCTCGTCTCTGGATGATGCTAATACCCTACTCTATGATCACCCGTGCTTCACATTGGCAGCACTCTGGGACAGCCTATCTGCCACAGGATGTCTCATCTAGGCCCTGAAGAAATATGCTTGCATCAATCCCATTCTGACGGAGCTCCATTGGCTGCCCTTGCCAGCCCACATCATCTTCAAAACCAGCTGCATTGTTTACAAAGCCATCACAACGAACACCCTGCCTATCTTGCAGCAAGCTGCCACAAACTCTTAGCTGCAAGTATTAAAAGTCCATTTTATCAGCATGTACTATGTACCAACAAGATATTTTGTATTACTTCAATGTCTTTATTGTTTTGTTTGCTTTAATATTCATATCAGTTATGGGTTTTATTATGTGACTCAAGTGTTTGTGCTGACTCGGATGACTCATTTTTTGTTTCAATTTGGCACCAAATGTCAGTTTTGGCACATGCTCAAGTGACATGCCGACCCGATGACTAATCTGTTTGTGATGACTCTGATGACTCATTTGTTGATTCCCTTTGGTAGCAGGTGTCAGCTCTGAAGCATTCGCAAAAGGCCTGTGCTGACCCTGAAGCCTCATGTGCTTGTGCTGACTCTGATAACTCATTTGTTATTTCCCTTTTCCAACTGTCAGTTCTGGAACATGTTTGAGGGCAAAGCCTTCTGGGACAGCACCTCTAAAAGAGAGTGTGTCCTTTCATCTGTGCTTGCTATTTGTGTTTGGTTTTAAAAAGAAGCTGCCACATCGAGAAGCCAAACACTTAAAAGGTTTTCTGAATTCCAGAGAGCTGTTCTGTTCTTCATGCTGATCAAGGCTGCACGGGTTTCCTGACATTGCATTCTCTGGCTTTGCATGCTTACAGTCCCTGCTCACCTTCTTCAGATGCTCGGTCAAGGTATCACCTTCTGGTGCTCAAGCAGGAATCTTTCAGTGCAATAGGAAAAAAACATCACTCTGGTAATATGGTGAGTTGGAGGGTACGTTTAGGCCTGCACTAGGGGGGTGGTAAAGGGAGATCAACCAACCATAGCACAGGAGACACACTGGGAACCTACTCCTAGTTCCCCTCAGGTGAGACTAGTTTTTGGATATACAAACTTGTTTTGGGAACTCGCAAAGAAAAGAACTGTTACAGCTTTTGATTCAGAAATATCAGGAGCTTTGTGTTATTTAACATAAGGGACTATAATTCTGGACTTTGTTCTCTAAGTGGAAACTGCCAGCATTTTCTAGAGTGAATCGTAAAAACAATTCTTCATGAAAGTAGACAAAGATTTGTTGACTAATCTTTTTCTTTTCGGGTCCCCTTCCCTGCAGTACCCACCCTGACTTCCCTTCTCCCTGTTTGGCAACATAGATACTCTGGTGAAATTTAAGACTCAGAGTTGGTGCTGCCAGAAGTAGGGCATCTTGAGAGCATCGCATCAAAGGAAACGGGTCTGACAGAACAGTAAGCCTAACAGTATTTGTTGCTCCTGAGCGGGCTTTTCAAGATGCCATCCACTGAGGTCTTGTGTAGAATGCTCACAAACATGCAGAAAGATCTGGTTGCGGCCCACACAGAAACTTAAGCTCTTGCATCTCGGGTGGCTCAAATCCAGGGTCATTCGAGTATGGGTAGAGTCTCTCAGGTAACTATGGCATCAACAAACCAGATGGTCTCAGTTACCATTACTGCTGTAGCACCTTTGCTCCACCAGAGGGGTTTTCCAAGGACCCAATACGAAGCCAGACCTTTCTTACCCAGTACAACTCCATTTTATGGCTTTACCAACAGCCTTTCCAGGTGCATAATCACATATCGCTTTCATAATCTCATACCTGAGTGGAAAGGCAGCTGCTTGGGCAAGTACCCGTGGTAAATTCAGACGCCCCTCTTCTTTACAACTGGAGAGATTAAAAAAAATAATTTGTGAAAATGTTTGATTGATCTATTGCCACAGGATTGGCAGATAGACAGTTGTTAGATTTAAGACAAGGAGCTAAGGAACTGACCGTATATATCGCCCAGTTTAACTGCCTGATTCCTGAAACCAACTGCCCGGTAGCAAACATTTCTGTAATTTTCCATTGCAGACTTAGAGATGAGCTAAAAGACATCATAGCTCAGATTGATACTCAAACTAGGATTATAGCCATTTGGTTGACCTTGCCCTATGCTTAGACCCTTGACTATCTATTCAGGAAGGCGAGAGGAGGTTGCCTGAAACTCGAGTCTTTCTGTGCTCCTGGGACAAGGTTGCTGATTCCTCCAATAAGGAAACTATGGAACCTATGGAACTAGGAGGTGTCCATGGTCCTCCTACTGTGGAAGAAAAAGATTTATGACATAGGAACGGCCAATTATTGTATTGTGAAAAAAGGTCACTTTGTTCAGCCAAATTGAAGGCTCGATCAATCTCAACGCACAATGTTAGCGTCACTTTGTATATGGAGGCGGAAAAATAACCAGCCTGAAGGATAAGTAGGGGGACGCTTCAAGCTCGAATGAAAAACCTCCAAATCAGGTGTGTCCCGGGTGTGCTTCTACGCCTGAATACAGCGGAGCAGGTATGTAGCTGAGTGTGCAGTGTGGTGACGTGAATAGTGATAGTTAAAAAGCTATACAGTGGTCCCAGTACCCGAGGGTTAATTAATCTTTAATAACTGGGCCTCTGTTAGCGTTTAAAAAGGCTGGTGGATATGATAGGAGTGTATATATAAGGGCCTCCTGCATCCAGGTGTGGTCTACATGTTTCAACCAGGCCTTTGAAGTTAAAACTGGCTTTCCTCAGGACCATTAAATACGTGAAGGTGCAATCTTATACTGAGTGTGTTGATTGAAAAATGTGAAGCACTCTCTAAGGTGCTATATGTGTGGGAGGGGGATTCCCTCACCAAGCATAACTGGACATACAACATGTATGACAAACAAACATACAGAGGAGAGTCTTAGCATGGTAGCTTATGATTACAATAAGACGTTATTTGCCGACTTATAAGGTGCAGTGAAGACGATAAAATGCGGCAAAAGTGTAACCGTATTGGTGGTACGGTCAACGTGAATGTTATCGGGTTATACATATATATTTGTGGTGGGCTAAGAGACGTAAGCATCACACACAAATAAGTGGTTGGCACATTAAGGGAAAAGTATCCTCACTCTGGCGTTTTGCCACAAATGCCCCAGGGAAAAGTCCGGCAGAGGTTTTGACCCTGAAAAAATGAAGGGGCCATGGCTTGTTAGCGACCTGCAAAGGAAAATGGCTTACCCGGGCTGTTGCTGATTGTCATGCTACTCACGGTTCTGGCGGTCAAGACCTGCGGTGAACCTGTTGTTCCATCACGGACCTCCGGAGAATGATTTGAGGTCTCCGTGGATCTTAAGTAATGCCCCGTTTTATTTTGATCACCTGTGGTAGGGTGGACACAGAAGAGAGACTGCCATTGCTGCGTCATGCCTGCACGGCACCTGTGCGGGAATGGCGAGGAGCGTCTCTGTACCTGTGCAATGCCGGTGGAGACGGGCTTGCGATTAGGCAGCACCTGCGCATTCGTGGCAGGCGTTGCCTAGGGGATGGCGCCGGCAGCATGCTTAGTGATTCAGAGTGTCGGCGAGTGTATGCCAACCAATTTGCTCGCTCAGTATTTTTTAAAAAACAAAGGTGTGGAAGAGTTTAAAAAGTATATAAATATATACAGTTTGGAACACAATAACTGGGGGACCACCCCAGGGGTGGGAGTAACACTTAGGGAGAGAATGACGTGTCAAGTATAAGGGAGGTTGTAGACGCATTTTTTATGGCTACTGACTGACATCTGCATCATGATGAATAGGGGGTGACGTGCCCAATGTGTAAGGTTTAGCAGGAAGCTCAACACATTTCTTATGTGCCCAGTACGTAAGGTTCAGCAGGATGGTGAACACATTTCTTACGGTTTTAGAGAGCGACATGGAATGGAGTCATTAAGGCGATGATGTTGGGAGGAGAGACGGTAGATCCATCTTTGTTCTTTGGTTAGAAGGATCTTATTGTTATCACGTTGGTTGGCATCAAACTGTTCAATGACCGTCCAGGTCATATCATTGGGGGTGTGGTGATTTTGTAAAAAGTGGTCTGTTAGTCTGCTGATGTTCTTGTTGCACCTAATGGTGCTCCTGTGTTCGACCACTCTGGTCCTTACTTTTCGTGTCATCATGCCCACGTAGCGGAGGCCGCATGTGCATGTGATAAGGTACACTACGTTACTGGAATTACAGTTGGTATGTTGGCGTTGTTTCCATGTCTTGGTTCTAGGTCAAGTGTTTTGGTGTGTTGGGTAAGGTGGCACAGTGGCCATTAACCGTGCAACAACTGTAGCGTGTGCCACCACAGGAGCACCTGGGCCTGTAGAATTCCAATAGAAGAAGCCCATGTTCACCCCAGAACATGGGCTTCTATTGGAATACTCAAGGGCATATTACCAAGCCCATTATTAACGCTTTAGCTGCAGTTTTCTGCCCCTAAACCGGTGATAATGTTTAACGCCATTCTTGATAATATGCCCCTTGGTGTTTTTCTCTGGCAGCAGCACGGATAGGAGGAGGGCAGTCATTAACTAACATGGGTATTTAGCTCTGGCTTGACAGTGCAACTGTCACTTGACCTCTTAACCTGCTCTAATATGATTATAAACGTATTATACAGTTCTTTGCTTCCCCACAAATACATATCCTTCCCAGTGCTATTTATTTGTAATGCTTCACACTACCATTCAATAGTTCTTTTAAGCCAGACCTATTGGCTTTGCCAATGCTTGTTCTATTGCCGAAAACAACAGCTATGAAGACACCAACAATAAATAACATTGTGCTTTACATTACTCTTCAATACTATACTTAAGCACTGTAACTAACATGTGACACGGTTCCTCAAATTAATGGTAGCTAATTTACAGATCACAGAAGGATGTATGATAACAGAATACTGAGTTTAAAATGATATGCTAAAAAAACTATCATTGCAATAATATCAACAACCAAAATATTGACATGCTAGGTATACGTAGGGTGGTACATTTAAGTTTACTATATTTTTAACTCCACATATATATTTTCCATGACGATATATTGATCTTTACCATTCCTCAAAGCAGAGTTACGAATAATAAATATGTACTTACCAATATATAATTTCCTTCACAATATTTTTTTGACCTCTGATATATTTTGTTGATAGTTTTGCTATGATATACTTGCAGCACAATATTTCTGTAGTCAGTATTCTGAAATGCAACCGGAGGATGGAAGAGTCGCTCTGCACAGAATTCACCTATAGATCATGGTATTTTGTAGAGTAGACCATTCAAATCATTGAGCCATTCTTCTTCATAATCCCTTCACTTTTCTAAAGAAAGGTAGGACAGCTGTAAACAAGGTGCTCATCATGTTCTATTGTAAAACAGCCTTTAAGCACCCTTATAACTCACTGAGTTGTCCTTCCGAAAACAAACTGAAAGTTTATGGTTGGACTCTATCCAGCTTGCAAGTCATTTGTATGCATTAGGGTAACATCTGCAAATGGACAAGTAACTACAACAAACAGGTAAAAAAAAAGATAGATATATAGATAGATAGATAGATAGATAGATAGATAGATAGATAGATAGATAGATCTGACAAAATGAGGTATATAGAGTCCTTCTATGGACACCGTGTTTGTATAGCTATATGAGAACTGTGACCTCCCGAGGGGTACAGGGCTTGATATTTTTGAGGAGAGGCGATTGAGTATCTTATAGGCTGTAAACACTGTGATTGGAGGAATCAAGAACTATTTCTTTTGGAAGGTTGTAGCTGTACCTCACATAAAATTGAGTTTCTGAGATGGTTTTGATTTTGGTCTCTGTTCTGCAAATTCCTGCTCACTGTAGTTCCTATTGTTTCCTGCCCCAAACTATACGATTTGTACTTATTAATGTGAAAATGACAATAAGCACATAATCAGAAAAAGTATATATATTTTTTAACACATTCATTGCTGGTGTTTTTATTCGCTAGGTCCTAAATATATTTATTAAATTAAATGTTTCCATCCATTTAGTGTGCATGCAAGAAAAAACGTATTAATTGGCCAAATGTAAAATACAATTTGAAAAAGGTAAAATCTGAACACAGACAGGGGTCTTGTCTATAATTCCAACTTGCTTGTTCCTGAACATGCTTTGAATGAAAACAGATAGGGTGTGCAATTTCATGGAGATGTTTCAATATATTTTCCATTAAGTATTTTCACTGTCACTTTCCATATGTTTCGTTTTTTTACATATATCTTTTTTGTTTGCATATTTTGCTTAGATTTCCTGAAGCAATATGGGTAATTTCTGCAGATTTTCGCAAAGGTTTCTGAAGATTTGGATTGTCTTTTATAATCATCTCTGAATGACAAAATGAGTGAAAGTGAACAGTTTCAAGTTCTTCGATTGCTTCACGGGCAATGAGAGAGGATATTAGCCTTTTCTACCTCGGGATCACAATTTATGAATTTGATCATAGACGGTGTAGCTGTTACATTCTCATTCTCCCTTGCTAAGCTTTTGTTAGCCAGAGTGGATTCAAAAGTGATAGAAATCTGACTAAGTAGTAGGGATTTATAAGATAATGCAATGTTCCTCTCCATGTACACTAATTATATCCTACTCTTGGGTAGGTGGTTGATTTCTTGTATATTAACAACCTGTCTTGAAATTTGATATATTTTCTACATTTTGTTCTGGTTCTTCCCTAGCAAAGGATCCGTTACGCATGCTAATGTCATTGGCATTTCATGCAACAATTGAAAAATATGTTTAATTCTTCTATAATATACTTAATGAATGCCTCTCTGAAAAAGGCTAAAATACAAAGAAATTTAACAATGCTTGCTCTCCCAGGCCCTCAGGTTTGACAACGATTGGCCCATGTGAGGCAGTATCCCAAAATGTTTTATTAACATTGCATAAATCGGGCTAGAGACTCATTTTGGCATTCATCATACAATAAACAATACACTTATAGCATGTATCACATATGTAAGAGCATACCATATACTATTTAAGTGCCCAAAGAAATGTGAAAAAACTAGAAGCAGAATTGAAAAAAATAAAATAAAAAGGGGCAACTATTATGAGCATAATATGATGCTACTGGAGATGGAGTTAATCCTATCTAACAACTATTTCCTTTATGACAACACATGGTTACAGCAACTCCGGGGCACAGCCATGGGTTCTAAATTTGCTCCACTGTATTCAAACCTCTTCATGGGGTGGTGGAGCATATCCATGCCTGGGTCTCACCAGCTGCGGAGTGGACCAAAGAGGTCAAATACTGAGGGCATTATATAGATTATCTCATTATCGTCTGGACAGGGACAGAAGAGGTTTTCACATACTATTGCAGATACTTCAATGACAACCCCTTCAATGTAAAATTTACATTGAATATGTCACAGATGCACAGCCAGTTTTTGGACATTGAATTCTATGTTTTAGGTAATAATAAACTGTTTTGGGAAAGATACAACTGTAAACAGCATTTTACACTTTGACAGCGCACCTCCTCCATGCACCAAACCTCTGGTTCCATATGGCGAAATGATCAGGATGCAGAGGAACTGTAGTGAGGAAGGACAGTTTGAAAAGCATACCAAATTAACGATTTCTAGACTAAGAATAGAAGGGATTCTCTTAAAACTCAACCTAAGAGATCTGTGTATTGTTTGTCATTTATCCCTACAAACTCCAGTCTGAATCTGGAAATATTTAAAATACTGAACATTCACTGGCCCCTGCTAAAAGGTGTCCCTGGCGTTGCGTTGTCAGCATACTTCCAAACATGTCATCTATAATATATAGAATAAGCAGATCTCTTAGAGAGGTTGTGCGTCCTAGTTACACTTTACCCAGTTCTAAAGAGCCTCCCACCTGGCTTAAGCAACTTACAGGTTTTAATACCTGTAAAGAATGCAACATTTGTCATTTGGGACTAAATAGAACAAGGGACTTTAAATACAACACAGATCCGACACTTTATCAACTGCCAATCCTGTTTCGACATATATTTGATAATTTTTGTATGGGATAGGACGTAAGTAGGCAGTACTACGTGCAAACTAAGAACTTGCATCGCGTGTTAGCCATGACCCCTTTTATTCCCTGGTGTCACATTAATGCACTGATGGGGTTAATAGGGCTAATTGTAGGTTTCATGCAACAGATCAGGTCCTTCCTGATAGCAGGGGTCAGAACAGAAAACTGTACCTTCGGCAGATGGAAGCAAAGTGGATCTTTGAATTAAGATCTGTGAGTAAGGGACTCAATACAGACCAAGAACTCCATCACTTTCTATGAAGGCCTTTCTATGGTTTCCCTGTCTCTGCTTTACTAAATATACTGCATGCACTTTCTGGTATTTCTTTTTCAATTTTGGGGCCCTTTCAGGGTCTTATATGGGCCTCTCCATGGTTCTCTTGTCTCTGTGCGACTAAATACATTACGTGCATCTTCTGATGGGTGTTTGACGTGCTTGGGGTCTTAGACTCGGGTACGATATGGTTGGGTACATAACACAATATACTATCGCATGTTAAAAAGAATGGATTGCTGGGAACTTGGATTGGCTCTATGAGAGCAATATCCATCAATTGGTGGTCTCCTATTGGATTTTCATGGGAATTTGCCCAATGAGCCTGTCTTTACTGACATAGGGGTGCAAAAGAGAAAGAGAATGAATGAAGAAGTTCTGTAGGCACACTAACTGATTGGAGATTAGTTATCTACCATGGCAATTGAATAAGTGTTGGCATTATGTAGGAAGGTAATTGGGATCTATTCATTTTGAGTCATTGAGTACACATGCTAAATTAAATAACCAAAAAATAGATCGCACTGGATTCGTCTTGGCAAGGCTGTTGCCTGTTTTGATAGACATGCAATCTAATCGCAAATCTCGGTGCTTGATTCACTATATATGTGAATGGGTGTGAGGAGAATCAAGAAGATGAAAACCAGTTCATGACTTCTAGGCACTGGGACATTTATGTACACAAATGGTTTGATAATGAGGCGTACTGAGAAAATATTTGAGTGTCAAAAAAGGGCAGCATATGGTGGACACCAGTTATCAGCGTATGTGCGCTCTGATAAACAGGTGATGTTCTAGTGGTTTACGGGAGCAGGACCCTGCCCGTGCTGCAGTTGAACAGTTTCGGTAGCACCAAACATTGGGGGTGGGGAGTTTTCATGGCCAAACAGAGTAAGAAAGACTAGCATTATCCAGAGTGATTTTGGGGTGTGTCTTAAAGCACAAAAGCATTGTCATTATGCTGTGGGTTTTGCCGTAAGTTGGTTTCTTTGCTGGGATAGTGGGGCCTGTTTCATTACTAACTCTCATTGTATTGTTTTTATACTGGGGTTTTACTGTAAGTCAGTTTACTTGATGGAACAGTGAGGCATGTTCCATTATCAACTCATTATGTGATGTATGTGCCAGCTCGAACATATTTGGGGACCCATATGCTTCAGTATAACGTATACTGTAACACACTACTGGGCCAATATTGTAAGTAAAAGTTCAGTTTTAACGCATTCACTTCCACAGTGCACGCCATTAAATATACATGCTGGGCATGCTGTTGCTTGAGTGCTTGACATATTTCTAACAGCAAGTGGGCCACTTTTGCCTCTTCCCTCTTTTGTAACAGATTACAGGTCGTTTATGGATTGCATAGCATGTGGTTTAGAATTTAAATCTGCTACAGGACACACAAGCAACCTAGCATGTGGGTATCGGATTCTGTTGCTTAATTACTGCAACCAATGCTGTATACAATATTGTTTAGACAAGTCTTAAATGTGATATTTTATTGTAATTATTGGCCTGCACTGTCTTTTGTCCTAGCCCTGTATGTGATGGCTATATTTTCTGATTATGGCATGAAACGCTGTTTCTTTTGCCTATCAGTAGCTGAGAGAATTACCGTTTTTTTCTGTTGACATAAAGTATCTCTGTCTTATTCTATTTATGTGGTTATCTCTCTTATTCCCCCCCTTTTGAACCTCACCACATGTGGTGGGTGCTTGTCGAATGGATTTTATTGGTGAACTTAGGTATTTGGACATAAGACATATATTGGACAAGCTACATTTGTGTCCGACTAACAGAACTACACTTACCTATGTTTTACTTACCTTGCCTCCTAGAATCTCCGTGGAATACTTACATCTCAGTTGCAATTTTGGGTCTACTGATAAATACGTGATTGACCTGATACAGGACCTTGGTAAGCCCTTTGCAGCTTCTATCATTATTTGTTAATTACTGCGTGTATAATATAACATCCCAACAGTCTTGAGAGGTGAAGGGATTAAGCGTGTTTTGTCACTGTACATACACTTACTTATTGCTGTGTAGTTCTTAGACTGCATTTTTTTTTGCTTTTCTCGCTTTTTTAGGTCTCGCCTAAGCCATCCCGTTGGGATGGTGGGGTGAGATTATAGTAAGGGTTTCAAAAGTCTACCCAAACTGCGGATCGCGTACAGTGCATGTGAGCCGGGTGCATGCACATCGCCGGCATCATACTTCAAAGGAAGCCGCTCCCCCGCCCCCGCCACCCAATGCCGCTCCCCCGCCCCCACCACGCAATGCCGAGAGCTTGTACAGGTCTGATGCTTCACAGCATTTGACATCCTGTGAGCCTCGGCATCAGACTTCAAAGGAAGCCGCTCCCCCACCCCCGCCACGCAATGCCGTCTCGGTCTTGCTTCTCTTAATGAAAATGTGGGACCCCTGCAGTCCGTGACTGCTGCAATTCTAATCAACCTCTTTATACAAGACCTCCCAATTTGATGGCGTTTGCGTCTTATTTAATAAGCGCAACAGGCATTCCAGTCACAGCTTGATTGCTCTACCTTGTTCATCCTTTGCAATGTTGCATCGCACATTACAGATTGAAGAAGAATTGCACGTCAAGGTCGCATTTTTCAGAACTGGTCCCATGACATCGCGCATTGTGAGTGCGGGCCGCCTGGGTCTCCCCTGCCCGCACTCCGTTCTTTTTGCACCCCGCCTCCAATCCAGCACGGTGCGCGCGCTCATAATACTGCTGCAAAGGGGTCTGTGCCTTATGTGAATTTTCACACACCCCCTCCGCCCCCCCGCACTCAATGTGAGCCTTCCACGGCTCACCTCAGACAGGCTCCACTACACTATGGGGAAATTCACCAGGACACTTGGCATGCAGGCGATGCTGCTTTGAATCCTCCAGGGTACACCGCGCACCTTCCTTTCTTTTATTTTTCAGGGCGCAGCTGCCGGGTGACTTTCACTTTGTCAAATAGTGGCTTAGGTCGCTCCCTCCGTCCCATGACATTGCGCATTGTGAGCGCGGGCCGCCTGGGTCGCCACTGCCCACACTCCGTTCTTTTTGCACCCCTGCCCGCAATCCAGCACGGTGCGCGTGCTCATAATACTGCTGCAAAGGGGTCTGTGCCTTATGTGAATTTTTACACACCCTCTCCGCCCGCCCGCACTTAATGTGAGCCTTCCACTGCTCACCTGAGACAGGCTCCACTACACTATGGTGAAATTCACCCGGACACTTGGCATGCAGGCGATGCTGCTTTGAATCCTCCAGGGTACGCCGCGCACATTCCTTTCTTTTATTTTTCAGGGGCAGCTGCCGGGTAACTTTCACTTTGTCAAATGCGGCTCAGGTCGCTCCCTCCGTCCCACGACATCGCACATTGTGAGCGCAGGCCGCCTGGGTCGCCCCTGCCCGCACTATGTTGTTTTTTGCACCCCCTGCCCACAATCCAGTACGGTGCACACACTCATAATACTGTTGCAAAGGGGTCTGTGCCTTTATATAGTTGAGCGCGGCATTGGATTACACAATCGATGTTTTTTTAAAAATGAGTCGCAATTGACAATCATGTAATGATGTACATATAATGGCGCACAGTATATTAATACTTGTTTACATTGATTTTACAGTTACCCCTGACGAAGGGCCCATGGGGGCCCGAAATGCATTGGGTGTTTTTAAATAAACTGCTTTGGATGAAATGTGCACTAGTACGTATTTTTGAATGAAGAGGCACGGATGGCCAATCTTAAATATGAGAAACCCAGGAAATTGGCTTTAAACTTGCACGTGGCTAAAAGTGATTATAAACGAGTAAAGAAGTTAAAACATGGATTAATCAGATTTAAACGGATGAAAATGAACTATGAAAACTGCAAATGCAGTAGCAATTGTGCCATGGTTAGGGGCACTATTTTAGTGTCCCATCATTGTGTTTATATAGACCCCCCCATAAAAATCGATTTCCTGACGGCGAATGGCTCAGAAAAAGTGTAGTGACAAAATGTACCGTGACTGTTGGCTACACGCTCTGTGCAGCAGAAAAAAGCAAAAGTGTAAAATTCAACGCAAAACTTCACCTTTGTTTGTGAAGTTCCCTGGCTACAGTACCGTTCCAAGACGGTCACCACTGTTCTTTGTTTTTTTCTGGTTCGTCAGAAGCATCTCGATAAGTTACAACAGGGCTGTGAAGATCTCTTGCTTCACATATGCACCACGATTGTCCGCGATCATTAATAGCCTGGTACTGGCTAACTGGATGCTCCTCTTCCAGCGACTGTGAGGAAACAGCCCCCAAGACTGCAGCTCGCTATTGGAGGTCACTGCATCTAGCTTCTTTCAGTCCAGCCTCTAAAAAGTCTGTGTGTAATGGTTCTCTCCTCCTAAAGCGTGCCTACATGTTTTAGTAAAAATGTCTATGATATGACAAAGAAACCCTGCAGCATGGTGAACTATTCGCCGAAAAAGCCCTTTGACGCCTCATCAAGGGTAGTAACCACTATATAAATGCAATTAGTTACATGCGCCACACCCGTTTAAAAGACCCCCCCCCCCCAAGTTTTTTTTATTCCCACTTAAAGCCCTGCCTCACTCTGCATCTCTGACTGCCCATAGTAATCTTGGCCTTCTAATTCACAACTGCTTATGTTTTCTGTAGTGTTTCTACCTATCTATCGCCCTCACTCAAGTCAAGTTTAAATTAAATTTGTATAGTCAAGTTTAAATTTGTATAGCGCACTACTCACCCAGAGGGTCTCAAGGCACTTGAGGGAGGAGGAGCTTTACTTATCAAATATCCAGGTTTTTTGTTGTTTTTTGAAGGAGAGGTGGTTCTGCGTAAGGCGGAGGTGGGTGGGAAGAGAATTCCAGGTCTTGGCCGCTAAGTAGGAGAAGGATTTTCCTCCCATGGTGGATCTTTGGATGCGTTCTATGCACTCTATCTATTGCCCTCACTCTATCTATCTATCTATCGTCCTCACTCTATCTATCTATCGTCCTCACTCTATTTATCTATTGCCCTCACTCTATCTATCGCCCTCACTCTATCTATCTATCTATCTATCTATCTATCTATCTATCTATCTATCTATCTATCTATCTATCTATCTATCTATCTATCTATCTATCTATCTATCTATCTATCTATCTATCTATCTATCTATCTATCTATCTATCTATCTATCTATCTATCCATCCATCTATCTATCTATCTATCGCCCTCACTCTATCTATCTATCTTATGCCCTCACTCTATCTATCGCCCTCACTCTATCTATCTATCGCCCTCACTCTATCTATCTATCGCCCTCACTCTATCTATCTATCGCCCTCACTCTATCTATCTATCTATCGCCCTCACTCTATCTATCTATCACCCTCACTCTATCTATCTATCGCCCTCACTCTATCTATCGCCCTCACTCTATCTATCGCCCTCACTCTATCTATCACCCCAACTCTATCTATCTATCGCCCTCACTCTATCTATCACCCTCACTCTATCGCCCTCACTCTATCGCCCTCACTCTATCTATCTATCTATCTATCTATCTATCTATCTATCTATCTATCTATCTATCTATCTATCTATCTATCCATCCATCTATCTATCTATCTATCGCCCTCACTCTATCTATCTATCTTATGCCCTCACTCTATCTATCGCCCTCACTCTATCTATCTATCGCCCTCACTCTATCTATCTATTGCCCTCACTCTATCTATCTATCTATCTATCTATCTATCTATCTATCTATCTATCTATCTATCTATCTATCTATCTATCTATCTATCTATCTATCTATCTATCTATCTATCTATCTATCTATCTATCTATCTATCTATCTATCTATCTATCTATCTATCTATCTGTCTGTCTGTCTGTCTGTCTGTCTGTCTGTCTGTCTGTCTGTCTGTCTGTCTGTCTGTCTGTCTGTCTATCTATCTATCTATCTATCTATCGCTCTCACTTTATCTATCTATCGCCCTCACGCTATCTATCTATCTATCTATCACCCTCACTCTATCTATCTATCACCCTCACTCTATCTATCTATCGCCCTCACTCTATCTATCGCTCTCACTCTATCTATCGCCCTCACTCTATCTATCACCCCAACTCTATCTATCTATCGCCCTCACTCTATCTATCACCCTCACTCTATCGCCCTCACTCTATCTATCTATCTTTCTATCTATCTATCTATCTATCTATCTATCTATCTATCTATCTCCCACACTCTATCTATCTCCCACACTCTATCTATCGCCCTCACTCTATCTATCTATAAATCTATCTATCTATCTATCTATCTACCTATCTATCTATCTATCTACCTATCTATCTATCTATCTATCTATCTATCTATCTATCTATCTATCTATCTATCTATCTATCTATCTATCTCCCACACTCTATCTATCGCCCACACTCTATCTATCGCCCACACTCTATCTATCTATCACCCTCCCACTATCTATCGCCCTTCCTCTATCTATCTTTCGCCCTCCCTCTATCTATCTATCGCCCTCACTCTATCTATCTATCACCCTCACTCTATCTATCTATCACATCACCATACCATCACTCAGCACCACCACAGCATCACTCAGGGGCACCACAACATCACTATGCGCTACCCCTGCATCCATAAATGCCACAGCATCACTCGTCGCCACCACAACATCACTCAGAGCCATCACAGCATCAATCTGTGCAACCATTCAACAACACCTGGTTCAAATATGTTCTCTCAATGTTGCAAGCTTTATTACAAATGTCACAAAAAGATGTTGATATTTCACTTCTGTTCTTGGATTTTGTCACAATAAAAAACACTGAACATAATCTTCACAAAAGTTATTTACAAAAGTTTTAGCTATTGCCATTATAAATTACAATACCTTTTATTTAAATATTAATTATTAAAAAAAATTAAAAGCCATCGTTATTTGTAATATCAATACATCTAAGTCACGTAAATACAACACATATTGCATTACAAATGCTATAGGTGTCACATTTGCGAAAGTTAAAACTATTGGCATTGTAAATGACAAAGCTATTATTTCGCTATTTTCAAAACCAAAACATAAATAAAAAAATTGTCATTTACAATACCAATAGCTCAAACTTTCCTAATGCAAGACCTATTGGATTGCAAATGCTTGTTGTTTTATTCTTTGTCCTTTCCTCTTTGGATGTCAGGTCTTCTGCAGCCTGCTGCTAACGAGTATTCTGAGGCTGGGATTTCTGGTTTATAAATATGGAAATCCCTTGACATACTTTAGGGGCATGTGTGTGTACTTATGCACAAAACTGGGTCACAGCGTATTTTTATTTGAAAAAAAATTATCTTTCATTCTTGCTTCTAGTATTTTCACATTTCTTTGGACACTCATACACAGAATATGGTATGTTTATGCATATGCATATGTGATACATGTATGATGAATGTCATAGTGAGTCTCTAGCCTATTTGCTTTATTTACATTTGAAAGTTTTACGTATTGAGGGCCAGATGTAGGAGCCAAAATACCGGTCGGTAACGGCCGATTTCGGCCGTTACCGACCGGTATTTAGGATTTGGCATGTAGGGGGCATGTCATTTACAGAATCGGTAAATTTACCGATTCGGTAAATATACAGAATCGGTAAAATACCGACTCTGTAAATTTCCCGATTCTGTAAATGAGATGTAAGTGGCACTTCAGAAAGTGCCACAGGCCCTTAAGAGTCGGTATTTTACCACCCAATCCTATTGGGTGGTAAAATACCGAATACAGGTGTGCATGCCCATCTGTGCATGCACACCTGTGCAATGTGACACACAGACATGCCCTTAGGGCATGTATGTGTGCCACATGTTAGACGTGCCTGTATTTGGGGTGCTAGAGGGTGTCAAAGTGACACCCCCTGCACCCTTGCAGAAATTGGTATTTACCGAATCGGTAAATACCGATTCGGTATTGCCCATTGATTCCAATGGGCTTCAAGGCCCATAGGAATCAATGGATAATATCGAATCGGTATTTACCGATTCGGTAAATACCAATTTTTACAGATTCGGTAAATCAAATAAAGATTTTACCTACATCTCCCTCTTTCTATTTTACCGATTCATAAATACCGAATCGGTAAAATTCGGTATTTATGAGTCGGTAAAATAGAATTACCTACATCTAGCCCTGAGTTTCAAAAGAATACTGTGTTGTTGCCTCTCATTTGTGTTTTGAATGTATTTAATTAATGGCCAACTGGTAGCTGGTCATCAGAGGTAGGCATCAGTGTCTCAAATTATACATTACAATAACACTTCTGGTAGTGCGGTAAAAGGGTCCCCTAGCTGCCAATACTTGTTCAACTTCTAAATATAGGGTTGCCAGCAACCCGGTATTTGTACTTTTTTGAAGACTTAAGCATGATTTTTGACAATGACAGAGAGGAAATGGCTAGAGATCAGTTTAGATCGAAAGGCTAATGGTCTCATTTACAAGGAACTGTCACATCTGCATAGATGCGTCAGTTTCCTTGCGCCAGCGCCAAATGTCCTCGCGCCACCATGGATGCCCTGTATTTAAAATACAGTACTCCATGTCGCAAGAATTAAAAGATGCGTCAGAAATTCTGATGCATCTGTTGCCACAAAAGTGATGCATTGCTGCAGTTGCTCATGAAAGTGATGCAACTCTAGCACTGCGCCACAACAGATAGATGAGTCCCATTCAAAAAGCCCTGCGCCATTCCTTTTGCCTCGTCTTAGCAGGTGTAGGGATATTGGCATAGTGAAGTGAAATGTTGTAAATTTCACTGGGTCAGTTCTACATGACTCTTTGCATGGGAATGCCCACCCTGCATACATTATACCTGACGCAGGTATGATGCGGTGTAGGGCTTTACAACATGACTCATCTCCCTAGCTGCATCACGTTGTAAATGGGCCGCAACGTGACGCATTTTTTAGGCCACTGTTGCGGCACAAAAAGTGACGCAATGGCGGCGCAAAAGTGTTGCTTCTGGTAGTGCTAGCAAGGAAGGTCTTAAAGTAATACTCATCAGGCCTGAAAAACTAAAAAAAATGAATTTTCCATATAGTGGGACGGATAAATCGTCTTTCACCGTGATAAAAATACTTATACAAAATGCTGAAATAAAGTCTCTTAAACTCAGAGAAAGAATACGGGTTCTTGAAGAAGAAGTCAAAAATCTAGATTTGAAGAAGGCCACTGAAAGGAACTATGCTATTTTGAAAAGGCAGCTTCCGAAGCACCAGAAGACAGTCAGAGGGAGGAAAATGAGTAAGATTGCTAGAGATGACAGAGATTATGACAATGGGCGCATTTTCCCCTTTGCTCCTAAATTTGATGATGTGACGATTCTCAAATCCGGTATTTCGAATCTACCAGAATTGGGCTGTTTTTCAAGTGCCAACAGCAGTTCTGATCTATCTTCCCTTGAGTAAGTTGACCCCAGTGGGACCAATGACAAAGGGACACAGCTGCTCCTCAACTTTTTTAGAGGAAGTTATCAGCCACTGGATTGGGAAAAAGCAGCAAAGGTCTACTGCAAGACAAGGAGAGGGGGAGGAGAAAAATAGAAAGAAAGGAAGGGTACTTACTCAAAATCAGAGAACGAGGATGTTATGTTGTTATGTTATCTTATACCGTTTTGTAAAGTGCATAGCTGCTCCAGCAAAGGGGCATCCCAGCCCTGATAGCAGAAAACTGCAAAGCTACCAAAGGGAAAGCCTAGGGCAGAGGAAAGAGGTACGCTTTGATTGCCTTACGAAATTACAAATAGTTATCCATGCCACGAATATGCAGAGGTAGCGCGTTCCAGAGTTTGACTGCCAAAGTACAAAAGGAACGTCCGCCGGAAGGCACCCTCCTCACCCGAGGAACAACCGCCAGATGCTGCCCCATCGACTGGAGTTGGCGGGCAGGAATACAAGGTACAAGTAGATTAGCCAGAATGCCCGGCAAAGAGAGCTTTAAAATTTTAAAAGCAATGCAGACGGACTTAAACTCACAGGCAGCCAGTGTAGCCGACGGATGGCGTTTGTCGTAGAGCACATTCTAGGCAGGCCAAGAAGAGTTCTGGCGGCAGCGTTTTGGACCCTCTGCAGTCTCTGAATTTCAGTCTTAGTAGTCCCCAAATCAAGTGAACTAGTGCAGTCTAATCGCGACTGGATGGAAGCCTGCACAATAACATGCCCAATGGACGAGTCGAAAACCCCAGCAGCGGTTTAAGCCCATGCAATATGCCAAAGCAGGTCCATGCCACTTTCTTGGTTTGAGTCTGAAAGGTAAGGGCAGAGTTCACCGAGACACCTAGATTTTTTACCTCTTGTTTAGGGGTGGGTGCACATCCCAGGATGGCTGGCCACCAGCGTTCACACCATAGCTCATGATCTCTCCCTACCAGCAAGACCTCCGACTTGTTGGCATTGAGCTGGAGACAGTTGGCAGTCATCCACTCAGCGACAGCCTCGAGGTCACTCTGAAACTTACAAGCGTCCCGTACGTAGTCGTCAGTGAGTGCAACTACCAACTGAGTATCATCTGCATAGGATACCACTTTGAGCCCTCTGCTCTTGGCCACCGGTGCTAAAGTTTGGACATAAAGATTAAAAAGTGTAGGGCTCAAAGCTGAGCCCTGTGGCACCCTGTTAGATTTGTGGGTCTCTAGTTGGCACAGGTAGGTACTTGTGACAAGTAGGGACCCTTGCCTCTAGTCAGAATAAGGGGATTACACTCCTAAATAACCCCTGTTCACCCCCTTGGTAGCTTGGCCCGAGCAGACTGGCTTATCTCAGAGGCAGTGTGTAAAGCATTTGTGACCACATACAGTAACCCAGTGACAACACTACAGATGGACACTACACAAGGTTTTATGTAAAAAATAAGTATTCTTTATATAGATTTACCGCAAGACCTTAAACAACAAAAATACGCAATACTGTTACTTTAAGATGGTAGTTTTAGCTTAGTTAAGTTCAGTTCTTAAGATGCAACACTTTGTGTCAATGTACCTTACGATGTGTTTCGCTTCCACAACAAGCAATGTTGCAGCAAGGGAAATGCGGCAAAGTTCCAGTGCTCGCAGCCTTTTGGGAATCACTCCTGTGAACTTGGATCATTTTTAGCTATTTTAATTGCTGGCTAACTTTCCCTGCACCTGAACAAACGAGGACCGGGGACCAAAGCGGACGCTACCGGGGCCGGGACTGCGAGAGCCAGGGTGCACAGCGCTTGAAGATCACAGCGCACCTGGTGTCTCTTCCCGCCCCCAGCCCTCCGCCCTTGATTGCATCTTACCAGCTACTTAAGGCTCGCGGCCCCAGCTCCGCGGGTGCCGCTCGCAGCCTTTTGGGAATCACTCCTGTGAACTTGGATCATTTTTAGCTATTTTAATTGCTGGCTAACTTTCCCTGCACCTGAACAAACGAGGACCGGGGACCAAAGCGGACGCTACCGGGGCCGGGACTGCGAGAGCCAGGGTGCACAGCGCTTGAAGATCACAGCGCACCTGGTGTCTCTTCCCGCCCCCAACCCTCCTATATCAACGCACTGGTGAGCGCGCACGCGGGACGCGCGCGGGACACAGCCCGGGGCTAAGCCCGGGCAAAGGGCGGGCCCTCTGAGGCCCTCCGAGGACTGAAAGGACTGGACTGGCGGTAACCCCTATTGTATTATTAGACTATTGCTGTTGCCACAAAGCCGCTATATATATTTGTTTGGGTTGTTTTGTTTAACTCTTGTCATTGATAGTGCATTGGTTTATCGTAGGATTATTGTGATTTATAGGGGTTAGTATTTAAGCAGTGGTCCTCCACCTTTTGCCTAGAGTATTACCGACAGTAAAGTGTTGGGTTTATTAATGTCTTCACGGACAACTCGAAGCCAGGTGGGGGCAGGGATAAAAAATATCAAAACTAAAAAATTGACTAATACACTGGATAGTTTTATCCTACGCACTAACACCCTAATTGACGAAGGTATCATTTTGATGGAACGGAGGGTTTCCCAAGATTTGCTTCATGCCAAAAGATCGTCATTGGGTAATATAGCCCTGGCTCGTACTCCGACTAAAGATTTGCCCTTACCAGTCACGCCTCAATTAAAACCTACTCACGTGACACCAGTACTGACTATGGCCCAGCCCCAATGCATAAATAAACCCTCGGTTCCTTTATCACTAGTATCCCCAATCGAGTCTGTTACCCCCACTACTTCACTGGTTACCGATGTTATTATACATACAGTTCCTCTGGAGTTACAGGGGCTTCCTGTAGTAGGTTCAATATCCTCCCCAAAATTAACAGCTCCTGAGGTGCTTAGTGATATTGTACCCTGTTTGGAGAACATAGCTTGCATGGGAACCGGTGCACAGGAGGGAGGGTTAGGTGTGGATGCTACAGTTGATACAGCTAGGATACATCGTGTATCGCACCCCCTGCCCCTAGAGTTGCCAGATGTAACTGTATCGGATTCTAGCATAGATAGCATTCTTAATAATGGTAGCCCTGATGTGTCTGCAGAGAGTGAAGAGGATGCGGACGCGCCCTTTTTTGACTCCCTAGCGGATCTTATTAGGTCTTTACTTTCGCCCCTTGAAGTCAGACTCCAGGGCATAGAACAACAACTTGGAATTATATCAAAGGAGTTGGAATGTAAGGGGGGGGATAAAACCCATGTAATCCAGAAGAATACACTCGGTATATCGGGAACTTTATTGCCAGTGGTCAAGAATCCTTTAATAGTACCTACCCAGCAAACCAAGACCTGTCCATCTGCCTCAATTGTAGAGAAGGGCGGTAAAGTGGTCACTAAACCAGTCTCTGCAGAAGTTAAAAAACCCCCGGTGAAAGTAGATCCTATCGCACCCAGCGCTACTTCTCTCCTACCCTCTGTAAAGACACCAAGGGCACGGCGGAATATTAGTTTACCATCTGACGCATGCCCATTTGTGATTGTGCTAATTGGTGTCCCTGAGCTAACCCCTGATACCCCTGAAACTTTTTGGGGACTCAAAAATAAAGTCTGTCACTGGCTGGATAGGAACTTTCCACCACCCCCAAATATTAATAAAAATATTCTTATGGTGGAGAGAGCTCCATGGGTTGGTGAAAAAAAGAAACATCTTAAAGGCGATTGTGTGGTGATCACATTTGAAGACCCTTGCATAGTAGAGTTTATTTCTTTAGGGCATCACCGTAACACTGACTCAGGGATTCTTGTCAAACCTCTGTCATATTTCTATATGCCTGCGGGTAATCACGATAATAGATGGAGTTGGCTTAGGGCTACCACGCATGAAACTGGTTGGAGGAGACCTGAAACTCAAGGGGACCAGCGCTATAACAACTGGGGAGGGGCTGCTAGCGGCGACTGGCAAGAAGTACGTAGAGGGAGAGGTAGAACTTATAATGGGGGAAATAGGTTCAAGGAGGGATGGCTGGGTCCACAGCTGGATTATCCTATCCAATGTTATAACCGCTTCAACGGCCTGGAGGAAGTCGATTGACTTACTAACGGGTCCATTGAGCGTTTGGGAAGAGGGGTGTTGCATCCCTTACTGGAAGATCAAGCAAATCTGCCTGTAGATATAGTGGCCAACGCTGGCTTTAGTTTAGACACAATTGAATCCCTGGTAGTAGCTGGTAACTGTACTCAGGATATAGTTTCCACAGGACAATTGGAAATTAAGGCACTGGGTTCTTCACTTAATATTTTATCATGGAACATTGCTGGCTTAAAGAAAAACGTAGCAAATCCTGATTGGAACACCTTTATTAACCAATATGATATTTGTATGTTTCAAGAAACATGGTGCAAACTCCCTGAACACATGAATGGTTATTCTACCTTTTATGTTCCAGCTGTTTCATTGGGGAGAGGGCGCCCTTCTGGTGGGTTA
Source organism: Lissotriton helveticus (assembly GCF_964261635.1). Lineage (NCBI taxonomy): Eukaryota > Metazoa > Chordata > Amphibia > Caudata > Salamandridae > Lissotriton > Lissotriton helveticus. The sequence continues at coordinate 1,267,588,772 of NC_136057.1, read as the reverse complement.
CACATCTGGGTAAAAATATCTCTGAACTGTAGTGTCACCTCCAACAAGTATGTTTCTAATGACATCTTGCACATCACTTTAAAGAACAGTGTAGGAGGCCATAGATATGAAATCTTCTGTATCTATGCTAGAGGTCTCCAGGGAGGGCTTGCTTCTCCAGTATTAGAACTGTTGGATGAGGAGTTGTCCAAACTCCCGGCCAGATCCAAAATAATAGTCGGGGGAGACTTCAATTGCACGTTCGAACCGTTAGATATGGAAGAAGAATCAGGTCCCAATGTAGTAGAAGGAAGATCATTTATACCCCCCCTAACTCTTAGCCCAATCAAGAAATGGTCATCTAGGGTCATTCAGTTGAATGCCTTGGTGTTAGATTACAATCTTTGGGCTCTTAATGGCCGTACAAACTCTGATCGCGAAGGAGCGATGACCTTTAATAGGCTGGGGTGCCCCTCTCGTATTGACTACATCCTTTTAGATGAATACTCCTGGCCTGACTTAATCGATATGGTGGTTAGGGAGTCTTCCTATAGTGACCACAACCCCTTATGTATGCAACTTAAATGGGTAAGTGGCCGGAACTCTAGACAGGAAGTGGAGATGATAACCAAAGAGGTCTTCCCTGTAAATAATAATCGGAAGCTAAAATGGAATGTGGTCAAATGCGACGAGGGGAAGCTACAAAATATCAAAGACTTGGTATCTAAAGAAATTAGTAGTTTGGCAGCCTTAGAGTCTGTTCCAGTTAATCTAGCCGATCCTAGTTTGTCGGTCTCCTATAGTAATTTAATAGGTAAAGTGGGAGCCCACTTTTGTAAGAAGCAACCGGAAAAATCCCGCCCTAACGGTACCAAACCAAATAGTAATCCATGGTATACGAGTAATTGTAGAAGTAAAAGGGAAGCAATTACTAAAGCAATATGTAGTAAGGACTCTGTGGCCGTCCGGTTAGCCAGGAAAGATTATGCGTGCAGTATAAAATCTGCCAAAAGAGAATGGGAGGAAGAGCATTGGCAACAGTTGAAAGAAGCAGCTCGTGGTAAAAATACTGTTGCCTTTTGGAAATTAATTAATGCTCTAGATAGAAAGGGAGTAGGTCCCATTTTAAATCATATTACGGATCAGGAATGGTATTCTCATTTTTTTAAACTATATTGTGAGGAGAATGTGGATAGCTTGACATTATTATCAGCTAATATCCCCGAAAGTACGCCTCGTGGTAATTTTATTTACAACACAGATCCATTTTCCCAGAGAGAAGTACTAGATGCTATCTCTAAATTATTGCCTGGGAAGGCCCCAGGCCAAGATGGTCTCCCAGGGGACTTGTTAAAGTACGAACCGAATGTGTGGGCTAGATACATATCTAATCTGATGAATTTGATACAAGCTGGTCATCCTGTTCCCGATTCCTGGAAAGGTGCTGAGGTAATAACCATTTACAAAAAGGGCGATAGGGACGACCCTTCCAATTACAGACCGATAAGTCTGATAGACATTATTCAGAAGGTGGTTGGAAGGGTGATCATAAACCGTACAGAAGTATGGCTTGTGGATAAGAGTATTTTGTCCCATTTCCAGGCCGGGTTTAGAAGCAATATAGGTGCAATAGACCAGGTATTTAGATTCTGTGCAGTCTGTTGGAAGTCAGTGTTAATTACTAAGGGTAGTCTATACCTGGCTTTCATAGACTTAAAGACAGCTTTTGATGTGATTCCACGGAATAAGCTCTGGTCGGTCTTATCCAATATGGGTTTCCCTAGTTACCTCCTACAATTCATTATTAAACTCCATGAGGGGAATTACGCCAGGATCCGTTGGGGATCCCAGGGTCAACTGACAGAGAAGATCCCGGTAAATAGGGGAGTAAGGCAAGGGTGTGTGATGGCCCCAACCTTGTTCTCCCTCTTTATTAATGGGGTTGTAGCCCATTTGAGGGAGGATCCTGCTGATGCCCCCGTCCTTGCAGGAGAGAAAACACCCACTCTCCTCTTTGCCGACGATACTCTGCTCATGTCAAAATCCCCCATGGGTTTGCAAAAACTACTCGATCGTTTTTGCAGTTTTTGTATAGATAGGGGGTTGTCAATAAACACTTCAAAAACAAAGCTGATGGTGTTATCTAATAAAAAGAAACATAGGAAGGTAAACCTCAGGCTGAATGACACCCCGTTGGAGGTGGTAGAGGAATTTGATTACCTTGGGGTGAGACTTTGTAATAACTTGAGCTGGTCAGCCCATATCGCCAAAATGGTTTTAAATCTCAAAAGGGTTGCAGGAGTAATTCTTAAGAACCAGCGTCGATCTTTCAGTCGTCCCATAGCCCCCACCCTGGCAATTTATGAAGGGAAAGCATTGGCAGCGGCAGTTTATGGTTCAGAACTATGGGGGGCGGAAAATACAAAAGGTTTAGCGGTGGCCGAGAATAAGTTTATTAGAGATATGGTCTCGCTACCCTTATCGTCCCCTCTGAAACCTCTTTTTCTTGACATGGGTAAAAAATCGGTTGTTGATCTAGTGCAAATTCGCCCCTTGTTATTCTGGGTTCGTCTTAGAAGGACCCCAGAACTTTATAATTATGCTCAGGTTCTGGATGAGCTGATTAGTCTAAACGTAGCAAACAAAATCAAATGGCTCAACAATTTAAAGAGGCTTGTAAAATCAATAGGTCTGGAGGAGAGTTGGATCTCGCAACTGCCACCCCCAAAAGCAATTGTCAAAAAACTTTATTGGGATTGGGTTGTTGCCAAAGAACACATGAATCCAAACTGGGGTCATTTAACTAGTACCTTCCTTGATCACAAGCCCCTTAGGAAGTTAGAGCCCTTTTTGGATTTCATCCAGGTCCCTCGTGATAGAACACTGTTCCTGAAACTCCGATATGGTATTCTACCCCTTAACACATTCAAGGCAGGTTGGAAGGGATATAGAGGAACAGAGTACAAATGCCCAGGTTGTTCCTGCCCAAAAGAATCCTTGGGCCACTTCCTATTTGCATGTGTAGCCTACAAAATACCTAGAGGAAGGTGGTTGAAACCTGTCTGTAGGAACCTAGGGGTGAGGGATCATAGATTAGCTATGCGTATTTTTTTAACAGACGTTTCTTCAATGTATATGGTCTGTGGGGTGGCTAAATATGTGGCGAATGCTTGGCTCATTAGGTCAAAACTTGTACCCATTGTCTGAATTGTTTTATGTTTTGTTTTATGTACAGTTTATTATGGATTTACTATGGATACTGTATATGTACTTTTATGAAATTTTGTTTCGAATAAAGTATTTTCAAAGACAAAGTATTCTTTATATAGATTTACCGCAAGACCTTAAACAACAAAAATACGCAATACTGTTACTTTAAGATGGTAGTTTTAGCTTAGTTAAGTTCAGTTCTTAAGATGCAACACTTTGTGTCAATGTACCTTACGATGTGTTTCGCTTCCACAACAAGCAATGTTGCAGCAAGGGAAATGCGGCAAAGTTCCAGTGCAAAGAAATAAAGACGTGAAGATCTTCCAGAAGAGGCACGCTTCTCTGGGGATGCGAGAAGTTCTCGGTTCGATGCGTGGACTGCAGTGGCAACACCCTTGTTCAGAAGTGCGACTGCAACAGCTCCAACTGTAACACTCTTCTCCCACGATGCGTGAAGCTTCAGCTGAATGCGACAACTACAGCGGCGACATCCTTGTTTAGAAATGCGACGGCAGCAGCTCCGACAGCGGCGAGCTTCTCGGGGATGCAAGACGCTTTCCTGGATGCGGTGCAATGCGACAGTTCCAGCGGCAACACCCTTGTTCAGAAGTGCGACGGCAGGCCCAGCGACGGCAACACGCTTCCTCTTCTCTGCGTCGCGCTTCCAGCTCCTTGCGACACGCTATTCCTCAGAAGGCCCAGAACAGCAGCAGGCACTTCCAAAAGAACTCTGGGGAGCTGGGGGTTGAAGTCTGTTGTCCCTGAGACTTCAGCAAGAGGCAAGCTCTTTTCCAAGCCCTTGGAGATCCTTCACAAGTTGAAAGCAAAGTACACAAAGTTCCTTCCTCCTTCCTTTGGCAGTAAGGCAACCACTGCAGGCCAAACACCCAAGCAGCACTTCAGCTTGGGAACAGTCTCTCCTCAGTTTCATCAGGTTCCTCTCCTCAGTAAAGGTTTCTTCTTGTAGTCCTAAAGTGATCTAATTTCTTGGGATCAGGGTCCCAATATTTATACCCCAAAATCCTTTGTTCTCTGAGGGGAGAGGGACCTTTGCCCAGTCCAAACCAGTTCTGAAGCACTCTGTTTACCAGACTTCTCCTTTCCTTTCATAGTGCAGGGCAGAAACATCAGACGCCCCACTGGAGGTGGAGCCAGCATTGTGGAAGGCATGTACAGTCCTGGAGCACTTTGTTGACAGGACTCCTTCTCTTCTTTCAGTGTGCTGGGCAGAGACAGCAGCCGCTCCCCAGAAGGTGGAGCCAGCATTGTGGACGGCAGGCACAGCCCTATTCAAGGTTCAGGTGCAACTCCTCCCTCCCATCTAGATGCAGATCTCACTATTCACCACTGGGGTGACTCATCCTGTCTCTTGGAATCCCCCAGCCCTGTCACTCACAAAACCAGACAAAGGAATACACAACCTAGCAGAGGCAGGCTTGAAAGGTTAGAAAAGCAACTACCTACTTCTAAAATTGGTATTTGCATACACAGAATGTTATAACCAACTTCACTAAAAGATGCATTCTATCATTCTGAGTTCAGGCATACTAAACTCGAATTCCTACCATGTTCTCTGAGTCAGTTAGGATTATAAAATGTAATATTTCTAACAGCTCATTCTGGCCTATGGAGAACAGGTAGCTTTGCAATAGTGAAAAACAAAAATGGCTATAATTCACTATTAGATAATGCCACACACACCAGGGCATGCCCTAACTTATACTTACAATGCACCCTGCCCGTGGGCCTACTATAGGGGTGACTGATATGAAGAAAAGGGAAGGTTTAGGGACTGGCAAGTGGGTGCACTTGCCCAGTCAGTGTGAGAGTGTCGCAATTGTCAGTAGCGCAGGAAAATTTAAATGCCACTAACCTTTCTCTTGTGGCCAGCAGAGACGAGAACAGACGTTATCCCCCCGATTCCCTGTAACGTAACCCCCAACAGAGGAAGGCAATCCTTCTGCGTGAAATTGCGCCGAGGGGAAAAGGGAAGTGGATAAAATAATAAACTAGCTGTAATCACTGTGGTCCCTTCAAGGTCTGGTCTGAGAGACTGCACGGCAACAGGGGGGATGTATACACTGCAGGACGGGAAGATAAGACAACAGGAATGAAGTATACTCTTCTATGTTCAAAACAAAATTCTAACATTTATCTCTCTTTCCTACTCACCAGAATACATACAGCTAGGAATCAAAATATATGAAAATGTGCTTTGACTTTCCAGAGTAGAAGGAACTTTCCCCCTACAGAAGTAGGCATAAATCAGAGCAGGGTAAATATGAACATAATCAAGGCTGGAGTACAAATGAAAGATAATGTATTTGAAAAAGTATCCAATACTCCAAGGAAGGCCAAGTACTCAGGAGCAGGTGTTGTTAACCTCACAACCAGAACTGCTGGAACTGCTTCTAAATAGTGGAAAAAGCGAATAACAAAAATAGGCTTGATGTAAAGCAAAGTACTTATTTGAGCTAGGACAATACGAGCTGTCAAATACCACGAACGTCCGTGGTCTCCTGAAATCGGAAATTACTTTATCAAGGCAAGGAACAGAGCTGCGCCTCACAATCCACAATAACACCGAGGGACTGATGTTTTGAAAATCGGTGGGTATGTGTCTTTAAATGTCAGCCGCATAACACGCCAAAAGTTCACCACAGAGTCGCATACAAGTAAACACGCCAAAGCGCGTCTAAAGCACGACTCACGAACAAAGTAAAGAATGATTGTAGAAGAAGGAGGCGAGCCCATGCTCCTTCCGTGATACCTGAGCAACGGTGGGGGCACACTCCGGAGGGCTGCAATCACCAGAAATCATGAGGAATCCTGAATATCTGGAACCAAGGCTGTTTCTTCTCGCTGAAATCCGGCGGGGACACACCATCCGCCATTCCCAACAGGTAGAAGATTTTCAAGCACCTTCCCATTGTGGAGGAGGTGCTTATATCAGGACCGCCCTGTGCCTTTCTCTGGCTCGCCCCATGGCCTGCTGGTAGTTGTAGTCCTGGAAACCCTTTTTCACTCTGAAGCGGAGAATTACCCTAGGGATATTACGACGATGGGTAAGGATGTTGGCACGTGGGTAGGAAATTGCTACAGTACCCCCTCTCAAGGACTGATGACTCGGCGGCCGACCTGGTTTGCCAGGGTGATCCGCTTGGAAACGATCGACCAAATCAGGGCAATGTAGGTTGTTTTCAGGTTCCCAGGTCCTATCTTCCGCCCCATATCCTTTCCAGTCCACCAGGTTTTGGATTCTACCCCTAACTATTCGGAAGTCAAGAACTGTCTGCACCTCATACTCCTCCTGACCATCTACCTCTATAGGAAGGGGCCTCTCTGGTACTCTCATACTTGAAGGACATGGTTGGAGCAGGGAGACATGGAAAACAGGATGGATCTGCCATGAAACGGGTAGTGACAACTTCATGGCTACCGGGTTGATAACCTCTTCTATACTGTAGGGCCCTACGAATTTAGGTTTCAGCTTGTTTATACCTCTCAGATGGAGATTTTTGGTAGGCAACCATACCTTATCCCCTAGTCGATAATCAGGTTCCTTCAATCTTTTCCTATTTGCAAATCGCTTCTGTGTGGATTGAGCGGTGGCAAGACTACACTTTGCTGCTATCAATACAGCTCTGAGATGTGCATGATGTTCGTGTATGCTGGGTAATGGAGAGCGGACAGGCCATTCAAATGGAAGCATGTTGGGGTGATTACCATTTATGCAAAAAAAAGTTGAAAAAGTCAAGGTGGCATGCGTATCGCTATTGTAGGCAAATTCAGCCATCCATAACAACGTAGTCCAGTCCATAGCATTTTGCAGAGTGAAACAGCGGAGATACTGTTCCAGTGTCTGATTTAGACGTTCTGTCTTTCCATCTGTTTGGGGATAGTAACTCGAAGAGAGTCGAGCCTCTATGTTCAGGGTTTTACAGAGGGCCTTCCAAAAACGAGATGTAAACTGAGTACCCCTGTCAGTGATCAAAACACAAGGAATCCCATGAGCTCGGACTATGTGCCTAGAAAGACCACTGCCAATTCTGAAGATGTAGGCAGGCCTACCAAGGGAATAAAATGTCCCATTTTAGTTAGATGATCAACTACTACCAAAATGACGGTCTTTCCTTCGCAGGGTGGCATTTCCACAATGAAGTCCATAGATAGGATGTGCCAAGGATGTGGAGGTGTAGGTAATGGTCTAAGTAGTCCTGTGAGTTTTGCATGGATGGCTTTCCCTTGTGCACAGACTGCACAATTTTTGACATATTCTTGGAAATCTTTACGTAAACGGGGCCACCAGAAGGAGCGCTCAACACTGGCAATAGTTTTGTATATTCCCATATGCCCGCCCAACACTGAATCATGGGGCCAAGTTTGTACTTGTTGTTGCAGTGTCTCTTGCGGAGTATGTGAGAATGTGCCATCTTTCTTGCCTTGGTATGCCCCCACTTTTTTCTGAACTGCTGATGTACTTTGACTGAGTGTGCCCTGGGTCCCTGCCAACCTGGTACCCAGGGCCTGTGATCCTTCGCTACAAAGAAAAGCTATGCTGAAACAAAACACCCAATTGGCATCTCTGGCCACCTGTCAGCCCCTAGTAAATGGTACCCTAGGTACCCAGGGCATGGTGACCAGAGAAGACCTCTGAGGGCTGCAGCACTTATTGTGCCACCCTCAGGGACCCTGTACCCTGGCACTCACACACTGCCTTTGCAGGCTGAGTGCCTAAGTACAGAACTAAATCAAGAGTCGACATGGCACACATCCCTGTGTGTCATGCCCACAGAACCCACTGCCGTCGCATACTTCAGTCACCCCACTATCTGGGTGCCCTATGCCAGAGGGGAGTGCCCCGGTGCATGAGCCCTGTGCCCCTACAGTACCCAGGGCCATTCCTGGGCACTGTAAGTACAGTGTTGCCGTTTAAAAGTATATGGTGCTGGGAGGTTGTCATTTACGAACTCCACAGCACCATAATGGCTTCACTGAAGACTGACAAGTTTGGTACCAAACTTCTCAGCACATTAAACCCGCACTGATGCCAGTGTGGTATTTAATGTAAAATGCACAAGAGGGCATCTTAGAGATGCCCTCCAAAAACCCGAACCGACAATCCACGTCTGGGCTGAGTGGCTGCAGAGGCTGCCACACAGCAGACATGTTGCTGGACCCCTGGGTGGAGAGGCCCCCGCTCTCCTGGGTCTGCAACAAAGCACATCCTGGGCGAGGTGCTATGTCTCCTCCCCCCTGGATGGACAGGGGGAAGCTTCAAAGGCATATCACCTCTGAGAGCTTCTCCAGACCATTTGCTGTACCCAGCAACCAGCCCCCACCAGGCCTACCCCCACTCTGGCGGGAAAAACTATGTCAGGAAGGGGGGGCAGTGACAACTCCACCCCTCAGGTGGAGGAGGCGAGGTGAAGCACGACCCCGGACCCCGGCCATCTTGTAGATGGGGAGTCCTGCCCAATCCCAGCTAGGCTCCTGCCCCCCTCCCACAGGAGAGGAGCAGGCTAGGGGGTGTACTCACCCCAGGACAGGGACCCATTGGTCCCTGCCCTTGCCCCACCTGTAACACCCCTAAATTTTGTATTTAGGGGCTCCCTGAACCTTCCTTTCTTAGATCCCGATACCAACAAGAAGAAAGAAGATCAAGAAGAAGAAGACCTGCCACGCAGCTGCTAACAACAGGACGACAACAACTGACTTGGGCCCAACCCTACCGGCCTGTTGATCCTGGAACCTGCTCCTGCCTAATCCTGGTGACCTCCACGGACAGCAACCTTGGGACACCCAGAGGACCTGCCTGCCTTGACCCTCTCTAAGATTGGGACTCCCATCAGCAGAGGCTCTGCTGCAACAACCCACCTGGTGCCCACCAGGAACCTCCGGACCAGCCCACTCTGCACCAGCCGAGCCCGGGCCAGGCCAACCCGAACCAAGACCACGAGGGCGTCCCCCCGGCGACTGGGACCCGAAGTCCAGTGCCCAAAGACGAACCAGCCGACGCCTGCAGACTCAGAACCAGGGGCCACCCCAACCGCGACCAGCCGAGGGTAAGCTTTTCCGACCCCTAAAGACACACCTGCACCCGGCACCCCGCGGCCTCCTGTGCCTCCCTTTGGGATACCTACCTGTGCTCCAAGATCCCAACTTACCTCTCGAAGTGCTGGTCGCCCCCGGAGAGTCACCGTCCACGAGCCTGCAGCCTTTGTTCCTTTGTCAAGATCGTCATTGGATAACATTGAGCGCCCGACGGCTCAAAAGCACCCTGCACCCAGCCTCCCGAGTGCCGCTGGCTGTGACCTCTCTGTCCTAATCTACTTCCCCCCTTGCCCCGAGCAAGTGACCAGGAGCCCAGCTCCCACAGCCACGTGGCCTGCTAGCCAGCCACCACCAACCGAAGGCCCCCTGCCTCTCATTGACTAACATTGGGCCTTACTACCTCTGTACCCGGCCGCCCCTGTGCCGCTGAGGGTGTACTAACTGTACCTATCTGATCCTGGGGGACCCCTGAGTCTGTGCCCAGAACCTTACCTTCACCAACCAGGTACTCACCTGGAGGCCGGTAAATCACCTGCCATTGGATAACATTGACCCATTTTGACTCGAAAATTTTCTAAGTGTGAAGTTTTGAAAACTGAAAATATTCCTATAAAATCAGCCAAAGTCCGAATTCGAAAATACTCACCTGTGATCAGGAGAGAAGCCAGTGCTATACCTTTTCTAAGAAATTTCTTCTGTCTACTTCTGAAAACTGCAAATATTCTTCAAAAATCGTACGAAATACTGAAACGCAATTACCTACCTGTTTTAAGTTAAGCCCCCAGTGCTGGCCCTAGGAGGCAAGTGCTGGATTACAAAAGTAACGCGATCGTACTTTATCTGTAACCTGAATTTCCTCCCATTGGATAACATTGTCAGAATCATCTTGAAAAGTTTCTAAGTGTGAACTTTTAAAACAGCTTTATATTCAGGAAAATCTAACACAGTAACTAAAACGTTTTTGCTAATCTGGTTTCAGTTTAGACCCCAGGACTGAATCTAAGACCTAGTCCTGGAACTACCAAAGCAATCCATAAAGTAATCAACTGTACTTTCCTATTAAAAACCCATTGAGCTCAATGCTAGAGTGTGTTTCAGAGCTGTATTGCTTATTAGCTATCCTGTAATTATTGTTTGTACAAACTTATTGCTCCTCTGCAAAGTATTTACATGAGAGTACTCGTATCTCGAAAAGTATATTTATATAACTGTCGGTTCTAAAAATAAAACAACTATATCTGAGGATATAATAACAATTGGCCTGGAGTTCAGTCCTTGAGTGTGTGAAACCTTTTGCTGACTGAGTGTGTACATGAAAAAGGCATTTTTCAAGCTTGGCGTATAACGACTGCTGTTGTAACTTTTCAAGAACGGTTTTCACATGGGTTATGTGCTCCGGAAGGGTTGTAGAATAAATCAAAATATCATCAATATAGATGACGCAGAATATCTCCAGGCAGCCTCTCATTACCTTCCATAAAGAACTGAAAGGCTGCAGGGGCGTTGCAAAGCCCAAACGGCATCACCCTGTACTCGAAGAGACCGAACTTTGTTCTGAAAGCCGTCTTCCATTCATCGCCCTTCTGTACTCGGACCAAATGATAGGCTCCACGGAGGTCGAGTTTTGTAAAATAATGAGCACACTTCAATTGGTCCAGAAGCACCGGTATTAATGGAAGTGGGTAACGATTTTTGATTGTTACCCTATTGATGGCCCTATAATCAATACAGGTCCTCAATTCTTCGCAGTCCTTCTTCGGAATGAAGAAAAGATGAGAGGATGCGGGAGACGTGGAGTGTCTGATGAATCCGGTAGCGAGGTTTTCTTCGAGGTATGTTTTCAGGTATTGTGTCTCTTTCTCCGTCAAAGCATACACCCGGCTGCAAGGGATGTCGGCTCCTGGCATCAATTCGATCCGACAGTCATAAACCCGATGGGGTGGTAACTGGGTTGCCTTCTGTTTGTCAAACAGAGGTTGGTATGCGTGGCATTCCTCAGGTAGGACTGTAGCACAGCAATAACGTTCTTGGGAACAAGCGGTTGCCAGATATGCAGAAGGCGTTTTTTTCTTGGTTCTCAAGAAGGGTTTTTCTTTTGTTGCAATGCTCATTGCAATAGTCCGATGACGTGGTTACGGTGCGGGCTGCCCAACTAACCACAGGATCGTGCAGTATTAGCCAAGGCAATCCTGGAATTGGGGTGCATCGATGAGGTCGCACTGAATGTATTCATGGTGATCATTACCAAACTTCATCAGGAGGGAATGAGTGTGGTAGGTCACGGGACCTGAGGACAGGGCCATCCCATCTACCGCTTTCACCAGTTCAGGAGTCTCTTTCTTTTCGCAGGCTATTTTCAGGGCAAGTTCCTGGTCTATGTAATTACCGGTGGCGCCAGAGTCGAGTAAAGCATCCACCTTCAGGACATCCTGGGAAGTGACCCATAGGGAAACACTAACGTTCAGGTGGGCTACGGCAGGGTGTAGGGTATTGGCAAGGACTGGTGAGATCATAGTACAATGTTGACCCAAATCAGAGATCTCCTCCTGATTTGGGATCTTCAGTTTTCCAACAGTTCACCGGTTTTCATGGTCGCTTGAAGTTGTGGAACAAAGGATCTTCCTGGAAGGGAATTCCTAGCTCGGTATTCCTTAATAAAATGTCCTCCTTTTCCACAATACAGACACAGTTTCATCCTTCGTCTCTTGTCTTTTTCCTCAGGGGTGAGAGGACCTTTTATTCCTCCGATTTGCATTGGTCCCTTCTGCGGTTTTGGGGTGTTCTTCCACAGAGATTTTTGGTCTTGGATAGAAAAATCGTGTGTCTCCTATGTTCTTGTCCCCTTTTCTCTCCTGGAGTCGATGGTCCAGTTGGACAGTTAGATCTATTAGTTCCTCACATGTCTGTGGCATCTGTACGACCTGGGCTAGGACGTCCTTGAGCTCTCCTCGTAGTCCTTAATAAAACAAGGTGATCCTTTTTTCAAAAGACCAGTCTGTTTCGACCACTAGATGGTTAAATGTTGTGATGTACGTCAAAAGATCTTGTGACCCTTGACGTAAGGTGAGTAGTTCTCTATCTAGAGTCATCATGTGTGATTTTCTATCAAATAGCTTCCGCATCTCCAGACAAAACTCGGGAAAGTGATGCAAAACGGGATCGTTTCTTTCCATGAAGGTAATGGTCTAACTTGCTGCATTGCCTCCCATATAGGACATCATGAAAGCCGTTTTTGCAGCTTCATCGTGAAACACAACGGGTTTACATAAAAAATGAAGCTGGCATTGGTTCAAGAAGGTTTCAAACTTTTTGGGATCTCCGTAAAATCGTTCGGGGGAAGCCAAGGGAATTCCTGTGTTTTGTATGATCTGGACAGTAGGAACGGTATCAACTGTGGTGGGAGAAGGAGGAGCCGTGTCAAAAAACCCACCCCCTTGAGGGCCTGTTGAAGGTGTATGTGTAGCTGAAACAGGAGGAGGCAGGGTAGCTGGTCTGATGTAAGAACCCTCTCTTTGACCCCTGCGGGAGAGGCCTGCTACCTCCCTCCGCAAGGTGCCCATCTCTCTATATAAGTTCTGGTTCTCCAAGCGCGAGGTTTGAACCTCCTGCTGTAAAGCAGTCAGGCTTTCCAACAACGAGGCCAACACCACATTGGTATCGATCGTCTGGGCTGGGCGTTAAAGTTGGGTTTGACAATCTGTTGTGATTGTCAGTAGCGCAAGAATATGTAAACGCCACTAACCTTTCTCTTGTGGCCAGCAGAGACGAGGACAGACGTTATCCCCCCCGATTCCCTGTAACGCAACCCCCAACAGAGGAAGGCAATCCTTCTGTGTGAAATTGCGCCCAAGGGAAAAGGGAAGTGGATAAAATAATAAACTAGCTGTAATCACTGTGGTCCCATCAAGGTCTGGTCTGAGAGACTGCACGGCAACAGGAGGGATGCATACACTGCAGGACAGAAAGATAAGACAACAGGAATGAAGTATACTGTTCTATGTTCAAAACAAAATTCTAACATTTATCTCTCTTTCCTACTCACCAGAATACATACAGCTAGGAATCAAAATATATGAAAACATGCTTTGACTTTCCAGAGTAGAAGGAACTTCCCCCCTACGGAAGTAGGCATAAATCAGAGCAGGGTAAATATGAATGTAATCAATGCTGGAGTACAAATGAAAGATAATGTATTTGAAAAAGTATCCAATACTCCAAGGAAGGCCAGGTACCCAGGAGCAGGTGTTGTTTACCTCAAAGCACAATGAACGAGAACCAGAACTGCTGGAACTGCTTCTAAACAGTGGAAAAAGCAAATAACAAAAATAGGCTTGATGTAGAGCAAAGTACTTATTTGAGCAAGATGTGGCTCTGAAGATTCTGGACTCGTGTAATAATTCTGGACTCGAGAATTATACTTCGTCGAAACATGACGAATTTGGTATCAAAAGACCGAAAATGACGAGTACACTATGTACAAGTATTTTCAGCATATTCGAGTGACGATTTCACCTTGAAATCGTCATTATCGTTCTGAACCCTCGGCTTCCATTTTGTGTATGGCAGCCATTTTGTGAGTTGCCCTTTACATAGGCCTTAATCCAGCTAGATTCAATTCCAAAAGGACACGTACACCTTAATCGACTTTCCTATGACCTGTGCAAGTTGGAACCATTGCCCCAGGCCGAACCTGTTAGGTCAGTTCCTCTCCAGTGGCCGAACAAGATAACATCAAGGCTCCACAAGCCATAAAACCTTCTTATCGCACACACACCCTGCCGAATCTTGCTCACATCTTTTCTCTCACTTGCTTTATGATGGGGAGGTGCCCGTTTTTATTAGGGGTCCACTGATATCTGATGGAACTACCGGACCTTGCCGGGTAATTTATTTTGGGCTGGACGAAGTGAAATATGGACATGTCATCATGACTCTGCTTTTCCTTTGTAAACGAAAAATGTTAATAGGATATTGTAAATTCAAGAATGTTTGCCTGAAGCTGAATATTTTGTATAAAAAGAGAAGCCTGGTTTTGTGAATTCGAGCAGTCTCCTGAGAATATACTTCCCGTGTGTTGTACTTCTAGGACACTTGTTACATTGGTTGCAGCCAATAAAATCGATCCTTGACTTCACCTAGAAGACTCTGAGTTTCTGTGGTCTGAATCAGGAAGGACTCAAGGTCTCTGGGTGTACCCTGACACCGCTGGGTTGCCGGTTCTGTGCCGGTTCTTAAAACCCCAGTACCTCAGCTGGCGCCCAACGTGGGGCGATTCCAGTGGTACCAGCCCAGCCAGAGGTTCGTGAGGAGCTTCGTGTGAAAATTCCGGAGGACGGCCAACCACCTCATCGACCCCTGCATGTCGACGTGGTCCGAAGGTCTTTGCTGCGAGGTTCCCCGCTTCCCGACGGCTACGAAGGTCTGCTGCCCTGGCTATCGCCCTGATTTGGATCCTTGAAGTTTGGTAGAGTGAAACACTAAGACGAGTCTTCTGGTGACGTCATCGATATCTCAGTTAAGTATAAGTGGAGCATCTCCCAGTCCTTAGTTGGTCCTTAGTTTTGGGTATCCTTTGGGATAATTTTTGGAGCTTGCAAGCGCCAAAGCCGAAGGACTCGTGTATTCACGAGAAATATCGTAATCGATAATCCTTTGAAGTTTGGAGCTAGACTAGAGAGCGAAGATGCCTGGTCTTAGACTTGGAAATTTGTTTTGTCTTGGTTGTAATAATAGCACCGACATAGAGATATGTTTTTGAGCAAATGTGTGTTTTTCTCTGTGACAATTTGGAAGACAATGATCTGGAATACAACCCGCAAGAGTTGTGTCGTGTGCGGTTCAATTTCGCAGAGGGCATGATTGTAGGTCGCGATGTCGAGAGAGCAGTTGAGATATTGTTGTCATATCGGAGTAAGGGGGGCCCTTCTCAGTCACTATTTGAGCAAGATAGGAAAAAGGCGCGACAATACCCCATGAGAGAGGTTCCTCCACAATGGAGAGAGGGTGACACAACTACTGACCCACCTATTCTGCCACACTTTCAGCGTGTGTGGGTACATGTCCCATGGAGGCGAGCTGAAGTTTTAGCCCTTAAACAGACATTACCTGATCCCCGTAAAAATCCTGCAGGGTATTACAAAGAGTTGTCACAGACTGCTGGGTCTTGTATCATGAATTTAGCCGATATCAACATGTTATTTGGGAATGTTGTTCCACAGTCTTTATGGGGTAAGATTCGTCATACAGATCATGATCAGGAGTTAGGTGACTCATGGGCTAATATTACTGCTGCAGATGCCCGACAAGTTGGTGGTGCTAAACCTGAGCCTTTAGTAGCTGAACTGCCTGGTAAAATAATCGATTACATGAAAACGATAATGCCTGCAATGCGTGTAAATTGGGACAAGTTGTCTGCATGTAAGCAGAAGAAAGAGGAAACAGTGTCAGATTTCTTCACCAGGTTTGAAGAAACATTTGTCGACCACAGTGGTCAAGATATGAGCACAGAAGGTGGTCAGCGTTTGTTTGTCGATAAATTCGTGCACAATCTGCTTCCAGAGTTGTGTAAAAAGTTAAAAGATTCAGAGAGTTCTTGGGCAGTTTCGTCTTCAGCACAGATATTGGCTACTGCACAATATTATGAAAATAGAGACAAAGACGAGAAAGATAGAGCAGAAAAGAAAACTAAGGAGCTGAAAACGAAGGTTCTGTTACAGCAAGCATATCCGCCACGTGGTGGTGGTGGTCAGAATAATGGTAGTCAAAATAACTATCAGAGTAATTATCAGCAGTCTCAACAGTATCAGAGGAACTCGCAAAAAGTCGAGTATACTCAACCCCGTGTCCCTGTAGGCCCCAACCAGTGTTCGTATTGCAAGGAAGAGGGTCATTTCAAGTATAGTTGTCCTATTTTGTTACAGCGTGCAAATGCTGCTTCTGGTGTAAGAGGTCGTGGTGTTCAGCAAGCATCTAGAGGTAGAGGACGTGGAAACGTCCCCCAAAATGCACGTCCCCTTCCACCTCAAAATTCTATGAATAGGTTCGATCAGCAGAATAACGCGTCTGGTAGGACAGCTCAGTATTATGCGGATGATTACTATACAGAAGATGAGCATTGGGAAGGTAATGATTGCTAGGACAGCCATAGACAAAGAGAGGGAGTTGTTTCAGTTCCAGTAGATCAGAACGGACCATACATTGAGGTGATTACATCAGGTGTGTCAGAACCTTTTCTGTTGGATACTGGTGCTACAAAGAGTTCTATTATGCACTCCAAACTCCCTGGCGCACCTTTGTCTGGCGAAAGGAATGTTTCTGTAGGTTTTTCTGGCGCCCCGGTTAGGAACCCGATTTCTGACCCTTTGTCTCTTTCTGTTGGTCCTTGTGAATTCGAAGCACCCCTTATTCTGACAACAGGTTGTGGTGAAAACTTGCTGGGATTAGATCTGTTAAAAAGGTTGTATGCGACTTTGTACTGTTCTCCTTCTGGAGTACAGCTTACACTGGGTAAGAAAGTGGTTTCTCCAATGTATTTGTCAAGGGACAAACTTCCAACAGAATTATCATCTCTCCCTGATATTCTTTGGGCCACTGGTCCTAATGATGTGGGTCTTTTAGAAATACCACCATATGTTGTAACATTGAAAGCCAATGTTAAGATGCCACGAATTCCCCAATACAAAATCTCGAGTGAAGGTGAAAAGGCTTTGCTAGCGATCGTTTATGATCTAATTGGAAAAGATGTGATTGAAGAAACAAGAGGCAACGTTTGCAATAGTCCCGTTCTGCCTGTTTTAAAGCAAATTGATCCCTCTCAGCCACCTGTGTACAGATTCGTGATTGATCTCAGAGAGGTGAATAAAATAGTTGTGCCACAATTTCCAGTTGTCCCCGACATTACTGCTTTATTGACTATGATTCCAGCTTCTGCCACCTGTTTTTCGGTGATCGATCTGAAGAATGCTTTCTTCAGCATCCCGATAGCTGAGGAGAGCAGGGATATTTTTTCCTTCAGTTTAGGAGGACGCAGCTTCCGCTTTAAACGCGCTCCTCAGGGCTACTGTGAAAGTCCGTCAATATACAGTCAAGCTCTAAAAACACAGCTTGATACGATTGTTTTACCTGAAGGTGCTGCCCTTATCCAGTATGTGGATGATTTGCTCATTGCTGCAGACACTGAGGAAATCTGTAAAGAAGCCACATTGTCATTGTTGCGTCATCTGTGTGATTTGCATCACAAGGTATCACTTTCCAAACTGCAATACTGTCGACAAGAAGTGACCTACTTAGGTCACCTCTTATCGAAGAAGGGAAGGAAACTGACCCCAGAAAGAATTCAGGCAATAGCGAAATTAAGTGTGCCAAGAACACAGAGAGAAGTGCGTGCTTTCTTGGGCATTACATCGTACTGTAGACAGTGGATTCCGAATTTTTCGTTATTAGCCAAACCTTTGGTGGCATTAACGTGTAAAAATACACCCAATCCCATTCCTTGGTCTGAAGAGTGTCAGAAAAGTTTTTCTGAATTACGCACAGCATTATGTTCGGCTCCTGTGTTAGGTACCCCCAACTACAGTAAGCCTTTCACATTGTATGTCCACGAGAAAGAGGGCTGTGCATTGTCAGTGTTGACTCAGTTGTTTGGAGGTAGGCAGCGTCCATGTGCCTATTTTTCGTCGACTTTGGATCTGGTAGCTACAGCATTGCCAAGTTGTTTAAGAGCCACAGCAGCAGCAGCTGTTTCTATTCGACAGTCTGCTGGTCTAGTAATGAATAATACACTAGTCGTGATGGTCCCGCATGCAGTAGACACGTTGTTAAACAGAACCAAGACACAGCACTTAACTAGTTCTCGATTGTCAGGTTACGAATTAACATTGTTAGCGAGTCATGTGCACATAAAAAGGTGCAACACCCCAAACCTAGCCACGTTGTTACCAATTGTAGAGGAATCAGATGCTTCAGAACAGCATGATTGTTTTCTTAGAACGGAAGAAGAGACAAAAGGAAGAGTTGATCTTTAAGATACTCTTCTTGCTGAATGTGATGGTACATTGTGGGTGGATGGTTCATGCTTCAAGCTCCCGAATGGTGACATGACTGCAGCATATGCTGTCACGACTTTGCATACAATTGTTGAGGCTGCACGTGTCCCACATAATTCAGCTCAAGCAGCAGAATTAATTGCACTCACGAGAGCATGTGTGTTGTCTAAAGGAATGAAAGTGACTATCTACACTGATAGTCAGTATGCATTTGGTGTGGCTCACAGTTTTGGACGATTGTGGAGAGAACGTGGGTTCCTGACTTCGCATGGAGCTAAGATTCCGCATGGTCAGTTGGTGAATGAGCTTCTTGAATCACTGACCTTGCCTTTGCAAATGGCAATTGTGAAATGTAGTGCTCACAAGAAGGTGACTGATGATGTTGGTCGTGGGAATGCATTTGCTGATGAGATCGCGAAAGAAACGGCAAGGAATGTAATGAGCCAAATGTATGTTGCAGGTCCTGCAAGATGGGTTGGTGATGTTGGAATGTGTGAAGACACGATAGAGAGTGTGAAGTCCATTCAAGCCGAGGCCACAGAGAAAGAGTTGAGCACGTGGAGAGAAAGTACGGGTAGAATGGATGCAAATGGTTGTTGGGTTGAATTGTCAGAGCATCAGAGATGGTTGTTACCCGATGCATATGTGCTGGCAGTGGTTACAATGGCTCATGGAATGGCTCACATCAGCGTGAAATGGCTCCAGTAAGGCAGAATTCAGGGATTCCCAAGTGTGCAGAGAATGTCGTCAAGAACTGCATGGTGTGTCTGAAACACAATCCTGGTAGGGGAACCCCAACTCCAGCTGGTCATTTTGCACCTCCTACGTATTCGTTCGAGGTTTTGCAGCTAGATTTCATTCACATAGAGAGGTGCAACAATTTAAAATATGTACTCGTTGTTGTTTGTGCCTTCTCAAGATGGGTAGAAGCCTATCCCCTAAAAGACAACACTGCCTTATCCACAGCGAAAGCCCTTGTGAAAGAGTTCTTCCCCAGGTTCGGAATGCCTAGAATGGTCTGGAGTGACAATGGATGTGAATTTGTGGGTCGAGTGATGAAAAGAGTGTGTGAAGGGCTAGGCATTCAACAAAGGTTCCACGCTGCAAATTACCCCCAATCAGCTGGATTCGTAGAATGTTACAATGGCACGCTTAAGTTAAAACTGGCCAAAATGCAAGCGAGCACAGGTCTTAAATGGCCTGATGCTCTACCCCTAGCACTCCTGTCCACCAGAATGACTGTGCATTCACGAGTAAAACTTAGCCCCTATGAAATAGTTTTTGGCCGGCCAGCCAACATATGGGGAGTGCCTAGACCCACCAAATTCAGCGAACTTGAACACCCTGTTTTGCTTGATTATCTGTATGAATTGACGGCTAAATTGCGTGTTTTGCATCAACAGGTTCACGACACCCTGCCTCCGGTCTCTGAGACTCCGGGTCACGCCATTGACCCTGGTTCCTGGGTTCTTGTTAAGAACTTCCAGAGGACGAAGAACGACCAGCCCAGGTGGACCGGACCGCACCTCGTCCTTCTTTCCACAAGATCAGCCGTTCGCGTGGAGGGAAATGCGAACTGGATCCAAGGGATCCACTGCAAACGGATCCCCCTGCCTCTGCCATATGACCAGTGGGTCCAGAAGGGTGTCGCTGACTCAGAAACTGACACCGTGCCACGTTTCCTACCTTTCAGTGATGCACGTGTAAAAGGAAAACTAACTGAACAAGAAAGCGATGAACTTTTGCAACCAGCTGTATCACTGTCAATCCCATTGGACACTACAGAACCTGAACTTTTGTTCCAGGACAACACCATACCAGGAAAACAACGGTACAATTTGAGGCCGAAACCTATGGACAAATAAAGTAATTCTTTTTTCCATCCAAGTACTTTTTAAGCGCAGCTCTCCCATCTGAAGAAAACTTGCTTATTTTTGGTTTTTGAACCGCCATCCGGGTTCCGCTGCTAGGGCCACGATTGCTTAAAGTCTTTTGAGTGCAGCTGACGACGTTAGGTCGGCAGTCCTGGTTGGTCTAAGGGAGTTGCCCTGGACTGACAGAAGCATTCCTTAGCAGAATCAACCTCCCGTCGCGGGCAGCACTTTAGAGAGGATGGAGTTTTCCTTGATGGGGAGACCTGCCAAGGAAATGAACTTTAAAACAAGGATCTGCAATATCATGACAAAGAAAAGTTTTTTGATATTGTGCATTTTCATGCTATTCAGTGTAATGATATTTTTAATAAGTTATGTTTTGTTCTCTTTTCAAATAACGTTTGCACCCACTTCATCGCCTATACCTCCCCCTTCTACTGTTTCCCCACATTCTTTTCAACCCCTTCCTGAACACGAATCAGCTAGAAGATTAGAGTTCATTAATAACTCCTTTGTTCAGCTCTTGCACCAACACCAACTTGTAATGAACACGACTAACTGCTGGGTGTGTGGCCTTATGCCTCACACAACGGATAAAGGTATCCCTTATCTGGTCCTGCCTTTCAGCCACAATGGTTCTGTGTGGGCATACAGAACAATGTTCATATATGCGCATGAAGTCTACCCCCAACGTTCTGTAACAGACAATCCTAGAAAAGGTGCTCTAGTCAAGGGTATAGTAGACATGATTAAGGAAGGTATTTCTTATGAGACTATCCCGAGAGATGAGACACTAGTATACATAGGATGGAACATGACCGGATATGGAGCAGCTCTGAGTGAGAAACAGCAAGCTAAAAGATCTTCCCCGATTTGGATTGTACCCCATCAGGGTCATCTGTGTCTGCAAGGTAATGGCACGAATCCCAGAGCTCAGTTAGGGAAGAGTATCTGCACTAAAACGTATGTTTTTGCAGCCCAGACTTCCCCTCCGTTTTTAGCAGCTAAGGGTACCTATTTCATCTGCCATGATAGAACCTATACATGGTTGCCCCCTGACTTTTCGGGCTCATGTTTTGTTTCGTTCCTGTTGCCTCCCACCTACACAGCAGCGGCAGATTACCACAAGACGAGGTTAGTTAGAGGTGCCTTGAGTCAAGAAGACACAGCAGGACAAGAATTTGGGGACTTCGTAAAGGGTTTTCTGCCGTTCTGGGGACCAATGGCTAACAGCAGGAACATAAGGCAATTGACAAGGGTGGTTGAGTCCACCGTGATGGAAACTGCTGGTGCCCTTAGTAACTTGACTGCTGAGCTCCAGTTGGATCGACTTATGACCCTTCAGAACCGGGTCGCTTTAGATGTCATACTTGCAGACCGAGGTGGGGTATGCAGATTGATCCAATCGAGTTGCTGTGTTTTCATCCCTGATAACGCTCCAACAGTGTACCAGGCCATCTCTAAACTGCACAAGATTTACGAATCTATTCATGTGGATAAAGGAGATTGGTCTTTAATGGGATGGTTCTGGGAACTGATATCCGCCTGGGGATGGAAAATTCTGATGGTCATTGGGATGGTCTTAGCCATTCTTTTCCTGTTCTGTCTGAGCGTACAGTCTGCTCCTGCAATATGTGGCCTCTGTGTTACATCATGTGTAAGGAAGCCTGTATCGAGAGACGAGCTAAGTACTAGAATGATGTTACAGCAACATCTCAATGACTTTAGGAATATAGATCTGGACTCAGATTAGCATGAGGATAGATTAATTGCCTATGTAAGGGCAAAAGGAGGGTTTGTGGTTCTGAAGATTCTGGACTCGTGTAATAATTCTGGACTCGAGAATTATACTTCGTCGAAACATGACGAATTTGGTATCAAAAGACCGAAAATGACGAGTACACTATGTACAAGTATTTTCAGCATATTCGAGTGACGATTTCACCTTGAAATCGTCATTATCGTTCTGAACTCTCGGCTTCCATTTTGTGTATGGCAGCCATTTTGTGAGTTGCACTTTACATAGGCCTTAATCCAGCTAGATTCAATTCTAAAAGGACACGTACACCTTAATCGACTTTCCTATGACCTGTGCAAGTTGGAACCATTGCCCCAGGCCGAACCTGTTAGGTCAGTTCCTCTCCAGTGGCCAAACAAGATAACATCAACATCAAGGCTCCACAAGCCATAAAACCTTCTTATTGCACACACACCCTGCCGAATCTTGCTCACATCTTTTCTCTCACTTGCTTTATGATGGGGAGGTGCCCGTTTTTATTAGGGGTCCACTGATATCTGATGGAACTACCGGACCTTGCCGGGTAATTTATTTTGGGCTGGACGAAGTGAAATATGGACATGTCATCATGACTCTGCTTTTCCTTTGTAAATGAAAAATGTTAATAGGATATTGTAAATTCAAGAATGTTTGCCTGAAGCTGAATATTTTGTATAAAAAGAGAAGCCTGGTTTTGTGAATTCGAGTAGTCTCCTGAGAATATACTTCCCGTGTGTTGTACTTCTAGGACACTGGTTACGTTGGTTGCAGCCAATAAAATCGATCCTTGACTTCACCTAGAAGACTCTGAGTTTCTGTGGTCTGAATCAGGAAGGACTCGAGGTCTCTGGGTGTACCCTGACACCTGCTGGGTTGCCGGTTCTATGCCGGTTCTTAAAAACCCAGTACCTCAAAGACCAATACGAGCTGTCAAATACCATGATCTTCCGCGGTCTCCTGAAATCGGAAATCACTTTATCAAGGCAAGGAACAGAGCTGCGCCTCACAATCCACAACAACACCGAGGGACTGATGTTTTGAAAATCGGCGGGTATGCGTCTTTAAATGTCAGCCTCATAACACGCCAAAAGTTCACTACAGAGTCGCGTACAAGTAAACACGCCGCAGCGCGTCTAAAGCACGACTCATGAACAAAGTAAAGAATGATTGTAGACGGAGGAGGTGAGCCCGCGCTCCTTCCGTGATACCTGAACAATGATGGGGGCACACTCCGGAGGGCTGCAATCACCAGAAACACGAGCAGGAATCCTGAATATCTGGAACCAAGGCTGTTGTCTTCTCGCTGAAATCCGGCGGGGACACACCATCCACCATTCCCAACAGGTAGAAGATTTTCAAGCACCTTCCCATTGTGGAGGAGGTGCTTATATCAGGACCACCGTGTGCCTTGCTCTAGCTCGCCCCATGGCCTGCAGGTAGTTGTAGTCCCGGAAACCCTTTTGCACTCTGAAGTGGGGAATTACCCTAGGGATATTACGACGATGGGTAAGGATGTTGGCACGTGGGTAGGAAATCGCTACAGACAGTACCAGACTGCACACAGGCTCTGCAATGGCAGACCTTAGACACATTTTACAAGGCTGCTTCTGTGGGTGGCACTATCAATGCTGCAAGCCCACCAGCAGCATTTGGATTTACCTGCCCTGGGCACCCTCAGTGCACTAGACTAGGGTCTGACAAGTAAACCAAATAGCCAAACATGGAACCACTGATTAATACATCAATTTACAATAGGGAGCACTTGCACTGTGGCACTGGACAGCAGTGGCACAGTGCCCAAAGCATCTAACACCAGCAGTACATGAGGCTTCAGCAAAAATGGAAAGGAGACCCACGCCAATGGTGCCAGGTCTAACACACCCCATGTTTGGAAGTATGGAACATGGAAGCAAAAGGGGAGCTGTTACCCGGAAGGTCCTCTCAGCAAGAAAAGACGCAAACCAATCTAGGGAAGAATCCACAATGCCTATTTCCTCCAACCGTTGTAACAAGATCTTGTGAGAGACCGTGTCAAACGCGGCACTGAGATCTAATAAGATCAGTGCCGAAGTACAGCCCTCATCTGGAGCCCCTCTCAGATGTTCGGTCACAGCTAGGAGAGCAGTCTCATAGCTGTGGCCAGAATGAAACCATTCAGTATGTTATTGTCCTCCAGAAATATAGATAGAATGGAGTTAATATAGACCTCAGAGATCTTGGAGACCCAAGGCAGAAGAGAAATGGGACAAAAGTTTTCTGGTTTTGCTATATCAAGGTTGGGTTTTTTACACAATGGGATCACTCTAGCTTGTTTCCAAGTCCTGGGGACAACTGCCATGGACATGGACAGATTAATCAGCTGGCCCAAAGGTGAAAGGAGCACAGGCAGTTGTTAGACCTGGCACCATTGGCGTTGGTCTCCCTTCCATTTTTCGCTTATGTCTCCTCTTTGTTGGCTGGTGTTAGATGCTCTGGGCGTGCCACTGCCATTCAGTGCCACAGCGCGAATGCTCCCTATTGTAAATTGACTGTATGAATTGGTATAATCCTAATTGACCCAAGGAACATGATAGAAAAGTCAAATTTAGTATGCCTGAGCTCCAAATATGAAAGTGCATCTTTTAGTGACGATTATTTTTATATTCTGTGATTAGAACTACCACTTTTGGGAAGTAGGTATTTTCTTGCCTAAGCCTATCCGTGTGCTCTGCTGTTATGTGTATTGGCTGTCTGGTTTTGGAGGGTCAGGGCAGGCTGAGACCGACCAGGATTAAATGGAGAGCTCTGAAAATGGAGTATGGGGAGGGGTGACCCTTTGATCTGAGCAGGGCTGTGCCTGGCAAGGTGAATAATGGCTCCCGCTCCCACTGTGCGTCTGAGGGCATACCCCCTCTCCCTGAAAGGTAGGATGCCGCCTCATAAATAAAGTGCTCCAGGACCACACCAAACTGGCTCTGGCTGGGTTCAGTTATTTGTGACTTTTTGAGAACAAAGACTTTTGGCGTCTAAAGATCTGTGCTGAAACCCCTACACGGTGTGTTACTTCTGGATGTGAAGACGAACCTCTGTCTGTGTAACGAGAGAGAAAGGACTTTGAAACTTACATCCATCTTGCTGAAACAACTACCCAAGGGCCTGATTTGAGCTTGCCTCCTGCTGAAGTCTCAATGACATTAAACGTCACCCATCAGCCGTCCTGATTCCTATCTGAGGGGGATTCTACTCTCAGGTGAGGCCTCTGTTGAGAATTCCAGAGTCTCTCGTTCTACTGCGGGGAATGCGGACTGAAAGTGATCGCACCGCTATTGTGGGCCACCGCAGCTGAGGAGCTGTTGCCACTGAGAGCCCGCATTTGCCCGTGCCACCAAAGTCCGGTCCAGGGAAGACATGGCTTGGCAGTTCGGGCTGGACTGTTCCCATGAGGCACAGGGTCAAGACTGATTTGCATATGGCAATGTCTGAACAGGGGTGGCTTGGTGAGCAAAATAACAACGGATTAAACCCAGATCTGTGACTAGGGGTGAATGTTTTGACATTGTGCAACATTCTGTCCATCATCGTGTGTGTTTTGGTGTTCACCCTATGTGGGAAGGATATGCCCAGACGTGGGTCCCGTGCTCACTAAGCCACTGGAGTCAAGCTATCCTGGCTGAAGACGGCTAATAGCCAGAAACTGGTCCTAGGATGCTTGATTCCGGTCCAGGGAAGACATGGCTTGGCAGTTTGGGCTGGATTGTTCCCATGAGGCACAGGGTCAAGACTGATTTGCATATGGCCATGTCTGAACTGGGGTGGCTTGGTGAACAAAATAACAATGGATTAAACCCAGATCTGTGACTGGGGGTGAATGTTTTGCCATTGTGCAACATTCTGTCCATCATCTTGTGTGTTTTGGTGTTCAGTACCAGTTCGCACCAGTATTGTGGGCCGCCGCTGCTGAGGAGCTGTGCAGCTGAGTGCCCGCATTTGCTGTGCTGCGAGAATTATCGCTATCTGAGTGCCCGGATTTACTGTGCTACAAGAAACACTGCTATCGCTATTGTGGGCCGCTGCAGCTGAGGAGCTGTGCCGCTGAGTGCCAGCATTTGCTGTACTACTGAAGAACCGGGATAACCCACTTACTGGGTCTCGGCGGCGGGGGAACCGCCCAAATCTTCCATACCTTCCATACTTAGTAAAAGGAGACACAGGAGCCTTCGTCTCCAGGAGGAACCCAGATTTATTTCAATAGCCCGGGCTATGGAACAGAGTCCCAAGCTAGTCAGAGACAAAACCCAGGAGGCTGCTACTTCACTCTGTAGTTTACAAGCCTTTTATACATTTTTCATCCCAGTCTTTTGGTTGTTAGTCCATTGTTCAATCAGGGCAGTGTTTGCAGTTGATAACCAGATCCCGATGATGTTTGTAGTTGGTGACCTGGTCAAGGCTTGGTACACAGATCATTGTTCACTCGGCTTGATCAAAGCCGTTCTTTCAAGTCATTGTTTAATCAGCCTGATCAGGGCCCAACAGTCAGACCATTGTCCAGATAACCTGATCACGGTGTCAAGGATGTTTACCAGGCTGGGAGCAGGAAATGGAAAACAAGCTTGTTTACAAAGGGCGTGGGTGTCTCATGGCTTTCTGTTGAACTGCAAAGAACAGGGGGTTGGGTGTGAGACAGTTCCTGGGCAGAAATGCAGGCTGCAAGATGGTCTCTAACGTGTCAGTTCAGATTTTCCTCAGGCAACAGCAGAAACAACCAGGTGGGTCGTGTGGTAGTGTTTGACACGAGATGGCAATGAAAAAAACAATGGAGTCTCGGTACAAATGATGCCGATCAGAAAAACACTTTTCCTCAGACCTCCTTTTGCCATTGAGTGGCAAATACTTTAAGAAATGTCAATGTTCATAAGTCCATCTGTTTCTTGTTGGAGCATAACAGCCAACCAAGGATAGACAGGATAAGGGAGAAAAACAGCGTCACCACGGTGGCCATGAAGCATTTACTATGTCGGAGACTAACATCTGGTTTCTGGATTCAGGTGTTTTGGATGGCGGACATTGTACTAAGCCAGGGACCTCTAGTGGCTGTCTGTGATTGGTGGTTGCTTCACTGGGCGCAGGTGCCAAGGAGCCCTATGGCATACCTTAGTCTGACACACCAGCACTACTCTCATCTGAGAAGATCACAACCCTACAGCCTATCGGTACTTGGCGAAGTGAAGGGCAAGCCTTCCCTCAGGGGCGCAAGTTATATCGGTTGGAAGTAGGGACAGTATGGTCGGGAAACAATTGTTCTTGGTGTTGAGCAGAGTTAAGGGAGGGTTCCACCCTTCCTTTCAGTATGCTGTCACTCTCTGCTTCCGTAGATGTAGAATGCAGTCTGGCATCACTGAACGGGACAAACGTCAGTGAGGAAAAGTCAGCCCATAACACACCTGATGCCCAGGCTGCTGGCGCAGGACGCCTCTTAGTTCCCATCTTGAACAATTACCAAATAAAGAGACGGGCGCTGGAAGCAGGAAGACAAGAATAGAGTTTTATTTGCTCATGAGGAGAGCCTGTCATTTCGGACACTCGCATAGTGTCTTCAGGAGGTGCTCTAACAAGTTCTCTGAGGCTTCGTCTTTTATACACATGTTTATGATGCACAAACATTCCTTATTACAATAAAGACGCTTTGAAGTGGGAAAAGGCATGCTTGGAATCCCAGCTTCAGGCCTATTCCCATACCAGTCGCTCAGATGTCATCCTCCCCTCCTGAATGTAACAAGAGATTGTGACCTCTCAGCTGGACATTCCTACAGGGCACGAGGGCAGGGGGGGATGATCAGGTCAAAGGTTGGTCAGGTGATAAGGTCGGACACTTCGGTTGGTGTATCACGGTTTTGTTATGCTGGGCAGGGAAAAGGGGGATGTACATCCACGAGGCTTGGTCTTAGGACTTGGGACCGGGTCGAGAGGTCAAGTGCAGCCGGGGGGGGGTTGTCAGCTGAGGGGAAGGGTGTTCCTGGGAGGAAATGGGGGGGTGTGGGTCAAGCAGGAGTGCTACTTCTAGAGCAGGGTCTCGCAGAGGGAGAGGGTCTTGTGGCCGTAGCATGAGCAGTGCGCGCGGGGAGGGGTGTCGGGGGTTTAGCAAACGGTCAGAGAGGCCATGGTGCCTAAAATAGCTGTCGTGTACATATGTGCATGGGTCTTATGCTGGCGGGATAACACAGTCAGTGTTTCGTAATTATTCGTTCTGCTTACAACAAGGGGTACAGTGAACACAAATGAACGCCGCTTATGTACACATATATTGCCATTTTCAACAGTCGCCGCTTTTTTTACATAAGCAAGTTCAGTTCTAAACAGTCGATACGATTGGCGAAATGCGGTACATGTGATTTTACATTTGTTGGGTTATTCATACAAGTCTAGAGATCGGCATAATACTTAGTTGGAGTCAATCAGGAAAAATGTTCCGAAACATTATAGAATCAAGTTCAGACTTTCTCTCCGGTGACATCAACATACAGTAAAAGTACTCTGATACCTTCGGGTCTTATCAGTGCTATAAGAAACTTTTGGAAAACTAGATACGTGAGTGACCGATGAAACATTTTTGAAAGAAATACAAAATGGCTGAGGGAGGAGTTCAAGTTGATACAAGCAATTTGGTCAAGGGGGTGAGTAGAAAGTTCAGGAAGGGGGGGTTTTCGTCACAATGTCTTTTTTAACAGAGTCCGTCTTCTTTTGTTGGCGCAGTTGAGCACCGGCGGTGGAGCTATAGGTCCAGCTCGGATTCATCCTTACACGTTGCAGGGTGCGATCAGTCCTCTGCTGTTAGATCACAGTCCTGTTTCTTAACTGATTTTCTTAGGGGTGCCTCATGCTGGGCACCTGCGTGTCTTTCTTTTTCCGTGGCAAAACCTCATTCTATAGTCAAAAGTTATGCGAAAAGTGTGATGTTGTTGAATAATCAAGGGAAGAGAGGGCGGAGTGGGATCAGATCTTTGAGCACATCAAGGGACCAAAAGGAGCAAAAGATGACGAGCAGGCAGGCCCATCAGTCGGGCTCAAAAAGGGACGGGGACTTCAGGCACGAGTGGGTCAGCAAATCGAGGGCTCCAAGGCGGCCCTTTATTCCTTCATCTGCCGAGTTTGAGAGTGGTGCCTCGTCCCGCGTCTCGTTGCTCGGTGGCTCCACCTTCGGTCGCGGTCACACGTGCTTCATGATCTGTGGCCAGGCTGTGCGTCACGTCCAGCTCCTCTCCTCCGGTGATTGTATCTATGAATGGGTAAAAAATAAGTTTTAGAAAAACTGGCAGGAGAAAACATTTATACATCTCAATTCCGTCCCCAATCCTATGTAGGTGGGAGATAAGTTCATCGGTCACAGTCAGAAGTCATCACTTATGGAGTAAGTAGGAGGGCATTACCATTGAATTCATAAACCTGTTTGGCGTTCATTCGTGTCGTATGTGGAGAGAAATTGGACCTTTATACACAGTGTATTATATCAAACTCAAAATCGAGTCCTTATGTAGAGACTCGCCCTTTTTCTTTTTTAACCCAAGTACCGACAATCTTACATTTCCCTTTGGGGTCAGCTAACTCTTGCAAGCAGGGGCGTTATCGTCATGAAGAAGGGGGAGGGGGCAGATGTTAAACATGCTTTTCTTGGGGAGCGACCTTTAATCAAGGTCATCAATTACGCTTCGAGGGTAGCTGACATGAAGCTGGGGTTAATCGGGGGAAACGGGGGCGCTTTGGACATCCGCACTTAAGTGTAGAGGGGTGAAGTGATCGGTGCATTGGGAATTGCATTTCTAGCGAACTGGAAGACAGAAGGCCATTGACGTTATAGTCCCCCTATAAAAGGCCAGATTAGGGGACATCCGTCGTCTTACCTGTCCTTTCCTTCATTACCAACTCGGGTTCTATCGTTTTGCAGAAAGGAGAGGTAGTAATATGGCAAGTCACAATCGTTTTTAGTTCCTGTCAATTTTGCCGAACACCTTTGTGTTCGAGGAGACCCAATTAAGTTTTGTGCCGGGGGGGCACAACGTCACCATACAAGGAAAGAGGGAACAGGGGGCTTTTGGAGAGAGAGAGAGGAAGAGAGAGTGAGAGAGAGAGAGAGAGAGAGAGAGAGAGAGAGAGAGAGAGAGAGAGAGAGACCACACTCTAAATGGTCCATTCGGTACACGTATGACATGGAGAGAGAAAGAGAGAGAGAGAGAGAGAGAGAGAGAGAGAGACGTGTACAATAATGGGTCATTCAGTGCGCGCACAACACAGAACAACAGGGGTTAAGTAATACGGAAACACAGGCAGAGGGATGACGTAGCTCCATACATTACGAACACACATACTCAGGTGAGGGAGACAGTACATGTATTATATACAAAAATCCAAGACAAGACATATAACCGTTATTGGCCATAATGATCTCTTCCTGTATGCTGCGCATCCTTAGCATCCTACGCTCTTTTTACCCTTTTCTTTCCTTTTATTGTCGGCTGCCTTTACTGGTCTTTGTGGTTGTACACACTTACGCCTTTGGCAACCAGTCAAGAACTAACCTGGTCGGGCTAATGTGTTTCCAGGCTGAGGCAACAGTGGGTGTCAGTTGGGGGAACAATAGGGCAGCTTTGAGTTTCCGGTCCATGAGGGTGCGGAAAGGATGTAGTAATTTCCAAACACTGACAACATTCCTAGTCCTCCAAGCGGAGGGTACTAGAGTAAACCTCACCTCAGAATATTCTTTAAACCTTTCCCTATTTAGTTAAGTGTAGAGTGCTTAATCATGAGTGCACATTATTTGTGGTTGTATTATTCGGGGTGCGTAGGCACCATAATCGAACGCCTTTTTCCCGTCTCTTCGTCCGTTAGATCACCATTTTCTTTTTCGTATTTTTAATCGATGTTCCAAAGTGACCTGCAGAAAGAGGGAAAAAGAAGGGGGCGGGAAGCAACATTTTTCTACCGGGTCATACTGCGTTTTCACCGGAACTGATCCGAACTGTAGTCTGCAGGATTTTAGTCATTCAAATTGAGGCTGGCGTCCGCATGGGAGCGCCGACGTCCCGCGGCTACATTTTCATCGTTCCGCGGGCAGTTATGGCAGTCATTCCCCATCGGGGGTATCTGCGGGGGTCGGGGACTCCCGCGGCTCCTATAGAATCTTCAAGGTCGAGGAGAACTTTTATGAGGGTGGAGTCAACAAGCAACCGGGCCATTCCTTCATGCTGGGCCCGCTCTTGCAGGGTCGACCGCCATTTTGAGAGTTCGGCAGCTACCGGCAATCGCGGGGTCAAATGAGCAGACGGGCTCCAACCTGTCGGGCGAGGCGTCGCACCATCGCCACAGTGGACGAACCCTTTGCCGGGTGCGAGGAGCGTCGCTGCACCGTAGGAGTGGACGAACCCTTTGCCGGGTGCGAGGAGCGTCGCTGCACCGTAAGAGTGGACGAACCCTTTGCCGGGTGCGAGGAGCGTTGGGGGTGCAGCTGGGGAGCCTTCACCTGGGGAGGTGGGAGAGGCTCGTTCGCGCCGCCTCTCCCTCCCGGTGCACCCCACGGCGTCTTGCTTGACATTTGTTATGGCCGGACCAGGCGATGAGGACGAGGGGGGGGTCGGAGGCATGTGCAAGACACCCCCCCCAGTGTTGTCGCAGCCATTATTGAAGAAGTGGGGACGCCTGGCACGTTTCGGGCCGGGCCCACAGCCGATGGCGGCCGGACGGCCGAGCCAGATGACCTACCTCCAATAAATGGTCCGGGTGGAACTGGTTTACCAATCAGTGGGGAGTAGATAGGCATGACAGATTACAACGGGGGACAAAGGTCCGCATTACCTACCCTTCCTTACTTGCGAAGACTAGACAGAACATTTCTATTCCACGTTATTTGCAAACAGAGAATGCCTCAAAAGAACTATTCCTTGAACAATAAATGTTCAGACAATCAATCAATCAGTGGGGAGAAAAATAGGCATGACGGATTACAACGGGGGACAAAAGTCCGCATTACCTATCCTTCACTATTTGCAAAGAGAGAGGAACGTTCCTATTCGTCGCTGTTTGCAAACAGAGAATGTCTCCAAGAGAACCAATACTTCAAGTAGCAACCGAGGCTAAATGAACCAATCAATGAACAATACCAGTATTTTAAATACTGATTTCAAAACAATCAATCAATCAATCAGATGGATAAAACCATCCTACCAATCGGACGTAAAGACGTCCTACTTAACCTTAGCCGGACCGGACCATGTGGGCAATTCTTCGCCTTCCTTTCTCCAGCGCCCCATCGTTCTCTTTCTCCATGTTTTTACCGCGGCATTCCTGTGGAGAGGTCCGTTCAGAATCGGTGAAGTTCATTCAATCGGCAGCCGGACGAGGGCCCTCTCAAGGCAGGTATACTCCAATCGTTTAGATGTTCACCCCATCGTCTGGACCTCTCTTACCAGACCTTATGTCGCTGATGGACCCCGCGTTGGGGCGCCAATTGAGGAAAAGTCAGCCCATAACACACCTGATGCCCAGGCTGCTGGCGCAGGACGCCTCTTAGTTCCCATCTTGAACAATTACCAAATAAAGAGACGGGCGCTGGAAGCAGGAAGACAAGAATAGAGTTTTATTTGCTCATGAGGAGAGCCTGTCATTTCGGACACTCGCATAGTGTCTTCAGGAGGTGCTCTAACAAGTTCTCTGAGGCTTCGTCTTTTATACACATGTTTATGATGCACAAACATTCCTTATTACAATAAAGACGCTTTGAAGTGGGAAAAAGCATGCTTGGAATCCCAGCTTCAGGCCTATTCCCATACCAGTCGCTCAGATGTCATCCTCCCCTCCTGAATGTAACAAGAGATTGTGACCTCTCAGCTGGACATTCCTACAGGGCACGAGGGCAGGGGGGGATGATCAGGTCAAAGGTTGGTCAGGTGATAAGGTCGGACACTTCGGTTGGTGTATCACGGTTTTGTTATGCTGGGCAGGGAAAAGGGGGATGTACATCCACGAGGCTTGGTCTTAGGACTTGGGACCGGGTCGAGAGGTCAAGTGCAGCCGGGGGGGGGTTGTCAGCTGAGGGGAAGGGTGTTCCTGGGAGGAAATGGGGGGGTGTGGGTCAAGCAGGAGTGCTACTTCTAGAGCAGGGTCACGCAGAGGGAGAGGGTCTTGTGGCCGTTGCATGAGCAGTGCGCGCGGGGAGGGGTGTCGGGGGTTTAGCAAACGGTCAGAGAGGCCATGGTGCCTAAAATAGCTGTCGTGTACATATGTGCATGGGTCTTATGCTGGCGGGATAACACAGTCAGTGTTTCGTAATTATTCGTTCTGCTTACAACAAGGGGTACAGTGAACACAAATGAACGCCGCTTATGTACACATATATTGCCATTTTCAACATCAGGACTGTTTCTGTTTCTGCGTCTCCTTGTCCTTCCCTTACCCACTGATCATAGGGGAGGGGCAAAGGCACACGCCTACAATGCGACGCATGCACCCAATTCTTCCGGCCTTCTACTTTCACGGCAGTGCGGGTGGCCAGCAACACCTGACGGGGCTGTGTCCAGCGGGGCTCGAGGCTCTTGGTCTGTTGAAAATTTCTTATTAGGACATATTCTCCAGGTTGGATAACGTGTCCTGGGGCCTCGCTTTTGTCAGGTATGGCCTCGTGCACCTGGTGATAAAGAGTATGAAAGTTATTAGTTAGACTGTACAGATAATCAGTTAATACAGGGTATTCAACATCAGACAGTTTCTTAGGGCGTGGGACGCCCCATATATTGGCAGGCCTCCCGAACACGATCTCGTGGGGAGATAGCCCTATCCTGGTGTGAGCAGTTGTTCTTGTCGACAGTAGGGCTAAGGGCAGAGCATCAACCCAAGTGACACCTGTCTCGGCTACAACTTGGGCCATTTTAGTTTTTAGGATGCCATTGTACACCTCTACTACACCTGCTGATTCGAGGTGGTTAGCTGCATGAAATTTTGTTTTATACCCAATGCTGTACAGACATATTCCATAATTTGGGCTGTAAAGTGTGCCCCATTGTCACTCCAGACCAAGCAGGGCAAACCACATCGTGGGAGGTACTCCTTTAATAGTACTTTGGCGTTCCTGATGGCGGTGCAGTCTTTGACGGGGTAGGCCTCCACCCATCGGATGAAGGTACAGACCACCACCAGGACATATTTTAGATAGTTACATCTGTCCTTCTGGATGTAATCCATTTGGAGGACTTCAAAAGGGAAGGTAGGAGGAGAGAATCTTCCCTTAGGAGCAACTGTGCCTTTTCCTGGGTTATCCATTAGGCAAATCATGCATGTGTTAACCAGTTTGTCAGCATATGCTGGTATCTTAGAGTTGTACCATGTAGGTTCCAACAGTTTACAAACCCCTTTTGCACTAATGTGGGCAGGACCATGGGCCATCGTAACTACTGCTAGCACATGACTGTCAGGTAACATCCATTGTCTTTCCATAGTCGTACGGACTCAGCAATCATCAATTCCCTCCTTTGCTAATGCTCCTTCCACAACCTTAGTTCCTCAGGAGTAGTATGGGACTGAATATCAATCACACGCTGTACTGTGTTTTCAACCATGCCCTCGCCTGCCACCCACCTAGCGGGACCTCCTACATACATTCCTTCCCTTTTCCTAAGAGCTGTTTGTCTGGCCGTCTGGTCAGCCAGAGCATTGCCTTTTCCAACATCATCTGTCACTTTCTTCTGGGCCTTACATTTTATAATGGCTACCTTTCTGGGGAGTGTCAGGGAGTCGGTGAATTAGGGGCCATGTTGAATCTTGGTCCCATGGGAAGTAAGGAAATTTCTTTCTTTCCACAACCTCCCGAAGTTGTGGGCCACCCCAAAGGCATACTGACTGTCAGTATAGATATCTACTGTTATTCCCTTGCTTAACTCACAGGCTCTAGTGAGGGCCACTAATTCTGCTGCCTGAGCAGAGCACTGCAGAATCTGAGCTGTTTCTACTACTTGCCCAATGTCGTGAGGGCGTAGGCGGCTGAGGTGTTACCATCTGGCCCCCTGAGACATGATCCGTCCACATACAGTGTACCTTCTGGTTCTGCTATCGGGGTATCCTGTAAGTCAACCCGTCCCTTCGTCTCCTCCTCTGTCCTCAATATACAGTCATGTGGGTCTAAGCGGGCATCCTGAGTATCCAGTGGGAGTAATGTGGTGGGGTTTAGTGCAGTGGATCTTTTGATGTTAATGTGGCTGGCAAAGACTGTCAGTTCATATCCTGTAAGTCGTGCGCTATTGAGGTACTGTGTCTTGGTGTTATTAAGGAGGGTATCTACAGAATGGGGGACCATCAGAGTCAGGGGGGAGTTCATGATGATTACCGCACTCTGACGGACCATGAGGGCGGCCGCAGCTGTCGCCTGTAGTCATCCTGGGAGAGCCCTTGCAACATGATCTAAGGTGGCTGAAAAATAGCACATGGCCGTTGGTGACCTCCAAACATCTGGGTCAGAACAGCGCATGCACAGCCGTCTGTCACATGTACAAAAAGAAAAAAATTGTTTGCTATAGTCAGGAGTACCGAGGACTGGAGCAGTACACAGGGCCCTCTTCAAATCTTGGAAGGCCTGCGCATGCTCTGTAGCCCATGTAAAGGAACTCTCTGATATGTCTTTAGTGGTGAGGGCAAGAAGAGGTTTGACCATGGCCGCAAAAATTGGAAATCCACTGTCTACAGTATGAGGTTAGGCCTATGAAGGCTCGCACCTTCTTTTGTGTTCGTGGGGCCGTCATAGCATTGATAATGGCTACACGATCAGCAGTGAGCTTCCTTACCTCCTTAGAGAGGAGATGACCTAAGTAGGTCACCTTCTCTTGACAAAACTGAAGCTTTTTCAAAGAGACTTTGTGGTTATGGAGGGCAAAGTGGCGTAACAGACAGAGAGTAGCTTCTTTACATGTTGGGGCAGAATTGGCAGGAATGAGGAGGTCATCTACATATTGTAATAGTGTGGAATTATCAGGGAGTGCCAAGAAATCTAGTTGACTTTTTAGGGATTGACTAGATACTGGGGCTCTCGGTGAAACCTTGAGGGGCGCGGCAGAATCTAAAGCTCCGCCCACCAAGGGAGAAACCAAAAAAATGTCTGCTGTCAGGATGTATAGGAATGCTGAATAAAGCATTCTTCAGGTCTATGACAGAGAAGTGTGTGGCGTCAGAAGGGACCATCGTTAAGAGGACTGTAATGTCGGGGACAACAGGATATTGGGAGATTGTTATTTTGTTAAGGGCTCTCAGGTTGATCACAAATCGGTATATTTAGGGGAGAGAGCATTTCCATTGGTCTTTTTAAGAACAGGAATAATGGGACTGTTACAGATATTGCCACGTGTTTCCTCCACTACGCCCTTGTCCATCAATTCAGATATTATTGTCAACAGGGCCATTTCTCCTTCCGCGGGTAGTTGATACTGCCGGAAGAAGTGCACCTGGCTGGATGGGTACCACATGAGGGGGTATGTTGAAACACCCTACATCAGTGTCTGATGGTGCCCATAGGGAGGAAGGTAAAGACTGCAACTCTGGTGGGAGGGGACCGGACAGATACATGTAGGAAGCTGCAGTGGGAGAAATTGTTAGGGATACACCTTGGGGACTACATGATATGGTCGCATACAGAGCTTTCAGTAAATCGATGCCTAACAAGTTTTCACTGCAACCTGTAGTAAGGACCAAGGGAGCGTCAACATGTGCAGGGCCAATATCAAGAGGAAGGGGTTCAGAGACAGGACTGGTCACGGGTGTCCCTGCAAAAAATACGGAGACATTCATATTGCCAGAAAGGGGTGCCTCCGGGACTGACAGACGTGCAATAGAAGACCTGGTGGCCCCAGTATCCAAAAGAAAATTCTTATCGTTCCCCACAACTGACATTTGAACATACGGGCCTCTTTGATCCACTGGAATTTGAACTCTGGTAATACCCCTTTCCTGGCTGTCCTATGCTTGGTAGGATCCTGTCTCATCAACTTCGTCATAATCATCATTGTAATAAGTGCGTGTTGCTTCGTACCCATCAAACCTATTGGCCGGACGTGGCCGGACGGGAGTGTCATCCCTGGGCCTACGTTCTTAATCCTATGGATGGGGAGGGCCATGGTCCCTAGTCGGCCTCGCTTCCCTAGGAGCGCGAGACCGAGTCTTCCTTGTTCTTATGTTTTCAGCTAACACGGGACACTCATATATCCAATGGCCGTACCTCTTACAATAAGCACGCTGATCTGTTTGGAGGGCTCCCGTACGTTGAGGGCTGAAGGGGGTAGACTGGCGAGCCCTCGGAAGGGGTTGGAGTTGAGGTCTAAAATTCCCGCGGGCATCGGACCTCAGGGAGGGTAAGCCTGCTGCAGAAGTGCCTTAGTCTTAAGATCCCTAACCTTCTTACTTTCCCTGTCTCTATCTTCATTCTCCCTATTCTCGTGATATTTTGCCATAGCCAAGATACCAGTCATAGTTTGGGCAGACCACATACTTTCAACTTTCTTAAGACTGGCGGAGATTTCAGGAAGCAAGTTGCTGACAAACTTATCGACAAATACTGGCCCAGAACCTGGGGTCCGGGGATCCAAACCACTGCGTCCATTGTATTCTGTATCAAAACGGGTAAAGAAGTCAGTCACATTCTCATCTTTTCGCTGCCTACAGGCGTTTATTTTATCCCAGTTAATGACAGTTTCCGGCAAAAGTGTTTTCATATACGTCAATATTTTACCGGGCAAAGTCAGGATGGCAGCTTCTGGTTTAGTCCCTCCTACCCTTGATTCTTCCATAGCCTCTAGGTCAGCCCATTTACCTACCAACGCTACTTCATGGTCAGTATGTCGAATTTTGTCCCAAATTTCAGTGGGGACAACGGTACCAAAAAGTAAATCTATATCCTCAAGAACAAGAGTACCTGCAGATATAATCTGACCTAATTCCCTTTAAAAGGCAGCCAGATTCTTCCGGGTATCTGGTAATTGTCCCTTTAACTGCATTACTTCTGATCTTTTCCAAGGAACATGAACCCAAAGCCTGCACCAGTGTGCTTCAACAGCCCCTCGGCCATTATTTTGGGCATCGGTAAGTGCGTTAACAAAGACAGGGGCCGCCTCTCTCATTGGCATAGCTGTTTCCAGAGGGGTGTTGAGAAAAGCTGTCATATCACGGTAAGCCATTACAGCAGACAGAGCGCCAAACATCCCCTCTCCCTGATCATCGCCTCTTTTTATTTGTGACCTAAGGTCCATTTATCCGGTGGGTACCTGTTTAAGCGCATTCTCAAATCTTTGCATGACCAAAGTACACATTTATTCAGCCCAGGTGTTCTGTTCCATAATCGTCCACTGAGAAAAGGTGGACCATATTTCTTTAAAGGTATAAATATTCCCGTTATTTATCCAACATTCACACTGTTGCCTCTGTAGGTCATTTTCACTAAGGGACGAAAAGCTGACTGCAGAGCGCAGGGAAGCCAGTTGGGGGGAAATCAACAATTTATATAAATCTTGCTTAACTGTAGACCACGGGGAAGTAGGAAAATGGCGGTAGGGGTAAGGCCGCAGGGGTTGGGCGGATGGAGACCTGTTGTCATTCCCGCAGCGAGGACAGGGTTTACGGACGTGGTTGGTGTCATAGGAAAAGTCGGGAGGGTCGGTGTGACAGGGAGAACAGTAAGAGGGGCAGTGGGGGCAGGAGTGGGTGGTGGCGGGGGGACATGCGGGGTGTGAAGCGTCAGGGCAGGGTACATTGGGGCATATGCAGGAGGGCTTTCTAGC
The DNA here is from genome assembly GCF_964261635.1 of Lissotriton helveticus. Classification (NCBI taxonomy): domain Eukaryota; kingdom Metazoa; phylum Chordata; class Amphibia; order Caudata; family Salamandridae; genus Lissotriton; species Lissotriton helveticus. The sequence continues at coordinate 1,267,550,059 of NC_136057.1, read as the reverse complement.
ATGGTATCAAGCAAGGAATCACTTTCTTCTCCCCCTTCCATATGGCCCTTTCCTTTCTCCTCACGGGCTGGATAACATTTTTGTACCCGGGCCCCATGCTCCCTATCGGCTATTTCTACTGATTTTGTCATTTGATTTTGTAAATTTTCTCTGGCGTGGTCGGCCATTGACATACGTTCCTGTTTTCTTTCTTGAGCCTTCGGTTTTCTAGCTCTCTGCTCTATGTCTTTCCTCCAAAATCGGACAGATTCAAATATAGACGGCGTGTTTTTCTTTTCATTAATTGTTCCTCTGAGTTGGCGAGAACTTGGGAATTAAAGGAGCCATAAAGTGGCCACTGTAATTCCGCGTTACTTTTTTTTGTATATTTTACCCAGAATGAGGAAAACATTATGGCAGAAGGGCCATGTTTAACATACATCGTATGGCATGGGGTCCCTTCTGGAGGAAGCGGACAGGCTGCCTCCAGCTGTGAGTCCTGCGTACACATACAACAGCATAATCTCTTGAAATTATTACTGACTGGCATGCTTAAAAACAGATAACAGACACCAGCGGGTTTCTAAAACTCACCTCGCTTGCTTGGCTTTTGCAAAAGTCAATAACAGCAGAATCCTTCAAAACAGACACCAGCGGGTTTCTAAAACTCACCTCGCTTGCTTGGCTTTTGCAAAAGTCAATAACAGCAGAATCCTTCAAAACAGACACCAGCGGGTTTTCAAAACTTCACCTCGCTTGCTTGGCTTTGGCAAAAGTCAATAACAACTTGGCTTTTGTGAAAGTCAATAACAGAATCATACAGACTTGGTGGATGATTAGTCTACCCTTACCGTACAGGGGTAGGTCTCTTCTGCAGACGTAGGGCTGTGTCCTGTTCCAGAAATTATTTGCTTGGGGACTCCAGCGAGGATGCGGTCATATGGCCAAGACCGGGTGGGGAGGGACAGCGGGCGAGTCGTTCGGTCTACCGGAATACAAGAATCCCTCGGGTAGGGCACCTCGGTTGGAGTCTCTCCGTGTACCTCCTCACATCCACCGGGCCTGACCTTCGTGCTCGTGGAGTTCCTGTTCAGGTGCCATTTGAAGAACCGGGATAACCCACTTACTGGGTCTCGGTGGCGGGGGAACCGCATAAATCTTCCATACCTTCCATACTTAGTAAAAGGAGACACAGGAGCCTTCGTCTGCAGGAGGAACCCAGATTTATTTCAATAGCCCGGGCTATGGAACAGAGTCCCAAGCTAGTCAGAGACAAAACCCGGAGGCTGCTACTTAACTCTGCAGCTTACAAGCCTTTTATACATTTTTCATCCCAGTCTTTTGGTTGTTAGTCCATTGTTCAATCAGGGCAGTGTTTGCAGTTGATAACCAGATCCAGACGATGTTTGTAGTTGGTGACCTGGTCAAGGCTTGGTACACAGATCATTGTTCACTCGGCTTGATCAAAGCCGTTCTTTCAAGTCATTGTTTAATCAGCCTGATCAGGGCCCAACAGTCAGACCATTGTCCAGATAACCTGATCACGGTGTCAAGGATGTTTACCAGGCTGGGAGCAGGAGATGGAAAACAAACTTGTTTACACAGGGCGTGGGTGTCTCATGGCTTTCTGTTGAACTGCAAAGAACAGGGGGTTGGGTGTGCGACAGTTCCTGGGCAGAAATACAGGCTGCAAGATGGTCTCTGTTGTGTCCGTTCAGATTTTCCTCAGGCAACAGCAGAAACGACCAGGTGGGTCGTGTGGAAGTGTTTGACACGAGATGGCAATGAAAAAACAATGGAGTCTCGGTACAAATGATGCAGATCAGAAAAACACTTTTCCTCAGTACAAGAATCATCGCTATCGCTAGTGTGGGCCGTTGCATCTGAAGACCTGTGCCGCTGAGTGCCCGCATTTGCTGTGCTATGAGAATCATCGCTATTGCTATTGTGGGCCACCGCAGCTGAGGAGCTGTGCCACTGAGTGCTCGCATTTGCCGGCCTACGGGAATCATCGCTATCGCTATTGTGGGCCACTGCAGCTGAGGTGCTGTGCTGCTGAGTACCCGCATTTGCCGTCCTACGAGAATCATCGCAATCAATATTGTGGGCCGCTGCAGCTGAGGAGCTGTGCCGCTGAGTGCCTGCACTAATCACCACTTTGAGGATCTTTTCATCACCTGTGTGTGCCTCTCGGTGCCCGCCTTTAACTGCCATCCCAGGATTATCGTGAGTGCACGCCGTGGACCGCTACAGCTGAGAGCTGTGGTCGCTGCGAGTCATCACTGCGGCTTCCTGGTGACGCTACGTGCCATGCCCCTTTAAATCTCAGGTACATTGTGCATTACCGGGTCGCGTGGACCGCCACCTCGAACTTAAGGGCCGATTATGATGGCGGACGGACCTGAGTCCGTCCGCCACCATAGAGTAGGAGGGACCGTACGCAGGGGCAGCGGCGGTCCCTCCGTGCCAATTAGGATGTGACCGCCACCCTGGTGGTCACATCCTGTATTTTTAACATTGCGGCGGGTGCTGCTTGAAGCAGCATCCACCGCAATGTTAAAAATGAAAGTTGTGCATTTACATGCACAAAGCGGCAGGCACCGCGCGGTGCCTGCTGCTTTGTTCACGCAAATGCAGGGGGGTACCATAGGTACCCACCATGTGCATCCCCCACCCCCCTTCACCCAGGGGGCCCGCAATGGGCCCCCGAAGTGAAGGTCCGTATGCTTTTCCACGGCGGAAAAGTCGCAGCGGAAAAGCATACATCTTACGCCATCCTAATATGGCTGGCGGTGTCTGATAGACACCGCCAGCCATGTTAAAGCTTTTCCGCCGCGGTCGGAAGGTGACCGCAGCGGAAAAGCTGCGAACAGATAATATGGCGGTGGGTCTTTTGATGCTCCGCAGAGGATTTTCCGCATCCTCTGGGCCGGCGGTGGCTTCCGCCGGCCCGGAGGATGCGGAAAATCCTCCATCATAATCTGTCCCTAAGTTCGTTCCACACCCTTTTTGTGTCCTCTATTGCTTTTGAAGTGAATCTGTAATTATGTGCATTGTGTTTTCTGGATCGCTTTTGAGCCATGTGTTAAGCCTATATAAAGATACTTATTTTTCTATAACTACTGATGTGGTGTCCCTTTGTAGTGTCTTCACTGCGTTATTGTGCATGGTCATAAATGCTTCACACACTGCCTCTGAGATAGGCCTGTCTGCTTGTGCTACGTTACCACAGGGTTGAGCAGGGGTTATCAAAGGGTATAGCCCCCTGACTCTGACTTAGGAAGAAGGAACCCTGTTTGGACCTCGGCGCCAGACGCTGCCAACTGGGGATCCCCATTTCTAACATTGGTGGTCAGCGGTGAGGATCAGGACTTGCATTTAAGATCCACATAGAATAACTGGTGTACGCTACTAGTGAGTGTAGGCCTAGGTGCAACCACATACGGTTTGATTGTGTTCTGTTTTTGATTGTAATTGCCAGTTATGTCTACAATGGGTAGGCCAAAGTCCAATGCTTCAGAGGATCTCATCTTTGAAGAAGACAGGTTAGAAATATACACTGCCAAGCAGCTAACGTCTTTTTGCAAGCAATTCTCAGTCCCCGTTGTGGTTCTTTCTAGGAAGGAGGCCCTTAAGGCCTGGTTAGAAGCGAGAGAGTCTGCTAGGAATGAGGGAGAGAATGCTGGAGGGCAGAAGGATGACGAAGTGGATGTAGTGCAGATAAAACACTTTCCAATCCAGTACTAGTGTATCCTCAAAGGGTCTGTCTCCAGAAGAGATGGAGGACAGGAAGAGAGATAAGAGGCATAGTTTGGAGATGGCCAAATTGGAAGGTCAGAAGGACCTATAGAGTAAAATCTTGGATATTGAGAATAACGGGTTGGCATTTGAACTTGAGAAGATGAAACTTGAGCATCAGAGAGTATTGAGGGAATTGGAGATCAAGGCTAAAAGTTTAGAGATCTCCCCCTCTGGTGGCAGCATACCTTTAGGACCTACAGGGAGTAGAGTTTACATACCCAAGGATGTCATTAAGGATTTCCATAAGAGTGAGGATATTGGGCAATGGTTTGCCGCATATGAGATAGCCATGGTGTCCCACCGGGTCCCTGAAAAGGATAGGGAAGCAGGGTTGTGGGGAGCTTTGTGAGTGATGGGAGGTATACCCTGTTGGATCTGCCTGAAGAGAGCAGGATGGTGTATGCCCATATGAAAGAGGCCTTGATGACGCGATATGGTTTGACCCCAGAAATTTACAGGCAATAATTTAGAACCTGTAAGAAGTTAGAGGGTACTACTTGGGTTGAATATGTGTCTTTTTTGTGCAGAGCAATGGATCGCTGGGCAAAGGGTAGCAAAGTGGAAACTTTTGAGCAATTGTATGATTTGTTTGCATGGGAGCATTTATCTACTGACTGTTTTCTAGAGCTACGCCAGCACCTTCTTGATAGCAAGCTAACTAACCCTAGGAAGCTTGCTGAGGAGGCAGACCGCTGGGTAAGCACCGGGTTAGTTAGGGTCCTGTGGGAGACTTCGCCAAAGGTGGGCACGGTCCCCAGCAGAGATGTGGGGGGGACATGGGTAAAGAGAGGGAGTTCCAGAGAGGGCCCCAAAGTAATTCCCCAGGGACTCAAGGAGTGGTGTCCCAGCTTCCCACTGAGAAGAAGCCTGTGCCCCCGACAGGTAGGACTGTTCAGATGAGGCTTCTTACTTGCTTTAAGTGTGGTCATGTGGGCCACCAGTATTATGATCCCCAGTGTCCCCAGAGGGACTCCAATGCACCATCCTGTGAGCCCCTGCCAGATTGCCAGTGTAGCCCTGGGAGGGGAGGAGATGGGTGCCCAAGGTAGGTGGGATCCCGTAGAATTGACACTTGTCTCGCTAGGCAACTTTGGGAAGGTCCCAACACTACACTTCCTGCTAACAATAAAAAGTACAGGCAGTGGGTGACCATCTATGACCATAGGGTGGAGGCTCTGAGGGACACAGGAGCTGGTGTGACTGCTGTCAGCTCCCGGTTGGTGTCCAAAGAGCAGGTTGTCCCCCATGCGTTCTGCCCAGAATTGTCAGCAGACAACTCTAAGAGCCAGTGTGAGGTAGCTCAAATTCCCCTTGAGTTGGGGGGGGGGGTCCCAGGAACTGTTCAAGTAGCTGTTAGGTCAGCAATGCCAGTAGACTGTCTGTTGGGCAACGATTTAGGGAACTCCCCGTGGGCTACGGTGGAGAGGAAATCTCACTTGGAAATGTTAGGTCTGCCTGAGTGGGCGTGTGCGACCACTCGGTCCATGGCAGCCAGTAAGGATTTTCAGAAGGACCTGGAGCCTGAAAGTATTGCCCAGGCCCCTGCCATAAAGAGAAGGGGTAGGGGGCATGGGAAACCGGCCCACATAGTTCTCATGGTCCAGGAGGGAGCAGACATTGAGGGGGATGCCCTGGAGCCTACAAGGGAACAAGTAGCCGAACTGGGGGACCTGCCTGAGCTGATCCAATGGCAGCAGGAAGGAGGGCCCGCCAGGGAGGAAATTTGTGAACAGCAGAGAACGTGCCCTTCTCTTGAGGGGCTGCGGCGACAGGCTGCAGCCCAGCCAGCAGGTGATCAGTCAGGGTCACATCTGATCTATAGGGAGAATGACCTTCTTTACAGCGAGCCTAAGGTTGCTGAGCCTGGGCCAGCCTGTGGACTGGTGGTACTGCAGCGCTTCAGAGCCTTCCTACTGGGGTTGGCTCACCATGTGCCATTGGCTGGACATCTGGGACAGACCAAGACCTTCGAGAGTCTGGTCACCCACTCTTATAAGTAGTCCCACTGCGTCGATTGGAGAACAGACGGAACCGTGCCATGCCCTGGTACACCCCTGACCTCCTGCAGCTAAGGCTGAGATGTAGGCGGGCAGAGAGGGTGTGGAGGAGGCTTTACCTTGAAGCGGATAAAGCTGTTTTCAAATCGACACTACAGGAATACAAGGCACAGATTAAGTGTGCGAAGGCACTCTATCTGGAGGATACGTTAAACCAGTCAACTAATAAATCTCAATCTCTATTTAGGATTGTGAAGGATCTTTCCCATCGAGTGGTGCCTCGAATACTATCCCAGTCTCACAGACTTTATGTGATTCTTTGGCAGTGTTCTTCGAGGATAAGATCTCCACAATTTTGAATGGACTTGCGGAGGAGCCGATATCTCTATCGCCTCCTCGGGACTGTTCATCCAGTCATCCTATCCTGGAAAATGCGACAGAAGTTTCAAGTCGATCCCAGCCGAGTGGTCGTTCTCTCGACCTGGGAACTGTGGAAGCCTCTTCCAGTCGACCTCGGTCAAGCCATTTGCTGTCTGGACCGGAAGCTTCGGAGGTGACCTCCAGTCGACCCCTGATGAGCAATCCCTTTCCCGGCCCGGGAGCTCCGGTTGAGTCTTCCAGTCGACCCCCCTCGAGAAATTTTCTCCTCGTTGCAGGAGCCCCGGAAGAGACATCCAGTCGACCTCAGGAGAGTTACCCATATCTCAGTCAGGGAGCTCCGGAGGAACCTCGCAGTGTTAGCTATCCCTGTCGGGGTTTTCCGAGTGGCCATCTTAACCATCCTCAGTTAAGCTGTTTTCCTTTGCCCTCTTTTGAGGAGTTTTGTAAACTGGCACAGACGGTATCCTCAGGTTCGCCGCTAGATCCCCTTCCGCATAAGATATGGAAAGCACTACAGGACAAACTTTTCCAGCCGCTGTATTCCATCTGCCAGCAGTCGCTGGCTACTGCAACCGTCCCTGAGAGCTGGAAGCTAGCGGTAGTCTCTCCCCTCGTGAAAAACCCTCACTTGATTCCACCTGTCTGTCTAACTACAGACCGATCTCGCTGCTTCCTTTTCCGGCTAAAATCCTGGAGAAGCTGGTCACCCGCTCTCTATCTAGTTTTCTGGAGGACAACAAATGGTTGGATGTGGCCCAGTTTGGGTTTCGGCCAGCGCATGGGACAGAATCTGCGCTGGTAACCGTGTTAGACAATCTTCGTGCGCGGGTCGACACTGGTCGGGCAGCCTTTTTAGTGCTGCTCGACATGTCGGCCGCGTTCGACATGGTGTGCCACTCCACCCTTATCAGGAGACTGGAGGAGAGCGGTGTTACGGGGCTAGCGAGGGACTGGTTAGTTTCCTATCTTGATAACAGACAGCAGGTAGTGGCTCTACCGCCTTTTAAGTCGGATGTGAGGAAAGTGGGGCAGGGGGTTCCACAGGGCTCGGCCATCAGCCCCATACTTTTCAACCTTTACCTCCGCCCCTTGATCCAACTGATAAAATCCTTTGGTATTTTGGTGTTTAATTACGCCGACGATACTCAGTTGTTTTTTTCATTGGAGGGTAAAGATGCCATCTCTTTAGAGACTTTTCACCGTTGCCTGACTGCCACCTCGAACTGGCTACGTTCTAACTCCCTCCAGTTCAACGGTGCTAAGACGGAGGTTCTTTATTGCTCCAATGATCGCGTACCTCGCGCTCTACCGGATGAGTTCTGGCCTCCTTCTTTCTCTGGGACGGTCATGGCCGCAGAATCTGCCCGCAATCTGGGAGTCATGTTTGGCCCCAACCTTCAACTGGATCTTTTTGTAAATAAGTCCGTGGCCACTTGCATGATGTTGCTTCGGATGCTGCGGAAGGTCCTTCCACTTCTGCCAGCGCAGGCTAGGCCAGAGGTGGTGCGGGGTCTGATCATGAGTAGATCGGACTATTGTAATGCACTACTGCTGGAGGCGCCTAAAATGCTGGTGGGCAGGCTGCAGCGGGTTCAGAACATGGCAGCCAAGCTGGCGCTATCTCAACCACGCGCTGCCTCTTCTACTCTGGCATTACAAGATCTACATTGGCTGCCGGTTCATCAGCGGATCCTCTTTAAAGCATCCTGTCTTGTTTTTAGAGCTTTACACAAACAGGGCCCAGTGCTGTTACAGAACCTTTTTTCCTGGTATACCACATCTCGGAGCCTGCACTCCTCGTCGGCGTACCTGGCGTCGGTTCCTGAAGTGCAGAGAGTAAGGATGGGTGGACGGTCGTTTAGTTTTGCGGCCGCCAGACTCTGGAACACCCTCCTGCTTTCGTTAAGAAACCAGAGTGAATTCGTAGCCTTTAAAAAAGGGCTGAAAACCCATCTGTTTCCCAGAATAGTCTAGTTTTGCATCTGGTTCTAACAGCTTACCTCCGCATTGTTAGTTGTGGCCTATCTAGTCAAAGCGCCAGGATGCCTTTTGGGTGACAGATCAGCGCTATATAAGTATGCCAAATAAATAAATAAATAAATAAATAAATAAATTATTGGCCCTAGATGCGCAGGAGCTCAGATGCTCACTGCAGGACATGTGAAACTTGCTTGGCAAGTGGGAAAAGTGAGGGGAAGATCAAGGCCCCACTCCAGCCCATTCCAGTTGTCAGTACCCCATTCAAGCGAGTGGGCATTGACATTGTGGGGCCTCTGTACCCTAAGACAGCCATGGGCAACAGGTTCATCCTGGTCTTGGTGGACCATGCCACCCGGTACCCTGAAGCCATCCCACTCAGGTCAGTGACGGCCCTCGAGGTGGGACTTGCACTGATGGGGATTTTCTCCCATGTGGGATTCCCCAGAGAGGTGGTGTCTGATAGGGGTACTAACTTCAGTTCCAAATATATGAAGTCTCTGTGGGAGGAGTGTGGGGTGACTTGCAAGTTTACGACTCCTTACCACCCCCAAGGTAATGGGCTGGTTGAGAGATTTAACCGGACCCTTAAGGGCATGATTATGGGCCTAGAGGAGCCCATGAGGCGTACGTGGGATGTCCTTTTGCCATGCCTGCTGTTTGCTTACTGTGAGGTGTCACAGAATTCCTAAGGGTTCAGTCCCTTTGAACTGCTCTATGGTCACCTGGTAAGAGGACCTCTGGGTCTGGTCAAGGAAGGCTGGGAGCAGCCTCCCAGGAAACCTCTCCAGGATGTATTCAGTTACATGCTGGCCTTCAGGAACCAGACTCAGTGTTTCAGAAAACTTGCTGAGGCAAATCTGGAAGCCAGCCAGGAAGAGATGAAACGATGGCACGATCAGAATGCCACTCTGATTGAGTTTCAGCCTGGTCAAAAGGTTTGGGTCATGGCCCCAGTGGAGCCCTGTGTGCTCCAGGATAAGTGGACCGGCCCCTTTGAGGTGGTGGAGTACAAGAGTCCTGTTACCTACATGGTGGACTTGCGGTCTCCCAGGAACCCCTTGCGAGTCCTGCATGTTAACTGCCTGAAGCCCCACTTTGAGAGGTCTGAAGTGGGCATGCTTCTGGCCACAGATGCTGGAATGGAAGAGGAGAGTGAGCCTCTTCCTGACCTCCTGTGTGCAGAGGGGCAAGATGGGTCAGTGGAGGGTGTGGTCCTCTCCACCACACTGACCCCTGAGCAGCAGAGTGATTGTCGCCAACTGTTGGGGCAATTCAGTGATCTGTTCTCCCTGGTGCCTAGTGTCACTGATTTGGGCGTCCATGACGTAGACACTGGGGATAGTCCTCCTGTGAAGCACAAGGCTTACCGAGTGACTGACCGGGTCAGGGCATACATTAAGGAGGAGGTCTCCAAAATGGTTGCTTTAGGGGTGGTTGAGTCCTCTAGCAGCCCTTGGTCCAGCCACGTGGCCCTGGTACCAAAAGCTGCAGCGTCTGGTGCCACCCCAGAACTTCGGTTCTGCATGGACTACCGAGGTCTCAATTCAGTCACGAAGACTGACGCGACTCCATCCCCAGAGCTGATGAGCTCATAGATCAGCTAGGGGCTGCACGGTACTGTCAGCACGTTGGATTTGACGTCTGGGTATTGGCAGATCCCCTTGACTTATGGGACAAAGGAGAGTTCAGCATTCTCCACACCAGATGGGCACTACCAGTTCCGGGTGATGCCCTTTGGGATGCTGAATGCCCCTGCCACCTTTCAGAGGTTGGTCAACAGAGTGTTGGTTGGGCTGCAAGATATCAGTGCCGCCTACCTGGATGACATTGCCGTGTTTAGTTCCTCATGGGAAGACCCCCTGCACCACCTCTGGGTAGTGTTAATGGCACTACGAAAGGCAGGCTTCACAATCACGGCAAGTAAGTGCCAGATTGGGCAGGGTTTACTGTGGTGTACGTGGGACACCAGGTGGGGAGCGGCCAGGTGGCGCCCCTACAGCCCAAGATTGAAACCATCTTGGCTTGGGAGCCCCCAAAGACCCAGACAGAGGTGAGAGCCTTTTTAGGCTCACAGGTTATTACAGGAGGTTTGTCAAGGGGTATGGCAACATTGTTGACTGAGCTGACTTCTAAGAAGCAGCCAAAAATTGTGAACTGGACTGACACCTGTCAGAAAGCTTTTGATGCCCTGAAGACTGCCATGTACACAGCACCTGTATGTACTTCAGGCGCCCAACTCTGTCACAGATCAATGAGGAGGGCCTAGACCATGGGTACTCATAGTACGGCCCGCGTGCCACCAGCGGCCCAGCAAGCCTTCCTTGGCGGCCCGCGGACCTTTCAGACATCGTACTCGTGTTTTACACTGCCACTGCAAACACTGCCGGTTGCCGCAGCGCGAGTCTGAGAGACTCGGCTGCCCTGTGGGGGCCGGGCGACCAATGATAGAGTGGAGCTCCAGGGGCGAAGAGGTGACATACAACAATGCCTCATTAACATGGAAATGGTCTTTTAAAGACCTGTGAAGTGCTCTGGTGCGGCTGTGTGCGCGCGCCGGGGAAGCTGTCTCAGCCCAGGCACACGCGGAGGGAAAGAGAGAGAAAGGGAGGGAGGGAAATGGAGAGAGAGTGAGGGAAAGGGAGGGAGGGAAGGAAAGGGAGAGAAAGGGAGGGAGAGAAAGGGAGGGAGGGAAAGGAAGAGAAAGGGAGGGAGAGAAAGTGAGAGGGAGAGAGAGGGAGGGAAAGGGAGAGAAAGGGAGGGAGAGGGAGAGAAAGGGGGAGAAAAGGAGGGAGAGAAAGGGAGAGAGAGGGAGGGAGGGAAAGGGAGAGAAAGAGAGGGAGAGAGAGAGGGAGAGAGAGAGGGAGGGAAAGGGAGAGAAAGGGAGGGAGAGGGAGGGAAAGGGAGAGAAAGGGAGGGAGAGAAAGGGAGGGAGGGAAAGGGAGAGAGAGGGAGGGAAAGGGAGATAGAGGGAGGGTAAGAGAGAGAGAGAGAGAGAGAGAGAGGGAAAAGGAGAGAAAGGGAGGGAAAGGGAGAGAAAGGGAGGGAGGGAAAAGGAGAGAGGGAGTGAAAGGGAGAGGGAGGGAAAGGGAGAGAAAGGGAGGGAGGGAAAGGGAGAGAGGGAGAGGCAGGGAAAGGGAGAGAGGGGGATGGTAAGGGAGAGAGAGGGAGGGAGAGAAAGGGGCAGAAAGGGAGGGCAGGAAAGTGAGAGAGGGAAAGGGAAAGAAAGGGAGGGAGGGAAAGGGAGGGAGAGAAAAGGAGGGAGGGAAAGGGAGAGAAAGGGAGGGAGAGAAAGTGAGAGGGAGAGAGAGGGAGGAAAAGAGAGGGAAAGGGAGGGGGAGAAAGGGAGGGAGGGGGAGAAAGGGAGGGAGGGAAAGGGAGAGAGAGGGTAAGGGAGAGAGAGGGAGGGAGGGAAAGGGAGGGAAAGGGAGGGAGGGAAAGGGAGAGAGGGAGAGAAAGGGAGGGAGAGAAAGGGAGGGAGGGAAAGGGAAAGAAAGGGAGGGAGGTAAAGGGAGAGAAAGGCAGGGAAAGAAAGTGAGAGAAGGTAAAGAGAGGGAGAGAAAGGGAGGGAGAGAAAGGGAGGGAGGGAAAGGGAGGGAGAGAAAGGGAGGGAGAGAAAGGGAGGGAAGGGAAGAGAAAGTGAGGGAAGGGGAGAGAGAGGGAGGGAAAGGGAGAGAAGGGGAGGGAGGGAAAGGGAGACAAAAGGGAGGGAGAGAAAGTGAGAGGGAGAGGGAGGGAAAGGGAGAGAAAGGGAGAGACAGGGAGGGTAAGAGAGAGAGAGAGAGGGAGGGAAAGGGAGAGAAAGGGAGAGAAAGGGAGGGAGGGAAAGGGAGAGAGGGAGGGAAATGGAGAGAAAGGGAAGGAGGGAAAGAGAGGTAGGGAAAGGGAAAGAGAGGGATGGTAAGGGAGAGAGAGAGAGGGAGTGAAAGGGACAGAAAGGGAGGGAGGGAAAGGGAGAGAGGGAAAGGGAGAGAAAGGGAGGGAGGGAAAGGGAGAGAAAGGGTGGGAGAGAAAGTGAGAGGGGGAGAGAGGGAGGGAAAGGAAGAGAAAGGGAGGCAGAGGGAGTGAAAGGGAGGGAGAGAAAGGGAGGGAGGGAAAGGGAGAGAGAGGGAGGGAAAGGGAGAGAGAGGAAGGGTAAGAGAGAGAGAGAGAGAGAGGGGGAGGGAAAGGGAGAGAAAGGGAGGGAAAGGGAGAGAAAGGGAGGGTGGGAAAGGGAGAGAGGGAGGGAAAGGGAGAGGGAGGGAATTGGAGAGAAAGGGAGGGAGAGAAAGGGGGAGGGAGGGAAAGAGAGAAAGAGGCAGGGAAAGGGAGAGAGAGGGATGGTAAGGGAGAGAGAGGGAGGGAGAGAAAGGGACAGAAAGGGAGGGAGGGAAAGGGAGAGAGGGAAAGGTAGAGGAAGGGAGGGAGGGAAAGGGAGAGAGAGAAAAGGAGGGAGGGAAAGGGGGAGAAAGAGAGAGGGAGAGAGAGGGTGGGAAAGGGAGGGAAAGGGAGGGAGAGAAAGGGAGGGAGGGAAAGGGAGGGAGGGAAAGGGAGAGAGGGAGAGAAAGGGAGGGAGAGAAAGGGAGGGAGGGAAAGGGAAAGAAAGGGAGGGAGGTAAAGGGAGAGAAAGGCAGGGAAAGAAAGTGAGAGAAGGTAAAGAGAGGGAGAGAAAGGGAGGGAGAGAAAGGGAGGGAGGGAAAGGGAGGGAGAGAAAGGGAGGGAGAGAAAGGGAGGGAAGGGAAGAGAAAGTGAGGGAAGGGGAGAGAGAGGGAGGGAAGGGAGAGAAGGGGAGGGAGGGAAAGGGAGACAAAAGGGAGGGAGAGAAAGTGAGAGGGAGAGGGAGGGAAAGGGAGAGAAAGGGAGAGACAGGGAGGGTAAGAGAGAGAGAGAGAGAGAGAGAGGGAGGGAAAGGGAGAGAAAGGGAGAGAAAGGGAGGGAGGGAAAGGGAGAGAGGGAGGGAAATGGAGAGAAAGGGAGGGAGGGAAAGAGAGGTAGGGAAAGGGAAAGAGAGGGATGGTAAGGGAGAGAGAGAGAGGGAGTGAAAGGGACAGAAAGGGAGGGAGGGAAAGGGAGAGAGGGAAAGGGAGAGAAAGGGAGGGAGGGAAAGGGAGAGAAAGGGTGGGAGAGAAAGTGAGAGGGGGAGAGAGGGAGGGAAAGGAAGAGAAAGGGAGGCAGAGGGAGTGAAAGGGAGGGAGAGAAAGGGAGGGAGGGAAAGGGAGAGAGAGGGAGGGAAAGGGAGAGAGAGGAAGGGTAAGAGAGAGAGAGAGAGAGAGGGGGAGGGAAAGGGAGAGAAAGGGAGGGAAAGGGAGAGAAAGGGAGGGTGGGAAAGGGAGAGAGGGAGGGAAAGGGAGAGGGAGGGAATTGGAGAGAAAGGGAGGGAGAGAAAGGGGGAGGGAGGGAAAGAGAGAAAGAGGCAGGGAAAGGGAGAGAGAGGGATGGTAAGGGAGAGAGAGGGAGGGAGAGAAAGGGACAGAAAGGGAGGGAGGGAAAGGGAGAGAGGGAAAGGTAGAGGAAGGGAGGGAGGGAAAGGGAGAGAGAGAAAAGGAGGGAGGGAAAGGGGGAGAAAGAGAGAGGGAGAGAGAGGGTGGGAAAGGGAGGGAAAGGGAGGGAGAGAAAGGGAGGGAGGGAAAGGGAGGGAGGGAAAGGGAGAGAGGGGGTAAGGGAGAGAGAGGGAGGGAGGGAAAGGGAGGGAAAGGGAGGGAAGGAAAGGGAGAGAGGGAGCGAAAGGGAGGGAGAGAAAGGGAGGGAGGGAAAGGGAGAGAAAGGCAGGGAAAGAAAGTGAGAGGAGGTAAAGGGAGGGAGAGAAAGGGAGGAAGAGAAAGGGAGGGAGGGAAAGGGAGGGAGGGAAAGAGAGAGAAAGGGAGGGAGAGAAAGGGAGGGAAGGGGAGAGAGAGGGAGGGAGGAAAAGGAAGAGAGGGAAAGGGAGAGAAGGGAGAGAGGGAAAAGGAGAGAAAGGGAGGGAGGGAGAGATGGAAAGGGAGAGAAAGGGAGGGAGGGAATGGGAGAGAAAGGGAGGGAGGGAAAGGGAGGGAGGGAAAGGGAGAGATAGGGAGGGAGGGAAAGGGAGAGAAAGGGAGACAGAGTGAGGGAGAGAAAGGGAGGGAGGGAAAGGGCGGGAGAGATAGGGAGGGAGGGAAAGGGAGGGAAAGGGAGACAGAGGGAGGGAGGGAAAGGGAGACGGAGTGAGGGAGGGAAAGGGAGACAGAGTGAGGGAGACAGAGTGAGGGAGAGTGAGACAGAGTAAGGGAGAGTAAGGGAGACAGAGGGAGAGAGAGATAGAGGGGGATAGAGGGAGGGAGACAGAGAGAGATAGAGAGAGAAAGAGAGAGAGAAAGAGAGAAAGAGAAAGAGAAAGAGAGAGAGAGATGTGTATATGCCGGGTCTGGTGGCTCAATGGACGAAGGCGTCTGCTGCAGGGACCTGTGTTCAACCTCACGGTCACAGTTTTATTGTTGCTCTAGCCCTGCCCCTCCCCCACTGACCCGCCCCCACCAGTGCGGCCCTCGGACACAAACCACACTGTAAATTTGGCCCCTGAGAGAACGTTTGTGAGTACCCATGGCCTAGACCAACCTGTAGCCTTCATTAGTAGGAGGTTACTCCCACAGAAACAGAGGTGGAGTGCAATTGAGCGTGAGCCTTTGCTGTGGTCTGGGCACTGAAGAAGCTGAGACCATTCCTGTTTGGGACTCACTTCCGGGTCAGACGGACTACAGGCCCCTCAGATGGATGATGCAGATGATGAGAGAGAATCGAAAGTTGTTGAGGTGGTCCATTTCCCTAAAGGGTATGGACTTTACGGTGAAACACCGCCCTAGTACAGAACACGCCAATGCTGATGGTCTGTCCTGATTTTTCAGCCTTAGTGATGAGAACTCCCAAGTGGGTGTGTAGTTCTCCCCACATTTCAGCTAGAGGGGCGTGTGTTAGACCTGGCACCATTGGCGTGGGTCTCCCTTCCATTTTTCGCTTTTGTCTCCTCTTTGTTGGCTGGTGTTAGATGCTCTGGGCGCTGTGCCACTGCCATTCAGTGCCACAGCGCGAATACTCCCTATTGTAAATTGACTGTATAAATTGATATAATCCTAATTGACCCAAGGAACATGATAGGAAAGTCGAAGTTAGTATGCCTGAGCTCCAAATATGAAAGTGCATTTTTAGTGACGATTATTTTTATATTCTGCGTTTAGAATTACCACTTTTGGGAAGTAGGTATTTTCTTGCCTAAGCCTTCCCGTGTGCTCTGCTGTTATGTGTATTGGTTGTCTGGTTTTGGAGGGTCAGGGCAGGCTGAGACTGACCTGGATTAAATGGAGAGCTCTGAAGTTGGAGTATGGGAAGGGGGGATCCTTTGATCTGAGCAGGGGTGTGCCTGGCAAGGTTAATGATGGCTCCACCTCCCACTGTGCGTCTGAGGGCAGACCCCCTCTCCCTGAAAGGTAGGATGCTGCCTCGTAAATAAAGTGCTCAACAGCCTCGAGGTCACTCCGAAACTTACAAGCGTCCTGTACGTAGTTGTCAGTTAGTGCAACTACCAACTGAGTATCATCTGTATATCATAGCAATGTGAGCCCTCTGCCCTTGGCCACCCCTGCTAAAGGTTGGACATAAAGATTGAAACGTGTAGGGCTCAAAGCTGAGTCATGTGGCACCCCATGTTTACAAGTATGGAACATGGAAGCAAAAGGGGGAGCTGTGACCTGGACAGTCCTCTCAGCAAGAAAAGAGGCAAAGCAATCCAGGGCAGAATCCACAATGCCCACTTCCTCCAACCGCTGTAACAGGATCTTGTGAGAGCGTGTGAAACGCAGCGCTGAGATCTAATATGATCAGTATCGAAGTGCAGCCTTCATCTAGAGCCCTTCTGAGGTGTTTGGTCATAGCTAGGAGAACAGTCTCATAACTGTGACCAGAACGAAACCATTCTGGGTGGGGTCCAGTATGTTATTGTCCTTCAGAAATCTAGATAGAATGGAGTTAATATAGGCCTCAGAGATCTTGGAGGCCCAAGGCAGAGGAGAAATGGGGCAAAAGTTTTCTGGCTTTGCTATATCAAGGTTGGGTTTTTTTAAACAATGAGATCACTCTAGCTTGCTTTCAAGTCCTGGGGACAACTTTCGTGGATAAGGACAAATTAATCAGCTGGCCCAAAGGCAAAAGGAGCACAGCCAGTTGTTAGACCTGACACCATTGGTGTGGGTCTCCTTTCCATTTTCCGCTTTTATCTCCACTGTGTTGGCTGGTGTTAGATGCTCTGGGCGCTGTGCCACTGCCATTCAGTGCCAAAGCGCGAATGTTCCCTATTGTAAATTGACTGTATGAATTGGTATAATCCTAATTGACTCAAGGAACATGATAGGAAGGTCGAATTTAGTATGCCTGAGCTCCAAATATGAAAGTGCATCTTTTACTGACGATTATTTTTATATTCTGTGTTTAGAACTACCACTTTTTTGAAGTAGGTATTTTCTTGCCTAAGCCTTCCTGTGTGCTCTGCTGTTATGTGTATTGGCTGTCTGGTTTTGGAGGGTCAGGGCAGGCTGAGACCGACCTGGATTAATGGAGAGATCTGAAGTTGGAGTACGGGGAGGGGTGACCCTTTGATCTGAGCAGGGCTGTGCCTGGCAAGGTGAATGATGGCTCCACCTCCCACTGTGCGTCTGAGGGCAGACCCCCTCTCCCTGAAAGGCAGGATTCTGCCTCGTAAATAAAGTGCTCCAGGACGACACCAAACATGTTCTGGCTGGGTTCAGTGATTTTTTACTTTTTGAGAACAAAGACTTTTGGGGTATAAAGATCTGTGCTGAGACCCCTACAGGGTGTGTTACTTCTGGAGTCAAGACGAACCTCTGTCCGTGTAACGAGAGGGAAAGGACTTCAAATCTTACATCCATCTTGCTGAAGCAACTACCCAAGGGCCTGATTTGAGCGTGCCTGCTGCGGAAGTTTCAGGGACATTAAACTTCACCCATCAGCCGTCCAGATTCCTATCTGAGGGGGATTCTACTCACAGGTTAGGCCTCTGTTGAGAGTTCCAGAGCATCTGGTTCTACTGCGGGAAACGCGGGATGAAAGTGATCGCACCGCTGTTGCCGCTGAGAGCCCGCATTTGCCTGTGCCACCAAAGTCATCGCACCGCTATTGTGGGCTGCCACAGCTGAGGAACTGTGCCGCTGAGTGCTCGCATTCGCTGTGCTACGAAAGTCATCGCTATCGCTATTGTGGGCCGCTGCAGCTGAGGAGCTGTGCCACTGAGTGCCCACATTTGTTGTGCTACGAAAGTCATTGCTATCGCTATTGTGGGCTGCTGCAGCTGAGGAGCTGTACTGTTGAGTGCCCATATTTGCTGTGCTATGAGAATCATCGCTATTGTGGGCCGCTGCAGCTGAGGAGCTGTGCTGCTGAGTGCCCGCATTTGCTGTGGTACGAGAATCACCGCTATCACTATTGTGGGCCGCTGCAGCTAAGGAGCTGTGCCTCTGAGTGCCCGCATTTGCTGTGCTACGAGAATCATCGCTATCGCTAGTGTGGGCCGTTGCAGCTGAAGAGCTGTGCCGCTGAGTGCCCGCATTCGCTGTGCTATGAGAATCATCGCTATCTCTATTGTGGGCCGCTGCATCTGAGGAGCTGTGTCGCTGTGTGCCCACATTTGCTGTCCTACGAGAAGCATCGCTATCGCTATTGTGGGCCGCGGCAGCTGAGGTGCTGTGCCACTGAGTGCCCGCATTTGCCATCCTACGAGAATCATCGCAATTGCTATTGTGGGCCGCTGCAGCTGCGGAGCTGTGCCGCTGAGTGCCTGCACTAGTCACCACTTCGAGGATCTTGTTATCACCTGCGTGTGCCACTGGAGGCCTGCCTTTGAGTCCTGTCCCAGGATTATCGTGAGTGCACGCCGTGGAGCGTTACAGCTGGGAGCTGTGGCCGCTGCGAGTCCGCCTGTCATCACCACAGCTTCCTGGTGAGGCTGCGTGCTGTGCCCTTTAAATCTCAGGCACATTGTACATCACCGGGTCGCGTGGACCCAAACTAAGTTCGTTCCACACGCTTTTTGAGTCCTCTATTGCTTTTGAAGTGAATCTGTAATTATGTGCATTGTGGTTTCTTGATCGCTTCGGAGCCTTGTGTTAAGCCTATATAAAGATACTAATTTTCTATAGCTACTTGTGTGGTTTCCCTTTGTAGTGTCATCACTGCGTTATTCTGTATGGTCATAAATGCTTCACACACTGCCTCTGAGATAGGCCTGTCTGCTCGTGCTACGTTACCACAGGGTTGAGCAGGGGTTTTCAAAGGGTGTAGCCCCCTTACTCTGACTTAGGAAGAAAGATCCCTATTTGGACGTCGGCGCCAGCCGCTGCCAACTGGGGATCCCCATTTCTAACAGCAGTGATTTCACAAATTGTTCAGGCTTAAGGAGGTCAGCCGGAGAACCGGACTTGACCTTACTACAGAGCACAGACAACTCATCCTGAGTGATCTGCGGGAGAGCAGCCAAAGTGCGCGTCAGAAGACATTTGGACCTGAAGTCAGGGCACGTAGTCGTTTGAGGGAAAATCTTATAGATATTTTCCACCTTCTAACAAAGAAGGAGGCATAAACCTTACATTGCTCATTTGACGAAATCACAGGTGCTGTAGGTACCGCCGATGATTTAAGATCTTTAAGTGTCAAAAAATACTTTTGGAGGGATTACTACTGTTCCTAATCTCAACTGCAAAGTATGCTGCCCGTTCGGCCTGAATAGCCCTATGATACATCTTAATGGCTGCCTGATAATGCCCCTTCGAAGTCAGGTCGTAGTCCTGTCTCCAGACTCGCTCTGGCTTTTTACAGGCTTTACGTAGAGTGATCAGCTTATCATTAAACCAAGGACTGGATTTGGTGGTACGGCTTTTAGACCACTTTGCCGGAAAGAGTGGAGAATCCAGTCAGATAGTGCCCTATCAGCCGCATCTGGATCATCTGGCATAATAAATGTAGTTGTAGAAAGGAGGCGGTGAAATTGATTGATGTTAAATTTGTGCCAAGTGTGCCTAAATTAGAGCTTCTGGAATGAACAAGTAATGGTAGCTGACTCAGTACTCAATTAAACCTTTGTCTTGTCTAATATTAGGAGCAATAATTTGATTGTCAATTTATCTGACTATGTTTTGAACAAACACAAGATCTCTGTATTGAATAAAAAGCATGGTTTTTGTCCAGAGAATTATGGCTCCTTTTCAGATTTGCATTTGGGTGTTTTAAATTTGTAAGAAAAGTGAAGCTCAGTGCCACTTTCATGTACATGAATTCAAGAAACCGCAATCAGATCCCAAACTAGCTTTGTCAGATCTGTCTGTTGCATGAATAAGGGATATCTCTGTTTAACTCTCGCTTGATAATGGCAATTGTTTTACTGCAGATGAAGTAGTTAAAGATCTCGATATTGAGCAGGATTATACCAGTGATAGTGGTCTGCATTACGTAGCAAATGTACTCCACAAAGAATCCATTTGAATAGAATAGATGACTTTTATAAACAGGTAACTGAAGACTTACATCTTCTGGAAGATAAATTGTTGAGATCACCTCTCAAGCACCATAATGACAATCTTTCAAAGAAAGAGAGAGTAGCCCGGTCCAGATTAAGCAAGAACACTTAGCTGATTATAGGCAAAGCCAATAAAGGGGGAAATGTTGTTTTAATGAATAGGAGTGACTACGAAAGAGAAGTCTACAGACAATTAGGGGATACGAGTTGTTTTTAAAAAACTGGAAAACAATCCGTACATCACTGCCTGACTTACATCTTCTGGAAGATAAATTGTTGAGATCACCTCTCAAGCACCATAATGGCAATCTTTCAAAGGAAGAGAGAGTAGCCCGGTCCAAATTAAGCAAGAACACTTTGCTGATTATAGGCAAAGCCGATAAAGGGGAAAATGTTGTTTTAATGAATGGGAGTGACTACAAAAGAGAAGGCTACAGACGATTAGGGGATACAAGTTGTTTTAAAAAAACTGGAACACAATCCGTACATCACTGTCAAACCATTGCTAAATAAAAAACTGGCTCACTGGAAAGCGGTAGATTTGCTATCAGATACTTAATACATGTTTTTCCCCTGTTTGCATCTATTTCCTTTATGACAACACATGGTTCCAGCAACTCCAGGGCACAGCCATGGGTTCTAATTTTTCTTCATTGTATGCAAACCTCTTTATGGGCTGGGTAGATGTCATAAGCCACCTACCTGGATCCCAGGTGATTCCAATGGGACAGTGACGCTAGATCCCAAATGACCTTGAGACTTGCCCTCAATGTACAGAAGGAGACACTGCTCCGGTGGCAAATCCCAGTGGAAGGAGGTTGGGATTGAGAGATTGTGCCTAGTCAAATGATGCTGTGGCTTGTCTACTCAACTGAAACACTGCAACAGGCAGTGACACCAGTCTGATGAATGGTACCAGCAGATATGTTATCTATAAACAAACAAGTAATAATGGGTGCAGTGGTGAATTTAGTTTTTAACAGTTACAATCGCTGATTGGCTTCTGGAGACCACGCAAATGATTGACCTTTTTTTAGCAGCTGTGTTATGGTGAAGAGTGGGTGGTTAACTCCGCTCTGTGGACAGAGTTTGCAGACTTTTGCGCCTCAAAGCTCCGTTCGGGGCGTGGAGTTCAGCAAAAACTCAGACTCCGCGGCATTTTCGATCCGCCTGGAGAAGGTGTCCAGCAGCAATAACCTGACACAAAGGCCATACTGTGAGGCAAAGTGCTAGGCGCCCACACACTGTACATCATGGAGGGGTGGGTTGGAGGAATGCGTATGAATGGTAGGCTACTCATCAGTAGGCAACCAGGTACATGTAGCAACAGACAAGAGATGGCACCACTACCCTTTCTAACATCTGCAGCCAGACTGGCTAAATCAGTTCCTTAATTTATTTCTCATGAGCATTATTTATTTTAATAGGAATTTATTGTAGGGTTGGGCTAAAAGAGCAACTCCGCCCACTTGCGGAACGCCACGAAATTCCACAGAGTTTTTATGCAACTCTGCGCAATTCCATCTAGTGCAGCTCCTCAAGCTCCACCCAACCCTGGTTATGGTGCCACTATCTCTGTAAAGTGTGGGATGAAATGACAATAAAAATTTGAGAAGTTAAGTATCTGTTGAATTTCCTTGACATTTGTTGCAGTTGGCCAATTGGTAATGGCTTCTATGGACCCTTTTTGGGGTCCATAGGGATGCCTGTCGGAGATAGGTTATACCCCAGAAACTCTACTGACTGTACATGGAAGGAACATTTGTCTAATTTAGCAAAGAGAACATTTTCCATAAGGTGCTGCAAGATAGCAAGTACATGCTGAACATGTTCTTGCTCTGAGTTTGAGTAAATCAGAATGTCTTATATGTGAACGATTGCACAAACATCCAAAAACTCATTCAAGACCTCGTTAATGAAATATTGAAATGCTGCCAGAGCATTAAATAGCCCGAAGGGCATACCAGTATACTCAAACAGTCCAAACTTAGTCCTAAAGGAGGTGTTCCATTCATTGCTTTCTCATCATTGATTAAGTGGTATCTCCCCGTAAATCTAGTTTTGTATAAATAGTGGAATTTCTGACCTGATAAAGTAGTACCAGAATTAATGGGAGAGGTATGAGTTCTTAATAGTCACCTTATTGTCTGTCCTATGATCCGCACAAGCCCTTAACTCCCCATTCTTCTTGGGTACAAAGAAGAGTGGGGAAGACACAGGCAATGAGGAGTGGCATATAAAACCTATCTCTAGTAGTTAATCCAGATATATTCATAAATATTGAGTTTCAGGTTCTGTCAATGTGTAAACTCTACAGCAGGGTAGCTTTGCTCCTGGGAGGAGATCTATGCACCAATCAAAGGCTCTGTGTGGAGGCAGTTGGGTGGCTTTCATGGGGTCAAAAACATCTTGAAAGTCCTGGTATTGTTTGGGTTGTTTAAGGTTTTCTATTCTTTGGACCAAGGCGCAATGTAGAGGTGTTCCCCTCCTCTGGAGCCTCTTTGTAGCAGGTAATATTGCAGAATGGTGAGTCCAGAGTTACAGTGCGGTGTACCCAATCGATCTTTGGATTATGGTGTTCTAGCCAAGGTATTCCCAAAATTTCCCCAAAAGTGGGAGTGTCGATTATATCAAAAAGAAGTTGTTCAAGATGCCCATTATCGCACACTTGGGTTAGAGCCTCTGTCTGAAAACAAATTAGTCCAAGAGACAACTGTGAACCATCTACTGCTCGCATGGGCTCAGATCTTTCTTTGGGAACTTGTGTGACCCCGAGTTCGGCAGCTAGGGTCAGATCAAAGAAATTGCCTATGGCCCCAGAGTCAATAAGCATGGATATTATATGCCTCCGCTGTGGGATAGGATTACTATGACTCGGATAGTCAGATGCCATGGTATTTGTTTCCTACATTGGTCAGATATTGTGAGATGTGTAAGTCTTCTCCCGCGGAGACGACCTCCCTTCTAGTCGAGAACCTTAGTTTTCCCTGTTCTTGCTCAACCTCTACACTAGCCACAGCCTTAGTCTTTTTTGGTTTTGCAGAACACTCCTTAGCGAAATGACCAGCTTTGCCACAATAAAGACATAGGCTTAATATGCAGAGAACTTCCTTTCCCTCATTAGATAGTGGACCCCTTATAACTCTTATCTGCATAGGTTTAGTATCAAGAGTCTTACTGTCTGACTCCTCCTCAGTTTTGAGAACAATTACTCAGGTGTCACTGCGAGATCGGTCACCTTTTCGCTCACCCTATCGTTGATGTAGCTTAATCACCAGATCAATAAGATCTGCCCAATCGTCGGGCAGATCAATGATGAGCGAGAGGGAATCTTTAAGGTCATCTCTTAACCCTCAATTGAATAAGGATGTTCTTTTCTCTTCCAGCCAGTGTGTCCCTACCACCATTCGATTGAAAGTAGTGATTTAAGTCAGCAGGTCCTTGGAACCTTGTCCTGGGTTTATTGTCAATTGCTTCGATAAAAACAGTTTTGCAAATAACTTAGTCATGGAAGCCTTAAAAGCAGAATAGTTGTACAAAAGTGAATAGATTGTTTCTATTAAAGTAATTACCCAGTTAGCAGATACACTTCCCAAATAAGAAATTACAAATGCTACTTTAGCAGCATCATTGGGAAACACCTGAGGTTTGCATAGGAAATGTATTTGGCATTGACTCATAACAGCTGCAAATTTAGTACTGTTGCCATGAAATCTTTATGGAGCTGCTAAGGGCACAGGGCTGTGTGTAGAGACAGGTACATGCAGATTCTGGTCAGTAGTTGTTAACACCCCTCTCTGAAATGGTTCTCCAAACACAGGCTAGGTCAAAATTGGGTGACTACCCTTGGGTTTAGTATCCCTCCATTGTGTGAAATGTGTCCTCTCTCATTGCAACTCTTCCTTAAGTGTTGCATTTTCTGCTTTTAACATATTCATCGTTCATATTCATAGATCTAGCTTGTGCATGTGCTGTGAATATTTGGTCTTGATTGGTCATGGCCCCGCCCGAAAGGCATGTTATGTGTGTGGCTTAGCCTTCTGTCATAAGCCACATAACTGGATCCCAGGTTAGTCCAATGGGTTGGGGATGCTAGTTCCCGAATCCCCTCTAGACTTGCTCTCGGTGTACAGCAGGAGACACTGCTCCAGTGTCAAATCCTAGGGGGAAGGAGGTTGGGATGGAAAGAGTGTGTGGTGTCAAAAGATGCTGTGGCTTGTCTACTCAACCGCAACACTGCAGCAGGCATTCACACCACTCTAATGAATTGCACCGGCAGATATGATATCTATACACAAACAAATAATAAGGCTATAGTCTATTTTTAGCTATATCTTTTAAGTTATAACCTCATGAAAGCTTTTTACATCTCAACTAATATTTCATTTTGTTGTCAGTTGTTTTTAAATAGTCCATAGAGGTTCCTTCATCAAAGTTTCGAAACTGTAGTGAGTATGAATCCAGCATCAAACCACAAGCTAATTTGGATGGGGTCAGAGTCACCCACGTTCTTTCTGGCAGAGCCCTGCCAACAGAAAGTACAAGTTGAACAAAAACACTGGTTACCTTATCTGCAAGCACAATGTTGCGAATGAGCTCAGTGCATAGCGAAATCAAGTATGTTAATGCGTCTCTCCTTTTTTCTTGTTTTTCCATCCAGGTGCAAGACTAATGTGGGACATCCTTTCCGGTGAGGTCGAAGTGGAAGGAACAAGGGACCTGGCAAGACAGAGTCCTGGAAGCCGGGAAACAGGTAAGTAGCAGCCAAAGAGGCTAAGTGAAGGGGAGGAGTGTGGACGGTCTTTAAATAAGACTGCTTTAGAACGTTCATAAAGTTCACATTCTAATTGTTTGTAACAAAGAACAGGTGCAGATAATTACCTTGATGAGGCTGCCTTCTAGAAGGCGCTTTAGAATGTTCACAAAGGTTGTGTTCTAATTGCTCATAGCAAGGAACAGGTGCTGATAATCAGTTTGATGAGGCTGTCTTCTAGAAGGTGTTTTTAGAATGTTCAAAAAGATCACATTCTAATTGCTTATAGCAAAGAATAGGTGCAGGAGATTCATTTGATGAAGGCTGTCTTCTGGATGCTGCACGTTAAGGTTATCTATGCTGGTTGCTTGATGCTTATGCTGGTGGATTTTCTGTATCTTTCCGTGGCGCCTGAAACTTGAACTCGCATATGCATGTAAAACATTTCTAAAAGCTATCAAGCCATTTCAAACAAACCGGGGAACACCAGCTGTAGCTAGCTATTACCAACAGCATTTAATATGTTCAAAAGTCAGGGTACAAAATGTTTGTTCATTCATTTATTTTTTTTAAAACAGATTTTATTAGGATATAAGCAGGAATACAATAATGAACTGCTGGTTACTGTTACACGGTTGCTCATTACTCCCAGTTGTGGAATGGAATAAGAAAAAGAAACATTTCAATGGCCCAATGCTCAATCTGGGCAACCCCTTGCATGGTAACAGCATAATAAAGTTCTTCAGTAAACCACAAAGTTACCTTCTGTCAGTCCTTGTGTTCTCTGTTCAACTCTAGCCCTCCCACAGATAGTACTCCACTCTGCCCTCCCCCCAGGCGTGTCGCTTGTAATCGGCCTGTGTCTTTGTACACTAGGGTTGTCCTGTGTTTGATCCGTCTCCCGCCCTTGTGGGACTGTGCCGCTGAGCGCTCTGTTGGGGGGCAATTGTGGTACTGCGCCCGGGCTAATGTGCAGAAATCAACTAGGTTTGGTGTCGGTGTGCGGGGGTTAGACACTGTTGTCAGGGGCCTCCTCTACTAGACTGTCCTCCCTTTCCTCATCCGGGTGTTTTAGGAGATCCACGAATGCTATCCATTCCCTGGCTGTTTCCAATGTTTTCTTGCTCCCCGTCCTTTTAGCTATTTGCATTCTGACTGCTGCCTTGCATTCAGCCCATTTTTCAAATTCTCTCATCCATCTGGTATTATTAGGGCCTCCCCTCGCTTTCCAGTGACTGATGATATCCCTTTTAGCCAGTACCAGCCTCAGGTCCAAAAACACACTTGTGACCTTGTTCCTGGCTGTGTGGGGGAACCAGTGCAGCAGACAATAACCTGGAGTTGCCTCCCTTTCTGTCACATTCACCAAGACTGTGGTCACTCCTTCCCAGAAGCTGCAACAGTTTTGGGAATCCCAGAACATATGCAACAATTCTGCTCCCTCCATATTGCTTTTATGAACAATAGAGGGTTATGGCCCTAATCGGCAAGGCTAGGACAATCTTCAACTAATCTAACAACAACACGGTTGCCATAACTGATGCTTACTATATTAATTATTTTGACCAATCACACATAATACGCATAGTGTCTGAAAAAACTAATTTTTACTTTTTGTTCAGTAAAAAGTTTGACTTCAATTTCATCAAAATGTTCATGTTATGATTCAATGAACAGTTGGACGATTTTACATAGACCACATAAATTACCACACATATATAACATTACTCTTGACTCACATATATGATACAACACTAAACACCACATTTCACAAGGAAAAAGAAAAAATAATTAACAAAAAATTATTAAATGAGCAAGCTCAGGTTCCCTACTTTTGTAATACATAAAGGAACAACACAAATGGAATACAAAATTAGGAAAGAGAAAAGCGGAAGAAAAAGAACCTAAAAGAGGGGGTTGGGAAAATATTTAGTCACCAAATGCTTGAATTTTTTAGAAACACACAACCCGATTCAGGGTACTAGCCAAACTGAATAGTATTCAGGCAACCACGATGATAGCATCCACAAAGATTCAAAATCCTATGACTAACAAAAAAAGAAGGGTTAGCCTGATATTCGATTTTCTAATTTGCTAGTTTGGACTGATACAACAGGTCAACGGACACATCTCGGTGAGTGGGAGACGCGGGCGATGTTACCATATTTAGAAGGGCAACTCGGCCCGCCACCAATAGTGGGAGGGTCCCCCAGAAGTCGAAGCTACTTTTTGTGCCCATAGAGCTCTCCCTATGTTGCCTTCCAACAGATCCCCTTGAACATGACATAATTGGGTGCCCAGGTAAGTCAGACATCTATCCTCCCACTTCACACTTTCTGTCTCTGGTGGCCCTATTCTGTTCATATCAGTCAGGAAAAGATACGACTTTGCCCAATTTAGTCCAAGACCCGCCACTCCACCCCGGGCATGCAGGAGCTCCTTAGCCCCACGCAGTGCCTCTCTCGAGTCGGCTAGGCACATCAGTAAGTCGTCTGCATACAGCGCTATGTGCTGGACCTGTCCTGACACCGCCAGGCCTTGATAGTGCTGGCCCGATCTAGCACGGGCCGCTAGGGGCTCCACCGCCAGGGCAAACAGTAATAGCGACAGTGGGCATCCCTGTCATGTTCCTTGACCCACTGTGCAGGCATCTGATATCAGACCACCCGTCTTGATCCTGGCAGGGGAGTCTTTGTACAAGAGAGCCGTCCATTCTACAAACTCCGCTCCCAAATTTCTGCATCACTTGGAATAAATAAGGTCATTCGAGGCTATCAAACGCCTTTTCGATATAAACTGCATAAACGGTTACCTCGTCCTTCTGGTAGGTGTCCGCCTTTAACACAGGTAGGAGTCATCTAACATTAATCGCCGTGTTTCTGGTGGGGGTAAAGCCCGCTTGGTCTTTATGTATAAGCGTAGACATAGGCGGAAGGAGACTGGAAGCCAGTATCCGACTCAGGATTTTGTAAGCATGGAGAGCGGCCGGTAGGCTGTTCTGTCCCAAGCCGGTTTCCCTGACTTGAGCAGCGGAATAATTACCACCTCCCTTGTCGACCCAGGCAATCGCCCTTCCTGTCTCACCCGATTATATAGAGCCACCAGCCTGCGAGCCAACATTTCAAGTAAAACTCTGCCGGTAGACCATCGGTCCCTGGCGTCTTATTTCTGGCCATGCACTTGAGGGCCCCACTCACCTCGCTGATCTCTATGTCTCTGTCTAGGTTAATCGGTATCTCCCCGTCTAATCCCGGGAGCTCCACATCTCCTATAAACTCATCTATGCCCTCATCCGTCGGGCCAGTCTACTCTCCTATGTCGGTGTAGGAGTTCAGGAACTGGGTTAATATCCTGCTGCCTATAATGGGTCTCGTCCCCCTGCCCTCGGAGCTCCAGAATCACGGTCCCACTTCTAGCCGGGTTAGCCAACCAAGCCAGGAGTGCCCGGACTTGTCCCTCTCAGTGTAGGCTCGGGTTTATCGTTTTTGTAATCGAAGCAACGCAGTTGCTCAACCTGGGTTGCCATTGTTTCTTTAGCCTCCTGGAGCTCCTCATGTTTATCCACCCTCTCCGGTCTTTCATTCTCAATCTCGCGGAGTCGCTGCTCTGTCACCTGTATGCCTTGCAAGAGGACCTTCCGTGTCCCCACCTCCAAAATGCAACGCCCTCTGATGACGGAATTAAAGGCGTCCCATTCTATAAATGGGTTTGTCGACGGATTGGCGTTTACTCAAAAATATTGACCTATAGCGGCGCCCACTGCTGCGTGGAAGACCTGGTCTTCTAGTGCTTCAGGTCTCAAGTGCTAGATGGGAATTTTGGGTCTCTCACGGGTCCACTCCAGGCTCAATAATATCGGGTCATGGTCTGAGACTGTCCTGGCCAGGTATTCGCTAGATCTGACTCTCCCATGCACATCCGGAGAACATAATAAGCATCTAAGCGAGCATGGAGCTCATGCATTGCTGAGAAAAAGGAGTAGTCTCTCTCTCCGGGGTGCTGGGACCTTCAGGAATCTATCAGCCCCATCTCTGCTGCCATTGTTGTCAGGCCTCCGCTATTTTATGTATGGGAGCATCAGGGAGTGGAGGATGAGAGCGATCTAACCCAATATCAGTCACACAATTAAAATCGCTACCCAGTATCACTGAGCCTGTCAGAGCCGAGGCCAGTGTCCCCGAGAGTTGTGACAGGAATGCAGGTTGCTCCGTATTAGGTGCATACAAACTCCCAAGTACTATGTCTCTGCCATCTAGTCGTCTGGTGACTACCACAAACCACCCCTCAGGGTCAATTATCTGTCTAATGCATTGAAAGGGCACCCCCGCCCTCATCCAAATCAGGACCCCCCCCTGGCGAAGGCCAAGTTACTGGTATAAAACACGCCCCCTCCACCGACGTTGAATGGCAGTGCCTTCCTTTGCCGTTAAGTGGGTCTCTTGAAGCAGCGCAATTTGCACCCCACTCCTGATCAGCTATGCATGAATTTTATGGTGGCGCAGTGTATTTTGCATCCCCGGACATTCCGAGATAAATATGAAATGAACCCCCCAACTATCAATCAATCAATCAATCATTTGTAAAGTGCACTACATACCCACGAGGGTCTCAAGGTGCTGCCGCTACTGATCAAACAGCCAGATCTTGAGTATCCTCCTGAAGGTCAGCAGGTCTTGGGTCTGTCATAGGCTCAGTGGGAGGGTGTTCCATGTCTTGGCGGCGAGGTGGGAGAAGGATCTCCCACCGGTGGTTGTTCTTCGGATGCGCGGATGGTGGCGAGTGAGAGGTCAGCGGAGCGTAGCTGGCGGTTGGGGATCTAGAAGGAGAGCCGTCTGTTGAGGTAGGCTGGGCCGGTCTTGTGGAGTGCCTTTGATAGAGCGCGCGAGGCCACCCGACCAATAGTTTTCGCCGTTTCCGGCTTCAGGGCCCATATACTTTTCAAATCACCATATACATCGATCAGGTGACTTCACGAGCTCTACCAAGTTGGTGTGTGTGTGTTCCCTGCTACCAATTTTCGGTGCACCCGACTTACCATCCACCGATGCGGGTGCCTAATGACCACAATGAATCAGGGAGCTAGCTGTAAAGGAAAGGCAGCAAAATACAAATCCAACCAATAACATTCAAATACTGTTTAAATGACCACGGACAACTGGAAGTTTTAAAATGTTTATCTAAAGTTCATTATTTTCTTGCATGAGGTACAATAAAACAAGGCAATCAATAACCAAGATAACGTAAATTATATATGCATAAAGAAATAATGACAGAGTAATCATCAAGGTACTAATAAAATGTAATGAGAAAAGATACTATGCAAGTCAGTATTATCTAAACAGGGATACCCTAAGTGTGGGTGACTATAGGAGAGCTTATAATGAATAACACGCTTCACTTAAGGTGAAGGGGCCTTTGAACAATCTAGGCAACGAAGTTCTAGACCATATCAGGAAATGACACACTGCTATGCAAAATATAATTTCTAACAAATGAGAAGACATAGGAATAAACTTATGGAAAATATAAATGACTTTCAATAGTTGCAGAAAGGCATGGAAAATATCACATATGCAATGTTGAACTTTATTAAAGCAAAAGTTAGAAATTCAGAAGGTGCAAGAATTTCAAGAGGTTCAGAGCAATATTTACCTAGAAAGGTGTGGAAACCAAACCCTGGCCACGGGTCAGTTAAGGACAGGAAACCCTCAAGGAAGGATACCCCTCAAGGACAGCAGGTGCAGAATGGACACCCAGGACAGGACAGGATACCCTCGGAATAGGAATCAGGACAGGACCCTCAGGACAGGACAGCAAACCCTCAGGACAGGACCCTCTTCAGGACAGGACCGGAACCCACAGTTCGGAAGCAACGCCTGCGCTCCACCCGCTCTGCAGCTATCGATCAAGACCCCGATTGGGTCAGCGAACTCCCAGCTAAGTGCTTTGCCAGCACTTTAAGGTTCAGTAGAACCTCAGTCTATGGTCAAATTCGGACAGAGTGCTTCGCAGCGCTCTGTATCTTCAGTCACCTATTGAGTACGTTGGGTCAGTGACAGGTCAGCTAAACCAGACAAGTCGGACGGTTCACTAGGTGAACCCAGGGTAGATATACAGTTTGGGGACAGTGTACCACCCCCCAATGTTGCAAAGTGTCAGAATCCCTCAATTTCGATTGGTCCTAAGGTAGGATTTGGGTAACACACCAATCAAAACAGTCTATTTGTATGCCACATTAACATTTTCTGGTACCGCCTATTGAGCTAGGGGTTCCCATGAGAGACTACACGACAAGCAGCAATACATTTACATTGTATCATATAATAAGCCACATTCGCTGTTCTCGCAGGGCAGAGGTGACTTTCTCAGGAGCATCTTGCCCATCACTGCCAACTGGCGGTGTTCCATCTGTCAAGGTCCCTCGTGCTGCCGAATGTCGCACAGGCGCAGAAGGGACCTCCAATATGGCTCTCCTCTCACTCAGACCCTCATTTCCCGCGGTACATGAAAAGTAAGCGAAAACAAATTAATACATAATAATGTCATTATGAAAACACATCACAGGGTTTGTACTTTTAACTCATCATCAAGAAATAAACTTATTGCATCTAAATGTTAGCTACATTGATACGGGCACAAGAGCAGTGGCACGAGCAGTACCACATGATAAGCACAGCTATGAATTACGCATGCGCATAACTTTCCCTCCACTTCTGCAGACGCGTCAGGACACGTGAGTGTGGCTGACGCATGCGCAGTAACTAAAATACAAGCGGCGGCCATATTAGAGGACACGGATTAAATTCATTAGAAATACACATAGGCAAGCTTCGGGAACTTTGCCTAAACAAAATAAATGTTAGTAAAACATACGCTTTTGTTACCTTATTACACATAAACGAGGTTCTTGACTTCGGCAAGCCGCAAAATATGCGAAGCTTTGCTTCATCAATCCCCTCTTTGATGATATTTACTATCATCACAAATTATACTGGAACCAGATGCCAACTTTCTTTCATACTTTATAAAGTTCTATTTCTTCCAGCAGCCGTTCTAACTTTTCTCTCTCAGTTTTAGCAGGGTGAGAAGTCTTCACCTTTTTGTATATCTGATCATTCACCTCCTCTAATTCAATCTCATCCACACTTCGTTTCACTCCTCTTGCATTTACCTCGTGCTTTTTGGTGCGCTTGCGGTATTTACAGCATAAGAAAATGGAAAGTATAATAAGACCTATAATACCAATTGGCATCAGAATTTTGAATAATAAGCTTTTACCTATGCTAGCAAGCCAATGACCTACATTTGAGAGACCATCTACCAGTCTCTTCCAGGCACTATCAACCTCGAGTGGTTTGAGTTCCTTTGCCAAATTAGTAATGTTTTTCACATATCTTTTGATCTGTACACTTTTATCCGGAATATAAGTGCAACAATGTTGCGCCTTCAACATCCGGCAGACTCCGCCCTCTTTCGCTAATAAGGTGTCAAGAGCAAGTCGATTTTGTAAAACCATTGATCTGATCGCAACCATTTCGGTATTGACCAGCAGAAATCCATGAGCTGTTTCAGTAGACAGCACATCTACTATAGTAGACAATTTGCAAATTCTGTGAGTGTTCAGAACCACTCCCACTCCAGGTATCAGTGCACTGAAAATACTACCCATAATTTCACCTATACTTTCTCTTTTACTACGCACTAAGCCATTAGTATCTTCATTGCTTCCAGCTTTTCCATTCACATGGTATATTTTCGGGAAGACAATGCCAAAGTAGCAGCTTCCATACCAGTGATCCGGCAATTTGAAATAAGCCTTGTCCCCACAAATATAATAAATTCCAGGAAACACAGGCTCTGACCCATTTTTGAAACCCCAACCTCCAATTACCTTGTAATTATGTTCGCATTCACTGGAACCAATGAAAACATTATTATAATAGCTAGTCTTCTCGCGGTGAAGACATAGCTTGCCTTTCTTTTCAAAATCCAGCAACAGAGCAGGACCCGCTCCACCAGATGAGGTGCCTTCCATGTTCTCTGCCCACTTTGGCTTTTTCTGACTTTCGTCATTAGCCTTCTTTTGAATTTTAATTCTCCTTTTCTCTGCCATGTTCAGGAACATCTTTTCCTGCTCACGCAAAGAACAAGTCAAGTTATCTCTGTGTGCGTCTGCTATGTCAATGTTACCTATAGTCAGAAAGTAGTCTCCCATATATCTTATGGTGTCAGTTTTGGTATGTACAGGATTCAAGTTCCCACGTATAGGAAGTTCAGAAAAGATCACGTCATTGTTAGAGTAATAGTACTGTAACGGTCCTCTTTTATAGAATAAACTAGCTAAAATGCTACAGGAGATTCCATATGTCAATGGCAGATGATGGTATGTCACGCCCTCAGCCACCGAAGTAGGTAGCTTCATGCAGACATAGCAATCTTCAATTTCCATAGTCTCTACATAGTGTATTAACAAGTTTGCGAAAACATTTAAGTGTGTCCTGTTCTTCATTCCATGATAATGTAGTCCTCCCTCATCTGATGCTTCTAAGTTCTGTTTTGTTTGTCTCAAAGCTCTTTCATGTCGTGCTACACTCTGTGTTGTTAGCTCCTCATTGTCAGTATTTACAACTTCAGTAGGGACAATGTTAGTATCTTTACTTACAGCAAAGGGAATGAAAATTGTTAATCCTATCCAGATAACTATCAGTACTACTACACTACATATACACACCTTGCAACACGTCTTAAAACGGCTGCAACTAGGTCTACCATTCACTGTTGAATCAGACATTTTGGCTCAGAAGGAGTCTCTCGAACCCCTCTTTTTGGCTTTACACAATTAGCTTACTTTGTGCAAATTCACGGTGGTTCGTCTTCCTCTTCAGCTGAGTACTCTGGGACGGGTTCTCCGTCGCTCACGTCAGTTATATCAAGATCTTCAAGCTCCTCCAAAACCAGTGTCCATTCAGGAGATTTGTACTTTTTGTTTTGTCTTTTTATTCGCTCACTCCTTCTTTTGGAAGAGTCTTCTTCTTGCTCTGCTATTCGAGCACTTCTTCTTGCTTCTGCACGTTTTTCTTCCACTGTCTTTATCCTTAGTCTCAATCTTTTTACAAACCTAGGCTCAAGGTTGTTTCTTTTCTTTAGTCTCTTAGTCGGTACTTGGACTTCACTTTCTTTTCTTATTCTCTTGTTCTCTTTATCTTGTGGTAATTCTTCTCCACTTTCTTCTCCTACTTCCCTTATCTGACTAGTTCCAGGGCTAGCATCAAATTCTTCTGCCTGGTTGCTAATCTGGCCTTGTTCAGGAATATTTTGTTTTTGGCTTTCGATTGTCTCTGTTTCTGTTTCTGTTTCCTGAACCCGTTCTTTTAACCCTCTCTGATCCTGTTCAAGCACTTCGATCTCTTGATTTTCTTCTGCTCGAACTATCACTCTATTTCTAATCTCTCCCTTATCTGCATCAGGTGTTAGCGGTGGTGTATCAAATACCTGCTCTGTCCCTGTCTGACCTTCTCCTTCCTCAGTTTTGATTTGAATCTCAAGCGGCTGAGGTTCTTCGCCTGTGCCTTGCTTTTCCTGACTAGTCCACTCTCTACCTTCACTAAGTCTTTCTCTTGTTCTGATAGGATCTTCGGTCAGATCAATCATCGGTATCCATTCTTCTGGCCATATGCTTGGCAGCTCGTCTTCAGCTACTCCTGGCTCAGTTTCCTGGACCTCTTCCACAGGCTGGTTTCTTGGCAGTTCGTAGTCAACTACTCCTGGGCCAACGTCTGCTGTTCCTGCAACCTGACTGGTGCTGGGCTGCTCGTTGTCAGTTGCTTCTGGTCTGGCTCCTTCAGGGTCCTCTGCTGGTTGCCCTTCTTCTTCAAATCCTTTGTCTGGCAATACCTTCTGGGTGTGTCCAGCGTGGATCCACTGGGGAACACCTGCGACCTTCACTGCAGTGGTTGTTACCAGGATTACTTGGCGTTTCTTTCCCCACCTTGGTGCCAGACAGCTTGATCGAGTGTGCTTCTTTATTTTGACCCAGTCTCCTGGAACCAAGCTGTGGAGAGGAGTCGTTGGATTGAGGATGCCGTCGTCTCCAATCTGGCGAGAGATAGAACGCACTTGGTCACCCAATCTTCTGCAGTATTCAAGCACCAAATCATCAGTAATACTCAACAGTTTGCTTCCTGGCACCCATGCTTGTCTCATCACTCTTCCCATAATGATTTCATGGGGACTTAGGCCTGTCTTGCGGTCAGGAACACTTCTCAGTCCCATCAGGACCAGGGGCAGGGCCTTCACCCAGGTCATGCCAGTAGCATCTGTCAGCTTTGCTAGTCTGTTTTTGATAGTTCCATTTACTTGTTCCACTATTCCAGAAGCCTCTGGGTGGTATGCACAATGGAGTTTCTGCCTTATTCCAAAGGCCTTACACAGTTCAGCCAGTATTTCATTCTGGAAATGTCCACCCTTATCTGATTCAATAATGTATGGTATTCCGAATCTAGGTATCAGTTCTTTTAGTAAACACTTCGCTACTGTCAGTGCGTCACTTTGAGGAGTAGGGTAAGCTTCTACCCATTTTGAAAATACGCAAACAATGACAAGGACATATCGTTTCCCTTCACAACGGGGCATGGTGATGAAATCAATCTGTATCCTTATAAAGGGACCCCCTGATCTCCCAATCCTGCTCAGTTCAACCATTGTCCTCTTGCCTGGGTTCATCTGTTGACATGACAGGCACCTCTGGCAGAGGGACTCTGCTACCTTCCTGAACTTTTTACTGTACCAAGTCTGTTGAAATACCAGAATCATGGCATCCCTACCAATGTGTGATCCTTCATGTATTAATCTTGCCATTGTGCCAAGCAAGTGTCGGGGTAACACAGGCATACCAGTTGGGCCCAAAATTACACCATCCACACGTCTCGGTCTACACCCATCCTCCTTCCATTTCTCTCTTTCTTGCCAAGGAGCCGATTCCTGCCACTCTCTCACTTCATCCCACGTAGGCACTTCTTCAAACACCTGAAGCTGGCAGCTGGTTCCTGGCCCCCCTCGTTTTGGATTTACAATATACCGATCTTTGGCACACCATTGGGCCACTCGATCAGCATAATCGTTTCCCAGTGATACTCTGTCCATGCTCCTTTGATGAGCAGCACATTTTACCACTGCCAGTTCTTTGGGCAACTGGATGGCCTCTAAAAGGTCATGAACAACCTTTGCATTCCGAATGGGAGTACCTGAGGAAGTCATGAATTCCCTTTGTAGCCATAATTGGCCAAAGTCATGCACAACTCCATAACAGTACTGACTGTCAGTATACACTGTTATGCGTAAGTCCTTCCCAATTTTGCAAGCCTTTATCATGGCTATCAATTCGGCTACTTGTGCAGACTTGATGTTATATAGGTAACCTGCTTCTTCAATTTTGGTGAAAGACACTACTGCATAAGCAGCACTCAAGCCTCCTAGTTCATGTCTTAGACAGGAACCATCCACAAATAGTTCTTTATCATGCTCAGGCAATGGTACTTCTTTTATGTCTGGGCGTGGCTTAGTACTGAACTCTGTCAGGTCAATACAATCATGTTCATCATCATCCCCACCTTCTATTTCCAAGGGGTCGGGGAGTAAGGTGGCAGGGTTCAGAATACCGCACCTAACAATGCTTACATTTGCTGCACCCACAAGAATCCTCCCGTATTTAGTCAGCCGACTAGGGGTGAGATACTGTGTTTTAGTTCTGGTCAATAGAATTACCACTCCATGTGAAACATACACGGTCACAGGATGTCCCATGACAATGGACTCACTCTGTTCCAAACTTGCACAGGTAGCAGCTACTGCTTTCAGACAGCCTGGTAACCCAGCAGCTACTGGGTCCAAAGTGGCAGAGAAATAAGCCACAGGCCTTCTGGTCGTGCCATGTTCTTGAGTCAGGACTGACAATGCGCAATTATCGCGAGTGTCACAGAAAAGGGCAAACTCTTTGGAATAATCTGGCATTCCCAACGCAGGGGCTGTACACAGACAGTTTTTCAGTCTTGTGAAAGCCATTAGACTTTCATCGTCCCACTCTACAACATCTGGCATTCCTCTCGTGGTCATTTTTATCAAGGGCCTGGCTAAGGCTGCAAATCCCAGAATCCACTGTCTGCAGTACCCTAATACCCCCAGGAACATTCTGACATCTTTTTGAGTACGGGGCAACTGCATCTTTTGAATTATTCTCACTCTTTCTGATGTGACTTTTCTGACACCCTTTTCTATCTGGTGTCCTAGATATTTCACTGATTTCGCACAGAACTGTAGTTTGTCAGGGGCCACTTTATGCCCTTTCTCACACAGATGATTTAGGAGGGCAATGGTGTCAACTACACAGTCCCTGTGACTTTTAGACGCCAGTAGAAGGTCGTCTATGTACTGCACTAACACAGAGTTCCCAGGTAAGATCAAAGTCTCTAGACATTTTTTCAAGATCTGATTAAAGATAGAGGGGCTCTCTGTATACCCTTGAGGGACCCGGTTCCAACAATACACGTGACCCTCGAAGGCAAATGAGAAAAGAAATTTGCTGTCGGGGTGCAGGGGTATCGAAAAGAATGCATGACATAAATCAATCACAGTGAACCATTCAGCATCCCAAGGAATCTGGTACAATATCACTGCAGGGTTCGGGACAATAGGGCAGCAAGGAACTACAATTTTGTTAACCTTTCTCAGGTCCTGCACTACCCTATACTTGCCACTAGGCTTTTTGATGCCCATAATCGGTGAGTTACATGGGCTGCTCATCACTTCCTGTATGATGTCTCCTTCTAATAATTTTTGTATTTCCAGAGTGACACCTGCTTTCACTTCAGCATTCATTCGGTAGGGCCTAGTGTTAGGATATACTGCATTGTCCTTGATGGCTATCTGTATGGGGTCCACATCTTTCATCAACCCCACATCTTTTCCAGTGAAATCCCACACCTCTGGCTTTACGGCTTCCTGGAGTTCTTGGGGCAAGTCCTGCAGGGTCAATCTTTTAATTTCTGAGTCAGGTCTAAGTAACAATAATTTATAAATGCCGTCTTCATCTGGGGTCTGTATTTCAACACCTTTTGGTGTGCAAAAGATGGTACAGTTCATTTTGCACAGCAAATCACGACCCAGTAGATTCACTGGACTGGTGTCACAGACGACAAATCTATGCATCTGTTTAAAATTTCCAATTGAAATCTCCATTGGTTCGGTAACAGGAGTACTAATCAATTGATTAGATACACCCACTACTTGGATATTTTCTCCCGAGAGGGGTAGGTTTGGAACGTCCACTGTTCTTACAGTAGAACGGGTAGCGCCAGTGTCCAACAGAAAGGTGACATCATTTCCGTCAACCTTTCCTTCAATATATGGTCCAGACTGATCTACCGGCAAGGAAGCGCCAAGTACGCACTCCTCGTCCTCCCCTCTCAGGCCCCGTCAGTCCTGATCATTACAAAGGAAGGTATCATTCAGCAGATACTGCGAAGTTGCTGTATTTCTGTTCTCCCCGCTTTCCCAAACCTCTATCTCTTCATCTTCTGCCTGTCTTCCCCTGTATACCTGCTTGGGTGCTCGAGGCACCTGAACTGTTTTTACCTGGGGTTGAGTCTTTCTTGGTCTTTCTTTCTGCGTCTGTGGAGTCAAATCAGGAGTTTTTTCATTAACATCGACTAATTGAGGACACTCGTTTCGCCAGTGTCCAATTTCGCCGCACTGATGGCAGGGAAATTTCTTCATAGCCTCTTCCCTGCTAAATTTGGGCCGGGGCTTTCCTCCACCCCCTCCCCCAGGACCTTTGTTCTCAGCATTTTTAACCATGTTACTCAATTGTTTTTCCTGCTGTTCTGCGAGCTTCACCTGAGCCCACATCACCTTTTCCTTAAGGGCCTTTTTCTTCTCTGCCATCTCGTCCTCGCAGTACTTAGCGTACCGCAGGACCTCATCCATTTTCTTAGTATGCCAACAGATTTTATTATCTTTTATCCACTGACAAATTTCAGGTCTTAAACCATTTACAAACCTGTAAATAAAGTGCGTCATATCCTTCAGGTCGATGTTATCAATACCGCTGTATGTTTTAAATACCTGCAATAACCTCTCATAGAAGGAGTGCACTGTCTCGTCCCTTTCCTGTGTTGTCCTATCTATTTTTGTCCAATCAGTTTCCTTTGCGGGCACCTTTTCTTTCAAATGCTGAATTACCTGCTCATATTTTCGCATGACATCCTTTGATGGCTCTCCAGTTTCCTTGTTTCTGGGGTACTCCTCACTCGGCCAGTCTATGTTTATTTTACACTGGGTCCATAAATCTACTGGAACCACAATGTCGAAAAACCCATCCAGGTCTTTCCACAGACATTTCTGTACCTTCACGAACCTTTCCACCTGCCTGTACCAGTCAACTGGCTTCTCTCGTAATTTTGGAAAATCATTCGTGAAGGACACAATATCCTGCCTAGACCAGGGGACATGCACATATTTCCCTCCTGGAACTTCGCGCATGGGGCATAACTGCTCAGGTTTTTCTACCTCTCTTAAAGCAAACTCGGGAGTCACTTGTCGGGAGCGAACCTCTTCTCTCTTTTTCGCCCACCTGCTTCTCCATCTTTCCACATCTCCCCATTTCTGCAGTACCCCCATTAATTCTTTAATCTGCAACTTCTTCCCTGCCACATTCAGGTGTTCTATATCTTTGTCTGAGAAGTCTGCTCTGTACGGTTTCTGTAAGGGCTTGGATTTTGAGATATCTACCCCCATACTAACTGCTGTTTCGGTCAGTTTTTCGTGGAGCACTCTGGTGTTCCTTGTAAAGCTTTTACATATGAACGACAATTCTTCTTCAGAGTAGGTATTCAATCGATCCAACCCCACATTTCCTGCCATTAATTCTTCTATTTCGACCCTCAGCTTGTAGAGGTCTAAAGGTTTTGTTTGCGGAGTCTGCTTCTCTAATTCACGACTCCAACTCTCAATTTCATCCGGAGTTACGAGAGAGACATTCCTAGTACCTGTGGCTGTCTCTAATTTAATTTCCTTTGTATTAAAAGGGTTATGCCTCTGCTGTATTCCCTTTCCAGTCTGTTTGTTTGGCAATTCCAAGAACGCAACTTCAGACTCGCACTCACTGGACTGATCATCTATGATGATCGGTTCCTGTCTCGGGGTTGCCATGACTGGGGTCATAACTGGAGTAATCGGATTTCCCTGACCATTTCCGTATAACGGGACCACCGGTCCAATAGTTACTGGAATAGTCAATGCCTCAGGACTGGTATTTAACTGGGAGATTTTCTGAATTATTTCTGTCCTTTGTCTAGCTAGAGCCTCTTGCTCCTTTTCCACTAGTACCCTTCTTAAAGTTGTGTCATGTAATATCTGTGGGGTCAACGGAGGAGTAAAACTCGGGGCAGTAGGATGCGTTTCACTTGGTCCTCCCCCATAATTTGGTTTCGGGAATAAAGTTCCAGTATTAAAGGACCTGCGCTCTTCCCCATATGGAGGTTGAACAAAAGGCAGTCCTGAATTCGATGGTTTCTCTTCGCTTTCATACAAGGGTCTGGGAAAAAAGATTTTCGTACGTGAATATTTTTCTTCCTGGCTTGCGGGCACTTTGGGATATATATCCCTTGTTTCCGTCGGTTCGGGTTTTTCAGGATAGGGCAATACTTGACCACCCCCTCCCAGTCCCAGGGACCTGTCTTCTTCCTTTAGGAAGTGGC
This sequence comes from Lissotriton helveticus, assembly GCF_964261635.1. Classification (NCBI taxonomy): domain Eukaryota; kingdom Metazoa; phylum Chordata; class Amphibia; order Caudata; family Salamandridae; genus Lissotriton; species Lissotriton helveticus. Next base: position 1,267,509,907 of record NC_136057.1, on the reverse strand, counting down.
GTCGGGGAACATCTCCTACACTGGAAGGTCGGGTTCCCTCATTGTAGGGTGGCGGACTTCTGGTACAGATGTCATCTATTAGTTCATCATCTGAATCCCCCAGGGCCCCCCAATGCTTACATTTTTCAGTACTTTTCTCACCCGCTCCAATGTTATGACATGCCGGCATCATGGGAAACAGACCCTCAACAATCATGTTCTGCCTCCACTGTTTCATCCTTTTATCCCTGGATTCCTGTTTCTGCCTGGGGTACCACTTGGTCAAACCCTTGTCCATTCGGGGTCTTTCTCTTTCAAAAGCCTCAATCTCCCATTCCTCTAATGCCTCATACTGCGTTAGTCTCGGTCTGGGATGCAGTTCATTCATTCGGGTTCTTAAATTAAATAAGATCCTACCATTGAAAGTACCATCTAACGGAAAAGCCAATACTCCGTCATCTTTTGTGTACTTCACCCAATTCTCCAACCACACACAGGTATTGTACCCTCGATCAAACATCATGAATGAGGCGGGAGTATTGGGTGCTGGAACAAGAACACCTTCTCTAGATTTTATCGGTTTGTCCGTTTTGAAATAATTTTTCACCTTACTTACAAGGGACATTTTTCTCTTGGTTCCGTACATAATATCGTATCTATTAGTCTTCCACTGATCCCTTTCAAACCCTAGGTGCCTTGGATCAGGTCGAGTTCCTGTAGTCTGCGAGTGCCACATACGACTTCTGCGCTAAACTTTGTTTACAAACTACCTCCAATCAGAACGCGCTTCAGAAATTCGTGCAACCAATGGGTGCGCGACACTAAATAAGCTCCGCCAATGGGTGCGCGGCCCCTTCGTGAGACAGTTCCCACGCTCCGGCGCTCACCCCTCCTTTACAATTCCAGCTCCGCTACCCGCCCGCTGCTTCTACCAATCCTAGCGCGGCACAGAGTGACGTCAGAGGCGCTTCGCGACTGACTCCCTCCCTTCACAAGGTAACGGAAACTTTCTTTCTTTTAAAGTGCTCAGTGCTTGGTTAATTTACAACAAATACACATTCGCCACAGTGCTCAAGTGTCTAGACAGAGAAAGAATTGTTTTACTGCAAGTAAACTACTTCCATTTACTTTTCACTCGCTGCGGGCAGATCTCTTCCGCCTACCCTTCACTCTAGCATCGGTGAACCTGTTATTCCCCTAAACTCATCCACTTCTTTCCGGGATATATTCCGAGTTTAAGGTTTCTCAGCGGACCCCTCTGCTTTCACGCTAGCTCCGAGGAACCTGCTACTCTTCCGATGTGACCCTTACTAGGTTACGCCACTATGGGAATTTTGCCAATGAACCCCGTTACTGTCATTTATTCGCACATGTATTCAGAAAACCCTAGTTAGTGCTTCCCGGTTATCCTAACCTGCACCTAACTTTCCTCGAACCTGTGACCTCAGGACAATGGATTCTATTCACCACTTGCCCTTTCAATTCCCCGGGGAGTTCGGACAACATACAACTAAACGATTGACAATTGCATGGATTAGTACATATAACAATATAAGAACAAGAATAATGGCAATACAGTAATTCATGAATTTCAGCAGCGTATTCACAAGAGAGTGATCAGTTCCCTCAGAACAGCCGCTCTTATAGCAGCATTAATATAATAGCAGCTTCCGACTTAACTAGTCCAACTAATCCCTGCCTTACTCTCAACTAGTCCCTAACCATCCTCTAGCTACCAGAAAACTGATAGAGCGCGCGAGGCCACCGACCAATAGTTTTCGCCGTTTCCGGCTTCAGGGCCCATATACTTTTCAAATCACCATATACATCGATCAGGTGACTTCACGAGCTCTACCAAGTTGGTGTGTGTGTGTTCCCTGCTACCAATTTTCGGTGCACCCGACTTACCATCCACCGATGCGGGTGCCTAATGACCACAATGAATCAGGGAGCTAGCTGTAAAGGAAAGGCAGCAAAATACAAATCCAACCAATAACATTCAAATACTGTTTAAATGACCACGGACAACTGGAAGTTTTAAAATGTTTATCTAAAGTTCATTATTTTCTTGCATGAGGTACAATAAAACAAGGCAATCAATAACCAAGATAACGTAAATTATATATGCATAAAGAAATAATGACAGAGTAATCATCAAGGTACTAATAAAATGTAATGAGAAAAGATACTATGCAAGTCAGTATTATCTAAACAGGGATACCCTAAGTGTGGGTGACTATAGGAGAGCTTATAATGAATAACACGCTTCACTTAAGGTGAAGGGGCCTTTGAACAATCTAGGCAACGAAGTTCTAGACCATATCAGGAAATGACACACTGCTATGCAAAATATAATTTCTAACAAATGAGAAGACATAGGAATAAACTTATGGAAAATATAAATGACTTTCAATAGTTGCAGAAAGGCATGGAAAATATCACATATGCAATGTTGAACTTTATTAAAGCAAAAGTTAGAAATTCAGAAGGTGCAAGAATTTCAAGAGGTTCAGAGCAATATTTACCTAGAAAGGTGTGGAAACCAAACCCTGGCCACGGGTCAGTTAAGGACAGGAAACCCTCAAGGAAGGATACCCCTCAAGGACAGCAGGTGCAGAATGGACACCCAGGACAGGACAGGATACCCTCGGAATAGGAATCAGGACAGGACCCTCAGGACAGGACAGCAAACCCTCAGGACAGGACCCTCTTCAGGACAGGACCGGAACCCACAGTTCGGAAGCAACGCCTGCGCTCCACCCGCTCTGCAGCTATCGATCAAGACCCCGATTGGGTCAGCGAACTCCCAGCTAAGTGCTTTGCCAGCACTTTAAGGTTCAGTAGAACCTCAGTCTATGGTCAAATTCGGACAGAGTGCTTCGCAGCGCTCTGTATCTTCAGTCACCTATTGAGTGCGTTGGGTCAGTGACAGGTCAGCTAAACCAGACAAGTCGGACGGTTCACTAGGTGAACCCAGGGTAGATATTCAGTTTGGGGACAGTGTACCACCCCCCAATGTTGCAAAGTGTCAGAATCCCTCAATTTCGATTGGTCCTAAGGTAGGATTTGGGTAACACACCAATCAAAACAGTCTATTTGTATGCCACATTAACATTTTCTGGTACCGCCTATTGAGCTAGGGGTTCCCATGAGAGACTACACGACAAGCAGCAATACATTTACATTGTATCATATAATAAGCCACATTCGCTGTTCTCGCAGGGCAGAGGTGACTTTCTCAGGAGCATCTTGCCCATCACTGCCAACTGGCGGTGTTCCATCTGTCAAGGTCCCTCGTGCTGCCGAATGTCGCACAGGCGCAGAAGGGACCTCCAATATGGCTCTCCTCTCACTCAGACCCTCATTTCCCGCGGTACATGAAAAGTAAGCGAAAACAAATTAATACATAATAATGTCATTATGAAAACACATCACAGGGTTTGTACTTTTAACTCATCATCAAGAAATAAACTTATTGCATCTAAATGTTAGCTACATTGATACGGGCACAAGAGCAGTGGCACGAGCAGTACCACATGATAAGCACAGCTATGAATTACGCATGCGCATAACTTTCCCTCCACTTCTGCAGACGCGTCAGGACACGTGAGTGTGGCTGACGCATGCGCAGTAACTAAAATACAAGCGGCGGCCATATTAGAGGACACGGATTAAATTCATTAGAAATACACATAGGCAAGCTTCGGGAACTTTGCCTAAACAAAATAAATGTTAGTAAAACATACGCTTTTGTTACCTTATTACACATAAACGAGGTTCTTGACTTCGGCAAGCCGCAAAATATGCGAAGCTTTGCTTCATCACCTTGTGCGCATGGGTGAGTAGCTTGAAGGATATCCTCTTGTTGACGGGGAGCCAGTGCAGGTTTCTCAGGTGGGGGGTGATGTGGCCGTGGCGCGGTATGTCGAGGATCAGTCGTGTCGAGGCGTTTTGGATGCTTTGTAGTCGTTTAATGAGCTTGGTCGGGGCTCCCGCGTAGAGGGCGTTTCCGTAGCCGAGTCTGCTGCTGACGAGGGCCTGGATGACTGTCTTTCTTGTATCTGTCGGGATCCATCTGTAGATCTTGCGGAGCATGCGGAGGGTGTTGAAGCAGGAGGAGGAGACGGCGTTGACTTGCTTGGTCATTGAGAGCGTTGAGTCGAGGATGATTTCCAGGTTGTGTGCGTGGTCGGTGGGTGTCGGGGCTGCCCCCAGTGCCGTCGGCCACCAGGAGTCGTCCCAGGCTGAAGGGTTGGAGCCGAGGATGAGGACCTCCATCTTGTCCGAGTTCAGCTCCAGATGGCTGGTCTTCATCCAGTCGGCGACGGCCTTCATTCCTTCGTGGAGGTTGGCTTTGGCGGTGATGGGGTCCTTGGTGAGGGAGAGGATTAGCTGAATGTCGCCGGCGTAGGAGATTATGTTGAGGTCATGCTGTCGGGCTACGTATGCGAGCGGGACCATGTATATGTTGAACCGCGTCGGGCTGAGGGAGGATCCCTGGGGTACGCTGCAGATGATCTCGGAGGCTTTTGAACGGAATGGGGGTAGGTGGACGCTCTGGGTTCTGCTGGAGAGGAAGGAGCTGGTCCAATCCAGAGCCTTGTCTCGGATCCCTGCAACGTGGAGGCGTGCGCGTAGTGTGCGGTGGCAGACGGTGTCGAAGGCGGCAGAGAGGTCTAGGAGGATGAGTGCTGCGGTCACACCGTTGTCCAGCAGGGTCCTGATGTCGTCGGTGGCGGCGATGAGGGCAGTCTCGGTGCTGTGGTTGCTGAGGAACCCTGATTTGGAAGGGTCCAGGATTCTTTATTAAGCAATGCTACTTTGAAAAACACTTAACCTCGTTTCATAGGAGCCCAACGAACCTAGTAGTACCAACAACAGACCTTTATCAGAGCCAAGTGTGCGTTGTTTAGATGGAGTCCGTGAAGTAAGTTCAGATACTTCAAATAATGTTTTTTTTGCTCCAAAATTCGAGCCTTCTACAAAAGTGAGAGTTGGCATGCATGAGACCACATCCTGAAATCTAAACCCCAAGCTAATTAAAAAAAATATATATATTTGGGAGACATGAAGAATAACAGAGGGGTGGAAGTGTCTCTAGGGCTTGGTCTGCTGTCCATGACTAATCCTCAGGATGTCTACTATGGAGTACCATTTTAATATAAAATGGTATCCTCTGTCACCTTGAAAATGGACCATGCAAATTATAAACACACATGGTTCCTGCTACTCACCAAAGATGCTAATTGTCGCTGATGGTCGATATACTACGTCATTTGTCAATTTTCTTTCAAATCGTTTAGACGCATCTCACCTTTTTCTTTTATTGCTCTCTCCACCTCCGCTGCACTGCATATTTCTCTATTTTTTGTGGTTTTGCTTCCTTACTGCCAGCCTACTATGTAATCTAATTGTCCTTCTGCTGTTTACTGTGTATTTGTAAAGCGCTCTGATACCTATGGGTCAAGCTAGGGCTATATAAAACCTTTTAAATAAATAAAGCTGATTCAAAAACATAGGTTGAGAGGCATGAAGAATAACAGAGGGGTGGAAGTGTCTCTTGGTCTTTTCCATGACTAATACTCAGGATGTCCACTATGGAGTACCAATTTAATGTAAAATGGCATTCTCTGCCACTTTGGAAATGTGCCATACAAAATATATACACAGGGTTCCTGCTATTCACCAAATGTGCTATTGGTCGATATACTATGTCATTTGTTGATTTTCTTTCAAATGGTTTAGCATCATTCACATGAAAAAGTGTCCCAGTTCATTCCCTTCTTATGTGTCAAAATGTTGGCCTGCAACATTGTTTCTGCAGAGACTTTGTTTACTTTCATAAAGTCTCCCGATTGTGAAGTACAAGTGTGGGGAGGAAAAACCTTGAAAATACAACAAAATGGCGCTCGTTAAACAATAGAGACATTGCAGTAATCCCACGTGGGAGGAAGACTAGCCTGTCCCGGGTTTGCCTTCTGCATTACCCCTTCCGCCCCTCCCCCTCTCTCTGCCAGTGAAATCCAATCTCAGTTTCCAGCTCGGAGGTCTGCTGCCATGGTAACGCCTGGCAGCCTGCCAGCACCCTGCACTTCCTGGCGTTTGTGTCTAATTACATATGCGCACGTGCACAGTATTCTAGACAGACAGACGTGATGATGCTTAGGATGGGAGACCCAGAGGGCGGAAAGCGCGTGTTGGTATGATTGGTGTACTAATGTAGATAAAAGCGGGTATATTCGAGGTAAACTGTGACTTATGAGCTGTAACGCCTAGTCGAGGCTTTAGACAGGGTTGCAGGAGACATGCATGAGCTTGGCAGGTCATGTTTTTAGACACAACGAAGCTCAGCCTCTAGTTGTTTACCCATCTCAACTCTGTAGCTCTGTCCTGTCAATGCCATCATATCACAGTTGCACATGACCGTTTTATGCACAGATGGTTACTTTTGGCAAAAATGGTGCTGCCTTTGGTTTTTTTTGTCTTCAAGGTAATAGGTGGCCAAAATGATGTTTTGTGAAATGAAGTGTTTAGGGCATCAGATTTGGTGTTGGCACAAAAATAGGCCTGTGTGAAATTTAAATTACGCCAGAGTAATCGTTGTAATTTCAGTATTTACGCATTACTCTTGTGATACAAAATTACTGAAATTACTCCGCAGCTGGAGGAATGGCGGAGAGGTCTAGATATGTACATGGCAGCTGAAAGGGTCACGTATAAAGCTAGGGGGTGCCCTAAGAAATTTGGCAGAGTCTGGAGTAAATGGCGGAAATATCATGGACTTGACGGAGGACTTTAAAGAGGAGATGTGGAAAGAGGAGGTGAAGAGGGGAGTGGGCACGGAGGCAGTTGGCAATACAGACTTGAGCCCGAGACTGTTCCGGCAAAGATTCTTATTATGAATAACAATATACTGCTACTAATGGTGATGATCGGTGGATGGGAGGTTGGGGGGGAGGGTGCGATGACCAAAGATGACATGATTGTATTGTTGTTACCTAATAATAAAAATAAAATAAAAATGTTTATAAAAAAATATACTGAAATTACACCAGTTGAGTATTAAGAGTAATTTGGGGCAATAAATGGGGAGAGGATATTACCTCATGGCCAGAGCTGCCAATATTAGAGCTGGGGAACCAGGTTCGAGCCTCAGCATGAGCTCAGTATCCTGTGATTCTGGACAAATCACTTATACTCCTGTGCCTACCAAAAATGAATGTGTCCTTGTGTAACGTACCTGGTGCTCATGTAAAGTGCTCCAGTACATTTGGGTCGAGTTTGCGCTATATAAATCTGCAACAAACAAATCCTACTGTAGGAGCACAGGAACAACGAACTAAGAGAGAGCGAGCAGCTGCGTCCATTTTGGTTGCAAGGGTGCATTCAAAAATAGCGTTAAATGTTGGATTAAGCTTGTCACGTAATTAGAATAATTACGAGTAATTTTGCAGTAATTAACCTACAGAGAATCATGCCAGTTGCAACCACTCCTATGCAAAACCTGTTTGGCTTGTACAATTGTTGTTTTTCTAAACCAAAGTACGCTACAGATTGCAAACCAATGATTGTGAGGAATGGTGCGACATAATGCAAAATAAAAACAATCATCATCAGCAAGACCAATAGACAACTGTTTACAAGGTTCTTGTTAAGGGACGAAGGTGTCTGTCTTGCGATATTCTTAATACAGAAGCTGAGGCCTTTTTCCCAGTGTAGGCTTCTGCCCAAGGCCTTACAGCCTGGCCAATGGGGGATTAAGCCCTCACTTAGAAAACATAATTAGATTTCAGCTCAACCACATACAGCCTCCTGCCACTAACGAAGGACATTGATAAGGAGCAATGTAATGTTGAAGGTATGCAAAAAACTAAAATGTCGTAATGAATGAAGTTTGATAGGCATAGTGTGACCTTGACTGCAGGAAGCTAGTAGGTCCAGTTTTCAGTGGACCATGTAAAGCAATTGTGCTCTGAAATTCTCTCTCTCTCTTACTATCTTTCTCTGTCTCTCTCGCATCTTGGTAAAGTTTGAGTTGAACAGTGAGGATCATATCTATAGTAATATATTTTATTTTGTTATGTTATTTGAGGTTAAGTTATGTTGGTTGCTCACCATCACAGAGACCAAAACATTTTCAGTAGATTTATGGACCTTTAAGTCTCAGTACAAGGGAAGATTGAACAAGGTTTCCCTTGCTGTGACTAAAACTCCAATGAATAGATGACTAGCAGCTTTCCAGGGGTTTGTGTAATCCCTCGCCCAGATTTTTAATCTGAAAAGGGGCCAGGGGAGAGAGGGCAATGTCAGCCGCCTGCCAGGAAGCAAGATGTTGAATGACATTTCCATCCTGAAACAGAAGCTAGGATCTGGTGAATGAGAAAAAGGGTCATGTGTCTTCAGGGGACCCATTTTTCTTGCAATAATGGGTGAGAGAGGCAGCAGATGCAGTGAGAGTGCAGGAGGGGCATGGGGGACCCTAGCCCCCACCCGCGCCCTGTATTCACTTGTGAAAAGGGTTCAGCGTAGCATTCATGAAGACTGACATGAACTGATAGCTCTTTTAAGAGAATGGGCACTCATCCGGAATGTAAGGAAAATGAAGAAGATATGAGAATAGAGAAGCTACAGCAGAAAGTCAAGCAGAACATCCAAAATAGTCCATTCCTATCGGACTGAAGGAAGGACAAAGTCTTTATGAATACAGGAATATGTTGTAAAGATAGTTGCAAATTGATAGAGGGGAAGGGGACCTTTCCTGACTGGGTAAAGAGCGCTGGATCTGTTAGAAGTAAATGACTAGTGTTCTAGTAAATGGTTCAATAAATATATGTGACTGCAAAACAACTGTTTACTCGAAAAATCTGTACAAGTCAATACTTTATTTAAAGACTAATATTCTACAAGTTAAGTGGATCATTTGTGTCAAATGGCCAGTGCAACGAGGTCGATTTCCAGCTAGTCTTTGTTGGGCAACAAACATCATTATGCATGTTGGGACTTCAACGCCCGTAGGTACAATGGGGAACATGTGATATGACCTAGTATGTGACATTTGAATTTGAACTTAATATGCTGCTATTGTTTTTTATGATGAATTGATATTTTATTATATTTGCAATAGAAGGATAATTACGATTTTAATGTACATTTCAATCCCGACCAAAATACTTTGTGATTTTATTGTATATACCGTAATTTTATGATGGCTTTTTTCATAGATATTTTAAAAGTATTGGCACTAGGCACTTCAATCCCAAAATGCATGTACAATAGTAAATTGAATGCCATTGCAAAGCCTACAGTTTCCCATACAAGGATTGGTAGTGGGGATGTTATTTGGAATGATGGAAGAGGGGATGGTGCTAGGCATAATGTATCGGACAATTTTTTTTTTTATATTTTTGGTACACCTGATGTGGAATTTGCTTTCTCCACCCTCCCCCACTACTTTATTAGGATGTACTGACAAATGTATGCAAATTAATGTGCTTTAATGATTTTAAAATGAAATCGAATATAGATATTTATTAATAATAATAACAATGGGGATGTAAAAGGACAGCCTAAGCATGCTTTACATTGTTGCCTGGAAAATCATAGCTGGATAATGGTCACCCCATGACAGGGGGCGAGTTAATATCTATGGGCTAGGTTACAAGAGAGCCGGAGGATTCCTATACCTGTGCAAGCCTTTTTAGAATAGGGTTTGGAATTAAGAGCTTCGGGAGTTTAACACACCCAATAATTACTGAATGCTATAAAGTGCATATACCTCCATATTTTCCCAGATACAAATTGGCAGGTGAAAGCTGCTGATATGTGCTGGAGAAATGGCTATTATGCCCCATTTTGAAGGGCTAAACTTGTAATAAGTGATTAGTATAGCCCCTGATAAATTCTGATCCCCTGGTTTTCAGATTGTACTTGATACAGGAGTTATCAACATCTCATCCGGGCACTGGTAATCATAACTTATGTGTGCTGTTATGTCTAGCAACAAAAATGATAAAATCCCTTACTGGGTAAACCGTTGGCGGGTGACTTGTGTTGAAGCAGCAAAGAGATTTATGAAGGAGATTTTGCGGAAAACAAATACCTTGGCATTTCTACGGGCATTGGCACTACAACATTTCTTACAAAAAACCCCAGAAAGGATAAGAAGGAAATGTGATACAGTCACTAGAAACTTTCGATGTGCAATATTGCACTCACTGAATGAACACAAGTTGCGTGGTGATAAAGAAGCTAAAACTTGGAAGAGGTGTGCAGTAGACAGTGAGTCCTGATGTGCAGAGGTTTTACCGATGCTACTTGTAAAAATCACACCAGGAAATCATTTTACGAGTGGAGTGTGTGGAACATGGCTGACCCAGGTTAGACATTAGCAAGGTACTATTGCAATGCTTGGTACACTTTACATTGAACATCTAATGAACTCTTGTCCCAGGTTACAATCTAACACCATTAACATATATAGGTATGGCAACTGTGTTTTTGTGCTGCATCATTGCACTGTCATGCTGTTGTGTTGTTGTGTTCTATTTTGTGACTATTTTGATGTGCCGTTATTTTTGTTTTTTAATAGAGTTCTACATAGGGCAAACTAGACCCGAATCGGGTATCAGAGCGCTTTACATGAGCACCAGTTTCGTTACAGAAGGACACATTCATTTGTTTTTTGTTTTGTTTGTTTGTTAGGCACGGGGATGTTGAGCGTTGTGGCCGAGACTCAAACCCGCTTCCCCAGCTTTGAGGTCGACCCCTCTAGCCGTAAGGCTACATCCTCTCCCAAAAATTGTGGTTTTATTTTGCATTGTGTATGTTGTTTTGTTGCATTCTGATGTGTGTTTTAGATATGTCAACAAATTCAGGTACATTTCCAGCCAGCAGATGTGTTTAAAGTTCCTGTGAAAAGCAATCAGTTACCACTGTCTAATGTGGTAAAATACCACTGCTTCACGTATTCAACTATTCAAGATGCCAGTCAGCCCAGAACTGTGGCTGAAACCTGGGCTCACTTCATGTGATACTGCCCTTGCAGCCGATATATAACGCTTTAGAACAATAAGCCGGTCTTTGGTTTTACATTTGTATTGTATTGCAGTATTTACATAGCACCTACTACTCCTATGTGAGGCATTGAAGTGCAGCAAACAACAATATATCGGGCGTATGCTTGTAAGGATTTTGTCTTTCTTTTTGGACTTATGTAGGAAGTGTTCCATGTTGTGCGTGATGACCACCGAGATGCGGTTATTGTGTTATGGGCGAAGAGACAAAAGAGGGAAGCACAGCCTATAGTTTTCAGTAGACTGGCATCTTTGAGCAACTTTGCAGGTACCTTTATGGTATCTCCATTACCCTCAACAATGGCCTGCGAGCCTGCAATGGGAGGACCCCGTCAGATAAAGAGGGGATGGTCACCTTTTATTGCCAGGGTGGGGCAAGCTGCATAGATATTTTGATTTATCTCAGGCTGTGGTCACATACAATTGACATGAAGGTGGTCTCTAGGCAGGAGAGCGACCACAATGCCTTGACCCTCACCTTGAGCTCACTGAGCCCTAGAATTTCACCTCATGACCTAGAACCCATAGATAGGAGGCTTTTGCCAACCAGCAATTGACATAGGCTGAGATGGAGTGTAATTGCTGCTCCTTCAACTATACAGGTCCAGATATATGAGGCCATTGCTGCAGCTTTGGAAGCAGTCCTGGATCTGGCAGGGAGTCCACCTACAGTGTCCTCATGGGAGGATCTTACTGACATCCATAATTCCTTGTTCTGCACCATAAAGGAGGTTTTTGTTGGTAGAAGCTAGGACTCTTCCAAAACGGGCTCATGGTGCCAAATGGTTTACAAAGGCATGTCGGGTGGAGAGGCAGGCCCTAATTGCCGCTATCAAGTGGGGCAACTAGAGCTGAAATCCAGGAAGCTAGAGCATCCTATGAAGCTGCATTGGGCAGGGCCAAAAGTGATCATGAGATGGGTTGATGGAAGATATTGCTGGCTGCATCTAACGGGAAAGACCATCGCTCTTTTGGGAATTGTGGTTAATAAGAGTTTAGAACCTGCACCCCGCTATGCAGTAATATAACAGCTGCCTCTTGAGTTCAACACTTCTCAGGTCTGTACGCCCATGACATTGAGGATGAATGAGTTAACCTTGGTGTGAACCGTCAGCCTAATACTGAGTTCAGTTAGCAGCCCATGTGCAGGTGTGACCGTGGCCACATATGCAGAAGGCCCAGCCAGCCCAGGGCATTGGACAAAGGAGTTTCAATCACCTGGTGTCTCACTTGCATCAGCTATGTTGCACCAGATCATTTTTGGTCCCAGCCCTATCTCCGTAAGTGATGTTGCTGTGGCAGTTGATTGGATCACACCAGGGAAAGTGCTGGGGCTTGATAAGGTGCCTGGGGACGTGTTTAAAGCTAAGAAGGAGATTTGTTGCATTTATTTTGTGCTTCTCTTCAATAACATCATGAATGGGCCCACCATACTACGGAACTGGGTAGGGGCTGTGATTGTCCCAATCTATAAGAAGGGCCTTAGGTCTGTCCCATCGAATTACTGCCATATTAGTCTTATCAACAGCTCCAAGAAGCTCTTTAGCCGCATTCTGTTGAGCAGGTTGCAGGCTTGGATTGAGTATGTATTAGTGCTGACCAATGTTCCCTCTAATTGTTTTCCTCTGTGTGCGGCAGTTCAAGATCTCTGTGCACTGCAACCAAGGCTATGTGCACCAAGCAACTGATCATGCATTTGAGTGTTTCACTCGTCAATATACATCTGTAGCAATCACCACTCCTACCCTTTGTTTACAACAAGTGCGAAACAGGTGCATTACACTCACGTACAGCTCTATTTAATAAGGTCTTGAAACAATTCTGCAATGTAGATACACACCCATATGGCATGAATTGTTTACTCCTGTAGCACCTACACCCCAGGATTAGAAAAGGACAGGACACAGAAGGTGCTACCGTTAGAAATATTTACTGAACAGCAGGGTAAATGCAAGCAGTCAGAAGAATGAGGCAGTTATTATTGAGCTTGAAACAGGATCTGGGCTGTACCAAGTCAAATATGCTAAAATGTTTCCCAGTGTAATCCACCAACACTGGAACACATTAAGCAGGGCCCAAAGGTTGCCTGCTTTCAGTTCTGAGGAGGAATCTGCAGGCAGTGATGGTGCTTTCTTATTTACAATTTAAGTTTGTCCAAAACAAAGGCCTCATTTAAAGGGTTGCAGCCCTACTTTTGTTCAAGAATGATCCTGGCTGGAAGCCACCTGGAGCCTAATGCCTAGATTACAACACAATGGACGGTAAACAAAGGCACACAAGTTTCACTTTACAGGTCAAGTACTTAAAAGAAAAATTTGAAGCAGGTTTTTGACTTTGTTTACCCTTCCTATATAAGCTACATGAATGTACTCCAAGAACGTAGGCATATGTTAAGAGTGCATATCTGGGAGAATCAAAAAGTATGGATTTAAAATGTAACGGTGCTGGGACTGTCTGTATTTATAAAAATGTATTAATACGCAAATGAATCCTTTTTAGCAGCACTACACAACAAATATTGAAAGAATACAATAAAGTTCTAAACATATGATTGCAATTTCAAAGAGGCGTGTTGATGCTGGTTTATAGTTCACTGTGCTACATTAGGATTGCAATTTATGTGCTGCAAGAAATAAAGGATATGTGTCAAAAGTAGTAACCCACTTACCTATCTACAAATAAAATAACATTTGTGATGTGCATGTTACACGGTTTGCTTTACAGGAGATACATTAACCCTCTATGGAGCATTATGAGTCAAAATTAGAACAAGACAAAACACAGATCTCTCCAGCAACTGCACTAACCACCAGAGTTATCTGACCATTACTATTATCCCCTAAGATTTCCTGGGCACTCAGAGACCTCTGCAGATGGTGTCTTTACTTCATAAGATATTTTAAAATGCAGCCTTTGCAACCAGAACAGATTTACTGTCACATTTGTTCTCGATGGAAATTTCTTTGCTGCAGAGTTTTAAAAAGTATAAGTTGACAGCAAACTGTTTTTCATGACTCTGTGACTGCACCCCCTTTCTGTTGTCACGCCTTGACCACCAATTTATTAGTTTGCACATCAATGAGGTCTCGGTGGTGGTTTCATGGTGAATTGGCAAAAAAGTGCATGTGATTCTAAGATCAGCACCCACTGGATAAAAGCCCAACAGAGCCATTCATTCCCCTAACTCCCCAAACTCCAACAGCACAAAATGTAAAGGGCTGTACTCTTATTTGTATGAGCTGACCCTTGAAAATATATGAAATGGAACACGTTCAACAAACATCATGTTAGAATATGATAACATTGCATTCAATATTCAAGAAAGTGTATTTCTTTAATATGTGGAAGTGTTTCCCTTCAATGCATCCAAATCTTTGGAAGATATTTATTAAAAGTGAGTCGTTTTAAACATGCCCTGAGAAACAGACTATCACATAAAAGGGGCAGCTACACTTCTGTGGATGAAATTCAGGCCAGTTTCACACAATAAATAAATATATGCTTTCTACAATACTTCCATTCGCGCGATTTGCCCCCAGATGTTGCTAGACAGGAGAAGCAAAAGAAAGTAAAAAAAATGTACCTTTCCCTCGCCACATCACAGACTAGGTGAGAGCAAGGTAAGAGTTTTTTTAAAATGTAATTTTACTTCTCCCATTGTACGTCAACTTAGCCGACCCCCACCCCGCCCCTGCCCCGCTCCACTGCCCCACCGCCCCACCGCCTCACCGCCTCACCGTTCTTACCTCTTCTGGCCGCCACTGGTCTCTCACCTGCGTCTTCTTCTTACTGAAAAAAAGATAAATGGTATTTCATGAAGTATATTGAAGTTTACTTTGTTGGATAATGTCATCAGTAATGTCATTTGAGATATCATCAGTAATGTCGTCTGTGATGTTACTGACCATGTCATGAGTGATGTAATATGTCAGATCATAAACACTGCATTGCGGGGGCGTAAGTTATAGTTAGCTTAGGTAACTATAACTGTTGGATTTCTATGGTTTTCTGTGTGTGAGATCTAAACCTAACTATGACGTCCCTGTAACCTTTGTTTTTTCTCATGGACTTTCTTAGATTGAAAAAAATATATATTTCCTAATTATAATGTCCCTGTAACCTTTGTTTTTTTCAGTGTATTTCTACAGTTTTTTAATGCTATTTTATAAATATAACGTCCTTGTAACCTTAGATTTTTTAGTGAATTTCACAGTTATTTCTAATATAAATTGTACTACAATTTCACCGTAAATTCAATTTAGTAATCTACATTTTTGCAAGTTTATAAATACATTTTATAAACACATATATTATTATATAATTTAAAACCAATAATTAACAAATGAACATAACATAACTTTTGTAATGTTTTATATTGACAACACCTTTTTCATGTTACAACAAATGACAGTAGAGCTTCCAACATATGATGATTGTGTACATTATGACACCAGGGTTAATAATTGGCAGTAGCATGATATGTATCATTGTGCAATTCATGATACTAGATATAGGATATACTATGTCGTCTACAATTATGGGACGAAACATGGCAGGGGAAAAAAGATGGGAGAATAAAAATAAAAAATAAAACAATCAGGTGAGAAAAATTAAACGAGTCAACAATTTGAGAGCAGTTACGTCCATGAGACACAAACTGGATGGTATGGAATCAGCACGTGTTCTCCCCACATTCATGGCAGAAATCGGTGCAGCATACAAGCAAGTGTGTGTGTAACTACATAGGGGTGCCAAGTGTGCAGGACTGGTATCCGCATTGCATGCCACAGGGAGAATGGGGTAAGGGTGACAGGGTCAGTGGGGGTGGGCTATATAGATGGTCGACTGCTCTTGGAGGGGTGGGCTGTGTCAGACAATATGTGAAAGGACCACAAGGATGAGGAACGTTATGCGGAGAGGGGTGACAGTGGTGCACTCATGCTGCTATCTATGGATGCACCACGGGTGGGTGTGAAAGATATGTAATTTCTTCATGGCAGTCATTTGTCTGTTTTGGCTTCCACTTTAATCAGAAAAGTCTCCCAGCATTCACCCTCCCATGCAGGAATTGCCCTTCATGCGGAGTAGTCTGAGGGGGTGCTCCTAAGCCCTGGTCCATGTCACCAAAACATGAAGCCAACCTTGGATTTCTGGAGGAACGGGGGACTTCCAAGCCATGGCTATATTACGTTTGAACAAGACAAAAGCCAGGTCAATGAAACAATGCAGGTGCTTGTCTCTCTTTTCCCAGGGTCATAGTCACAGTAAAAAGGATTCAGGAGTGGGTGTGAGAGGGTGTGTTGTCAATGAAGTCACTATTGTGATGACCTTAGTCCACGCCAGTTACAGTGGCGTGCATGCCCATACCCTGTGGATAAAGTCTGCATTCTGCAGTTGACATCAGGGCATTCTGGGGATAGCTTAGGGAAAACGCACTGGATGCGTATTGGGGAGAGATCGGTATGGTGAATGTAATTAAACTGTGTGAAACAGAACCTGAGGTTGCAAGACATACTTTTTACCATCTGTAAGGAGTGAGCCCAGGCTGCGCTAGAGAGTGGCTGCTGCAACACTTCGTTCCATCTGGTGCATGCCCTCGTTGCGTGATCATGTGGGGGGTGTTAATGGCCATGTTTAAGTATGTGATGGCATGTCGCGTACTAGTGGCTGGCAGTTCTGTGTTTAAGGCCTGTGATATAAGTGGTTCGATCTCCACAGTGCCCCATGTCTCATGCACCATCCATTGAAGAGTATTATATGTTAAGAGCTGACCAGCGCTCAGTCCATAAGTCTCAACCATCCCCAGGAATTGACAATAACGCACCCTCGTTGTAGAGCTCACCCATTTATATGAGTGCCACGTCGCTCCGTGCAGTCCGGTCAGAGCGCTGCAGTGCCCGACGTAGCATCTGTAGATCCCAGATAGAAATTGATTGGTAGTATGGGAGTGTTGGGTCCTTGGGGTATATTTTTCTGTGTCAGCAGGAGTGGGCAACTGACACTTGTCTAAATTCAAGTGCTGGGAGGACAAGTGTAGTTATTTGTTCCCTCTAGCGCCACACGCACAAGCAATGTTTTGGGGTGGAGTGGCGTTCTCAGGCAGGCCATTGGCCACTGTAATTGTGCTGCGGTCCGTAAAGCTTGAAGTTGGGTGCCCCTCGTCTGCCCTCGGTGAGTGGGCGTTGCAAGACAGAGAGTGCTACGGGGTGGCGGCCCATGCTCCAGATCAATTCTAGTAAGAGGCCCTGGAGTTCGCAAAAGAAGCTCTTAGGGAGCACAATGGGTAGGGCTGCGAAAAAATATATTGCTACATGACCCAATGGAGATAGGGGAAGAGAGCGCCAAAAGGGGAATAGTCAGTGTATGGATCCTATAGCTTTGTGAAGATTTCCCTCTTTAAGGTTTCGCTCGGTGTGGTGTATCTGTAAGCCTAAATATTTAAAGTGTCATAGCACCATCGCAGGTGGGATTCCAGAGATACCGTCCAGCACTCGATCGGTTTGTGCACTAGGAGAAACATGCATGATTTAGGCCAATTCATGAATATAACTTAACGTTTTAAACTTTTTAAAGGCCTGATTACGAGTTTGGCGGCAAGGAAACCGACATCAAAATGGCGTCAGAAATCCCGCCGCCTAGTTGGCGGTCTGCCTGCCATATTATGATGTTGGCGATTTGCAGAACGAGGACCGGTGGAGCACCGTTGCCACCGCTAGACATTCGCCAACTGACTCAATGGCGGCATGGGGAAAGCAGCTGTCAGAGGGCAGTACAGACAAATTCACTGCCATCAGAATTACTAGTCTTTCCGTCAAGCCGACTATGGCAGGAAGACTGTCTACTTCGAGACGGCGGAATCAAAGGAATTGGGGTGCATACTCACCCATTTCCTTTTCTTCCCTTCTGTCTTCCACATAGATCCCTTCCACCAGGGCCTCCCTTTACAGCAGCACAAAGAAAACTACCCTGTTGGGGCCGAAATAGAGGTAAGTCTCTTTTGTACTATTTCCCATTGACTGGACTGGGCACATATGGTCCAGACTTTTGCAATGGGAGGGCACATATGGTCCAGACTTCAGCAATGGGAAAGTACTGGTAGCAGGTATTTTTTCACATGTCCATACATATGTGTACATTTAACACTTGTGCAGTAAAAATATACACAAATTTATCGACACATATGCAAAAAGTTTCCCCACAGTCAGAAACACCGCTGCTGGCCCATCAGTGGCAGCGTAATACTGCAGGCGGAAGACTGCCGGCATGGTGGTATCGCGGTGAGATTGCCAAACTTGTATTCAGGCCTAAAATCTTTCTCTTTTTTCCATTCATTTTATGAATCCACAGATCCACTGAATGGCCACCACAAATCTGGCAGCCCATCCACATTGAAAACCATACCCTAAAACAGTTTTATTCAGTTTCACGTCTCTCTGGAGACAGTCTCTGCAGCAAAGCTCCATCGTACTTTTCCCTTTCCTTCAGGAGAAGACAGTTTCAAAGGTAATGATCTTTTCTGCTGAAGATAGAAGAGAATGGAAAGAGCGGGACGCAGAAGAAGACCTACAACCTCCACAGCTGCTCTTGCTCTCCCATTATAGACAAACTTGAAGCTTTACCGATCCTTCTTAACAACCTAAAGGAGACAAAAAGACTTGCAGCCCCAACAAATACCACAACTCACGTTGACATTATGGAGAGACATAACCAAGCGATATTATCACATCAAGAATTACCGCAAGGAGCCACGAGCTTCTTGCACAAAATACAAGGACCAAAGACACAAACTAACCGGAGGGAGATTAAACCTGACATCTACGAAGAAAAGGGGGCTGAACAGTGCCATGGAACAAGTCTGCAAACCACTCATAAAGTTGAGGTGGGAATGGACCCCACTCATAATGAGTTAATAAACTCCCCAAGCCAAGAAATAACGCTGGCACAAGAAGGCACCACTGACCATGCTTCACCAGGACAAGTCCATGGCACTGAAGTGACATAAAAAATAAGGTCCGGGCAGAAAAAAAGCCGGAAGCAGAAGAGAAAGGGGTGAAATAGGTTAATCACCACCAAAAACGTTCCCATAAAATCGTATTTTCTGGCACCAACCAGAAACCAAAGAGGATACCAATCTTTGCCAAGCTCAAACAGGGCACTGGCATCCCCAAAGTACACAGAAGGAAACGTCTCGAAAGAGGAGAATACACCGAATCCAAGCTCGGAGGAAGTGCTGCTACCACAGACAACGATCTCCTCAGCTACTCAGACAGACCTGTTGCCTAACATGAACGCAAGGAGTTTCAATCCAAGCACTACGATGGATAACTGTAAAAACAGTTTCAATCGGGTCGGGGACAATCGATATTTGCCCGGCGGTATTGCCTCTGTGACCCTCTAGTTATTTAAATCAATGAAGAGGCAGGCGCTGGAGACTGGAAAGCAGGAAACAAGGTTTTTTATTCTCTCCGGAGGAGAACACAACGAAACGGACAGAAGGTATCGTTCTGAGGTGCTCTAACTGTATTTCTGAGGCCTGGCCTCTTATATCCACATTTATGACTTTATTGCAGATTACACATACATGTTTAAAGCTTTGATGTGCGGAAAAGACATTCTCGGAACTCCCCTTTGGGCCCGTTCCCACACACATTTACAGTTAAAGTCCCCACCCTAGTCACAACAGGTGATGAGCATCGCGCAGCTGGATAATCCGCCGATTCACGGAATGTGGGGAGTCTGTTCGGATCTCATGGGGTGGGGGGGGGCTTTGATCAACCCGGGGATTCTTTGATGGGGGAAGCTTTCTATTGTACGGGGAGGGGCAAGGATGGTATCGGCAGAGCTGGGTGTCGGCTTGGGAACGGGGAGGACAAAACGGGCACACGGGGAAAAAGGGGTTTGCATCTAAGGGCCGGAGATCATGAAAGGAAAGCAGGGAGGTGTCGCGCTGGGAACAGGATGAGGGCCGGGGGCAGAGCAGCGCCGAAGAGGGGTTTATGACTCAAGGCAGGTGCAAGCAGGGGGTGGTCAGCGTGCAGGCTTAGTGGAGGCAAAGGGCTATGTCAGGGGCCAGCGGCATGCAAAAGGGTTTGTTCTGATCGGGGCATCTTAAAATGGTGGGCGCGCACGACAAAAGTGTGGCATCAGGGGAAGAGGCAAGATGGCGCAGATAATGTTCACCAAAACGCACTAATTTTCCACAGTCCTCCCTTTAACATATTCAAGACATCTTGCTGGTTCATTTTCTACTCGGGTCTATTGTGGTGGGCATGAGAAAGAAACCGGTAGGAACCCTCGAAAAAGAGTTGTAAACAATACATTTTGAGGTTCCTAGTTTTTAGGAGGTGCACCTATTTGATAAACTTTGATAAATTTGTTCAGCAGGAAAGTCATAGGAATGAAATACAAAAACGGCGAGCAGCAAGTACATATCATAACGTGAACTGGCAGGTTAATACATATTTCAGATTCGGTTTGGAGCAGGATCAATACAATGGCGGCTGGGAGAGAAATGAGGCAAAAAACGGTGATTGAGGATGTCAAATGTTCGAAGTTTACGAGTTCTCATTGTTCTTTGTGGTCTTTCGTTGGCGCTGTTGAGCACCGGCGGTGGAGCTACAAGTCCGGCTCTGTTCTAAGTTCTGCGTTGCAGGGCACGACCCTTTCCTCGCGTTTCTGGTCGGAAAAGGTCCTTTTCGCCCTGTGTCCTTTGAGGTGATTGTCAGAAAGTTCCGATGGAAGAAGAGCGTTCAAAACAGTCCATAGGGTAGGTCAGAGGAAAAAGGGGGATGGAGCAAGGCCAAATTAGGAACAGACTAGGGGAACGAGAGACTTCAAATAGGCGGGCGTGTGACGGAATTCAGAGAGCGGGGACTTGTCGACAGGCACTGGACGTCGAGCAGGGGCATCAGGTCGACCCTTTCTTTTCATGCTGTCGAAAACAGTGCCTCGTCCTGCAGCTCTTTTCAGTCGTGGTCTCGCCTTGGCTAATGTCGCAGGTGTCCCTTAGTCTGCAGTCAGGCCTCGTGCTCCCACATCCGGTCCTTCTCTCCTCCAACGGCAGTACCCTTAAACAAGTTTGAAAAGACAGTCTTTTAGAAAATTTGCGGATGAAGATAATCAAAAAAGTCTATTTTTCTCCCAGCTCCAGGTAAAGAATGAAAAAGTCCGTTACATTTAATGTTCACAACCGGCATATGAATGATCGGTGGCGGTCCTGTTGGATTTACTATGACTTTCCTTCATAATCATTTATTACAGGCATGACAGTTCATCTGATGGTAACCCACCTTCGGGAGACAAATCTGGCAAAGAGATGCCGTTCTCTAGAGTTTCACATTTACAAAAGGGTACAGTGAGTCGTCAACATGGTACTACACAGATATTTTGCTGAGGGACGAACATGGCTAAACATTTCCTTTCTATCGGTGCATCCTGTTTTTCAACTACTGCGGGGTTCATTTTGATGATTTCTTTACCTTGGTCTAGTCTGTTAACCTTGTAAAACATCATTCTGGGTCCTACGTAACCTTTTACAGCCCGGTTACTTAACTAGGAAGGACAGGGGTTTTATGGGAAACAACCAGGGACATAGACAGGGGAGGTAGCGGGGGTGATCGTTTTTCTGGTTTGGGTATTGCGACGATTCGGGGAGGGGAGGGTCGCGTATTCTGAGGTCCTTGTTTTATACTATAGGAGCCGTTGACATGTAGTTCCCTTATTTCGGGCTAGATTAGGGAACCTCTGTCGTCTTACCTGTCCTTTCCCTTACGGCCCAACCTGGGTTCATTGACTTCTATCGGAAAAGGAGAGGTAATGACGCGGCCTCAGGGTGATTGTATTAAAGACAAGCGTTTGTGCAAATACTGACGGTATTTGAAGCCAATTAGGTGGTGTGCTAGGGGTGGCAATCTGCCAATTTCGGGGCTAACCACTCGGAAGAGTGGTAGTGCAAAAAAAAAAAAATAGAGAGAGTGAGAGAGAGAGAGAGAGAGAGAGAGAGAGAGAGAGAGAGAGAGAGAGAGAGAGAGAGAGAGAGAGAGAGAGAGAGAGAGAGAGAGAGAGAGAGTGCAACGGCAGGCTAAATAGTACACGTGCAACAGAGAGGGCGGCAGTGCATTCAAGAAAGGCTATTTAGTGCATTACACAGTAAAGGGTATTCACGAGTCCGCGTTAGAATCTTGTAATCACGCAGTTTGAGCATTAGACAGGGTAGAGGGGACGTACTTTGAGAAAAGGAAAGAAGAAAAAGGAGGTACCATTTTGTCGCACTTTCTCGCATTCTCGGTCCTTTGACCAGTTGGGTCAACGCCTCAGTCACACACACACACATTCCCTCACAGTTTCGCATCATACGTAACGTGGGTTCATTCGCCCGGTCTGGTTTAAGGGTGATCACTTTTTATCAGGTTGTGCTAATTTTTCGGGTTTGTTCGATACGTGAGTAGTTTTCAGGCGTGCTTAGACACCACCCTGCGGCGCTAGTCCGTTTCGCGTATTTAGACATGGCAAGGTCTCAGATCTTCGCCACACCTTGGCTGTAATCTCTGATGTAACCTGCAGAGGGAGGAAAAAAGGGGGGGGGGGTGGGGGAGACAGCATTCGCGCGCATTCAAATACATGGATTCGTAAGTCCTTTACTTACCTTTTACTCGTCTTTCCTCCTTGGGGCAGGGTCCCCGGGGATATGGTTTTCGGAGTCGGGGGGGGTAGTGTGTTCATGTAGGGCGTGTGCGGGGAAACATAAAAAGGAAACCAGAGGGGCCTAGTGCGAGGTATCTAGTCAAAGGGTATATCTCACTATCGGGATCCTTAAACCTCTTTCAACGCCGTGGCATTCTAAAGTTCTTCGGTTCTTGGGTCCCTGCTACTTTGGAACGTTGTACTTTACAATATTTACATTATTTCATTTCACCCTCCTTTTACATTCCCTCATTTACACCATCCGTTTTACCCATCCTTGGAGGTCACGGTCTTCCTCTACGCGAGAGTTCATGAGTCAGTCGCGTACTTTTAAGTCGGAGTGTCGTGTTGTCGATCCGATCCGTCCTCCAGGGCTGGGCAACCATCTTCCTTTAACCTTAAAGAGAGAGCAGAGTAGGGTGCACAGAAAAAGAGCTTTCCTACCCATCCCATATTGTTTTAAAATAAAGCATGCAATACCCGTCCATAGTTTCAAAGACTTTATTTTGCAAATTCATTTCAGCATATGGATTAGGAGGGTGTGGTCATATTTGGTCAGTCGTGGCAATGGCTAAAGTGCGTATAGTGGGGGGGGTGTCGTTTGCAACAGTAAAAACATCGGAAAGTTTTACTCATTCATTTGTGAAAACGTCTATTAATTGGCTGGGGGTTCGGGGGCATATATTTTCATAATTTAGAAACATAATCATAACAGTTGTAATCAGATTTCCTATATGCATACCGTACGTATGCATCGTAAATGAGGTTTACATCAGTTATAAAAATATAATACATTGTATATTCGTAATCAACATTTGTAACGGGGATCTTTTCATACTGTTCGTCGAGTGAGCTCTCCTTGTCTTTTCTAGCCAAGTGTACAAAGGATCACAAAAATCTCAGAACATCAAGTTTATATTGGTGCGAAGGAACACCACGAGGTGTTCGTAAGTTCCGATTGATACCAGCGCCATTTTGGGCGGGGCCGGCACAGTCCGGAAGCAGCATCAGGGGGAAATGTTTCCATTACTGGCAGTTTGGACCAGAGTCCTTTTCGGCAGTTCTAGAATTCACGCTAACAGAAGGTGTGGCAATGTCATGTTTGTTTCGTTGGCGATCGAGGCAGCCGTCCCTTACCGGAAACCTGCAGAGGCCGAAGGCTCCGCCGGGGACCTTTGTATGATCTTCAAGGCTGCGGAGATGCTGTCGGAGATGGGGGCTCGTGCTCCATGGGACAAATGTTCGAGTTGTATGGCTGGCCAAAGTTACTCTAGTGGCCGGGGCCCGCCTTCCAGCGGATCCAGACGCCATTTTGAGGCCCTACAGGGGCCATTCTCGTCGAGTTTGCAAGAATGGAAGAGACCCTTCGGAGTGAAAGGAAGAGGTCCCTGTTTTGTGAGAGCGGGACGTTCAGCTGGGGTGCAGCTGTGATGCCCCCACCTGGGGGGCGAGGGAGACTCGTTCACATCGTCTCCTTCTCCCAGTGCACTCCATGCCGCTCCTTTTCATCGCCCCGCATGAAGGCCTCTCCACATCCGGTGTTCCCCAAGTGCCACCATTGTACGTTCGGTGCTGCGTAAATACTGGGGTGCCACCATTGTGTGTTCGGTGCTGCGCAAGTACTGGGGTGCCACCATGGTGTGTCCGGTGCTGTGGAAGTATGGGCACCATCGCCTGACTGGGGGTGTTCGGCGCCGGGCTGGGGGCTGGGAAACCTCCTACCGGTGGAGGTGGGGGAGGCTCGTCCGCGTCGCCTCTCCCTCCCAGCCCAACTTGGACAAATTGTTGTGGAGGTACGTGCAGGACATCCCGCCGTCCAGGACTGCTGCGGCTGTGACGGAAGAGAAAAGGAAGAGGCGCCTCGCTCTCCTCTTGACATGTGGCGGGACTACCTTAGTCTTTCCAGGCCCGTTGCGGCCGGCCAAGGAGACATGTGGCGGGACTACCTTAGTCTTTCCAGGCCCGTTGCGGCCGGCCAAGGAGACATGTGGCGGGACTACCTGCAAATGCCCAGGCTGCGGGCTCCTGCCTCTCCTCCGGCTCCCCCATACGTTAAGATTTCCTGACCAAGAGTTGGCGGCGGGGCTCGCCTTATATGGGTTGCCGTTGGTTGGGCGTAGCCGTAACCCTGCCCTACTTTGGAAGGTTCCAGAATGGGGGGGGGGCGAATGTTCTGTTTGACTTTCATTTTCTACAGTTTATCGTTATTATTCCTTGTTTGTTGTGTTAAATTAAAAGTTCAAGTTTATTAATGGTCTACGGATTTTGTTTTATCATTTCTTTCTTTCCAGGTTGCTTTTATGCTAAGTTTCTGCTAACAGGGGTCGAGTAACACGGAAACACGTGTAGAGGGATGACGCAGATTTGTACATTACATACACACGAACTCAGACGGGGGACAGTACAAGTACGACATACAAAGACCCAAGACAAATATAAAAACAGTTATTGGTCATAATTATCTCTTTCCGTCTGTGAATTTTAAACGAGGCTGGGTTCCCGTCTTGACATTGCCCGACCTAGGAGAACTTGATCATGCCGCTGAGATTTTCCTGGCGAAATCTGTGCCATCGGGCATAATCAAACGTGGTGGTTCTGTCTGGTCTGTCTATGTAAGTCGGGTTCTTCTCTGTCTCGCGCCTTTTCTCGTACTGTCGGTCTGTCGTTCTTGTCGGCCCTTTGCCTTTACTCACGCTCAGTAGAGTCGGGCATTGGGCTTTCCAGTGTCCGACATACCTACAAAAAGCGCATTGGTCTGACCCTAAGTCTGGTCGTCCTTTGTATAGTGTCGGGGGATAAGTTGTGGGTAGCGGTGTCCTGGGGTTGTCCTGTCGGTATATTTCCCTACTTGGTTTATCCTCGTCTTTTCTCTGTCGTTTCGTAGCCTCTCTGCGCCACATACCGAGACTGTCGAGCATAATTGGCGTCGTCTTATTATTTCGAAGGGCTATTTCTAACGTTTCTATTTTATCAAGGTCAAAGGATCCTGCCAGTGGCCACTGTTTGTCTTGGCTATCTTCGGTATACCTGTGCCATAATTTATTATAAGCTATGGTGACTAACCCATAGTTTATGAACATGTCCTTATTAGGGGTGCCTTCTAGTGGAGCCATATGGTCCACCTCTAACACCCGGTCCGGGCTAAACAGGCTATTTATCAATGGGGAGAAGACAGACATGACGGCTCGTAACGAGGGACTAAAAAGTCAGCACTGCCTATCTTATCACTAGGTGCAAAGACTAGACAGAATATTTCTATTCTACGTTGTTTGCAGGTAGTGAATACCTCATGGAACCAAAAAAACCAAAAGACCAACAAAATAACAATGGGGAGAATGAGTAGGACCGCAAAGATCTGCGTTACCTACCCTTTTCACTATCTGCAAAAAGGATGGTCTCTTCCCTGCTTGCAGACAGAGAATCTCCAGGAAACAATAGTTTGTGAACAACAGTTCAGTTTCAAGCAATTATTGAGTGGGGGAGAAAAAGAACAAGCACGGCTGCTACCCTACTTATCCTCCACTGCTTGCAAAGGGAGAGAGAGCCTGTTGCTTCTCCGTTTGCAGACAGTGAATCTCTAAATAAAAATAAACAAGGCAATACTAGTATTTTTGAACAATCAAGCAATCAAAACAAATTCTTTCGCAACTTGTCGTGGCAACACGACCTTACCCGGACCATGTGGACAGTTTCCTGTCTTCCGAATCCAGCGCCCGATCGTCCTCTTTTTCTCGTATTTCTCACGGCACTCCTGATGGTTCCCAGTCAGGACCGTAGATCACTCGAGAGAGGTCTGTTCGGAACTAGTGAAGTTCGGATGATCGGCTGCCAGACGAGGGTCTATTGGGCAAGAGCTCTCCCGATCGTTGCAGTCGTTCACTCTGTCGTCGGGACCTCTCCCACTGGATCCACGAGTCGCTGATGGGCCCCACGCTTGGGACGCCAATTGTAAAAACAGTTTCAATCGGGTCGGGGACAATCGATATTTGCCCGGCGGTATTGCCTCTGTGACCCTCTAGTTATTTAAATCAATGAAGAGGCAGGCGCTGGAGACTGGAAAGCAGGAAACAAGGTTTTTTATTCTCTCCGGAGGAGAACACAACGAAACGGACAGAAGGTATCGTTCTGAGGTGCTCTAACTGTATTTCTGAGGCCTGGCCTCTTATATCCACATTTATGACTTTATTGCAGATTACACATACATGTTTAAAGCTTTGATGTGCGGAAAAGACATTCTCGGAACTCCCCTTTGGGCCCGTTCCCACACACATTTACAGTTAAAGTCCCCACCCTAGTCACAACAGGTGATGAGCATCGCGCAGCTGGATAATCCGCCGATTCACGGAATGTGGGGAGTCTGTTCGGATCTCATGGGGTGGGGGGGGGCTTTGATCAACCCGGGGATTCTTTGATGGGGGAAGCTTTCTATTGTACGGGGAGGGGCAAGGATGGTATCGGCAGAGCTGGGTGTCGGCTTGGGAACGGGGAGGACAAAACGGGCACACGGGGAAAAAGGGGTTTGCATCTAAGGGCCGGAGATCATGAAAGGAAAGCAGGGAGGTGTCGCGCTGGGAACAGGATGAGGGCCGGGGGCAGAGCAGCGCCGAAGAGGGGTTTATGACTCAAGGCAGGTGCAAGCAGGGGGTGGTCAGCGTGCAGGCTTAGTGGAGGCAAAGGGCTATGTCAGGGGCCAGCGGCATGCAAAAGGGTTTGTTCTGATCGGGGCATCTTAAAATGGTGGGCGCGCACGACAAAAGTGTGGCATCAGGGGAAGAGGCAAGATGGCGCAGATAATGTTCACCAAAACGCACTAATTTTCCACATAACCAGCCCACTGTTATCAGTGGATACTCTGTATCATTTATTACAGTAAATGCCGTGGCTAGGCCGACGTCCGATGAACCAGCACCAACGGCTCTGACAAATCCTGGGACCACCGAGGAGCCGCAAGACGCAGGGTCCGGTCACAGGTACCCTCGACAGGAGGATTCAAAGATATTTTTGTTCATTCCGGAATACAAGTCAAAAGGGAGAGGAAATATCCTGAACAGAGGAAACATTCTGCGACTACTAACTAGCATTAGCAACTTAACAGGAGGAACCTCAAGCGACCTGGAGTCTGAAGAAATTGTCTGCCAAAAACAACTGGCACACCAAGAAATATCTAAAATAACCTGGGCAAAACATGACGTAGCAGAAAGAATAATGAGGGAAGAACAACAACTCAATGTCTGGGGGATTACATTGATACATTAGAAAGAAATAGGTTACCCAGAACCTCTGCTACATGAGCTGCAGCCATATGCCGGCCACAAGTCTGAGAATATGGGCGTCACGAGACAAGCTTACTCAGTACCTAAGGATGCAAACACCTGGAACGCTAGATTAATAGGTGACAACAAAACGACCGACAACAGCTGGACCTGGATACCACGAACCATCAACTCCCGACCAAGAAACATCTGACAGGGCAGAAAAGCCGCTAACAAAGTGCATCAATTAAGGCTCTGCTTATGGAATGTTAATGGACTAGGGACCAAAGCCACGGAGAAAGACGTTCTGCTTTACTTTCAAGACTTTCAAGACTTTCAAGACTTCGACCTCATCTTACTGCAAGAGACCTGGCTGGTTGAGCCTCTTCAAATTCAAGGGCACAAGCCCTATCACCTTCCGGCCTGCAAGGAAGCTAAGTTTGGTCACCCAAAGGGTGGTCTTGTAATCTTCACTTCCATTAAAACAATATCTATTGCTAGGGAACTACCTAACATGACAACGACAACTAACGGCATACCCGCAATTAAGCTGGAACTAACAGGTCTCGCAGACAATCAACAGCTAATACTCGTCAATACTTACCTTCACCCAAGGGACAAAAAAACTAGCGCCAAACTGCTTGTTTCTGTCTTATCAAGACTACTTGAAGAAGAAGCTATCCCAAACCTTTTAGTATCAGGAGACTTCAACATGCTTCTAACGGGGCCCTATGAAATAGACAAACTTGTTGAAGAGCAGTCCTCAGTGTGGGGGATCCCACATCAGAAAGCAAGTAAGTGGGGCAAGCAAACCAGCACAGCTAAGAAGCTCCTCAGGGACCTGGAAAATTTGAGTCTGGTTGCACAGAATGGGCGCTTTCGGGGAGATCGCACGCCGGCAGGTACGTACTACAGCGCCCTTGCAAATACAACAATTGACTATACCTTCACGTCATACTCCCTCTTTAATAAAATAGTCAACTTTAGGATAGGAAGCTCAGACTACATCGACCATCTACCACAAGAGATTACTCTGGATGCTTACGGCACCGCATCTACTGAGCAACCAGTCCGCTTATGCACAAAGTACACGACACACGTGAGAAGAATTAAATGCAAAATCTCTAACTTTGAGAACTTCCTGCTTGAGGCAAAGACTCTCTGGGAGGACAAAAAGCAGGATAATACGAATGTAACTGCATCCTGGGGCAAATTCACTAAAACACTTCACACATTACATACAAATGAAGCAGGGAGGGACGTAACCAGAGCGGTTGCGGCCCGACAAAGGTACCACTCTCCACCACTGAGCACACAAGATTGTCTCCAGAAAGGACCACAATTAAAGGAATTAAAACAAATAAAGAAAAGAATAAACAAAACAACACGAGATCTTCACCAGGCAGGGCCAGCCGCTAACCTCTTAGCATAGCTCAGAACACAAAAAACAGCAAGAAAAAACTCATCTGGGAAGCTCGCCGCGAAAGCACTGAAACAGCACGGGCCACAGTCCTTTACGATGCGAAAGCAAAAAACAGAGCCAGGTTGTGGCATACACTGAAGAAATGACAGAACCTAGCGCCACTTAGAACAAACTCTCATTTTACAGAACAGGACTGGTTTAAATACCTTTGGGATCACTTGAATAGCGGCCCATCAACTAACACACAAGAACCCCTGGAGTACAACAGGGCCGGCTCAGACCCGTGTATGGAAGAACATGAGCCCAAACAGGTATTTACATTAAAACAAATTAAGAGCAGAGTTTCAAAGGGCAGAACCAAGGGCGCACCAAGCCCAAACGGTATACCACCGATCCTATATAAACGAGGCCCAGACTACTGGGCTTTCGAACTCCTACCACTTTACTCGCATATCATGGAAGCAGAGATCATAGTGGAATCGTGGAAAGGGTCCATCATCTCTCCGATACATAATAAAGGCAGCAATAACATTGCAAAAAACTATAGACTGGTTGCACTACTAGATAATGATGCCAAATATTACAGAGGGCTTCTGCTGCAAGAAATTACAGAATGTGCATCGGAAATGGCATCTATTCCTATTAATCAGGCTTTCAGAAAAGTACGGGCATGATACAATACCGAACTCATCAAAAGACCGTTATACCTGTGCTTTATAGATTACTCTGCTGCCTTCAACAGTATTGATAGGAATAAACTCTGGGCAAAACTCTCCAAAATGAAAATTAAGAGCACACTTCTGAACCAGTTGATTCTACTACATAGTGATACCTGGATCCAAATCAAGCTAGGGGCTGGAGAAAGTAGATCACGGAGAAACCCGACAACTAAGGGTCTGAAGCAGGGTTGTGTGTTGGCGCCGATCCTGTTCAACCTGTTCTTGGCAGATCTATCGCCAGAACTGGATAAGTGCAACCATCATGCCCCGAACTTCGGCGGTTTCCCCCTATCTAACTTACTCTACGCAGACGACCAGGTTCTCATTAGCCGCACTCCAATTGGTTTACAACACCTGTTAAATACCACGAGCAACTTCTCCAACAGAAATGGTCTACGAATAAATCTGAGCAAAACTAAAGTGATGGTTATTAACTGCAAAAATAAACCACACCAGTTCCTATGGGTTCTGGAAGGGAAGAAACTCGATATTGTCAGTGAATTTTAATACTTGGGCATCATTTTGGACATGGACACTAAAGGCACGTTCCTCCCGCAAAAAGCATCTATAAAAGGCAAAGGAATCCTGTTGGCAGTCGCAATAAAAAATATTAAACAAAAAATAAGTGGCCCAAGTTTCACCCCTTTGCTTCAGGTAATTCGAGCAAAACTCCTCCCAACCATTACTTATGGAAGCAAGTGCCTCAGAGGGAGAGACGCTGACACCCTAGACAGGACAGTAATAAAGGCAATGAGAATCATTTTTAACCTCCCACGCTATACATCACCAGCCCAAATCAGGTTAGAGTTAGGCCTTTCAAAACAACAGACTGCACGAAAGGGAGCCTACTTGAACTACTGGCACAACATTTTACGGAGCAGAATCAGGCTCACTAAATGAATTTTTATGAAAGAACGTACCCGGAAAAAAAGACTGTGCAGCCCTGATTTATTTAAAAGACTCCTTGGCCTGCTTGGCCTTAGAAGCTCCCTGGGACACAAGGGGTCCATAAAACCTTTAAGGAGCTTGTCAACAAAACAGTAAAAATTGTATCCAATCTCGAGGACAAAGCCTCCCTGTCTGAAAGAGCACATGAATTGTTTGTTATCCAGAGCTATAACAGCTGCTCTTCACAAGCCTATCTAGGGACTAGATTTAACAGGACCAAACAAGAAAAATGTCTGCACTTCAGGATGGGTATTCTACCAATACTGCCGCACTTACCGCTATGGAAACAGCCACAATCTATAAAACTATGCAGACTGTGTGCTGAGTCTAAGGAAGATATTCTACACATTGTCTGCACATTTAAACGCTTAGACAGGGAAAGAAGATCCATACTAAAACTCGCCTTGAACAGACTATGCATTAGAACCTGCAGACAGGCAGTTAATGCCTGCTTTGGCGGAGAGGACATCCGGTTGGCCTGCTGTCTAGTTTGCTTCCGTGATGTTGCAAGAATGAAACTAAAGGCGACAGGGAAGGAACATAACATCGAAACAAAGGACAGCATCTTATAACCTCCTGTGCACTTTTATACATATCTTAAAAGAGGTTTTTTAACTGAAAAGTGCTAACCGATTGTTTTAATATTTTAACCTGACGGTCATAAGTGCAAAGATCTTCGCCCACCTGTAAATTTGAATTGAAACAAATTACGCACAAGTGAAAAATAATGCCATCAGAGACTGTGATTATAGAAACTTAGAACTGTTATAAGAGACTTGATTTTATAGATCCGGAATGAAGAAAATGTACAGATGGCCTCAGTATCTTATGTGAACGAGATAAAGATGTTACCCGACCGTCTGTTTTATTTAGCTATGCACACATTGTTTGCTCTATTTTTTTATGCTCCTTTTTATGCAGTGGTTTTTACTAACTAAGCATATAATAAATATTTACCTATTACAACCTCCACAGAATTTCTCTGATGTTTGGAAATATTTCTCCATCCCTTCAGGAGAAAAGAAAGTTCTCCCAAAAATTGTCCAATGCAATCTATGCAGCAATAAACTGTCAAGAGCTGCTGTGAAGAAGTGCTCACATGGCACACCGTCTCTTTCAAAACACCTGAAAACTATACATATTAGGACATATCAGAGGATGATAAGAGAGAGGGAAGGTGGAGCATCAGCAGTTAGACCATCTGTGGGACCTTACCGCCTGTGTAGACACTTACCATGCCCACTCTTTCACCAAAGCTGCAAGACATGGTCACTCATTTTATCTGTTGCCCAGATCATGGAAGATGCCAAGAAGCATAGTTCCTTTTCTTACCTCAGCATTCCATCTTCCATTACCCTTTAAACACGATTAGATATTTGAAAAAGAAATATAGAATACAGGTAATACACTAATATACTATTAGATTACTTACTATAAGCAAGTGAGTAGCAACAGAAGTGGTTATGTCAGTGTGTAAGAGGCTTTGTAAGTGTCTGAATTAATGAGTGGGTGTATGGGTAGATGACGGGGTATGTCAGTGGTTGAGTGGATATGTGAGTGAGTATATCAGTGACTCTGTGGGTGTATCACTGGATGTGTAAGTAGCTGTGTTGGTGCGTGACTTAGTATGTTTGTGACTGTATGGGTATCTAAATGGGTATCTAACTGGTTGTATGGATCGGTAACTAGCTGTGTTAGTGAGGGTTTGGGTGTGTAACTGTGTGTGCAAGTTACTCTTTTAGTGGTGGACACAAAAGTCCTGTGTTGGTGTGTGAATATATGTGTAAGTGCCTCTGTCCCTGTCTGACTGGGTGTATGAGTGGCTGTATGGTTTTATAAATAGGTATGTGATTGGCAGTATGGGTTGGTGACTGAGTGTATAACTGGGTGTATAGGCATGTAAGCATGTGTGTAACTGGCTGTCTGAGTGCTGAGTACATGAATGGTTGTATAGGTGTATGAGTGGATGTGACAATGCCGGTATGGGTGTGTGGACTACTATGTAAGTGGATGTATAAGTGAGTAAATGGGTATGTGAATGGGTTTATGGCTGTGTGACTGAGTTTGTCAGTCACTGTCTGGCTATATGAGCAGCGGTCACATAAGTGATTTTGTGGGAGCGTAATGGGTTGTGTAAGTGCATGCCTGACTCTGGGACTGGGTGCAAATTATATACTATTAAATTACATAATATAAGCAAGCACCCAAATCTAATTCCTAAAACATTCATGTGTACTAGCTTAATAAAACAGCTATATTTTCAGTGTATCAATCCTCTGCCTCCTTTGCTGCTCACTTTTTTTAGTTAAAGTTCACTTCGAAGCTCCCTTCTGTTTTGCTTTTACTGTAGTGTCTAGAAGCTACACATTTTCGTTCAGTTTATATTCACTCACATATTTTTAATATACTATTTTATACTACAACCTAATTTAAATACCTGTAAAATCTCTTTGCTGTTGTCCAACTTTTAGAATAATTTCTGTAAAATTCTGTTTTCCACTGCAAATCTCAAGTTAGAACTATGGCAACCTTCCTCCACTCTCTGTAGAAAAGTACCTAAAATGGCTACCCTTCCCCATGTGCTCTTACTCATACTCCTATACTTAGCAAATCACAGACTTACTTTAATTTTTTTGGGTTATACCACTCCTAAATTGTCACTATTTTGAACCCTTTCCATGTTTCCCTTCAAGAAGCCCAATTTGTTTTTCATAGATCCGCGGATCCACTGCGGCGCTCAGTGCTGCCCCCATGTGTAATTCATATTGAAGCCCTTTAAGGCATTCAACAAACTGCTGTCACTGCTTTTAATTTGTGATTCATTTTCTAAAATATTGTCAATTACAAGACATACACTCTCTACTGATCAATATATGTACACCAGTCTGCTTTTCAGTTTCACACTACAGTCTCTTTTGTTCCCTTCCCCAAACACTCTTTTACCTCTGTTTCGATAGTAACCATGTTTCCAGTAGTCTCTGCCTACCAGTAGGTGAAACCACCTGGATCTCAGTAGCCACAATCATCATTTTTTATTAAATTATCTGTATACATCAATTATATTGTATATGGATACATTATGAATCAGAAAAAATCTGAATGAATCATAGTTTGATAGTTTATTGTTGCTGTGTTTTCGTATCGGTCAAAACTCTTCAAATTACAATTTCTGCTAAGGTTTATATTATATAATAATATCCAAAAGAGAGAATATTTGGTATCTCCAGATTATAAAAACTGGGAAACGCTTAATCAATATTTAATAGTAGGTTCCCAAACACCTCTGTTTTTTGACCCCCTCAAGTTTCTGGTCTCATTTTATTAATTCCTTAGACATATTTGCAGTTGATAGCAATCTTTTTATGGCTGCCTTTAAATGTAAAATCCAAGGTCCTTCTTTGTTGCATAGCACCATATTTGTATCTCCAACTCTTAATGTTGCTCTCATGTGTTCTATAGCAAAGAATTGTAATTGTAACACAGATATTTCTTTATTATTGATTTTGTAATGAGCCACAATGTAGTATGTGTTGTTATTGTACTCAGGTACACTAATGCTCTCAAAGACCTGTTCTCTGAAAGGGCAAATTGTCCTTTCTATGTATATCGAATGGCATATGCATTCTAATATATAAACTCAGCAAGTGGGGTTACAGTATATGGATGATTGAATAGAATATCTTCTTGATCCAATATATTTAAAACATGTTCTGTGATCTTTGCAGAAATGCATCTACACAGTTATGTAATCCTCAAGGTAATCCTGAATTCCGGTGTGTAAGGAGTCAAACCCATTATTTAATTGTTTTGATTTGTTTTTGAGCAACTTGAACTTACTGTATTTCCAAACGTTGGTGTTCTTTTAAACGTAATTCTAGGTTGTGTCCCTGATTTATACTGTACAGTTGGGTATATCAACAAAAAATGCCAATGTTTTAGAATGAATATACAATTTACAATGCCTACTTTAATTCTTGAGGTAAATGTTTAAGTTCCAACTCAGTATGTTTTCAATTTCCTTTTTGGTTTGACGGCTGAAAATTATTTGCATAACATCTGAACTGCTTTATCGCAGGCATTACGTAAGGTCCAATTGTAATACACCCCACAGAAAAAAACATTATTGCTTCCGCTGTTTCCCCCCTGTCAAAATCAGATACAGGTCTATAATCCCATTACAGTCTCATAGAACTATACTAATGAAATACTTGCGAAATATGAACCATTCGACCTTCTAGTGTATCATCATGAGATAGTACGGTCCCTTAGTTTTTATTTTAGCCAGACAGAATAAGGGCCTGTTTTATATTTCAGCGGATGGGATGCTCCATCACAAAAGTGGCAGATATTTGATTGTCTGTATTACAACTTGCATTATGTCATATGTAACACAGTGTACAGGACATCCGTCATGTTTATGATGGAGTATCCTGTCATTGGTTTGGTAAAGTAAAGTGCAGCGAAGAAGACAGAGGATTTTAAACTGAACCTGCTACAGCAGAGACAGTCAGCACAGTGTATGTGTTCTTTCTGAAGTTGAAATCTGGCTTGGTGATTTGAGAAGAATATAAGTGCCTCAGACTGAAATTGCAGTAGACGAATAAGTGTCTGTTTCAGCAGACCTATCAAAATCCCTGTTCTCATAGTTGCGTCTTAATATCACAATCCCTAGGGTTGTCATTACCCATTGAAATAGCCTATGTATTTGTACAGCTGTTGAAGTGTTCTATGGTGAACCAGCAGGTCTTTACTATAGAAGTAATACATAGAATAAATGAAAAGTTCTTTTTGAATACTAACCTTACATTTGTTGCTCTATTATCTGGTTCAGAACAAGTTTAAAATGATGCAAGGTCGACCAAACATCAGTGGATCACATATTATATTGGGCACCAAAGAAAATATTCTTCATTTCGTCAGGGTTCATATTCAGATCATTTCCTAGCATCCAATGATCAATTTCTTGAAGACCAGTAGAAAAGCTAGGCAACACATTTGAACCTTGATGTTTCAGAGTGCTCCCATTCTCATCTGGGAATTGGAAATATTCCGCCCATAGGTCCTTGGTCATTGGAAGATTAGACTGTTAAAGAATAATGGTGATGGTGCTGACACCTAGGAATCCCTACTGGACATAGACAGAAGCCCAGAAGTAAGTAGAGACTGACCAACTGACCGAGTTAGGAAAGAATTGATCCCCCACTTGAAGAGCCCCATGGCCACCAAATTGTTGAAGGTGGGCAATCAAGGATCCGCAGGTGACAATTAAGAGCTTCACAGACATGTCTTAGTTGGCCGTGACTCCCACATTTCATGCATCTACCACTATTCCATTCCAATCCATAATGCCAAATACAGAGAATACTTGAAAATTATTGAAATATGCAGATTGTGCCGTAGAACTAAGAGTAATATTTCAATGTTATTTTAATAAGTCACTTCTGGCTGCACCTTTAGCAATGTGTTCTTTCTGCATACTGGAATTTGGTACTCTAGACTGATGATTAATCTCATGAGATGAAAGGCACTGAGCATAAGTAAAACTGTCTTACTTTTTATAAATACCAATGAAAGTGAACATAAAGTGCAGAGGAGTTGGAAGTAATGGAGTGTGCTACTTTGCCTTTAACAAGAGAGGAGTCTTGTTTTCCATGCTATGGTATGCCTTTGTTCTCTCCCACTCCCGCGCCTCTGCAGTTTAATCGGCCCTGCCTTTGCTCAAAGGCCTGTTGCCATGGTAACGCCTTGCACTCGTCGTACCCTCTCCATTTTCTGGTCTTTGTATGCCACTACATAGGAGCACAAGCTCAGGATTTAAGATAAAAAAGGGTCACTGAGGGTAGACGTAGAAATGGTCTATTTTATTCATCTTTATTTGTATTTTCATGCACTTTTTGATTGATATTGCGCCAGACATGAACCTAGCTTTATGGCGCCTTCAAATACAACTATACAGAGCTGATGGAAGAGGATAAATAAAAAATACAGGCTGCAAGTAACAGATATCAATGGGAAACAAAATTAAACACGCAACACAATAGACAAATAATATACCACTTGGAGAGTAAGGGTGTTTAAAAGAGCAAAAACCACAATTCATAAAACATAGGCCATTGTAAAGGTGGGTGCATTTTAGAAATAAATAATATTGATACTTTCAGTAGCGCTTGTAGGTAATTAATGCCAGACCACATTTGCAGGTGTGACGCCATCATTCTGATTCAATACATTTGAATTTCTGCCTATTATATGTCTATGCAATTGCGTTTCAGTGTGATTTAATAAATATCTAATGACATGTGTAAATCACATTTCATTCGTCAAATAAACCTACTGTGACGTTCTCATATTATATTTCCTTTTAACTCATTTGGCCGACATTTATGAACTAAGCAGTTCCATTGCTGATTGCCAGTTATTTATATTTTACTAGCACAGCCGCAATTTCTATGTGAGTACCGGTAAAGAACATGGAAAAATCGCCATCCTTTTCAAATCATTAAGTCTCCAAGGAGTGTGAAGTCAAGGCTGCGTGATCTGATTGAAATCAATATAGGTGATCAATTTTTAGTAGGACATTTTTGAGAGTCCTACAATATAGGTATTTATCATGTTTTGAAGTTGAAATTTTTTCCAGGGTAGAGAGGAATTCAAAAGGCAGTAGTCTGAAAGAAAAATGTAGACAAGACAGGTAAGTGATCCAAAGTAAGGGGCCGATTAGGATGGCGGACGGATTGCCCCCTCCGGGCTTGCGGTAGCCACCGCCGACCCGGCAGGGGCAATCCGTCCGCCATCCTCACAGAAATTACCCCCTGGCACATTAGGATGGCGGGGGAGTCCGCGGCGGACGGCAAGACCGTCCGCCGCTTTTCCGCCGCTCGCCTTCGCGACGGGCGGAAAAATGTGCTTACATATGGTGGCTGTGGCTGCGAGACACCGCCAACCATATTACGATGCTGGTGGTCCTATTGCCACCGTGGAAAGGCATACAGTCTTTGCTTTGGGGGCCCCCAGGGTGAAGGGGTGGTGGGGGGTGCACATGGGGGGTACCTATGGTACCCCCCTGCATTTCAAAGTACAACATTTTTAGCATTGCGGTGGACTTTGCTTTCAGCACCGCCCACCGCAATATTAAAAATGCGGGATGCGGGGGAGGAGCTTCGCGCGCATCCAAGATGGCCGCGTGAGCACAGGGCTCCTGAGGTCCCTTGCTGCCTCCCGCATTTATCCTGGATAATATCCTGATTTGATGGAAGGTCTTTGAAGACACAACCCGGCTGATGTACTAGCAGGTTTTTGGGTCAGAATCGGACATGGGGTCCCCGAGTTTTGCCGTCCTGAACTTTGCAGCCTTCTCCATGGAACAGCCTGGACCTTGAGTTGAAGCAGTGCCCAGGTCGTAATTTAACAACAACGGCCTGAGGGGATCGGACCACAGCCTCACTTCACTTTCGGTTTCGTTTCTCCAGTGCACTGTCTCCTATCTGCGGTGTGTCTGTGGATCGGACGGGCTCCGATGCCAGCTCATTGAGCTTCGAGCTAGTGACTGTTTGGCTGTGGACTCAAATTGGCTCAACTTCGCCTCCTGTATTTTTGTGTGTGAATTTTAAGGAGCCATTTGGACCAGATCCCAAGCCTCCCTCCAGGGTACCCGGCTCACCATGACGGGCAAGCCTGAGAGTGAGAAATGGAAAGTCAAGACCACCACCCGTGGAGGTTCAACCCAGACGAATGTCATGGATCGCTACACACTTTCTAAAGAATCCCCTGGTGGCGCACCTAAGACCCGGGAGGAGTCTGTCGACGATCCTGCTGTATTGGTGGAATTAACGTTACAGGACGTGATGGGCGCCATTGCTGGTATTCAGTCTTCTATTGGCCAACAATATGAAGCCTTGGCTCTGAAGTTGGACACGGTGGCTATTGATGTTAACCTCATCCGAACTGATTTGGCCAAGACGAACGAGAAGGTGAAGTCATTGGACCTAAAGACATCCAGCCTTACCACGGATGTGTCCGACTTGCAAACAGAAGTGCGCAACCTTAGATCTGCTAATGACTTTTTTGCTCGTCGCTTGGAGGATTTTGAAGGCCGTGCACGGCGCAACAACGTGCGTATTATTGGGGTCCCGGAAGATTCTAGTTCACTCGCCACTAATCTTCGAGTGGAGGACCTCATTCTTAATCATCTTGCACCCAAATGCCTGAGCAAATTCTTTGCCATCGAACGTGCACACAGAGTGCCAGGGGGACAGGCGAAGCCCGGTTTTCCTCCCCGTCCGATTATTGCACGGATCTTCAACTTTAGAAATCGCGATGCCATTTTGCAGGCGGCCCGGACGAGCGGCCCTACGCAGTTTGAGAACGCTGCTGTGAACTTTTATCTGGACTTTTCTCAATCGGTCCAGAAACAACGAATGGGATTTCAAGGGGTGAAACGGCGACTAAGAGACATGGAAATAAAATACGCTATGTTATTCCCGGCCCGGCTGCGTGTTGAATATGACAATTGAACATTCTTCTTTGTCAGGCCTGAGGAAGCGAGTGATTGGTTGAACGCTTTGCCGGCTCGCCGTGCTGGCCAGGAACATGCTGGTGGTGCTGAGGGGGGACTGATGGACCAAGAATGATTATGGTGCATGTGTCCGGAACACTATTCCACGTGACCGGCTGAGGCTCACTGACTTCTTTGATCATTCCATTCGTATCTTGGGGGGTAGCGGGACTGGCGGGACCCTTTCCTCCTCTGGGGTTTTCTTTGTGTAGATTAGTTCTTTGTTTGTAAGTGTTAGGGCGACAGGCACACTGCAAATTGGGGTGGCTTTTGAGTCGGTGCAGGGGTGCAGGGTGGGGGGGAGTAGTGTTGGGAACCTTGGGGGGAGGGAGGGACATGTTTTGGGATTGTTTGTCTTTTCTTTTTCAAGGCAAGGTACTTTCATTATCTTTGACATTGGTGTGATGCTCGTTTTGCGATGGGAGTTCATTGTGGATCTGGATGGGGGTAGAGGATTGAGGGTATTATGCTGGAATGTGAATGGGTTGGGTGATCGGATAAAGAGAGGGGTGGTTATGCAGCTGTTGCGGCGCCTTTCGCCTGATGTCGTTCTGCTACAAGAGACTCACTTAATAGGAAATACTTGTCACGCTCTTAATAGACGGGGTTATCGCCTTGCTGCCCATTCCGGATTTACATCTAGTTCTAGAGGTGTGGGTATTTTGCTCAGGGTTTCCCTCCCCCTCGAGATTGATGATGTGATCCTTGATGCCAGGGGTCGCTATGTTGCACTTGTTGGGCGGTGGGAGGGAAAACCAATTTCGTTGGTGTCGGTGTATGTCCCCCCGGGCTTACAATCCACGACATTTACGGACCTGGGGCGGATGGTTCTGGGTCTCCCGGAGGGTGTTTTGATATTGGGTGGTGATTTTAACTCCGTAATTTC
Source organism: Lissotriton helveticus (assembly GCF_964261635.1). Taxonomy (NCBI): domain Eukaryota; kingdom Metazoa; phylum Chordata; class Amphibia; order Caudata; family Salamandridae; genus Lissotriton; species Lissotriton helveticus. The sequence goes on along the minus strand of NC_136057.1, from coordinate 1,267,469,392 downwards.
TGGCAGAATAGACCGATATCCACCCCAAGATCTTCCTGCTGCGCAAGCCTGGTTGGGTGACTTCCTGGAAACATAGGGACTTATAGATTGTTGGAGACTAATGCATCCAGAGCAAACACAGTTTACTTTCCATTCGGGAGCTCATGGTAGTCTTTCTAGATTGGATTATATCCTGATACCGGCTGCCCTGTCCCCCTCGATTGGAGAGATTAGACACTTGGCCCGGGGTATATCAGACCATTCCCCTATTTGGTTTCATTTTAATCTTGGCATCAGCGCCGAAGGGAGGGTAGCCCCGATTAACCCCTGGTATCTTCTTAACCCTAAGACTCACACTGAATTGATTAAATCATTTGATCTGTATTTTACTGAGAATGCTGGTTCTGTATCCTCGCCTGTTTCGTTATGGGAAGCTTTTAAGACTGTGATCAGGGGACAGGCATTGTCTTTGGTGGGGTGTGCTAAGAAATGTAAGAATGAGGCAATTGTTCAGCTCGAGACTGAAATCACAGACCTTGAGACTGCATTGGAGCGAGGGGCGTCTCGAGAAGCATTACATGTCCTCCGCCTTAAACAATTAGAATATAAAACTTTGGTTACTGATGCAGCAAAGACGATGAGTAGGGAACAGCAGGGACGGCTTTATGATGTGGGTGATAAAGCAGGAAAATTGATTGCCTGGCTGGACAGAAGGGAGAGGGCGAGTTGAGTGGTTCCGGTGATTGAGACATGTGGTGGTGTGCGTGTAACGGACACTGTTGAAATTGTTGAATGCTTTGCTGATTATTTTCTAGAGGTCTATACCTCGGTGTCTGACAGGCCCGAGGAGGATTCGCAGTTGTTGCTTCGAGATATAGCACTTCCATGTTTGTCGGAATCGGATCGTGACTGTTTGGATGCCACGCCCTCGTGGATGAGGTGGCTCTCGCGCTACGCTCCATTCGTTCCGGCAAGGCTCTGGGTCCCAATGGCCTTCCTGTTGAACTGTATAAATTACGCCCTGTTACTCTTGCTCCCTATCTCCGTGATATGTTTTTGGCTGCGCGAAACAGTGGCTCCCTCCCCAGAGATCAGCGTCTTGCGACTATTGTGGTGATCCATAAGGAGGGTAAACCACGGGATCGCTGCTCGTCTTATAGACCTATTTCGCTCTCAAATGCGGAGCCCAAGATCCTCGCCAAACTGCTTGCTAATCGTTTGATTACGGTTATTAGCGACCTGATTCTTCCGGATCAATCGGGTTTTATCCCGCACCGTAACACGGCATTAAATCTGCGACGTTTGCATGGTGTTCTCGCGAGGGCCCCGACGCTGCGTGAACCGGCCATCTTGGTGTCCTTGGACGCCACGATGGCCTTTGATACAATCGAATGGTCTTATCTTTGGGCGGTACTCGCCAAATTTGGATTCGGCGCTGGTTTTATTGGTTGGGTCAAACTCCTGTATGAAACGCCACTGGCACAGGTGGTGGTTAATGGTTGTGTCTCCGTGCCTTTTACTCTTGGGAGGGGCACGCGGCAGGGTTGTCCGTTGTCCCCGCTCCTCTTTGCTTTGGCGTTGGAGCCACTCGCCGCTTGGCTACGGTGGGAACCTTCGATGAAGGGTATACGCTGGATGCCGGAATTTGAAGATCGCATTTCCTTATACGCGGATGATATTTTATTATACCTTACATCTCCCCAAAAATCGCTCAACGTATTGTTTGACGTACTTAACTCCTTCGGGAAGAACTCGGGCCTTATCATTAATTGGTCGAAATCCTACGTTTATGTACTTACGGGGGATGTCCCTCGTTTGCCACGGGGCTGTCCATCCAGTTGTCGTAGTCTGGCTTTAAGTACTTGGGTGTGTTTATCTCGTTGGATCCGGCAGTTCGCTATGAACGTAATTTACTCCCCCCACTCCAAAGGTTGCGCTCCGATGTAGCGCGTTGGCGTAAATTACCGTTATCTCCCCTAGGGCGTGCGGCCCTTTTTAAAATGATGTCTTTACAGCGGTTCCTATACGCACTTCAGAATAGTTTTGATGTCATCCCGTCGAAATATTTTCGGGAAGTAGAATCGTTGCAGAGGCAATTAATATGGGACGGACGTTCACGCATCGCTCTTCCAAAATTGACACTTCCCTGGTATGATGGCGGTATAGCGCTCCCGGATATTCGTAGGTATTATTGGGCCTCCCACCTTGCTGCAATCAACCACGGGATGTATGGCCTGACGTTAAATCCAGCATTTGAAATGGATAAGTGGCTGCTACCGGGTGGTGATTACTACAGGGCGCTTTATTCGGGACCCTCCCGTTCACAACTCTCAGGACTTACCGCTATAGCCGTGCGGGTATGGCATAGCGCAACGGCGGCTATGGGCTGGAGTGATAAATTAACTGGTGCAACTCCGCTCCATGCCTCTGCGTAGTTAGGTGGCCTATGGAAGACGAAGGGATTTGATAAATGGGACACGATCGGTATTAGTAAAGTGCGTGATCTCTGGGTTAAAGGAGGGGTGAAGACCTTCTCGGTTCTGCAAATAGAGTATAAGCTGAGTGACAGGGAAAAATTTCGTTATGTCCAGGTGCGCCATGCTCTGAACTCTGTGTTGCCAGTGGCTAGTGATATTCCGGATTCCTCCCGCCTCGAAGATCGTATACTAGACGGTTATGTGCCAGACAGTACTATCTCGCTGTTCTATAAGAAAATGATTAATGACCGATCGAGTCTGCTCGATCGCCTTCGTGAAGCCTGGATTGCTGACGGTATTGAACTGGATGATGAGGACTGGCAGTCCGCGATCTCCTCTCCCAGGGAGGTGGCGATTCCGGCCCGCCTCCGTCTGGTCCAACTCAAGATCCTCCACAGAATCTATGTCACCGGTCCCCGTCTGATCCATATGGGCTATTCCACGGATGGCATGTGTAGGCGTGGGTGTGGTCTCCTTGGCACCTATCTCCATATCATATGGGAATGCCCTGAGGTGGTGCGATTTTGGAAACGTATACATGAGGTGATGGATGAAGTAACGGGTGTTGTGATGATGCCGGAAGCCCGACAGTGTTTATTGAATGTGTGGGGTCCGAATGATTATGACGTGTCGCAGCTTCGGTGGGTGACTCTGGCCAATATGGTTGCGAAGAGGGATATTGCACAGTTGTGGGGGTCCCCGAGGCCGCCTACAGTGACTGCTTGGAAGGAGAGTCTAGACTGGTGCATGTTCAGAGAGAAGACAGTGTATATGGCAAGAAGCAGGCCCAAAAAATGGGGGAAGATTTGGAACCCGTGGAACTCATACCGTGGAGATATCTGTACGCCCCCACTCACTGCGATTCCTAGTCCTTCCCAGTCGCCCTGACCTACATTCCTTCTAGCTGTGGTATATTGTGCTGTTCATATGCAATTCTACCTTTGGCGCCCTCCCCTCATCTGTATTCAAAGAATCTTTTCTTCTGTGATTATGTATCTCCCGTCCTCCTTGAGCGCGGACCTAATGGCTGTATTATTACTGTATTGCCTTGATTGTATGTTTGATGTGTTGTTTCCTTTTGTTTTATATAATAAAACGTTTTTTTTAAAATGCGGGATGCACCCGCCACTGTGGCGGGGGCATCCTAATTCGACGCACGGGACCTCTGCCCCTGCGGCGGACGGCCCCTTCCTACGACAGGATGCGTCCGTCCGCCATCCTAATAGGCCCCTTAGTTTGGAGATGTTCTAGAGAGTGTGTGCTTGAGTGGACTAAACCAGCTTTAGGCGCTAGCTAAATAACTTCTACATCTTTACTAAACTGACTAGAGCCTGAAAGCCTGATTACATAGGAGTGCAGCGAAATTTATTCCAGTTATTATTAAAGTATCACTGCTAAAACCTCAAGATTTCAAAATAAAGCAAGCAGGCCGTGTTTAAAAATGTTGTATTAGAGAATGAATTCTCCTTTGAAAATAGTCCTGATGCCAGTCAATACTATATGAGAGTTGCACTTCATTTATATTTTGTGCTTGGCTGAACTGTATTTATCCAACTACACAAAAGCTGAAATTTGGACACCAATCTGATTAGCTGAAAATTAACGAGCCACACATTTTCAGTTGAAAAACGTTGTCATGCTATGAAATATCCGATTGCTTCACTGCATTCTGTTGTTTCCATTTTGCTGCCATGATCCCCTAAAGACAGGTTCTTCATTTCATTCAAGATTTCCTAATTCATTCAGTAGTTGGACTTCATACTTTTACATTTCTGATTTCTTTTATAGTTTGTGAATCTAATTTAACTAAAAGTAACTTAAATTGTGCTGTTTCTTTCAATCCACTGTACTGTTCACCAGCCTGACTAGAGAAGATGTGTGCAAAAGTAGACAAACAGCTACTTCAACTCTTGAAAAATTTTCAAGTTTTTGCTGAACAGTTTAAATAGTCAAATCAGACCGCCATCGATTTATATTGAATATGAGTTTTATTTAGTTGCATTGTAATAATATAGTTATATATTGCAATTATATAATTATGTTTTCTCCATTGGAGAATATTGTATGAATAGACTGCTACAATTAAATTCCATTTATAATTTGGTAATTATATTGCTATTATTTTTGTCTATATATGTCTATTTGTTTATCTTTCATTATACTTTTTAAAATTAATTATGTTTTTGTGTAATAATGTGTTGAGCCTTTTAGTATTGTACACTTTTACTATTTTATATTAGTTAATATATATTTTGCGAAATTTATGATAATTTTTTGCTTGTTTTAATAGAATTCGCTTTTATTATGTTGATTGGATGAATTGATTGGTTTTGCATAAGTAATATTCTACTGTTTTATTGCCCAATTTTTCAAAGCCTTGAGACGGGGTGTTAAATCCATTTCATTTAGGGGTTGCCTATAGATTGTGTTGAATAAGTTAATTAGATCTGAAGTGATCTATTCTGAATCCCAGTACATTATATTTGAGATTTTTATTAGAGTTCAGAAGTCCACTTGGCACATTGCTCATTAGATTACCTTAAACATGCATTCTTGTCTCTACTTCTGGAGACAGCTTTTCGGAACTATCCATGTCTATAGTCCTGAGCATCAGCTGTGCCCATGGAGAAAAGCTGCCACCAAGCAAAGCAACCTTTGAGTTACACCTGCTAGTGCAGTGAATGGGCTTACTCAGTCTATCTGCAGAAATCAGTGCACATAATTTTCCATGATTGTTGAAATCTATGACGGTCTTTAGGAGCAGCACGTTTTTGTATTTGTACTACTTGAATGATCCGGCTAATGCTTCCTTTGTACGATGACTGTGGACCCTTTTACTTAGACATGGCATTATTGAGTAATGGTGATAATTGTTCGACTGTAATAGGGTCGAATTAGGTTTTGAATGCAGAGCCTTAGACATTTGGGCCTACTGCTCTCCCTTATGGGGGAGTTTTAAACACATGCTCAATCTAATTCTAGGAGGCATCAGCTACTAGTCAAAATTCTGGTTACAATTTCAGTAGTTTTACTTTCTCTGATTTTTTTATATGTATGGGTGTATGCGTAGTTCTGCTACAGAGAACGATGTAGGAAAAAGTGTGGGATACAAACCAGGGGTTACCAACATAAATGTACTGACAGTGGTAAAGCGAAAAGACATCCTCTATGTGGGTTGATGGTAATGGGGTTGATCTTGTTACTTGTGAATAGCATATTCCTTGAAGAGATGTGTCCTCACCGGCTTTGAAAAGAGCAAGAGAGAGGGAGCTTGTCAGATCTACATCAGATCTATATAAGAATAGGATTCCAGATCCTTGGTGACGACCAGAAATTTGTCTACATCACTTGCTGACTCCAAGGATCTTTCCGGAAATATCTCTTCCTAAAACTCCCAGAGGGTTCCCTGATCTCAGAATCAAAAACAGGTTCAAATATGCTATTAAGGGTCATCTGATATATAGTGAAAATAACACGTTAGGCTAGCACTGATTTTCATTTGTTTGCATGTAGTAATAATGGTTTCATCAACAGTTTTTGTGAGAATGGACTTTTCTGTTTTAAATGATTTCCTTTACTTATTGTCTTTAGCCAGAGTCACGCACACTCTGAAGCTAGCCTACACTTAGGCCCTCATTTTGATGTCAGTCGGAAGGCCTCCGACCTGTGGTTGGAGGCTTCCTGACTGACATATTCGGTTTCACTTCAGAACTGGCACATAATCTCTTTAGGGTGGGGTTTCTGCAGTCAGGATTACAATGCCGGTTTCCCACAGACTTCTCATGTCGGCTTTCCGACATGACAAGCCTATCGGAAAGTGACTTTGGGGGCCCCTAGCAGGGCCCACTTGCAACAGTCTCCTCCAGTTGGGAGCCTGAGGGGCACATATGGTGCCCCGTCAGTCACTGCACTGCTTGGCAGACACCGGGTGGTGCCTGCTACACGGTGCAGGGATTAACAAAAACTCCCATTTCTCTACTGCTACTGCTGCGGCCAGTTACCGACCGCAGCACAAGCTCCCACATAGAAATGGGAGTGTGAAACTCCATCATGTGCGGTCGCATCCTAAATAGGCCTGGGCGATGAACTTTGCTCCGTTCACGGAGTTTGCAAAGTTTTCTGCACTTCACGGAGTTCGTGGAGTGCAGAAAACTCTGATTCGCTATGTGCAGCGGAGGTTTGCCCTGCTCGCGATCGCGAATGGTAAGTTTGCGAGCGCGAGCTGCCACTCGGGTAGAATTTCTACCCGAGCGGCAGGAATACCAGCACAAACTGCAGTTCGCACTGCACTCGCCACTTGCGGAACTTCGCGGTGTTTTTTTGTAACTTCGCAGAACTACGTCCAGGCCTGATCCTAATACTGAAGTCGGGACCGCCAACCAGAGGTCGGGCATCCGCCCAACATGTAATGAGGCCCATAGTAGTTTTATAATGAACTCTTCTTTTTTAGATTCTTTACAAGTTTCATTGCACTAAGTCTAAAATGGCTTGGGCATACAGGAAAATGTACCACATTGTGTTTTAGTAATTTGTGGATTTTATACTAGAGTGTATCCAGGCCAACCACATGCGACATTTGACCGACACACCTCAATTCACTAGAAAAAGGGAAACGTGACAGAAGATGTGTTATTATATTCCACACCTCATGTTCTACACACTCTACGCACTCTAGAGGGATTTTAATTTTGAGAGAAAGCTGCATATTCTTTACAAAGCTGTCAATTGTTCATGATCCAGAGGACAGATACACATTGGTACACTGTGATGGCCAAGAAATATGTCTTTTGAAAGAATATACCCTTAATGTTCGTTGTATGAAATGTCTTCCCTGGTTGGCAGTAACTACTATGATAGGGGCACAACATTTTAATACAACAATGAACTGAGTAATCAACACCCATCCACTTAGGTCTGTTCCTCTGGGTCCTGGAGACAAAAACAGAAACGTGACACAGTAGATCAGCTAGGCATAATTGACATGTGAAGAGTACATTCCCCCTGCAACGAAACATATTTGTGTTTTCCCCCCGGAATTACTACAACAGCAAGCTGGTTGTGTAGAATTATCTCAAATTACTTCCCTTACTGTCTTATATCCTCCTGGTAAGGGTGGTGTGGTACCACAATATTGTCTCCAAAATATTGTGTCACGATAATATTTTGAACAAAATATTATGGAGCACAATAGCGATTGTAAATATCTATTTTTTATGTTTTTAATAATATTGGTGTAAACATATCAAAGTTGTGGTAAATAGAAAAGTTTTGCTATATACTTATTTCTGTTTATTTGTTGGAACATTTGTAGTTGTAATTATTTATTCAACAATTTTTCATTGTTTTACATGTGTTATATTATTTTATTTTGAGTTGTGGGGCTTTTATTTAGAAAAATGAATACCATTATATTAAATCATTATGATAATTTATATATTTTTTATGCAATGCATTTATATACATTTAAACATTGTAAAAGTATATTTTGGGTTTATTGTTCTTCTGTATTGTAATTTTATTTAAAAATGTCATAAAAAATATAAAAGTCAGTCAAGATTTTGCTGGCAATTCGGTGACTAGTGTTTTAGATTTAATAAGATTACTGTATAGAAATGCAAGGTGATTATATTGCTACTCATATATATTATATAGTTGGCAAAGTAATAGGCATAATTAATTTGAAAAAAGACATTGTGTTTCACAATATACATTAATATATGTTATTAAAATATATTTAGAACAAATAAATGGGTTTTGAGTATCATTTTAAACATTTACATGTATATTTGAACTCCAATAATTATTTAAAAAAATGTAGTGTACAAAAATATTTTCAACACTTTTTTTAAAACTATAAACATATACTTACATTTCAGATAATTTGGGCACATGATGCTCCCTAGGATTTGATACGTAGAGTGCTAAAAAAAGAATAGGAGGGTAACCTTATCGGGAGGTAGAAGTGAGCGGAAGGGTAACAAAGTGGGCCCCATGACTACAAGCCGGCAATCCTGGTGGTGGTGTAGTGTCAAGCGCCCAGAAAGAAAATATGAAGGAGCACTTGGTTTAGAGTGTGGGATCAGAAAGGGTATGGCATGGGTTAGGAGTGGTGGAAAGACAGTGAGTGTGAATGTGTGAAACCCAAGTAAAGTAATGGTTAATAAAGATTTTCTACTCTCTTAATTAGCCACTTAAACGTCAAGGTGAAGAGTTCAGAGCAGTTGAAAGTAGAGTTTGTACTCAAACCACTCACAATCCCCACGGTAAGTCTACTGCTGCTCCAGGTTTTGGTTCCACCAAGGGTGGAGGAAGTCCAGAAGAGTTGGATTACCTAGATTACCATTCATATTCTCTTTTCGATGTATGTGGTGGAAGAAGACACCTCTATTACATCGCTAGTGTCGTTGCCTCGTATAATACCTAGGATGGCACTCATACTTTCACATTTACCCACCTGTCTTTGGTTTACCCTAATTGAAACAGTTCTGACAGTATATGACAAGTTTTCCCCATCACGGTCCTCCTTTCATTTTGCATTAAATGAAAGTACCTTCAGTCTCCAAAGCGTTTCAGTCAGACAAGTGGTGACTCTCCCGAAAATATAGCATACATACAAGTAATGGATGGAATGCCTGAATTAATCTCAGGTTCTAGTAATTAGTCAGGACATTTGCCAGTACATCATTATTTTGCACACCATGCCACCTCAGTTTGTACTCAGCATATGCAAATCTGTCTTGGTCCTCTTCCAATGGGAATAGTCCAGGCCGAACTGCCGGGCCTGGTCCTTCCAGAACTGGAACACAAGCAACCCAGGACTGACCTTACATGAGGGTTTTAAAAAGTCAATAATTTTGTAGTCAGTATTTTTGCAATGGTATTTTTGTATCACAATATTTTTTCATATTGATGTTCTGACATATTGGTAGTTGATATAAACCCAAGTTTCACACATAGAAATGCTGCAGAGAAACAAAGCACATTGACATGGAAAGAGAGTTTAGAGAATGTGTATTGGATTATTTTGAGAACTATCAGGAAAGTTTATAAGGGAAAAGCTAAAATTGGTGATATTTTAGATACTGAAGAAATTGATGTGCTAGAATGCGAGGCAATACCTAGATTGCCACAAGAGCAAACATTGCTAATAGATGATACTCGAACTAAGAAAGAGGGGCTAACATCCATGGGTGACATGAAGAAGAGAAGGTGTTTGGACAGAATTTTGTTAAAAAAAAGAAAGCATTGTGATACAAAATATTACAGTAATATCGTGATATCACAAATATCATGTACACATATATCGAAGGCAGGTATATTGTTTGTAACCTGTTTTTTAATATTGTTGAAAATGTATTGTTCACTAAAATATTGTATATATTTTTAAAGATATTTTTCTAAGTTATTAGTTTTGAAATTTATTTTAAGTCCTTAATTTTCAAATAGTTTAATGTTATGTATTTGTTTTTAAATAAAAATAGATCTTTAATAACAATTTTAGTAACAAGAAGTTGGGTTTATAAAAGTAAAGGGTGGAGAGATATTTAAAGTATGAATAATTGTATTATTTTTAGTTTTCGTTTTTTAATTAGCAATTTTATATTTCAGAAATTTTACATTTTAAATACATGTAAAGGCCCAAATTATTTTTGTTGATTTTAATATCGTTTTTATATTTATAATACATTTAATTTATGTCTTAAATTTTGTTATTTATCAAAAAATTAAATTCACTTTTTATTCACCTAATTGTATGTTCATGTTATTTTATGTAGATTTTGTGTCTATCTTTGATTTTGATTTTTTTTTTTACTATTGAAAAATGTCATTGTTAAACACAGCGAAGTGCCTACAACCCTTGGGCCGGCCGCCAATATCCATAGTACAAAGTTTACATCAGAACTACCCACATCCCGGACGCCGGGTAGCATCGTGCTTTGGTGTTATTATTCCAGGCCACGTAAAGGGTGTGTTCACCGCGTTACCATAAAATTAAGTTACTGCTCCATGAGCAACTGGGCAAGATGGTGGACGCAGTCGTGTCCGAGTGAGACAGGACACAGTGCTCTCCGCGATTCCGCCCCCTCGTTCTCCCCTTCTTGTGGGGACAGTGAATTACCGCAACTGGGGTTGCTTCGGGAATCTGCAATGGACTGATTAATGTCTACGAAGCAAAAACTTCCGCAAAACCTTCCGACCCAATTATGCACGACATCTTTACAACCGGAGCTTGGGGGTCAGGTCCGACATGCTGTGCTGGCTTTTTTTACTTTCTCTGCAAAAACGCCGATCTCACCTTGCTTCGGCAGGATTCTATTGTGGCATTGCCAGGAGTACAGCGTTTAGCCTACGGCGTTTGGAGAGGCTGTGGCTGCGGCTGAATCAGGGTGGAGAATCGGCACAGGTGATCCAGAGCTGCAATCGGTCTGCTCAGCACCCGGAGTGGAGTCCGAGCTTGTCCAGGATGGGGTCAAAAAATTCTAGCTCCAGCACAGTTGCCAGAGGCCCTAAGACTCGCACAGCAGCGGCTGCGGGGACATTGCCAGGAGCCCCACAGGTCCAACAGGCTCCACAGGCGCAAAGGGCCAGCAACTTACTGCGGATTCCCTCGGAGCAGGAGAACCCGCTTACGGATGGAGCTGGTGCAGGATCTGGAGCAGGAGGCGGGGAGCTATCAATCAACACCCCAAAGGTACATTTAGGTATTGAATTACCCCTCACAACAAGTGATTCTCATGACTTAAAGGGGGTAGTAATTCCAGAGATCTTTAAAAAAAAAACAAATTACTGTAAAACCTAAGCAGGACTATGTTCTTGTCTTACCTCCTCTTACCAGCCGCAGCGAAACAATCATTGAGACAGTTTGTGCTATTTCTGCTGCTCCAGGAGAGGTTCCTAGTGCCGGAGAGATTCCCCATGCCAAACGATTACGGTTCAAGGCCCAGATGTACCGGAGAGTCAGAACCCCTCAGCAGAAATGGCGATTGAGCTAGATTCCTGCGGCTCAGGGGGGAAATTCTATTCAATGTCTGATGTCTCTAGGGGCTCAGAGGGGGAGAGTTTGGACCTGGACTGGGCAGATGACAGAAGTTTAACTAGCTCGGTCCCTCCGGAGGAGGAGGAGAACAGTCTATTATCAATAGGTGGAAAAAACACGGTTCGCAAACCACATGAACCTCCTCGGTTACATAGCACAGTATCGCACAAAGCAATAAGCAATGATGGCAATGATGGCTCACCACTCTTAGAACCCATGACAATAAATAAAGACGGTAGCTCAACCAGCAATAGAGTGGGAAGGGGCCCTACCCTTGAAGACTCGGATAACCCTGCTACCCTTACAACTATATATCAAGCTATTATGTCACATCGCGAGGAGACAAATATAGAGAGCTTACGAGTCCAGGGGGCAGTTCGTAAGCTCCAAGAACTTGGTGCGCCGTGTGGTTAAAACATGCAACGACCTTTCCACTAGAGTTGGAGAGGTTGAAGGAAGGCTTGGAGAAGCTGAAGGTAGAATCTCCTCACTGGAGGATGACCTCACGGCTCAGAAGACAGATCTTTCAGCCCTGAATTCTAAACGCGATGACATTAACTGGAAACTCATTGACATCGAGAATAGATCAAGGAGAAATAATCTTCGCATACTAGGAATCCCTGAAGGGTCAGAAGGGAAGGATATTCATCAATTTGTAATTGAAGTCTGTACCGAAGCATTCCCAGAGCTAACTGATTGGAAATGGGAGGGAGAGCACCAAAGAGTGCATAGATTTCCTTTCCATACTCGTGGTGGGGAGTAGAGGAGCTGAACCTAAACCAAGAGCAATCCTTATTTGTTTGAGCAATTTTGTACTCCGAGAGCACCTGTATGATTTAGCAAGGCCCGATCGAAAGCGAAGAGCCAAGGCCTCGACTTCTTTGTGCGCCCTCACTTTTTCCAGGCCACTGTACAAACAAGGTGGCATTTGTGCCAACTTATCACGCCATTACAAGCGAAAGGGGCTCAAGCCTTTCTATTAATTCCTGCAAAGCTCAAAGTTATATTTAAATGGAAAACCCTGTTCTTTACCTCCAAAATAGTAGCCAAAGAATTTTTAAGCTCACTGTAATGTAAATATGGTTTAGCTGTATCGCTGTATCCCTCTTTCTTGTTTTCTTTTTTTTTTCCACTGAGCACGTTCTTGGGGGGGGCGAGGGGGGTGGGGAGAGCACGCACTCCTCTCTCTCCATCACCAATAGGGACTAGTCAGTCCCTGTGCCTCAATTGGGTGGGTTTGGGGAAGGTTGGGGGGAATAGTAGCAGTAGGGAGGGGAGGGTGGGGGGGTAGGGGGCAAGGGACGGTAGGAACACAGCAGTGGGTTTGGGTGTTTCTAGCACTAATAAGCAATGCTATAATAAATGTATTTTTGCAAATGTATATGTATTTTGCTTTAATAATCTTTTAATGATAATGTGCAGTATCAACAAGTGTGGACAGGGAAAATATATGGCTCTCTTAAAGATGGTAAAACAACTCCTCTGTGCTGATGGTTAAGTTTTCTATATGTATATGGAATATTTGTGGCCTAAATGACAGGAAAAAAAGGGGGATTGCAGCTCCGATCCTGAGAACAATACGTGCACAATTGATTTGCCTACAAGAAACCCATATTGCCTGGAATAATAGGGCCTTTTTGAAAGACCTGGTTTTTGAACTTATGTGCTCCACACGTCAAGGGACAACCACAAGAGGGGTGGCTATTCTGAAGAAATATGGATGGGGTGAATGTAAACGGGCTAAAGTGGATCAGCACAGGCGTTGGGTGATCATTGAGTTGAAGATTGATAATTTTATAGCCATGATATATTCAGTATATGGCCCTAACTCAGATGATCTTAAAATACTAAATGATCTGAGTATCGAACTCGAATCCTGGCCATCCCCCTTAATCTTTTGTGGGGATCTTAACTTGCACACCCGTGGAGATGTGGACCTCCGCACCACAATCTCCTATGAGGGAAAAAAGAACAAGACCTTTAGAGCGACTAAGGGTCTTCTTAATGATTTTGGATTAGTCGATGCCTGGTGGTTCAAAAGGTCTTTCGACTCTGGGTACACGTTTTTCTCTGCCCCTCATCAGAAACATGTTCGGCTTGACTATTTTTTTTTACCTATAGGACTATTCACAAATGCTAGAATTAATATATTTCCAAAAGTAATATCTGATCATAATCCGTTAATCTTGGAATTACAAATAGAAGCCTTGCCCAAAATAACTAGAAAATCTTGGACTTTTGAACGTCAGTTATTACTTGACTGCCTATCAGGAACAAATGGCTAACTGGATTCCAGAGTTTTTCGAATTTAATGTTGGCTCTGCTTCAGTAAATATAGTCTGGGACGCTTTTAAAGCTGGGGTGCGTGGAGAGACTTTAAAGTATTCTCTCAACAAACAGCATAGATTAAGAGCAGAACAGGATGAAGAGTTGAATAAATTGCGAGTTCTCGAAACTAAACTTATTACAGCATTTAGACATTCCCAATAATGACTGATGTGGCTGTTCAAAAGATGAAAGTATATCAGATATTTGCAGATAAATTAGCATCTCAGATTGCTGTAAACCGTTCGGAGCTGTATGAGGTCGGGGAGAATTCAGCTTGCTTACTTGCTAAGAGAGTAAGGCAGAGGGAGGAAGCTAGTAGGGTTGAGGCAGTTCAGGACGAGACGGGGCAAATCTTCACAGACCCTGTGAAAATACTGGAGACCTTTAAAAAATGTTATACCCAGCTTTATTTAAATGAGGATAACACTGTGGAGAATATTGGAATAGAGGAGAAAGTTTCTGAATTCTTGGGAGATCTAGATTTCCCGACATTAACTATTGATCAAAAAGAGGAGCTAGAGGCAGATGTTACTTATGAGGAGGTAGAGGCGACCATATTATCCCTCGCGGTGGGAAATGTGGTAGAGCCAGATGGGATCCCGCTGGAATTTTTTAGAACTTTCTCAGCGATATTAAAAGGGCAATTGCTGAAAATTTGTCAGAACGCACAAAAATTAGTCGACATATTATATTGCGTTTTGAGTTGGAATCATGGGCTGAGTGCCCGCATATGTATAATAATCAACTCGAATCAAATATATAATCACTATAAAATTAATACGCCATTTGTTTTAAACTATACATATGCGGGCACTCAGCCCATGATTCCAACTCAAAACGCAATATAATATGTCGACTAATTTTTAATCATCCACATATTGCGCCTTGAACATATAATCACTCAACCAATAAATCGAAAGTGTTGAATGGTGCAGCAATCGGTCTGAACAAATTGTCAGTTAGTGTGTAAATCACACCAAAACTACTGAGCCCACAATGCATCCTTAACTGCCTAATGGTGTCATCAGTTAAATAACAAACAGTAATGAGGGACAAATGTTTGTACCGTGAACAGGGACAGTCTATGTCCGAAACGCGTAGGTGGGGAACCTATGGAGAAGTAAACTAAGGTTTAATGTGAAGTGGTGTGCGGTGTCTTCTTTTCGAAGAATTCTTGCTGTTGACATTAATTGCGGGGACGTCCCGGGCCCCGCCACCAGCACCAGCCAGTAAGCTGCTCCTCTCGTACTGGGACATTTGCTTTACAATACATTGGTAATGAGGGAGAGCCCAGTTTTACTTCGTGCAAAAAGACTTCCGAGGAAGTGCTCCGTATCTTTTGGAAGGAAATTAAAGCGGCGGCTTTTTGGATTTAAAAACGCTGAATTTCTCTTTCACTTTGGCGGATTATAGCGCGAAGAAACCAACGACACGCAGGCAACAATAGCACGGCTTCAACCGGTAGAGCGCCGACTGGACGTGTCGGAGGACACCTTCAGTGACGGGAGTCTCCCGGTAAGTGATTACAACTTGAAACCAGCTAATCTTTTTCCTGCGTTGCTTATAAAACTGTGGCGTGTGTTTAAAGTTTACGTTATCTGACTACCAAGAACGTATTTCTTTCTGAGTCTGTATCTTTAGACTCGGGTTAACACTCACTTCAAACGAACTGACTTCTCCGAAAAGGCTAGAACTGGATAGTTCTGCATGAAACACGCAACCAACTCCCACGAACATAAACTATTGTCACGACAATAAATTTATTTTTCTCATAACGGAGCTCACAGTAAACAAAGTTGTCCCCATCCAACTTGTGAAAAATCTAATACTCGCAAATAATCATCATCATGGAACAAAGAGCAGCAAAACGGCTCGAAAAAGCAGAAACCATGTTTACCAAACATGCAATGGGTTCCAATGTATCAATAACGAAGGGTGCCACAAATAAAAATGTCAAATTAACTACCAAACAATTATTTCAACAATTGGAAAAACTCCTCAGAAAAGAAATTTCCAAAGGCTGGGAAATTATAACACTCGAAAAATACATTGAACTTGGCTTAGTCCCAAGAGGATTGCGCATATTTACATTACCGAATCCTCCGGATACAAGCTCTGAAATGCTTGAAGAGTGGGGGCAAAATAATATGGATTGCTCACGAAGAATGTTACTAATGATTGTAAAATATGCCAAAAAAGATGTAGGAGAATTACACACTAAAATAAATGAAATGGAAGATCTGATTCAAGCACAGGGAAAAAGCGAAGACACGATCAAAAATCTGCGCCAAAATATGGACAAAAACTTGGATAGACATGACAACGAAATCCAAGAAAGAAAACAACGCAAATTTAGGCGCGATGAGGCAGATTTCGAAAATGGCACCATATTCACATTTGCTAAACGTTTTGACGCTCTTAAGCAACAGCAACTGACTGGCCTACCAAACCAACAACAAGACACGACTGCCAGTGAGACAGAATCTGAAGTTAGTGATGGTGAACAAAGAAGCATAGTACCGAAAAGGCTGACTTTTTTAGAAGAAATGGAGCTCCTCTATCAAGATCAACAAGCTCCAAAAACAAAGGGAAGAGGACGAGGAAACACAAGATTGAGAGGAAGTGGAAGGGGACAAATGACAAACCCTATCCAAGGAGGAAGACCAGGAGAAGTAGGAAATCAAAGATATCCCCTTCGAAGCAGAACAACCAACAAGAAGTAATTAAAAATGATCCAAACCTGATTGTTAATTTATCCAACTACACACTAACTAAAACTGAGGAGAATCTGTTACAAAAAGGACTTACCTTCTGTCCTGACAAACACCAGGACGAAGTGGAAACGAGAATTGATGTGTATAAGTACATTCGAAAATTAAAACTCAAAAAGTACTTTGTGAAGAACAAAAGTGGAGATAAAAATGACAAATCAAATGAGTCCAAACCCAACAGTGAATCAGAGGAATTCCGAGTGGCAGATGCCAATAGTCTCCAGGTGGCTTATGAACTAACACATCAAATAGAACAAACTGAACAGTCCAACACTCAAATAGTGTCTCAAATGGGACATGTAATTGACTCCCATCCTAAAACAAACTTAAAAATAAATCAAAATTTTGCCCTACGTTATATCCAGGGAATCGTGTAGATGTCTTTCATGACCTAGTTGTGACGGAATTGGAAACCATGAAAAACACTATCAGTGGTAAAGAAAATCTAACTCAAAAGGAAAGAGCGGCACTGAAAAATTTACAAACCAATGCCATCATAGAGATCAAGTCGGCTGATAAAGGCGGCAATATTGTCATCCAAAACAAAGTTGATTATCTAGAAGAAGCCAAACGACAACTGCTTGATACATCAAACTATAAAGTAATTCAACGTAATCCAACTCCAGAAATGACAAGAACTTTACACAAGCGCATTGAAAACTGGTATGAAAATGGCTTATTGAGTAAGGAAGAAAAGAATTTCCTAACAGTCTTGCACCCCATCATGCCAACGATGTATTTTCTACCGAAAATTCATAAGACTCTAACAAAACCACCCGCACGTCCAATCATATCCAGCTGTGGATCACTGTGCGAAAATGTTGCTACATATGTGGACTACTTTCTGGCACCAATGGTTCCGTCCCTAAATTCGTATATAAAAGACACAGGGGACTTCCTAAGAATAATCATGGGAGCAGATTGGCAACCTGACTACTGGTTAGTTACTATTGATGCAGTATCCTTGTATACCTCTATCCAACACAAGGTAGGCTTGATGGCAATCAAATACTTCTTGAGTCAAAGACCTTTATCGGAACTACGACATACTAACATGTTGATAGACATGATAACTTTCTGTCTCGAAAATAATGTCTTTGTTTTCGATAAATCATTTTATTCCCAAATATGTGGTTGTGCCATGGGTGTCTCATTCTCTCCAAGCTATGCGAATCTAACCATGGGGTGGTGGAAGAAAAACATAGCTTGGAGAGATGAGAATGAGCCATATACCGCGGATGTGGTACTTTGGCTTAGATTTATCGACGATTTATTTCTCCTATGGAAGGGGTCAAGACAAAAACTGACTGAATACATTGACATCCTAAACTGCAACGATGTAGGATTAAAATTTACTTCAAATATCCAGAAACAAGAGATAGACTTTCTGGATACAAAAATCTACATAATGAACAACAAACTGGAAAGCACAGTATTTAGAAAAAAAACGGCAACCAACAGTGTTCTTTTCGGAACAAGTTTCCATCCGGCTCCACTGAAACAGAGTATCCCTTTTGGGGAATTTTTACGAATGAAACGTAATTGTTCTGAAACGAGCGAAATGGAAAATAAATTTACTGAAACAAAAAATCGCTTCACAGAAAGAGGATACAGACATACTAATATCATAAAAGGTGAAGCTAATGCAAGAGCAAAAACCAGAGCAGAAACGCTAATACCCAAAATCAAATCGACAGAAAAGAATCTAAATGAGAAACCACGATTGATTTTAACATATTCGAAAGAAAGTCACAAAATACGACAAATTCTCACAAAATACTGGAGTGTATTAAAGAAAGATACAGAGATAGGCACACTAATTGGTGAAGGCCCGCTTGTTGCATACCGAAAAGCACCATCACTCCAAGACACCTTGGTCAACAGCCATTTCAAACATGTAAAAACTTCTACATGGCTAGAAAAACGTCAAAGAGGGTTCGCCAAATGCCTAACTTGCAAAGCTTGCACAATTGGACAAAATATGAAAACCTTAAAAGATCCAAAAGGCAGAATTTTCGAAATCAGAGACAAAATAACTTGTGACTCTCAATTTGTGGTATATCAAATCCAATGTTTCTGTGGCAAGAAATACATCGGCTCAACAGTTTGCCCATTAAAGAAAAGAATACTTGAACATACTCGAGCAATCCAGAACAGTGATTTGAGTTATGCTACTGCAAAACATCTGCAAACTCATCCAGGCAGATCATGGAAAGATATGAAATATGCCGGGATTGCCTTGATAAAGGACAATGAAAGAGGTGGAGACCGCATCAAGAACTTAAGGCGCTTGGAGTCGAAACTCATAATCCGAATCAAGACAAGAAGCCCTTGGGGTCTGAATGCGGATGAAGAACTTTATGTCCATTTATAATTGAATTATTGACTTGCTTTCATATCAATGTATGATTTAACAGGACTAATTGAGGAAACTGAATGAATTCAGATATAATGTCTTATGAAACAACTATTTAAAATTCGTGTGAGAAAAATGTTGAAGAATATAGAATAATATAAAAATTAACTGCTTTTGTCCACACCTTGATTGTAGCACCGACAGCATTTTCCGGATATAGGCACTAAGCCTTCGCAGTTCGGGCACTCAGCCCGAAACTCGAATCAAATATATAATCACTATAAAATTAATACGCCATTTGTTTTAAACTATACATATGCGGGCACTCAGCCCATGATTCCAACTCAAAACGCAATATAATATGTCGACTAATTTTTTCATCATCCACATATTGCGCCTTGAACATATAATCACTCAACCAATAAATCGAAAGTGTTGAATGGTGCAGCAATCGGTCTGAACAAATTGTCAGTTAGTGTGTAAATCACACCAAAACTACTGAGCCCACAATGCATCCTTAACTGCCTAATGGTGTCATCAGTTAAATAACAAACAGTAATGAGGGACAAATGTTTGTACCGTGAACAGGGACAGTCTATGTCCGAAACGCGTAGGTGGGGAACCTATGGAGAAGTAAACTAAGGTTTAATGTGAAGTGGTGTGCGGTGTCTTCTTTTCGAAGAATTCTTGCTGTTGACATATATATCATATATATCTACATACCCATTTTATTGTTTTTTGTTTTTCCCCCAACAAACAAACCAAAGGAAGTCAGTGCAGTTGTTCTCCTTCAGGACATCGAACCTCGCACACGCACATTGCCACAAGTCCCTGATATGGTCGCCTGCTCGCCTCAACTCTCCCCATCATCATTGTGTCCCTTCGCTGACCCCGCCTTCCAGACTAGTCCCTCCTGCCAACCTAGACCCAGCAGTGTCCCCAGTCCACGGGGTATGTCCTGATCCACTAATTAGTTTGAGTCTCTATGTCGCCAGAGCGCCAGTGCCTTCCTCTGCCCCCGTCTACGCCGTGGAACCTCCACCCCCTCCCTTCATATATGCAGTGTAGAGTCCCCAGAAATTTTTCGGTCTGCTCCGCAGAGGGAGCAGCTCGCTAAAGTTTTCCGATTGAGTGCAGCAATAAAGGACATCGCTTGCCCATTGCGATACTGTAGGCAATGGACCCCTAATCCAACACATTGCCACTCTACGCTTCGCCAACAGCAGACCCAGATCCACCAGCCTACGAACTGCCTTCGGCAACGGTTTAGAGTAGCCCAGCAGTGCAATCGCCGGGTCCGGAGGAATCTCTAACCCTACCCCCGTGCTTATTTTGCAAAATATCTTTTCCCAGTATTAGAGAACCTCTGGGCAACCCCATGCTAAGCGTACAAAATCCGCCTTCGGGAAGCGGTATCTCTCGCATGTAGCGCCCTTTCTTAGACCATACATATGCAGTCTCTCTGGCGTGTAGTACACCCTGTTGATGAATTTGAAATGTATCAGTCTGTGCTTGCCATGCAGTAATATGAGCTTTGTGTTAGTGCAGCAGTATGACCACATATCATCACTAATATTAACCATGTCTAGGTCATGCTGCCAGGCCAATCTGGCCTTGGTGTAGTGGTTAGCCCTTTGAGACATTGCCAATTTATATATGTTGGTGACTAGTAGGTGAGCGGATTTAGTTTTAATGAGATACGAAAGCTCTTGTACCTCGGGAGGCTCAGCCGTGTCCTCCCCGAGCTGTTGACGCCGCGCCACATGCACTCTATGAAATTGGAAATGTTGCAGCAGAGTGGTAGCTTCTATTGTGGTTGTAACCTCTTCCCATGTTTTGGCGACGCCGTCTGAAAACAGGTCTCCAACTTTGCTAATACCCAGTGCTCGAAGTGCACAGACAACACCTTTATCGCGACAGGGGGTCAGCCAGACCACCCATTCAAGAAGCATTTCTGGTGAGTATAACAGTGCCCCCACCTGTTGGTGTAGTAAACAATGCCATGCATGCTGTGTTGCGTTTAGAGAGTCAAGAATCCCAGTTCTATGGTCCGCCGTCTCGGAGATGACTGCTGGAAGGGGCATAGGGTCCACAAACAACCTCTCTAGTCTAAGATATGAGATATCGTCAGCGCCATGAATCCAGCTATGCGCCTGTGTACCATGCGCTGCCCTGTAGTAGAGCTCTAGGTCAGGAGCACCCAGTCCCCCCAGGTAATATGGCAATGTGAGGACCCGCCACTTAACCCGTGCCTGCCTACCAGCCCAGGCCAACCGCACCATTGACTTATTGAGCCTGGCAAAGAAAGAGCGCAGCAACACTATCGGCACATTTGCAAACAAGAATAGAAATCTGGGAAGCACCACCATCTTCATTATAGATACTCTCCCGATTAAAGATAGCGGTAATCCAGTCCAGGTCTCGACATCGTCTTCCAGTTTATCTACCGCCGTTCCGTGAATTTCGCGGAAAACAAGTTCTGAATCCTGTCCTGTGCACTCTGATGCCGAGATACCAGACTGGTTCGTCAGACCACAAAAGTGGGTATTCCATTTCAAATGGAGAGGTGGACGGGGTGAGCGGGAAAGCTATGGATTTAGACCAATTGACCTTCCACCCAGAGAGTGCTCCGAAGTGTACCACCTCACGCAGGACAGAGGAAAGATTGGTTTCAGGGTCCCTTACATAAAGTAGGGTGTCATCCACATACGTCGATACCACCAGTTTGTAGGTGGGAAAACGGACGCCTCTGTGGCCATGATATTCCTTAAGTGCACATGCCAGGGGTTCCGCAATTAATGCATACAGCATTGGTGACAATGGGCAACCATGACGTGTTCCCCTAGCAATGGGGGTGGCATCTGTAACCAAGTCCCCGAGTTGAATACGTGCCAAGGGAGCATTATATAACACCCCTATCATTTGCAAGAAAACCGGGCCTAGTCCCATTCTCATCAACACATGCCACATACAGGGCCACTCAACCGAGTCAAAAGCCTTCTCCATGTCTAAGAAGACAGCTATGGCCTTCGTGTCCTGCAGGACATTGTGTATTGCGCCAAAGACCGTACGAAGGATATAAGTGAGATTTCTGTCTGGGACGAATCCAGCCTGCTCCGGGGCGACTAAGTCCGAGGTCAAAAGGGCGAGTCTGTTGGCCAAGATCTTCGCAAATAACTTAGGGGCCCATTATGATGTCGGGCGGATTGCCCCCGCCAGGCTGGCGGTAGCCTCTGCCGGCCTGGTGAGGGCAATCCACCCGACATCCTCTCCAGAATTCCCCCCTGCCATATTAGAATGGCGGGGGGGGACCGTGGCAGACGGAAAGACCATCCGCCGCTTTTCCGCCCAGGTCGCCTTGCGGCCGGGGCGGAAAAGGTTTAATATGGTGGTGGTGTCTATTAGACACCACCAGCCATATTATCATGGGCTTTCAGACATGCCTTTCCGTGGCGGTAATGCCGCCGCGGAAAGGCATGCGGTCTTCACTCTGGGGGCCCCCTGCGGGCCTCCAGAGTGAAGGAGAAGTGGGGGTTGCACACGGGGGGGTACCTGTGGTACCCCCCTTCATTTGCATAAACAAAGCGGCAGGCACCGCGCGGTGCCTGCCGTTTTGTTTATGCAAATGCTGTAATGCATTTTTAGCATTGTGGTGGGCGGTGCTGAGAGCACCGCCCGCCACAATGCTAAACATGCAGAATGTGCCGCCACTGTGACGGGCACATCCTAATACCCCCCACGGGACCCCCACCCTTATGGCAGGCGGTCCCGATTTCCGATAGGATGGCGGGCGGACTAAGTCTGCCCATCATCCTAATGACCCTCTTAGTGTCCACATTTAGCAAGGAGAGCGGTCGGTAAGACCTGCATTCCTCAAGGGGCTTACCTGGTCTGGGGATGGCTACCAAAATAGCTTCCCTCATTGTTTGGGGCATCTGTCCAGCAACGCACATGTTGTCAAATAATTCTGCTATATGTGGCATGAGAAAATCGATGAAGATCTTATAAAAGTTCACAGTAAGTCCGTCTGTCCCCGGGGCACTATTCTCCCTCATTCCCAACAGGGCTTCGAGTATCTCATCTCTTTCTATGGGGAGAGATAAGAACTCTTGGTGCGTGTTTGATAAGAAGGGTAACTTAATGTGCTGGAGGTAATCTAGTATTTCCCCATCCATATCAGATAAGCATGCAGCGTAAAGGTCCGAGTAGTACTGCTTAAATCTATTGGCAATATCTTCTTCCTCCATTAGTAGGTCACTCTCCTCCGATCGTATCCCATTGACGGAGGTCTTACCCCTTCTTGCTTTTAGCATATTGGCCAGCACAGATCACGGCCTGTCGCCCTCTCCATACGCATGAGCTGTGGCGTATTTCCCCAGATGCTGCACCTCGCTATCCGCTGCCTCATGATACTCCTCCAGTAGTGCCTTCATGGTGTCGCTGGAGTTTCTATCTGTACCAGACTGCTGATTAGCCTCCAACTCACCCAATTTGCGTTCCAGTGTCGACAGCCTCTGTAGGATATCCCGAAGCACCCCAAAGTGCTTGGACATGACCTCCCCCCTGATGTACACTTTAAAAGCTTCCCATATCGCCTGGAAGCTGTCCACTGACCCTATGTTGGTGGCGAAGAATGTTTCTATCGCTTCTCCCATAGCCTCCCTAAAAAGAGGATCAAGCAGTGAATACGGCGGGAAACGCCACATAAATGGAGGAATTGTTTTCTTAGGAGGAGACACAACCAACAGTATTGGCGAATGGTCCGAGACAGTGCGCGGCAACACTTGGCAGGAGCGAATCTGAGATCATAGAGGCATCAACACTAGCCAATAATCAATACATGTATGTAGGTTGTGGTAATGTGTGAAACCGCCAGCCAATGGATGAAATTCCCTCCATGCATCAATGAGGTCCATACTAATCATGGCTCTCTCTACAGCTCTAGGCGTAGCCGCCGGTCCCCTTAACTGTCCTCCTGACCTGTCCAAGCTCAGGTTCCGCACCAGGTTGAAGTCGCCACTCCAGAGTATGTGCGTGCTCCATACCCACTCACGGTGTTTGCCAATGTGGCAAAGAACCCCGGACTGTCGTAATTAGGGCCATATACATTAACAAGAAGCAGGTCCAGTCCCCTATCCTGACATCTAGAGAGAACAAACCTGCCCCCAGAGTCCGCCTTCAGCAAACGCAACTTGTAGTCTGATCTAGGATTAACCCATGTCAGCACCCCCCTAGCATGTGTCGTGAAGCCAGCAGCATTAACATTCCCTACCAGTCCCTTGGAGCGCATCATAGGACTCTGAAGCGGGAGGTCTGTCTCCTGTAGGAGAGCAACATCTACTTTGTGCCTAGTGAAATAGTTCAGCACTTTGCAAAGTTTGTGGTGATCGTTGAGGCCCCTCACGTTCCATGACAGTGCTCTAATGGCATCTATAGGTCTATGACCTATGTCCGCCCTAGTCGTGACCATCTTGTCTGTTGTGCGTAGTATTTTGTCCTGAGTCCTGAGGTCCATACATGCATAGCAACAAACAAACAAACATGTCTGCTCTCCCTGACTTTTTTAACAAAAATAGCGCCCCCTCCCTACCTACCCCCCCCACCCACAGCTGACCTCCCCCAACCCGGTCCCGCAGCATCCCTGACAGGGACCTCCCGCACCTCCCCCACTCCCGCTCCCAACTCAATTAACAAAAGTGGTGTTTGTTACTTGCAGGCGGAGGTCGCTCTTTCTAAACTGCTAATTGTCGTCCCCACCGACAATTAGCATCTTACCCTCCACTGAACCATGTCCACAACAAAGAGTTCAAGTATGTAAGAGCCTGGTCTGGTGCTGCATGCCTGCCAACCCCTGCCCCTCTTTATAGGGCCTCTGTGGTGGAACCCGAGGTCACGGCAAAGTGTCTAGACTGCCTGGAAATTCCAACGTGCCTGAATACAGTGCGAGTTCTTCGAGTGGACATACAAATCTGAGTGTCTTTCAGTATCCGCCCCAACACTGAGTTATGTACATTACTACCATACACCCCCCAACCCCAAAACCCCATGATACTTATCAAATGCTTGCGGCACGTCGGGTCTCAGTCCTGTTCTTCGTGTGATCCCCCAGCCGATTCGTCCAGAAGCTGTCACTCCGGGCTCTTCCGTTGTTCCCTTGTCCAGTCCCTGAGCGCCTTCTGTAGAGCCTTCGGGTCCGTGAAGATGTGCGAGTGGCCTTGTCTATTCACCTGTAGCTTGGCTGGGTACAGCATTGCATAGTCCAGTCCCAGCGCCCGTAGTTGTTTCTTCATGGGCACAAACTGACGACGTGCCTCCTGTCCGGGTAGAGAAAAATATTCATATGGAAGAGTCTGTTTATCTCTAGCTTTCCGCAACGCAGCATCTCTGTCTTGATAGTTTAGCAGTTTTGCTATGATTGGACATGGCGGGGCTCCCGGCTGGGGTCTGGGGCCCAGGGAGCGGTACGCCCTCTCCACCACAAACATGTGCGAAAAAACCTCTGCTCCCAGTAGGTTGACCACCAGCTTTACTACAAAGCGTTCCATGTTGCCAGTTTGCGTCGTTTCCGGCAGGCCCGTGATTTGTAGGTTACATCTTCTCGAGCGTGCTTCAAGGTCCTCCGTTTTGTCTTGCAACACCTGCATGATCCTCCCCCTGCTTTTTAAGATCCGTGTCTAGTATTGTCTGCACTTCTTCGACTTCAGTAAGCCAGCGCTCAGACATATCAAGTCTCTCTGCATGCTTGTCTAGCTGTTCCCCCATTCTGTCCATCTGATAGGAGAGGGCATTGATTTTCGTGCCTAGGGAAGTGATGCCATTCTGCAACCCCTTCTCCATTTGTTGTTTGTTTAGGGTGGCGAAGTGGCGGGTATGAAATACTATATTTGCTAATTTGCACACTCTGACTGCGCTGAAACCTTTTATTCATTGTGGCACTGTTACCTTTTTAAACGCTGCTCCTGCTTTTAACTATTTTTAAAGTTACGATGAGCTTACCCTCACCTCTTTGACGCCCGCTGTCCTGTCCGCCGGATCCCCGTTCCACCACAGGTTCTCCCGCTTGACGTGGAGGGAGCGAAGGCGGGACAGGGCTTGAGTCACGGGTCAGCGGTCGGGGGGCGGGAACTACCCTGTTGAAGCACTACTTAGTTATGGGCTTCACAGGCACTCGCTGGATTTGTTGTTTGTTTAGGGTGGCGAAGTGGCGGGTATAAAATACTATATTTGCTAATTTGCACACTCTGACTGCACTGAAACCTTTTATTCATTGTGGCACTGTTACATTTTTAAACGCTGCTCCTGCTTTTAACTATTTTTTAAAGTTACGATGAGCTTACCCTCACCTCTTTGACGCCTGCTGTCCTGTCCGCCGGCTTCCTGTTCCACCACGGGTTCTCCAACTTGACGTGGAGGGAGCGAAGGCAGAACAGGGCTTGAGTCACGGGTCAGAGGTTGGGGGGCGGGAACTACCCTGTTGAAACACTACTTAAATGGGCATGTGTTCGTCGCGCAGCGGGCACGCAGGCGGCGCGCCAAAGGCAAGCCCGTTTGCGCCCGGCCGCGGCCAGGGGCCACCCCCCTGCTCGAAATACTATAGCTTACATTTACTCCCGTGATGATTTACATAGACTCAGATCCTAATGTCATGCCAATTGTGAGACACTGCTGCTAGATAATTTCACAGCTTGTTGCCCAATTTGTAAGTTCTCTGCTTCCCATATGCACCTAGGTATAACAGGGGAGAATGGGAAAACCTTGAGCAAGATCTCTGAATTGAACACAGCTCATGACAAACAGTTTAATTTCCTCAGTACGAACTGCAGATCACTGCCTAAACATAAAGAGGACATTTTTAATCTTCTAACCGATGTACAGCCGGATGCACTATTTTTAACTGAGACATGGTTAAATGCTAGCTCAGGGTCAGATATTGCCTCAGTCCTCCCCCCAAATTATGCTATAGTAAGAAAAGATAGAGTGAACCAATGTGGGGCGGCATAGGAATAGTCTTTAAAAAAACATATCAATGCAAATGGGTAAATCTTGACTTGGCCAACTGTGAAGCTGGTCTTTTTAAACTTACCCTAACTCCCCAAATTACATTCACTGGTATTCTGATCTATCGGCCACCTGGGGCGGCTGGGGACGGGGCGGCTGGTTTGTCTGAGCTGATTGCTGCATTTTTAATGGAAGCCTCTATGTTCTCCATACTTGGGGGGCCTCAATTTGCACTTGGAGGATCGTAGCTGCCCTATGATCCTTAATTTTCTCTCTGACCTAGAAGCACTCAATGTTCAACTGAGGAACAATGGTCCGACGCATTCGGCGGGTCACCTATAAGACCCGATTTTTACAAATTTTGATCGTATAGTCTGCAAACCCGCTTCCCCTATTCTATGGTCTGATCACTTTCTCACCCACTTTAAAATCTGGGCTCCTAGTACCAAAAATTTGGTCAGATCAGAAGTCTGGTTTAGAAACTGGCAAAAACTTAGTATAAATGACCTCAATGCACAGTTAATATATTCTCGCCCTGACATTGTCCCTACTGAGCTTAGAATTAGTGATTACAAAACTATCAACACCTGGCTAGCCTCTGCCGTACAGACCATATCCCCGCTTACACTAAGTAAACGTACATCTTGTAATCCCCCTGCCCCATAGTTCACCGAAAAATTAAGAGATGAAAAAAGGAATTGCAAAAAATTAGAGAGGATGTGGAGAAGAGACTATAGCCTAGCCAATAAGGAAACTTATAAGCAAGCGCTCAATGCCTACCATTTGTCCTACAAAATAGCTAAGGGTAAATATACTAAAGATACCATTTTAGCCTCACAGAGCAACTCTGGCACCCTTTTTAAAGTTTTAAAAAACTTGGCAGGAGCCGCTCATCAACCAGAACCACCGATTTTATCCACTACGCAATGCAACCACATAGCCAACTTTTTTAATGAGAAATTAACTAAGATCTATTCCCATTTTAGCAAAGATGATGAGGCCATAGTTTCTGTAGCTAACACCTCTCTCCCTAGTGAGAACGTTGAATGGGTAATCTCCCTGGAGAATGTACTAACAAGTTGGCAATCTATGGACAATGCGACCTTTGTAGAAATACTTAACAGCATCAGGTCAGGCTCACCTCAGGACCCAATCCCTGCGTCCATTCTAAAGCAGCTGGACTCTTCTATTCTGGGTGTCATTAGATCTTTACTAAACGCTTCGTTAGAGGTAACTGTGATACCCGATGACTGGAAGCGTGCAATGGTAATCCCTCTGCTGAAAAAGGCCGATGGTGACCCACAGATCTTTTCTAATTTCGGACCAATATCACTACTACCTATTTGCTTGAAAATTCTGGAAAAGCACGTAAATAATCAATTATCTGACTTTGTCAATGATAACATTCTGTTGCATTACTCACAGTCAGGGTTTAGAAAAAGGACACTCCACGGAGTCAACCCTATTAGGGGTCACTGAAGCCATCCGAAAGGAACTAGATGGAGGGGGCACGGCGGCACTCATTCTTTTAGATTTGAGTGCCGCCTTTGACACCATCTCCCACAATACCCTGATTCAGACGTTGGGGGACATAGGAGTCAGAGGGAAAGCATTAAGATGGCTGGAACAATTCCTTTCACACCAGACCTTTCAGGTCTTTTCCAAAAACAACTTCTCTGATATTCTGAACTCTCTTTACGGGGTACCTCAGGGCTCTATTCTGAGCCCACTCTTATTTAATATTTATGTTACCCCACTAGCCAAAATTGCGGAAGAAATGGGTCTTACTATTTATTCCTATGCGGATGATACGCAAGTAGTGTTCTCCCTAGCAACAACAGACAAATCTGATATTTCCCCTCTCCGCTTTGGACTCCTGAGAATGGCCAATTGGCTTTACTCTAATAAATTAAAACTGAACAAGGAAAAAAACAGAGCTACTTATTTTTGGTGATCACAAGGATCTCTGGGGCCCGCTCATTGGCCGGTTGAAATGGGCCCGACCCCGGTTGCGGTACAATCTGCTCGCAACCTTGGAATAATAATTGACGATAAACTGTCAATGCGTGCACATACCGCGAAAACGGCCTCAACTTGTTTTGCAATCCTTAAATGGCTAAGGAAAATACTTTGGCAACTCCCTGAAGGGGCACAGAGGACAGTAATACAGGCCTTAATAGGGTCTCGATTGGATTATGGAAACATCCTTTTTCTAGGATCTAATAAAGATACTATTAACCGTCTTCTAAGTGTACAGAACGCCGCAGCTAGGCTGCTTCTCCATCTCCCAGGGCGTACAAGCATGTCAGAACATCTGAAGAAACTGCATTGGCTGAAAATCGCCAACAGAGTGAAATTCAAAGCACTCTGCTACATGTTTAGGATTAATGTGAATGAGGTACCTTCCTATTTATGTAGACTGGCCCAGAAATACTTACCCTCACGCGCTCTTCGGTCCATGTCACAAGCCAAATTTGTTGTCCCCAGTAATGGGTGGACGCTCGTTCTCTTATTTGGCCCCAGTCCTGTGGAACTCTCTTCCACTCAAACTGCGTCTGGAACCTAACTAACTCCAATTCCGGAGGGGAGTCAAAGCTTGGCTTTTTAATCAGTAGCATCCACAATTTTTCCAATTTTTTTTAGTTCAGTCAAACAGATCCAAGGCGCCGGGAAACCCTCAGGGTAGCTGTTGTGCCATATAAATGTAATAAATAAATAAATAAATGGATAATAGCAGGCTGGGAATGTCCGGCTCGTCTTCCGCAGGGGGATTGGATCTAGTTGACTCCTCCGCCGTGGAGTCATGTGACTTAGAGCGTTGTTTTGCATAGGACAGCTTGGACTGAGACTTGTCCATTCTACCCATCTCTACCTCTTGAGTGGGGCGGCAATGCGAGTGCATTCATGTGATATCCCTCCAGCGAACAACAACTAGATGCCAGACCGCGGGTCCCCCCGTGGCCAGCTGCACTCCAGATCACCCTCCAGGGACCGATGTAGTGCGATGACACCCCCAGGTGACGTTACCTGGCGCTTGACTTGCTTCAGAGTAACCTGAGAAATGTGCTGTGTGCGGTCCCTCCTCTCTTTCGGGCAGGCGTCCGTTAGCGTTGCGCCCGCTGGGCATGTCGCTATATGTGAAAAGTCCGCAGTCCCAACTGTGTGCCCTCCTCAACCTTCGCCGTGGGTCAGCTGGGCGTACCAATTAAGGCCCTTTTGTCAGAGGTCCGTCGCCCCCAGGAGTGCTTATTTCCACTCCGTGATACCCGATCCCACAGCACGAGTATCAGTACACACCGCTCTCCACAGGGTTGTCAGCTTGACAGCCAGCACTGTCATTTAGCCCAGCTGGCACCTCCAAGCTGGCTGGGTGCGCACTGGGGGAGTCTCACCTGGCGCAGAGCTCCGCGCCTGTACTCCACGCAGCGTCTCCAACAGAACCAGTGCAGCAGCCTCACTTGGCACACTTACCACCGGGCACCACAGCACCGTCTGTCACTCTGTGCCCTTCCTCTTTGTCGCAGGTCTGCTGATTCAGGGTGCACACCACACCCAGCAGCCCTGCTCCTTGCACCTCTGCTAGTATCTTCCTGCACAGTGCACAGCCGGCCCGCCAGCCGCTCATCCAGCCCTTATACCACCTGCAGGCAGTACACTGAGCAATCTTGACAGCCCCTAAAATGATGGCAGCATTCAGGCACCATCTGCAATTCCTGCACCACTCTCATGTAGTTCCCTGGTTTTTCCACCAACCTTGGCTGTTGCAGCTGGGACCATACACTCTGCCCCCTCGCAGCCGTTCACTTCAGGGGCTTTCAAAGCAGCCTCAGTCGCGCTGCACTCACGTGGGCGAGGTGATGCGGGGGGAGGGGAGGGCTTCACCTCCCGCCCCTTTGGGCCGCACAACGGGAGTCTCCGCTACGCCACCACCAGTGCGAGGACCTCCCCCGCCGCAGGCAGCGCCCCGCAGTTAGTCCCCACCTTCCCCCCCACAGGCCGCTCGAGCCCAACTTTCTCCGTCCAACAGCCGCACCTCGCCGCACGTCTACTGATGCAACCCAGCCGCACCACTCACCCGAGCTCGGGGATCCGCGGCCTCTTGCAATGCCACACCGCCGGCGCCGTTTCTTAGGATTGGAGGGGGCCCGGGGGACCGGCAGAAGCTCCGCACGCAGCCATGAAGCTCTGATGTCCCAGCAGTGATTTCCTGACAATGCCTCAGTGGAGGGCAATCCGGATTATTTGAGGATAATTAATCGGTGTGCCGGAACTCGGGGCTCAGACAGCCATTTCCTACGTGAGCCAAGCTCCACCCCCCCCCCGATTTTGTGTCTATCTTTAATAAAAGGTACAAATATTTTTTTTTTTAAGTATTACTGTACAATGTATTCAAATGTTATTTTAAATTATAAATTACATGAAATGATTTCATTTTTGTGATATTTTTACAAAAATCTTTGCTTTGGTAATTACATTTTGTAATTAAATATAAAATAGTTTCTCATGTAATTTAATTTTGAGATTTTTAATTTCAAACAAGTATAATTCTTTTTGTGAGATGTTGGTTTTAAAGAGGAATATTTGAAGTATCTCTTTTTAAATTTGTATAATGTTTTACATGTTAAGGAATTGTACTTTATTTTTTTTAAAGTTACATTTTGAAATTTAAAATTTCTTCTTGAAATATTGTTTTTGGGATTTCTTAATTGTTTCGTTTTCTAACTTTATTACGTAATTTTACATATATTATTTAATATTTTTTTATATTTAAATCAATTCAACATTTTTACATGTAAATACATTATATTTTACTTTTGTGTACATGTGTAGTTAATGTATGTATATATTAGCAATTTTTCACTACATTTTGCTTTTTTAGCATAGTAGCCTGTTGGCACAGTGTAAGATGCCGTTTTCAATGATTGCACAGTGCGGACAAGCATCCGGCACTGTGCACTCATTGAAAACGGCTTCTTGCACAGTGTGAGCTTAGTTTTCTGCCGCTCTAGTAGATTTTTACTCGAGCAGCAACTTTCTCAACGCGGACTAGTAGTTTCTCATCGCGAGCGGTCGCGAGCATACGCGCCCAATCGCAATGAGAAACCTGACCTCCCCTCATAGAGAATCTCGCTGGGAGGTTTATTTTACTCGCTCGCGATCGGCAACTTGATGTTGCTGATCACGAATGAGGAACAAGTCTCTCCGGGATGTCATTTTGCTTGCTCGCGGTCGCCAACCTGAAGCAAGCAAAAAATGACCGCGGCACTACGCTACACTACGCGTGTTTGCACTGTGCTACGTGCAATTCGCGTAGTGCGAAGTAGCGGAAACTTCCCAAACTACGCGAGCGTAGTGTAGTGCTTTGCCCAGGGTTAACTAGGACAAGGAACAATAAAATGTTATAATGGTTTTTAAGAAGGGGTCTCTTTTAGTATATTAGGACAGTGTTTAAAAAAAAAGAACCCTTTGAGCATTTGTGATATTTATATGAATTGCTGTTTTAATGAGGTTTGATGAGTTTCCAATAAAGTGATATTATTATTGAATATATGTGTGGTACTCAATCCCCAATGAAAACAGTGATGAATGCATAACATTAAGTGTGAGTTGAATAAGAGTATATAGGGTGTGAGTGATTGGTTAAACAAACCCTAAGGGAAGTTGTTTTTTTACTTAATAGTCTAACACAGTGCCCTGTACCTTGGGGTAAGTGGGGCCCCTCTCTGTTAATTCTAGAGAGGGATTTCCAAAGACAATCACTTCCACCTTGCCTATGTTTAAACTGAGCGAAATGGCATTCATCCAGGCTGCCACATTGGTGAGACATGCCTTGAAAGTTTCTTTGGAGTTGCCATGCTCATCCAGTCTAATAATAAGTTGAGTGCCATTCACGTAAGTATAGAAATTAAGCCCAAAAGAGGCTATACGAATCTTGTAGTGAAGCAATATAAAGATTAAAGAGTGTGGGATTCAGGGCCGAACCCAGAGGAACTCCACACAGTTGCGATATATTTTCAGACTGGAAGTGACCATGGGCAAATACCTGGCTCCTATCAGTGAGTAAGGAGGTAAGCCAACTTAAGACCTGATCCTTCACCCGGCTTCCTGAAGACGATCCAGAAAGATGTTTTGAGAGACAGTGTCACATGCAACTGAAAGACCTGAACTACCATGCCAACTGCATCCAGAGTCATTCTGATATCAGTAGAGGCTGCGATCAGCTCTGTCTCTGTACTCATAGTTGGCTTAAAACCAGACTGTACTCAATTGATGGGAGGTTGTTATCCTTGAAGTGACATGAGAATTGTTGATTGACCCAACCCTCAAGAAGCTTAGACATTGCAGTGAGGAGACAGGGTAGTGCATTAATACTTTACATATTGCCTTTAAGTTAAGTTGGACTGCTTTGTGCCAAACTACCAGAGGGTTAGGCACAAGTTTAGTGACTTTAGTAGTTCACGCGAAAATAACTATGATTGTTATTTGAGGAGAGTTCTCGCCCCCCCCTTTAATACTCCAATTTCCCACAACTGCTACCTGTATTAAGTACTTTATGAGTGTAATGTTCAGGTGGATTCCGTTGGTGCCGCTCATGCTCCCTGTTGCTGTTTGATGGACAAAGTAAGATCTGTAATAAGTTCTTATTTAAGCTATTAGGGGCTGGGGTGTGGGTAGGTCTAGTTAGTGTGGGCTATGATGTTAGTTTTATTTGGTAAAGTTTGTTTAGTGTACGTTTGTATTTTATTGTTATGTAGTTTAATGCAGTGGGCCTTATTATATTTTGGTAGTAATAGTAAGTTATTGTAGCTATAGCCGTGCCTAATATGTTTGTAGAGTTGTAATGTTATGTTTGTATTTGTTTTTGGGATGCATGTGTTGTGAGGGTGGGTATGTTAGGTTTATTTATATGTTAATAAGTCAGAGAGCAACATTTGCTGCTATTTTTAATGTGTTTTTAAAAAAAAGGAAATTAATTTGGTTTAATTTTAACAAACATTATTTTTTTATTCAATTTGATTTTTCAAATGTCCTGAAGTGGATTATTTTCAGCTTTTTTATAGTTTATACTGACTGTCAATTAATATGGGGGCTTTAATTTGAACATTTCATTTTTGCTTTTTTGTTTGTTTCTATTTTTGAATTTTTTTTTATTGGATTTCTGAGAAGTGTGGGTGGATCAAGAACCAAAATATATGTGGCCTGGCTTGGCGCTGGCCAAGAGGGTCATGTAATCTATTAGCGCTGAGGCAGCTACTACGAGGCCTGGACGGGGAATTCAGCTCTGTGCACGGAGTTTGTGGAGTGTTCTGCACTCCGCACTTCGCGGAGCTTGCGGAAAACTCCGCTCCACGTAGTGCGGCGGAGTTTTTTCCCCATTCGTGCTCACGAACTGTAAGTTTGTGACCGCGAGCTACTGCTTCGGGAGAATTTCTATCCAAGTGGCAGGAAGACCAGCGTGAACAGCAGTTCACACTGCACTCCGCCACTTGCGGAACTTCGTGGAGAAATGTTGTCACTTTACAGAATTCCACGTAGCGATACTCCGCAAACTACACCCATGCCTGTGCCACCCTGCCTCTCTGAATCCCTCTTTTATTCGCCCAACTCAGTCGTCAGAGCATACCGGGGTGACCTTAATCACCCGCTGTGCCCTCAAAAGTGAGAGTGGAACCGAGGGCGCAAGAGCAGAGGTGGCGATGACCAGAGAGGCCTTCCTGCATGGGGCCTAGTGATGGAGTGCGGTATAGAGGAGGGCACTGAGCATTGCACATAGTGGGGCAGCGGCCGCGATCGAGCAAAGCCGGGGCTAACTTGACTGCCCGACCGGGGGATCCTGATCCCCTCCCCCACCCATTACAGATGAAATGGAAGGTGGCAAGCAGCCAGCTGGGAACACAGCAGTGAGGCTACGAGGCATGGAGGGGGCTTGCTGGAGTGTGAGTGCACTGGTGAGGGCTGTGGCGGACCCTTGGGGCCCGGTTGCTGCACACCAGGGTTGAATGGGTGGGTTGCACCTCCATCGCACTTACGCCAGGCACTGGACGCAGTGAGAGACCTATTAATAATTGGAGGGGCACGGCAAGGCCTGCTGTGGCCTGCAGACTCTGGTGGTGATTTGGAGGTACCTGATCCATGGGCTGAACACTGTGTGCCTCACCTTTATAGGGGCCGACTGAGACCCTGTGTGCCAAAAACTACAAGGGGAAGAAGCAGAGGGGGATGGGCCCTGGGCGAACTCGTGCTGGTGAACGCAGAGGAAGTGAGACGCAGTCGTACAGTACGGTGAAGGATAAAGGCACTCGGGTGCAAGCCAACAAAATCCTGAAATACGCTCAGCCCCTTCCTCACGGCCCCCTAACCAACCGGACACGCAAAGTCATGTAGAATCTGAGATTGTGCTGTGGGAGGAAATGCGAAGTCCCTCTTTGAATGACATCCTGGTGGCCGTACGGACAACTAGAGACGAGATGGTGACGAGGATAGACTCTGTGGCGATCAATGTTAACCTACTCTGATGTGATTTGTGCAAGGTCTCGGACAGGGTTACCTTAACGGAATAGAATGACGGAGGTCAAAGCCCTGCGAGACACGGTTATGGACCTACAGAGAAAGGCGATCAAGCTGGATGAACGCGCCGAGGATCAGGAGGGATGCTCACGGAGGAATACCTTGAGATTTTTGGGGGGTTCCAAGAGCAAGTGGAGGGACCCTTGCAGAACTGTTTCTAGAAGAATGGATAACAAAGGTCCTGGCGCCTGGCAAACCGAAAAGCTTTTTCTATATTGAGAGGGCCCACAGGGCGTTGGTCCCTCTGCCAAGGCAGGGGGAGCCGCCATGGCCATCATAGCCCGATTCTTTAATTACAGGGATCGAGACATGCTCCTGCAGTCCACCCGCACTATGCAAAACTTACAACACGCGGGGCATCATATCGTAATCTTCCTAGACTATACACAAAAAGTGCAGGACCAACTACGCACTTTTTTGCAGTAAAAAGACGCATGAGATAGGCAGAGTTCAAGTACAGCCTTCTCTATTCAGCCAAGCTTCAGGTAGAACTTAAGGGCAAGGCTCTCTTCTTTGGACCGGCGGAGGAGGCTTCGGATTGTATGTATGCTATTGAAGACCGGTAGACTCGAAGGGGGTCACAGACACTGGCAGCCTTGCGAGCAGAATCTACAGACCAGACAAGACAGCAACACAGAGGGTCCAGAGGAATACGCATAAGGGACACAAGTGACTCTGGGAGAGTTCGGGTGTACGAAGATGGGACCTTGCAGATTGTGGAATGCTCGCAGGACTCTGATCTCCTCATAGGTTATCCCTGACACTAATGTTGGCTGATCCCTGGAGGGAATAGGAAGGCTGGTTCGGGGCTATGGACATGCAGATAAGTGACTTTACATCTTTGCCCTGCTTATACTTGTTACTTTATTCTCTATTGCACCTTTATGATTTTGGGTGAGGACCGAACTGTGGTTGTATGCCGCGGATGGTAGATCATGCCCCTCATCAGCAGTTGGGTCCTATCCTGGGAGCTGGAAGCCCAGTCCTAGCACCCGGCAGGGGAGCCAGTCACTTGCATAGCACTGATGTGAATGGTCTTTCTCGGGGCGTGGGCCAGCAGGCCATGCTTTGTATGTTGGACAGGGGAGATTGATGTGGAATCCTTCTGTTTTATGGGAAAAGCCTGAGGGGGGTGGTATAGGGAGGAGGATGGCGCTG
The DNA here is from genome assembly GCF_964261635.1 of Lissotriton helveticus. Taxonomy (NCBI): domain Eukaryota; kingdom Metazoa; phylum Chordata; class Amphibia; order Caudata; family Salamandridae; genus Lissotriton; species Lissotriton helveticus. The sequence continues at coordinate 1,267,432,720 of NC_136057.1, read as the reverse complement.
TTTGCTTGCTCTGTTGGCGGGAGGGATAGTTTTATCACATTGCCCGGTGGGGGAGTTTAACCTGTTTCTATTTTTATTCAAAGTTATTGGGGATGTTAATGGGATCCATGTCTAGGTTGTGGTTCATTGCAGACGGCTCAGTTTGATACTGTACTGGTGGGATGGGAACGGAAGTGGGGCGCCAGTTATGTGGGCTTATGGCTTCCTCCTGACGAAACTCCTTACATGGAATATATGGGGGATGGCTGCGTTGTAGAAACATAGGAGGGTATACTCATATTTACGAAGATAAAAATAGCAATAGCAGGTTTGCAGGAGACATGTCTGGTGGGATACACTGCTGTACATCAGGCAAGGGCAACTGTATGCCACTTCATACTCGAGTTTGCGCGGGGTGTTGATCTGGGTGGCCCTAGAACCTCATTTCAGCACATACACCATGTGTTGGACCCTGAGGGACGCTATGTGGTACTGCGTGGTGGGCTGGACGGTCAAGAGAAGTGTCTGATAAATGTGTATGCTCCTAAGTCGGTCACCCACGCTTTCTTTTATGAGGTGCTGAAGGCGGCGACTCACTACATGGGTGGAGACGTTATCGTTATGGGGGAAGTTAATTGTGTTATGGATGGGGCGCTAGATCATAAACCCCCCCACATGAAAACCAAGCCCGGCATGACTGGGGCGCTGATGGACGTGATGAGTGGATTGGGCTTACTAGATGCATGGGGGTTCGGCACCCAGATTCTCGGCAGGTTGCATCAGTTCCTGGTGTCGCAGATTCTGATGCCAAGAGTGGAGGAGATAGGGTACCTCCCGAAGTATATCTCAGATCAGTCTCTGTTGCTTTTAACCCTAAGTATGATCAGACCCAGAATGGCAATTCCCACATGGAGACTTTAAATAGAGGCACTCACAGACCCGCCCTTCGCCAGGAAGCTAGAGGAGGAAATCTCTATTTACTTTAGGACTAATTGGTGTTTGGCATCATCGAGGGGTGTGGAGTGGGAAGCAATAAAGTAGTAGTACGTGGGTTCTGCCTCTGCACAATTTATGGGGTTTGGAAGCAGCTCGAATGGGGCATTTAGCTCACTGAGAAAAGGCTGGCTGAGCTGGAAGAGGTGTTGTCTATGGTACCTAATAGCCTCAACGTGTGGAGGGAAGCACAGAAAGAACTTCTGGCTGCGCTATGCCACCTTGAGAAGTTCCATTATACTGCATACCGATAACACCTGTACGCGGGAGGGGATTGCTCAGGGGCATTACTAGCGAGACTGAACTGTAATGAGATGCCAACATCACCTATAGGACAAATGAAGACCACGGACGGACACACGGTGTATAATCAACAGGGCATTCTGGATACTTTGGCGGATAATCTGGCCGGAGTATATGCGGGCGCCCTACCCTGGCCCTGGAGGAGGTGGAGAGTTTCCTTACTACGTTCAACCTCCGTTGTTTGGAGGATGAGACCAGCCAAATGCTGCATGAACCGATCTCGAAAGAAGAAATACTGTTGAGTATCAAATCCCTGAAGTCGGTCAAGAGTCCGGGAAATGATGGCTTACAGAGCAAATTTTATAAGAAATACACGCACATTCAAGGCGACCACCTTTTGGAGGTGTATTATGAGGCATTCCAGCATCTGACACTTCGCCCTCCATGAATGAAGCAGCGGTGGTCATGCTTCCTAAGGCGGATAGGGACGCACAGCTTCCGGGGTCGTATTAACATGAAGATCCTTAGTGGGATCATGGCAGCACGACTGCAACCATATATGCAAAGCCTCGTCCACTCCGACCAGACGGGCTTTATCTCCAAATGTAGTACAGCTCCTATTTTAAAATGATTGTCCCACGTTTAACACTCACCCGTGCTACACCAGGAGTAGTGCGCCCTGGCACTTTTAGATATTGAGCAAGCGTTCGATTCAGTGGGGTGGGGGTATCTTTGGGAAGTCTTGCGGGCAATGGGGGTAGGGGCTCAGTTCTTGAATTGGGTGCAATTGTTGTAGTCAGAACTTAGTGCCCGGATTAGAGTGGGTCGGCTGGTATCACAGGCCTTTCAACTGCAGCAGGGCACCTGGCAGGTGTGCCCATTATCGCCATTACTCTTTGCTGTGGCGATGGAGCTCCGGGTGGTGAGTCTACGAACAGGGATGGAGGCATTTGGGATCAACGTGGGTGAGGCTAATCATGTGGTGTCCATGTATGCGGGCGACACCTTGGTGTACGTCCGGAATCAGCTGGGAAAATCCAAATTGGTCCCACTGGGAAAATTGACCTTGCACTCAGATGAGGGATTACCGGAGGTGTGGCTCCCATGAGTAAGGACTGCACCCCGATACCTTGGGGTTAGACTAGCGGAGACAGCCGAACAATATCTGGCACTCAACAATGGTAGAGTGTTGGAAAGTTTACGAGGATCAATGCGATTTTGGCGTGAGTTGCCTATGTCACTTATGGGGAGGATAGCTCTGATCAAAATGGTGATCCTGCCCAGCTGCTTGAACATGATGCAATATTCTTTCTTTAGGATTCCCGACACTTTTTTACTGACCTGGACAGGCTCCTAATGGACCTAGTATGGGTACCCACGCACAAACGGGTCAGTCTGACCCCTTTACAAAGAGCGAGGAAAAACGCAGCCTCCCAACTGCAACATGCAGTACACTGGCTGGATGGGGACGACAATTGGGAGAAGGCCCTACTGGTGGGGTCTCTTGGAGACTGGGAGTTGCCTGAGTGGCTTATGATGGGGACACGGGTACCCTCATCCTGCCCATACATTGCTCGCCATGTGGCGGAGATGTGGGAATTGGTGGTCCGGATAGTACTAAAAAGACCCCCATATTCCCCGGACATGCCCTTGTGGGTCGTCCGATCTTTTCAACAAATTTCCACATCCATGTCAGTGCGGAGGTGGCAGGAGGGGGGCAGTCTGACCATGGGTGATCTCTATGACAATGCACGGTATATCACACGTGAGCAGGCAATGGAAACTTGAGAGCTAAGTCCAGGACAGTTCTTGCAATATGAGAAGATTGCAAGATACGTATGGCCTATGTTTCTGGACGAACCTCGGGTTTCAAAAGTGTTACAAACTCTGATAGAAATGGGCAAAGGCCGTAGATTAATTTCACATATTTACCGGGGGATACGGGACGACGGAGTGGTCATGGTGCTACCCATCCAAGCGAAATGGGAGGTGCTGGTGGCAGATCGAATTACTGAAAGGGAATGGAACAAAATTCACGAGGGGGTTAAACAAGTGAGTGCAAACATGAGGTTCAAACCAATCCAATTTAATTATATACATCAGACGTATCTGACTCCCAAGATGCTACATAATATCTACACGGAGCGATCGGGCAGTGTCCTAGGTGTGGTAGATGGAGGCTATGTTCGTCCACATGGTCTGGGCTTGCCCTGCGCTGCAGGGATATTGAACCGAGGTCCTGACTCCGTATAGGGGAGCAACAGGGTGGGAGATAGCAGGGGAGATCTGGGTGCTGCTGCTGGGGTTGCTACCCTGGCCTAAGAATAAGAACCTTAGCAGGAAGCTTGTACTCTTAGGACTGGTACTAGTGAAAAGGCGGAATGACATTTCGTGGCTGGGCCACACACGCTCAAAGTGGCACAATGGGCGCGGTACATACAGGAATGGGCAACTGCCGAGGTGATTCGAATGTAGCAGACTAGACAGGATGCAAATTTAGAGGATGACTTACAGGCCTGGAGGGCAATGGTGGCAGAGCTGACAAGCGGGGACGGACTGTGCAGATGGAGAGGAAGCAGACGGAAATGTATTATCTGGAGGTGGGCCGGAGGGTGATCAGGAGGCTGAGGGGATCGGGCAGCATGGCCATGCTGGGCAGTGACTAGGCACGGGCTGGGAGGTCACCTGTTGAAGACGTCTAACCTGGGACCATATACCAGACATGGAGGGGAGCTGGGGGAGTCTAGTTGGGGGAAGGTGGGTGTGAGCGAGGATTGGTAGATAATGGGTAGATATACGGTGCAAGGCACTATGCATCAGTGTTAAATGCTTGTGGAGGTTAGGTGAAATGCTGATTAAAACTGTACTGTAAATAGGCTTAGACCTAATGTATATGTTGCTTTTGCACTCAGTAATGTGTGAATACAACAATATATGCCAACATTTTGTAATGCTTGTTATAAATGTAAATAAAGATATATAAAAAAATTAAAAAGTTGAGGGATAGGACAGATCTATACTTCTTAGAAAATTCAGGGTCAGTTTCCTTACTTTGTATCCTATGGGAGGTGTACAAAACCGCGGTGAGGGGCGACGCTCCGACAGTGATAGGAGGAGCCCGAAAGGAACGACACTCCCAGTGTGAGTCAATCAAGTCCAAAATAGAGCTAGAGGGAGACCATGATCACTCAGTGGGACATCAATTGTTCCTTAAGCAGCAGGAGTTGAGAGACCTGGAGGAAAACTCTGCTCGTATGCACGTCGTTGCTTCGCAATGGCACCAATATGTCATGGGGTACAAAGCGAACAAGCTGTTTGCATGGTTGCAGGAGAGAGACCGTGACAGGAATTAGGTGCTGGATCTTAAAGTTACAGATGGATCTCCATGTAACTCTGGGATGGACATAGCTAAGGCTTTCATGGAGTACTATGAGGCCCTGTAATAATCGGTGACTTGCAAATCCGAGGATAACTCTGCAGACCTACTCAGAGAGGTCTCCCTACAGGAACTAAAGGCGGGGACAGAGACCAACTTGACAAAGACCTGACAGTGGAGGAAATAAAGTGAGCAATATCAGATATACAATGCGGTAAAGCAGCAGGCCCAAATGGGCTGCTGCGGAATTGTACAAATGTGTTGAGGATAAAGTGCCACAACCAATACTAGACATGTTTCAGGAGGCAAGGAAGTTCAGGCAGCTGCCTGACAATATCAGACTGGCCACCATAGTAGTAGTGCTGAAAAAGTATAAACCTCTGGACCAATGTGGCTCATATAGGCCCATATCCTTACTAAACTTTGAAGCCAAAATGCTCTCCAAGGCACTAGCTAATAGGTGTCCTGTCATCTCATTGGTCATTCATCCTGACCAGTCGGGTTTCATACCACAGCTATGCACTAGGTTGAATCTCCGGCAGCTATACAGTTATGCAGATGACAATGACCGGTCCGGATGAGGCAGCTGCGTTACTCTCGCTGGATGCCTGTATGGCACTCAACAGCATAGAATGGGCCCACCTGTTTGCGGTCTTGACGAGGATGGGATTTGCATACGTTTCTGTGAGTGGGTCAAACTTCTTTACCGAGATCTGATGGCGAGAGTCAGGGTCAACAGAGTGGCATCTAGGTCATTTACGTTCCATAGAGGCACCCAACAGGGATGCCCACACTCCCCTATGATTTTTGCGTTCGCACTTGAGTCACTAGCGGCATGGGTGCACCAAGACATGCCTGCTTATGGGATAGCAAGCAATGGGGGCTGGGAGTAATATATATAATTATTTGCAGATGACGTCCTCCTCTATGTAAACAAACCCCGACAGTCAATTCATCAGCTTCTACATATCTTTTGCCTGTTTGGCAGCTGCTCCGGGTACCAGGTAAATTGGGATAAATCCCTGCTATTTCCGTTAGAGAGTGAACTTCCCCCCTTACTTCCACTTGTAAGGAATTGATACAGAGAGACAAGTTCAAATATTTGGCTATCCATATCACCCACTCTGAAGGGGGCTTTATGTCACTTAACATATATCCACAGCTGAGGCATTTGAGGGAGGATGTTGCCCCTTGGAGGCAGCTGCCGATCTCCTTGATGGGCCGGGCTGTCCTGTTCAAAATGATGTTTCTCCCACGTCTCTTGCACAAGCTCCAAAACACCCCTACAATATTCCGACAATATATTTCAGATGATAGACTTTGAACTCTGTACCCTGCTGTGGAAGGGCAAGATGTATGAGGCCGGTATAGCGGTTCCAGGTATCAAGTGCAATTACCTGGCATCTCACTTGATTAAAGTTAATGATTGCAGACAACTTGGAACTGGCATATCGGATGGACCGGCACGCCATGGGACCAACGGGCTATCCAGCAGCACTCTATCAGAAATGCTGTGAGAGGGAGCTCCTGACTCACATGCAGACAGTTTTGCACAGATGGTGAGAGGCAACCAAATGGTTGGGATGGGAGAGCAATCTGACAGCCCAGACCCCTCTCTGGACCTGCAATTGTTTGAGGTAGGTGGGATGTTTGCAGGGCTTTAGCCACTGGACTTGCATAGGTATCAACCAACTGGGAGACATCTGGCGGGATGGGGCAATAATACAGTTTGACGACTTCTAGACAGAATATCAGATGGCGGATGTCGAGTGGTTCCAGTACTTACAGTTGCTACACGCTTTGCGCTGCCACTTGCCAGATGGGGAGCAGATACCTGAGTGTTCTCCCCGTGAAGACCAACTCCTTCTTGACCCGATGGATTTAAATGCCATGTCATATCAGGAGTAAGAAGCGCTATATAAATACAAACCTTTTTTCCCCTTCTATCCTTCTGCTATCCTTCCAAATCCAAATAACAGACTAACACATCCACCACTTAAAATTTACTTGCATGTTTCACTATACTAATTCAATACTAATCCTCTTTGGGTCCCAGAGTAGCGTGCTTCTCACCGAAAAAAGCAGTGAGTCCTCGTAAGGGGTAGTAACCCCTATACAAATGCAATTACAATACAATACAATACAATATACTTACTGAAAACTTATGAATAATCTGCTGGACCCTTTGGGTTCCTTGAGAGAGGCTTGGGAAACAGACGTGGGGCAGCTGGAGTTTGATGACTGGGCGGAGGCATTGCGGAGCCTTAGGGAGGTTGCTATCCGTTCCCGCTTCCGATTGGTTCAGCTCTGCATCTTTTACAGATCATATGTCTCTAGAACATTCCAATACAGGTGGGGATATTGTGACTCAGATCGCTGCGCTAGGGGGTACGGCGATGCTGGATCCTTCTTTCACAACTTAGGGACCTGTCCTAGTATACAGCACTATTGGGAAGGGCTGTCCAGAGTTATGGCTGCAGCCACATATCTCTGGATCCCATTGGAGGCAAGATGGCATGTACTTGGTGTAAATGTGGTGGGTTGGTGGCCCAAATATCTCAGCATATGGCTTATGCTGGCTTCAGCGATAATAAAAAGAGAAACATTTCTCAGGCATTGGAGCGGAAACCCCACCAAGGGTGGAGACTGGGAATGTGATTCATGCCATTTAGCAGCAAAGGTTATTTATCAAAGTAGAGGGTGGTCCAAAAAATGGGAGAAGATCTAGGCCCATTGGGACACATACAGACATAATTAACGAAACTGAAACTCGGGTATCAGTCCAAGGATAGATTATTCCATGGGGGTGAGGGGTTGAGGAGGGTGGGAAGTCACAAGGGGAAAGGCCTCCGATTATGCATTCTCTAAGTACTTCAATTTTTACCATACTCTCTTGTATCTGTAACAGACTCTCTTTGGTATGTCAAGCGACTGTTTAATAAAAAAGTTTTTTTTTTTTTTAAATAACCAAAATATAGGAAACCATTCAGTTTGCTACAAAATAACCATTCACAAGGTGAATAAAACACACGTGTTTTCTTATATAACCCTCACCCACCAGGGTTGCCTCTTGGTGACATGCTTCATCATCCATCCCGTTCCACTTTGAAACAAGAAGTGCTGCAACCTACAAATTACATGGGAGCACTTATAGATGTATTAATACATTGTAGAATGATTATTATAGTAGTGGTCGGTGGGGGAGGGTTTATTTAATCTGGAAAGAAAACCTTAAAAAGAACTGGCTAGTAATTTCATTTAATTTCAAAATCTTTATTCGGATACGAAGAATATCCATAAAAGCACAAATATAATAAAAAAGTACATAGGTCCGATAAAAGGGGAGACAATTAAAAAATGGGACAACTCGTGACGAAATTGTTTTTTGATCAGCGTCAACAAATACATCATACAATTCATTGCGATTAAAAATACAGTATTAAAAGAGATCTCAACAAGATGAATCTGTGGTAAAAAAAGAATAAAATTTAGCAAAGATAGATTTCAGAGGGTACACATTGAGTTACTAGCACATGCTGCCACTTTCAGAAAGGAACCCACTCGGAAGGTTAACTCCTCGTCTTCCAAAGTAACAATATATCTATAGGCTACCTTGTGATTAATCAAGGGTGTAGTCTTGAAAAACGGCATTAAAAACTGTTTTGTGTATTTTAAATAAAAACTACAAGAAAATAAAAAGTGCAACATTGTTTGTTTACATTGAGTATTACGGGGACATGGAAGTTGATCAAGATTGGGATTGAACCCCAATGGGAAGCAGAGCAGAAATTTCAAAGTGTCAATCCTTAGTCGAAAGAGCAAACCCCTCTCCATCGGCCAATTGGTCTTAAGAGATAACTACAGGGTGAATGGGAGGTGTTCTTGATTGTCATATATCTTGCGACTGAAGATTTCCATACCTCTGTTTCATATCTAGTATTACTGTAGACGCATAAAGTGCCTTCTGTAGACTTTTTTTACTTATGCCATGTGAGTCGGTCGGATTTAAAAATATCCGCTCAAGATTTACACTGATCAAGCTCTTCCTAACAGCAGCAAGCCAATGTATTTCCCTTCCCTTGTCACAACTAAGGCAATATTTTATTATTTACCTTGTTAACTGCGCTGCGGGGTTCTTCCAAACCGCAAGCCAAAATATAGCCGGACGGGCCTAATATAGTCTTCGATGTAGAGGAATTTCAATTCACTGTGACAAGCATACTGTGATGAAGAAATAGGGACACCCAATAATTCGCGACAAAATCTATTTTCTTCCCCCTGGATGCTATTGCACTGTCTAAAACCCCGAACATCTGCACCATAAGTTGCAGTGGGGATACATTATAGTTTAAAAATGTTGATGATGGCAGAAACTACCTCTGTCTTTCTAGGTTGGGGCAAGCTAAGTATATTATCGATCACTTAAGAAAACTTTTTTCTACTGTTCGCCACATGCTCAGCCAACAAACCATTCCCTGCAAAAACCAACCCCAGATAGGGAAAAGTGCAAGTGCTCTGTAAACTGTCTGAATCCACAACAATGGTATTGTTAGAGTACTTTTTCAAACCACAAGCCATTAAAAACAATTTCTTAAAAGTGGGGCATATAAAAATAAAGTTAACAAAATAAAACAAATGGGGCATAAGTCCAAACTTGCCAAAAAATCAACAAAACCCCACACCAAGATCCGTAAAGCATTTGGGGTGCAGGCAATAAGGACCGCGTCGTCGGCGTACAGTAGGGCGGGGAGCATATTACCATTAATGATAGGAACATCAGAAGTAAGTGAAACCAACGACTCATTCAGGTCGTTGATATAGAGAATGAGAAGTAGAGTTGCCAGAACACAACCCTGCCTGACCCCTCTAACGACTCTGATGTCCTTCGATACCTCTCCGCCCATACCGATCCGCACCCTGACATACAGGTCCTTATGTAAATAGGCTAAAAAGTGCATTACAACTTCGTTCAACTCATATCTTAAAAGGATGCACCCGAGCCGGGACCTGTTGACAAAGTGAAAGACCGAGGTGAGGTCCATAAAGGCTACTTAAATAGGAGATTTTTCAGCTATTGTATATTTACCAATGATCAAGTTGAGGTTTATGCACTGCTCAACCGTGCCGATTTTACTTCTAAACCCCAACTGACAAGAATGTAGAATATGGCCTTCCTCTGCGCATGTCCTGATCTTATTGAACAGGATCCTCCCTAGAATTTTCAATGTATTGTTGATCAGGGAGATGGGCCTCTAACAGCTTGGATTGGAACGATCGCCCTTTTTAAAAATTGGCACGATAATACTTGTTTACCATGTTTTAGGAGTTAAAGAAACTGTTAAGTTATTAAAAACATTCAATTAAAGAGGCGTCCAGAATTCAGGCTGGCGTTTAATCAGATCAATGGGCAAACCATCTGGGCCTGGGGCCTTCTTGCCCAGACTCTGTTGAATTGCTTCCTCCACTTCAGAAAGGTTTATCTGAACCCTAGTGGCTACTGTGTTCTCATTCAAGGCCATATTTTGAAAGGGGGCTAAATAAATCTTTGAACAATGGGCCTTCCATGTCTCACTTGGGATATTACAACTAATCGGAGACAGGGTGTGTCCTAGGCACCTCATGCCTTTAACAGCCTACCTAAAGCCATTGCCGTTCTTTAACGTATGGCACATACTAGATTGTCCCATTGTTCTTTTACTATTTCCTCCTTTCATAGGGTATTGGCTACCCTATAACATTGTCTGGATAGTTTAATAGCAACCTGGTCTCTGGGAAGTTTTGCAAGTACCCTTCGAAGATCTCTGTTAGCTGCAGAAAAATTGCTATTAAACCATCTGGGGCCTGGAGGTGTTTCCTTACTGGGTCTAAAGAGCATATGTTTGATACCCTCACATATTTGCATGAAGGCACCAACAACTGCAGATACCAACAAGATCCGAATGTTCTCTTACCATCTTGGAAAATAAAACTGTGTTGTCAACACCACGATCAGTGGAGGTGAACAGATCTCTTGCACCACACGCTTGACTGTATGTTGGCCTGGGGGCAAGTCTCAGGGTTACATTAATGGTATTATGATCTCCATAAACAGTATCAATAACCCCGGCTTTTAGTAGACAGTCTTCTACTGAGGAGAATATAAAGACATAATCAATTATAGATGCACTACCCCAGCCTCTGTATGTGGGTATAATATGATTATTCCTCTCAGACACTGCGGCGATCTCCATTACATCCACGAGGTTGTGGGTGGGTACACAGATGGTCTATTAATTCAATACACCTGGCTAGTAATGGAACTATTATTTATTCAGGCTTCTAGTCGGTATGATTAAAAAAAGGGAGCTGTAAAGGTGGATAACTATGTACCTGCATTCCTAAGGGTTGAAATATTTCAAGCCATCCACTTGGCTTTTCATCGGGACTAACTACCTACCGCCTTGATACCACTCATAGTTACAGCTAATCGCACTTAAATACAAAGCATGACACATATAAGAAGAGAATTATACCTACTTGGTATTCACTGTTTTGTAATCTGCAATATATAATCATGAAAGGTTTAGTCTGCCAAAGGTTTGGCAGAAAACATACATAAACCAACACGTATATATTAAAGTACTCCAAATCCGTGCTGTTTATATACATTCTGAACACCACCCATTAGTGTCATAACTGTTAAACTAATATATGCTAAAAATAGTGGTGAGCACTTCTAATAAAATTAGTGTAACTTCTGACACACAACACATAGACAAAAAAGTAAGGGGCAGATTTACAAGCCCCATGCGCCACATTTACGCTGCCGTTGCGTCACTTCTGTGACGCAGCGTCGGCTTAAACCATGCACCACGTTGCGCCTTATTTACAACGTGGCGCATCTAGGCAGAAATTGTTGAAATTGATAAAATTGTTTTTATCAATGGAATGTGGGTGCAGTAGCCTAATCCAGAGTTTTTGTATGAAATCCGTTGTTGTGTATTAATACAAGTTTTAAACAGAAACCTCGCATACCTTTAATAAAAAAATATCTTTGCATGCTAAACTACCTATAGCCATCTCACAAAAATGAAAATATAGCAAGCAGTGCCTTTAAATAAACAATAAATAATGCTAAAATCCATATACACATCTCACAGAAGTGAAAATGAAAAATAGCAAGCAGTGAGAGATGTGATGATTTTGGGGTCCTTCCTAACCTAGGGAGAGGACCGAGCAGATGCCTTGAACACAAAGAGCACATCATGCTGAAATGATTCAATGGTGGTCCCATCCTCCTAGGACCACCCCATGCATAGGTATGGGCAAAAATAAATACCCAACCAAAGGCCATGCAGAGCATTATGGGATGATATTCTAGAGTGCAGTGAATATTATAGTCCTAATATCAAAACACTCCTCAAGGGGCAGGTTCTCAGGCTCAGCTGAGATCTAATACTATATTCACTGAACTCTAGAATCTCGTCCCATAATGCTTTGCTGGGCCTTTGGTTGGCATTGTATTTTTGCCCATAACTTTTCTTGGAGTGGTCCTAGGAGGATGGGACCACCACTGAATCGTTCAACATAATATGCTTTTTGTGTTCAAGGCATCTGCTTGCCCTCCCCCTAGGTAAGGGGTGACCCCAAAATCATCACCTCTCTCATTGCCTGATGTTTTTCAAAGTTCACTTTTTTGAATTGGTTATATGCTTTTTAGCATGTAAGGTAAAGTTGATTTAACAAAGGATTGTGGGTATAGTAGGTAACTCCATTGCATAGCGAAGTGGGAATTTTTGCATGAATTCCGTGTTTTCAAGGAAATACGTAGTTACCAAATCTCCGAGGGTTACAAAAAACATAGAAATGAACGTGAGACACATGTCAAGGTGAGCTTGTAGTCACACTCTGTGGACTAAAGAAATTGTGCTCATTATGTCAAAATAAAGCCTGAATCTATATTCAAGGATCGTTCCTGATATCGAAATCAGCTGTACCATACTTACTACATCAAGACATCCCCATAGCAATTCACCTAAAGGTCAGATATTCACAGAGATCCAGATATTACCAGTCCATTCCCCGTGCATTGGTCTAATAGCCAGTATCACAGTCGCCAGTGTGTCCACGCTGCACCCCGTTGGTCTCCGACGGGGAGAATAGACAGCTGGCAACAAACCTTGGGGCCAGGAAATATCCTCCAAGGATAGTGGCACATGCTAAGAAATGGGCTCAAAACAATAACATTTGTGTCACCACTTTAAATTTAGATTCTAAACAAGTACCCAAGATCATCAATAAGCATTCGCGAATCCTAAACAATGGCATACTACAAATCCCAAACCAATGTTTTCACACAAATGAGGGCAAAGCTCTAGGGATATGCTATATTTTGGTTACTTATTGTTAGAAGGACGAGCCTCTCTGTCCCTCTATCTCCCTCCTTGAGGTGGATCAAGAGCATAAGTTACACAACTGTAAGTATAATATTTGTATTTATTTTTGGGTGTGAAATGTTATATTTCAATGTGTTAATGTATTTTGGTTTTACTGCAATCATTTATTTTATTTTATACATGTGTGTTTTAATTTATGAGCAGCTTGTATAAATTTTATATTGCATCTTTTTGTTTTTGTCAATTCTTTTTTAATTGAATATTAAAGTTAATTGTTTCTATATATCAGTCTTATTTTGTTCTTTATCAGCATATTTTTGTTACGGGCTGGTTTATAAAAAACATTTTTTAATATTTATTGTAATTGTTTTGGTAGGCAGGTTGCTTATAATATTGATTTAAATTATCATGCATATGCAGTCTACTCCTTTGTTATTTATAAAGTGTCTGACTTTGACAGTAGGAATTGCTGATAGCTGACTTAGCACACAATGCTGTACTTTAGGGAGTATGCCTTTTGAGGATTTAGTGGTGGGCTCTTGGATAAAAGTGCTTGCCTCTTTTATATCTTGAAGTGTAGCCTTACTTCTTTCTCTGTTATATTTAGGGAGTGATTGTGTTCTCTGACGTTAACTACAATAGCATTTTCTATTGTAGGTCTCCGATAACAAGCATTTGTGTAATATTTTAATAATTAGTATATTTTCAATTCACGTTCTCTGTGCTCGTGCTTTCTTGGCTGTATGTGTATCCCATGTGAGGAAGCAATTGCTTGCCTTTCTGTGATGTGATATTTGTGGCTCTTTCTGCCACTCTGTCTGAAAGTAGCATAAATTTAAAATGAATTGTTTTGTCAATTTTTTTATTTTGTTTGCTAATATAATTTAAATTAGGACTGGGGTGGAACTCATTAAGTTTTCCTGCACAAATTTCTGTGGAGTGCCAAAAAAACTCTGCAAGATTCTGTGGAACTCCATGAGCGGGCGAAAGCTCCCATTTGCCCATTTGTGCTGCTTTTTTACATGCAAGTAGCGCGATCTGCACTGAAAAATAAGTGCAAATGTCGCCAAGCAGTCCACATGGGCGTGGCCATTTTATTCTACCTGATTTCTGTTCTCTGCATGGATCCATTTCAATCCATTTCAATCCTCCTCCTATCCACTCATCCACCCCTCATTTATCTTTTTGAGGTCGAGCCTAGCAGTGCACATGCGCTGCTCTGCAGGGTATGCTGTATTCTTTTCTATGGGCTTTGGCCATGCCCTCACTGCCGATTGGTTAACGTGGGTGACTTTCCGAAAAGCTTTCTTCTCTATGATTTCTTGTGGTTATATATTCCACCTTCTTGCATCTTACTTATCCCCATTGGCCTATTACAGTATCCTTTCTCTGGAAGCTTCTTCCTTTGTGTTTGTAGACTCTTTATTTAATTCTGTAGCATTCGCTGTACGCCTTTTTTTATTTTGGCATGGCGCCCCTTTCATTTTCCTTTGTGTTTTTTCTCACTTTTTATTGACTTCTGTAGCATTCGGTACGTGCAGCTCTCTATTTCTGCACTGCCCTACCTTTACTTTAAATTTAAGGAGTAGCAGAGCTGAGCGCCGCACTTCTACACACAGCAGGTATGCGTGAGCCCGGGGCATTGTTGTTAGCCATTTACTGATTTCCATCTCATTTTTATTTACAAGGGGCACTTCTGTGGGTATGTGTGCGGCTGCGTGCCTTATATCAGCACAGCACCTATTTCACAGCCCCTGCGCTTCATGTGTCATGAAGCTCAGTGGGTGTGAAGTTGGCACCATGTTACTAAAAGAACAGTTAGACACTGCTGCTTCAACGGCCCTGTAAATATTTTTTTTATTTAGAGATGTCCACCGCGATGCGCTTCTTCTCCTCAGGTGTGTACTATGTGGGCTGTGGCAGGCATTAGCCCAACCTGTGGTATCGGGTTCTGTCAGGTCTACATACTCTGCAAAAAACTCTCGAACACCATAGAATAGAAGTTGGCACGGAAACTGGAAATGCAAAAGACAAGTTTATTAAGACCCCATGGGGTGGTGGTACATTCCTACAGCACCCTTCGGCAATGCAAGAAGTATCACACCGGACATCGGTGCGTGACCTCTTTTATACTGTTTAACAGCAATAAAAAGGGTAGGCGGTATACTTTTGAAACAGTTTAAGTACATATAAGGGCATTTTTGGAACACAGCCAACATGTGGGAGGAGTTTAGTACCACTGGTCAGTTTTGGAGAACATTCCTAAGAGGTGACCGCTCATTAATCTAAATGTTCGAGTACGCATGCGTGAGTTTGACCAGTGCTAAAAATAGCCTTTTACCGGGGCAAGGTAAATGGTCATTGGTACAGAGAAAGGACAAAAGGGCATGCTGACCACGAGGCCGCATGTTCATACAAAATGGAAGCCAGGGAATACAAAATGGCCCCCGCAAGTTTGGTCAAGTTAAACACGAAAGTTCGTGTAGCTGAGCTAAATGCTAACCTAGTCACTGCCAAATTACGACAGACGGCCCTTTTAGCATTTAGCTGAAGCTACCTCATAATAGAAGTAATAAGGATATTCATCATCAATATTAATCAATATTATATTTGTTATTTCTTTGCTAATCATATGCTCCTTTTTGGCAATAGCTTGTTTGGACGGAATGCAGGCTGTAATACATACAGAACATAAGGTGGGGCCACATTGAATACATAAACAAAGGAAGAAGAGTATTCCAATAATCATACACAAGATAGTCAGCAATTTCCAACCCCAGGTACTGAGCAAAGTCCAGAACCAATTAGAGAATGTCCATGTACCATTTTCAGGATGAATTTCAGCAGCAATTTTGTGCAATTTAGAAATGGCATCATACACAGAAGGTGAGTTATCAGGGACGTGCACGCAACAACTACTACCGATAATGCAGCATGCACCCCAACGATAAGCTAATACTACATCCAGAACCATCCGGTTCTGAAGAGTTACAATCCTCGTAATTTGGAGTTCCTCAGTCAAGTTCCCTAATGCAGAAGCAGTTTCATTAGCAACAGCCTCCACAACACGTGTTAGCCGTCTTATTTTCCTGCTATTTAAGGCAGCACCAACAAAGGAAAACAGGCCTACATTAAAATCTACATATTGCTGTAAGGAGGTGTCAGTCTGATCGATGTCCTCAATCTCTAATGTTCTCTTAACCCTATTTAATATAAAATCATGATATAATACAAAATCATTGTGATACATAGGCGGTGCAATAAATACAGGGGGTAGCACAAAAGATATGTAACAAGTTCCTAACCACCCAATGGGAAGACGATGATATCCTTTATTTCCACAAATAAAGTAAGTATTTCGTGAGGCTACAAAGGCAATACCATTTGGTGTGTCAAATGTGAGAGTAATATTACATTCACTCTTTCCCACCGGGATAGTACCTTTATTCCGTACACACAAGTCAGCTTTGGTATCAATGACTGTAATCACATATAGACTGGACATATTTGCAATTCTTTGATTAGTGAAAATTCGAGGTATAGATACATTGTCCGGTCGATATTCTTCCCATTCAAATTTAGTTCCTTCTGCCTGTGGGTAACCATCTCTGTCATTATAACAAATTTTTTTCAGTCGAAAAAGTAGTCCACCTTTTGTTGGCCATCTCAAGGTAAAGAGAAGAGTATACCAAGCATTACAAGAACCATTATGAGAGAACGGAAGAGGAATAAGTGGAGTTCCGCCTTTCTTCTGATGTCCAGGCAACATTCCACATACCCAACAGTTCGAAGTGTTCGTCATATTATGGGTATGATGTAGAATTTGAATGAAGCTGTTATTTAAATAAGTCTGTCTATGTCTCTCTTCATGATAAGGCAGAGTGAAATGAAAATGTTCAGATGGGATTGGAGTGGTAGGCAGTAAATATTCTCGTGCAGGAAGCAATCGTTCTACGATCCAGGCTATTACTGCTATTACCACTATAGTCGTAACAAAAAGCACTGCACCAAGAATTCTTCTGTTTCTCGTCCTAGTAGGTGCCATAGTTTAAAGAACAAAAGTTTCAAAACAAAACTAAAAAATGAAAAATGAGTGCTGAGCTCCGAGGTAGCCGCTGGTTTCTTCTCCGAGATTCAAGACGGGTGTCGCTACACTGGGCAGAACTGATCCCCCCCCTTGATATTCTCGGCTTCCGTTTTCACAAACCTCAGAACGGTAACTCAACCAGTCTCGCACAAAAAAAACTACTTTCTTGAACGTAGGTTATACTTCGTTCCACCAGAAACAGTGTGGTCCGGGAAGGCTCCCTCCGATTCGTGAGGCGTAGCAGCTGGGCTCTTCTCTGCATCCAGGATGTCTCGATAATCAAACAGCACCGCAGGATTCACCAGGTCCGGAGAGACACGACGACAGTGAGTGGAATGCACCCACCGTTTCTTGTTCATGACTCGCACAGCCGTCCGAGTTGCCAGCAATACTTGTTCAGGGCCATGCCACCTCGGCTCCAAACTGCTGTTTCTCTCGAACGCTCAGACCATTACATGATCCCCAGGACGGAGATCGTGAGCCTCTCCAGTGGAATTATCGGGGAGCGCTTCTCGAACCTGTTGATGAATAGAAAGTAAATCATTTGTTAATCGTGCCAAATAATCGTTCATCATTATACAAGGCACATCATGTATTAAACGAGGCTTAGGGACTCCCCAGATATTCATGGGCCTTCCAAACACCACTTCATAAGGCGTGAGGCCAGATCGGGAATGTGGCACTGATCTAATAGATAGTAATGCCAAGGGCAAGGCGTCTGGCCATTTCAAAGACGTGGATGCCACGATCTTTGCTAGTTTCAACTTCAGAGTTGCATTATACCTCTCTACCAAACCTGCTGACTGCGGGTGAAATACAGCGTGGAACTTTTGTTTAATTCCCAATCCTTTTAGGACATACTCCACTATTTTCCCAACAAAATGAGGACCATTGTCATTCCACAAAAATGTACAAACACCAAAGCGCGGGAAGTACTCTTTGAGTAACACCTTAGCTGTTGTCAATGCTGTATTATCCTTCGTGGGGTAGGACTCGATCCATTTACTAAAGGCACACACCACCACTAAGACATACTTGAGATTGTTACAGCGCTCAAGCTGGATGTAATCCATTTGCAGTACTTCGAATGGTGCAGTAGGTGGAACGAACCCTCCTTTAGGAGTATAAGTCCCTTTTGCAGGATTGTACTGTAAACATATCAGACAGGTCTGTACCACTCTCTTAGCCGTGTTGGCAATCTCAGGATGCTCCCAAACTCGTGTAAGCAATTTAGTAATTGCAAGAGCTCCAACATGTGCCAGTCCATGTGTCATTTGAACCATTGCTTGCAAATAAGCAGCAGGCAATTTCCATCTCTCCATATCTTTGCTGCACCAACAACCCTCATCATCCAACTCTCCCTCTGTTGCCCAAGTTGCAAGTTCGGCTTCAGATGCTGATTTTTGTATGTCTAATATTTCCTCTCTAGCATCATGCCATCGCTCAGCCTGTGATTTCACCACATACATAGGAGAGACATTCTGTAACATTGCAGTCTCTCTCGCTATGCGATCTGCAAAAGCGTTTCCTTGTCCTATTTTGTCCGTCACCTTCTTATGTGCACTACATTTAATTATCGCCACTTTCTTTGGACATAATAATGCATTCAGAAGATCACGTACTAATTCTCCATGCATAATATGCCCTCCATGCGAGGTCAGAAACCCTCGTTCCTTCCAGAGTAGGCCGAAATCGTGCACTACTCCGAAAGCGTAATGGCTATCAGTGTAGATATTCACACATAATCCAGCACTTAACTCACATGCTTTCGTTAAGGCTATCAATTCGGCTGCTTGTGACGATTTTTGCGGTATTCATGCTGTTTCTACCACTGTCTTAAGCGTCGTGATTGCATAAGCTGCGGAAGTCGTACCATCTGGCAACTTTAAACACGACCCATCGACCCACAGTTCCCCATCTACATCTGGAAGTGGGGTATCCTGTAAGTCGATACGACCCTTTGTTTGTTCTTCAGTCAGAAAAACACAGTCATGGTGTTCTTCCTTCTGGTCTCAGTAACAGGATATGGCAGTAAAGTAGCGGGGTTCAAAGTGGCGCACCTCTTCAGTGTAATATGTGGTGCCAACAGCGTTAGCTCGTATACTGTTAAACGAGCACTAGTTAGATGCTGTGTTTTCGTTTGGTTCAATAAAGCATCTACCGCATGGGGAACTAACACCAACAATTTGTGTGACAAAACTATTCCCTCACTCTGTCGTATAGCCACTGCTGTTGCTGCGACTGCTCGAAAGCACCTAGGCAGTCCTCGAGCCACAGGGTCGAGTACTGCTGAGAAGTACGCACAAGGTCTCTGCTTGTCTCCGTGTTTCTGCACTAAAACTGACAATGCACACCCATCCTTCTCATGGACATATAATGTAAAGATCTTTGTATAATCCGGTGTACCTAACACTGGTGCAGAACAAAGAGCTTGCCTCAGTTGTTCAAAAGCATTCTGACATTCATCTGTCCATTCAATGGGAATCGGTGTAGTTTTGGACAACAATGCTAACAAAGGCTTTATAATGTGTGAAAATCCTAGTATCCACTGTCTACAAAAGGACGTCAAACCTATGAAAGCACGAACATCTTTCTGAGTGCAAGGGACTGGTGTATCTAAAATTGCCTGAATTCGATCTGATGTCAATGCACGTCCCTCCTTAGACAAAAGATGACCGAGGTAGGTCACCTTTGGTCTACAATATTGCAACTTCTTCCTCGAAACCTTGTGATTATTCTTGGCAAGAAAAGAAAGCAGTGAAAGAGTACACTCCTCACATTGTTCCTGCGTGTCTGCTGCTAATAAAATGTCATCAACATATTGAATAAGAGCCACCCCAGATTGTAAGTCAAAAGAATCAAGCTGTCTCTTTAA
Organism: Lissotriton helveticus; assembly: GCF_964261635.1. Taxonomy (NCBI): domain Eukaryota; kingdom Metazoa; phylum Chordata; class Amphibia; order Caudata; family Salamandridae; genus Lissotriton; species Lissotriton helveticus. Next base: position 1,267,412,792 of record NC_136057.1, on the reverse strand, counting down.
AGCCTGGCTATAAATGCTAGGGCTTTCAGTGTAGCCTTGAGGAACTCGACAAAATCTGTAAGATTTGTTATTTAATGTAAAGCCGAACAAATATCGGCTATCTGAATGGGAATCGAAAAGAAAGCATTTTTCAAATCGATAACCGTAAATGTAGTGGCTGTAGATGGAATCAAAGTAAGTAAGGTGGTAATGTCAGACACCACCGGATACTGGGGTACTACTATCTTATTAATTTCCCTCAAATCAATAATAAAACGATAGATTCTAGTATCTGTATCTTTCTTTAGGATCGGAAGAATTGGGCTGTTACAAACATTATAGGGGACTTCCTCCACCACCCCTGCCATAATCAACTCATTTACGATGTGTGTCAAGGCAACTTCCCCTTCTCTGGAGATTTTATACTGTGGTACGCGAGGCAAAGACACTCCCTCCTTTACAGTAATACGTACGGGAGGGATAATCATCTGTCCCACATCAGTATCAGAAGTAGCCCACAAAGTATTTGGAAAAGAGGCCAACGCATCGGCCTCCTGCATGAGGCACAATCTCTCAACCTCCGGATAGTTCTCATTTAAAATAACCCTTACCCCTTCAGGGGCACAGCGTATAGTTGCTCGAAAATATTTAAGCATATCGAGTCCCACAATATTATCTGGTGTATTCGGAGATAGCAAAAACGGGCATGGGGCAGTAAACTTATCAATGTGAAATGTAAGGGGTTGAGACGATGGGCTAAGAGAAGGTGTTCCATCGAACCCTATTGATGTAATCGTTTCGCCAGACAGGGGAGCCCTTGGAACCAAGTGTTTGGACAGAGCACTACGAGTAGCTCCTGTATCAACCAGAAACTGATCAGTAGAACCCAAAACATGTGCTGATATATATGGACCCCTTTGATCTACTGGTACTTTAACCGATTCCACACCCCATCCTACGCAATCCTATGCATACGTATTATCCTGAGACTCAGTATACTCTCCTTCAGCTATCTGATACTGATTCCGTCGATCAAAAGTATTATAATCAGCCTGACCACGACCTCTCGCTTCAAACCTACCACGATCGTTTGCTCCACCCCTCAACCCTGAATAACTATTCCGAGACCTTCCACTTCCTCGACCACGCTGATTACGCTGTTCTTGAAGCACCGGACAATCCGAAGCCCAATGTCTAAACTGTTTACAGTATGCACACTGATCCTCAGAAATATCGGAACGAGCAGAAGATGTACCATACGATCCACGTCTCCCCCTATCTCCCCCTCGGCTGCGTAGCGTAAACCTGAGCCAACATCACCTTCGTCTTCAAATCTTTTGCTTTCTTATCACTACTTTCCTTAACCTCCAATTCCTGTCGTTCGTAATACTGAGCCATAGTCAATAAAGAAGCAGGGGTTGCCGTGGTCCATGAACTTTCACTAGTCTTTAAACGTTTTGCAATCTCCGGTAGGAGATTAGCCACATACTTATCAACAAACAAATGCCTGCCCGTGTCCTCTGTTAATAATTGACCACTATAATCATGAAACGCTTCCTCGAAACGTGAAAAAAAGTCAGAGACCGATTCATCCGGCTTCTGTTTACACAAAGCCAACATTGTCCAATCAATTTTCTTAGGGGGAACAAGCTTTTTTAATTTATTCAAAATAGCCTCCGGGAGGTCTAAAATTAATTGACATGGCTTACACTCGGGTTCCCTAGCCAAATCAGCTTGAGCTAAGTCCTTCCAATCTGCACCCAAAACCGCTCGATCATCAAACTTACGAATCGCCCTCCACATATCAGGTGGCAGTATTAACCCAAAGAAAAGATCAATATCAACTAACGTCATAACACACGAAGAAATAGCACCTTCCACTCCTTCATAGAAGGCTGCTGGATTTTTACGGGGGTCAGGCAAAGCATTTTTAAGTGTCATAACATCTGTTCTATTCCAAGGCGTATAAACCCAATTATATATAAAATAACCCTTCGCATTTACAGACGTCTTATCATCATCTGTGCCTTGCCCTTTAGGAGGAACATACAAAGGCGCAGCTTCTCGCATAGGCATAACATGGACTGTAGCACTCTTATCTGTTTCAAAGATAGGACACTCTTTGGATACTTCCGTCGATCCAGACGCAGGCGAACCCGTTGCCTTTTTCAACGCCCGTAGTCGTAACGTCTCATCCCGTAGCTGAACCAATCGCTGGAAAAACCCATCCGCAAGAACAAAAATACCTTTACGTAAATTATCACGACCAACTGATATATCCTTAGGTTCCAATTCAAGTGAACATTTTCTAAACCGTTCAACTACTTCCTCTCCAAAATGATCCAGAAAATATAATCGTTCTTTTTCAGACCACTTACGCATAGAACCATCAATCTCTGAAACAGTTATAGAATTATTATTAAGTTTACGAGCAAACCCGCGTAATTCCGTAGCCCGATCAACACTTAGCCTGGTGCGACTATCCCTCTGATCATCCTCGCTCGAATCCTCATCCGGGGCCGTAGGCAGAACATACGGAGGCGGGCAACGATCTAGCAATGAAAAATCATCTGTTTCATTAGTAAGGACAGGATAAAGAGGACGTTGAATAGGAAACTGACCATTAACCTGCAAATTACGTTCTCGAGTCTCCCTCTCTTTCTGTTCCTGCAATTCTTTTTCCTGCAACTGTAAAGCTTTGTCACGAGCAGCCTTCCGCTGCTCTTTGTCCGCCAAGGCTTGTTCACGCTTCATTCGTTCACGCACCGCTTTCTCCCACATACGCACACAATCAAACATATCCTGTCTAGACCTGCGCTGAAACAAACACTGCTCCACATATTGAACCTTTCGTAAATCAAACGACCCATGTAGTGGCCATTGCAATTCATGATCAGTTTTCGTACATTTGTGCCACAATGTACTATACATAATAGGGGTAAGGCCAAATTTTATGTACATTTCACGATTAGGTGTCCCCTCTGGGGGAGCCGGCTGAGATTCATTTAATCGATAACAGGTACCGTTTCCAAAACAGCACATTCCTCGGAGTGTGCTTAAAACAGGCATGTCAAAATATCACGAAAACGCGATATTACAAAAATAGCACTTAATATGTTTTACACATGGTGTGCCGTTCAAACAAATAAGAAGTCAGAGAAATATCTCTACATACCTGTCTATGTGAGGTGCACTCCACATATCACTCAAATCATAGGTCCAAATGTTAGCTAACTCAAACAAATCCAAAAAGCCACAGTAAGTGTCAGTAGACTACCTTACCAATCACAAGCTTACCAAATATTCTCAAACGTCCAGGTTCCAACTGCCAAGTTCCTTGACCGAATCAGCCAAATGGCCACTGTACGACAACCCAACCGATCAGGATCTCAGTCGAGGACCGGCGCCACCTGGAAGGTCAGATCGGAAGGAAAGGAAAAAACCACCGTGGGTGCCAAGACTCGGGTCACTCAATGGCAGCGTACGCGTCCAAGGCGAGTTTCCAATCCTTCGTCACGACCTCTCCTTCGGGCATCCGAGTCGCCGATGAGTCCCTTCGTGGTCGCCAATTTGTGGTATCGGGTTCTGTCAGGTCTACATACTCTGCAAAAAACTCTCGAACACCATAGAATAGAAGTTGGCACTGAAACTGGAAATGCAAAAGACAAGTTTATTAAGACCCCATGGGTTGGTGGTACATTCCTACAGCACCCTTAGGCAATGCAAGAAGTATCACACCGGACATCGGTGCGTGACCTCTTTTATACAGTTTAACAGCAATAAAAAGGGTAGACGGTATACTTTTGAAACAGTTTAAGTACATATAAGGGCATTTTTGGAACACAGCCAACATGTGGGAGGAGTTTAGTACCACTGGTCAGTTTTGGAGAACATTCCTAAGAAACTGACCATTAACCTGCAAATTACGTTCTCGAGTCTCCCTCTCTTTCTGTTCCTGCAATTCTTTTTCCTGCAACTGTAAAGCTTTGTCACGAGCAGCCTTCCGCTGCTCTTTGTCCGCCAAGGCTTGTTCACGCTTCATTCGTTCACGCACCGCTTTCTCCCACATACGCACACAATCAAACATATCCTGTCTAGACCTGCGCTGAAACAAACACTGCTCCACATATTGAACCTTTCGTAAATCAAACGACCCATGTAGTGGCCATTGCAATTCATGATCAGTTTTCGTACATTTGTGCCACAATGTACTATACATAATAGGGGTAAGGCCAAATTTTATGTACATTTCACGATTAGGTGTCCCCTCTGGGGGAGCCGGCTGAGATTCATTTAATCGATAACAGGTACCGTTTCCAAAACAGCACATTCCTCGGAGTGTGCTTAAAACAGGCATGTCAAAATATCACGAAAACGCGATATTACAAAAATAGCACTTAATATGTTTTACACATGGTGTGCCGTTCAAACAAATAAGAAGTCAGAGAAATATCTCTACATACCTGTCTATGTGAGGTGCACTCCACATATCACTCAAATCATAGGTCCAAATGTTAGCTAACTCAAACAAATCCAAAAAGCCACAGTAAGTGTCAGTAGACTACCTTACCAATCACAAGCTTACCAAATATTCTCAAACGTCCAGGTTCCAACTGCCAAGTTCCTTGACCGAATCAGCCAAATGGCCACTGTACGACAACCCAACCGATCAGGATCTCAGTCGAGGACCGGCGCCACCTGGAAGGTCAGATCGGAAGGAAAGGAAAAAACCACCGTGGGTGCCAAGACTCGGGTCACTCAATGGCAGCGTACGCGTCCAAGGCGAGTTTCCAATCCTTCGTCACGACCTCTCCTTCGGGCATCCGAGTCGCCGATGAGTCCCTTCGTGGTCGCCAATTTGTGGTATCGGGTTCTGTCAGGTCTACATACTCTGCAAAAAACTCTCGAACACCATAGAATAGAAGTTGGCACTGAAACTGGAAATGCAAAAGACAAGTTTATTAAGACCCCATGGGTTGGTGGTACATTCCTACAGCACCCTTAGGCAATGCAAGAAGTATCACACCGGACATCGGTGCGTGACCTCTTTTATACAGTTTAACAGCAATAAAAAGGGTAGACGGTATACTTTTGAAACAGTTTAAGTACATATAAGGGCATTTTTGGAACACAGCCAACATGTGGGAGGAGTTTAGTACCACTGGTCAGTTTTGGAGAACATTCCTAAGAGGTGACCGCTCATTAATCTAAATGTTCGAGTACGCATGCGTGAGTTTGACCAGTGCTAAAAATAGCCTGTTGCCGGGCAAGGTAAATGGTCATTGGTACCGAGAAAGGACAAAAGGGCATGCTGACCACGAGGCCGCATGTTCATACAAAATGGAAGCCAGGGAATACAAAATGGCCCCCGCAAGTTTGGTCAAGTTAAACACGAAAGTTTGTGTAGCTGAGCTAAATGCTAACCTAGTCACTGCCAAATTACGACAAACCGACCTTTGCAGACTGGCTGGAGTCACTGCCCCCTGGACCACAGACTCCTTCACTAAGCACCAGGCCTGATCTATTAAGGAGGTGCCTCTGGCTCAAAGCTGTTTCTCAGCTCTCAAGTGTGAGCAGGCACAGAGCACAGCCTATGATGAGGCGGCTCTGCCCCATGCGGAAGGATGCCACAGGCGAACAAACATCAACCGATAAAAACCCAGAGGAACAACTAATGTTAACTAACTCAAAGTGAGCGAATGCACTTTCCTCCTTTCCCGCTCCCTCCACCTCCTGCTGCTTCACTTTGTTGCTGCTTGCCTTGCTTCTCCTCTCTCAGCCCTCTCTTCCTCCTCCAAAGCCAATTTACCCATCCCCTACCTTTTAGAGTTATTTGTTGTCAGGTCTATATAAAGCAAGGTGCTGGCTGACTGAGCAGCTCATATTTCACTCTGATTCTCTCCTCCCTGTCATTCCTGGCTCACACTGGAATTTCAGCAATTTTCTCTTCGTTCGCACTTCCACTAGTTCTTTATTTTGCCCCGTCCCATCCGAACAACTCATTTTGCGTGTAGTCACTCTTCCATCATTTTCCTGTCTCTTTCTCTGTCAGCATTTTTTTTTTCTCCTCGTTCTTCATTTCATTCCCTTGTCCATCTCTCGTTCATTGAATCCACGCTCTGTCTCCATTTCCATGCCCTCTATCTGCCTATGTTTCCTTCTGTGTCTCCTCTAGGCCTGGGCGGTAAACTTTGCTCCGTTCGCGGAGTTTGCAGAGTTTTCTTCACTTCGCACTCCACGGAGTTCAAGAAGTGCAGAAAACTCCGATTCACCATGTGCAGCGGAGTTTTTCCTCGCTCATTCATGATCACGAACACTAAGTTCTAGGGTAGAATTTCTACTCGAGCGGCAGGTATACCCGCACAAACTGCAGTTTGTCCTGCACTCCGCCACTCGCGGAATTTTGCGGCGATTTTGTGTAACTTCGCAAAGTTTTGGGTAGCTTCGTGGGAGCCGCTGCGCTGTTGTGTTTCTGCCTGACTGCCTTGAACCGGCCAGACCTGCGGAGGGAGTTTCCAGGTCCCAGGGGGCAACGGGACACGCCACACCTGCCCTGCATCGATCACAGCAGCCTAACACCTTGCCGCTCCCGCTCCGCGGGAACCGCTGCGCTGTTTTGTTTCTGCCTGACTGTCTTGAAGCGCCCAGACCTGCGGAGCAACTCCAGGTCCCAGGGGGGACGGGTCACGCTACACCTGCCCTGTATTGTCCGTTGGCTACTTAAGATCTTCGTCACCTCCGCTGCACGGGACGCGCACCGGGAGTGGTCCGAGCCAAGGGCGGGCCCGTCGGAGACTGCTAGAAGCTGGGCCGGGCCTCCCCTCTAACTTTGTTGCTACAGTAAGACTATTTACTCATTGGACTTGGATTGTTTCTTTTATTGTGCCTAGCTGTACTACCTGCGTATTATTCATTTATTTAATCTTTGTACATATTATAGTTTAGGAAAGGTGAAACATTATAAAATCTAGGAATAATGGCGTTACGATGTAGAAAGGGGAGGAAGGCAGCACCAGGTGCTATTGGGGGGAATGTTACGGAACATTGGATCAATTTATAACCAGGGCTGCAATAGTTTTGGAGCATGAAATCGCCCTTACAGAAAGGCGTCTATCACTAGAACCTTTATATTCTAAATGATCATCATTGGGTCCCATTATGTCAGCTATTACACCGGAACAGCCACGTATTCAGACATGTAATAATGACATTCTGGTGGGAGTGAGTATTGGGTCTGCTGACTGTGCTTCGTTGAATACATCTAAAGAAAGCACCCCACCGGCTGAAAATAGGTCCGTAGGTATGAACATTTCTAATTCTCTGGCCAATTTATAAGCTAAAAAACAACTACCAGCCCCAGGCCCAATCACAGAAGGGAAGGTGCCCAAAAGTAATAAAAACATCCAAAAAAGTCCGGAACCCAGTAACATCGATTCAGCCATTATTAACTAGCGTGCCATCACAGTTACTAACTCCAGCCCCAAATACTCTCGCTGTACAGCCGCCCCAGCCTCCGGTGTTACTATCCCAAATTCCCGAAGGTTTTATGGAGCAAGTAGAGCAGATAATGAAATCCCTAATGTTACCCTTATTGGAGAGAATTAAAACCTTAATGGAGAAACTAAGGAAGTTAGAACAGGTAGTTACAGTTAACTCATATATATTGGAAAAACTTGCTGTTAGCATACAGAATCAAGGCCCTGTAGCACAAACCGCAATAGGTCAATCTACTAATAATACTATACCAGTAATAGCTTCTTCAACACCTAATACATTGATATAGGCTACAACACGAGAATAGCCAGGATGGTATAATTACTGGGGAAAGGGCAGAGGCTACTGTAGGGGAAGGAAGGAAAGAGCGCAGGGGGGAGGCTGCAAAGGATTTTGTGGCAGTGGAGGGGGATGGAAAAACTACACATATAGAAAAGAGAATTTCAAGTGCTGACAAACAAAAGATTATTCACCCATGCATTGATTTGCCACCTGATTTTCCGCCCCATATACCGTGGTGCTGACCGGGGTGCCTGAGATGTACAGTGACAAAGTAGAAACCCATTGTGAATTAAAAAATACGGTCACCTTTTGGTTGAACAATAATAGACCACTCCCGGGTAACATCCATGCCGAAATTCTATTCGTGCAGAGGTTGAGCTGGGTCAGCCATAGAACAAAAGATTTAACAGATGACTGTATCATTGTGAATTTTAGAAACAGACAGGTGGTAAAGCATATTTGTGACTGGCAACACCAAAAAGGTGATGGCAGTATACAAAGTCTTGATTTGAGTTATTTCTATCCGTCCTCACTTTTTGGTCCGTCAAATGTCATAGAAATGCAGCAAAGCGGGTTTACTGCTGCATATAGAGACAAGTTTAGTATTCCTACATTTAATCGTTTTGATATGCTCCAAGGGTTGGAGGGGATTGATTGACTGGGATCCAGATTCTATTGTTAAATCGGTCCCTTCCGCTGTAAATGTAAGATCGAGATGGGGGAATGCACATGAAGGAGCAAATTGTAAATGGGCGGACCAAGGGGTAAGATCCGGGGAAATTAATAGCGAATGTGCGTGTGCATTGAAGGAGAGTGGCATTGATGTGAATATACTGTCAGTAGATAATCAGGAAATTTCCGGATCTATTGGCATAGCGGATGTTCCGACCAATATGGGTTCATGGTCAATAATGTTTTGGAACATCACAGGTTTAAAAGCAAAAATGCCTTACCATAACTGGGTTAATCTTGTGAATGAGCATGATATAGTGAGCTTACAAGAAACATGGACTATAGAGGCTCATCATGTGTGTGGTTTTAAAACCTTTCATTCACCCGCAATTAGTTCACTACATGGCAGGGTTAAAGGGAGGCTGTGTACCTATGTGTCGAACCTATTTAAATGTCATAAGATTGAGATAGCCTTCAATAATAGGTACTACCACATAATTAGGATGCATATTGATAAAGTCTCTTGCATGATTATTGTTAATTTTTACAATAACGTATTGGTGGAGGCTGTGGAAGAAATGTTGAAAATCCTGGGTAAGGATATCAAATGTTTGTTGGGCGGGAGAGCTAAAGCAGTCTGTGTCATTTGGGGAGGGGACTTTAATTGTTCCTTGTGTAAACGAGGTAAAAAAGGTACATGTGGTATAACGCTGGAAAATGAGATTAGTTTAAGCCATTTTGAACATACCACATGTGGGGACTACCTAAACGAAATTATTTTTACCTGTTATAAGGGCTTCGCAAACAGAATCTGTCGCAGTGATGTCCTTTTTGCCCCACGTTCAATGGCAGAGGTGCATACTCAACAATAGATTTTGTATTGATATCGGCCAGATATGGGGGAGAGGTTCAAATGTTCAAAGTCTTGGATAACCTATTAAGTGACCACTTTCCCTTAAGTCTGGAGATCTCAAACCTATGCAATGATCATGCTAAAAATTGTACCCCTAGACAATATGTAGGAAACATCGCCCTGAACAGGCAGAATGGTTACTCCTTAAAGTGGACCAAAGTGGTCCCTGAGGATTTTCTTTTTAATTTAATAAAGACATGCAATTTTAGTATTGATGCTTGTCTGGACGAAAATGCTGGTGATCTTGTAGTTATTCAAAATTTTATGATTATTGCAACACACATTAAAAATAGCCTTTGGGTGGAGATGAAAAATCTTAAGGAGAATACTTCGAGCTGGTTTGATACAACTTGTACCAAGTCTTATATTAAACTCAAATATGCCCTAAATGCCCCTGATAAAAATCGTAACTTAATTAAGGAGCTAAGGAAGGATTATAAGATGATCCTGAAAAAGAGAAAGGATATCCTTAAAAAGGAAGCTTGGGATACATTGTGTGAGGCATCCTTGAGTAGAGATACAGCAGCTTTTTGGAAAGCAGTAAATGCCCCTTTTTAACAGATAAAACAAAGGCCAGGATAGAAATAGCCATTTCCGAAACTGAGTGGGTTAAGCATTATGTAGATCTGTACAGTGCTGTAAGTCAACGGGATCAATACCCAACCCAGAATATTACGATGGAGGACACTGTACATACTAGTATTAAATTGGATTTGGGTATCTCTTAGAATGAAGTAAACGCAAGTATAAAAGAAAGCGCAGGAGGAAAAGCCCCAGGCCCAGATGGGGTCCCGGTTGACCTGTATAAGAACAATACGGATCTGTGGGGCCCGCTTCTTACCCAACGTTTTAGTGCATCCTGTTCAAATGGCTTGCTACCCTCATGGTGTGAGTCGATAATTGTACCAATATTTAAAAAGGGAGATAGATCAAGTTGCCAATGCTATCGCCCTATATCATTGTTAGACTCAACCATTAAGATTTTTGTCCGTGTGATTTTAAATAGATTACAAATATGGGCTGACGAACACTCAATAATTAGTGATCTACAGTATGGTTTTAGAAAAGGCCTCTGTACTATTGATTAATGCCTTAATTTGCACGTTCTTTTAGAAAAATACACTAAAGCCAAGGGTGGTCGCATGTTTTTAACTTTCATTGGCTTAACGTCAGCTTTCGATTGCGTCACCCACACTAAACTATGGATGATCCTAGAGAAACTTGGGGTAGAGAAAAATATAATTAGTTTTCTCAGGGAACTTTATTCGGGGGCTTCAGTTCGAGTCAGGTACGGGAAAAAATGGAGAGTGTACTGATCCGTTCACCATTGCAAGAGGAGTGCGTCAAGGCTGTGTCCTTGCTCCATTTCTTTTTACAATTTATATTAATGATGTAGAAAGAATATTGTTACAGGAATGCAGGGACATGCCGCTGGTTGGCAAAAGATCTGTCCCAGCGCTCTTATACGCTGATTATGCGGTTCTGATGTCCAGGACGCCCCTGGCCATGCAAAAGATGGTTAACACTTTTTCAGAATTTATGACTAACCTGGACCTGAGAATCAATTGTACTAAAACGTTCTGTATGACTTATGGCACTGGGCCAAACACAAAGAAAGAAGTAATATACATTAATTCAAGACCACTTGATTACACCCCAACCTTCCCATACCTTGGTGTTTTATTTGACCAATCTGGTTTATGGAACAGTGGAATAAAGACTAGGACATTATTGTTCTGCAAATCGATAATGGCCTTGAAAGCTTTTAGCAAAAGGATGGGCAAAAAATCAATTGGGGAGCTTTTAACCGTGTACAGAGCAACCTGTGCGGCAATTGCCACATATGGCGCGGGAATATGGGGATATGTAAACGCGAATTCATTGCAGGTGGTGGAAAACACTTTTATGAAATTCCTTCTAGCAGTCCCAGACAGTGTCTCTAGATACGCTTGCCACGCTGAACTAGGGGAGCCATATTTAGAAGATATTATTAAGGTTGCACCGGTTCTTCTGTGGCATAGGGTCTGGACCACCGAGGAGTGTGCCTTCAACCGCTCTATTTTAAGGGACGTGGTGAGATTAGAGAAGGGTGGTAAGGTGGGATGGCTAAGTTATGTAATGATGTTTTTCTCAAACATAGGCCATCTGGAATATTATGATGATCACGCACGTTTGAGCGATTTCCCCAGAAAAGTCCTTAAGGGTATATGCATGAGGTATCTGGGAGAGTGCAGAACCAATATAGAAATGTAAAAAAAAACTGTGGTCGAGCATCAATTAATAATGATTTCAGACCAAATGCAACCGTACATCAGATTAAAAATGAGTGACTTTGAAAGGTTTTTATTAACGCGTTTTAGGTTAAATTTGTTATTCAGATCCCTCAGTTTCCCCAATATGAACAATTGGTCAAAACAACTTATTAAGTGCCCTTGCGATGATTTGTCTGAGCAGTCAGACATTCATATCCTCTTTTTTTGTCGATTTTACACAATCCCTAGGAGAAGATGGATTGTGCCCATATTGAAGATCATGGAATTTAATCAGTGTCGCCCTGCTTTTTTAGCAATTCAAAGATTAGATAACATATTAACTGTTGCATCTCTCTCTGTGTATTTTAAAAATGTTTTTAGATCTCAAAAATCGATCACCTAATGAAATATGATGAGCATATTTTATTTTTTGTCATTATTAATATTGTTTTTATTAATATTCTGAAATGTAATGTATTAACTGTACTTTTATGGTTGTTTTTATCTAATAACCGAATAACGTTTAAATGAATGGGCAGCACAACTCTGCATACTACGCCCAGGCCTGGTCTCTTTTATTATCATATCCTTCCATTTTTCTCCACCCTCTTCTTTTACTTGTCTCTCTCCATTCTTTCACTCCTCTTAATTTTTTCCATTCTCTTAAATCTGTCTGCCTTAAGCATGGGCTGAAAATTCGTTCCGCTCGCGGAATTTGCGGATTTTCCGCGATTTCGCGATCCGCGTATCTCGCGAAATCGCGGTAAAATCCGCGAATCAGCGGGGATGAATTTTCAGCCAAGCACTTACAGGGTTACAGCAGCAGGTGCAAAAGTTGAAGCTAATTTTTTGTAACCTTTTACAAAAGGGTTACAAAAAAATTAACTTCAACTTGGGCACCTGCTGTTGTAAGCCTGTAAGTGCTTCCTGGCGCCTCGTTGCCTACTTGCAACTATTCTCTGACCCTGCTCTGACCCTTGAAGCAGGGTCAGAGAATAGTTACAAGTAGGCAATGAGGCGTCTGTCACGAAAATTAAACCTCAACGGGAAGCACTGACAGATATAAAAACAAGCATTTGCAATGCAGTAGGTCTCGCATTAGGAAAGTTTGAGCTTTTGGTCTTGTAAATGACAATTTTTTTTTATTTATGTGTTGGTTTTGAAAATAACTAAATTAACATGTTTGTATTTACGTGACTTAGCTGTATTGATATTACAAATTACAATGGCTTTTAATTTTTTTAAATAATTAATACTTAAATAAAAGTGATTTTAATTTATAATGGCAATAGCTTAAACTTTTGTAAATAACTTTTGTGAAGATTATGTTCAGTGTATTTTATTGTGATGAAAATCCAAGAACAGAAGTGAAATATTAACATCTTTTTGTGACATTTGTAATAAAGTTTGAAACATTGAGAGAACATATTTGAACCAGTTGTTGTTGAATGGTTGGGCAGATTGATGCTGGGGTGGCGCTGAGTGGTGCTGCGGTGGTGCTGAGTGGTGCTGTGGTGATGCTGAGTGGTGCTGTGGTGGTGCTGAGTGATACTGGGATGGTGCTGAGTGATGCTGGGGTGGTGCTGAGTGGTGCTGTGGTGGTGCTGAGTGATGCTGTGGTGGTGCTGAGTGATGCTGTGGTGGTGCTGAGTGGGGCTGTGGTGGTGCTGAGTGATAATGTGGTGGTGCTGAGTGATGCTGTGGTGGTGCTGAGTGATGCTGTGGTGGCGCTGAGTGGTGCTGTGGTGGTGCTGATTGGTGCTGTGGTGGTGCTGAGTGATGCTGTGGTGGTGCTGAGTGATGCTGTGGTGGTGCTGAGTGGTCCTGTGGTGGTGCTGAGTGATAATGTAGTGGCACTGAGTAATGCTGTGGTGGCGCTGAGTGATGCTGTGGTGGCGCTGAATGGTGCTGTGGTGGTGCTGAGTGATAATGTGGTGGTGCTGAGTGATAATGTGGTGGTGCTGAGTGATGCTGGGGTAGCGCTGAGTGATGATGTGGTGATTCAGAGGGCAGAAAGGCACAAAAAGCAGTCTAACAAAGGGCAGAAGGGCAGAAAAACAAGGGAAAAACGAGTCTAACAGAGGGCAGAAGGGCACAAAATACCAGTCTAACAGAGGACAGAAGGGCAGAAAAACAAGGGAAAAACAAGTCTAACAGAGGGCAGAAAGGCACAAAAAACGAGTCTAACGGGGCAGAAAGGCACAAAAACAAGTCTAACAGAGGGCAGAAGGGCACAAAAAACAAGTCTTACAGAGGGCAGAAGGGCACAAAAACAAGGGAATAACAGAGGGCAGAAGGGCACAAAAAACGAGTCTAACAGAGGGCAGAAGGGCAGAAAAACAAGGGAAAAATGAGTCTAACAGAGGACAGTAGGGGACAAAAAACGAGTCTAACAGGGGGCAGAAGGGCAGAAAAACAAGGGAAAAACGAGTCTAACAGAGGGCAGAAGGGCAGAAAAACAAGGGAAAAACAAGTCTAACAGAGGGCAGAAGGGCACAAAAAATGAGTCTAACGGGGGTGTTTGTCCACGAAGATGCCACCTTTTTGTGCAATACCTCTACTCAACTGGAGTACTTTTTACTGTCTAATCAGTAAGTGCTCCCTCGTTGGCTAAATGTATAGGGGCAGATTTACAATAACTGGCGCACCCCCAGGGATGCGCCAGTTATTGTGCGCCGTAGCTCCGCCACCCATGGGGCGCTGCATTTACAATGCGGCGCACCATGCGGCAAAAACGGCACAGATGCGTCACGCATCTGTGCCATAAAAGCAGCGCATTGCTGGAGCTGGCTCCAGCAATGCTCTGGGGGTCCCTATCTCCCCAATGCTGCATCAAGCCTTGCGCCTGCTTCAAGCAGGCGCAGGGTTTTGACGCAGCATTGGCCTAAAAGTGACTGAGTGAAATCTTGTAGATTTCACTCAGCCACTTTTAGGAGGCATTCCTGCGCAGGAACGCCCTCCCCTGCGCTGGAACGCCTCCTGATGGCGCAGAGCTTTACAACGTGACGCATCTCTCAGATGCGTCACGTTGTTAATACCCAGCACCATGGCGCATCTTTTGTGCTGCCGCTGCGTCACAAAAGGTCTCAGTAGAGGGTGGCAGTGGTGAACCTGAGGGTGGCAGTGATGAACCAGAGGGTGACAGTGATGAACCAGAGGGTGGCAGTGGTGAACCAGAGGGTGGCAGTGCTGAACCAGAGGGTGACAGTGGTTAACCAGAGGGTGGCAGAGGTGAACCAGAGGTGCTGTGATGAACCAGAGGGTGGCAGTGGTGAACCAAAGGGTGACAGTGCTGAACCAGAGGGTGGCAGGGGTGAACCAGAGAGTGGCAGTGCTGAACCAGAGGGTGGCAGTGGTGAACCAGAGGGTCGCAGGGGTGAACCAGAGAGTGGCAGGGGTGAACCAGAGGGTGGCAGTGGTGAACCAGAGGGTGGCAGTGGTGAACCAGAGGGTGCTGTGCCCCTACACGACCGCATGGGTAACTTTGCAATGCAAGCGGCCCGCGAACACGCAAAAAGCCCCGCGAACACGCAAAAAACCCAGCGAACACGCAAAAAACGTGAGAAATCGCAAAAAAACAAAAATCCGCAAATTTGCATGAATTCGCGGATTTTGCGGATTGCGATTTTGATTTTGTGCGAATTCGCGGAACGCGAATTTGCACATTTCGCCCATTCTTAGTCTGCCTTTGTGTCCCTCCTCCTCTCCTCTTTCCCATCTTGTAGCCCTATCTTATTAATTCTAACTGCCTCTCACCACCCCTTCCCTTCAAGGAAGTAACATAGGCTACTGCTTTGCACGGGGCTGCTAACCCTTGAGAGTGCCCCCATCCTTCAGGGTGGCCCCAGTACAGTCGAAAGCTATTCAATATCTCTTTCCGGAGTGTCCAGTACCCACAGAGAGTTACGATATCCAGCTGACCTCTACATGGGAAGAGCTGCCTCTGTTTGATTTCACTGCATCCTGTCACCTGCTAACTCTCTATGTGTCCCCCACACCTCCCTCTCTGCCCCTTTCGTCAGTGTCACATCCCTTCTACTCTGCTCCTAGTGCCTACACATTCTCTTCCTTTTGTCTTGTCCTGTGACTCCTAATCACATCAAATTCCAATGGCCCTATGGGACCAGCAATGTACTTTCTACTGTGCCACCATGTAATTTTAAACAAGCGTTTGCACAGAGCATTGTTTACAAATTGTCTGTTTCTTTTTCTTTCTTTCTTTATATAGCTAATCCTTTTGGTCTACCACCACCACCTACTCTGCAGGAGATAGCAGCCCAGCTGCAGTGGCAGAAGATGGAGGCCAATCGGGCAGAATACCGTCGGCTGGTGACTCTGGTGGAGGAGGAGGCTGAGGAGGCCTATGCACTGCCCAAGGCCCCTGTTCCTCCAGCCAGCAGCCAGTTCTTTAATCCCGGCCAGCAGCTGCGAACCACCCCTCCATCGCGGACCGCTTGTTCCAACGCTGTGTGTTGCGCAAGCTGGTACAGCTTCGCCAGCAGGTGGCAAGCCTCGAGCAGGAAGTGGGAAGGCTCCAGACCTGCATCGATGAATCCCTCTTCTGAAGCCCTTTTTAGGTCTTGCTAGAGCCAGCGCATGCCAGACATTGAGTAGCTGGCTTTTAAAAGCGCTACTTTTGCCGGACACCAGCTTGCGTACAAGCAAGCTCGACATGTACAGCTGCCATCTGACTTTCGCGCCGCGCGGCCGTGTCATTTTCACGGCTGTGCAGCCATTGCTTGTTCAAGCTGTCACTTAGGCCGATGCTAGTGAGAGCCTTGGATGTCGGAATGGCCTCGGACACTGGAACTCTAGGGGCAGATTTATGTCCGTCTTGCGCCACGTTTACGCTACCGTTGCGTGACGCAACGGCACGAAAATGTGGCGCATCCCTGCGACCTATTTACAACGTGACGCATCTAGGCAGATGCGTCACGTTGTAAAGCCCTGCGCCACATGAAACCTGCGTCAGGTTTCATGTGGGCGTTCTGTCGCAGGGTGGGCATTCCCTCGTAGGAAAGCCCCGTAAAACTGACGCAGTGAAATCTACAAGATTTCACTGAGTCAGTTTTACAACGCTGCTACGTCAAATCCTTACGCCTGCTTGAAGCAGGCATAAGGAGTGACGCACCACGTTATGTATGGGTGGCCTCTGTACATTGCAGGAGTTGCGTCGCACTTGAGACGCTACTCCAGCAATGCGCTGCCCGTACACCACAAGATGCGTCACGCATCTGCCCATTGTATATGCGGCGCATCTGTGGTGCCGCAAGGAGGGAATTGCGTGACGCATCAGTTCTGGCACATCCCTGCTGATTTGCAGAGATGCGCCAGAACTCATAAATCTGCCCCCTAGTGTTTTCAGTCACAACACCACCTTCCGCCAGACGCTGGGAATTAAAGACCCCAGGCAGCTTCATGCCCCACCCGCTGTTAAATTCATGCACCAAAACAGCTTAATGAGGGGTTTACTGGGCCAATTGGAAGTTTTTATTAAAACCTATTAGTGTGCCAGGGCCGCCGGTCTGAAGGAAGCAATTAGCCCAGAGCACCCACTAGCAGCTGTGGCTCCGAGGCGCCCCTCCTCCTTTCTAAACTTTTCCCAGGTTCCCGTTAACCCAAACACACTGTGGCCTGCAGGTTTTCATATCCTTTTTCGGCTTCTGGTATAATTTATAGTTTTTCTAATGCTTCTTGAAAACCGACTCCGTACTTCTCTGCCCAATAAATGGTGTTTTCTTGTGAGAAGTGTTCGTTCCAGATTTCAAACCTTCCATGTCCTTCAGTAAGCCAGCATTTCTGTTGGGCTTCTCAACTTTTCTAAGCAAACTGGTACCGGTCGCAGATTCCTTAGACTTAAAATCCAGTTTTAGATCCTATTTAAGGTAGCGTTTTGGTTACCTCCCGCATAGATTATCCTTCAGGTGTGCTCTTTTCCAGCTACTGACTTTTTTTTCTCGCAGCGCCTCCAACATGGTCCCCACTCTCTATACACATTTGTATTTTTAATTCCCCAATGCTTTCTCCTTTAGTGTAATGAACAGTGTTTTCTATCCACTTGAGGTTCATGAGACTATCACAATCCCAAGTGTCAGAAACAGCGCCTTCAATGCTCCAGATGTACCTTTACAATCCCAAGTGGCAGACAAAGCACCTCAAATGCTTCTGATGTACCCTTTACAATCACAAGGGGCAGAGAAAGCGCCTTGAATGCTTCATATGTACCCTTTACAATCCCAAGTCGCAGAGAAAGCGCCCTGAATGCTCCAGATGTAGCTTTACAATCACAAGTGGCAGAGAAAGAGCCTTGAATGCTCCAGATGTACCCTTTACAATACCAAGTGGCAGAGAAAGTGCCTTGAATTCTCCATAGGTACCTTTACGATACCAAGCGGCAGAGAAAGCGCCTTGAATGATTCAGATGTACCCTTTACAATCCCAAGTGTCAGAGAAAGCGCCTTTAATGATTCAGATGTACCTTTACAATCCCAAGTGGTAGAGAAAGAGCCTTGAATACTACAGATGTACCTTTACAATCCCAATGGCAGAGAAAGCGCCTTGAATGCTCCAGATGTACCCTTTACAATACTAAGTGGCAGAGAAAGCGCCTTCAATTCTCCAGATGTAACTTCTCAATACCAAGTGGCAGAGAATGAGCCTTGAATGCTATAGATGTACCTTTACAATCCCAAGTGGCAGACAAAGCGCCTTGAATGCTCCAGATGTACCTTTACAATACAAGTGGCAGAGAAAGTGTCTTGAATGCTATAGATGTACCTTTACAATCCAAGTGGCACACAAAATGCCTTGAATAGTCCAGATATACCCTTTACAATCCCAAGTGGTGGCAGAGAAAGCGCATTGAATGATTCAGATGTAACCTTTACAATCACATGGGTCAGAGAAATTACCTTGAATGCTGGTCCAGTCTTGCCAGCTTGGAGACTCTGGAGGGCTGCATATGATGTGAAGGTCCCTCTTCATTATGCCTCCGTTTGCCTTGGTCAACTGGAGGGAATGCCATGTTCTTCCATATTTGAACATTTGAGAGGTGCCACATGAATATTTTTTGCAGATCCAAGGGCTGAATTATCTCTTTCATAAGTTACAAGTCATGATTTTTGCAGGTACCTTCTTCCCTGCAGTAGGTATACATAAGAACTCTCACACTATGGACTGAGGAGTGGTTCTCTCCTCTGCCTCTAATTCATGAGACTTCTGATGTTTGCCTTAGTCTCCTCTTAATACCATAATAAATTATGTGAACAGTTAATCCCACCAAAAATTAGAAAGTGTCCAAACAAATATATTGTATAGTGCACTACATATGAACTCTCTCAAGTCCAGATTTGTATTGAAAGTCATAAAGTGAGACCTACTTCCAAATGACTAAAGACATTAATTGCACCCGGACAGAAAAAGCTTTCCTGTGAATTGCAGGTACTATTGTACTATTTCCAGGCACCATGATAATGCAACATCTAAAAACACAGAAATGTAAGAAAAACTGCAAGACATCATACTTATTTGTACTTGTGAAAAAACCTCAAGGCTCAGAATTTTAGTAAAATTACTCCATCATAGAAAACACTTCTTTGTTTATAAAGTTCCATATCCTGTGTGACTCCTGCGTGAAGCAGAACAGGAATTAAACCCACACTGGAACCCCGCAGTACTCTATCACTGTCTCTGTGAGTCATGCAGGAGTGTCGGGAGGCCTCTGGTAAGTCTAAATAATAAATGAATTGAAAGCTAGACCTATTGCTTATCTAACAATGTAGAACTTTAGGGGCATTTGTGGTGTGGTCTCTTGGCTCACCCATACGTTTTGGGTACAGTTCTTATCGAGGGACATATCGGAACTCAGGGAGGTAGAACATTTGTGGCTACCTGCAGATTCCAGAGCTTTCTGTCACAGAAATATGTAGAGAATGTATGTTTTTTTAATCGAAGTTTGATGTCTGCAAGGGCCTCTGGGTAAAATCAACTAGTGAGAGGCACACCAGTCACACACCCGTGGACTCCCCTAGTTGTCTAGCTTTAAAAAATGTGCAAGTTTGCTAGGTTTCCCTAGGTTTCGCTGAGCTATGGCCCAAAATTAACTGTTTCTGACTAGGCAAAACAAGCATTGGCATAGCCAATAGGTCTCGCTTTTGGGACCTTATAAGTATTTATGCAGCACAATATCCTTGGTACAACAATATCAACCGTTGCATGGCTAAACACTTATAAGGTCCCAAAGGCGAGACCTATTGTCTATGCCAATGCTTGTTTTATTTTTTGTTTAGGTGGGAGGGACTTTTTTTGTGAGTGGAAAGGATGGGAATGGGGATAGGACCCGAACTTTGGATTAGTTTTCTTTGGACTTTCTTTAGACATTGGTTGGGGACAGGGTGATTTGTTTGGGGAGTGGATTGGGCCTGTTGTGGGTGGAGAGGGTGTGCTTTATATCGGGTAAATTATTCTTATACTTTATGGCTGAAATAAATGTATGTGTTTTACTTTTACTTTGCACGGCTGTCTTTTCACGCAGAATGCTTTTGAAGTCTGTTTATCAAAATCTATAAGAGTTAGTTATAGTTAGTTATACCCTTGTCCTACTACCCTCTGTAACTATATTGACAATTAGGGGGGGGGGGGGTATGCTGCCATTGCTTATATTGCCTACAACAATCTAGATAAACAAGAACTTACTTATCTGCAGTAGATATTAGTTACTTACTAACTATGCTAGTTTATTTCACTTCACATCATAGTTCTCTGGCCTGAACAGATGAAGTAATGGCTGCTACCTCTCTCAATCTTCCAAAACTTTACTGCAGGGTTTCCTAAGGTGCATTCTTGATGGTGGTAGTAGTAGTAGCAGGCTAGAATGCTAAAAGGGAAGGAATCAAAAATGAGGTCCACTCCCACCTAGGTGAACTCCAACTATAGGATTAATCAAAAGGATTATCCGTCACAGGCAACTATATTTAAAGTAAATACAGAGTAATTGGTTTTATTAATATCATACCTTTACAAGGACTGAGACGAGACCACCACCATTACACTACAAAGAAGACCTGAACAAAAACTAGCAATAGTAACTTC
The DNA here is from genome assembly GCF_964261635.1 of Lissotriton helveticus. Taxonomy (NCBI): domain Eukaryota; kingdom Metazoa; phylum Chordata; class Amphibia; order Caudata; family Salamandridae; genus Lissotriton; species Lissotriton helveticus. Next base: position 1,267,392,110 of record NC_136057.1, on the reverse strand, counting down.
TTCTGAGCAACGGTGAGCTGGTATTTAATGAAAACTAAACTTACGAAATCCTCCATTCAGGAGAAGCAGACTCAGAGTCAAGAGTGGACAAGATTAAGCATTTATGCAACACAAGTCCTAAATGATGATGTTAACAAATTATGTTATGTATCTAAAATATGGATCCCTTTTACACATGGGTGGGTAGGTGGGGCTGGTATAGGCTATTGCTCAGGTGATAGAAGACCTTGCAGTGAGTTGGTATCGCTTTCACCACATCTGCCCCAGCATGTGTGTGTGATTCATTTATGGTGTAATTGAAGTCACACCTCAATAAATCACACAGCCCGGGGGAAGAGGGTTAGGGGTTTTGAGAATGGATGGGAAAGGGGAGTGACAAAGACAAACACTACCCAACAACAATATTCTTCAGGGCGATGAGTAGCACATCATCATCAATCTGTTGTGGAAGGAAATAAAGGAATGACCCAGTTTAGTTAAACTAATTGCAAACAGTCCTTCAGCCCCAGAGGCCCAAGTTATGTATAAATGTTCTTTCATACAGGTTTGAAAAATAAAAATGATGAAGGAGTGAACCAACACAGTATTAAAAATTATGATTGTTAAAAGAAAAATGATACTGTATAAAAAATCTGCACTCTTCTCGAAATGTCCGTCTTGGGTGCCTGGCTGAATTGGTCCATTAACGTACGCATGAGTGTTCTGGAGCTTTTGCCTTTTGTGCAGGAGAAGAGAAGGCCAGATGGTAAGATTCATGAAGAGTGTACCAAGACTCAGAGGCAGAGCATAGGCTGCTGCAATCATTAATGTATGACTCATGTGCGATCAATTAACTGATAAGTAAGAGCAATTTACAATCAATCACGGACAAGTAGCTGCATGTCCTGGGGTAATCAATCTCACAATTGTCATCATAACAAGTACGTGTGCATCATGCGATGCTGCTGATTTGGAATCACAAGTCTGTTTCCTGTTACAAGCAAAAGGCTACCCGTCACCGACTATAACCACAAAAGAGGAGTCTCACATTTGAGCCAGCACACACACTCAGCAGCATTTTCCAAACAACGCAATTCTGTCCAGTCCACAAAGCTGAGTAGGCATTAGAGTAATAATCATGTTGGTTTCCCTTTGAAGTCGATAACTTCCTTCTTCTGGCTGTTGAGGTAGGTAGTCCCACCGTAGGTTCTTCCATTCTCCTCCTGACTCCGAGTAACAAATCAGTCTAACTTCGACCCGAGCAAGAAAGACCTGTTGTGCTCTGCTGTTGAAGTTAAAGCAAAGAAACAGAATTTGAGTATTTTGTGTAGATTTGTAGTTTGTCAACTAAAGAGACTTGTCTGGTCTCTGAACAACCAGAAAAAATAAATGGACCCTGTAAGTAAATCTTGCTAAGGGTGAAAGGGCCAATCACCTTCAGCAACAGTTATCACCCATCAGGCCTCAAACATTTCAAATTCTCGAAATCAAGTTTACAAATTAGTTGAACACCCTTCCTCACTGTCAGCCACCACATGAATCAACAATCATCACTCACAATCACTCAATGATATATCAATAGTGCATTAGTTACCGGCTCCAATCCAAGCACGGTGGTACATAATTGAATCTCCTCTTTGATGCAAGCAAGCAACACATTCGAATTTTGAAGTCTTGTGAATCAAATGATCTTTATTGGGGCAGCCCTGCTTAATGAAGAAAAAAAGAAGGCTATGCATTGGACAGAAGCAGGCTTTGCCTCCAATGTCTTTGAACGGATGGGTAGGCTTCTTCCCTGCACACTGGTCCAAATCTAATCCAGCCATGTATGTTACTGAATGGCGGGGCTGCATAAGTCAGCCACAAAAAATGTAATGCTCCTCTAGCTATATTTTGGCATAGCAGTTCAACTATAATTAATAAGTTATATGGTGGCCTTCTCAGTTAGGGAAGTAGAGTTCGTCCTCAAACTTAGGTGGTTTGCCCAGAAATTGGTCAGCTAACACAATAGAGTATGACCAATAGCCCTCTTCCTCCTCCTCCTCCTCCTCTTCCTATGGCATTTCAGGAATAGTGTAATTGTATGGTATGAAGTATTGGTTAATTTTGATCGTGGTCAATCTCTCAATGTATTGAGGTGAGTGACTGTTCCTTCCTACTGTGACAACCGCATTAGTTGCACTGAAAACACTGGCTACCGTAAAACCCAGATACTTCCTTACCATAGCATTAAACAATGGGTTTTGATCCACATAGACCGCTTTTGGGTCATCCAGATAGTCCTGAAACATTCTCTGAATTTTCATTGGTGCTGCCACTTGCTTGACCTCTTTTGCCTTCACCTCTGCACTTGACTTAAACCCTGCCACTTGAAACAAACCCAATGCAGATGTTGGGCCTGATTCTTCTCTTCCTCTAGTTGTCACAGTTCTTGTTGATGGTGTTGGCTGCTCCGAGACAACATCTGGAAGTTGAAGGCTGCATCCCAGAACTTCTGCCCGGAACTCTAATTTCCAGCCGTTATTCTTTAAGGTCTCTCGCTTGATCAACAATCCACATTGTGTATAGTGAAACATGCATTTCAGAAAAGGAATGAAAGTGGGAAGTATGTTTTTGGCCCATGGATCAAGTATTATGGCACAGGTGTACTCTTTGGACAACAAAATGTCTCTTCTCTTTGTACCCTTGGATTATCACCCAAGCTCTCAACCAAGTCATGCACTTCTCCATTGCCGTCCACACCTGCAAACCTTTACGACACCTTTATTAAATAGTCCTGTAGCAGATGCAGCAAAGGAATAGCTTGGATCATGGTGCTGTCCTCCTTGCTGAGTTCCTGGGTTAAAACCTCAAAGGGAAAAGCATCTGAGTGAGGCATTTAACTGGCTCCATTTGTCCACTTCCATTGTCATGCTTTTCCCAGTTGCATCCCCTCCTCTTTGAATGACATGGTCATTGATCAGTATGTAATGCTCAAACACACATTGCAACATGTAATAGATCAATTTCCAACGTGTTGGTACCACCAGTATGAGGGCTTTAACTGGTACTCTATTAGCAAGCTGAATGATCCTCAACTGCTTCCAGGCTTTAAAATAATGGCTGAAATGAGTGCAGATTCTTCTGCAGCTGGTCAGTATGTTGCCATGTCTTCTTTTTTGAGAAGGTGCTGCATAATCAGGTTGATGCAATGCCCTAAACATGGAACCCTGAAATAGCCACAGTCTGCCATAGCCTTAACTATATTACAACCATTGTCTGTGGTATAAATCGAATTCTGAAAACTCTGGGTCACATCCATTCAAACACCTTCCTATTAAAGTCTTTCAAGATGTTTGCAGCTGTGTGGGATTTCACCTTGATGAACATGCTACTGTTGCACACCGCCGAACACCCTTAAAGGTTTCCTCAGTGCTGAGACCTGTAGATAACTGTTGCCTAAACCTCACAAAAGAGATCCAGTGTGCAGTGATACACATTTAATCTGTGGCTTGACAACTAGTCCACATGTAAGCCGTCAGGTGGATAGTGTGAACAGCCCTCTGTTTCAAAGCTTATCCAACCAACTGCAGCACATCATGATGAAATGCTGGAACAGCAACTCTGGCAAAATAGGTCCGGATGGGAACCGTCCATTTTGGGCAGATGGCTCCAGCAATTCAAAAAACCCCACTCCTTCCACAAAAGAAAAAGGGGAAAGTTGCAGCACAAAAACTTTTGCCAGCTTCCCGTTGTACAAAAGTTCCATTGGATGGTTGCTTCCAAGGGCCCCTCCTACCTAAACATGCCTGTAATGGCTTAGATGGTTTTCTTTTGTGGTGCCACTGACACAGGTGAGTTACGGAGTGGACCAGGAGATGGTAGACTCAATGTGTATCTTGGGGAAATCACTGGATGCAATGGTGTCTCCATCTGTGTGTCATTTTGAATCTGCTGAGACGGGTGGTACTTGCGCAACTGCTGGGTACAGGGCTGCTTTGCGCAAAGCTGTTACCCTCTTCTTCTTCATCACCTTCACCTCCCACCATGATCAGAGCAGATTCCCCTCTCTTACCACCACCTGCAGCAATGTTTTTAAGGTTCGGCTCCCAACGGATTTTGTGATGTTTTTTCATATGGGTACTTTGGCCTCCAGTGCCAGAGTGTGAATCAGGCTTACCCCGATAAACACTTGCATGACAAAGGGAGCATACTGCAACATTATCCTCCTGCTTGCTAATCATAAAGGAGTCCCAAACTGGGGAGGAGAACTTTCTTAGTGTGGCATCGCCAATGCCTGAAGAAGAACTGGAGTTAGGTGGGTGCGGCGTCGATTGCCTCTCCGCAGTGTGTACTTCAACTGAGGTAATGGTGGATGCAGGTCTCAGTGGGAGCCTTACAAAAAGGAAAGCTGGGGTTGGTGGTGGTGGTACCAGTGCCACATCCCTTGGAGCAGGTTGAATAGGAGGGGTAATGTTGGTGTCCTCTGAGCCATTTTCCATGACAATGACGGGCTTGTCATCCTCTTACCCTTACATAATTGTAAGTTTCTCAGGAACGTTCCTTTTCCTTTGTCTCTCCTGGCATGTCTTGGATACAGATAAGGTCCAGCCCTTGTCCAGATCATCAGAAGGGGACTCTAAGAGAAGATGGTGGAGTTCACTTCCTTTTTCTTGCTAAGATCTGGAACCCAATGGTTCAAGAACAGGTACATCTTGGTCAGCACGAAGCTCAACCTAATGTTCTGCTCCTACTTCAGGAAGATCTTCAGTTACTGGCTGCGTCTCCTCGTGTCCACTTTGCTCAGTTTCCTGCGATGATTGGGTACTAGTTTGTGGCTGAGACAAATCCAATTCAGACTCACTGCTCGTCGCCATGATTGCAGTGGCAGCCTAGCTGAGAGACAAGGGCTTTGGCCTAGGTTTTGGTGGTGCCATTGTTGATGCAGGAGTGTTGTTCCCAGCTTGCTGCCTGGAGGATGGTGCAGCAGGCGTCCGAAGGGGGAAGGCGGCAAGCCAGCGATGGCTATCTGCTTCTTCTTCCCCTCCTCACTGGTACTTTTCTTAGAAGCACCTTTTTTTGGGGCCATTTTGAAGCTATCAGTTGGCAGTGACACAACTGCACAAGCAGAAGAGACTGGGGGACTCACGTCATGTGCTTTGTTCATGTCACTTTGTACAGGCGTTCTGTCTGGCAGAACTGTGGGTGAATGTCTCTTGTGCACCTAAAAACAAACAAGCAAGAAAAATGTTTAGTGATTTGTGCCATTTTTGCAGTTTATTATTCATACTACAGACAATATAATTGAGAGTGGTTACTTATTATCCTTAATATTTATCAATAATGTATCCATTCCAAAGTCAAAAGAACCCATCATAATGTTTAATTTTTAATCAGTATAATAACATACAGATGCAACTGTTTGCTTTATGGGCATCTAAGGGCACGTGGCAGTCAGGGAGGTGCATGGAACAATTGAATAATCCTTAAAAAAATAATGCTGGAAGATGGCGGCGTGAGCGGATGGAAAGCTCCGTAGCTCCCGCCAACGGCCTGTACAGCACCAGCCTTTTTGGCCGACATAGCACGGAGGTAGCGCTGAGACTGGGGAAGCCCTGGAGAGCTCACTGGACGTAGCGGAGGCGGCTGAGACCCGTTTGGCGTACGAGATCCGTGGGCACCTGCTCGGCGGCCCAGCATTGTGGTCCCGGCCCTGCGGGTCGATCGTGAGAGAGGCCCCCGCTGAGCAGCGACGGCGGCGGTGCGGAGGGCAGAGAGCCCAGACTTCGTGGGCCCGGGCCGGGAGACGATTGGCGGCAAGAAGTGGCTGGCGCCGGATGAGGCGACGGAGAGGCCTGAGGGTACGGACCTGGATTGCGGCGGGACCGCCATCTTGGAGTTGCCGGCGCCCGCAAGCACCAGATCGGCGGCCAGGCGGTATGGTCCCGGTTCTGAAGGTTGCGCGTGAGAGAGGTCCCCGCTGAGAGGTGCTTGCGGCGGTGCGGAGGGCGGGAAGCCCAGACCTCGAGAGCCCGGGCTGGGAGGCGATTGGTGGCAGGTGGCGTCTGGCGGCTGGGAGAGGCCACGAACGCCCGGAGAGTGCGGATCCGGTCAGCGGCGGGTCCGCCATTTTGGAGCTGCCATCGCATACAGGCTCGAAGGCTGGAGCTGGGTGCCGGCGCTTGGCGGTAGTGGATGCAGGCATGAAAAGACAGTGATGGCGCCTCGCCGACTGAGTGGAGCGGTGCCAGGTAGCGGGGAAACTGTTTGGAGACTATTTGCGGGTGGCTTTGCCTGGATCCGCCGCCCCGGCCCCGTGTGCAGTTTGCGGGGCCTGGACGACCAACAGCCAGGCAGTGTGGCTGCCACGGGCAGCTGAGACGCCCACGGATCGGCGAGGGCACTACAGCAGAGTGAGAAGGAGACGGCCCTGGGAAGCAGCGGCCGCACGGAGTGACGGTAGGCCAAAGGAGATCCTCTACAGAGTTTATGCCTGGGGTTGAGGACGCGTGAGGCGCTCTGAGGCGGCTGATGACAAGTGTGGAGCTGACAGGCCGGAAGCTGCGGGCCTAGTGGGAGACGGGCTGGACTGTGCCCCCCAGGTGGCTTTGTCGAGATTGTAGCTGGGGGCCCTTGGAGCGGATGCAGGGGTCCGGTAGCGGATGGCACACGGTGATATGATGGGGGGTGGCTGGAGCATCGGAGGCGAGAGCGGTGGATTTGGAGGCCCGTGGTGCGGGTACGATACGCCTGTGCGCGGAGTTTGTCAGAGGTGGCCCGAGGGAGCGGTGGCGGCTGTCTGCGCACTGCTGCAGGAGCGGAGCACATTGGCAGTGGAGTGGTGATCAGTGACGGGCGGTGCTGTGCAGAGCTGCTGCCCCGGCCAGGTGTGAGATCTGTGTGGTGACTGGCCAGGTGCACCTTGGAACAAGGCTGGACTGAGGGGAGCAGCGATCCAGAGGGTGGGTGATGTCCACCTCCAGAGGGTGCAGGGATAGAACTGTGGAGGATCTCTTCGCCAAGGTACAGGAGGGTCAACAGAGAGACGCCATGGCCTCGGCCGCGAAACAAGAGTTGTCAGCACAGGGGACTGGTTCGGAGCCTATCACAAAGGCCTTTTTGGAGTCTTTGTTCACGTCGTTGAGAGACAATATACACACTCTTAAAGCGGAGTTCGCCAGTGAGCTCAGAGAAGTCCGCAGAGATGTTGACGGCATTGGGGAGCGGATTGCGGAGCTTGAAACGAAGGGAGACAATGTGGAAACTGAGCTGACGGCCTTGCAACAAGAAATTGTACGGCTCCACGACCAGCAGGTCGATCTTTAAACTCATATGGAGGATTTGGAGAATCGCTTGAGGCACCACAACATACGGATTCGCAATGTGCCTCTGAACGAGGAAACTGAAGATTTGTTTCACCACGCAGGGGAATTATTCAACCATATCTTGGGGCGCCCACTGGATTCGGAGCTGCGTCTAGACAGGGCTCACCGTGTAGGGGCTGTGAGGGCTGCCCCGGGTCCTGCCCCAGGTCCTCCCCCAGACATTCTTGTATGTATTCAAGACTTCCGCAGGAAGAGGAGATTCTGCAGAAGGCCAGGCAGATGTAGCAACAGTCGTTTCGGGGGCAATCACCGGTCCTCTTTCTAGACCTTTCGGCTCTTACATTGCAAAAGCGCAGGCTCTTCAAGCCGGTCACGGCCCAGTTACAACAGTAACAAATCCCCTATAGCTGGGGTCACCCATTCCGCCTTGTGTTCAAATTGGACAACAAGCTGTATCAACTATGCTCCGTGGCGGAGGCCTGACGGGTGCTGGGTATTGACCCACCTGCTGAGAAACAGGGGGTGGCGATTCAGGGGGCCAACATAGAGGACTCCAGGCCCCGATGGCGCATGCAGGGTCAGCAACGACGAGTGAAGAAACCTCCGGAGGCAGTGATTGCAGAAGGCCAAAGGGCGGCGGTTGAAAAGACCGCCTCGGACACTCACACACCCCAGACTGGCTGAACTATGTGGCTAACTCGCACCTGCTCGTTTTCTTTGGTTGTAGTTGGGGCTGTTGGCAGGAGTGGGAGTGAATAGGCATTGCATGGACTACCCCGTGACACGACATTTCCAGTCATCTGAGGATGGTGGACACCATCACTGTGTACTGATTAGACTACCCCGTTGCTGCTTATCTCCAATCATCTTCGGCTGATGGACAATGTGTTTTGTTGGATACGTTTGGTCTTCTTTTTATTGGGGGTTTAGTTGGGGTAGGATATTTGGGAGGGGGTGGGTTTGTTCCAGGTCCACGGATACCCATAGGAGGGTCCCTTTGCTCATCTCACGCTCGCTTGCAGGACGCGTGGCTTGTCGCATACTTTCCCAGGTAACCAGCTTAGTTTATGGCACATTTGCGTTTTTCTATGAGTCATGCCCAATACTGAACTTCGAATCCTGACGTTTAACGTTAGGGGACTTAACAGTCCAGTGAAGCGGAAAGCGGTCCTCTCCTTACTAGAGCACTCGAAGGCTGATATTTGCCTCCTACAGGAGACGCACTTATTACAGAGGGACTGCCATAGGCTTATGTCGCGCTGTTTCCCACTCCAATTCTTTTCCTCAGCCTCCACCAAGACTGCAGGAGTCGCGATACTGGAGGCGCAGCGGTTCAGTGGTGAGGTTTTGCAGAAGGGGGCGGAGATAAGAGGGAGGCTGCTGATCTATAGATTTTCCCTGGGTTCGTCAGTATTTACTATAGGCCCTGTTTATGCCCCCAACGAGGGCCAAGAGACGTTTTCCCACCATGCGCTTAGCGAGGCTGCTAGCACCATTGACCATCATGTTCTGCTGGGTGGGGACCTTAACCTAGTGTTTGATAACACTTTAGACAGGTCATGTCAGCGCACTTCTCAGACAGGTGCTCTCTCCAATAAAGGGCTGGCCCGGTTGCAGGAGGTGGGTATGGTGGACCTTTGGCATAGCTTCCATGTGGGGGAAAGGGGATACACATATTACTCTAATGCCCTTAAGACATATGCCCGCTTGGATTACTTTTTGGCCTCCACATCCCTTCAGGCACTCACGACAGAGGTAGACATAGGTGTTGCTTCACTCTGGAATCATGCGCCAGTGACTGTGACGTTTTCTCTTCCACCGGTCGTGCGGACTACGCAAAGCTGGAGATTGCGGGAGGCACTGCTACATCGTAAAGAGGTGGTTTGGAGAATTACGGGGGCGATTGCGGACTACCCTACACATAATAATAATGCAGACACCACACTGGCGACACAGTGGGCAGCGCTCAAGGCGGTGTTACGGGGCGAGTTCATTGCGATCTCGGCGGCGGAAAACGTGGAGCGCGCGCGTAAAAGGGAAGAGCTTACCCAGAAAACGAGGGAATTGGAACAAATGCATCAACAAACGGGGGCCCCCAGGGTTTGGAGGCAGCTCAGAATTATGCGGCAACAGTTGGCCGCGCTGTATCAGGATCGAGCAGAGTATGCGACCCTGCGATTGAAACATAGGTACTACACTGGTGGGGATAGGTGGGGCGTCTCTTGGGCAACAAACTGTGTGAAGTTAGGCAGCGACAGGCGGTGCAGGAGATTGTCCCCTTGAGTGGCGGGCGGGTCACGGAGGATGCCGATATAGCTACTGCTTTTAGCGATTTTTACACTTCTATCTACACCGGGTCCTCCCTCGAGTCTGCTGCAGGAGACTCCTTTCTAGAGTCTGTCCCTCTCCCGGCTCTGACGAAAGAGCAAGCAGATCTATTGGATCGAGGTGTCCGGCCAGAAGAGGTCTTCGCGGCTATTTCGCGTCTTAAGCTAGCGAAAGCGCCTGGGCCGGATGGCTTCTCAGCTACTTTTTACAAGACGTTCTGTCCACAGCTGGCCCCCCTGCTGACGGCCCTTTTCAATTCCTTCTCGGAGCCGGGTGCGATCCCGAGAGACCTACTAGATGCAACTATTTCCGTTATTCCTAAGCCAGGGAAGGACCATTCGCAGTGCGAGGCTTACCGCCCCATATCCCTTCTTAATGTCGATCTTAAAATTTATACAGGCATTCTTGCAGCCCGGCTTGCGCCCCTCATGACCGGGTTGATTGACCCGGATCAGGCTGGATTTATCCCAGAACGCCAAACCGCCGACAACACCAAGAGAGCTTTGCACCTGATAGAGAAAGCCACGCGAATGCCTGGCGAATTTATGATGCTAGCGAATGATGGTGAAAAAGCTTTCGATCGGGTCCACTGGCCATACCTGGAACAAGTTGTGATAAAGGTAGGGATGGGGGAAAGGTTCTGCACGCTAGTTATGAACTGCTGTAAGTTCCCTACTGCGACAGTCCGAGTCAATGGCTGTATTTCCCCTCGTTTTCCCATCAAGCGGGGGATGAGAAAGGGGTGCCCCCTGTTGCCCCTGCTCTTTGCGCTATACATGGAGCCGTTGGCACAGGCGATGAGACTTCATCCACGTGTGCAAGGATCAAATTTGGAGCCTATGTCCATACCATAAGTCTATACGCAGATGATGTGCTCCTCTCCTTATCTCATCCCAGAGAATCATTGCCGGCTTGTCTCTATATTCTTGATGAATATGCACAGGCGGCGGGCTTTAAAGTCAACAGGAGTAAGTCTGTGGCCCTCGACCTCTCTTTGGAAGGGCACACGCACGCGCATTTGCAGGAGAACTTTCCCTTTCGATGGGCATCTGACGCCATCCGATATCTGGGGATTCAGCTGGCGCCTACACTGCACGACACAGTTCGTATCAACTACGCACGGGTACGTCAGAAAATTAGGCAAGAGTTGGGCAGATGAAGACACTTCCCGCCATCCTGGTTGGGAAAGGTGGCAGCAGTAAAGATGACAATTCTTCCACAGATTCTTTATTTATTCCGCACAATCCCGCAATGTCCGCCGGTTGGATGGATTCGCCAGACTCAATCGGAGCTGGCTCGATTTATATGGAACGGTAAACGGCCGCGAATTAAGCTTAGACTGGTGACACTTCTTCCCGAGAAAGGGGGTCTCGGCCTCCCAGACTTGCTTCTTTACTTCCAAGCAGCTCAGCTGCGTTTTCTTGTGGAATGGAGCAGATTGGAGTCTGAGAAGCATTGGCTTTTCCAAGATCAGGCAGTCGCAGGTCGCCCACTTCAGGGGATACCCTTCTTGCGCCGGCAGCATAGACCCCCCAACCTTTACTCCTCAAGTATTACTAGGGTCCTGATGGAGGTGTGGGACCATACCAACATCAAACACGAGTTTACCTCGTTTCCATCACCCCTCACTCCCCTGATGGACAACCCAGACTTCGGACCTGGGCAAGATACTGTGGCTTTTGCAAATTGGCGTCCAGCGGGGTGTAGGTCTTTGTATCATCTGTACGCAGAAGAAGGAGTAATATCGTTCGAGGCCTTTCGACAAAACTATGGCTTGCCGGAACCGGTAAGACTCAGGTACCTACAAGTACGACACTGGGCGCTCAATGGCCAGGTACGGGCTGAGGCAGATCGACGGCTGCGGCCATATGAATATTGGCTAATAACACGGAAATCTGATAAAAAACGTATTTCAGACCTATATCGCATGCTCCAAGACAAATACACACATATTCACAATTCAGGGCGCAGCACTCCACATACAACATGGGACTGAAAGATACTCTCACTAAAATAGTATCATATTGGTACTACACACCAGAGAAGTTACATGAGATTGATCCCACGAAGGAAGCTACTTGCTGGCACGGCTGTGGGGGAAAGGGCACACTGGTCCATCTACTGTGGGATTGTGTTCAGCTTCGGGGGTACTGGCAGCAAGTCCTTGACGAGGTCGACACACATTTTGACACAGAGCTCCCACTTTTCCCCTCATATGTTCTGCTAGGACTGCCTAATACCCTCACATATCCATTGCGCTCCCGTAGGGGTCGATTAATAGCCATTGCTCTGGGTTCTGCCATCCAGAATGTTCTCTCTCACTGGCGTACCACGCACACTCCTACGTTCCAAGGTTGGCTACATCGCCTGTGGCACGTGTTAGTTATGGAGAAGTTGTCCTTGACATTGATGGGGGAGGGTGCTAAATATTCTGAGCTATGGCAGCCTTTCTTGTCCCTGCTTGCTACAGAGTTCAGAGAGATCAAGTGCCCTCGCTATTTGCGTTTCTTGCGCCTGTCAAATGTGGACCATTAGAGTTCATTGTAGTTGCCTGCTATGTTCATTGAGAGGGGGTAGGGGACCTGGCTGCAAGTCAGAAATTTGTCTGTCGGAGCACGGCCTATTGTATAGCAAAACTATGGAATGCTCTCCCTGTATCTTTGAGAGGGCTGAACTCCCTCTCCTCCTTCAGAAAACAATTAAAAACCTGGCTATTCTCAAACTAGTCGCATTGTTTCTTTCGTCGTCTGCAGGTACCACTCTGGTCCAGCTCCAAGACACCTCAGGGTATTCGCACGCTTTATGAGTTTCACTAACATTAACATTAACATTAACACATACAGTGTGTTCAGCCCCGGGGCTAGTTTTGTCTCAAGGTATGGCTCAGTGATTTTTATAGTTTGAGTTTGTTGGCATATAGCATACTGGAAGTGAGGGGCCATATGATTATATGCTGCTCATGTATGTGTGCTTACATGTTAATAAAAAGACTTAAAACTAAAAAATGAATACTGGCGTGCACTGTGCACCTATGGCAGGCAGGGGGTCCAGGGGAAAATGGAATAATCATTGAAAAATGAATGCTGCTGTGCGTCTACGACAGGCAAGAGGGTTCAGGGGGATATGGAATGATCCTAAAAAATGAATGCTGGTGTGCAGTGCATCTGTGGCAGTTAAGGGAGTCCAGGGAGAAATGGAATAAAAATAAATGTTGGTGTGTGTGCACCTATGGCAGGAAGGGGGTCCAGGGGAAAATAGAATAATCCTTATAAAATTAACGCTGATGTGTGGCTGTGCGTATATGGCAGGCACTGGGCAGGGGGTTCACCGGTCCAGGGAATAAAAGAAAATGAGTAATGGCAATCCTAAATAATTTGAATGCTGGTATGCGGCAGGTGCCTATGGCAGGCAAAGGGTAGATGGAGAGAAAATTTAAAAAAAGAAACTTTAAGTTCAAAATATTTGTTTTTTTTATTCCAACATTTAAAAAAACATTTAAAAAAATGTTGGTGTACTAGGGGATTATGACAAACCCATTGGGAGGCAATGAGGTGCAGGGGAAGAATCTATATAATATTTAACACTATTTGTATATACATATACTACAAATCCTCAAGCTTAATAAATTGATATCAGGGAAAAGCAAAACAAAATGAACAAAAAGACATAGCCCTTTCCTATCCTCTCCTTTCCTATCTTCGAAAATCGGAAAAAAAGGATTTATACAGTGGCAGATTGCAAAAAATGGCTGCCAGTGACGAGGTCAACCAACAACAAGAAAGGAGTTATGTACCCCAGCAAAAAACTCATGAAAGTCTAAGGCAAAAGCACACTGGCTGGCTACACAAAATGGTCACTAACAACATGGTCAAACAACAACAGAAAGCAAGCAAATGACATGGCCTCAATAAAAAACACATGCAGGCCTATGGCAAAAGCATACTGGCTGGCTACACAAAATTAACACCTGCCACATGGTCAAACAACAACAGCAGGCAAGGAGGCTTGGCCCCAACACATGCAGACCTATGCAGAAGCACACTCTCTGGCAACACGAAATGATAACCAGCCACATGGTCAATCAACAACAGCAAGCAACGAGGCATGACCACAACACAGAACACATGCAGGCCATGGCAAAAGCATGCTGGCTGGCTACACAAAATGGCCACCGGACACATTTTCAAACAACAACAGCAATCAGGACGGCATGACCACAACAAAGAATGCATGCAGGCCTATGGCAAAAGCACACTGGCTGGGTACACAAAATGGTTGCTGGCCACATGGTCAAACAACAACAGCAAGCATGGAGTCATGGCCCCAAAGAACACATGCAGGCCTGTGGCAAAAGCACACTAGCTGGCTACACAAAAAGGCCATGGACCACATGGTCAAACAACAACAGCAAACAAGGTGGCATGGCCATAATAAAGAACACATTCAGGCTTTTGGCAAAAGCACACTGGCTGGCTACCCAAAATGGTTGCCAGCTACATGGTCAAATAACAACAGCAAGCCAGGAGGCATGGCCACACCAAAAAACACAAGCAGGCCTACACTGACTGGCTACATATTATGGTCGCCAGCCAAATGGTCAAACAACAACAGCCAGCAAGGAGGCATGGCCCAAGCAAAGAACACATGCAGGCTGCCCAAAATGGCCACCTTTCACATGGTCAAACAACAACAGCAAGCAACATAGCATGCCACAACAAAGAACACATGCAGGCCTATGGCAAAAGCACACTGGCTGGGTATACAAGATGATCGTCTGTAACATGGTCAAACAACAGCAAGTTTGGAGGCATGGCCCCAACAAAAGAACACATGCAGTCCTATGGTAAAAGCACACAGGCTAGCTACACAAACTGATCGTTGGCCACATGGTCAAATAACAAGCAAGGAGGCATTGATAACAAAGAACACATGGAGATCCATGGACACTGACTACACAAAATGGCCCCCAGCCACATGGCACGAGAACAAAGAAAAATGGTGGCTTATGACAAACACACACACACACAACCATTTGTCAGACAAAGGAGGCATGGTAACACTGAAGAAAACACTGGCGTTAATTCAGCAGTGCCAAAAATGAAAATCAACTGAGCTATAAAAAATGTAAAACAGCACTGATCCTGTCAATACATCACATATTACCCTACCAATAAACTTTCTACAGAAACAAAATGTGAAATACAAAAAAAAAACATTTTCTATTTAATGCAATGCCATCCCTGCCCTAAATGATGTTTCAAAACAACATATACCATAGAAACAATTGTTCATGTACCCATGACTAGCACTTGGTCTACTGGCTGGATGGCCCATGGGTTGACTAGACCACATAAATAAATGAATATTGCAAATTTAACAAACATGGAGAAATTTACTGAACTGCACAACCATTATCCCTTACAAAAGATACGAAATTAAATGCCAAAAAATAACTAGGCCCCTACTGAAACTGCAGGCCACTTACCACATTAAAATTAAAAAATCTAATAAAAGTACAAATAAATACTGGTGAATGCCCTCTAGCATACAAACAACACCCTTGTATAAAAGTTTATGAACTTACTTGTGATATCACAAAAACAAAGCCCTTAAATTTAATGGTGTATATGCAGCAGGTAAAGGGAGTGATCCATCCACCTCAAAATCGAAATGAAAAGTGACCAGGAGATGGACAGAGCACTGGGAGATGCCCGCAGGACAGGAACAGGAAGTTGGAGTCTCTGGGGCACTTCCTTCTTGTTGAAAGAAATACTTAAAATAAAAAAGTGCTTGTCACACTAAAAAAGAACCAGAACGATCCGTTTTAGTAGAATATTAACCTGAAAACGTCTATTTTGAGTAGAGTTAGCTGCTTCTTAAGTAGAGACTCTGCTATTGATTTAATTTTAAGAAAGGAGTTTATGATTGAAAATATAATTTTTCCTTTTTTTGGCAATCCTATTGCAGTCCATATTGTTGTTTTGATATTGTTTATATTAGCTATGTATTTAAATAGCAGATAATATTTTGATATTTAAGTGTTCAACATTGTTAAATTTAGAAACTTTTGACTAATATTTTTGTCATTAATATTTGTATTTTTTGTGGTTAAGTATAGGATTGAGATATTTTTGTAATCAATATTATTTTGATAATATTTTGGCGTGTCAATATACTATTCCACGATATTCTGTCATGAAACCAAAGGCAAAACCCAGAGTGGTGACGAACTCCCTGTTGAATTGTCTTCTGAATATTCTGATGTCTTTATATAACAATTGTTAGAGGGCTGTAATGTATACCTAGCTAGACATTGGGTCCCTGACAGAAGGAAAGCAATGATCACGATGGGATCCAAGCCTGGGAGAGATCAAGAGAACCATACCTGTTATGTCCCCTCCTGGTGATCTCAGTACCACAAAAAATGTAAGTGGTGTGATAGCATAGAAATGGCTGACAGTTGTTCTGGAACTTATACATTTGGGCAAATCCTGAAGCATTTTAGGTCAACAACACTAAACAATGTTACCAAATCACCCAAAGTACAGCACCATCTAAATATGATAAAAGGCAACTAGGCAGTGTCCTGACTTGACATACCATAATGGGAACTGTTGTTCTGGGTTTTTGAAAGTTACAATTTTGGCCCATTTATGTGAAAGTGGATGAAGTTGCTGCACTCCAGAGCCCAAGCATGTGTTAAAGAAAGTCAAGTGATATAACGGCAGATGAACCATTGAGATCTTGTATTATTCAATGGGGAATACAAGCTGAGGTGACTGCACACAGTATCTCGTTATATATGGATTACACATTGATACATCTCCGAGATCCAGTATAGTATGTTCCATGTATGTTTCTATAAAGAGCCCTCTCTGGACTTAATGGTGGTACTAATAGAAATGGTGGTCCTGTCTCGCTGCTTGTATATATTTCATGGAACATTCTGTTGAGTCCTGGGAAGACTATTCCAATAGATCATTTTCTATCCTTGCTGTTATGGGCGAGACCACCCCTACAGTCAAGCTGAATACATTGAAACTACATTAGAAAACAGTAGGTTGGTGAAGCCTGATTTGATATGTTATTAACTTGTGTTACAACTGCAACACATCCCTGATTGTTTATGTGATACGCCATCTAGAGAATGCCCATTCCTGTGTGGTAACCGTAGCAATATGGGGCTGAAATATCATTTTCTAGCAGCGGCTAAGCTGTTGCAGAAAGTGTCGCAACTTTTAGTACTGATGTAATTTATATGGGAAAGGGCAGCTAAATTTCCCCATGAAAAACTGCTTTACACATTACAGGCAGTGCTGTGGGAAATGAAATGTTTTTTAAGTTATGTTTAAACTCAAGTATTATTGGATGGGTCAACTACAATTACACATTGATGGGTGACATATATGATGGCCATTGTTTTGAAGATGACAGGGTACAGGTAAGGTTTAATGAGGACAATTTCTGTTTTTTGTAAAGATGTCCAAAGCAGCCAGCATTACCTTTCCTTGTAGGCCCCAGATTAAAATACCATGAAAGAAATTATCTGCTGACACAGAGTAGATGCCCACCCATACAAGTACGTAGTGTCTAATTTTAACAAAGCTTAACACAAATATAGAAACGAAGGCATGAATAGTACCAAGTTTACACACTGTTATTTAATCACAATGTGTCTTAGACTGCATATATCATTTTTTCACAACAGAAATGCACTAGTGCCCCAGGGATTGGAAGGGTGGGATGAGGTGTTAAGTGAGACAAAGGGGATGTGCAGAATTGAACATAGTGCAGGAAGTAAGTTCAAAACATGAAAATGCATAAACAAAACATCACTTTGGCTTCAACAAAGAGCCAGTTTACGAAATAAAGCATTCAATGCTCATCAGTTAATTTCGTCAGTAACCATGCTGACAGCGCTAGTATCACTATTCTGAATATTGGTCGCGCAAGCTGGTGCAGGGTTATATCTGTTGACGTTTCTACCCCAAAGAATCTATGACATAATATCGACAGACAGAATATCGACATACAAAAATATCGACACAAAAATATCGAAGTCAAAAATATCGGAGTTATATCTTCATAAAGGTAAGTACAAAAATATCGAAAATTTAATATCGTAGTACAAAAATATTGAAATTAAAAATATCGTTTTTTTAAATGTATTAATAATAATGTACAAATATTTTAAAAATACATATCATTTTACAAATATTAAATAAAAACATTAAAACATATTTTAAAAATTGTAACTAATACATATAAATTTAAAATAAATTAAAAACTCTACAAATAAATTAATATATATATACTTACTCCACATATTGCAACACTAGGAAAAGCGTTGGATAGCGTAGGGGTAAAAATTACTATTCCCACTCCAGAGGGTGCAACAGTAGGGAAAGCGTTGGATAGCGTAGGGGTTTAAATTACTATTCCCACTCCAGAGGGTGCAACTGTAGGGAAAGCGTTGGATAGCGTAGGGGTAAAAATTACTATTCCCACTCCAGAGGGTGCAACAGTAGGGAAAGCGTTGGATAGCATAGGAGTGAAAATTACTATTCCCACTCCAGAGGGTGCAACAGTAGGGAAAGCGTTGGATAGCGTAGGGGTAAAAATTACTATTCCCACTCCAGAGGGTGCAACAGTAGGGATAGCGTTGGATAGCGTAGGGGTAAAAATTACTATTCCCACTCCAGAGGGTGCAACAGTAGGGAAAGCGTTGGATAGCGTAGGGGTAAAAATGACTATTCCCACTCCAAAGGGTGCAACAGTAGGGAAAACGTTGGATAGCGTAGGAGTAAAAATTACTATTCCCACTCCAGAGGGTGCAACAGTAGGAAAAACATTGGATAGCGTAGGAGTAAAAATTACTATTCCCACTCCAGAGGGTGCAACAGTAGGGAAAGCGTTGGATAGCGTAGGGGTAAAAATTACTATTCCCACTCCAGAGGGTGCAACAGTAGGGAAAGCGTTGGATAGCGTAGGGGTAAAAATTACTATTCCCACTCCAGAGGGTGCAACAGTAGGGAAAGCGTTGGATAGCGTAGGGGTAAAAATTACTATTCCCACTCCAGAGGGTGCAACAGTAGGGAAAGTGTTGGATAGCATAGGGGTAAAAATTACTATTCCCACTCCACAGGGTGCAACAGTAGGGAAAGCGTTGGATAGCGTAGGGGTTTAAATTACTATTCCCACTCCAGAGGGTGCAGCAGTAGGGAAAGCGTTGGATAGCGTAGGGGTTTAAATTACTATTCCCACTCCAGAGGGTGCAACAGTAGGGAAAGCATTGGATAGCATGGGGGTAAAAATTACTTCCCACACTACTCCCCCTTTAACACACAACACACTACACATACAAAAAAACACAATTAATATAAATTTCAATTAATAACAATTAATATTATTAAATTGATGTAAATATAAATGAACTAATTAACACATATTAATTACCAATTAATTAACAATAAATACCAATAAATAAATACAATCTCTTTAATTAATTACATTTAATTATATCACACCCTATTCCCCTATAAACACACAACCCACTGCACATAAATAAATCACATCATTTAATCACTTAATAATTATTAATTACCAATTAATTATTAATTAACAATAACAAAAAATGTAATATACTAGCACATTAACTCTAATTACTTTAATGAAATAATTAATATTATTTAATTACCAATTATTTATTAATTTACAATAACAAAAAAATAAATATATTAGCACTTTAACTCTAATTAATTTAATTAAATAATTAATTTTATTTAATTACCAATTAATTATTAATTAACAATAACACAAACTTAAATATATTGGCACATTAACTCTAATTAATGTAATTAACTAATTAATATTAATTAATTACCAATTAATTATTAATTAAAAATATTTACAAAAATATATTCATTAATTAATTATTATTAAATTAC
Source organism: Lissotriton helveticus (assembly GCF_964261635.1). Taxonomy (NCBI): domain Eukaryota; kingdom Metazoa; phylum Chordata; class Amphibia; order Caudata; family Salamandridae; genus Lissotriton; species Lissotriton helveticus. The sequence continues at coordinate 1,267,372,552 of NC_136057.1, read as the reverse complement.
TTCCCACCCTATTCCCCCATAAACCCACAACCCGCTCTGATACTAAAACGCAAAATGTAAACAAAATGACTAATTTTCAAACATACATTACAAAACATATTTAACAAACATATAAACAACATAATAAAATACATAACACTAAACAAAATTTCGATATTAGTACATTTCGATATTAGTAACATACATACCTTAAAAAACGATATTCTGTCTGTCGATATTTTAAACATCGATAGTCTATACCATCGATATTAAAACATCGATATTATTGTATATCGATATTTTAATTTCGATATTTTATCTCACTACCTACCCCAAAACATAGGGTTAGGTACACGTGGGACCTTACGACGGGGTCTTCATCAGGACGTAAGGGATGTGGCGGGGTCAAAACGTCGACAGATATAACCCTGCACCAGCTTGCGCGACCAATATTCAGAATGGTTATACTAGCGCTGTCAGCATGGTTACTGACGAAATTAACTGATGAGCATTGATTGCTTTATTTCGTAAATGGCTCTTTGTTGAAGCCAGAGTGATGTTTAGTTTATGCATTTTCATGTTTTGAACTTACTTCCTGCACTATGTTCAATTCTGCACATCCGTTTTGTCTCACTTAACACCTCTTCCCACCCTTCCAATCCCTGGGGCACTAATGCATTTCTATTGTGAAAAAATTATATATGCAGTCTAAGACACATTGTGATTAAATAACAGTGTGTAAACTTGGAACTATTCATGCCTTCGTTTCTATATTTGTGTTAAGTTTTGTTAAAATTAGACACTACGTACTGGGACCACTCTCTTTATGTACTATATAGCACCCAGGCCCCAGTGACTTTAATGGGTAAACCCCCTTCTTTTTTAACACGCCCACCCATACAAGGCATTACTTTGCGCAAGATGTGTTTCAGGTACCAATGAATCCATGAGATATCACAGAGATATTAGTGGAATCACAACCTTCTTTCAATAACTTAAGGCACACTAAAGAACACTAGGAAACAATGGGTATATTTTAAAGATTTATTTTAAAATCAAATTTCTATCCCAATGCACACATTATGATTTGTAACTGCAATAAAACCAAACAAATGGTAGCTGTAATGTTTACCAAAAGCGTGAACAGCCAAAAATACTCTATGTGTAATTTTGTAACAATTCCACCGTGATTTCTTTACTTACTAAACTACTCTTACCTAATTTGAGTTTCTGAGATAATTCCCACTTGCATGACTATTTAAACAATAAAGCTTGACTTTCAATATAGTAGCAAGGCCTGCTATTATTGTCTGTGCTTGTAACCGTTCTGAAAGCTTAGCCAGTGAAGGCTGAATGTCTTCCTTTAGCCTTCAGGAAAAGTAGCTGATGGGAGACTGCATATTCTATTTTGTTTGTTTCTTTTGGTCCTAAATTAAGCTTTAACCCTTCACACCCTGTCCTAAGCTTGTATAATGTTACTTAGTCATTGATTATTTTAGGTTAAACAATTAGCAGAAAACAGCATGTGTTTCTTTACTCATTTTCATTCTGTGAAACTGTGTTCTTAAAATGAGAAACAGCTTTCCATGAAACGTTGTACACAACTCAAGCACATTTTTTAGAACAGAAAAATCAACTCCGATTAAATACTTTGAATATATTCCAGCAGGCTTGATTATCATGTTACAAAGAAAATTACATAGATTAAACTTGCATTCAATATCAAGCACTCAAGTTTACATTTAAATGATTAATATGTGCAACCTAAAATGAAGCTACCCAGAAAAGAAACAACTTGATATTCGTAACAGCTTTAACCCTAAAGGTCTTCTTGACATTTTCTTTACAGAGAGGGGGCAGTACATAAGGTGTAAAATAGATGAGGCAGATTCAATTGTTATGATCTGGTAATGCAAAGAGGTAGCTCATTTATAGAAGACAGTGGGCACCTAGGTTCTGCAATAAAAACTTGTAATATTGAATTATGAATTGCAATGTACTGTTTGCAGTAGAAAGGTGCTAAATACAAATTGTGGCTAAGATGAATGGCTGTTGCAGAAGAGTTCTGTATGTCCATTGTTCACACTGATCATAGCCTAGCGAGCAGAACACATATCTAATTTGAGGGAATTGTGTGATATGCTGAAGTTCTCAAACTTGGAACCAAATGGTTTTTGACTTTGTTCTGGTTTGCCTATTGTAGGGAAGTGAGTAATTAATTGGGGTGGGAGGAAGACCAACACAAGTAATAAAGTAATTAAACTGTTAGGCCCAGTAAAAGGTTTGAGTAATTTGAACCTGACTCAACCCCTGGCTGCTATGGCATAGAGCAGACAGGTTTAACCTAAGGAAAATGTGCAAAGCATTTAGAAGTACTAAAACTATTTAAAATCCAGGACACAGCACAATAAAAACCCCACTCCAATTTATGTACACAGATAAAAAAATGATTTAGGTAAAAGAACATCAAAATGATAAAAATCCATTAACAGTAACTAAAGACATACATTTTTTATGATTTATATGAAAATAGAGCCAAAAAACACTAAGAGCGAATTGTAGTTTACAGAATTAATATACTAGAAATTAGGCACAATTCAAGGCCTACCACACTGGAGCCCAAGTCAGATACACCAAGTAGATTGGTCCAGGTGAAAGTCTGGAAGTCAAAACATTTTCAAAAGTCTCACATTAGAAAGGGACTTTGCCACTTTCTTGAAGAAAAAAGGTTAAAATTTCTTCTAAGTCAAAAAGCCTCATTCGGCTTTGCTACTTTTTCAGAAGAAAATCCTCCTTACTCGAGTAGGCACTGAAACTGTATCCATACTGTGGAACAGATGGTCAGATAATTGAAGAAGGTTGTCCCACTGGCTCTCTTGAGCTTTGGAGGTTTCTCAATGGCAATCTTATAAATTGCAATGCAGAATGGTAATTAGTTGATTTTTGGCTGTGCTGAGACCTTTGAGTGGGACAAAACTGAAATCTAATCTGATGCTGCAGCACTGCAGTGATACATTTTTTTCTGGCAGATCCCCCTAAATCTCTATAAATCAGGAGGGAAGGTTTTCATTACATTTCTATGGCCCACGGGACCTCAGGAGAGGCACTTGGAGACTCTCAGGGTATCAGGCAGAGGCCAACTCTAGGGTCTAGTACAGGCCCAATTGCTACTGGTCAGCTGGGCACTTGAGGAAAAAGACATCTTACAACTTGTAACCCTGTAGACACGTGGGATTTCAGACAAATGAACCTTTGAGCCAACGTCTTTTGTCCTGGGTTTTATTGGGAACAGGTCTAGTGCTTCAGTACTTCTCATAAGCTTTAAACAGCAGTTGTAGTCCTTTTCTGTTCTTTCAGTCCAGAAAGTGATCTGAGTATGGTGCCTTGGGAGCCACATTTCTGCTTGCTACTAATGCAAATTTGAGGCAGGCTAAAAGTAACTTTCTGAAAGTTACATTTTCCATATATTTATAAATCTCCAACTTCACTATTAGATTGGATTTTTATTAAATATTAAAATAAGTCTTTGAATGGAGTTTATAGCTGATTGATGCCAAAGGTTATACATTAAAGTGTATAATCTATATTTCGACTTTTCCTATGCTCCAGTTACAGTCTGACCAGTGACAATTTTGTCCTTTCTCAAATCCCATATGCTTCTTTCTTAATATTATGAACCTTTGTCTTCGGAGAAGTAAGGTGTGCTTAGGGGTGACTCATTTAATAATAAAAATCAAGTTTTTTTCTTACCTGTCAGTCGTAAGAGTGATGACAAGTTTTTGCAACAGGGTTCCAGTTGCTGCTGTCAGGCTACACAAGATAGGCCTTAAGCGATGTTTTCACTGCTACTCTAGCAGATGGCACAATAGGTGCTGCAGTCCCCAAGTGGCATGGGTGTAGTTTCTACACAATGGACTACGGTCTTATAGGAGAGTTAAATAAGCAAATCAGGGATTAGCTAATTTCTATTTGTAATTTCTATTACAGGTCAGAGCACATACACTGGGGTCAGGACAGCAGCGACCCAGTGTGTAGAGTGTAAAAACCAGCAATACAGTTCAGCAAAAAATAGGAGTGAGCATGCAATAAGGGTATATTCTCTCAACTATGAGCAGCTGTATGAAAAGTACACTTTTGACGTGTCCATCTATGTTTCTTGTCTGATAAATGTGATGAGTGAACAATAACTTCTCAGTTCAACTCATGATACTACAAAATTGTATTCACTCTTATCTTTATTTCTTTTGTTTTCATATCTAATAAAGCTATAAAATATATTTAAATAAATAAATTCATTTTACCCAGGAAAAGCTCCATAGTTTATTGATGTGCCCTGGTGTTTATGCAAGTAAGTAATGCTGAACTTTAAAGGGGAATGTGCCTTGATCTAGCGTATATTTTGATGTAATAGGGGAATGAATTTGAAACTCAGAAGCTGCATCCCTTGCTGTTCTGATGTCCTTCTAATGATGTGAGGCTGCTGCTGTCTCTAGTAAGTAAAAAAAAAACTGGACATGCAGGAAAAGCAAAGATAGTCGATTGAGGGGTTCAAATGACTGTTTATCGTACACAATATCAGTACAATTGTATGCTATTGAAAATTGTACATTAAAAAGATTTTTAGGCAAAGGTAATGAAAACAATTAAATATATATATATATTTATGTTTAGTCAAATTGTGGGTTTAATGCTACAAGCAAGAAAAATGTTGATAGTACCAAAAGAATACACAGTGCGTAAGTTGTCCACATTCATACCATTGCCTTTGTCATTATTACACTATCCCTTATGACTAAACTACCAGTGTTTCTAACTGGGGAACAGCTAATTAGAGTATGAACAATAGGAAATCACCAGGACCAGGAAGTCCTTATTCTGAGATTTGTCAAATATTCTCTGATCTATTGGCTTCTGGTTATGGTTAATAGCGAATAATCCTCTGAAAAGCCATGCAACACACCAATATTGAACAAACATAGCTGTCACTATGTCCCTGCCTCACTGTTTGAGTTGATCCACTGTCTTTGTGTTGCCCATGTCACAGCATTGGTGAATTCCTTTCGGTGTCAGTGCATTCAATGTTCCATTGGATTACCTGATCGGTTGTTAGTGTGTTCCCTGTATCTGTGTCAGTCTATTCCCTGCCTAGGTGTTTAATTATTCATTCTGCTTTGTCCCACTGTTCCCTTCCCCACTGTCAGTTTGTCCTGTCTTTGGGTCATATGTTAACAATCTAAATCATAAATGGGAGTAAAGCAGTCTTACTATTCAAATTCTGAATCGCTTAAAACAGCACCTTTAGGCTTTTAGGGCTTTCACACATTGACTTGACCACTTGTGCTTTTCATAACTCTAGAGTGAAACAGAAAATGTTCTGATACTTATCTCTCCATGTTTGTCATAACGCCAAATCAGAATCCCATCCAGAAACTTAAAAAAAAAAAAGTAACAATGTTTCCAAACATACCATTACAACTAACCAACTTTGATGGGACAATAATTGATCTCACTTAGCAATGAGTTTCTAGTGACCCAGAAACACAAGGAATGGCACATTCATTGACATGGAGAAAAGTCAGTTTATATTCTATGCTTCTTTCTTCAACTGAACAACTTCTCAAATAGGAATAACAGAGGAATTCCGCACACACAAATTGTATATTCAAAAGTCAATTAGGCAACAATCATTATTGATGATACGAAGAAATTCTCAGTTGTTGTGTTTTCTTTTTTATTTTCAAACACTGTTCTTTATTGAAAAAGGATAATACATCAAGTTGCTAAAATCCAATTGCCAAAATCCAATAGCCGACGCATTTGGTCCCAAAGGGGACTTCTTCAAGGCTATAGAAAAACATATAAAAATACATTTTAAAAATATATTCATACATACACCAGCAGATGCACAGAAACATGTTTCTAAAATTTCCGAAGTAAAGAGTTGTTTAGGAGTTAGCTCTTATAAAGCAGTTCATTTGCTCCTCTATACAAAGAGAAACAAGCATTAGAAATGCAATCGGGCTCGGATTTATTTGAGTTTGAGCTAATGGCATTGTAAATGCCAATGTCTTTTTGCCATGTGTTATGGAGTGTGTGCATGTGGTGTGTAGTGGAAGTATGTTGGTTGAATTGTAATTTTACCAATGGTGGCATGCTGTGCTTTATATGAATATGTTTAAAAGTAAAGTGTACCATACTGCGATTGCTTGATGGAAAAGTGCACTGCCGGCTGGAGGTGTGTGTGCCTGGTGGAAGGGTGCACTGACGGCTGGTGGGTGTGTGCTTTGTAAAAGCGTGCACAGATGGATGATGGTTGATGGTGTTTGTGCATGGTGAAAGCATTCATTGACGGCTGGGGGTGTGTTGTTGTGTGTGTTGTTTTCTGTGTGCTGGTGAGTGTGTGGTGGTGAGTCTGTGGGGGTGAGCCTGGGGAGTGAGTGTGGTGGTGAGTGTGTTGTGTTGAGAGGTGACAAGTGTGTGGTGTTGAGAGACTGAGGTGTGTGGTTTGTGTGTGCGTTATGTGTGTGTGGTGTATGTGTGTGTGGTGTTTTCTGCAAACTCACACACTGCCCCTACACATTCACACACTGCTCACCCGCACACTCCCAATGTCACCCTGCATAGTCACACACTGTTTACCCTGCACACTCATTCTGCACACTCACACAATGTGCACCCTGACACACTGTCTCTGCAGTCACTCTGCACTCACTGTCACTCTGCACTCACTGTCACTCTGCACTCACTGTCACTCTGCACTCACTGTCACTCTGCACTCACTGTCACTCTGCACTCACTGTCACTCTGCACTCACTCTCACTCTGCACTCACTGTCACTCTGCTGTCACTCTGCACTCACTGTCACTCTGCACTCAATGTCACTCTGCTGTCACTCTGCACTCACTGTCACTCTGCACTCACTGTCACTCTGCACTCACTGTCACTATGCCCTCACTGTCACTCTGCACTCACTGTCACTCTGCTGTCACTCTGCACTCACTGTCACTCTGCACTCACTGTCACTCTGCTGTCACTCTGCACTCACTGTCACTCTGCACTCACTGTCACTCTGCTGTCACTCTGCACTCACTGTCACTCTGCACTCACTGTCACTCTGCTGTCACTTTGCACTCACTGTCACTCTGCACTCACTGTCACTCTGCACTCACTGCCACTCTGCACTCACTGTCACTCTGCACTCACTGTCACTCTGCACTCACTGTCACTCTGCACTCACTGTCACTCTGCACTCTACAGTCACTCTGCACTCTACAGTCACTCTGCACTCTACAGTCACTCTGCACTCACTGTCACTCTGCACTCACTGTCACTCTGCACTCACTGTCACTCTGCACTCACTGTCACTCTGCACTCACTGTCACTCTGCACTCACTCTCACTCTGCACTCACTGTCACTCTGCTGTCACTCTGCACTCACTGTCACTCTGCACTCAATGTCACTCTGCCCGCACTCTGCACTCACTGTCACTCTGCACTCACTGTCACTCTGCACTCACTGTCACTATGCCCTCACTGTCACTCTGCACTCACTGTCACTCTGCTGTCACTCTGCACTCACTGTCACTCTGCACTCACTGTCACTCTGCTGTCACTCTGCACTCACTGTCACTCTGCACTCACTGTCACTCTGCTGTCACTCTGCACTCACTGTCACTCTGCACTCACTGTCACTCTGCTGTCACTCTGCACTCACTGTCACTCTGCACTCACTGTCACTCTGCACTCACTGCCACTCTGCACTCACTGTCACTCTGCACTCACTGTCACTCTGCACTCACTGTCACTCTGCACTTACTGTCACTCTGCACTCACTGTCACTCTGCACTCTACAGTCACTCTGCACTCTACAGTCACTCTGCACTCTACAGTCACTCTGCACTCTACAGTCACTCTGCACTCACTCTGCACTCACTCTGCACTCACTCTGCACTCACTCTGCACTCACTCTGCACTCACTGTCACTCTGCACTCACTGTCACTCTGCACTCACTGTCACTCTGCACTCAGTCTGCACTCACTGTCACTCTGCACTCAGTCTGCACTCGCTGTCACTCTGCACTCAGTCTGCACTCACTGCCACTCTGCACTCTCAAACTGCACTCTAAAAATGCACTCTCAATCTGCACTCTCAATCTGCACTCTCCACTCTCAAACTGCACTCTGCACTCTCAAACTGCACTCTCAAACTGCAATCTGCACTCTGCACTCTGATTCTGCACTCTCAAAATGCACTCCCAATCTGCACTCTCAACTCTCATACTGCACTCTCATACTGCACTCTCAAACTGCACTCTGCACTCTCAATCTGCACTCTCAACTCTCAAACTGCACTCTCAAACTGCAGTCTCAACTCTCAAACTGCATTCTGCACTCTCAAACTGCACTCTGATTCTGCACTCTGATTCCCACTTCACGTGCCTTTTCAAAATTCAGCAGCAAGAACTTGTGCACTTGTGTTTGGGATTGGAATTGTGAAAGGCGGGTGGAAGTTCCGTATATCCCAGCGGGGCCCCCCCTACCGGCATCTTTTTGTCCCCATACCATGTAAGGCATGGTAATGGGCACAAAGCCCGCACATATAAATGTCTCAGAAACTTCTGAAACCCACATAAATGATGGTTTGCAATGGGTGTCAGAATTATGAGTGTGTCAGAAAAATCAGACAATCGGTTTAAACCTGCTGAAATTTACTGGGTGAAAAATGCTTCGTAGGGGGTAGGATGTGGAATTTGCTGAAATGTGGGACACGAGCTGAGTGTTATTCCCCATTTCAATAGGGAAACTCGCAAATGGCATTATGTATTTCATTCGATAAATAGTATACCACAAGATCTCGTTAATTATTGGGTACGAAAAATAACACTAAATTCTGAGGCCCTAGAAATGTAGTCTTGATATGGTTACTGGGTTCCTTTGTGAGCCCTCGCTTTCATTGCACGTGTACAATCACAATGTCTTGCCTTGTTCCTTGCCCCGCAAATCCCCCTGAGATAGTATACCATGGACGTGAATGGTTTAGAGAGAATAAAATTAATTAAATTAACAAACGTAGGTTGTGGAACACGTAACAAAGTCTGATAATACAAGTGTTTAGGTGTATAAGGGATAGGTACTGAGTGAATTTGGCCTCTCTGTCTCTTTTTTACCAATTATAGCACTGCCCCAAAATAATAATGCCCCCACCCCGCTACAATCACTCTCGTCAGAGGGTGAGAACCTAGCCCCTGAGAGTGTGCATTTCTGAACACAGTATTGCTGTGCCTTGCGGAATGCGTCTCTGTAGCTGGAGGGAGGGAGCGCAGGCGGAGGGAGGGGGCTCTGGTGGATGGCTGTTTGCAGGCTCCAGCAGCAGCGAGATGAAAGGGACACTCCTGGAGTAAGCTGCTGCTGAGTCTGAGCGGCTCCAGGAGGGGGTGGGGAACCTCCTCCTTACCAAACCCCAAAGATGGGGGCTTTTGCCTGCCCACCGCCCGTGTCCCTCCCCTGCCAGGAAGAAATCGCAGCATTAACAGTCATTAATCATCCTAATATGAGGAACCTGCTGATCTGAGTGACTGGCACATGGGAGCTCTGCGTCTAGGCACGGCGCACGAGAGCTGACTGGGCTCTACCAAAAGATGCTAGAGGGTGCGTCATGGAGGCAGGGAGACAGCATGGGAGTTTAAAGGGTGTATTAAAAGACGCAACACCGAACGGTCCACACTCAAAAATTAATAGCCAGGATATTTTATCTTACCCTGTGGGAAACGAAGCCCCTGTAGCCAATGGTAGAAGTTTCACAGTTAAAGTCCAGTGGCTACTTCAAATAAAGCTCAGTTGTCTTGAGTAGTAACCGAGTCTTACCATCTAATACGGCGCACTGCAGTTGGATATTGGATGGAAAGCTTACTAAAGGCTTGAATGTACTCCGGATTCCCGGCCTGGCATGCAGCAGCTGCGCACTGAGCGCTGCTGAATGGTGAACGCGCCCGGCCATCTGGATTCACTTACGGAGGCACCCTGACAGCTCCTAATTATAATTAATGTACTTCTTTGCGCGAGCACGAACGAAAAATGCCCAAGATGGCGGAACAAAACTACATTTACCCTATCACTTCAAGCCTATTAAAACGACAACACAACGAAGACGAATCACTGGCCAGATGACAGAACACAGTAAGGAATGTGTGGAATTTGTCTCGCCAAAGCCCTAGGAGATACTTTTTTTTTCTCTTCTTTAACATTAGAATCTCGAAACTCCTCCCACTTACGTGGGCGGAGGCCTCGCCCTAAAAAGAAGGGGGCTGTAATATTGCGTTGCAACAATGATAATAATCATGTGTGCTCATACCTATCCATTTCAATGGGCAACTATATATGATTTTGATATCCTCTTCTAAATCCATGTGATTGGCATTTAGCTCTGCTTAGCAATCTTGCTTACAATTTCACACCTGTTCAATACGGGGGAGTTATTTTGAAATGTGGCGTACGTCTAATACTATGAATTTATGTCTATTCTTTTTTGGGGTTTAGATACCGTGACAGGATGAGACCATCTGCTGTGATAACATGTTTGTTGTTCTTATAAGTGAAACTAATAGCAGTTTCAAGTGCCTATCTAACATGATCATTATTTGGCAACATTTAGCTCTAATGATCTTTCTTTACGGGTCTAATAGAAACCTGATAGAAATCCATACTACGATAGTGCGTTACTTCACTGGGTCATACTCTTGTTTAAGAGGGCCCTGTATATAACTCTTGTGGTCCGATTTGATTCTATAAGAATGGCCCATAACTCCAGTTACCAAATGTGTCTCTCTCTTTAATATAAGATCTAAGTGAGACACTATTTCTCAAACATGGTGTCCGTTGTAGTGTTTCTGAGTCACGATTATGTTGGAACAGTATTAATACTACTACATGATTGTATCATATAGCATAGTTAATCACTTATCGAATCACACTTTCTATAAATAAAACTAGTAGCATTTTGGTACATGTTTCCATTTATATTGATCTATGTGGATCCCTGTACGAAATAAGTTGGTATTTTATTGTAATTAGAATTAAAACATGATAACGGTCTATAGAATTCTTAATAACTGTGTGCTTTTTTAGACTGTTTTTCTTCCTCTCTATAGTGCACTAAGAGATGTGTTTAAACATATGTACAGATATTTAAACTGTATGCTATTTTGTAAAGTAAACGGAAAAGTGGAACTGTGTTAACTGTGCACATATGTAATTTTTATTGTTGAAGGTAAACGCACACTACACATAATGTGTGTCTCAAGATACAACTGATGACATTGAATGTTAAAAGTGGACATACACTCTGAAAGTAAATTTGAGGTATGCTACTATGGAAATATATTATTATGATTGTAAATAGATGGTAGTGTGTCTTTTCCCACTCAAGAAAATTTTAAATGTATAAATAAATGTCTCTTTTTTTTCTCTTTGTATTAAGGAGCAAATGAACTGCTTTGTAATAGCTAACTCCTAAACAACTCTTTACCTCGTTAATTTTAGACACATGTTTCTGTGCGTCTGCTGGTGTGTATATATATATATATATATATATATATATCCAAATCAAAGAGTTGCCTCCATAACGAAAGAAGCCACAGACAGGTAATTATAGCTGAAGAATTTATTGGGTGAAGGCTGCAGTCAGGAATAGTCCGAACAGTCAAAGCATATGCTTGCGAGCCTGACGCGTTTCGTGAGTATATCACTTCTTCAGAGGCTCGATGTTGAAAGAGTCACGCTGCAACAGATGCCACTACTTATGCTTACGAAACCCATCCCCCAGTGGGTGTGGCCGTACCTGCAGCCTTCTGGGATCTGTAGTTAAGCTTGTCTTACTCAAGTGAGCTGGCGCGTGATTCAATCTTCCCTCATCTTTGTTTCCCCGGTGGGTTGCTTGTCTTTGCTCTTTTAAAACTGCTGCACCTCGTTGTCTTCACCACCAGCTCCTAGCCCCCTTGCACACGTCAACTAGGCGGGGCATGGGTCCGCGTTGACACGGCGGGCTTCTCTCCCGGCTAGGCACAGCCGTTACTATCCAAATCAAAGAGTTGCCTCCATAACGAAAGAAGCCACAGACAGGTAATTATAGCTGAAGAATTTATTGGGTGAAGGCTGCAGTCAGGAATAGTCCGAACAGTCAAAGCATATGCGTGCGAGCCTGACGCATTTCGTGAGTATATCACTTCTTCAGAGGCTCGATGTTGAAAGAGTCACGCTGCAACAGATGCCACTACTTATGCTTACGAAACCCATCCCCCAGTGGGTGTGGCCGTACCTGCAGCCTTCTGGGATCTGTAGTTAAGCTTGTCTTACTCAAGTGAGCTGGCGCGTGATTCAATCTTCCCTCATCTTTGTTTCCCCAGTGGGTTGCTTGTCTTTGCTCTTTTAAAACTGCTGCACCTCGTTGTCTTCACCACCAGCTCCTAGCCCCCTTGCACACGTCAACTAGGCGGGGCATGGGTCCGCGTTGACACGGCGGGCTTCTCTCCCGGCTAGGCACAGCCGTTACTTTCCAAATCAAAGAGTTGCCTCCATAACGAAAGAAGCCACAGACAGGTAATTATAGCTGAAGAATTTATTGGGTTAAGGCTGCAGTCAGGAATAGTCCGAACAGTCAAAGCATATGCTGAAGAAGTGATATACTCACGAAATGCGTCAGGCTCGCACGCATATGCTTTGACTGTTCGGACTATTCCTGACTGCAGCCTTCACCCAATAAATTCTTCAGCTATAATTACCTGTCTGTGGCTTCTTTCGTTATGGAGGCAACTCTTTGATTTGGATATATATATATGTGTATATATTTTTAAAATGTTGTTATATATGTTTTTTTATAGCCTCGAAGAAGACCTGTTTGGGACGAAATGTGTCGGCTATTGGATTTTATCAACTTGATGTATCATCCTTTTTCAATAAAGAACATTGTTTGAAAAGAAAAAAGAAAGTACAATGACTGAGTATTTCTCTGTGTCATCGATATTGATTGTTGCCTAATTGACTTTTGAATAGATATACAATTTGTGTGTGCGGAATTCCTCTGTTATTTATGTTGTTTTGGATTTCCAATTAGCGAGTAGAGAGGGGTGTACTCCCTGGTTTTCCTGCACCAGTATTACTTCTCTAGACTTTGTTTTCACAGGTGCGGCTGTTTTCTCTTGCCTCAGCCCTCATTTTTGCTATTTTGTATAACTTCTCAAAGAGCGATGAGCTACTTTGCATCTCGAATTGGTGCCTTTTTAATTGTGTGGACGTTTTATTAATCTTTGATAAATAATTGGTTTTACCACTGCATTTAAGCCTAGTATCAATGGTGATTCTTTTCTGCATAGGACAACATTTGTATTCACACCGTTAAATGGGGATGTCACCGGAAATATAATTTAAGAACCAATCCCTTTTCATGTTTTTAAGTGTATAACTCACCAAAATATATATTTTGACATTGTTGTAAATTGCACTGAGGTTTAGAGACTTGGGGCCAGATGTAGGAAGCTCTTTACCGGTCGGTAACGGCCGAAAATCGGTATTTTCGGCCGTTACCGACCGGTATTGAGCTTTCGGGATGTAGGAGACCGAAAATCGTCCGAATCGGTAAATTTACCTAATCGGTAAAGTTACCGATTCGGTAAAATACCGAATCGGAAATAATACCAAATCAGTAAATTTACCGATTCGGTAAAGTTACTGATTCGGTAAAATACCGAATCGGTAAATAAGAAGTGGTAAAAATGGACATTGAGATGTAGAGAAGCTCTGAAATACCGAATTTGCTTGAAATTCGGTATTTAAGAGTCGGTATTTACCATGGATTGGAATCAGGTGGTAACCAGGTGCAACCTATAAAAATGGACCCAAAATGCACTTCTGTTTGCACAATGGCGGCATTTTATGTCATTGAAAGACGGCTACGGCTACAGGAGGAAGGAGAGAGGGAATGACAGAGAGAGGAGCAGGTCTACAGGCAGAGGGTCACCTTGTTCATGCTCACAGAGGCAGAGATACTGCAGAGGTACAGGTTGGCCCCAGACACCATCCTGGAGCTCATCAGGGACCTCCAACCACTGTTGCAGCACACTACACCAAGGGCACATGCAATTCCACCACATGTGCAGGTGCTGTGCAGCCTCCACCTGCTTGCGTCTGGGAGCTACCAGAGCGTGGTTGCTGTGGTAGGTGGGGTGACACAGAGCAGCCTGTCAAGGTTTTTCCACAAATTCCTTGACGCCATGTTACACAGGATGGAGCATTACATATCTTTTCCTGCTACCCATGCTGAACTGGTGCAAACAAAATCTGACTTTTACCAGATGGCTCAATTTCCCAATATAATTGGCTGCATAGATGGCACACACATTCCCATTTGTCCCCCTGCTGCCACAGAATATATCTACAGGAATAGGAAGTCAACCTACACCATCAATGTGCAGGTGATTTGCAATGCAAAGTACGCCATCACTGACATTGTGGCAAAATTCCCTGGGAGTACCCACGACTCCTATATTTTTCAAAACAGCAGCATCTATGCACGGCTGACTGCAGGGGAATTTGGTGAAGGATACCTCCTAGGTAAGACACAGTGTCTGACCCCCATAATACCTATTGCAGTAAGAAGTACATGTATGCATGTGAGTAATGTATTCCCTTTTCCTTTTAGGAGACAGTGCATATGCCCTCCGCTCATTTATACTCACCCCCTACCTCAACCCCTCAACACCCAGCCAAAGGAGATATAACCGTGCCCACAGAAGCACACGGAATGTTGTTGAACGGACCTTTGGTATCTGGAAAAGCAGATTCAGATGCTTGCACAAGAGTGGAGGTGCAAGGCAGTATACCCCCATCACCTGCTGTAAGATAATTGCTGCCTGTGCCATGTTGCACAACCTTGCTGTTAAGAAGGGTACTGAGGTGGAGTTGTCTGACTACGAGGATCATGACGACGACATTGCCGTGCCTGAAACACAACCTGCTGGAGTGACAACACCAAGTGATGGCAGATACAGACGTGAGGAGATTACACGCAACTATTTCTGAGTAAGTAATGAGACACAGACAGGTTGTGAATGAGAAGAACGTATTGTAATGTTGCCACAACGTTCATGCACTGAAGTGCAACAAATTAAACATAATAAACTTGGGGACTGCATGTCCCGGGTTACTTCACCCACACCGGCAATGTCACTTGCGCCCGCACTTCCCAGAGCCACTGGGATGTTGGTCACTGCTTTCCGCATGGCCTGCAGCCTCAGATGGGCGCCTGCTGCTCCTACGTGGCTCAACTACAGCGCTTGCCTAGCTGCTGCGGCTACTGCTGTCGTCTTCCTCTGCCACATCCAGGGCAGGATTCAGTGCAGTGTGTGAGATGATCATAGCCTCTAGGGCACTAGTGATCTTGCCCATGCCCCTGGTGACCTCGGCCGTGTTCTGTGTGAGGCTCTCCTGCATATTAATGCCTCTATGGCATAGCTGGGATGTGGCAGTGGCCAGACGATTCATAGCCCTATTTTGTACACGGGCGTCCCTGCGCCTTGTGTGTTCCAGGCTGTCCAGTTTAGTGCAGAGCTGGGAGATGTAATTGCTCATTTGCTGCATTCCTGCTGCAAGGTCAGAAATTGTTTTTGCTACCTCCCTATTGGTTTCTACGATGTCTCTGAGCCCCTTCCCCATGTCTCCTATTTGTTCATTTAGGACCCGAAATTGGCGGTGGCAGGCCTGTATGGATTTTCCCTGCATCCATTGTATGCACACCATGCTCCCCTCCAGCCCACGGAACACAGTGCCATCTCCAGGTCCACCTGCACTGCTGGGTCTGCGTTGGCGTCTGAGTGAGGTAAATGACTCATTGGTGGACTGCAGTGCAGCAGGAGTCACAGGTGCAGTGGCTTGAGCCTCACCCTCTGCTGCCTCCATTACTGGCAGTGGGGCCACAACTCTACTTCTGGCTGGGGAGGTTGCAGGTGCTGACAGGGACAGTGATGGGGAGGTGTCTGGTGAGAAAACCAATGGAGGGCATTGTGAAAGGTGTGGGGAGTGCGGAAACACGGGGGTCTGTACTGTCTCATCTTCCTGGGTGATGGCAGTCGTGTCTTCTTCCTCCTGCAAGGCTTCTACATGGCTTGGCCCTGCCTCCTCACTCTCCACCCTCGCTGGTGCAGTCCCTTCTGTTGCTGTGGCTCGACTGCCTGATGTTGCCCCTAGGTATAAATAAGCGTATGTCAACTGAGTGCTACTGTGTCACAGTCACTACAATAAATGCTTTACACATTTAACTTTCATTTTTCTGCATTACTTTCAGTGCCTTGCTGATGTCTGTGCAGTTACACATGGTCTTACATTAGCTGACCACATTTCCCATAATGCATTGCTCCTGTATAGTGCTAGCAGTACTGGACTGGGGTTGGCCTGTACACAGAGGCTAAAGGGAAGCAGGTTGCTATGGGGTGTCATGCTGCGCATGCGTCTTACATTTTCTTGCTGCTCTGGCTGAGCAGTCCACATCTCCAAGTCCCACAACACTGTCTGGCTCAATGGTAGAGGCCACCAACTCCTCAAGGTCAGTCAGGGGGGGCGCTGGGTTCCTGCCTCCACCGGTGACACCAGCCTGCTTATGGATTTCTGCCATCTTCTTTTTTGTGAGGCTCCTGATATCATAAAAGCGTTTCTTCAGGTCCTCTATGTTCCTGCTTGTGACTCCAACTGCATTGACCTTTTCTCCAATTGCAAGCCACATCTTACGTTTTGCAGACTCAGGTACAGTGAGGGAATGCCTGCCAAATAGTTGTTTGTGGACTCTCACAACCTCCTCCACCAGTACCTGCAGCTCCATGCTGCTGAACTTAATTCTTCTTTTCCTGTCTGGAAAACACACAAAAAACTCTCCCTGCTGCTCTGTGTCTCTGCTCAGCTCTGACTGCCTCTCCAGAACCTTCTAATGAGTTGCATCTGCCTGGGTAGCCACTTCCTGGTAGGGAGGGGGAGGGTGGTAGCACCTGATTGGTTGTTTTCATTAGTTTCACTTTTGCTTTGCTTTCCGATTCGGAATTTACCGATTCGGTATTTACCGATTCGGTATTTCCAATGCATTCCTATGGGCCTTTTGGGCCATAGGGATGAATGGGAATTACCGAATCGGTAATTACGAATCGGTAAATACCGATTCGGTAAATTCCGAAAATCCGATACCGATTTTTACCGAATCAGTAAAAAATACCGATTTTTTCTCTACATATCATTTACCGATTCTTGAATACCGATTCGGTAAAATTCGGTATTTAAGAATCGGTAAATGACATTTACCTACATCTGGCCCTTGGTGTCCTGAGATAAGGTTTCTAAATAATTGAATGCTATAATATTTTAAACATTGTATGGAGCACCTTTTCTGTGATCTAGGCATTTGACTACAGGTAAAACGTCTCTGAAATCATCAGGGTCGTTGTGCCATCCAAGTCCTATCAAGTACATATTTATTCTTATTTAAGGCCACTTAAATTTAGTTGTGTCCGTCAGTCAAATCCAATCAAATCAAATTCAACTTTTTTCGGTGCAAATAAAAAAAACACCATATAAGCATGTTCTAAAAAAGGAACATTCCTACATTGCGATGTGGTTAAAATCATGATGATAACAAGTTATAACTGTACAGGTTAGGTTTTGCAGTGCTGAATCTAATACAAAAACATTGAAAAGAGGAGCCATGGAACTATTAAGGGACATTTAATTAAAGATTATCAACAAATCACATTTTTACACGTACTATAAATGCAAGTAAAACATGCTGTTTAAAGGTGCTAATGCATGCTATATATATAAATATATATATATATATATATGAGTTTCTAGTGACCCAGAAACGCAAGGAATGGCACATTCATTGACATGGAGAAAACTCAGTTTATATTCTATGCTTCTTTCTTCAACTGAACAACTTCTCAAATAGGAATTCCGCACACACAAATTGCATATTCAAAAGTCAATTAGGCAACAATCATTATTGATGATACGAAGAAATTCTCAGTTGTTGTGTTTTCTTTTTTATTTTCAAACACTGTTCTTTATTGAAAAAGATGATACATCAAGTTGATAAAATCCAATTGCCAAAATCCAATAGCCGACGCATTTGGTCCCAAAGGGGACTTCTTCAAGGCTATAGAAAAACATATAAAAATACATTTAAAAAATATATTCATATATACACCAGCCTGTTGTGTTTTCTTCTTTCTTTTCAAACACTGTTCTCTATTGAAAAGTCAGTTTATATATATATATATATATATATATATATATATATATATATGTATATATATATATATATATATATATATATATATATATATATATATATATATATATAGTGCAAATGCAGGTTAAAAAAGCTAAAAGGGGAAGTTTAACAATTTTCATCCATCTCTTCATATAATAGTCCTTTATTATATCTTGAAGTATATTTGGTTTCGTCCTTTGTCCAAATCCCTCTCCAAAACGTCAGGTCAGCCATTTTTATTGTGTCGGTAAGGTATGGGGCTGACAGTTCTTTGAGGATGATATAATTAGCTGTGGCCTTGGGGACTGCCAACAATCTTTAAAAAAAGTTATTTTCCTGAGTTTGCAGGAAGATGATGTTACCTCTCCCCCAAATTGCAGCCCCATAGCAGACCCCAGATACACATTTAGTCCTATACAAGGTTAATATCTCACAAATGGGTTTATTTCCTAATTTCGTGGAGAACCTAAGGATACTCTCCGTAGTTCTTAAAAATTTCAAATTAGTTGATTCAATATGTACGTTCCACAAGCCTTTCCTATTAAAAAGCATCCCTAGGTATGGGAAAG
Organism: Lissotriton helveticus; assembly: GCF_964261635.1. Taxonomy (NCBI): domain Eukaryota; kingdom Metazoa; phylum Chordata; class Amphibia; order Caudata; family Salamandridae; genus Lissotriton; species Lissotriton helveticus. Next base: position 1,267,353,703 of record NC_136057.1, on the reverse strand, counting down.
ATGCAACCCTATTAATGGGAACACCATCCACATGGTGTTGTCTTGGCTTGAAGCTGCACCCGCCGCAATGATAAAAATAGAGGATGTGACCGCCACCCTGGCGGTCACATCCTAATCTGCATGGAGGGACCGCCGCTGCCCCTGCGGACGGTCCCTCCTACTCTATGGTGGCGGACGGACTCAGGTCCGTCCGCCATCATAATCGGCCCCTAAGTGTGCAATATTATATTCAATTGTAGTGGGATCCACTTAATTAAAAGAAACCTATTTCCAAAAAGTTATTTTCTCTTTTTATGCAATCTTGTTTTAATGCATAACTTATAAAGCCTGCTATCTGTCCTGGGAACAGGCATTGTGATGTTCAAGCCAAACCACCAAACCATCAAACCAACACTAGCACTAGTGTATGGTAGTAAAAGTAAATGTATTTACAGATTTGCAGATTTAATAATATTCAAGTGGCAGTTGACATATGTAATGAAAATGAGAGATAGTTTTAAAGTCTACAGCCTGGAAATGAGATTGCAAGGCATTCCTATTACTTTTTGATTGTAGGCACCTAACGATGTCTCTGGTTGACAGAGAATGGACTCAAAACGTTAGTGATGGAATCTGAATGCAAAAGCGTATGAATTTCAGTCATAGAAAGTATTACATCTATTATTTTAAACTGAAAATGTTTCTCCAAAATAGCCACTGCAGAGAATGAGGGCAAAGCCTGCCTTGGTCTGAAGATGGAACTCTATGTAGGCACTAAAGACCATATTTCACCAGACCCATTAAAATCCCTTTGACATCGTCCATTCTAAATAACGCATGCTGTAGGACTGTGGCTCCTCATTTTGAATGGTCAAAGTGTTTGACAGTTGCTTGAGAGTTCTTCGACAGAGTCAGTATAACTAAATTACAGATGTAAAATGTGGGGAAAGAAACAAGTCTTTGTCCTAAAGAACCCCTAGATCTTATGTTAGCTGGTTCAGAAGAAGTGGAAAGCGAGATAGAAAACTTGAAAAGTCTGATGTTAAGTGTTGAGGTTTCAAAATAAGCTGGATGTCAGCCTTGTAATGGTAATAAGCCAGTCCAAAGGCCTAGATAAACCAAGTCTATGGCAGGATATGTGAAAGAATAATAGTGGAGGGCCTGAAGTCCCCATAGGTCACGGGCTAAGACACAGAATTAAAAGGAAGCAGTGCAATTGAAGTATAATTACAGACACAAGGGTAGATCCCCCGCACCTGTTGCCATACTGATGGACACATGCATTGAAGGTTGTATGGTTGGCAAAGGTTAAAAGCTGTAGATAAGCCCACCTGGACCATAGCTTCCACGTCTCAAATCATCTATCATTTGTCCAAAGTACCAAGAAGGAATGAGTACAGCTATCTTTATGTGTCAATTATGGAATCATGTGGACAATGTACTAAACACCAGAAAAAAATTCCAATATTGCTGCTTGCATATATCACCTCTGACTGGAAATTTAGAAAAGTGATTTCTCTCTGAGGAAGCTGGAATTTGATTTTCGATATGTACTTTCTTTGATTGAAACCACAAAACAACCACTAGTGCTGAACATGAGTTGAAAAGTATGTTAATTTATTTATAAATATGATGAAAGCAAACATTAAAAGCAAAGGATGTTTTGTATGATAGGAACATGGCATGCTATTGCTTTTTACAAGAATGTATCTTGTCTTCAATTCTATTGTATGCTTTCACTCCCCTGGCCCCACCTCCTGCAGTCTTTCCATAGCTCAAAAGCCTGTTGCCATGGTAACGTCTTGCACTCAGTCTGAACCTTTCATTTTCTAGAGTTTGTCTATAACTACATACATGCCCAGGATTCCATAAAAAAAGAAAGTGTTACTGTAGGCACAAAAGACACCTGCCGGATGCATTTAAGTTCCTTATAGTATGAATTCAGCAACTTCTGTGTGTGAGGTTATGGACTATTACTTGCTGTGCAATACATGTAACAGGCGCAAACCTTATAGGCAACATGGAACTTATGCCAACATGCTACCACACTGAGTATAAACGAGAATTACTATAACCCAGCCCGTTTGAATTCCTGCGTACTCACAATGTACTTTTGTGGAACTGTGTTTCACTGTATGTACAAGAGTAAATACAACGTTTCACCCCTCAAACAAACCTACACTGACAGTCCCATAGAGATAATGTCATGGTCTGTTTTTCTTTGCTAGATTTTTGAAGCAAGGATGTACCCGACAGTGCCACACCTATGGTTGAAGCCTTCCCACCTTATTTATAGGGCCAGTGTTTTATGTGTCTGTGACATCCAGTAGGAATTTCTTGCAAAATGTGCATAAGCCAATTATGAAAACCAACTGCCTCTCCAAGGAGGGTGCAGCCTGGTATTTTGTACGGTTATCTCAGGGTTAATAATGGAGGTTTGGAGGGAAGGTTATCCCATTAAGGTCTATGGAAAACAATTGGTATATTGGGAGCTGTGTGATAACTACTAAATAAGGGAATTCATAACAATTAATTTTAAAGTAATAGTGCCTCACCCTTTAATAATATTGCAAGCTTGGTGACCCCACAATGTATATTTGAAAGTGAAACTGCAAAATAAAAATCATCCTAAATAGATTTTGGATTAATTTATTTTCTTTGTCCAAATTCAAAACAGGTAAAATTTGGACAACGATAGGAATCCCTGCAAATTAAAGTACCATCCTATTTTCCCCTGAGATATTTAGCATTTTGTAAAATGACAATTGCGTTTTTTATTGGAACATAACTGTCTTGATCCAGTGTCACCCAAGACAAAGTCATAACAAGAGACGTTTAGAGGAATATTAATCTATCGTCTACCCGGTCCTGAAAACACATTTCTGACTAGCTTTCATTCACTATTGGAATTAGGGGCCAGATGTAGGTAGCCCAATAACGGTCGAAAATACTGATTTTCGGCCGTTTCCGACCGGTATTGTGCTTTTGGGATGTAGGGGACTGAAAATCGTCCGAATCGGTATATTTACCGAATCGGTAAAGTTACCGAATCGGTAAACATTCCGAATCGCAACAGTTTGCGATTCGGTAAATTTACAGAATCGGTAATTTTACCGATTCGGAATGTTTAGCGATTCGATAAATATACTGATTCGGTGAATAAGAAGTGGTAAAATTGAATATTGAGATGTAGGTAAGCTCGTAAATACAGAATTTGCTTGAAATTCGGTATTTAAGAGTCTGTATTTACCATGGATTGAAATCTGGTGTTAACCAGGTGCAGCCTATAAAAAATGGACCCAAAATGCAATACTTTTTTCACAATGGCGGCATTCTATGTCATTGCGAGGCGGCTATGGCTACAGGAGGAAGGAGAGAGGGAATGGCTGAGACAGGAGCAGGTCTACAGACAGAGGATCACCTTGTTCATACTCACAGAGCCAGAGATTCTCCAGAGGTACAGATTGGACTCAGACACCATCTTGGGCCTCATCAGGGACCTCCACCCACTGTTGGAGCACACTACCCCAAGGGCGCACGCCATTCCACACCACGTGCAGGGGCTGTGCAGCCTACACCTGCTTGCATCTGGAAGTTACCAGAGTGTGGTGGCTGTGGTGGGTGGGGTGACCCAGAGCAGCCTGTCACGCTTTTTCAACACATTCCTTGACGCCATGGTACAGAGGATGGACCAGTATATAACTTTCCCTGAAACCCATGCTGAACTGCTCCAAACAAAAACTGACTTTTATCTGATGGCGCATTTCCCCAATATCATTGGCTGCATTGATGGCACCCACATTCCCATTTGTCCCCCTGCTGCCACCGAATACATATATAGGAATAGAAAGTCCACCCACACCATCAATGTGCAGGTGATCTGCAATGCCAAGTGCGCCATCACTGACCTTGTGGCAAAATTTCCTGGGAGTACCCACGACTCCTTCATATTTCAAAACAGCGGTATCTATGCACGACTGACAGCAGGGGAATTTGGTGAAGGATACCTGCTAGGTAAGACACAGTGTGCGACCCCATTAACACCTATTGCAGAAAGAAGTACATGTATGCATGTGAGTAATGTACTCCCATTTCCTTTTAGGGGACAGTGCATATGCCCTCCGCTCCTTCATCCTCACCCCCTACCTCAACCCCTCCACACCCAGCCAAAGGAGATATAACAGGGCCCACAAGAGCACAAGAAATATTGTGGAGCGTACCATTGGTATATGGAAGAGCAGGTTCAGGAGCATAAGAGTGGAGGTGCCCGGCAGAATACCCCCATCACCTGCTGTAAAATCATTGCTGCCTGTGCCATGTTGCACAACCTTGCCGTGAAGAAGGGCACAGAGGTGGAGTTGTCAGACTTTGAGGATCATGACGATGAGGTTGCTGTGCCTGAACCACAACCTGCTGGAGTGTCAACACCAAGTGATGGCAGATACAGACGTGAGGAGATTACACGCAACTATTTCTGAGTAAGTAATGAGACACAGACAGGTTGTATGTGGGATCAACGTATTTTAATGGTGCCACAACGTTTAAGCACGTAAGTGCAACAAAAGAAAATATACACGTGGGGACTGTATGTCCCGGGTTACTTCACACATGAACGGTAATGTCACTTGCGCCCGTGCTTCCCTGAGCCACTTGGATGTTGTTCGCTTTGTTCAGCGTGCCCTGCAGCCTCAGCTTGGCGCCTGGTACTCCCCCGTGTCTCCACATTAGAGCTTGCTTTGCTGCTCCGGCTACTTGTGTCTTCACCCTCTGCCACTTCCAGGGCAGGATTCTGTGCTGTGTGGGATATCAACATTGCCTCTAGAGCACTGGTCATTCTGGCCATGCCCCTGGTGACCTCAGTTGTATTCTGCATCAATGCCTCCTGCATATTTATGCCTCTCCTGCATAGCAGGGATGTGGCAGTGGCCAAGCGATTGATGGCCGTATTCTGGGCACGGGCATCCCTGCGCCATGATTGTGACACACTGTCAAGTTTAGAGCATAGCTGCGTTACTGAGTGGCTCATCTGCTGCATCCCTGCTGCAATGTCCCTGTTTGTTTCGGCAACTCCTTTATTCGCCTCCACTATATCTCTCATGCCCTTCCCTATGTCTCCTATGTGCACATTCAGGGCTCTGATTTGGCGTTGGCAGGCTTGGATTGATTTGCCCTGCATCCTTTGAATGCGCACCATGCTCCCCTCCAGCCCACGGAACACAGTGCCCTCACCACGTCCACCTGCACTGCTGAGTCTGCGTTGTCTTCTGCGAGAAGGGCCCATCTCATTTGTGGACTGCAGTGCTGCTGAACTCCCATTCACGGTGTCTTGTTATGTTATGTTATGTTATGTTATTTATTCTTTTGTATAGCGCAACGGTTACTCAAAAAGAGTGTCCCGGCGCTTTAGGTAAGGAGAACTAATTCGGAATAACATAACACAGTTAAAAAGAGTACAGAACAAACAAAATAAAAAGGGACTGCTGGGAAGCCTACTGGGTAAACAACCAGGTTTTAAGACCTCTCCTAAAATCAAGAAGAGTAGTAGCCCCCCGAAGTGGGAGCGGAAGCGAATTCCACATCTGTGGAGCCAGCAAGCTGAAGGAGCGGCCGCCCAGGCGAGCTCTCCTAACTCGAGGGACCGTCGCCAGAAGTAGATTTTCTGACCTCAGAGAACGAGCCGGACGATAAAAGGCCAGTCTCTTTTGGAGATGCTTTGCTCCCACAGCGTGGAGTGCCTTGTAGGCCAAAGTCATAGCCTTGAAGGCAATCCGTTTGCGGATAGGTAGCCAGTGCAGCGTCAGCAATAGCCCCGAGACGCTGGCACGTCTGTTAAGACCAAAGATGGCCCTGGCCGCCGCATTCTGCGCGACTTGAAGCCGCTGCAGCAGGTACTCTGGTAGGCCCAGGTAAAGAATGTTGGCATAATCCAACCTGGAGCCTATCAGAGCCTGCACGGTCAGCCTCCTGTGCTCCTCCGACAAAAGAGGCAAAAACCTCCGCATCATTTTTAAAAGACCGAAGCAGGTGCCGGTCACCCCGAAGATCTGGGCTTTCATCGTCAGCCCCTTGTCCATCTTAACCCCCAAGTTCTTAGCCATAGGGGAGGAGCAGGACGGAGGGAACATGTCAATGGGCCACCAAGCCTGCCAGCTAGGCTCCGTATCGCACCCGAAGAAGAGTACCTCGGACTTGTCGGAATTGCACTTGAGGCTGTTCAGTTGGAACCATGTGAACACCGCCCCAAGGCAATTCCGGATACTCTCCCCGTCAAAGTCGGCCCCTCTCTCACAAGAGAAGAGGAGCTGGGTGTCGTCGGTCTTCAGCCTCCCCCTCACCCTCTGCTGCCTCCATTGATGATAGTGGGGCCACGACACGCCTCCTGGCTGGTGGGGTTACAGGAGTGGACTGGAGCAGAGATGGTGAAATTTCTGGTGAGAATTGCAAGTGAGGGGATTGGGAAAGCTGTGGGGAGTGCAGCAACTCTGAGGTCAGTACAGTGTCTTCTTCCAGGGACATGCCAGTTGTGTCACCTTCGTCCTGCGAGACTTGTAGTCGGCTTGGTCCTGCTTTCTCACTCTCCTCCCTCTCTGGTGCAGTCCCTTCTGTGTCAGTGGGTCGACTGCGTGATTTGGCCCCAAGGTATAAATGAGCGTATATTAACTAAGTGCTACTGTGTCACGGTCACTACAATAAATGATTTACACATTTCACTTTCATTTATCTGCAATCATTTCACTAACTTGCTGATGTCTACGCTGTTACACATGGTCTTACATTTGCTGACTACATTTCCCATAATGCATTGCTCCTGTATAGTGTTAGCAGTACTGGACTGGGGTTTGCTTGTCCACAAAGGGTAAAGGGAAGCAGGTTGGTATGGGGTGTCATGCTGCGCATGCGTCTTACCTTTTTTTTGTTGCACCTCTGGCTGAGCTGTCCACATCTCCCAGTCCGCAGACGCTGTCTGCCTCAATGGTTGAGGCCACCAACTCCTCCAGGTCAGTCAGGGGGGGGGCTGTGTTCCTGCCTACACCGGTTAGGCCTGCCTGCTTGTGGATTTCAGCCATTTTCCTCTTGGTGAGGCTCCTGAGGTCATAGAATCTTTTTTTAAGGTCCTCAGTGTTCCTGGTTGTGACTCCCACAGCATTCACTTTCTCAACAATTGCCAGCCAGATTTTTCTTTTGGCAGACTCTGGAACAGTGAGGGAATGCCTGCCAAAAAGTTTGTTGTGCACCCTCACTACCTCCTCCACAAGTACCTGCAGCTCCATGCTGCTGAACTTGATTTTCCTCTTCCTGTCTGGCTTTTGGCTTTCACGGCTGCTTGCCATTTTTCAGTTTGTAAAGTTACAAAAAACTTTCCCTGCTGCTCTGTGACTCTGCTCAGCTCTGACTGCCTCTCCAGAACCTTCTAATTAGTTGCAGCTGCCTGGGTAGCCACTTCCTGGTAGGGAGGAGTGTGTTTGCACCTGATTGTCTGCCTTCATAGGTTTCACTTTTGTTTTTTTTCCCCGATTCGGTATTTACCGAATCGGTATTTACAGAATCGGTATTTCCCATTCAATCCTATGGCCAAAAAGGCCCATAGGAATGAATGGGGAATACCGATTCAGTAAATACCAAGTCTCCGATACCGAATTTGACCGAATCGGTAAAAATTACCGATTTTTTCCCTACATTCCATTTACCGATTCTGAAATACCGAATCGGTAAAATTCGGTATTTTAGAATCTGTAAAATGGATTTACCTACATCGGGCCCTAGGTCTCCAATACAACTATTTTACCATTTTAGGAGATGTGAACTTTCATCTAGAATTAACAACAGATAAAGACACTTCAGACCTTCTTGAAATGACATATGAACTAGGACTCAAACAACTGATACAAGACCCTACACATTTAGCGGGTCACACACTGGATGCCCATTTTACTAACAATCCTGCCATCGCAAATCCTTCTACACTTAACCTACTGTGGTTGGATCATCATGCAGTATTATTCAGCTGTAAGCTATCCCTATCCAAAACTTAGATCATACCAGACACTGAGATTCGTAGTAGACCCTGGCATAAAATTGATCCCACAGTATTTTCAACTCAGCTGACACAAAGCCGACCTGACCTCGAAGTAGAAGCCGATTCCTCGGCCATAAACTACACCACTTCGCTTGAATCTAATTTCGCAATGCTAGCCCCCACCATCTCTGTGGATAAATACAGAGGAACACCATCGTCTCCTTGGTTTTCTGAGGCCATAAGATTGGAAAACCAAGCATGTTGGAGGCAAGAGAGGAACTGGCGCAAAAACTATGGTGAACTCGAAAAACATCGCTAGAAAGCTATTCTTGCAAATTATAAAAAGAAGCTCATCAATGAAAAAAGTCAGTATTACATGCAACAAATTGAAAATGCTGGCAATTCCAGTAAAGAACTGTTTTAGGTCATACAAAAACTTACCACAGCTACAAAAAATAATTCTTCTAGTCATAACCAAGATTTCTGTGACTTGCTTGCCCAGACTTTCAAAAATAAAGTTGACAACATCTTTAACCTTTTTGACAAAACTAACGTTAATACACATCATAAAGATCAGGAAACAACCAATGAGATGTTGCTCTCAGAATTCACTCAAAGATCCATAACCCAAATAGCTATGCTTCTCTCTGCTGCTAAATCTGGATCCCAAGATGACCCTTGCCCCACTAAGATTTTACAACTGGCAAATCAGTACATCACCCTCAACTTGTCATCAGTATTTAATCAAATGCTTATGCAAGGATCACTTCCTAACATTTGGAAATATATTAAAAAGCTAAACCTGGACATTAGCGATCCTGCTAACTACCGTCCCATATTGGGACTTCCGCTTCCTGCAAAAATCATAGAGAGAATAATCAATGTGGAACTCTCTAGTTTTATTTCAGAAACTCAGCTCTTAGACCACAGTCAATTTGGGTTCATAGCAAATCATAGCACTGAGACTCAATCAATCAATCAATCATAACACTTGTATAGCGCGCTACTCACCCGGAAGGGTCTCAAGGCGCTTGGGGGAAGGGGGTCGCTTCTGCTCGAACAGCCAGGTCTTGAGTTGTCTCCTGAAGGCGAGGTGGTCCTGGGTCAGCCGAAGGTGGATGGGGAGGGAGTTCCATGTCTTGGAGCCAGGTAGGAGAAGGATCTGCCTCCGGTGGTGGCTCTTCGGATGCGTGGTACGGCGGCGAGGGCGAGGCCAGCGGACCGTAGCTGGCGGGTGGGCGTGTGGAAGGTCAGGCGGTCGTTGAGGTACTTGGGGCCCAGGTTGTGGAGAGACTTGTGTGCGTGGGTGAGGAGCCTGAACGTGATCCTCTTGTTGACGGGGAGCCAGTGCAGGTTCCTCAGGTGGCCGGAGATGTGGCTGCGTCGAGGGATGTCCAGGATGAGTCGGGCGGAGGCGTTCTGGATGCGTTGCAGTCTTTTCTGTATCTTGGCTGTGGTTCCGGCGTAGAGGGTGTTTCCGTAGTCCAGCCGGCTGGTGACGAGGGCCTGGGTGACCGTCTTCCTGGTTTCGATCGGGATCCATTGGAAGATCTTGCGGAGCATGCGGAGGGTGTGAAAGCATGAAGAGGAGACGGCGTTGACTTGTCTGGTCATCGAGAGGGAGGAGTCCAGGATGAAGCCCAGGTTGCATGTGTGGTCTGTCGGCTTAGGGGCGGTGCCCAGGGCTGGGGGCCACCAGGAGTCGTCCCAGGCGGAGGGTGATGGTCCAAGGATGAGGACTTCCGTCTTGTCTGAGTTCAGTTTCAGGCGGCTGTTCTTCATCCACAAAGACTGCTTTGATAAAAACTACAGAAGAAATACAAATGACATTAGACAGTGGAGGGTCAGCTGCTCTTATTTTGCTGGACCTGTCTGCAGCATTCGATATGGTGGACCATGGCCTATTGGTCCACTGTCTGAACGCTATAGGTTTAAAAGGAAAGGCCCTCACTCTACTAACATACTTTTTATCAGGGAAATCCCAAACGGTACATCTAGGTCAGTTTAAATCCTCACAGTTTCCTCTGCCTTGTGGGGTCACTCAGGGCTCCTCATTGAGCCCAACCCTTTTTAATATCTATGTCTCTGAACTCGCCCCACTGATTAGAAGTTTTAACCTGAATCCAACATCCTACGCTGATGACACCCAGCTGGTGATTTCTGCAGTGGAGAAGGATACTAACCATTCTCTAAAACTACATGACTGCATGATTGCCCTGTGTAGCTGGATGAGCAAGCACTGGAGAAGCGTGGCTCAATGGTTAGAGCAATGTATGAGGTGGTATGCACTCCGTAATTATCTTAATGTAGTCCCGATATTCAAATGTGGTACAAATATTTCTCAATTTGCGTGCAACACTAGGATCGAGCCTTGCCCTAAGCACCATTATCTATATACAAACATATGGGGAGCGTATGGGTAACGCTCCACTCCCAGATGCACAGCGTATTTTGGATGCCATATCCGACCAATAGTTCACCATTTCATCTTATTCATTATTCGTCCAATTTAGTCCATAACTAATCATGTATTTTGTACGTTCGTCTTCTCTTTTTTGAATCATCCACGTATATATCATCATGCATTTAGGAAACTTCTCATATTAACGTGTGCCCATCCGGGCCTCCTCGTAAATAAGATCCGCATGCAACAAAGGTTCAGAGCAGCTTTCTTTATTCGAAAACCCAATGCATTTCGGGCCTAATTATCAGCCCTTCATCAGGGGTAACTGAAAATCAATAAATACAGAAAAATAACGTCAATATTATATGCTTGTTGTCAGTTAAAGTCATCCTCTAATCTTGCGCATGTAACAATTTAGTGCTCTAGCCGTTATCAGTGAGTTAATTAAATCATCACACCATGTCATTTAAAATTCATCTCAATGGTTAGAGCGGCAGACCCTGATGCAGAGGTCTGGCCCGGGACAAGGGTTCAATTCCCGCCTCGGCAGCCCTTGGACTCAATTTCCCCGGACCTGATAATTCTCGCCTCGGTGCCTAGTCTAATCATGGGTCCCACTCTGTGACTCTGGGCAATAGCTTGCTTAATCTCCACAACGGCCCCAGCAGCGGTGGGATGCCTGGCTTCACCTTGGGGGTGCCCAGGAGTGGACATTTCACAGGAAAGCCAGGATGGGTTCCACAGCGGTATGAATACAGCGCTACGAGACCTCTGGGTAGAAGTGCGCTATATAAATACAAACACATTTACATTTGAAACTGAATTCAAGCAAAACAGAGGTGGTACTGTTTGGTAACCTATCTCCACCTTGGTCTCCTGCCTGGTGGCCAGATAACCTGGGCCCACCTCCTATTCCAGTAATAAAAGCCAAGAACCTTGTCTTTATCATGGATGAGAAACTCAACGTCAAGACCCAGGTGCCTAAGGTTGTGTCCCCCTCTTTTTTCACCATCAAAACTCTGAGAAAAGTCCTCCCCTTTAATCCTAGAAACACCAGAAAAACTGTTGTGTCCTTGCTAGTCTTGTCCAAGCTGGACTATTATAATGGCCTATACATGAATCTTCAGGCTGGATTGCCTAGGAAGTTCCAGGCAGTACAAAATGCTGACTCCAGATTGATCCTGGATGCTTCCAAATATCAGCCTGTAGTGACAGGCATTCAGGGTCTTCACTGGCTCCCAGTATGCCAACGAGTCAAATTTGAAGCTCTCTGCATTGCTCACAAGGCTCTGCACAGAGAAGGTCTGAAATTTCTTTGTCAAACATTTAGTTGGTACTCTCCAAGTAGATCTCTTTGATCAGCCACTGCCAGCTTGGTTACCACCGAATTAGAAAAGCGAGCTGGGGTGGTATGAGTTTCAGTCACAGTACAACCAGGCTGTGGAACTCTCTTCCACTATATCTTTGAACTATAGCCATGCTTCTTGCTTTCAGAAAACAACTCAAGACTTGGCTTTTTGGAAATTAGCAATACCTCAGCACAGTATGTTTATGATCCTTGAAGCGCCAAGACACCTACGGGTATACACACGCTATGTAAGTTTCAATAACATAACATAACGCTGATCAATATGTATTAGTAATTTAAATCAGGTGCACAGTGCACTAGTCTGACTTAAGAGATGCTGTGCAAGAGGAAAAAGTTTTTGGAGTACACTTGAGGGAGCTAAACATCCATTTACCACATTTGCATGGAAAATGAATTGCTTACATTTTATTATCATTAATGCCCTTTAATGAGATAGTTTATATTTTTAATTTATTACATTTTCGAAATATCTGACATCTACTTTTGAGTGTAGTTTATAGATTTACCAATTAATTGCGTGCTGTATTTTTTCTCATTCTATCTGTCATTTTCTTATATGTATTTTATTGACATTTTAGGTACCTCATAATGCGTTGCCCTGCAACTTTTTTATGCACAAATTCAATGTCTTCCACACCTCATTTTTTTTTTTGTAAAACAGTTTTTATTGCAGATTCCAAAATTCACACGATAGTGTATACATAGTTTTGTTTGCGCGGGACCTTAGTGTTCACCATGGAACCAAATAGTATGTACACAGCCTCGTAACCCGCATCCCTGAGGCCGGGTGGCACCGATTGCAATCAACACTTTTCCACATTACTCAGTGGTGGCTTATTCAGTGGTCAACCGCCTTCTGCTTTTAACTTTTTTTGTAAACCAAACCCTCCCCTCTAGCATCTCAATAGTGTGGTCTTCCACACCTCATCCATGAATAATCATTGGGGCATTTTAAAATCTAGATTACTTTTTAATTCTCTTAAAAATCAGTCTACAAATGATCAATTATTCCTGTCATAAAAGCTTTTTCATGACCTTCTTCACTTGCAATGTTTACCCTGTCATTGCTTCTTATGATCAATATAGTATGTAAGTAAAATATTAGGGTCCAGTGGTCTGCCTCTGATTGGTGTTTTCTCATCCCTTCTGTTATCACCTTGCTTTGGTAATCCTGCCTGTTATTCCCACCACTTAGCTGGCTCTTAGTCATAAGCAGGATGAGGGGGAGCGGATTTGCTTGTTCCCTCATAATATGTATATGAATATGCAACAGCCTATAGGAAAACAGTTTAGGTTCTTGTAGACTTTTTAGAGGCATCATCATCATTATCATTTTCTTCTATCGCAAAAAATAATTGCAAGAGTGATTACTTTGACTTAGGAGCAAAAGAAACTTGACAAACATTTGCTTGCCAGAATGCGTTTAAATAATGATTTTAGTTTTATCACAATTTGGTAATAACCTAGAATATGACATATTTAGTTTTCCATTTTTCTTTCGGGTATAATACAACATGTTGAGTCATTAAAATAATGCTTCCTAAATGGTGCGGTATAAACAACAGTGTGACCTTAAATGAGTATCAGTGAACCTCATTTGAAACCAGCCCTTTTCCCACTGTTCTGTTCTTAAGCACTTTTGGGTGTGATTGGGTGTGCATCAAAATGTTGCTTTGTAGTCTTACACAAAGATAAAAAGTAATGACTAGACAAATTAAAGTAATGCACATTCAATTTGGTCTGACTTATTCCAATCCCAGAAGGCTTTGGATTATTTATACAATATATGATGTAGTAGGCTGGCACTAGAGATATTTGATTGCAAGCCCTACATTCAATATACAGATCATGGTTTACTGGATTTCAAGTACTGTATTTAACAAATCATTTAACTGAAGGCGCCAAAGCTAATGTTTTTGTATCAGCAGCAGATATGTAGAAATTGTTCCACGATGTTGAGCATTTTGGCATGCACCCATTTTTTATGCATTTCTTTCTTAAACGGCAGATGTACATTTGGGCTATTACAAAAACAAGCATGGGAGGAGTTAATAGAGACATGCGAACAAAAGGATTGTACCTTTTTTCAAGTGTTATTAACAGCCCTGTTTTTCAGAACAGGATAAACCGGGCCTAGGTCATAACATCGCCCCAGAGCAATGGAAGGCTCATTTTGAGGGAAGCTATAATCATTGACTTAGCGAGCAATCCACTGAGGATCCAAGTACCCCCCAGCACTGGATCCATTACCTTTCCTCTTGACGAGGTTAGGTTGGGCATCGGTGGTTGTCACGGAATAAGGCCCCTGGACCCAATGAGATACCGCCGGACCTTTTTCATGACAATATAGAGGTCTGGGCCACCATCGACCGGCTATTCAGGAAAATGGAGAGGGATAACCGTCATTGTTATCTCCCCTTATCCCTTATTAATGCTACTATTAAAGTCCTTGGCCGGGTCTTATTAAATAGGCTTCTTGAATGTGTGATTATCTCGGAGTTGTAATATGGGCTCCGCATATGAAGATCAACAACAGATCAGTTTTAAAACCTCTATCTTTTTATCTCAAAATACACGATAGCCACACCGGTAGCTCTCTTCCTGGGTTTTATGAATCTCATCGCAGCATTTGACTGGGTGAACCTCAGTAAATTGTGGTCTCTGCTTAGTGGCCTTGGGGTTGATCCAGCGATCATAGATGTCTTAATTAGCCTGCACTTTTATAGCACTGCTGCAGTCAGATACTCTAATGATGGGAATATCACTGGTCATTTTAAATGTTCTAGAGGGGTCAGACAAGGGTGTATACTAGTTTGTATATGGTATATATTAATGGTCTAGAATCATCCCTGATCGCTTTATAGACAGATACTCACAGGTTATGTAGGAGACTGGTCCCATTCTTGTTGTACACGGACAACGCAGAATTGTTAGCACGAACCCCAAGAGGGTTGCAGGTTTTATTTGATGGGTTTGTGGCCTTCATGAACAGGATGGACCTGTCACAGAATTTGACCAAATTGTACTATCATGGAATTCGGTAAGCAGGCCACTAGACATAACATTTACCAAGTGGGCACTCATAGTTTAGTGAAGGTTCTGGCCTTTTCCTATCTGGGTATCTTTTTTGATGAGAAACATAAATTTAAACATTTGAAGGAGGGGAAGACAAGGGACATGAAAAAATCAATGGTAGCAATTGCAAATTATGCCCACAGACTAGGCACATGCTCGGCGGGGGTAATTTTAAAGTTGTACTACTCCTTCTGTATCTCTAAGTTTTTATATGAGTATCAGGGTTTTCAGTGGCCAGCAAACTACAGACTGCACAAAATAAATATCCTAGACGAATTTTAAAAGTACCCCATGGTACCCCCTCGTACTCAGTCAATGAAGATTTAGGAATGAAGCATATAACGGATCTGGTGGCCGTTGAACATTTGTTATGTTGGGTGAAGATTGGGTCTAGTCAGGAAACTGGTTTTAATTCAGGACTGCCTCTTTCTTGACCACACATTAAATCCCATGGTTAAGATATGTCAAGGAAACTCTCATGGCTCTAGGCAGAGCAGACAATTTTATGAGATATAACACAGTGAAACCATAGGATAAGAATATTATCAAAGAATTGTTTTTTAAACATGCCATGGTTTCCAGGAAGGAAAATGAGCTTAGGAAACCTATGGTAAGAGAACATGCCTTGGTGAAGTCTGTGCATGGAATGGAGTCTTATTTAATGATGTTAACAAATGCTCATGATAGATTTCTAATTTCCTGTTTTGGAATGATTCATCACTTATTGGCAACTCCACCCGGTTTTGTCTCACACATAGAAGACCGAGGTCCCTGTGGCTGTAACAATAGGTCTCCACAGGATACCTTCAGTTTATTTTCCTTTGTTAATATTTTACATACCTTAGGTGACTGTTTCTTAAAGTGCTTCTAAAAGAAATAAGCTTTAAGCATGCCTGTGTAGATGATTTACTGTATTTACAGCTTCTGCCTATTGCTCACATGCTTTTTAGTGTTATTAACTTTTTAAGAGCCGCACGGACGTCAAGATATTCCAGATGTGATTGAAAAACATAAGGGTATTTGCGATTTTGCACAGTCTTTTGGACATGCTCGCACAAATTAATTATATGTTGTTTTTAACTGTGGTCTCTTTTATGGCTTGCATTGCTGCACGCTCGTTCATCTCTATTTGTATTCGTATTCGTGCCCGATCGAGGGTTATGTCTGATGTTTACACTGCCAATCTGCAAATTTTGCACACTTATGTGATATGCTGCTAACACATGAATTTAAGGTTCTCTTTTTCTTTTTTAATGTTGCCTCTTTTATGACTGTGACTACCGCCGAATAAAGATTATTATTATTGTTCATTTTTTAAACAATCTATCGTCACCCAGACTTAGACATTTTCACTCTTGCTGAAAGGAAAGTCTAATAAAATTCCTCACTCATGTTTTATTGTGGAACCTAGGAAAATTCCAAGCTAGAAAATACAGCCCAAATCGCTTTGTAACCTTGTATATTTCCACCTCAATTATTGTTATTTTTTCTGTATGTGCTATTCTTTCAATATCTCAAAGATATGTTTATTGTTTCGTTTTGTAAATTTGTATGTTTATATAATACTGTGTTTTCAAAATGGAATGAACACTATATTGAGTCATCTTTTTTTTATTAGTTATTCCGTTTTAGCATTTCATGTTTACAGGGACTTTAAATGACATCTTGGTAGTACCTCTCTTGAATGCCCTGAAACAATTTCTATGCACATAGCAATCCAATTAAAAATAGTTGAAATAACCTAACCCTCTACGTATTATTTTTTTCAAATCTGTGTAATGTTTCAATTTCATATTTAACATAGCTGTTTTGCTTTCCTATATCAGTGTCTTTCACAGTAACATATTAGCTTTGGAAGTACTGTATAGATTAGAAATGGCCAGATGTGGAAGAAGTGTATTTAAATGAGGTATATCCAGATCGTTTTTATATTTAAAAAGTTTCTGTTCAAGCTGTACAAATATTTGAATTTGCTGTGTTTTCTTTTTATAGATTTGCATATGCTCAAATTTCAATGTAAATATTCATGTCAATTATCCACGTTGTAACACAATACACAATCCTAACCATTTCATATACCACAGTTTAATTTCTTGAAAAATGACCTTTCTCTTCCCAGCCCAGTATTAATTCCTGAAGTCTGATAATTTTACCATATCAGATATGTGAGAACATGCTGTTATACTTATGATAATTCTGGATCATATTCTTATGCTCCTTCAAACAAAAATGAGAACTTGTGTAGCAGTACTATCTATATGAAGCTTGATTGACCAAAAACCCTCAATGCATGAATTTTCAGTTTGTGATCACACTTTTTCAGACGAATTTTGATAGTATATAGTATGTAGTGATTAAAATCCCAATATATATTTTATTTTAAATTGTTATGTTCAGATTCTAAATTCCACGTATTAATTTCTGTCTTCTTTTACTTTTTTTCTCCCCTAAAAAATTCCCATGGGTTTCTTAAGTGGAATAATGATATATAGTGTTCCTGTTTGTCTACTATAATAGACAGGGCGGGATATTTGATAAACTGCTTCTTTTTTATGGAAATTAATTGTCAGAGCTTAGCATTGTAATTGTGCACACGTTACAATAAGTGATTCCGCTGGCCTGCGGTTCATAAGTTTGGAGATCAATATGTTTAACCTAGTCTTTCATCCTTCCTGGTTCATTGAAATGATTTTCGGTTCAGGCAGTGTAATATCAATAGTCTGAAAGAACGGTTACATTTAAAGTACTTTTGATAAAATTATTATTAAAATAATTCATTTTTATTAATGTAAAAAGTAATTCATTCTCTCAAGATTTTAAGTATTCCCTACTGACAATTATGGGCCACCACAAAATCATCCTTTTCCAGTTTAATAACAGCCATTCAGAACATGACTCAAATCTCTCATTTTGAAAACTAAGGAAGAATTCTTGCTTCAGTGAGCTATGGGTTTAATGAAGCAATGAAAATGTAAACGGTTGCATATTTTTCCTTCTGTAGACAGATAGGGAAGCTCACCCTCCATTGGAAATATATGCAATAGCATATGATGCTAATGTTTGCCAACAAATGAAATGATAGGTCACAAGATTACACCACTTTTCACCTCAAATTAAATTGGACGCTGTCCCTTCCTCCTATGGCTTTGGACTAAACAGGAGGGCTTTTTTGCCAAAATAGCAGGAGTCCTTCATCCATCCTCAATTCATCTGCTGTGCATGTCAATAAGAGCCACCCCCTGACAAATTGGCACCAAATGATTCAAAGACAGTACAAAATGCAGGCTTTCATGCTTCCAAATTTGGTGCAGATTGAACTGTGCCGTGCCTGCATATACCATGCACATTCCATGCCTTTCAGTCATCTCAATCCCCTGCTACATCAGTGGCCACAAGGAGTACAGGACATTTTGGAATTTCACACAATGACCCAGTCCCAATGCCCCCTACCTGCAGGGTACGGAGACATGCATATTGAGCACAGTATATGTTCTATGGTTATGCTCTCTGTACAGTTCCCATAGAGTACTGAAGAAGGCCATGCCTTATAGCTATTGAGCACACAACATAGATATAGGCCCTGTCATGTATCAAATTCAAACACACTCCCTGAGAGCACTGCAGGCGCATTGGTCATGTATGATTACCAACCTACGGCCTGATTACCATCTTGCAAATGGTCCCATGGTCACTTTTTCAGCGGTCATCCTGCCCAGTGCCTTGGCAGTCTGACCGCCCAATTATGATCTTGAAGGGAACTCGGCTACAAGGACACCGTAGTCCCACCACCCCCACCAAGGCTCCAACTCCTGCCTTAACAGCAGTACAGCTAGAAGCGAGTCTTGGAGGTAGTCCCGCCAAGCTTACTGCCATCCAGATTACGATCTGCTTTTCCCTCAAGCTTTTCCTGGCGGGTACACCGCCATGCAATACTCATCGGAGAACTAGGAGAGGAGCTGCATACTCACCCTTTTTGGCTCAGAAACCCCATTGTCGCCAGAATCGAAGGTTTGTTTCTCTGTCACTTCTCCTATTTGGTATATGGTAACAGTTACTTTCGACTTATGTTATTTTACATGCAACAAAACAGAGAGTACACATAACCTATATATACATAACGATACAGACAGAACATATAAATGTATTGTCTGATATTAACATGTAGTGCTTACTATCTTTACAGCAGCAACACGTCACTCTGTCAGGACACCGCCGCCATCTGGGATATCCAAATCGGCTTGGCGGTATCAATCAATCAATCAGGTGGCTTGTAGAGTGCGACTACTCACCTGGAAGAGTCTCAAGGCACTGGGAGGGACTGCTGGTCTGTCGAAGGCACTGTGGTTCAGTAGAGCTTTGTCTTGAGATATATTTTTAATTCAGGCACTGACAGTGAATGCTTGAGGTGGAGAGGGAGGTCGTTCCAAGTCTTTGCTGCAAGGTAGGAGAAGGATTTTCCTCCAGTTGTGGTTTAGTGGATACGTGGGATGGGAGCCAGGGCCACTTGGGCAAAACAGAGGTCTCCGGTGGGTACGTGGAATGCAGAATACCACAAGCCCAAAGGCAGTATCCAGTCGTAACATCTTAATACGAGGGACAGGAAGACCTTCAGCTCAACAGAGTACTCAGTCCTGCCACTCTTAATCAATAAATTAAATTATGCTATCATTCTCTACTAACTTCATATACTAACTATAGAAAGAGAGTTAATGACTACTGGGATGAGGCTTTATTTTCTTTGTTGAGTTGTTCCAATCCAGGTAGTCCAACAACTGGAATACATTGGGACAATCGCCAACAGCAGCTCAAACTGTCACTCTTCAGAACATGCTAAGTGGAACATCGAGACATTAGATGCCTAACATTTCTGGTCTATATTTCGACACTTGCAACATCTCCAAGTTAACGCCCATCTTCCCCTGTACACTCAAGTATATTTTGGTAAATGTAATCTTACTATTCTTAATTCCACATTTACATACAGCAAAGATGCATATAGCTTGAACGTATATATATTTGGGCATGTGTATTCTAAATGTGTACCTATATAGTCTAATACCTATAAATACTTATGTTGTCGATATTTTTGCAGTTAATACTTTTGTAGTGTGGTGTTTAAAACGTACTATTCTGTAACATATTATGTCTAGCAGTCATTGTACATCACAATACAATTGTTTTTTCCTTTGCTTATTTGCCACTTTCCTCTACACCTCATTACTTACTACTTAATTGGAGGAGTTAATAGAGGGTTAAGGAGAGCTTTTGCGAGGGTTATGGAGGGGCCAGGGAGCGACTTGCACCCACCCAAAAAATAGTAAGCCCATTGCTATTCACAACTACACCTCTATCTTTAATACAGACAAAATGACCCAGAAAAGTTGCAAATGTAGTTCAGGTCAGAGCCAGAGTAATTCCAGCATCACATATGGCAACCACTGGTACTGCAACATATTCCTATAGAAAATAACGGATCACAGACTTAAAATAAAATGTCACAGGAACTAATGTTACATTAAATTAACATATTGTAACTTTTTAAAAATATAAATGAATTAAATGTATATATATATGTGTGTGTGTATATTAAAAAATATATATTTATATATATAGATTACTTTAATAAAAATATGTTCATAGCCTTTTTTAATCTACAAACTAATGTAGCTTTTAAAAAAAAAGTAATTCATTCTATCCATAACCTTTAATAATGTTACTACATAATAAATAAATATGAATGTTGCACCTTAAGTGCGATTTGTTTTATATAAATCTTTGGAAGAATGGGTGTAATTTAATTTAAGATATTCAAAATAATTAAATATTGAATCAAAATTAAATTAGTTATGAAGTAGCATTTTTATTATTTTGTTCTAGGTTTAAATAAGCGCTTTAAATTGACTTAAATTGGCTCCATTAAAAATATGTTCAAATAAATTTGTAAAATCTAAAAAAGAATGTCATTTAAAAAAAAAGGTAAATAATTCTATCCATAACCTTTAATAATTTTACTACACAATAAATAAATATAAATGTTGCACATTAAGGGGCGATTCCGATTCGGTAAAATCCCTTATGAATAGCCGTACGGAGCATTTTTCCCATACAAATCGTACACCTTCAACGTCCCTATGCGTACGATGAAGTACGATCCGAACCCAAAGCAGATCTCTGTACGGATCGTACCAAACACAGTACGACTTACAAATTGCATTCGGAACACGCAGTACGCGACGTCCGTACGGATCGAAGCAGCTTTTTCTGACCCAGCAAGTACGATTCATTACGACAGCGCTCCGTACGACTCTTTTTCTACAGGAGTTTAAAACGTCCGTAAAAGCAGATTTCGACTCGAACCGCATGCGAAACGGACAATCCCGGCTACACGAGTACACCCCATGATTGCAGGGGTACTGTGCGTAGAGGTACGGTGCGTAGGGGTACGGTGCCACGGGGTATGGTGCGTAGGGGTATGGTGCCACGGGGTATGGTGCGTACACCCATGATTGCAGGGGTACGGTGTGTATGTGAATGTGTGGCTCTCCGTACGAATTGCTCATACAGCGTTTCCCGTACGAATCGCATTCTCGGTCCCCGGTCTGGATCATACTTGTCGGGTCGTACGGCATGTTTACGATTCGTACGGTTCAATTTCAGGGTCCGAATCGTACGGATTTTCCCTTGCTTTTTGTACGGTTCACAACGATTCGGACGTATTTTTTTAATACGGATCGTACTACACGATTCGGACGGATTTGTACGATTCGTACGGAAACGGCTATGAATTAGAAATTCGAAACGTCATACGGATTAGTTTCCCGAATCGTAATCGACCCCTAAGTGTGATTTATTTTATATAAATCATTGGAAAAATTGTTGTAATGTAATTTATTATATTCAAAATAATTAAATATTTAATTCTAAATGAAATTAGTAATGATGTAGCATTTTTTTTATTTTGTTCTACTTTTAAAATAAGCGCTTTAAATTGACTTGCACTAATGTTAACTTGAAAGCTTTTTTACGTTTTTTTTAAGTTTAATGAACTTCTAAACTTTTCTCAATACTTTACCATGGGGAGATTTCCGCCTCAAAGTCAGGGCTTTATATGAAAAACAACCAATAGAAACTTTAAACATGTCAATACGGCCACATCCCTGAGTTCAGGGGTTGGAACATGTAAGTCTACTCTTTTGAGTAACTTTGCTCTTGTTAGTTATGAATAGCCAAAAGTAGTAAAATTACTCAGAAGTGTAAGAGTAAACGTATTTGTAGTAAATCTAATGTGTAAACAGATTTTCCTAAACTCAAATGGATCCAGTCAAAACAGTACTCTTGATTTACAGAATCACAATCTGAAGATGCTTGTGAGGGGCAATATCAGTTATGACTATGGCATTCCAAAATGTTGTGCAAACATTCTACAGTTGTAGGTGACAGCTCGTTGATTTTTGAAGGCATTTTCAGAAAACGGGTCCTTACATTCATGCTTTCAAAATTGTTTTATTCATTAAAAACTTAAACTTAAAAAACATATACAGATAAAACAATAAAATATACCCAAATGATCAAGTTAAAAAAAAAACCTTTTACAGTTTAATACTCATAGCTATTTTAAAGAACGTTGCCACTGGATCACATACTTCTACGGAAGAGAGCATGTAAGATATAAGATATATGAAGGGTGGATGGCAATTAAATGAACAATGAAATTACATCTGGGAGATTTTAAAATAACACAGAAAAAGATAAATTGCATCATTTTGAGTTCAGATTGATTATCTCAAGTACATAAACTAATTATTTATGTGAATCCTGGTGCATTGGAAATTATAGAGTTTGGTGTATAATTTTCACAAGACGGGTCCTTGCAATTGTGGGAACATCCATGGAGGTATTATGTGGGGTATTCACAAACATGTGAAATGCTCTTTCTCCACTTCCCTTCCTCTCTAAATGTACTCCTAAATAACCAATGAGTATGTGGTGCAGTAATTGTACATTGTGTTTACTTTTTTTCCAATTTACTAACACTATGCTCTAAGGTTTGACAAGTATAAAAATATAGAAGATGCCAATTTGATCTTTATTTCATTTCAATGAAAATATTAGCTACAATTATAACATTTTGGTGCACTTTCCCACAATTACTATAACACATACACCGAGGCTTTGCAAGTGTAAGATCAAGAGTGCCGGAATGCTTGTAAACGTGCACAAACCCTGTCTCAATATTTTACTGGGGTTTAGAGAGGAAGAAACCGTCACATGGATAATAATTTGTTAGGTGAAGGAGAAAAAATAAGATAGTCACGAATATTTTAACTCTGCAAATCTTTAATTTCCTTTATAAAAATCATATATTTGCTTGTTGTATTCAGAAGGCATTTGTGAATTGAGTGTAGGGTCAGAAATATGGGTATGGACAGGTATTATCCTATATGTGCACTCATTCATGATATGTAAAACTTGGTGAAAATGCCCATACTTAGGTGTGTGGTGTACATGCTTCTATGACTCCCTAGGTTTCATGACTTTTGTGAAGAGAAAGATTAGGCTTCATCATATGAGATTAAAGGCCAATGACTGAGATAGGTCAACTCAGTCAGCTCCAAATACTGATCTCATAGACCCCGGCTTAGACTATTGTGCACAAATGCCAGGGTCATTCTCTTCATCATACATGTATTCTTGTTGATGAAATCAACATTTGCACAGGTCAATAACACTATCCTCATAGTACACAACAGCAACTAAGTCCAATGAAGTCTTCCAACATTCAGAAGCCAATAGAATGAGAAAGTTGTCCATTAGGTAATAGCTCTCATGAAAATAGTATTCAATAAGTCCTGAGAAGAATACATTATAATACTAGGCATGCAAAGTTGCACAGTACATATTGAACACCTATAAGGTCCCATGGTTCCAATAGATATCTGTTTTACGATCACTCCAAAGGCCCCATGTCTGTAAATAAATTTGTCATTTCTTATATCAACTATAGAATTTCGAGGTAGCTGGTTATTAAAATAATGTACACCCTTGAATATAAACTAGGTGGGCACAAGAATGGCGATCAATGTCATCCTATTTGTCTTTGCCCTGGTCTGTTGAGAGAGTGCAAAATGCTTTTAAACCCTCTGTTAAATTTGCTCAAAATCTGCACCCGGTGTCATGCTACTGGTTGTTTCAAAGGGGATAGGGGTGGTACTAAATAGTTGTGCTGGAGATTTGTATTTTTTTAAATTGTAGGAATCAAAGCATCACTGACAGATAAACTGGGACAATACATTATTTCAGCCCTGTTCATCAGTTTCTTTTCTGTCCTATCCACAACTAGCGCTCATATATTAAATTATGTTGATTAGATTGCACAACCATGTAGGATTTGTTTTGTTGTTTCCTACATTATATGTATTTCTTATCCAGTGATTTATTTTATTATATGTGGGGTCTATTATATGTAGAGTGATTACCAATATTGCGTAAAAACATATGTTGTGCCTCAGAGCAGAGGTCCATTCCTCTTATCATAAACCACATTTCATTGTGACTCTACAATCTGGTTTCTGTCGGTAATCAAAACATATTTCTGCAAGGGACTTGAACTGGTTATCTCTGTATCTCAGAGACAAACATTACATATGAGAAAGCTGCATGTTCATTGTTTAAAGTGAATCAGCTGAAACTAAATAAAATAATGGTTTCTGGCTTGAATTGGCGGGTGATGCGTGAGCCTCTCTTCAACAGACGAGGGCTCTGCCTTCCAGGCTGGTGGAGCTCTTTGTCCGCCCCTCCCCCTTACTTCAGTGCAAATCCACCCTCGGGGCCTGCTGCCATGGCAACCTCCTGCATTCTACGTGCGTTCCTGGCGTTTGCGCTTCATTAGATTAGGCACATGCTCAGGATTCCTGAAGATGGGTGCAGCGTGAGCCCCTGTCCCCGAGAAGAAATCTGCCAGGGTAAAATCCGAAAGTGGCAGATTTTTATTGGCACTCAGCCATAGCTGCTTCTCTGAAAGATTATGAATTTCAAATGGGTATGCATTCAAAGGCATATACCCGCAGTTATTGCCAGAAATAAGTTCACGGGTTTTACATTGGTATTTATTGAGATGGCAAGCCCCTCAGGAAAAATTGCTGAAAACTGCAACATGGCGGAATATAAGCGCATAGCTCGGTAACGTGAAAAAGGATATTACGTTTGCAATTCACTCCCCAACTGAAACACAGCCACGCATGAAGGGAGTCATGGAGGACGGAAATTCAATGGGCTAGACACAGGATAAGAAATGCCTTCCACCCTGAACTCGACTAAAAAAATCATTTATCAGAAAAAAAACTAAAATGTCCCTCTTGCAAGAGGAATAATGACAGATTTTGCTGATGATTTTTTACCTCCCCAAGATTGACCACAGCCGCCTTCAGATATATTTATTAGTCTCACCCAAGACCTCCTCAAGCAATTTCAGTGACTCACAGATGCATGAGCCCCTACCACCTGCAATGAGCTTCTTGACATGTCTCAATTGACCCTAAGCAACCTGAAACTCGAAATATTCAGATAAGCCTGGGGAGGCCAGAGTTTAAGTCCATTACAAATAAGGCTCCCTGTTTTCTGTTTTTACAGATTTTTACAGATACATACAGACAGAAAACAATGTGTTTTCTGTCTGCATTTATTTTTAAAAGTGGAAAAATACAGAAAATTGTTATTCTTTTAAGTGACTCTCTGTGCTGTCTTTAATGAATTAGAGGCCAGCAGCTGAGTAGACGGACAGCAAGGAAAATTTAAAAACAGGATAATATTTCTTCAAATAACGGCATATCAACATACATTTAAGGTATAATGCTAGTATTTACCAGTGAATGTTTAGTCATGTAATATTTGGCAGCTTAAATAGCTAAAACATGACAGACATCAAAGTATTAGCGCACACCTATCAGTTAAATTAATATGGAAATGTGCAGTTTTTCAACTTCATTTATATGCAAAAGACAAAATAAATATGGATAAATGCAGATAAAATGGCCAAAAAATAAATATAGATAAATACAGAACAGATGGAAATGTTGAAAAAATAAATACCATAAAACCGGGAGCCCTAATTACAAATAATGTGCACATAATTATTTGATTATGAGTTGTGACTTGCAACAAGACAGTACAGTAGACACAGATTATATTTATCAAACATATAGAAAAAAGTATATTTCTCATATCAAATGTGCTTGTGGGAATTACATTGGAATGCAAAAGATTGAAGTTGTAAAGGAGGACCAACATGGAAAGGAGGGATGGAGGAGGACTAGTCTTCTTAACCTTTTGTGAAGAACATTTCAATTAACGCGAACTATTTCCTTTGTTTCTCACTGGATGCATGTTATGCAGTGTCCAAAACCCCTTGTGCCATAACTGGATCCAACAGAGACAGTTTGTAACTGGTCAAGTGAGGTATCCACCAGGAACGCTACAGTAGCATTAATGACATAATAGATTTTTAAATGTGCCGGAGCTGGCCCACAGTGAGGTAGCCACCCACACAAAGAAAATCTCAAATCAGATATTTAATTTATAAAACATAGCTATGTTTTGTGCCGAAAGCATATTCCTTCCAAGGGGTAACAATGCCCACGACATCACTGCAGTGAGATTTGAATGTTTTGCAAAACAATTTATTATGGAAAGTGATGATTCCATTCAAATTAAAGGGGCCTCTGTGTCTGGCCAAGGGTGAATTTGAAACCCTGGATCAGGATGAAGTTTCAAACGCTGAGACCTGAGGCACTTCCTTCACCAATAAAGGATTTTTCATTTAGGAATAGGCTCTCTCAGAGTGCTAACATGCTTATTAACCCACTGTGGTGTATGAGGGTGTACAGAGGAGGCACTTTGTTGATGCAAATTTTCATGTGCACTGGACTGCATGCCATTGCCTAGGTCAAAACGTTCCCTGCGTGTACTTAGCATATCCTGGAAACATGCTCACCATGGCACATCCCAACTTTAGACACTACTTAATTGTTTTGACAAAACTGGGTGGCATTTTCCAATTAAGTGAAGAGTCCTACAGTCATGAGCTCTGTCTACAGGGAAATTATCTTTGTCGTTGTCTATCACTTTTCATAACTGCTCTACATTGTTTTGTTGACAGTTTCTCCTTCTCATGGATAGACCACCACCATTTCCTTCAGCAGTCTGTATGCCTGAGGCCAGGATGATCAGCGTATCATTGTGTTGATGGACCTGTTGGGACTTGAAAATTGGATGCATCAATTTACCTTATGTTTGCCTGACAGATTAAACAGACATTTTATTTCAGGGCCGTACACATTTGTTAAAATAATATAGTCTACATTCCATTGTTGTATTCTCTGTTTAAAGTAGAAACAATGTCAAAAGAACGTAAACGTTTGGGGTACGTGAACCTATAGGCATTTTTCAATTGTTTATTTGAAATATGTGGCTATTTTGCTAATTTTCTCGAATTTTCTTTTTTGGCAGCCTGTTTAAGGCATTAGGCAAAACCCTGTCAGTTCTCTACAGGGACAATCACTCCATGGTTATGCCTGTTCTTGCTCATATCTTCATGGATTATGCCAATGCTTAATATTTAGGATTTTCTGCTTTTCAATCCAGAGGCTGGTGTGGGCCTGCTGGCAACAATTTACTTTTCTAAAACCTTTTATTGGTTTCTTCTTCATGTAAGGTTTGTGTTTAGTATTACACTAAACTGTCTTGAATGGCTGCCAACCATTCAATGTCTGCGATACCAAGATGGTAGGCTGCATGTTATCAGCTAAGAAAATTCTTATGCTCTGCTAAAGAAGACCTTTTTAAATATCCGACTGATAGTTTTGCAATCTGGCAACAAAGTGGGTGAAATAATATTCCCCTACAAATATTCAATACTCGTACAAACATAAAGTTTCACAAACTGTTAAAAATATGGCTATTTTAATATTGTCTCTAGATTGGTGCCTTCTTAGTACGAACTTTGTAATACCAGTTACACGTTATGTTGGTCTTATGTGTTTATTATGTCAAGTACTGTAAGCACCTCTTAACACCTCTTAAGAATTGAATTTGTAATGCGTGTTCTACTAAGCAATAGACATAACATCTACTGGACCCCGCCATTCCTGATTACAGTTGGCACTTGCCATCTTCGTGTCTTTTTTCTCCCGTAGCAGATGGGAGGATCTCCAGCACTGGTAGCCATGTATACATGAGTTCTCTGTTCTAATATTACAGTTATTGATGTTTCTGCTATATGTGATCAGCCTTGTGCTTTCTTTCAATAACAATCTATGTGACAATAACATCTAGGGACTCCAGGGTACACCATGTTATCTTTGTATTTGGTTGCTTAATCATTGTGTCTCAGAAAAGTTATAGTTATAAACTTTGTTCTCTCCTGATGTTACATTCCACTGCATCTCGTGTGTTATATATTTTTGGGCCAAAATCTTCTGTTGTATGGCAAGACCATAATATGAGTCTTGTCTAATAATATTTGTTGTGTCCTTTGCTTCTAAGTTCCAGTACTTCTAATTTACATTTTACTGACTGACAGTCTACAGCATAAGTATTCCCAATCCTCTGTTTTGAACAATTGCTTTGAATATCATTACTAAGTAACAGTTCCCCATTATTTTCCTATCTTGCCCTATAATTTGCTCTTTTTATAAAGAAATGCAATCAATCAATCAATTAATCAAATCGTATTTGTATAGAGTGGCTCTTTCACCCGCAAGAGTATTGAGGCACCGGACTCCAGTCCTCAACCTGATAACACAACATCAAATCTGCCCATATTATGTATTTATTTATTATCGCCTGTAAAGTTCCCTATCACTTGTAGAGTTTCTGAGCACGTGTCCTGAAGGCACCGCAGAGGGCACCACCGCATCTCGCACCGCAACCTTGGTCACACTAATTATGACGACTGATGCCGCCACCAGCGAGCTGCTGCTTGCACTGTGACCTGGGAGCACTGCATTCCACACCACGTCACTCCACTTAGCTGCCCTGGTCTCACTGACGTTGTCACTGCATGCTTACTCCGACACTTTTGACCGCACTGTGGCCTGGGGGCACCACTCATAAGTCTCATGACGCACCGCCCCATCCCACACCTCAATCCCGACCGACCAACGCCAGCCCCCGACAACCGGGTCTGTCGTCTGCACCGTGATCTGTCAGCAATGCAACAAGCACCGCCTTCACTCCGCATCGCAGCCCTGGTCTCAACGACGCTGCTGGATGACCGTCACCTAGCCGCTGCCTACACTGCGCCTTGAGGGCACTGTAACACTTCACAACCGCAACCGTTGCCACTACCGGCCTGCACCAACCTCTCCCAGGAGGGAAACATAATTTACAACGAAACTTTTACAACACAGTGCTTTTACAATGCAGGTTTTACAATGAAAACCATTACAACGCATTGCGCTGGGGGGCGCTCTAGGATAGGGAATAGATTTAATTTACTATCCAACACCTTCCCTAGTGTCCACGGGGACTGGAGTTGGAATAGTAAATTAAACTATTCACTATCCAGCACCCCAAAGCGCTATGTGTTGTAAAGGTTTGCGTTGTAAAAACTGCATTGTAACAGCATGCGTGGTAAAAGCATGCGTTGTAACGTCATACATCCCTCCCAGCCACACGAAAAGATACTGTTTATGAGTCTGCCAACACCACAACAGACGTCGGACAGAACTGTTGGATTCTGTTGTTTTCAGCACCACTGTAGCAGTGGACGGTGCTACTGATTTCAAGGAACAGCATTGTTAAGGTTATTGGTGCAATGTGCATATGTTTAAGTACTGTATGTTGGATTTATTTATCGTTTTGGTCTTGTTTTGAATATATAAAATATGCTGTAGTTTTTTCACTGTGTTACTGTTGGTTATGTGCAAATGCTTTCCACACTGCCTCTGAGATAAGCCTGACTGCTTGTGCCAAGCAACCAAGGGGGTGAGCAGGGGTTATTTCAGTAGTGTATCCCCCTTATCCTGACTAGGAAGAAGGGACCCTACTTGGACAAATGTGCAAACCATTGCCAACTAGACCCCAATATCTTACATTGTTTGTTAGCGGTGAGGATAGGACGTACGTTTGCAATTGACCTACAGTGATTGGTGTGCACTACTACCATATTGCAGACCATTACGTGCCACATACTGTTTTGTTTTTGGTCTATTTTTGTCTTTACAATGTTTTGGAATTTAAACTTCCTACTGCATCATGTCTGGTAAAGCAGCATCATCATATGCATTCCTAGAATTTGACTTTGAGGAGGAAAGGTTGGAAACCTCAAACTTCAAGGAGTTGAGGGCTATTTGTAAAAACCTAAAGGTTCAAGTCAGATGCCTCACCAGGAAGGAGGAGCCACAAAAGGCGCTGAGGGCCTGGGTAGCAACCAGACATGCCAGTGGGCAGTCTGGAGATCTCAGTGTGGAGGATGAGGAACCTATTCCTAGGGTGGATATGCTTTTGGGAGAGGGGGTCCCTCTAGGCCAGGCAGCAGTGGTTTGTCATAAGTTGGCAGGGTATGCTCAGACGTGAGTCCCTTGCTCACTTTGCCACTGGATTCAAGCAAGCCCGGCTGAAGACGGCTGCAATGCCAGAAACCGGTCCTGGGAAGCTTGTTTCCGGTCCAGGGAAGGCATGGCTTGGCAGTTCGGGCTGGACTGTTCCCATGAGGCACAGGGTCAGACTGATTTGCATATGTCCATGTCTGAACTGGGGTGGCAGAGTGGGCTAAAGAACGGTGATGGATTAAACCCAGATCAGTTGACTGGGGGTGGGTGCTTGTATTGTCAACGCTCCGTCCATCATTTCCTTTGGTTTTGCTTTGTTCGCCATAAGTTGGCAGGGTATGCTCAGACGTGAGTCCCTTGCTCACTTTGCCACTGGATTCAAGCAAGCCCGGCTGAAGACGGCTGCAATGCCAGAAACCGGTCCTGGGAAGCTTGTTTCCGGTCCAGGGAAGGCATGGCTTGGCAGTTCGGGCTGGACTGTTCCCATGAGGCACAGGGTCAGACTGATTTGCATATGTCCATGTCTGAACTGGGGTGGCAGAGTGGGCTAAATAATGGTGATGGATTATACCCAGATCAGTTGACTGGGGGTGGGTGCTTGTATTGTCAACGCTCCGTCCATCATTTCCTTTGGTTTTGCTTTGTTCGCCATAAGTTGGCAGGGTATGCTCAGACGTGAGTCCCTTGCTCACTTTGCCACTGGATTCAAGCAAGCCCGGCTGAAGACGGCTGCAATGCCAGAATCCGGTCCTGGGAAGCTTGTTTCCGGTCCAGGGAAGGCATGGCTTGGCAGTTCGGGCTGGACTGTTCCCATGAGGCACAGGGTCAGACTGATTTGCATATGTCCATGTCTGAACTGGGGTGGCAGAGTGGGCTAAAGAATGGTGATGGATTAAACCCAGATCAGTTGATTGGGGGTGGGTGCTTGTATTGTCAACGCTCCGTCCATCATTTCCTTTGATTTTGCTTTGTTCGCCATAAGTTGGCAGGGTATGCTCAGACGTGAGTCCCTTGCTCACTTTGCCACTGGATTCAAGCAAGCCTGGCTGAAGACGGCTGCAATGCCAGAAACCGGTCCTGGGAAGCTTGTTTCCAGTCCAGGGAAGGCATGGCTTGGCAGTTCGGGCTGGACTGTTCCCATGAGGCACGGGGTCAGACTGATTTGCATATGTCCATGTCTGAACTGGGGTGGCAGAGTGGGCTAAAGAATGGTGATGGATTAAACCCAGATCAGTTGACTGGAGGTGGGTGCTTGTATTGTCAACGCTCCGTTCATCATTTCCTTTGGTTTTGCTTTGTTCGCCATAAGTTGGCAGGGTATGCTCAGACGTGAGTCCCTTGCTCACTTTGCCACTGGATTCAAGCAAGCCCGGCTGAAGACGGCTGCAATGCCAGAAACCGGTCCTGGGAAGCTTGTTTCCGGTCCAGGGAAGGCATGGCTTGGCAGTTCGGGCTGGACTGTTCCCATGAGGCACAGGGTCAGACTGATTTGCATATGTCCATGTCTGAACTGGGGTGGCAGAGTGGGCTAAATAATGGTGATGGATTATACCCAGATCAGTTGACTGGGGGTGGGTGCTTGTATTGTCAACGCTCCGTCCATCATTTCCTTTGGTTTTGCTTTGTTCGCCATAAGTTGGCAGGGTATGCTCAGACGTGAGTCCCTTGCTCACTTTGCCACTGGATTCAAGCAAGCCCGGCTGAAGACGGCTGCAATGCCAGAAACCGGTCCTGGGAAGCTTGTTTCCAGTCCAGGGAAGGCATGGCTTGGCAGTTCGGGCTGGACTGTTCCCATGAGGCACGGGGTCAGACTGATTTGCATATGTCCATGTCTGAACTGGGGTGGCAGAGTGGGCTAAAGAATGGTGATGGATTAAACCCAGATCAGTTGACTGGAGGTGGGTGCTTGTATTGTCAACGCTCCGTTCATCATTTCCTTTGGTTTTGCTTTGTTCGCCATAAGTTGGCAGGGTATGCTCAGACGTGAGTCCCTTGCTCACTTTGCCACTGGATTCAAGCAAGCCCGGCTGAAGACGGCTGCAATGCCAGAAACCGGTCCTGGGAAGCTTGTTTCCGGTCCAGGGAAGGCATGGCCTGGCAGTTCGGGCTGGACTGTTCCCATGAGGCACAGGGTCAGACTGATTTGCATATGTCCATGTCTGAACTGGGGTGGCAGAGTGGGCTAAATAATGGTGATGGATTATACCCAGATCAGTTGACTGGGGGTGGGTGCTTGTATTGTCAACGCTCCGTCCATCATTTCCTTTGGTTTTGCTTTGTTCGCCATAAGTTGGCAGGGTATGCTCAGACGTGAGTCCCTTGCTCACTTTGCCACTGGATTCAAGCAAGCCCGGCTGAAGACGGCTGCAATGCCAGAAACCGGTCCTGGGAAGCTTGTTTCCAGTCCAGGGAAGGCATGGCTTGGCAGTTCGGGCTGGACTGTTCCCATGAGGCACGGGGTCAGACTGATTTGCATATGTCCATGTCTGAACTGGGGTGGCAGAGTGGGCTAAAGAATGGTGATGGATTAAACCCAGATCAGTTGACTGGAGGTGGGTGCTTGTATTGTCAACGCTCCGTTCATCATTTCCTTTGGTTTTGCTTTGTTCGCCATAAGTTGGCAGGGTATGCTCAGACGTGAGTCCCTTGCTCACTTTGCCACTGGATTCAAGCAAGCCCGGCTGAAGACGGCTGCAATGCCAGAAACCGGTCCTGGGAAGCTTGTTTCCGGTCCAGGGAAGGCATGGCTTGGCAGTTCGGGCTGGACTGTTCCCATGAGGCACAGGGTCAGACTGATTTGCGTATGTCCATGTCTGAACTGGGGTGGCAGAGTGGGCTAAAGAATGGTGATGGATTAAACCCAGATCAGTTGACTGGGGGTGGGTGCTTGTATTGTCACCGCTCCGTCCATCATTTCCTTTGGTTTTGCTTTGTTCGCCATAAGTTGGCAGGGTATGCTCAGACGTGAGTCCCTTGCTCACTTTGCCACTGGATTCAAGCAAGCCCGGCTGAAGACGGCTGCAATGCCAGAAACCGGTCCTGGGAAGCTTGTTTCCGGTCCAGGGAAGGCATGGCTTGGCAGTTCGGGCTGGACTGTTCGCATAAGGCACAGGGTCAGACTGATTTGCATATGTCCATGTCTGAACTGGGGTGGCAGAGTGGGCTAAAGAATGGTGATGGATTAAACCCAGATCAGTTGACTGGGGTGGGTGCTTGTATTGTCAACGCTCCGTCCATCATTTCCTTTGGTTTTGCTTTGTTCGCCATAAGTTGGCAGGGTATGCTCAGACGTGAGTCCCTTGCTCACTTTGCCACTGGATTCAAGCAAGCCCGGCTGAAGACGGCTGCAATGCCAGAAACCGGTCCTGGGAAGCTTGTTTCCGGTCCAGGGAAGGCATGGCTTGGCAGTTCGGGCTGGACTGTTCTCATGAGGCACAGGGTCAGACTGATTTGCATATGTCCATGTCTGAACTGGGGTGGCAGAGTGGGCTAAAGAATGGTGATGGATTAAACCCAGATCAGTTGACTGGGGGTGGGTGCTTGTATTGTCAACGCTCCGTCCATCATTTCCTTTGGTTTTGCTTTGTTCGCCATAAGTTGGCAGGGTATGCTCAGACGTGAGTCCCTTGCTCACTTTGCCATTGGATTCAAGCAAGCCCGGCTGAAGACGGCTGCAATGCCAGAAACCGGTCCTGGGAAGCTTGTTTCCGTTCCAGGGAAGGCATGGCTTGGCAGTTCGGGCTGGACTGTTCCCATGAGGCACAGGGTCAGACTGATTTGCATATGTCCATGTCTGAACTGGGGTGGCAGAGTGGGCTAAAGAATGGTGATGGATTAAACACAGATCAGTTGACTGGGGGTGGGTGCTTGTATTGTCAACGCTCCGTCCATCATTTCCTTTGGTTTTGCTTTGTTCGCCATAAGTTGGCAGGGTATGCTCAGACGTGAGTCCCTTGCTCACTTTGCCACTGGATTCAAGCAAGCCCGGTTGAAGACGGCTGCAATGCCAGAAACCGGTCCTGGGAAGCTTGTTTCCGGTCCAGGGAAGGCATGGCTTGGCAGTTCGGGCTGGACTGTTCCCATGAGGCACAGGGTCAGACTGATTTGCATATGTCCATGTCTGAACTGGGGTGGCAGAGTGGGCTAAAGAATGGTGATGGATTAAACCCAGATCAGTTGACTGGGGGTGGGTGCTTGTATTGTCAACGCTCCGTCCATCATTTCCTTTGGTTTTGCTTTGTTCGTCATAAGTTGGCAGGGTATGCTCAGACGTGAGTCCCTTGCTCACTTTGCCACTGGATTCAAGCAAGCCCGGCTGAAGACGGCTGCAATGCCAGAATCCGGTCCTGGGAAGCTTTTTTTCCGGTCCAGGGAAGGCATGGCTTGGCAGTTCGGGCTGGACTGTTCCCATGAGGCACAGTGTCAGACTGATTTGCATATGTCCATGTCTGAACTGGGGTGGCAGAGTGGGCTAAAGAATGGTGATGGATTAAACCCAGATCAGTTGACTGTGGGTGGGTGCTTGTATTGTCAACGCTCCATCCATCATTTCCTTTGGTTTTGCTTTGTTCGCCATAAGTTGGCAGGGTATGCTCAGACCTGAGTCCCTTGCTCACTTTGCCACTGGATTCAAGCAAGCCCGGCTGAAGACGGCTGCAATGCCAGAAACCGGTCCTGGGAAGCTTGTTTCCGGTCCAGGGAAGGCATGGCTTGGCAGTTCGGGCTGGACTGTTCCCATGAGGCACAGGGTCAGACTGATTTGCATATGTCCATGTCTGAACTGGGGTGGCAGAGTGGGCTAAAGAATGGTGATGGATTAAACCCAGATCAGTTGACTGGGGGTGGGTGCTTGTATTGTCAACGCTCCGTCCATCATTTACTTTGGTTTTGCTTTGTTCGCCATAAGTTGGCAGGGTATGCTCAGATGTGAGTCCCTTGCTCACTTTGCCACTGGATTCAAGCAAGCCCGGCTGAAGACGGCTGCAATGCCAGAAACCGGTCCTGGAAAGCTTGTTTCCGGTCCAGGGAAGGCATGGCTTGGCAGTTCGGGCTGGACTGTTCCCATGAGGCACAGGGTCAGACTGATTTGCATATGTCCATGTCTGAACTGGGGTGGCAGAGTGGACTAAAGAATGGTGATGGATTAAACCCAGATCAGTTGACTGGGGGTGGGTGCTTGTATTGTCAACGCTCCGTCCATCATTTCCTTTGGTTTAGCAGTGGTTTGTCCCCAGAGGAGCTGGAGGGCAGAATGGAAGCTAGGAGGCATCTTATAGAGCTTGAGAGGCTCAAGATGGAACCATAGAAGATGGTTTTAAACCGGATGTATGACGTTACAACGCAGGCTATTACAACGCCTGCCTTTACAACGCGGTTTTTACATCGCATACCATTACAACGCATAGCGCTCTTGGGTGTTGGATAGTGAATAGTTTAATTTACTATTCCAACTCCAGTCCCCGTGGACACTAGGGAAGGTTATTGGATAGTAAATTAACCTATTCCCTATCCTAGAGCGCCCCCCAGCGCAATGCGTTGTAATAGTTTGCGTTGTAATGACCGCGTTGTAATGGTAGTGCGTTGTAAAAGTTTCGTTGTAAGTGATGTTTACCTTTTAAACCTTGAGTGTTGGCTCAAGGAGCTGGAATTAAAGAGTACATCCAGCACAGATGGTGGCAGCAATTCCACAGTTCACTAAGACAGGATTGTGCACAGTCCCAAGAATGTAGGCAAGGAATTTAAAAAGGGTGATCACTCACAAATGTGGTTTCTGAGCTATGAAGCAGCTATACACATGAATGGGGTCCCTGAAAAGCATTGGGGGCAGGATTGTGGCCTCATTTCTCAGAATAGGAGAGGGGCACTTTGCTGGCTTTGGGTAAGGGTTACAACCTCACCTACACTGACATGAAGGAGGTTCTTAATAGGTATGGTTTCACACCTGATAAATACCTGGATCAGTTTAGGCCTCGTTATAAGGGCAGCAATGTAACAGATTTTCAGAGCTATACAATTTAATTGTGTGGGAGCAGTTGTCTTGTCTATGTTTTGCAGAGATGCCAGCACTTAACTGATAGTAAGCTAACTGACCCCAGGAAGCTTGCTATGGAGGCGGACCGCTGGGTGAGTACCAGGGTCCACAAGAAGTTGTATGCGGGAGACTCAAAGGTGAGCAGGGTCCCCAGCAGCAGAGTGGGGGGGGGGGGCAAGGGTAAAACTCAGGCATTCTCTAAAGGACCCCAAACCAATACCCAGGGTAAAGGTTCCCATCCCACAGGAGATAAGAAACAAGGGGTCTTTTCAGGAAAGCCTGCAGAGACTGGCCCATCAAGTGCTATGCCTGTAAGCAGGTGGGTCATTTGAAGGGGGACCCCAAGTATCCCAAGAGGGCACAGCCACCCACCGGTGGGCA
The DNA here is from genome assembly GCF_964261635.1 of Lissotriton helveticus. Classification (NCBI taxonomy): domain Eukaryota; kingdom Metazoa; phylum Chordata; class Amphibia; order Caudata; family Salamandridae; genus Lissotriton; species Lissotriton helveticus. Next base: position 1,267,316,899 of record NC_136057.1, on the reverse strand, counting down.
GACCAAGGTGTTGGCTAGTGTAGCACTTGGGGAGGAGGGGAACCCACATGAGGGTGGGGATCCCGCAGAAATGACCCTTGTCTCACTAGGGGACAGTGGGATGGTTCCAGGAAACCAGGTGCCTGTTAACACTAAAAAATACAGTGCCTGGGTGATCATCAATGGGAGAAGGGTAGAGGCTCTCAGAGATACTGAAGCCAGTGTGACCTCAGTCTTGTGTCACCTGGTCTCTGAGGAGCAAGTAGTCCCTGAGGCATTCCACCAAGTAGTTGCTGTGTACAACTCAGAGTGCCAGTGTACGGTGGGGCAGGTTCTCTTTGAATGGGGGGTCTCAGATCCCTTGAGTGAGGTTGTGAGCCCTACCATGCCTGTAGATTGTCTGCTAGGTAACAGCCTGGAGCAGTCCTTGTGAAAGGATGTTGGGCTCAAGTCTCACTTGGAGATGCTTGGGTTGCCAGAGTGGGCATGTGTGACCACTCGGTCAATGGCAGATGGACATGGTGATCAGAAGGACCTGGAGCCTGAAACAGACCCCGGCAGAGCGGGGAATAAACTTACCTTTTGCCGCCACCGCCAAGAGTCTTGTAGAGCGGAACCAGGGTCTTGCCGCCGCCGCCAGGAGTCACGAAGGGTCTAATTACCGCGCCGCCACTCCGGGGACTGCTAATCCCGGCAGGCCACGCGGCGGCTCAGAGGAACTGACGCCGAAGGCGGGGAAAACGCGCCAGGAGGCGCTGAAAAAGCCCCGAGACCCCGGCAGAGCGGGGAATAAACTTACCTTTTGCCGCCACCGCCAAGAGTCTTGTAGAGCGGAACCAGGGTCTTGCCGCCGCCGCCAGGAGTCACGAAGGGTCTAATTACCGCGCCGCCGCTCCGGGGACTGCTAATCCCGGCAGGCCACGCGGCGGCGCAGAGGAACTGACGCCGAAGGCGGGGAAAACGCACCAGGAGGCGCTGAAAAAGCCCCGAGACCCCGGCAGAGCGGGGAATAAACTTACCTTTTGCCGCCACCGCCAAGAGTCTTGTAGAGCGGAACCAGGGTCTTGCCGCCGCGGCCAGGAGTCACGAAGGGTCTAATTACCGCGCCGCCGCTCCGGGGACTGCTAATCCCGGCAGGCCACGCGGCGGCGCAGAGGAACTGACGCCGAAGGCGGGGAAAACGCGCCAGGAGGCGCTGAAAAAGCCCCGAGACCCCGGCAGAGCGGGGAATAAACTTACCTTTTGCCGCCACCGCCAAGAGTCTTGTAGAGCGGAACCAGGGTCTTGCCGCCGCCGCCAGGAGTCACGAAGGGTCTAATTACCGCGCCGCCGCTCCGGGGACTGCTAATCCCGGCAGGCCACGCGGCGGCGTAGAGGAACTGACGCCGAAGGCGGGGAAAACGCGCCAGGAGGCGCTGAAAAAGCCCCGAGACCCCCGCGTCGCGGGACGCGAGCGGGACGCCCGGGGCTAAGCCCGGGCAAAGGGCGGGCCCTCTACGGCCCTCATCGGCAGAGAGAGGCAGGGGCAGGGCCAGAAACGCTGTCAAATTGCAACCAAGTAAGTGAAAGATTCCCCTCAAACCCAGAACAAGCCTGGGATACTCATTGACTATAACCCCTTGATTTTGCCTTGTTGCCACCTCGTAAAATGTCTAAAGCTAAAGCATCTTCAGCTCCACTTAATACAATTGACAATTATATGGTACAGAAGGTTGCTAAAATTAACCAGCATAGAAGATCATCCTTGGGTCTTAGCTACTCGCCAGACATGCTTATTGATAACACGCCACTATCTACTTCAGCTCTTGATATTAGTAATGAGGTCTTCCAGGCTCCAGAAACTAACCCATTAACGCAACTATTAGTTGCTATCAATGAACCCGTATTAGACTGTACAAGTGACAATGACATTATTACGGTAGAAGGAGAAACCCCTGCACCAGTCCCAGCTCCTAGAGTAACAAAGGGAGGGGGAAAGAATCTACCAAAAAGGGGGGGGCTTCGATCAGGCAAGAAGTACGCTGACCCTTCACCCCAGAGGAACATTGAAGACAAAACTGGGAATAAGGGGGAAGTAAAGGCATATCTGGACGAAGACCAATTCAAGAAGCTACTGAATGCTATTGATAACAAAATTAGATCTATCACGAAACCACTACTAAGTAAAATTGATCAGCTCACAGAGGAGGTCACTAGATTGGGGGTACTTTTGCAAGAAATAACAGAGGAAAGCCCAAATACCGCTTTATTGAATCCAGTTATAGCTGACCCACAAATTACCAACATCGTATCTGGGTCAGATCTTCAACCAAGTACTTCCCAGAATACTATGAGGAGGCCAGCCCAAGGAGGAGTAGGGCTGGGAGCAACAAACCAAGATATTATTACTAAGGACCTTGCAGGGCCTACTTCTAGAAGCATAAAAGATCTAGACAACATAGAGAAAGGCCCTGTTGAACTAGTAGTGGAAGCTTCCCCACTAATTTTGGTTCTAGCAAATGTTCCTCAATTTGAATCAGGGCATACAGAGAACACTTCGACTTTGATAAATAAATCACGTCACTGGTTATCAAAGAATATGGCATTTAAACCAGGAGGCAGGGATCAGTTGGCACAGGAAGTAGTAAAAGCTAGAAGGGTTGCATGGATCGGGGGTGGCATTAAAAAGTTTAAGGGGGACTGCGTGGTGCTGCACTTCTCAGATCCTGAGGTTCTACCAAACATTCTAGCTAATATATATCCCCCTCAGCGTAGATCTACTGAAATAGTGCCACTAACGTTGGATTTCTTTTATATAAAAAAGGGAATTATTCTAAATCCAACATTACTAAAAACAAAATGGAACCCTGTAATAAGAAAAGCCAAAATCCCTGAACACGCCAATAATTGGGGAATTGCAACAGAAAATAGGTTCTTGGCCCTTTCAGGCCTAAGTCAATGTGATTGACTGGAAAAAACAATGACCATAGGGAAATCAAAGAAGGTCATAAAGGCTAAACACAGAAACATTAGCATCCCAACAACATTAGGATTGGACTGTTGCGAGGGACAGACTTCTGACCCCAGGGATTATGCCTCTAATGTAGTAAATAATAAATCATTAGCTGATTATAGTAGTACTAATGTTGTTGTACCTAGTTCTCTATCCCGTCCGTTTTCCCATAATCTGACTATTCCCCTAAAAAAGAGGAGTGTGGAAAGTGGAGGTAGCATTAAGTTTCTATCATGGAATATTGCGGGTATCCTACATAAAATAGAGACCCCAGACTGGTGTGAGTTCATTGACCGCTACGATATTGTGTTGCTACAGGAAACATGGTCAGTGTCACCAGTCTTTCGACAGGGCTTTTTGAATTTTTATGTGCCCGCGAAAAAGAATACTAAGGGACGCCCTTCAGGGGGTCTACTCATATGGATACGCCAATCCCTGCAATGTACAATCAAGCACACCCATATTATCAATAGTGACTTATTCTCTATTGTGCTCAATTGGGGCGATGGCCACAAGATGGCAATATATAATATTTATGCAAGGGGAACTCAAGGGGGCACATCTTCTGATATAATAGGTGCCTTAGATAATGATTTAGAGATGTTAGCTACCCAGTATATCATCTTGGTGGGAGGAGACCTAAATACAACATTTGAACCTCTAGGCTGTGAGGATAGTGATCTGACTCAAGAGGAAGATACTAAGTGGGGAATTCCCCAGTTAGATCTTCCGATGGTAACAAAGTGGACGGAAGTAGCTGTCCAGACTAAAAGTTTATGCCTATCCAGAGGACTGAGGGCTGCCAACGGCCGCACCCTTTCTGACCTACAGGGTAGGCATACCTTTGATAACCTAAGATCGAGTAGTAGAATAGACTATATCTTGGTAGATGTTAGAGGCTGGAATAAAGTTGTCGATATGCAGGTTATCCCCAGGTTGGAGAGCGATCACAACCCCTTGTCATTGCTATTCAACATAGAACAAAAAGCAACCTGTGAAAATTTAGCTAGGAACCTGACGACCTTAGATGTTGTTCCAACCAACAATCTCCGCCATATTAGATGGATAACTTTAGTAGATAATTTAGAGGCTAGGCAGGCGCTCGAGGGGCTAGTCATTGATGAAGTAACCAGACTACAGGTTTTAACGAATGATATAAATTTTAAATCATGGATTGAAGAGTCTCAGCCAAAGTTTTTTGCTAATATACAGAAGCTATTCTTCAAAACAACCAAGAAGAGTAAAGGTATTGGACCACCCATAAAAAGGGGCCGGTATGATCAATCTTGCAGAATTGCAAGACAAAATCTTAGTTTAGCATTAAGATCTAAAGTAGGAGTTTTGAATGCTAGGGACAAATATAGGAAAATTCAGATCCAGGCAAAAAAGCGGTGGGATGAGAATCTTTGGCTGGACCTGAAGAAAGCATGTGCTGAGAAACACCAGAAAGAGTTTTGGGCCATACTAAAGTGGGGATCAGGGGGCATAGCAGACTGTCCAAAAAATCATGTACCAAAGGAGTCCTGGGTGGACTTTTTCAAACCCCAATATGCAGACAACTCAGGGTCGCATATTGATTTCCCCATAGAAAGGGTATTTTTTACTAATGAATTATTCACAATGAAAGATGTACAGGAGGCAATGGATGGAGTGACCAGAGGTAGGGCGCCAGGTATTGATGGAATACCGGCGGATGTTTTCTTAGCGGACAGAGAAAGCTGGTGTAAATACTTTGTGTGGCTTGGAAATGCCATTGCGCAGGGGGCAAAGATACCAGCAACATGGAAAGGCGCGGAAATAATACCAGTCTACAAAAAGGGGGATAAGGCTTTACCAAGTAATTATAGGCCCATCAGTCTTATTGATTGCGCCCAAAAACTGATGGGCAGGATGGTACAAAACAAGATACAAGCCTGGATAGTCGATAAGGACATCCTTTCCCCATACCAAGCTGGTTTTCGCCCCTTAACTTCCTCTGTCGACCAGGTATTCCACTTTTTAACCATATACTGGAAAAATGTCACCCTGCTAAAAGGTCCCCTTTTTGCTGTCTTTGTTGACCTTAAGTCAGCTTTTGACCTGGTCCCTCGACAAAAACTTTGGACTGTCTTAAGGGAACTAGGAATAAGCCCCGAACTATTGACTTTGCTTGTAAGGCTGCATGAGAACAACTATGCCCGGATTAGGTGGGGTGCCCAGGGCAATGTCACGGAATCCTTCCCTGTCGAGAGAGGTGTGAGACAGGGTTGTGTCCTGGCCCCCACCTTATTCTCTCTCTACATCAATGGCATAGTTGACTTCTTGAAGCAATCTCCGACGGATGCTCCACTATTAGATGGGAAACGAGTCCCAGTACTAATGTTTGCAGACGACACCTTGCTGGTCTCGCGGACCCCTAGCGGCCTACAAAAGACATTAAACGCCTTTGGTGAGTTCTGTCGGATTCGGGGCTTGGAAATAAACACATCTAAGACTAAATTTATGAATTTGAATCCTTCTATGAAATTCAAGGGGAAAATGGTTTACAACGGGGCTTATTTGGAAGAAGTGGATGCTTTTATCTACCTAGGCATCTCTTTAAATGCTAATATGAACTGGAGATCACATATGGACTTGGTAGTGCTAAAATTCAATCAGCTGGCAGGGGCAATAGCCCAAAAACATAAATCTTCATACACCAAACCAATTCAGCCCATATTGGAGATTTATGGCATGAAAGTTCTGGGTGCATGCCTCTACGGTTCAGAATTATGGGGTTTTTCCAATTTGAACACCTTAGCAGTTGCTGAGAACAAATTCTTACGGCGCATAATTGGTGCTCCTCAGAGTACTCCCTCGACCCCACTCCATTACGATCTTGGGAGTGTGGAAAAGTAAATTTTGCCATGTTCTGTGTCCCTACGCGTCCTCCATCATATGTTATCTGTGCATGATTAATATGCATATGTATTCCCCATGTTCGATTAATGACGCAATTACAGTTGTGTCCATCTCTAGTATGTCTATTTCCAGTTCTCGTGAATACTACGAATATCAGGCCTATTTAAAAGTTACGTTGTCACGTTTCTCAGTGTGCACGTTATTCCATTGTAAAGTCCCCATTTCTAGGCCTCAAAAGGGCCCGGACACCAGATTCAGCTCCTGTCTCCTGAAGCCCTCGCTGAGGAGCGATACAGCCCCCACCTGTATCCCTGACCCTTCACTTACTTCCTGCCTCACAGTGCCCGGTTCAGCCTGGCTCTGCCTCTGAGTCTGCCAAGAGTATGTTATGATTCTAGTTATCAGTCCAGCCCTCCTTCTCTGCATTCCTAAGCTACTGAACCGCATCAATAGTTTCCGTCATTGTCTAGCCTTTACGTCTCCATGTAAGAGAAATACTGTATTTATGGTCATTTAATATTCTTCATCACGCACTACATGTAGAATAATGCATGCACCAGTCTTAGAGTCTGTTAGCCTTTCCCCTCCTGACTTCTAGTTTATATCAACATGTTCTCTAAACATCAGATACTAGATACTGTTTAGGTACATGTCGCCCTGACTCTCCAGACTTCAGTCTCTGCTCCTAGCACAGAGTTCGTAGCCCCCAGCTTCTCCTAGTAACACGTCATTGCCAGCTTGCGCGCACCATCAGGTCAGAGGTCCCAGCTCCTTAGGTAGCCCCCTCCATGTTTCCGCCCTATTCATGACATATTCTGTTACGTTTGCATCACATGTCTATGTATACGCCCTGTTACACCTACTTTCACCCTTATCTTTCGCAACTGCTACGCGTCACACCCTTTGCTCCACCCACTGCTCCGCCTATCATATGTATTGTAATGCAACTGTTTTACTATATATGATCGTGTATTGTTATTAAATGTTAGCGCGCTCATCCCAGATCCAGCCCCGGCAGCTGCCGGGCCCCGCTAGTCCAATCCGGCCCCCCTGCCGGGCCCTGCCATCCTATTCCTATGCAGGTTGTCCTGTCCCTGTCCTTTATGCTGTAATAAACCTGCAAAACTCCTACTACCTCGAATCTTGACTCTTATTTATTGAGCTATCTGTTATTGCTATGCCTAGATAAAAATAGATCCGGTATTATTTATTTATATACCACATAATGGCGCCCGAACAGGGACTTGCCCTTTCCCCACGCGTCGGTGAAGCCACGCCGGCCCCCTGACCCTCTGCAGTCGTGACGGAACTCTTCTGCGCACCGGCAGATATTTCTGCTTCAAGTATCCCTCAGGCCCACGGAGGAGACGGAGGAGGCGGTCCAGCATCCAGACGAGACGGTGGAGGAACGCGGCGAGTCCCGACCAGAGCCCAAGCCGAGAGTCCGAGGTCCGAGGTATCCGGAGGCCCACCCGTAACAGAAGTCCGAAGTTCGTCCGTCCGGCGTCGAAGCAGTCCAGTCCAGTCCGAGGCCTTCCGTTCTTGCTGCCCGGTGAGTACCGTTGCTGGGGAAGTATCTAGACAGGGTCAATCTAATTGACTCTGGTCCGTGGGTTGGTGGTACACAGACCCACAAAACGAAGTGTCCACTTCGGTGGATGCGGGTCCTGACGTGTCTCTTTATGAGACCGGTGAGTTTCGTACTGTTTCAGCAGTGCATCTAGTTTCTGTTCTAGTCAGTTCTGTTCTCGAGAAAATTAATGTATTCTGTGTTCCGTATTCCAGGTAGTATTCTGTTCGAACTGTTATTTTAAATGTTCTTCATGTATTTTAATGTCGTGGTATGAGTGTGAAGTAATTACCGTGTTTATTGTGTATTGTATTGTGTCCAGATTATAGTTCAGTCATGCCGCTCTTTTCAAAACTGCGTCAGTTAAAAACCAGAAAAGGTCTGCTAGAAGCAGCAGTTCCTGTTCCGCCTAGGGACAGTCCAGGTCATTTCATGTATCAGAAGCATGGCATAAGTGCCATATTATATCTAGATTTATGGGTAGAGTATACCAAACAGTTAGAAGAAAAGTATAGATGGCCTGTATCAGGCACATGGGATGCCGAGTGCATCATGAGAGTAGAAGAGGCATTATGGAAAAAGAAAGCCAGACAGTCACAGAAAGATGCCATCGAGTTATGGCGCAAAGAATCTCATAAAAGAACCGAAAAAGAAATCAGAAAGTCTGAACTAAGTAGAGAATCCTTAGAACGAGCCCAAGAAAGGGAATTAATCGAGATAGGTGAACGAGTTAAAGCCGAACAGTCAGACAGACAGAGGCATGCTCTCATTAAGGGTATGTACCCTCTTCTTGCCGAGGGCTTGCCAAAAGCGGCCCCGGAGGCATCCAGTAATTTTCCGCCACCCTTAGTTCCGACCAAGCTACGTCACAAACCGACCGCAGCTGATATTTTCATTTCGTCCTATTTGGACGACACAGTCCCGGAATATGCAAATCCCGCTCCGCCAGTCCCTGTAAATCAGGCACTTCCCGCTTCTCCAGACACGGGAGTACCTGTTACGGTACCCCCGGTCCAGCCCGCCATACAAGTCCAGCCTGCATTTCCATTTCCCACTCTGCCAGGACGAAGAGCATCAGTAGACGACTCTAGTTTAGGGGCCGCAGGAGGAGGTCCTCTAGGAACCCCGCCACCACACAAGCGTTTAACGTTAGCCGAATTACATGCACAAGCGTCACAGCGTACGCCCAGATATCAGTCTGTTGCAGAAATAAGAAAAGCCCTTAACGAATGTGGCTATGATCCAGTCCCAGGCGAGGATAATATGGTTTTATATTCATTACGCGTGAGAAAGGTGACCGAGTATCTAGTCACCCTACCAGATATGAAAGAAGATCTAGACAGAATATATCGTTTCATCCGTACAGGGAATGATCCAGAAAGTATTAGTGACGTCATGTGCCAAAGAAAAGTTGAAGTCCAGCTCATGCTATTAAAGTTTCTGATTAATTGTCTAATACGAGAACAAGATTATCCGACCAAAAATCAAGCCGAAATGAAAGTCCTGACAAAGTGGAGTGATAATATAGCCGAGGGTAAGCATAAGACCATCGGTAGTATAGAGAGTATGTACAAGAAAATTCGTAAGAAAATAATAAGGTTACACGAACAACGCAAAGAAGCACAAGTAAGCGAGAAAGAAAGTAACTCTGATACTGAAGAGGTAGAGGACGAGAATCCCGCCAGAATAGCGTATGTAGGAAAATCTAGATTTCCAGATCGCCATTTACGCCTAGAACACAAGTCAACTTTCCATCACCCGGCACTAGAACAAGGTTCTCTAGAACAAGTATTTCAAGCTACCGACCACATTCTGAAATCACGAATCGGTTATAGCGAGTTAAGTACCATGCATGAACAAGAACTAGTCCGATCAGCAGTCCGATGGATTACTGATTCTACCACTTTTCCAGACGAAATAGTGGCACAAATGTTTCTGAAATTGCCCCCAGCCGAGCAACGACTGGCGGGTATGTATATGATCCAGCACCTCATTACATTGTATGAGGGTCAACATTCTGATCCAGGTCCGTTACACGATGTCCTGAACGAGTTACTCCAGTATAAATGGAAAGGTTTAGGTACCGATTTGATTAGTGTCATTCTAGAACAGCGCCACAAATATAGTATGTTTTTGAACCCGCATTTTGTTCATGTCTCACCCCCAGAAAGTAAACCCTTTTACATAGACAGACAGAATCCGTTACGAGAAGTGCATCCAGTTAAGACAGATGGTGGTGAAATGCAACGAGTGTTTGTTTACACCCCGATTACAAAGATGGAACTCTTAGAGATGAAAAAATTAATTCCCTGTCATGATAAAGATCCAGCAGGGTTCCACCGAGAATTAAAAGACATGCTCCGTATGGGAGAATACACGTATCCAGATATCATTAAAATGTTAAAGGTCCTGTTGCCCGCAGGGGTATATGAGAAACTCAAGGAAAAAGAATGGGAGGTGGGAGAGAAAAAGATCGATTGGGCAGTTTTAGAAGCTGAAGATAAGATACGAGTACCAGGTACCGGTCTTGGAGATAAATGTAAAGAATTACCAGAATTATTAATACAAGTTTTACCCAGACTATTAGCAACTAAAAAGGAAGACTGGGATGCAATCTCAGCCTGTAAACAGAAACAAGACGAAGACACTAGTGATTTTTATTCTAGATTTGAGAAATGTTTTATTATAAACAGTGGCCTCAAGACAAGTAGTGAGTCATACCCTCATCTTTTCGTTACTAAATTAGTCGAGAATTCAAGTCCACAAGTAAAGAATCGAGTTTTGAAAGTCGAAAGTACCTGGCAAGCTAATACCCCGTCCCAAATGTTACAGATGCTTCAATACCACCAGAATAGAATCAGAGAAGAGCAAGATCATGAGAGAAAACGTATGAAAGACACGAAAATGAAAGTACTAGTTGCACAATCTGTTCCTCAAGACAGTCAGAAGAGGGGTCCGAATCAAGCCAGTCATTCTGCAGCTCCCGTTAAAGGAAACTGCAATTATTGTAAACAGCCAGGTCATTTTATAAACGAGTGTGCAGTTCTGAAACACAACATAGCTACCGGTAAGACTAAAGAAAGACCACGTCCGCCTAGACAAGAACAAGTTTCACAGACTTCTCAGCTACAAAATGCACCACAGACAGTTACTATACCGCAGCCTATCGCTGCAACACAGCATGTTACACAGCAGATGTATCAGTATGCACAGTCCGAGTATCCAGAGTATCAGCCATATTCATGAAACAGCCTAGAGAGGGAGGTAGGCTTGCCTCTCATCGAGATACCTGTAGATCAAGAAGGTCCCTATGTTCATAGTCAAGTATTAGGGAAAGATAGAAAGTTTCTGATTGATACAGGGGCAAGTAGGACCACCATTAGCCACGCCGAAGTTCCAGGGGCTCCGCTCTCAGGCTCTAGAAATGTTTCCCTTGGATTTTCAGGAAAACCTATCGTAAATGAAATTTCAAAGCCAGTTACTCTAGAAGTAGGTCCATTGTCCCGCACTACTGATCTGTTACTTACTAAGTCATGTCCAGAAAATCTGTTAGGCATTAAAACACTGAAAGAATTAGGTGCAGTTATATGCTGTTCCCCAGAGGGAATACGATTGTTTCTTCGTGACTTCAAGGGTCACTATGTGTTACGAGATTTTGATCCGAGATTGTCCAATGTCCCGCAGCATCTATGGGCGCAAGGCCCAACTGATGTTGGCTTTATGCAAATCACACCCCATCGTGTGACTCTCAAGCCAGGTGTAGTCCTGCCACGAATCAGACAGTACAGATTGCCACCTGAGGCTGTAGCAGCCTTATCCAAAATTATTGACGAGCTCATGGCTCAAGGAGTAGTTGTAGAAACTGACTCCAATGTATGTAATTCTCCGATCATTCCAGTCATGAAACGTACTGATCCAAATGCACCTCCAGTATATCGATTAGTGATTGACCTTCGAGAACTTAATAAATGCATTATTCCCCAGTATCCAGTTGTCCCAGATATCTCTTCCCTGTTGACAGCCATTGATTCCGAAGCCTCATTTTTCACTGTCATAGACCTCAAGAACGCGTTTTTCAGTGTCCCCATTCATCCAGACAGCCAGTTTCTTTTCGGATTTTGTTTAAATGGAAGGAGCTATATGTTCACACGCGCTCCTCAAGGTTTCACAGAAAGTCCAAGTATTTACAGTCAAGCACTCAAGAGACAACTAGACAACATTCACATGCCAACTGACACTGCCCTGCTCCAGTATGTCGATGATCTACTGATCACAGCCCGTTCTGAACGTGCTTGCGAGCGAGCATCCCTTACAGTCTTGTAGGACATCTGAACATACACTTAGTTTTAATGAGTTAAAGAAAGCCCTATGCCAAGCTCCAGTTCTAGCTACACCAAACTACAGTAAGCCTTTTACACTTTTCGTCACTGAACGCGAAGGTACAGCATTATCTGTTCTCACACAAGATCAAGCAGGACAATACAAGCCCTGTGCTTATTTTTCGAGCACATTAGATCCGGTAGCCCAGGCTCTGCCTGCGTGCCTCAAGTCAGTTGCAGCCACAGCACTAGCTATCAGACAAAGTGATTCCATAGTCCTAGGACACTCCCTGACAGTACAAGTTCCACACTCCGTGGAAGTTCTTTTAAACCGAACACAAACTCAGCACTTGACAATTGCACGTTTAACAGGTTATGAATTGACACTGTTCCAGCCACACATAGAAATCAGACGCTGCAACGTCCTAAATCCTGCCACACTGTTACCGTCAGTTAATCCAAATCCTGCCACACACGACTGTGTGGAAGTAGTTAACATTATGACCAAGCCAAGACAAGATCTGACAGATATTCCATTACCAGATCCCGACCTGACGCTTTATGTGGATGGTTCATGTATGAGAACAAGTACAGGAGAACTAGTCGCCGCGTATGCAGTGACTACTGACACTGAAGTTGTTGAAACACACCGTATTGACACCCTGTCTGCTCAAGCAGCAGAGCTAGTTGCTCTGACACAAGCCTGCATACACGCCAAGAACCTGAAAGTTAATGTTTACACAGATTCACGTTATGCATTTGGAGTCGTACACGACTTTGGAGTGCTCTGGCAGGAGAGAGGTTTCATGACTTCTCATGGAACCAAGATTCAGCATGGTCTCCTTATTCAAGCTCTGTTAGATGCAATACATTTACCGACATCCATTGCTATCATGAAGTGCAAAGCACATACGAAAGTTACTGACACTATTTCTCAAGGTAATGATCTAGCAGATCGCACAGCCAAGCTTACAGCACAGACACCAGACATTCCAGTTAATAAGACACCGACATACACTCCAGATCTGACTACATGTATGACAGTTAAGGACCCCACTCAAGATGTCATAGATATCCAGTTACATGCTACTCCCGATGAAATCAAGAAATGGTCCGAACAAGGAGGGGTCCAGACAGATCAGGGATGGGTAACGAAGGGTAGAGCCACATGGTTTCTCCCCGACTCTATGGTTCAAGTCATTATTAATACCGCACATAGTCCAGCACATTTAGGAGAAAAAGCAATGTTAGACAGTATCCAGAACATTTGGTTCAACAAGCATTTACGAGCTGCAGCCAAGCAGAAAGTCCGTACCTGTATGATATGTTGTCAGTTCAATCCAGGTAAAAGTGTCCCGGTGGAACAAGGTGGATTCCAGCCCCCTGACCACCCTTTTGAAGTCCTCCAAATGGATTATATTCAGATGGAGCGATGTCGAGGTTTCAAGTATGTCCTTGTAGTTGTATGCGCTTTGTCCAGGTGGACAGAGGCATATCCAGTCCCAGATTACACAGCCGCGACTACTGCCAAGCAGTTGGTTCGTGAGTTCTTCCCCCGTTATGGACTCCCTAGAGTCGTGTATTCTGATAACGGCCAGCCATTCTCATCCGAGTTGATGAAACATGTTTCCCTGTTGTTAGGGTACCAGTGGAAGTTCCATTGTGTACGCCATCCTGAAGCAGCCGGTCTCGTAGAGAGACATAATCAGACCCTGAAAATCCGCATTGCAAAAGTTTGTCAAGAGAAAGGTGTGGACTGGCTAGTAGCTCTGCCAGTCGCCCTGTTCTATATGCGCATGGTCGCACATTCCAGATCAGGTCTGTCCCCGTATGAGGTCGTTTTCGGCCGCCCCCCTAACATGTGGGGTACTCCTAGACCCCGAAGTATTACAGATGTTTCAAGTAATATGCTGACAGATTACCTAGCTTCCTTGATGTCTGCCCTCAACTCTTGTCGTTCACAGGTTGCCGCCGCATTTCCAGACAATACCGAGGTGGCACCGCATGAAATCGTTCCCGGATCCATGGTCCTAGTGCGAAATTTCGATCGCTCAAGTCCGCTGGAGCCTCGCTGGAAGGAGCCCCGACAGGTCCTCCTCGCCACCCGTACAGCCGTGAAGTTGGAGGGACGCAAAGGCTGGGTGCATCTCTCGCACATCAAGAAGTTTTATGGGTTGAAGCCAGTTTTAAAGAACATTTCCGAGGATTTAAAGGACTGCCAAAGTACTATTCTTAAGGACTGTCCCGCAAAAGACAATGTTACTGCACCCTCCCTGTTAGAGACAACTCCGCAACAGGAGTATAAGAAAAAGCTACGGTCTAGTAAAATAAGTCAGCCAGTTTGATTGTCTAAGTCCTCCCCTAGGTGAAACGGTTAGACCGGTTTCTGACATGTATAAAATAGACCCCCATAGTGAGAGAGTTAGTCAAAACTCAATCCGATGTATCGTTTTTCTATGTTTCATATTATTTCTCAGCATTATGATTTCCTGCACCAGTTATGCATTTTACTTGTATTTTCCAGTCTCACATGTAAATAAGTCTTCTAATGTTACAGTAGAGCACACGTTTAGTGATCTGCCTCCTCATGAACTCTCTTACCGCCTCGCTATGCGTAACAATTCTTTTATCCGCATGTTACATTATTCACACCAGACCAGCAATGCCACTAATTGTTGGGTGTGTGGTCGACTCCCCCCTTTCCAGACACCGAAGGGAGTTCTGCCACTCTTTCCTTATCCATTTTCACATAATGGTTCGTGTGGAGCATGGTCCACGTTAACGTCATCCTCAACAGATATGTCTTTTCTTAACAGTACATGTTTCCCAGACAAGCAAGGTCTTCCCCACAGAACAGGGTTAGATCTAGAGAATGAAGTTTACAATTTAGGTAATTATTCTTCGAATTTTATGGTCCTGAATGTTCAGTCTGATACTACTCCAGACTTCCCTGCTATTTCAGTACTACCAGTCAAAGGCGAATTATGTGTCCGAAATAATGGTTCCGTACATGTAGGACATAGTGATTGTACTACTATTGTCAAGTATAGTGACAGTGGGAAATCTATTTTCAAAGCTTCACGTCATTCTTATTTTATTTGTGGCCAAACCGCATATGTTCGTCTGCCCCTCGATTGGGAGGGAACCTGTTACATTGCCTTCCTACTGCCACCTGTTTTCCTAGCCCCATCTGATTATCACAGAAATACACATCTAGTACACATTAGACATAGAAGGGAGATCGAGTCCCCGATTGTCGATTATACTGAAACTGCTCTAGAACAATATACAGATTTCAATAGAGGTTTCTTCTTCTTTATAGCACCTATCCAGAATAGTAAGCTAATCCGTAGGTTAACAAGAACCCTTGAAGCTGTAGTAAATGAGACTGCCTCTGCTCTAGGTAATTTGACTGAAGAGCAATCTGCTATGAGATTTGTCGTTTTGCAAAATCGTCTCGTCCTTGACGTCATACTGGCCGATAGGGGCGGGGCCTGTAGAGTCATCGGATCTAGTTGCTGCATTTTCATTCCCAATAACGAGCCGTCTGTTTATTCAGCTATAACCAGACTCCATAAAATTGCCCATCTGTTACACCAAGATCCAGGCACCTGGACATGGTCCGGTTGGTTCTGGAATATAATTTCCGCCTGGGGATGGAAAGTATTGTCCTTTCTAGGTATCGCAGTAGCGATCATATTCAGCTGCTGCCTCTGTATACAATGTGGCCCTGCGATTTGCGGCATTTGTGCTACCTCTTGTATTCCTAGTCCCAAGCCCCTTTCTAAATCCCGTTCTAAGAAAATTCGAGACGAGCAAATGATACTGTATGAAATGATAGATGGTATCATGAATATTGATGTTTCCTGATGGAAGCGTAGTGACAAGGAGGGAATGTGGAAAAGTAAATTTTGCCATGTTCTGTGTCCCTACGCGTCCTCCATCATATGTTATCTGTGCATGATTAATATGCATATGTATTCCCCATGTTCGATTAATGATGCAATTACAGTTGTGTCCATCTCTAGTATGTCTATTTCCAGTTCTCGTGAATACTACGAATATCAAGCCTATTTAAAAGTTACGTTGTCACGTTTCTCAGTGTGCACGTTATTCCATTGTAAAGTCCCCGTTTCTAGGCCTCAAAAGGGCCCGGACACCAGATTCAGCTCCTGTCTCCTGAAGCCCTCGCTGAGGAGCGATACAGCCCCCACCTGTATCCCTGACCCTTCACTTACTTCCTGCCTCACAGTGCCCGGTTCAGCCTGGCTCTGCCTCTGAGTCTGCCAAGAGTATGTTATGATTCTAGTTATCAGTCCAGCCCTCCTTCTCTGCATTCCTAAGCTACTGAACCGCATCAATAGTTTCCGTCATTGTCTAGCCTTTACGTCTCCATGTAAGAGAAATACTGTATTTATGGTCATTTAATATTCTTCATCACGCACTACATGTAGAATAATGCATGCACCAGTCTTAGAGTCTGTTAGCCTTTCCCCTCCTGACTTCTAGTTTATATCAACATGTTCTCTAAACATCAGATACTAGATACTGTTTAGGTACATGTCGCCCTGACTCTCCAGACTTCAGTCTCTGCTCCTAGCACAGAGTTCGTAGCCCCCAGCTTCTCCTAGTAACACGTCATTGCCAGCTTGCGCGCACCATCAGGTCAGAGGTCCCAGCTCCTTAGGTAGCCCCCTCCATGTTTCCGCCCTATTCATGACATATTCTGTTACGTTTGCATCACATGTCTATGTATACGCCCTGTTACACCTACTTTCACCCTTATCTTTCGCGACTGCTACGCGTCACACCCTTTGCTCCACCCACTGCTCCGCCTATCATATGTATTGTAATGCAACTGTTTTACTATATATGATCGTGTATTGTTATTAAATGTTAGCGCGCTCATCCCAGATCCAGCCCCGGCAGCTGCCGGGCCCCGCTAGTCCAATCCGGCCCCCCTGCCGGGCCCTGCCATCCTATTCCTATGCAGGTTGTCCTGTCCCTGTCCTTTATGCTGTAATAAACCTGCAAAACTCCTACTACCTCGAATCTTGACTCTTATTTATTGAGCTATCTGTTATTGCTATGCCTAGATAAAAATAGATCCGGTATTATTTATTTATATACCACAGGAGGAAAAGGGTCGAGGATATGGCCAGATTGCGTCCCCTTCTGTATTGGAGGCGCATAAAAACTACTCCTGAGTTGAGCCATTACGCAGCTGCCCTCTTGGATGTTGATAATTCTGATACCTTTCACAAAGTACTTTGGCTTAAAGAAGTGAGGACATTACTTCAAAAGTTGCACCTTGAACACTTATGGTCTGCAGTAGACCCAGACGATTTTCCGTCTAAGATTATGTTGAAAAAATTGTACTGGGACATGATAAACAATGCTGCATTGACTTCTGATCAATCATCTGCCTTGACATCCCAGTTCTTGGAAGTTAAAACAATCCCGAAATTTGAACAGTTTTGGGATTTGATCTCCAAGCCCCTAGATAGGAAACTGTATTTCCAGTTTAGAATTGGCTCTTTACCCTTAAATGCTTTCACAGCCAATTGGTGTCCGGATAATGTAAATACTTGTTTTTACTGTAAAATTCATGTAGAAGATATCCCACATTTTCTATTTGTATGCCCCTTATATGCTGCCCCAAGGAATAGATGGTTGAAGCCTGCTTGCAGAAATTTGGGCACTAGGAAATGTTTGGACGCCTTAAGGATTTTAAGATCAAACTGTGCCCCTAATCTTGCAATTGCAGTGGCTAAATACATGGGGTGGGCATGGATAATACGCACGCGCACTTTAAAACTCCTATGAACTAATGAATTACTAGACCCTGTGATTTAAACTTTGTGCTGTGTCTCTATTTTAAAAATGATTATTTTTTGTCTTATTCGCCAACAAAGTATAAACTGCTTAGAATTTAATACTTTTTTATTTTAGACTAGTATTTATATTTGTATAGCTTAGGGATATGCTTTTATGACAATGTTGTCGAATAAAGTATTTAAACTTGAAACTTTTGTATCCCTGTTCCTGCATAGAGAAAGAGCAGGGGTGTGGGAAACCCACTCCTGAGGTTCCTACAATTTGGGAGGGGGCTGACCTTGAGGAGGACGCCCCTGTACCTACAGGGGAGCAGGTAGCTGAACTGGGGGACTTCTCTGACCTGACCCATTGACAGCAAGAAGGTGGTCCCACCAGTGAGAAATTCTGCAGGGAGAAAAGGTAATACCCTTGTCTGGGGGTTTGTGGAGTAGCCTGCAAATCAGGCAGCTGGTGATCAGTCTGGATCACACTGGATCTACTTGGAGAATGGTCGCCTGTACAGTGAGCTTATGGTCGCTGAGCCTGGATCAGCCCTTATGCTGGTGGTACCCCAGGACTTCAGAGCCTTCCTACTGGGTCTGGCTCATGATGTGCTTTGGCAGGACATTTAGGGCAGGACAAGACCTTTGACAGGCTTATCACATACTTCTTTTGGCCCCAAATGCAGAGGCAGTCAGATGTGCATTTCAGGTCTTTCTAAACTTGCCAGGCCAGTGGTAAGGCTCCTCTCCAACATTTTCCAGTTGTCTGAACCCCTTTTGAAAGGGTTGGGATGGACACTGTGAGGCCACTGGATCCAAGACAGCCATGGGCAACAGGTACATCCTTGTCTTTGTGGACCATGCCACCCGGTACCCAGAGGCAATTCCTCTAAGGACAACGACGGTGCCAGTGGTGGGCTGGGCGTTAATGGGGATCCTTTCCCATATTGGTTTCCCCAGAGAGGTGGTTTATGACTGTGCAACCAATTTCATATTCAAGTATATGACATTCCTGTGGGTGGAGTGCAGTGTGACTTAAAAGTTCACCACTTCTTACCACCCACATGGTGATGGTTTGGTGGAGAAATTCAACCAAACCTTGAAGGGCATGATCAAGGGTCTAAAAGAACCAATGAGGCACAAGTGGGATGTCCTCTTGCCATGCCTTCTCTTTGCTTACAGGGAGGTACCACAGAGGTCTCTAGGGTTCAGTCCTTTGAAGCTTCTGTATCGGGACCCTGTGAGAGGACCTCTCAGTTTGGTCAAGAAAGGCTGGGAGACAGCTCCCGGAAAAACTCCCCAGGATGTATTTAGCTACATGCTAGCCTTCTGGAACCAAACTTCCCTCTTCAGCAAACTCACTCAGGAAAACCTGGAAGCAGATGAAACGCGGGTACGACCAGAATGCCACTCTGGTAGAGTTTCAGCCTGGCCAGAAAGTGAGGGTCATGGCCTCAGTTGAACTTTGTGCCTTGCAGGACAAATGGACTGGGCTTTTTGAGGTGGTGGAGTGCAAACGTAATGTCACCTACCTGGTGAATTTGCAGACTCCCGAGAACCCTTTGAGGGTCCTCCATGTGAACCGCCTCAAGCCTCATTTTGAGAGGTCTGAAGTGAGCATGCTCTTGGTGACAGATGATGGGGTGGAAAGGGAAAGTAAACCTCTCCCTCACCTCCTGTCTACCAAGGAGCACAATGGGCCAGTGGAAGGTGGGATCCTCTCCCCTACACTGACCCCAGAGCAGCACAGTGACTGTCACCAGTTGTTGGGGCAGTTCACCACACTGTTCTCTCTAACCCCAGGTGTTACTCACTGGTGTATCCATCACGTGGACACTGGCAACAGCCCTCCTGTGTAACACAGGATTTACAGGTTGACTGACCGGGTCAGGACCAGAATCAAAGAGGATGGCTCTAAAATGTTGGCGTTAGGGGTGATAGAGCCCTCCAACAATCCTTGGGCCAGCCCAGTGGTCTTGGTTAGGGGTGGGCAGAATTTGAGTAGTCGCGCTACGCAAAGCTCCGTGAAACGGTAAAAAATCTCCATGAGCATGCAGAGTTCCGCGAACACGCGGAATTGCTTGTTCCGCCCATTCGCAATGCTTTTTTCCTGTTTGTGAACGCTGTTTGCATGCTCAGGGGGAAATATCTCACGAACACGCATTTTGGAAGCGCGAACAAGTAAAAATTCCACAAAGCCACGGATCGTGGAATTTTTGGCAAATCCGCGTTTTCCGCGGAACGCAAAATTACCCAAATTCCGAAAATTCCGCGAGCGGAATGGAATTTACCGCTCAGGCCTAGTCTTGGTCCCAAAGACTGCTGCACCCAGTGCCACTCCCAAATTGCAGTTCTGTGTAGACTACTGTGGGCTCAACGCCGTCACTAGGACTGACGGGCACCGCATCCCCAGAGCTGATGAGCTCATCGATTGGTTGGGAGATGCCAAGTTCCTCAGCACATTTGATTTGATGTCTGGGTGCTGGCATGTTGCCCTAACCAAGGGGGCCTAGGAGAGGTCAGCATTCTCAAACCCAGAGGGGCACTACCTGTTTCGGGTGATGCCCTTTGGGTGAACAATATCCCTGCCACTTTTGGAAGATTGGTCAACCCGGTGTTGGCTCGACTAGAGAATTTCAGTGCCGCCTACCTAGATGGCATTGCAGTGTTCAGTTCCAGCTGGGAAGAACACTTGCAGTATCTATGGGAAGTTTTGAAGGCTCTGCAGAGGACAGGCCTCATGGTGAAGGCAGGGCTCTGTGGTGTACTTGGGCACCAGGTAGGAAGCAGCCAGGTGGCGCCCCTACAGCCCAAGAATAACACCATTCTGGCTTGGGAGCCCCCCAAGACCCAGACAGAGATAAGAGTATTTTTAAGTCTCACCGGTTACTATAGGAGATTTGTAAAGCTGACTTACAGGAAGCAGCCCAGGAAGGTGATCTGGACTGATACCTGGCAGAAAGCTTTTGATGCCATGAATGCAGCCCGTGCTCAAGGCACCCAACTTCTTCAAGGAATTCGTAGTACAGACTGATGCTTCAGAGCATGGTGTGGGAGCGGTGCTTTCACAACTGAACAAAAAGGACCTGGACCAGCCTGTAGTCTTTCATAGCAGAAGACTACTCCCCAGGGAACAGAGGTGGAGTGCCATTGAAAGAGAAGCTTTTGCTGTGAAGAAGCTAAGACCCTACCTGTTTGGGACTCACTTCCGAGTTCAGACAGACCACAGGCCCCTCAATTGGTTGATGCAATTGAGGGGTGAGAACCCAAAACTGTTGAGGTGGTCCATCTCCCTAAAGGGAATGGACTTTATGGTGGATCACCGCCCTGGCACAGAACACGCCAACGCTGATGGTCTGTCTAGGTTCTTCTGCCTTATTGAAGAGAACTCCAAGGAGGATGTGTAGTTCTCCCTACTTCCAGCTGGAGGGGACAAGTGTTAGACCTGGCATCTTTTGGTGTGTTTCTCCTGCCTTTTTGCTTTCTGACCTC
This sequence comes from Lissotriton helveticus, assembly GCF_964261635.1. Lineage (NCBI taxonomy): Eukaryota > Metazoa > Chordata > Amphibia > Caudata > Salamandridae > Lissotriton > Lissotriton helveticus. Next base: position 1,267,295,848 of record NC_136057.1, on the reverse strand, counting down.
CTGGTTTTGACTCTGTTTTTGCTGGTTTAGTATCTCTGCACACTTTCTCACTGCTGCCCAGTGTTAAAGTATAAGTGCTCCTATAATAATTTGTCATTTGGATTGGTGTTTCCATGGTTTGCATATTTGATTTATCGGTAAGTCCCTAGTAAAGTACACTGAGAGCACCAGGGCCTGTAAATCAAATGTTGCGAGTGGACCTGCAGCACTGATTGTGCCACCCACACATGCACCTTTTCAAAGGGATCTCAGACCTGCCCCTGCAGTGTCTGCACGTTGTTTGTACTGCCAAGTTGACTTGACAAGTGCACCAACTTTCCAAGCCCTAACCTTCCCTTTTATTACATGTGAGTCACCCCTAAGGTAGGCCCAAGGTACCCCTATGGGCAGGGTGCAGTGCAGTGTATTTGAAGGGTAGGACACGTACTAGTGAGTGGGACATGTCCTGATAGTGAAATACAGTCTATTTCATATGTCACTGTTTTTCACTGTTGAGTTGGATTTTTTCATTGTTTTGGTCTTGTTTTGAATATATAAAATATTGGATATTTTTCTAAAGTGGTGTGATGTCCTTTTGTAGTGTTTTCACTGTGTTACTGTTGGTTATATCCAAATGCTTTACACACTGCCTTTGAGATAAGCCTGACTGCTCATGCCAAGCTACCAAAGCAGTGAGCAGGGGTTATTGCAGTAGTGTAACCCCCTTATCCTGGTTAAGTCTAGAAATAACTCCCTTTGGGGTATTATATTAGCATACCAACCAAACATTCACAACACACATACCGCTCAAACAACCACGGGTCCGTTTACCAGTTGCCAGTAAGTCAATTTCTTAATCCAATTTTTGAAAAAATAGACATTTTAATTTTATTAAGTTGGTTCAAGAAGTTATATATATAAAACACCTATCCACATTAGGAGTAATACATCATAATGCACATTAAAAACACATCAAATTAAAAAATATAATAAAATATAATTTGCAACAATGTCCGAAAATCCAAGTTCATAAAAACAAAACCACAATAGTATACAGCAGTGGATTCAACACTGCATCTTTAAATTCTGTCACATAACACAAAATAACATATATTAGTAGGCCTATAACAAGCGACGCATTTCGGAGGGTTTACACGGGTCAAACCTCCTTCTTCAGGGTTCTCAATACTTGGATATGACAGCAGTATCTATGTACAAAAAACTTTTTTTACCAATGCTGCAATATTGTGACATGAGAGACATTATAAAACATGAGCCAACCCTCTGATATCATCCTATATTAGTTCATTTTTTTTACATAATATTATAACAGTCCTAAATAGTTTAAAAATTACTCATAAACAAACATCAATCATTGAGTTGCTGGCACTGTACATTATTAAAGATCCTTCATACATCAGGCTAATGGAATCCAATTAACATGAAACCATTTTGCTCACTCCACATTATTCACAATAATTGTATCACTCACTAGATAAAAACAAACAAATTATGCAAGATGGGCTAGTTACACTCCATCCTGACTGCCTGCAGACCCTGTATACAGGACATGCATATCCATGCACCTATTTGTCTAAAGTGTGCTAATTTTGGTGAATAGAATCTATTCAGTTCAGCTAAGGATGCTACCTTAACATTCCATAGTGGAAGTTAAAAAAAACAGTTTATGACTACATGCTCTTTGATTCATGCTATTCTTCTCTCTCACTAAATCAAAACAACCTAATTAGGCAAGATAGGTTAGTTACACTCCATCCTAAATCCCTGTAGAACCTGTATACAGGACATGCATATCCATGCACCTATTTATCAAAAGTGTGCTTGTTTTGGTGAGTAGAATCTGTAAAGTTCAACTAAGAATGCTACCTTATCGTTACATGGTGGAGGTACAAGTACACCTGTATTACGGCTGCCGGCTCATTGACCAGTAAACTTGCACAACCACTTATCACAAAAGATCAATCATTGGTATAAAAACATTTTTACATTGGCATAATGGTCCTGAGGATCCAGGGATGATATATAAATAACCACCAGACTATCACTCAATCCATATATCATCTATGAGAAATCTGTTGAATTAGAATTTCTCCTTCCAAAGTTTGGTAAAAACAGGCTAGGTGATCACAGTCAGCACAAACCAATATGATTAAATTCGCAAGCCCACTCAAAGTAGCAATTAAACGATGCAATCAATGGGCATCTAGAAATTCTAAAATTATAACCTACCATCAGTATCGATAGATGGTGCATAGGAGTGAAGGACAGTCTCAATAATTAAAAACCTCCTACAAATGCGAGATATCAGTCCTGCAAATAAAAGGGCCCCCTTATCCTGACTAGAAAGAAGGGTCCCTACTTGGACAAAGGTGTAAACCATTACCAACTAGAGACCCCATTTCTAACAGTATGGTTGCAAAAATTTGTGAGTCAACAAAAAGCCTCAAATGAAGGATGAAACCAATATTCCATGCTATCTTAATTTGGCCTGAGGAGGAAGGGGGCTAAAGATAGTGGCCAGGGTTTGGGACCCCATTTATTGATCTTGTTATTGATGGAGGATATTTCTGTTATTTTTCAGACTGAGTTTAAAATATTCTATAGGATCTAAGTTTGGGTGAGGGAGACGACTTTGAAAATATCTCAGGGACAGTTGCTAGGGGCACTATGGAGAAGGTAGGTCATCTGTGTGTTAGCCGCATTAGAATTTGTTTTTACACTGAACTCTGAGAGCAGGCAAGTAAGTGAGGTGGCGAGATATATATCAAATAGCAAGGGAGATAATGATAGCTCCTTGAGGGATGTTAAACTGAAGTGGTTTAACTTTATATTGAAAAGAATCTCGAGAGATAGCTTGTGTTAATCCTGTAAGAAAGGTGGTTATCCAAGCAAGAGGAGAACCTCTAATATCAAAGGATTATCTCTGGATTTATAACTTGTGTTTATACTATGAAAAGTTAAAAGACATATCAATGTCTGGCCAACCAGCAATGTGATTGGCTAGATGCTGTTGAAAGGGAAATAGACAGAGCTCACCTTATTTATAATAGACCTTCCTGTGCCATTCCCACTTGTGTTCATTCTTTACGGATCCACCATATCACCCATTCTAGTCACGGACAGAAAAAGTCAAGAAATGTCCCCCAGAAATCTTGCAGCACTTAAGGGACATTGGTTACATGTTTTATGAGGATGAACGTCCATGTGGAAGAAGAAAGGGACCGGAATCACAACACTATGGCAGCATGCAGAGCAAAGAAATGGAGGGGGCTACAAATTGTGGTATTTCTTAACTACGGGGAAGTCAGATATCAAGCCAGGAAGCCAAAAGAACAGGCAGACCAAATAAAAATTGCTGGAGCCTCCATCACTCTACTATGAGCGGAAGGGGAAAGGGTCATGGATTTTGTGGGGGTGTAGTCTAAGGTTGCCAGAATCAATTGTGACAGGATGGTGGAGACAGAGTTGGCAAACGGAGGCAGTGGTGACCAATGGACACATGGGAAGAGGAGGAGGGGAAGAAAGAAGGAGAAGCCAATCCAAAGAAAAGCTTGCAAGGAATCAGTCAGGTGAGAATGAAGAATGGAAACAGGACCAATCTTTACTAGGGAATCCTCTATGTTTCAGGTTAGTGTGGGTAATAGAGAGGGGCGAGGAAGGATGCAGAATGGGAACAGAACTAATCCTTAACTGGTAAGCTTGTATGTTTCAGGAAACAAAGTTCCCTGCCCACTATGATAGAGCATAAGATCAACAGTAACACCTCAGTCTAATTGAACTGATCAAAAAGAGAACAGAGACTGAAATGGGGCAAATGAACTTTTACGGTTTGATGATGCAACCCCTAAACGATTGAAGTAACCTTTGAGACAGGACTCTATTTTCAATATATGGACTTTTTAGCGAATACCTTTATAAGTGTTGTATTGCTCCAAGTAGAGATTTGAAAATATATTTACCTAACCTATTGAATTAAACCATATTCAATTGGAAAAGACTCTTTGGGGGTCATTAGGATGACGGGCGGACTTTGACCGCCCGCCACCCTATCGGTATTCGGGACCGCCCGCCATAAGGGCAGGGGTCCCGTTGGGGGAATTAGGATGTGCCCGCCACAGTGGCGGGCACATCCTTCATCTTTAGCATTGTGGCGGGCGGTGCAGTCTGCACCGCCCACCAAAATGCTAAAAATGTTTAAACGCATTTGCATATGCAAATGTGGGGGAGGCACCATAGGTACCCCCCGTGTGCAGCCCCCACCCCTCCTTCACTCTGGGGTCCCGCAGGGGGCCCCCAGAGTGAAGACCGCATTGCCGCCACGGAAAGGCATTGTCAAATGCCCATTGTAATATGGCTGGTGGTGTCTGATAGACACCGCCACCATATCAATCCTTTTCCCCCGCGCTAAAAAAAATCTCATCATCAAAACAGAAGCAGCTTCAGTAAAAAGTTATCTACAAGCGACTTGGGTATCTCTAAATTCTGTAGTTCAGATTAAAACTTTGCCCCTACTTTTCCTACATATCATCAACATAGCATCACCATCCAAATACATTTCTGCGATATTTATCCATATTAGGGGAGCATACAACAGTTTTATCTCAACATCAAAAGTATTCAAGTTTATATGCAATGAGCCAAAACAGGTCCCCATCACATTTATAACATTAGGAAGTGTTCACCATTGGATGTAAAGCATTTGCGTCTTAATGTTTTATCAATCATGGTTTTACTGTGCTTCAAATAGCCGCTACAGATCCAGCCAAAGGATCAATTGAGGTATACAGAAAACATAAACCTAATGCTAATTAGGGTTCCCTAGCCAGGTCACTCTCTCTTTTTTAATTTTTAATTTTTTTATTTTTATTAAAGTATCAGCTGAAATTGTAAAATAGGTCAATACTAATATAATTAACAGTAATAGAATTACATACTTGCAACTTCGCGTAATTAAGAAGTTACAGAAAGTAACCATATTTTATTGAAACTAGTTAAGAATAGTCTGTAATTAGGAAAATACAAAGAACAATGCTCACAAAGGAGTTATTACTATGAAATGCAAATATACAAAAATAATTATAATATACTAAGAAGAAAAAAGAATGGAGAAAAGATATGAAGAATGTAGAGAGAGAGATAAACAATAGGTTCAAATAGAATTTTAGGTAGCAGTTATTGCACAAAACTAGCACATAATCGGAAAGTAAAGCCAGTATTATATGGTAAGAGGAATATGAAAAAGGAGAGCACAGTGCGCAAGATTGTCATGGAGGTTGCAATACCGCAAAATAAGATTTAGTGTTTGAGGGAACAGAGTTTTTTATATATATATGGAAGTAGTTACCCGCAAACAAAATAATTATTTCCTTATATGATTTGCATTGAAAAGCATGAAATCAATCAATTCTGCTATTTGCGTAAATACCCTTCCACCAAAATAGAGATGATGGTTCCACGAAAACTTTGCAGAAAGCAGTATTTTGTTGGAAAGCAATAGCAATAAAGAGATAAAATATTTGTTAGTCACTAACATTATTGATGTTGTCTGTAAAAGAAAGAAAACAAAAAGAAAATTTTAAAATTAAGAGGTGAATTCAGTTTACAAAAACAATTCATGTGAAAACCATCTAAAGCCAAAAACTCTATCAAATGAAAAGAATATATTAGAAATTATCCCTTTTTGTCATGATTTGTCAAACAGAAATCATGACCTACATTAGTAATTGTATAAAGTTTGACTGGTGTGCATAATTAGTTACAAATTACCGATAACAATGTTTGTGGATGTTTTATGAATTCTGGATCAGATTTTGACTCATATTTCAGAAGACCAGGTTCTGCTTGATTTTTTTAATAGATTTAGTTCTACAACTGGGCCTTGTTTCACATCTTAATATATGGAAGATGTTGTGCACATTTCATATCCTAAATCTCTATTATGTAATGTTTGGGGAAAAACAGAAGTGCAAAGTACAGAAGACAGAGGAAAGTAAATTACATTTCTTATAATGTTATGAGGACTTACCCATGGCAATCTTTCGAAAATGTGGATCTGTTGTATAGTTTTATTAGTTTAATATACCAAATCCAAACAACAAGTGAGATCCTCTCACCCGGAAAAATAAAGGAAGGATAATTACTTGTGCAAAATCATAATAGTCCTAAATCATTATGTTTTGCTTTATTGCTTAGACCAATTGTTCAGATATGCAAATTTACATCAACAAAAATATACGTTTTTATATATATGCACATGTATGTATATATATATATATATATATATTAGCAAGCAAAGCCCTCGAGCTTTAAGAGGTCACACAACGAACTGACAGCCATCCGGTTTTCGTGCCTTGGGATGCGTGTAGCTTTGACCTTCAATGTTCATTCACGATGTCCGACGCGTTTCAAGGCATTAGCGCCTTTTCATCAGGGACTTGTGCACAGAGGGAGAGAAGGACTTCACTGAAACTCCGTTTTCTTCCCTTTATTGAAGAAAGGACCGCCTCAGTGGGCGTGGCTTGTTCAAGGTAGCCAGCATGGAGCTGGTAGTTGTAGTCCTTTGTTATCAGTGAAGTAAGTTTTGTGCCCTGAGTGGGCTCCCACCCTCTGTCAATTGTCGTAGTATAACCTTTGAGTAAGGTGAGAGTCTTGGCTGCACGCATTGATTAAAAGTGGCAGTTCGCGCTGGCAAGATGAACAACAGTGTTTCTTCTGCGGCCCCTTCTCTCAATAAACATCAGATGCGAGAGGGAGGGTGGTGCTCCTCTTGTCACGGCCAAGGGCAACCGCGCGAAAATGTTAGCAAGCAAAGCCCTCGAGCTTTAAGAGGTCACACAACGAACTGACAGCCATCCGGTTTTCGTGCCTTGGGATGCGTGTAGCTTTGACCTTCAATGTTCATTCACGATGTCCGACGCGTTTCAAGGCATTAGCGCCTTTTCATCAGGGACTTGTGCACAGAGGGAGAGAAGGACTTCACTGAAACTCCGTTTTCTTCCCTTTATTGAAGAAAGGACCGCCTCAGTGGGCGTGGCTTGTTCAAGGTAGCCAGCATGGAGCTGGTAGTTGTAGTCCTTTGTTATCAGTGAAGTAAGTTTTGTGCCCTGAGTGGGCTCCCACCCTCTGTCAATTGTCGTAGTATAACCTTTGAGTAAGGTGAGAGTCTTGGCTGCACGCATTGATTAAAAGTGGCAGTTCGCGCTGGCAAGATGAACAACAGTGTTTCTTCTGCGGCCCCTTCTCTCAATAAACATCAGATGCGAGAGGGAGGGTGGTGCTCCTCTTGTCACGGCCAAGGGCAACCACGCGAAAATGTTAGCAAGCAAAGCCCTCGAGCTTTAAGAGGTCACACAACGAACTGACAGCCATCCGGTTTTCGTGCCTTGGGATGCGTGTAGCTTTGACCTTCAATGTTCATTCACGATGTCCGACGTGTTTCAAGGCATTAGCGACTTTTCATCAGGGACTTGTGCACAGAGGGAGAGAAGGACTTCACTGAAACTCCGTTTTCTTCCCTTTATTGAAGAAAGGACCGCCTCAGTGGGCGTGGCTTGTTCAAGGTAGCCAGCATGGAGCTGGTAGTTGTAGTCCTTTGTTATCAGTGAAGTAAGTTTTGTGCCCTGAGTGGGCTCCCACCCTCTGTCAATTGTCGTAGTATAACCTTTGAGTAAGGTGAGAGTCTTGGCTGCACGCATTGATTAAAAGTGGCAGTTCGCGCTGGCATGATGAACAACAGTGTTTCTTCTGCGGCCCCTTCTCTCAATAAACATCAGATACGAGAGGGAGGGTGGTGCTCCTCTTGTCACGGCCAAGGGCAACCGCGCGAAAATGTTAGCAAGCAAAGCCCTCGAGCTTTAAGAGGTCACACAACGAACTGACAGCCATCCGGTTTTCGTGCCTTGGGATGCGTGTAGCTTTGACCTTCAATGTTCATTCACGATGTCCGACGCGTTTCAAGGCATTAGCGCCTTTTCATCAGGGACTTGTGCACAGAGGGAGAGAAGGACTTCACTGAAACTCCGTTTTCTTCCCTTTATTGAAGAAAGGACCGCCTCAGTGGGCGTGGCTTGTTCAAGGTAGCCAGCATGGAGCTGGTAGTTGTAGTCCTTTGTTATCAGTGAAGTAAGTTTTGTGCCCTGAGTGGGCTCCCACCCTCTGTCAATTGTCGTAGAATAACCTTTGAGTAAGGTGAGAGTCTTGGCTGCACGCATTGATTAAAAGTGGCAGTTCGCGCTGGCAAGATGAACAACAGTGTTTCTTCTGCGGCCCCTTCTCTCAATAAACATCAGATGCGAGAGGGAGGGTGGTGCTCCTCTTGTCACGGCCAAGGGCAACCGCGCGAAAATGTTAACAAGCAAAGCCCTCGAGCTTTAAGAGGTCACACAACGAACTGACAGCCATCCGGTTTTCGTGCCTTGGGATGCGTGTAGCTTTGACCTTCAATGTTCATTCACGATGTCCGACGCGTTTCAAGGCATTAGCGCCTTTTCATCAGGGACTTGTGCACAGAGGGAGAGAAGGACTTCACTGAAACTCCGTTTTCTTCCCTTTATTGAAGAAAGGACCGCCTCAGTGGGCGTGGCTTGTTCAAGGTAGCCAGCATGGAGCTGGTAGTTGTAGTCCTTTGTTATCAGTGAAGTAAGTTTTGTGCCCTGAGTGGGCTCCCACCCTCTGTCAATTGTCGTAGTATAACCTTTGAGTAAGGTGAGAGTCTTGGCTGCACGCATTGATTAAAAGTGGCAGTTCGCGCTGGCAAGATGAACAACAGTGTTTCTTCTGCGGCCCCTTCTCTCAATAAACATCAGATGCGAGAGGGAGGGTGGTGCTCCTCTTGTCACGGCCAAGGGCAACCGCGCGAAAATGTTAGCAAGCAAAGCCCTCGAGCTTTAAGAGGTCACACAACGAACTGACAGCCATCCGGTTTTCGTGCCTTGGGATGCGTGTAGCTTTGACCTTCAATGTTCATTCACGATGTCCGACGCGTTTCAAGGCATTAGCGCCTTTTCATCAGGGACTTGTGCACAGAGGGAGAGAAGGACTTCACTGAAACTCCGTTTTCTTCCCTTTATTGAAGAAAGGACCGCCTCAGTGGGCGTGGCTTGTTCAAGGTAGCCAGCATGGAGCTGGTAGTTGTAGTCCTTTGTTATCAGTGAAGTAAGTTTTGTGCCCTGAGTGGGCTCCCACCCTCTGTCAATTGTCGTAGTATAACCTTTGAGTAAGGTGAGAGTCTTGGCTGCACGCATTGATTAAAAGTGGCAGTTCGCGCTGGCAAGATGAACAACAGTGTTTCTTCTGCGGCCCCTTCTCTCAATAAACATCAGATGCGAGAGGGAGGGTGGTGCTCCTCTTGTCACGGCCAAGGGCAACCGCGCGAAAATGTTAGCAAGCAAAGCCCTCGAGCTTTAAGAGGTCACACAACGAACTGACAGCCATCCGGTTTTCGTGCCTTGGGATGCGTGTAGCTTTGACCTTCAATGTTCATTCACGATGTCCGACGCGTTTCAAGGCATTAGCGCCTTTTCATCAGGGACTTGTGCACAGAGGGAGAGAAGGACTTCACTGAAACTCCGTTTTCTTCCCTTTATTGAAGAAAGGACCGCCTCAGTGGGCGTGGCTTGTTCAAGGTAGCCAGCATGGAGCTGGTAGTTGTAGTCCTTTGTTATCAGTGAAGTAAGTTTTGTGCCCTGAGTGGGCTCCCACCCTCTGTCAATTGTCGTAGTATAACCTTTGAGTAAGGTGAGAGTCTTGGCTGCACGCATTGATTAAAAGTGGCAGTTCGCGCTGGCAAGATGAACAACAGTGTTTCTTCTGCGGCCCCTTCTCTCAATAAACATCAGATGCGAGAGGGAGGGTGGTGCTCCTCTTGTCACGGCCAAGGGCAACCGCGCGAAAATGTTAGCAAGCAAAGCCCTCGAGCTTTAAGAGGTCACACAACGAACTGACAGCCATCCGGTTTTCGTGCCTTGGGATGCGTGTAGCTTTGACCTTCAATGTTCATTCACGATGTCCGACGCGTTTCAAGGCATTAGCGCCTTTTCATCAGGGACTTGTGCACAGAGGGAGAGAAGGACTTCACTGAAACTCCGTTTTCTTCCCTTTATTGAAGAAAGGACCGCCTCAGTGGGCGTGGCTTGTTCAAGGTAGCCAGCATGGAGCTGGTAGTTGTAGTCCTTTGTTATCAGTGAAGTAAGTTTTGTGCCCTGAGTGGGCTCCCACCCTCTGTCAATTGTCGTAGTATAACCTTTGAGTAAGGTGAGAGTCTTGGCTGCACGCATTGATTAAAAGTGGCAGTTCGCGCTGGCAAGATGAACAACAGTGTTTCTTCTGCGGCCCCTTCTCTCAATAAACATCAGATGCGAGAGGGAGGGTGGTGCTCCTCTTGTCACGGCCAAGGGCAACCGCGCGAAAATGTTAGCAAGCAAAGCCCTCGAGCTTTAAGAGGTCACACAACGAACTGACAGCCATCCGGTTTTCGTGCCTTGGGATGCGTGTAGCTTTGACCTTCAATGTTCATTCACGATGTCCGACGCGTTTCAAGGCATTAGCGCCTTTTCATCAGGGACTTGTGCACAGAGGGAGAGAAGGACTTCACTGAAACTCCGTTTTCTTCCCTTTATTGAAGAAAGGACCGCCTCAGTGGGCGTGGCTTGTTCAAGGTAGCCAGCATGGAGCTGGTAGTTGTAGTCCTTTGTTATCAGTGAAGTAAGTTTTGTGCCCTGAGTGGGCTCCCACCCTCTGTCAATTGTCGTAGTATAACCTTTGAGTAAGGTGAGAGTCTTGGCTGCACGCATTGATTAAAAGTGGCAGTTCGCGCTGGCAAGATGAACAACAGTGTTTCTTCTGCGGCCCCTTCTCTCAATAAACATCAGATGCGAGAGGGAGGGTGGTGCTCCTCTTGTCACGGCCAAGGGCAACCGACGTGTCGGACATCGTGAATGAACATTGAAGGTCAAAGCTACACGCATCCCAAGGCACGAAAACCGGATGGCTGTCAGTTCGTTGTGTGACCTCTTAAAGCTTGAGGGCTTTGCTTGCTAACATTTTCGCGCGGTTGCCCTTGGCCGTGACAAGAGGAGCACCACCCTCCCTCTCGCATCTGATGTTTATTGAGAGAAGGGGCCGCAGAAGAAACACTGTTGTTCATCTTGCCAGCGCGAACTGCCACTTTTAATCAATGCGTGCAGCCAAGACTCTCACCTTACTCAAAGGTTATACTACGACAATTGACAGAGGGTGGGAGCCCACTCAGGGCACAAAACTTACTTCACTGATAACAAAGGACTACAACTACCAGCTCCATGCTGGCTACCTTGAACAAGCCACGCCCACTGAGGCGGTCCTTTCTTCAATAAAGGGAAGAAAACGGAGTTTCAGTGAAGTCCTTCTCTCCCTCTGTGCACAAGTCCCTGATGAAAAGGCGCTAATGCCTTGAAACGCGTCGGACATCGTGAATGAACATTGAAGGTCAAAGCTACACGCATCCCAAGGCACGAAAACCGGATGGCTGTCAGTTCGTTGTGTGACCTCTTAAAGCTCGAGGGCTTTGCTTGCTAACATTTTTGCGCGGTTGCCCTTGGCCGTGACAAGAGGAGCACCACCCTCCCTCTCGCATCTGATGTTTATTGAGAGAAGGGGCCGCAGAAGAAACACTGTTGTTCATCTTGCCAGCGCGAACTGCCACTTTTAATCAATGCGTGCAGCCAAGACTCTCACCTTACTCAAAGGTTATACTACGACAATTGACAGAGGGTGGGAGCCCACTCAGGGCACAAAACTTACTTCACTGATAACAAAGGACTACAACTACCAGCTCCATGCTGGCTACCTTGAACAAGCCACGCCCACTGAGGCGGTCCTTTCTTGAATAAAGGGAAGAAAACGGAGTTTCAGTGAAGTCCTTCTCTCCCTCTGTGCACAAGTCCCTGATGAAAAGGCGCTAATGCCTTGAAACGCGTCGGACATCGTGAATGAACATTGAAGGTCAAAGCTACACGCATCCCAAGGCACGAAAACCGGATGGCTGTCAGTTCGTTGTGTGACCTCTTAAAGCTCGAGGGCTTTGCTTGCTAACATTTTCGCGCGGTTGCCCTTGGCCGTGACAAGAGGAGCACCACCCTCCCTCTCGCATCTGATGTTTATTGAGAGAAGGGGCCGCAGAAGAAACACTGTTGTTCATCTTGCCAGCGCGAACTGCCACTTTTAATCAATGCGTGCAGCCAAGACTCTCACCTTACTCAAAGGTTATACTACGACAATTGACAGAGGGTGGGAGCCCACTCAGGGCACAAAACTTACTTCACTGATAACAAAGGACTACAACTACCAGCTCCATGCTGGCTACCTTGAACAAGCCACGCCCACTGAGGCGGTCCTTTCTTCAATAAAGGGAAGAAAACGGAGTTTCAGTGAAGTCCTTCTCTCCCTCTGTGCACAAGTCCCTGATGAAAAGGCGCTAATGCCTTGAAACGCGTCGGACATCGTGAATGAACATTGAAGGTCAAAGCTACACGCATCCCAAGGCACGAAAACCGGATGGCTGTCAGTTCGTTGTGTGACCTCTTAAAGCTCGAGGGCTTTGCTTGCTAACATTTTCGCGCGGTTGCCCTTGGCCGTGACAAGAGGAGCACCACCCTCCCTCTCGCATCTGATGTTTATTGAGAGAAGGGGCCGCAGAAGAAACACTGTTGTTCATCTTGCCAGCGCGAACTGCCACTTTTAATCAATGCGTGCAGCCAAGACTCTCACCTTACTCAAAGGTTATACTACGACAATTGACAGAGGGTGGGAGCCCACTCAGGGCACAAAACTTACTTCACTGATAACAAAGGACTACAACTACCAGCTTCATGCTGGCTACCTTGAACAAGCCACGCCCACTGAGGCGGTCCTTTCTTCAATAAAGGGAAGAAAACGGAGTTTCAGTGAAGTCCTTCTCTCCCTCTGTGCACAAGTCCCTGATGAAAAGGCGCTAATGCCTTGAAACGCGTCGGACATCGTGAATGAACATTGAAGGTCAAAGCTACACGCATCCCAAGGCACGAAAACCGGATGGCTGTCAGTTCGTTGTGTGACCTCTTAAAGCTCGAGGGCTTTGCTTGCTAACATTTTCGCGCGGTTGCCCTTGGCCGTGACAAGAGGAGCACCACCCTCCCTCTCGCATCTGATGTTTATTGAGAGAAGGGGCCGCAGAAGAAACACTGTTGTTCATCTTGCCAGCGCGAACTGCCACTTTTAATCAATGCGTGCAGCCAAGACTCTCACCTTACTCAAAGGTTATACTACGACAATTGACAGAGGGTGGGAGCCCACTCAGGGCACAAAACTTACTTCACTGATAACAAAGGCCTACAACTACCAGCTCCATGCTGGCTACCTTGAACAAGCCACGCCCACTGAGGCGGTCCTTTCTTCAATAAAGGGAAGAAAACGGAGTTTCAGTGAAGTCCTTCTCTCCCTCTGTGCACAAGTCCCTGATGAAAAGGCGCTAATGCCTTGAAACGCGTCGGACATCGTGAATGAACATTGAAGGTCAAAGCTACACGCATCCCAAGGCACGAAAACCGGATGGCTGTCAGTTCGTTGTGTGACCTCTTAAAGCTCGAGGGCTTTGCTTGCTAATATATATATATATATATATATATATATATATATATATATATATATATATATATATATATATATATATCCAAAAGAATCCTTTCACGAGGAAAAAGATCAGAGGCCACAGGGGAAAACAGTGCAGGAACCCTTTATTTCAAACACCCCAGCAACGGCAGATGCATTTCGGAACACTCTCCTTCTTCAGTGCCCTGTGCTGTTGAGTAACGACCCCATAGCGCTCATCCTGTGTGAAATACTTGCTAGTGCTGTATCCCCTCCCCCTAATGATGTCGTCACACCAATAGGAGCACATGTCAAAATTCAATGGACTCCAAGTCCCAGCAGGCACTGTCCCGGCGCTGCGAGGCTGGTGGCGTGGGGAGGCGGGGTAACTGTAGGTTGCAGCCAGCTCCAGGTGAGGTGGGTCGAACGTAGGTCCAAGAAACAGCGGGAATCTGCCTGAGTCCCCATAGCTGCAGCAGCCCGTCCCTTCAGGTGAGTTCATGTGTGAGGGCGGTCAAATGCGAGACTGTGTGCCCCCTACATATACAAATACATACACACACACCATATATATATGTGCATATTCACTGAAAAAAACACTGGTTTCAGGGACGTTATAGTTAGTTGGACACTTTACTCATACAAAACCAGAGAAATTCAGCCGTTATAGTTAGTTCAGCTAACTATAACTCGTGCCTTCACAATGCACTGCTGATGACATTACATATTACATCATTCATGACATGGCCAGTGACTTCACTGATGACATCACTGATTACATGATATCATCCAGTGACTGTGAGTTTCTGTAAATTTTAAATAAGGAATATATATATATTTATATATATATATATAAACACCAAGGTGTATTGAAGAATGAGTGTGTGTATAAGTGTCTGAATAGATGATTTAGTAGGTGCGTGACTGACTTTATAAGTGAGAGATTAAATGTGTCTTACTGAATGCATGGGTTAGTGACTAAACTCTGTGAATGTCTGTATCAGTCTGTCACTTGGTGTGTAAGCGGCTGCATGGGTTGGTGAGTAGCTACATGAATGTCTATATGGGTTATTGATTGGTTGTCTGCGTATCTGTATGGGTGCCTGAGTATCTGTGTGGGTGGGGGGGTGTGACTGTGCATAGATGTGTGAGTGGGTGATTCACTGGGTGTATGGGTTCAAGAGTGCATCTGTGAAGGGCTGTATGGGTGGGTGAGTGCATGTGTAGGTGTGTTGGTAAGTGAATGGATGTCTTAGTGGTACATGTGTGAGTGACTTCATATGTGAAAGGCAGAATATGTGAGTGTTGGAGTAAATACATGACTATATGTGAGAGTGAATGATTGTGAGAGTGGCTGTATGGATGAGTGTGTGCTTGTATCAGTGATTGTATAAGAGAGTAAGTATGTGTTAGTATCTGTTTTAATAAGTGAGGTGGTGTATGTATAACTGTATAGGTGAGTAAATGGGAGTGTGATTGATTCTTTGCATGACTGACTAGGTGTGTGACTAACTCTATGGATGAGTGGTGGTGTGTGAGTGTCTGTATAGGTGTATGAGTACATATGATAGTGCTGTATTGATGAGTGACTGCCTGTATGAGTGACTGTATGTGCGAGTGAGTGGATGTGTGTGTAGACCTAGGAATCAGTGAGTGGGTATGTGGTAAATGATATTGGTGTGTCTATGGTTTCGAAAATGGTAGCATTTATTTTAGAGTGGGTGTATCAAAGGTTATATTAGGGTGTGAGGAGGTGCATCAGATTAAAACGTGGATGATGTCATCAGTGATATCATCAGTGATGTCATTTGAGATGTCATCAGTGATGTCATCAGTGATGTCACTGGCCATGTCATGAATGATGTAATATGTGACGTCATCAGCAGTGCATTGCGGGGACGTGAGTTATAGTTAGCTGAACTAATGATAACGGACGAATTTCTCTGGTTTTGTATGAGTGAAATGTCCAACTAAATATAACGTCCCTGAAACCTGTGTTTTTTTCAGTGAATTTCTAAGGTATTTCAAATGCTAATTTCTAACTATACCGTCCCTGAAACCTACAGTTTAAAACTTTTTCTGTGAATTTCAAAAGTTTTTTTAATACTAATTTCTAACTATAACGTCCCTGAAACCTAAGGTTTTTTCAGTGAATTTCTAAGGTTTTTAAATGCTAATTTCTAACTATGCCTACGGAGGTAGGACATGTGCAGAAAGAGGAAGAAAGGCGCAGAAAGAAGAACAACAGAAGTCTAGAAAGAGAAAGAAAAGTGTAGAAAGAAGCAATAAATATTACTGAGTGTTCCTGGGGGCCAACTAGCCCACCAGGTACCTCCAGGAAGCCCCACACAGCTGGATTGATGAGAGTGGTCCGAGGCCATGCCACTCTGCAAAAGCGCCGCCTGGTGCACGTTGCTTGGGGGATGACATCCAATTGTGTCCTGAGATCCTCAGGACACAAAGAGGATCTCATCGCCCCACTAGCAGTGCGCCAAGAGGCGTGTTTGCATAGTGATGTAAAAAGGGGCGTGACCTCGGACCACCTCTCTGCGATCCAGCTGTGTAGCACTTACTGGAGGTACCTGGTGGGCTAGTTGGCCCCCAGGGACCCTCAGTATTCAAGGGGACTTAATTCCCCAACTTAGAACACACCAGGGGACGCGTTTGCAGAGTGGTGCAAGGAGGGGGCAGGGCCTCCGGCGAGATGCGAGACCCCATCCCCCGGTGCTTGGCCAGCATTTAAAAAATATATATTTTGGAGGGAGGCCATGTGGCCTCCCTCCTGAGTCCTATAATGGCCCCAGGGACCCCAACCCCCGGGGCACTGCCCCATTTTTATTTTTTTTATAATAAAATAGTGCGTGGCCCCCCCGTCCCTTGGCCACTTCTGGCCCTGGGGACCCCATCCCCCTGGGCCTGGCTAGTCTGTGTTATTTTTTTAGGAGGGGAATGCGTGGACCCCCTCCTTAGGCCAATTATGACCCCAGGGACCCCATCCCTGGGGCCGGCCTTCCTTTAAAAAAAAAAAAAGATACAATCATTAATTACAAGGGAGGGGGCTGCATAGCCCCCTTCCGGGTACCCCATCCCCCGGGGCCCGCCCTCAAGCTGGGGACCATGGGGGATTCTCAATGCCCCCATGGTCCCACCAGCTCCATGCCTCCTGCACCCCTTGCCAAAAAGCAACCTGCTTTGGTTATTGGAAGCGAGAGCATGTTTCCTGCTCATAGCAAACAGCACCTGTGCACCCCGGGACATTGCAGGAGCCGGCCATGGGGGGTGGCGGTCTTCAGGGCCAACAAGGGTTCCAGGAGGGGGTGCCGCATGGCCCCCCTCACTTCATTTGCATAGCCCCAGGGAGGTGGTGGTCTCCGGGCCGCCATAATCAATGCCCTGGGGAGGTGGTGGTCCCCAAGGCAGTGTGGGGGGGCTCAAGCCCACACACAAACTATTTTTCAAAGCCCTGGGGAGGTGGCAGTCCCCGGGCTCGGGGGGCCCATGCGGCCCCACACCCATATTTCAAGAAAGCCACGGGGAGGTGGTGGTCCCCGGGGGACCATAACGGACCCCAATCATACCATGATCAATACCCTGGGGAGGTGCTGGTCCCCAGGTCAGTGTGGGGGGGCTCGAGCCCCACCACTCAAACTATTTTTCAAAGCCCCGCGGAGGTGGCCACCCCTGGGCTGGGGGGGCCCACGAGGCCCCCCTAATTTCAAGAAAGCCCTCGGGAGGTGGTGGTCCCCGGGGGTCCATAACAGACCCCCATATTACCATGATCAATGCCCCTGGGAGAGGTGGTGGTCCCCAGGGCAGTGTGGGGGGGCTCGAGCCCCGCCACACAAATTATTTTTCAAAGCCCCGGGGAGGTGGCAGCCCCTGGGCTCGGGGGGCCCGCGAGGCCCCCCACCCTAATTTCAAGATAGCCCCGGGGAGTTGGCGGTCTCTGGCCCACCCGGGGGATTAAGTACAGCAAAGCGGTGGAGCCCGCACTTCGTTTTTTTAAATAATTTTGGCTGGATTCATGCATCCAAAATTATTAAAATACTGCTGTTTGTGGCCCTGGGGGTCCTTGTGGGGCCTCCTGAGCAGGCCTTGGGGGTCAGGGTGTTTCTACCCTGCCCCCTTTTCTTGTTTTCTAACCTTTATTTTACTGTTTTCTTGTGACTCGGTCAACAAGTCACAAGATAGCTGTTAACACATTCTGGTTTAGAGTGCTGGCAGCCAATCAGAGTACAGCTCGTGCTCAGATATCGATATTTTTATTTCTTGAATTTCTCAGCAACTACTGAACAGATTTACATCATTTAACAAAAAGAGTGCTTTCAGAATCAAGAGCTATCTTTTTGCCAAATTTGGTGTAATTCCGTTCAGCAGTTCTGGACGTCCACGTGTCTAAAGTTCGTATGGAAATTAACATTGGGAAAATGCGTTTTTGGACCCCCCTTTTTTCTCAGCCCCCGCTTGATGAATCACCACGAGCTGACCTCAGTGAACCATTAGTTTTAAAAAATTTGCGTAGATTCGTCAAGCGGTGCCAAAGATATTGGCACAAAAAAACTATAACTATAACTACCTAGTAGGTAATATTTATATATAAATAAATTACCTACTGGCGGTCGCCAGTAGGTAGTTATAGTTAAAACCTAGTTTCCATAGGAATTCCGCAACATTCTATTTGGAATAACTTTGGCGCCGATGGACGAATCTTCGCGAATTTCTCCAAGAAAATTGCCTGCTCTGCTCCACTCCTTCCCTGAAAGATTGGGGGTGATTTGTCAAGTGGGGGCCGAGAAAAAAGGGGGGGTCCCAAAACGTGTTTTCCCCATGCAATTTTCCACAGGGACATTTAGCCAGGGCTACAGCCCGAACGGCTGAACGGAATTACACCAAATTTGGCAGAGAGGTAGATTTTGTTTCGCAGATTGTGCTTTTTTTAAAAATCATAGCGATATCTAGAGATGGAGAACAGTACGCGTACCTTCCCGAGCACGAGGTGCATGCTGATTGGCTGTCAACTGTCTGTCAACACTCGAAACCAGGAAGAGTTGGCAGCCATCTTGTGCCTCGGTAGAAAGAAAACAGGGAAACAAAGGTAAAAATAAAGAAAAGGGGGCAGGGTAGAAACACCCTGACCCCCTAGGCCTGCTCTGGGGGTCCCACAAGGACCCCAAGGCCCAAAAAAAACGCGGGGTACGCGTACACTGCCGATCCCCAAAAAAACATAAAGGCACCAATCTGCAAATGCGCCCCTGGCACGTTTGCAGTGGGTGAAATAATTCCCCTTGAATACTGGGGGTCCCTGGGGGCCAAGTAGCCCACCAGGAACCTCCAGTATGCGCTAGGGGGCTGCCTTGCAGAGACGTGTAAAGAGGCCATGCCCCTTTTTACACCTCTCTGCAACGCAGCCCCCTGGCGCATACTGGAGGTTCCTGGTGGGCTAGTTGGCCTCCAGGGACCCCTAGTATTCAAGGGGAATTAGTCCCCCCTCTGCAAACGCACCAGGGGGCGCATTTGCAGAGTGGTGCAATCTGTCACCTCAAGCCCTGCCCCCTCCCTGCAACACTCTACAAACGCGCACCCTGGCGCGTTTGCAGAGGGGGAAGTAATTTCCCTTGAATACTGAGGGTCCCTGGGGGCCAACTAGCTCACCAGGTACCTCCAGTAAGTTCTACGGAGCTGCTTTGCAGAGTGTTGTAAAAAGGGGCGTGGCCTCATTACACCTCTCTGCAATGCAGCTCCCTGGTGCATACTGGAGGTTCCTGGTGGGCTAGTTGGCCCCCAGGGACCCCCAATATGCAAGGGGAATTAGTTCCCCCTCTGTAAACACACCAGGGGGCTGCGTTGCAGAGAGGTGTAAAAGGGGCGGAGCCTCAATACACCTCTGTGCAACGCAGCCCCCTGGCGCATACTGGAGGTTCCTGGTGGGCTAGTTGGCCACCAGGGACCCCCAGTATGCAAGCGGAATTAGTTCCCCTTCTGAAAACGCACCAGGGGGCTGCATTGCAGAGAGGTGTAATGAGGCCACGCCCCTTTTTACACCTCTCTGCAATGCAGCCCTCTGACACATACTAGAGGTTCCTGGTGGGCTAGTTGGCCCCCAGAGACCCTCAGTATTCAAGGGGAATTAGTTCCCCCTCTGCAAACGCACCAGGGGGCTGCCTTGCAGAGACCTGTAAAGAGGCCACGCCCCTTTTTACACCTCTCTGCAAGGCAGCCCCCTGGCACATACTGGAGGTTCCTGACCCCCTAGGCCTGCTCAGGGGGTCCCACAAGGACCCCCAAGGCCAAAAATGTTTTTTATTTATTTTTTTAAATCCCGGGATACATGCAGGGTACCGATCCCAAAAAACCCCCATAAAGGCACCACTCTGCAAATGCGCCTCCTGGCACGTTTGCAGAGGGGAAATAATTCACCTTGAATACTGGGGGTCCCTGGGGGCCAAGTAGCCCACCAACAACCTCCAGTATGCACCAGGGGGTTGCCTTGCAGAGATGTGTAAAGAGGCAATGCCCCTTTTTACACCTCTCTGCAACGCAGCCCCCTGGCGCATACTGGAGGTTCCTGGTGGGCTAGTTGGCCCCCAATGACCCCCAATATGCAAGGGGAATTAGTTCCCCCTCTGTAAACGCGCCAGGGGGCTGCGTTGCAGAGAGGTGTAAAAAGGGGCGTGGCCTCATAACACCTCTCTGCAATGCAGCTACCTGGCGCATACTGGAGGTTCCTGATGGGCTCGTTGGCCCCCAGGGACTCCCAATATGCAATGGAAATTAGTTCCCCCTCTGTAAACGCGCCAGGGAGCTGCGTTGCAGAGAGGTGTAAAAAGGGGCGGGGCCTCATTACACCTCTGTGCAACGGAGCCCCCTGGTGCATACTGGAGGTTGCTTGTGGTCTAGTTGGCCCCTAGGGTCCCCCAGTATTCAAGGGGAATTAGTTCCCCCTCTGCAAACGCGCCAGGGGGCGCGTTTGCAGAGTGGTGCAATCCCTCACCTCAAGCCCTGCCCCCTCCCTGCACCACTCTGCAAATGCGCCCCCTGGCGTGTTTGCAGAGGGGGAAGTAATTTCCCTTGAATACTGGGGGTCCCTGGGGGCCAACTAGCTCACCAGGTACCTCTAGTAAGTTCCACGGAGCTGCTTTGCAGAGTGTTGTAAAAAGGGGTGTGGCCTCATTACACCTCTCTGCAATGCAGCTCCCTGGTGCATACTGGAGGTTCCTGGTGGGCTAGTTGGCCCCCAGGGACCCCCGATATGCAAGGGGAATTAGCTCCCCCTCTGTAAACGTGCTAGGGGGCTGCGTTGCAGAGAGGTGTAAAAAGGGGCGGGGCCTCATTACACCTCTGTGCAACACAGCCCCCTGGCACATACTGGAGGTTCCTGGTGGGCTAGTTGGCCCCCAGGGACTGCCAGTATGCAAGGGGAATTAGTTCTCCCTCTGCAAACGCGCCAGGGGGCTGCATTGCAGAGAGGTGTAATGAGGTTCCTGGTGGGCTAGTTGGCCTCCAGGGACCACCAGTATGCAAGGAGACTTAACCCCCAACTTAGAACGCGCTACGGGGCGCGTTTGCACAGTGGTGAAGGTAGGGGGCGGGGCTTGAGGTGATATGTGTGCAAACAAGCCCTGTGGCGCGTTTTAAGTTGGGGAATTAATTCCTCTTCAATCCAGAGGTTCCCTAGGGGCCGACTAGTCCAACAGGTACCTCCATTAAGCGCCACGGAGCTGCTTTGCAGCGTGTTGTAAAAAGGGGGCGTGCCCTCTGAACACCTCTCTGCAACACAGCTCCCTTGCGCATACTGGAGGTACCTGGTGGGCTAGTTGGCTCACAGGGGACCTCAGGATTGAAGAGGAATTAATTCCCTAATCTAAAACGCGCCACAGGGCGTGTTTGCACACATGTCACCTCAGGCCCCACCCCCTTACTTCACTATTGAGCACAATATTCCTATAAAATCAGCGGAACTACGAATTCCGATGTACTCACCTGTTATCACAAGAGACGTCAGTGCTGCATCTTTGAGCCCAGTAGGGACCCTGAAAAGTAAATCTAAGCGTACTTACCAGTAACTTGTATTTCCTTCCATAGGAATCTATTGTGTGGTTTTCACCAGAAAAGTTTCTAAGTGTCCATTTTTGAAACGTACAAATATTCCTCTAATATCAGCCGAACTACGAATTCCGATTTACTCACCTGTTATAAGGAGAGACCTCAGTGCTGCATCTTTCAGCCCACTACTGAACATGAAAAGTAATTCTAATCGTAGTTACAGAAACTTGAATTTCCTTTCTAGGCTAACATTGACTGGTTTCACTTGGAAAAATTTTTAAGTGTGGAGTTTTGGAACTTTAAAAAATTCCTCGGCGGATCCAAGATGGATGCATGAGCAGAGGGCTCCCGAGACACCTTCCGGCACCCACATCTATCCTGGCATTAATCCTGAATTGATCGACGGGTATTTCATGCTGATGCCCTGCTGATATTGAAAGCTTTTTTCGGAATTTGATTTGGCTGCCGGGAACTGGACTTGCTGCACCCTGTAATTTGAGGCCTACGGTGACGAGAGTCCGGGGGTTCTAGTTCCCGAGGTGCCCAGGTGGTAATTGAACAACAACGGCTGGAGGGACGCCTCTGTTGCCCCTGTGGCACTTTCGGTTTCGATTTCGGTCACCATTGGTGTCGACTCATCGCTGTTTGTTACTGCTGCCCTGGCTTGGTTGCCTTCTCTCCTCTGGCTGTCGTTCCTCGACTTCTCGATTTACTGCGCTTGCCACAGAGTGATTCATTCTCGCCAGATCTCGGAGGACCCTTCGGAGCTCGTCGATCACCATGGCGGGCAAGCCGGACGCTGAGAGGCGCAACACCAGAGGCCCGAATCGAGGGGGAGCCGCTCAGACCCAGACTATTGAACGCTTTACTTGCCCGAAGGGATCCCCGGGTGGTCCGAGCAAGGCCCTCGTAGAGGCTGGCGACGGTCCTCCTGCGAATGAGGAGCCGACTTTGACGGATGTCATGGGCGCTATTGCCAATATCCAGACTTCGATGGGTCAGCAATATGAAACGCTAGCCACTAAATTGGATACAGTTGCGATTGAGGTCAACCTTATCAGGACAGACCTGGGGAAAACCAACGAACGGGTCAAATCTCTGGACGTAAAGACAGCAAGCTTGATTACAGATGTGTCAGATCTTCAGACCGAGGTCCGCGATCTTCGCCAGGGACTCGTTTGCCCGTTGGCTGGATGATTTTGAGAGCCGAGCCAGGCGCAATAATGTTCGCATTATAGGTGTTCCGGAGAATGCTACGGACGTGCCAACGGACCTTTTGGTGGAGGACCTTATCCAAAACTATGTGACACCGAAGGGCCTTAGTAAACTTTTTGCGGTGGAGCGTGCTCATAGGATTCCAGGTGGGAAGCCCAGGCTCGGGGCCGCTCCGAGGCCTATCATAGCCAGGATTTTTTACTTCCGTGACAGAGACGCTATCCTGCAGGCCTCCCGTACTAATGGTCCTACCAAGTTTGAAAATGTGTCGGTCAGTTTCTATCCGGATTTCACTCAGGAGGTGCAGAAGCAGCGTATGGCCTTTACGGGGGTGAAGCGACACCTCAGAGATATGGAACTGAAGTATGCCATGCTTTTTCCGGCTCACCTGAGGATTGTGTATAATGAACGTACATTTTTCTTTGATCGTCCTGAAGTAGCTAGTGACTGGCTAGACTCCTTGCCGATGCAACACACCACTTCGGAGAGTTTGAGAGGTGCCGAAGGCGGCCTGGAAGAACGGGATCAGTGAGTCGGTACCGATGAGCCATTAATGGACGCTTTGCAGTGGCTCTGTGATAGTTCTATTTTATACGTTGTTGATACCCGGGGGTTGGGGGATTCGGGACTCTTCCTCCTCAGGGGACATTTTTCTCTCTCTTCTTGTAGGTTAGTTTAATGGGGCGACAGGCACACTGCAAGTTGGGGTGGCTTTCTGGTCTACCGCAGGGGTGCAGGGTGGGGGGTTGTGTGTTGAGGGTTCTTTGGGGGGAGGTAGGGGGGGTCTTTTCTTGTTTGTTTGTTTCGAGGCTCTGAGTTGGTTGCTATTTTATCCTTTGTGCCTGCTTTGTGGCGGGGGGGACTGTTGGTTTCTGTTTTAGATGGGGGGTAGGGGGCTGCGGGTGCTGAGCTGGAATGTTAATGGTCTCGGAGATAGAATAAAACGGGGGATAGTTTCACAATATTTAAAGCGACACTCCCCTGATGTTGTTCTACTACAGGAAACGCACTTGGTAGACAATACGTGCCATGCACTGAATAGAAGAGGCTACCATTTGGTGGCCCACTCTGGCTTTACCACTGGATCGAGGGGGGTGGGTATCTTGGTTAGGAATTCCCTCCCCCTCGAGGTAGATGACGAGGTGCAGGATGATAGGTGCCGTTATGCTGCTGTCGTGGGTCGCTGGGAGGGGAAGACGATCTCCATTTTGTCTGTGTATGTTCCCCCTGGTCTACAGTCCACCACATTCTCGGATTTGGGGGGGTGGTCCTGGGACTCCCCGATGGTTTGCTGGTGGTGGGTGGGGATTTTAATTCGGTTGTCAGTGGAGAGGAGGATCGCAGTCCACGTAGAACCCTCCCCCAGTCGCAGCTATGGTTGGGAAATTTCATGGATACCCTGGGATTAGCAGACTGTTGGAGGCAACTACACCCTGGGCAGCTCCAGTATACCTTTCATTCGGGGGCCCACGGTAGTCTCTCGCGACTTGACTATATCCTTGTACCAGCGGCACAGATGATATCCGTGAGGGAAATTAGACATCTGGCAAGAGGGATCTCAGATCACTCCCCACTATGGCTTAATCTTGATGTGCGGCTGGAGTCCGGGGGTCGTGTCGTCCGTCGCATCCCCGTAACCCCACCATTAGTAAGGAAGTGGTTAAGTGTATGGAACATTACTTTGTTGAGAATGAGGGGTCAGTATCCTCCCCTGTTATTTTATGGGAGGCATACAAGACTGTGATCCGGGGTCAGACTCTTTCTTTGATTGCCAGCGACAGGAGGCGCAGAACTGTGGAGGTGGTACGACTTGAAACTGATATTTCTGAATTGGAGGAACGTATGGAATCTATATTTACGCCTGATAACTTGCATTCCTTGTCGCTTAAACAGTTCGAATACAGAGCTCTGGTGACCGATGCGGCTAAGGCAATGCATCGTGAACAGCAGGGACGCCTGTATGATGTGGGTGACAAGGCTGGGAAATTGCTGGCTTGGCTTGATAGACGGGATAGAGTGAATCGTGTGGTGCCTGTTATTGAGCGAATGGATGGTGTGCGTGTCGTGGACCCGATCGAGATAGTTGAGGTCTTTGCCCAGCACTATCGGAAGGTGTATTCGCCGGTCTCGGATAGACCTGAGGAGGACTCGCACCTGTTGCTCCGTGATATTACATTGCCTAGTCTGTCCGACTCGGATAGGGAGCTTATGGAGGCGGATTTTTCTACCGATTAAGTAGCGCTCGCTATCCGTGCACTTCGCCCGGGTAAGGCTTCGGGCCCGAACGGTTTGCCAGTTGAGCTGTACAAGTTGTGTCCCGACAAAATGGTGCCGTACCTTCGTCGATCGTTTTTGGCGTCACGAGATCACGGGCTTCTTCCCCGAGATCAGAGACTGGCGTCCATTGTGGTCATCCACAAGGACGGTAAGCCTCGGGAACACTGTTCATCATATTGGCCGATCTCGCTTCTGGACGTAGAACCCAAGGTTCTTGCTAAAATTCTGGCAAGCCGCATGATCACGGTGATCGGCGATTTGGTGCACCCTGATCAGTCTGGATTCATCCCCCACCGTAATACGGCACTCAATCTTCGACGTCTCCATGGTGTCCTGGCGAGGGCGGGGTCTCTTACTGACCCGGCCATCTTGGTTTCCCTTGACGCCTCGATGGCCTTCGATATGGTGGAATGGCCATATTTGTGGGCTGCCCTCGCCAAATTCGGCTTTGGTCCCAAGTTTATCGGGTGAGTTAAACTTTTATACGAACAACCGCTCGCTCAGGTGGTGGTTAATGGACGGGCCTCGGCTCCTTTTGTCCTTGGGCGTGGCACGAGACAGGGCTGCCCTTTGTCGCCTCTCCTTTTCGCGCTCGCTCTCGAACCCCTTGCTGAGTGGCTCCGTTGGGAGCCCTCGCTCAAGGGCATACGGTGGTCCCCTACCTTCGAGGACCGAGTGTCGCTCTATGCGATGACATACTTTTGTACCTCACTTCTCCCCGTAAGTCGTTGGGTGTCCTGTTTGATGTCTTGAGCTCTTTCAGAAAGAATTCTGGCTTGATTATCAACTGGACTAAATCCTGTATTTACCCACTCGCGGGTGGCCAACCTTCTTTGCCTCGCTTCTGCCCTATACCTATCTCCAGTGTTGGTTTCAAGTATTTGGGGATCTACGTTTCTTTGGACCCCAAAGTCCGATTTGAGCGGAATCTACAGCCCCCGTTGGCCCGACTTCGATCGGATGTAGCGGCGTGGTGTAAATTGCCTCTTTCCCCTTTGGGGAGGGCGGCCTTATTTAAAATGATGTCTCTTCCACGATTTTTATACGCCGTTCAGAACACACTGGATCTGGTTCCAGCTGATTATTTCCGTGAGATCGAGGGCCTCCAGAGGAGATTGGTTTGGGACGGACGGCCGCGCATAGCGCTGGCGAAATTGACTCTGCCTTGGTATGACGGTGGTATAGCTTTGCCGGATGTCAGGCGCTATTATTGGGCGTCCCAGTTGAGTGCTATCAACCACGCCATGTATGGACCTGTTCCTAATCCCGCTTATGATATGGATAGGTGGCAGCTGCCGGGGGGCGATTATAATAGAGCGCTTTACTCCAAGATTGACAGGAGATGTTTGACGGGCCCCACCGCGGTGGCCATACGTGTATGGGATAGCGCAACCCCGGCCTCAGGCTGGACTGATAGACTCACTAGGGTGACTCCTTTATATGCAGCTGAGAGGCTGGGCGGTCTGTGGTCTTCAAAGGGATTTGATCGGTGGGACCATATCGGTATCAGCAAAGTGGGTGATCTTTGGGCCACCAATAGAGTCAAAACTTTTGACGAGTTAAAGCGGGAATATACGCTGAATGATAGCGAATGTTTCCGATACCTACAGATCCGTCATGCGCTCACCTTGGTCTTCCCCACTGGTACCTTGATTCCTGAGTCTTCTCCTTTGGAGGATAGAGTGCTGGATGGGCATGTTCCTGATAGTACTATTTCCCTCATATACAAAAAACTTATTAATACCCGTTCGGATCTCCTACTACAGCTGCGTGAGGCATGGACGGGTGACGGGCTGGAGTTGGACGATGAGGACTGGCAGGCTGCAGTGTCCTCCCCTAAGGAAGTCGCTATTCCGTCGCGTCTCCGACTGGTGCAGCTAAAGATTCTTCATCGTGTCTATGTTACGGGTCCACGGTTGATACATATGGGTTATTCGGTGGATGGGTTATGTCGGCGTGGATGTGGTTTGCTTGCTACCTTCCTTCATATTATATGGGAATGCCCAGAGGTGGTGGCCTTCTGGAATCGTGTGCATGCGGTGATGCGAGAGGTGACGGGCGTCGGGCTACTTCCTGAGGCCCGACGCTGTCTGCTGAATATTTGGGAACCGAATGACTGCACCGTTGCTCAGACTCAATGGGTCACACTGGGCAGTATGATTGCAAAAAGAGACATCGCTCAACTCTGGGGGTCACATAGGGCGCCACTGATCCCGACCTGGGAGGAGAACATGGACTGGTGCATGTTTCGTGAAAAAATTGTATACGTCTCCCGGGGTAGACCCAAGAAGTTTGGGGTCAGTGGAACGCTTATCGTGGAGAGATTTGTGACCCTCCCATTGCAGAACCCCTTGACATTACAGGATCTCCTTGACTTTACGTTCCAGTATTTTGACTTTCTGCAAAGTGTTGCTCGCTCCTGATCCCTGCCACCCTTCTCCATGTTTTCTGATGCTTGCTCTTCGTTGTCTCCCCCATACCGCACGTAGCAGACCCCATACTGATACTCTTGCCTCAACTCTTTTCTTGTGGGTTTTCTTTTTGTTGTTTGTGTGTATTAAAACATGAAAACCTTTTATTTATCCTCATCTGTCAGGTGCTCCTAACCACATCCTGCTTCTAAGCTGCCGGACCCTCGGGTTGTCAGCTGATGAGCTTTGTACTGTTCTAATTTTTTGCTGATTTGCTTTACTGACCGGCCGTGTTGGTTGTAGGTCTGTATCTGTTCTCCTTTTGTACAAAAAAAGGTTTTAAAAAAAATAATAATAATAATTCCTCTAAAATCAGCCGAACTACGAATTCCGATTTACTCACCTGTTATCAGGAGAGACCTCAGTGCTGCCTCCTTCAGCCCACTACTGATCATGAAAAGTAATTCTAATCGTAGTTACAGTAACTTGAATTTCCTTCCTTAGGCTAACATTGACTGGTTTCACTTGGAAATTATTTTAAGTGTGGAGTTTTGGAACCTAAAAAAATTCCTCAAAAATCAGTCGAACTACAAATTCTAATTTACTCACCTGTTATCAGCAGATACCTCAGTGCTGCATCTTTCAGCTCACTACTATTCCTGAAAAGTAAATTTAACTGTACTTACCAGTAACTTGAATTTCCTTCCATAGGATATCATTGCCTGCTATATAAAATATATATAAATTTATCAAATTAACTAAAAATAAATATTACAATTTCAATCTTTATTTGATTTTTTTTTTCAATTTATATAAAAAATATGTAATGTAAATTAAAAAATAAAATATCTAAAAATAAACACTTTAAAACAATGTTGTAAAATAGTATAAAAAAATAACAATTAATACATTTAAAAATTATCAATTACGAAACCTTTGAAATTCACTGAAAAAACCAAAGGTTTCAGCCACGTTATACTTAAAAATTAGCATTTAAAAAACCTTACAAATTCACTGAAAAAACCATAGGTTTCACACACGTTATAGTTAGGAATTAGCATTTAAAAAACCTTAGAAATTTACTGAAAAAACCATAGGTTTCACACACGTTATAGTTAAAAATTAGCATTTAAAAAACCTTAGAAATTCACTGAAAAAACCATAGGTTTCACACACGTTATAGTTAAAAATTAGCATTTAAAAAACCTTAGAAATTCACTGAAAAAACTATAGGTTTCACACATGTTATAGTTAGCTGGACATTTCACTCATACAAAACCATTGAAATTGCCCCGTTATAATTAGTTTAGTTAACTATAACTCGCGCGCCTGCAATGCACTGCTGATGACGTCACATACTACATCACTCATGACATGGTCAGTGACATCACTCATGACATCACTGATGACATCTCAAATTACATCACTGATGACATATATATATATATATATATATATATATATATATATATATATATATATATTACCTACTGGCGGTCGCCAGTAGGTATATATAGTTAGGATTTTTTCCCTATGGGATTTTTGAAAATGCTATGTCTAATAACTTTGGCATTTGTGGACGGAATTGGCTGAAATTTTCAGGAAAATGGCACATTTTGTTTCTGAGCAGCCCCTGAAAATTGGGCGGGGGTTCGTCCAGGGGGGGTCGAGAAAAAAGGGGGGTCCCAAAACGGGTTTTTAACATTGAGTTTTCCATAGGGCGGTTGGCCTCACTTTTAGCCCGAACGGCTGAATGGATTTGCACGAAACTTGGCAAAATTGTAGGGACTGGTAGCCCGATGTGCCTTTTGTAGGTCTCAATATATGTGCTCCAGTGGATTTTGAGAAATTAACTTTAAAAAAAGATATATATCTGTAACAGCGGACCGGGCAGCGCCCCGGTTCGCGGACCTTACGCGTACCAAAACTTCGCGTAGCGAAGCTGATTGGCTCTCCGGTGTCTGTCAACATTCTAAACAGTCCGGAGCGGCCGCCATCTTGTCTCTCGGTAGGATTGAGAGACAAGAGGAGGCCAAAACAAAGGGGGAAATAACCATAAGGGGGCATAGTAGATCCTCCCTGACCCCCTAGGTTTAAAGTGGAGGCTTTAAAAGGGCCCCGCGGGGCAAAAAAAAAAATTTTTTGTTTTGTTTTTTTGCGTGGGTAGCGCCCGGTCCGCGAACCGGGAAGCGTTCTGGGCAGCGTACTGCAATGAAAAATGAATGATAGACTTTTCAAATACTGTATGTTAATTGATTGTTGGTTTTGTTGATTATTTTTTAATTTTAATTTTTTCTGTAAACTACTTTCCCACCTTTTTTGATGGTGCGCTTCCCAGGGAGCGACCCGGTACGCGAACTGTTGAGCGCCCCGGTTCGTGAACTTTAAGCGTTACGGGAGTCCACCATTTTGTGTTTCGGTCGAATTAAGATACAAAATGGAGGGCAAATAATGTTCAGAATGGGTAGAAGGGGGCACGGTAGACTTATCTTGACCCCCTAGGTTTTGTGAGGGTGGCTGAGAAAGCTTATATGTGCGAAAAAAAAAATTTTTTTTTAAAAATTTCGCGAGGTTAGCTCCCGGTTCGCGTACCGGGTAGCGCCCCGGGGAGCGTATTTTGTTGAAAATTAGTGAAAAAAGTTAGAGTAAAATAATAATTGTGAATGATCAGATGTAGGGTAGCTCTGAGAAGAGCTTTTGGGTTTATGGTACATTTAGGTACTTATAAGTAGGTACCAATGCACAGTCTTAAATTCAGAGTGAAAATTCTGTTGCCCTCATCTGAGAAGTGAACTCCATCTCCTCTGTAGATATCTTGCATGTAGTAACGCAAGTTATTGTTGTACATGGAGCCCATTCCATGGTCTCTCATGTAAGCTGAAACAGATTTGTTTACATGCTTTCTCGACTTCTCAATTTGTGGACAAAATTGGTTTGACCACCTCCATTTCTGTCTTTGGCATATATTTGAATATACCAAGGCAGTCTGAGGAAAAAGTGCCATCAATTGCTCAAAGGTGTCCTTTAAAAGCATTTCCAGACCTACCCCAGTCAAAGTGCCCAAATCATTACCTCCACAGTGCACAATTAACAGGTCAGGTTTGGGCAAATGCATAAAGGTTTTCACCAATGGTATCAATTGGTGACATTTTAATCCTCTGTGGCCAAACCATTTAATTTCCACATCTTGTAAATTGAGGTTAGGTAAATTTCTGTTCTCAGCATACCTGTGAGCCCAGTGGATATAACTATGTCCAACAATCCAGACAGAAAACATGGTGAGAGAAGGTTCTGCTGCAGTCAGATGAAGTGTGGCAATGAAATGGCAGTTGAAAAAATGAGAGTTTAAAATGAAAAAAACTGTGGAGTTTCTGTGTTAATGAAGCAGTAACAGTGATTGGTGGATTTTGATTGCTGAAAACAGAAAGTTAGGGTGCATGGATGAGTTATTTGAAAGATGTATTTTGAATGGTCAATAAATAAACATTAAATGAAAGATTGCAGTGGATACGCAGGTGCACTGAGAGTTCAGAGTTCAATTGCAACATTGTTGTGTGAACTTGCAAACACCAGAGGTCTTGCAAGAGGTGGTTGCTATGCAGAAAAGGCATGAAATGGCAGAGGGGGGAAGGGTTTTCATTTGAAAAAAAGTGAGGGAAGAGTTTTGATTGGGTGACATGAGAGATATGTGTGAAGAATTACAGCATTTCTGTGCTTTTGATAGCTGCAGACTCTGGAGTGCATACCTTTTGCTCTGCTGAAGACAAATTGGTGTGTTTCTGAGACTGTTTTCAGACTCAAAGTATTTGCTAAGGTGAGAAAATATTTCTTTAATTTAGATAGAGAATAGTGTGCTTTAAGGAGAAAATTATGAAGAAAGTTGTGTTTTTCAAATGTTGCTTTGTCTCAAGTGTTTTACAAATAGATTTTGTTTCTTTGAGAAAATGTAATTGGAGAAAATGTGAAGTATTAGTACTGACAGGGTGTTTTTCTGCATAGGAGCTGTGGAGTCTTTTCAAATTATGACTTGAGAATCGTTTTTGAGGAAGATGAATGGTTATAATATTTCTGACAAGGACATAATGGTGTATGCTTCTTTATAATGCAATTGAATGTCTCTGATGTTATTTTTCCCATTTTAATGTAAGACCGTTCTCTGTGGCGCAAATTGCTTGTAAATATGCTCCCACCTGTGCATGGTAAATTTAGATTTTGAATGTTTGTGTTACATAGCCATGTTAAAAGTGATACAAACATGCTGCAAAGGCAATCAAAAAACGCTTTTATGTGTCTTAAGGACATTTTAAGTAATTTTCCCATGTGCAGTGTTTTGAAATTATGATTTGAAAATCGTTTTTGGGGAAAAGGAATTGTTTTTAAATTTATGACAAGGACATAATGGTGTATGCTTTTTTATAAGGCAATTGACTGTCTCTGATGTTATTTTTCCCATTTTAATGTAAGACCTTTCTCTGTGGCGCAAATTGCTTGTAAATATGCTCCCACCTGTGCATGGCAAATTTAGATTTTGAATGTTTGTGTTAAATAGCCATGTTAAAAGTGATACAAACATGCTGCAAAGGCAATCAAAAAACACTTTCATGTGTCTTAAGGACATTTTAAGTCATTTCCTCATGTGCAGTGTTTTCAAATTATGATTTGAAAATCGTTTTTGGGGAAAAGGAATGGTTTGTAAATTTATGACAAGGATATAATGGTGTATGCTTCTTTATAAGGCATTTCTGTGTCTCTGATGTCATTTTTCCCATATTATATTAAAAGACCTTTCTCCGTGGGGCACATTCATTGTAAATATGGTCACACTTGTGCATGTTAATTTTGGTTTTTACTGTTTGAGTTACATCACCATGTTAAAAGTGACCCAAAAAAATTGCAAAGGCTTTCAAAAAACACTTTCATGTGTCTTAAGAAAATTTTAAGTAATTTCCCTGTGGGCAGTGTTTTCAAATTATGAATTGAAAATCGTTTTTGAGGTAATGGAATGTTGTTAAAATTTATGTGCGCCATATACCCCTAAATTTCTTTTTCAGGGGTGCAGCAGGGTGTTCTTCAGACACACATGCACCCTTGGAAAAATTCCTAATTTGCGATGAGCTAATTGCTAATCGCAAATTGCACCTTCATTCCTATGAGCCTCCTAGCCCATGGAAATGAATGGGTAATTTGCAATTAGCAATTTGCTCATTGCAAATTAGGAATGGTAAAGAATTGCTATTTATTCCTTAAAATTTGCTATTTTGGAAATGCAAAATAGTTATATGATACATATGCCGGTTGATGTCTAACAAGATAAGAAGCTTAGGGATACATTTATGATGACTGGCGCAATGAAGTGGACATTACTTACTTCATTGGTAGAGCTTTACATGTATTATGTCCTCTGTATTCTTCATCAAGCGTAACTTTATTCTGCAATCCTGAGTAGGCCTCACCTTAAACAAACCTCTGGATAGGCCACACCTTATCGTCATCATGAATTAATCATTTAAAATGCTAGGGACAGATTTATGATAGGTGTATGCCTCTTTTGCGTCACTTACAAAACACTGTCCACGGGGAAATGACTTAAAATGTGCTTAAGACACATGAATGTGTTTTTTTAAAGCGTTTGCAATTTTTTTGGGTCACTTTTAACATGGCTATGTGACTCAAACAGTCAAAATCTAAATTCACCATGCACAGGTGGGAGCATATTTACAAGGAATGTGCTCCATGGGGAAAGGTCTTATAATGTAATATGGGAAAAATGACATCAGAGACAGTGAAATGCCTTATAGAGAAGCATACACCATTATGTCCTTGTCATAAATTTGCAAACCATTCCTTTTCCCCAAAAACGATTTTCAAATCATAATTTGAAAACACTGCACATGTGGAAATGACTTAAAATGTCCTTAATTCAAAATTTGCTATTCCTTATTTTGCGATTGCACTGAAGGATTTGCAAATTTTGCGATTTCTTAAATGCAATGTATCAAACAAAAAATATGTAAAAAATGACATTAAGGATTTGGAAACTACCACCAACTTCTAGTTTGTGGTAATTTGCGAATTCTTTTCAAAAAACATTTTTTTCCAAAAAACAAAAGGTGCCATATGATGCCAATACATGTCCTTAGGGCATGTATGTGCGCCATATGCCCCCAAATTTCTTTTTCAGGGGTGCAGCAGTGTGTTCTTGAGATACCCCTGCACCCTTGAAAAAATTCCTAATTTGTGATGAGCTAATTGCTAATCGCAAATTGCACCTTCATTCCTATGA
This sequence comes from Lissotriton helveticus, assembly GCF_964261635.1. Taxonomy (NCBI): domain Eukaryota; kingdom Metazoa; phylum Chordata; class Amphibia; order Caudata; family Salamandridae; genus Lissotriton; species Lissotriton helveticus. Next base: position 1,267,262,017 of record NC_136057.1, on the reverse strand, counting down.
GCCTCCTAGCCCATGGAAATGAATGGGTAATTTGCAATTAGCAATTTGCTCATTGCAAATTAGGAATGGTAAAGAATTGCTATTTATTCCTTAAAATTCGCTATTTAGGAAATGCAAAATAGTTTGATGGTACATATGGCGGTTCATCTGTAACAAGATAAGAAGGTTAGGGATACATTTATGATGACTGGCGCAATAAAGTGGACATTACTTACTTCATTGGTAGGCCTTTACATGTATTATCTCCTCTGTATTCTTTACAAGCGTAACTTTAATCTGCAATCCTGAGTAGGCCTCACCATAAACAAACCTCTGGATAGGCCACACCTTATCGTCATCCTGGATTAATCATTTAAAATGGTAGAGACAGATTTATGATAGGTGTATGTCTCTTTTGCGCCACTGTGCGTCACTTTTATGATGCAGTGGCGGTGCAAAAGATTTGCTATGAGGCGAGAAAATTACAAATTGATGCATTTAGGCAGATGTGTCATGGTGTAAAAAAAACGTGCCACATGAAACTGATGCAGCAGTGATGCAAAAGATGCACCATGTTGCAAGACAGGCCTCACTTGGGGTCATATGTATCAAGCTAATTACCATTCGCAAAGATCAAAATTCTGCAAATTTCAGCCTTTGCGAATGCTAATTAGACAAATGGTATGTATCAAACAAGTTTGATGCAAAATAAGGAATAGCAAAATTTGCTATTCCTTATTTTGCGATTGCACTGAAGGATTTGCAAATTTTGCGATTCCTTAAATGCAATGTATCAAACTAAAAATATGTAAAAAATGACATTAAGGATTTGGAAACTACCACCAACTTCTAGTTGGTGGTAATTTGCGAATTCTTTTCAAAAAGAATTTTTAAAAAAAAAACAAAAGGTGCCACATGACGCCAATACATGCCCTTAGGGCATGTATGTGCGCCATATGCCCCCAAATTTCTTTTTCAGGGGTGCAGCAGGGTGTTCTTGAGACACCCATGCACCCTTGGAAAAATTCCTAATTTGCGATGAGCTAATTGCTAATCGCAAATTGCACCTTCATTCCTATGAGCCTCCTAGCCCATGGAAATGAATGGGTAATTTGCAATTAGCAATTTGCTCATTGCAAATTAGGAATGGTAAAGAATTGCTATTTATTCCTTAAAATTTGCTATTTTGGAAATGCAAAATAGTTATATGATACATATGCCGGTTGATGTCTAACAAGATAAGAAGCTTAGGGATACATTTATGATGACTGGCGCAATGAAGTGGACATTACTTACTTCATTGGTAGAGCTTTACATGTATTATGTCCTCTGTATTCTTCATCAAGCGTAACTTTAATCTGCAATCCTGAGTAGGCCTCACCTTAAACAAACCTCTGGATAGGCCACACCTTATCGTCATCATGAATTAATCATTTAAAATGCTAGGGACAGATTTATGATAGGTGTATGCCTCTTTTGCGCCACTTACAAAACACTGTCCACGGGGAAATGACTTAAAATGTGCTTAAGACACATGAATGTGTTTTTTTAAAGCGTTTGCAATTTTTTGGGGTCACTTTTAACATGGCTATGTGACTCAAACAGTCAAAATCTAAATTCACCATGCACAGGTGGGAGTATATTTACAAGGAATGTGCTCCATGGGGAAAGGTCTTATAATGTAATATGGGAAAAATGACATCAGAGACAGTGAAATGCCTTATAGAGAAGCATACACCATTATGTTCTTGTCATAAATTTGCAAACCATTCCTTTTCCCCAAAAACGATTTTCAAATCATAATTTGAAAACACTGCACATGTGGAAATGACTTAAAATGTCCTTAATTCAAAATTTGCTATTCCTTATTTTGCGATTGCACTGAAGGATTTGCAAATTTTGCGATTTCTTAAATGCAATGTATCAAACAAAAAATATGTAAAAAATGACATTAAGGATTTGGAAACTACCACCAACTTCTAGTTTGTGGTAATTTGCGAATTCTTTTCAAAAAACATTTTTTTCCAAAAAACAAAAGGTGCCATATGATGCCAATACATGTCCTTAGGGCATGTATGTGCGCCATATGCCCCCAAATTTCTTTTTCAGGGGTGCAGCAGTGTGTTCTTGAGATACCCCTGCACCCTTGAAAAAATTCCTAATTTGTGATGAGCTAATTGCTAATCGCAAATTGCACCTTCATTCCTATGAGCCTCCTAGCCCATGGAAATGAATGGGTAATTTGCAATTAGCAATTTGCTCATTGCAAATTAGGAATGGTAAAGAATTGCTATTTATTCCTTAAAATTCGCTATTTAGGAAATGCAAAATAGTTTGATGGTACATATGGCGGTTCATCTGTAACAAGATAAGAAGGTTAGGGATACATTTATGATGACTGGCGCAATAAAGTGGACATTACTTACTTCATTGGTAGGCCTTTACATGTATTATCTCCTCTGTATTCTTTATCAAGCGTAACTTTAATCTGCAATCTTGAGTAGGCCTCACCATAAACAAACCTCTGGATAGGCCACACCTTATCGTCATCCTGGATTAATCATTTAAAATGGTAGAGACAGATTTATGATAGGTGTATGTCTCTTTTGCGCCACTGTGCGTCACTTTTATGATGCAGTGGCGGTGCAAAAGATTTGCTATGAGGCGAGAAAATTACAAATTGATGCATTTAGGCAGATGTGTCATGGTGTAAAAAAAACGTGCCACATGAAACCGATGCAGCAGTGATGCAAAAGATGCACCATGTTGCAAGACAGGCCTCACTTGGGGTCATATGTATCAAGTTAATTACCATTCGCAAAGATCAAAATTCTGCAAATTTCAGCCTTTGCGAATGCTAATTAGACAAATGGTATGTATCAAACAAGTTTGATGCAAAATAAGGAATAGCAAAATTTGCTATTCCTTATTTTGCGATTGCACTGAAGGATTTGCAAATTTTGCGATTCCTTAAATGCAATGTATCAAACTAAAAATATGTAAAAAATGACATTAAGGATTTGGAAACTACCACCAACTTCTAGTTGGTGGTAATTTGCGAATTCTCTTAAAAAATAATTTTTTTAAAAAAAACAAAAGGTGCCACATGACGCCAATACATGCCCTTAGGGCATGTATGTGCGCCATATGCCCCCAAATTTCTTTTTCAGGGGTGCAGCAGGGTGTTCTTGAGACACCCATGCACCCTTGGAAAAATTCCTAATTTGCGATGAGCTAATTGCTAATCGCAAATTGCACCTTCATTCCTATGAGCCTCCTAGCCAATGGAAATGAATGGGTAATTTGCAATTAGCAATTTGCTCATTGCAAATTAGGAATGGTAAAGAATTGCTATTTATTCCTTAAAATTCGATATTTAGGAAATGCAAAATAGTTTGATGGTACATATGGCGGTTCATCTGTAACAAGATAAGAAGCTTAGGGATAGATTTATGATGACTGGCGCATCACCAGGGATGTGCCAGTCATCTTGCGCCGCTGTTCCGCCACCCATGGTGTGCTGCATTTACAATGCGGCGCAGCATGGGGCAAAAATGGCACAGATGCGTGACGTATCTGTGCTGTAAAGGTGGCGCATTGCTGGAATTGTATCGCAAGTGCGATGCAGCTCAAGCAAGGCTCAGGGGTGCCCCATCTCCACAATGTTGCGTCAAGACCTATGCCTGCTTAAAGCAGGCGCAGGGTTTTGACGCAGCTTTCTCCTATCTGATTGTAAATACAGCACACCATGGGTGGCAGAGCAGCGGTGCACGTTAACTGGTGCATGCCTGGGGATGTGCCATTTAACATAAATCTGCCCCTTTACATTTAAGTATGTGCAGGGGACACAGAGTTGGTGAGGCTTATCCAAGGTTAAGAAGAGATGAGTCCTGTTCACTGAAAAATTAGACATAGGGTTCACCTGCTCAGCATCGCTGGACATGGCTAAATAATAGCTGCAAAATGTTACTCTTGTTAAACAATTTTACTATTATAATCTCTGAGATTTGTCTCTTACTCTGCAACATCTCATTGTTGTTATCTTTCTTTAAAGATAAAGACAACATCAACATGAGCGACAATCTGCAATCAGTTGATTTTGACCTCATCATTGAACTTGTAATTGAAACATCAGTGGATGTTGATCCCTTGGATGATTTAAATCCTGAGGATGAAGAAGAGCATGATGAGGATGCAGATTTGTCCGAATTATATGACATAGGGTGGGAAGCTGACCTGCTTGAGCCTATGGAACTATAAACATTTATTTTTAAAATTTATAATAAATAAAAAGTAAAAGTGTAAACCGTTTAATTTAAAAATAAAGACACCTTCAAAAACAGGTTATGTGTAGTGTCTTCAATAAAATATTAAAATATGCTCATAAAATTAGATCAGATTCACATATAAAATAGCACAGGTAACATGAATATAAATTCCATTTCTTTTCTGCTATTTCTGTATTGTAAATTTGCCAAGGACTAAAAAATCTTCTATTTAAAATGTCAAGTAGTGTGTTAAGTTTTTGATCACTGTTATCGATTTACTGTTTGGTAATAGTGGTTAATAACATTTTTTAATATATTTTACCACAGATTCAACTGCAGATGATTTCAACATTTCACCATGCCAACGAAAGAAAGAGAGAGAAAGGCTGCAAAACGTCAAAGACAACAGGCCAATCAAAAGAAGCAGCAGTCCTCTAACAAAAAGATTTGTCAAGTCACGAAGAAAGCACCGGGTAAGAGTACAAAAACATTCATAAGAAATATGTGTAGTAAAAAAAATATTACTACAGAAAATGTTTCAGTCCATAAAAAGAGAAGCAATTCAAATGGAAAGGAAAGGCCAATCAAAAATGTTACTGCTAGAGCAAGAGATAACTCTGTGCATGATAGTAGAAGGAAACAACAGTTTAGGGACATTCGTAAACGAATGTTCCGCAACAGGATAAATGGCAATTTGTTAAAAAATATTAAGAAAGGTCAACAGAAAGTGGTTTTTTATAAGAGAAAAAAAAAAGTTGAGAAAGTTATTGATCAGGCATTTGAAATTAAACGTAAGTTATTTATTTTGATAATCAATAGAATTAGGAAGCTAAACAAGGCAATTTATGATTTCAAAAGAAATAGTAGATGGAAGAGAATAGTTAATCGTAGTAATTTTTGTGAAGTTTTTTCTGGAGAATGGATGCATAGTTCAAGCTCTGAGGCATTTTTTAATGAGGAGAGTTATTTCCAGGATAATGATTTGGTGCATGCAGTTGACACCAGTGGTCGTGCTTATGAAGTGAAAGATGGTTGTCCAGTTGAAAAAGAAAAACTTGTGACAACAGAGGCAGAAGAGGTGTTAGGTAATGAGGTTTTAGGAAGACGTGCTAAGGGTCCTGTGTACACCTGGAAGTGTAGTAGTATTTGTAGTGTGCGACAGGATTCCATCAATTTGCTTTGTGATTTTGTACGGTCATTTAATAAGAAAAGTTTGAAGCAGAAAATAAGGTTGTTGCAAGAATTAGATCCTTGCAGAGTGAGAGAAGTGACAGGTTTGCATGGTCATTCACTGGCTTGTCTTTCCAGGAGAGTATGCCAGAGTGTTTTTCATCATTTCAGGATGCTAGCAGTGCATCATAATAAAGTGAGGAAATTAGTTAGAATGTTGTATTATGCTAAGAGTCCAGCAATTATGCTTAAACAATTATGCGCTGCTCTTTTGCATGGTTCTGAAATAGATGTGAAGAATATATGTGAAGAAATTGAGTTTTGTTACTTTGGAAGTAAAGAGGAGAATGTTGAAAATGACCAAGAAGAAGCGGGTAATGTGGAAGATAGTGTACAGGTTTCCAGTACAGATAATTTCCAGAGGGAAATTGCGACGTTTCAGGTCAAATCAAGTGAGAGGCCAAATTTCACTTGTGTGTGTTGTCGACGCACTTATTATAAGAATCAGACTAAGTTAGTGGATTTATATGCAAAAAGTGAAAGGGAAAATAATAGTGAATGGAAGGATTTCACAACATACTTGATGGTAGAAAATTGTTTTGATTTGGGATTGGATCAACGTGTGTGTACTTATTGTTGTAACAAATTAAATCAAAACCAGATGCCTGCTAGAGCAGTTCATAATAATCTGGAATTGATTGAGATTCCTTCTGAATTGAAGGATTTAAATACTTATGAATCTATTTTGATTCAAAGTATCCATCCCTTTCAGGCTATTGTAAGAATGGAGCCAAAGACAGGGAAATTGCCTCCATCAGATTTACAGAGAGGATTAAAGGGAAGAGTTGTTTATTTGCCTCTAGATTTGAAGAAAAACATTAACACAATTGGAGTAGAAAAAGTGGAAGAGGAACCTCTTGTTATCTTAGTTAATGGGGTTCCGACAAAGAATAAGAAAATATGGCAAGATTTAGTAGATGTTAGGAAATTTAAAAAGGCAACATTGTATTTGAAAAAAAATAATAAATACTATAAGAATGTATATGTTGCAGAAGAGGAAGTAAGTGAGGAAGAGGATAGCGATTTGTGTGCTGGTCAAATTGAGAAAGTAGAACCCTCTACTAGTGAAGAAATATATGAACATTATAGTGTTCATCCTTTGCATTCCAAGGAAGTCATGGGGAATGCTATTGAGTTGTTTCAAATGAAACAAGCCAAAGGGAGTCCCATTAGTGTTTGGGAGGAAAGTTTGGAAGCTCGGTGTTTCCCACAGCTTTTTCCAACAGGTCAGGGAGGAAGATATGATGAGCGACCTCATCAAATTCCTGCTTCTGAATACCGGACTTTGCGATTGTATGCAGTAGATGCTAGGTTTCGACAATGCATTCCTTATTTGTTTCATCTCCTGTTTGAAAGCGATCTGTCTGGACTGTCATATGCAGTGAACCACATCTTGAAAAGTGGTATACACATGCAAAACATCTCGGCAAGTGACTTTATGGATAAAGTCAATGTCCAAGACAGTATTTTGGATTCTCACCTGATTAATCTCATGGCGTGTCAGCGTGGTACTAATGAGTACTGGTACCGTCGTCATGGTGATTTAAAATGTATGCTGAGGAACTTAGGTACTCCCACATGGTTCCTCACTCTGAGCTGTGCCGAGTATGGCTGGGAAGACTTACTTGAATTTCTACGAGAGGCAAATGCTAACGTAGATAACATCGAATTCAAGACACCCGGAGAACTGTGCTCTTTGGATCCAGTCAATGTATGTAGGTACTTCAATCATAGATTTGAAGCTATGATGTCTTTCATCATGAATAAGAAGAATCCACCTCTTGGAGAGGTGTTGGATTTCTTCTGGAGAAAGGAGTACCAAGCAAGAGGTGCTCCTCATATACATATGTTGCTGTGGATCAAGGATGCACCTAAATTTGGAACGGATCCAGAAGACTCAGTGATGAGTTTCATCCAACAGTATTCTACGTGTGCTGTTCCAAACGCAAAGGAGAAGAAAAGCCTAAGAGAAAAAGTTCTGCGTTTCCAAAGCCATCGATGTGGAAAGTACTGCCGTCGTAAATTCCGAAACAAGGACAAGTTCTACACCAAATGTCGTTTCGGCTTTCCACGACCGGTGATTTCTAAAGGAAGAGTAAACAGTTTGATGTCTTCGCTGCGACATAATGTGATGAAGAAATCACCTAAAAACACATACAATTTGAAGAGGAACGAAGAGTCCAAGTACATCAACGACTACAACCCGGTGATTTTGTCCATGTGGAATGCTAACATGGATATACAGTTTGTGGCTGATAACTGTATGGCTGTGGCTCGGTATGTGACATCTTACATCACCAAAAAAGAGAAGACAGAATTGAAGGATATGTGGGAGGACATTTCCCATGAAAAAGAGCCTCAGCAAGAAGTTGTACAGTTTCAGTCTGAAGATGTTGTCGCATCGAGAAATTGGAGCTTACGAATGCTCTGACCGGTTGTCTTCAGCAAGTCTCTATGCCAAGTCCAGGAGTATCGTTTGGGCGAGTCTTGGTCTTGCTGCAACGCGTAATCGAGTTCTGAAACCTGTGCGGGAAATTGAGTATTTGGCGGAAAAGGAGCCAAACAGTACCGACATTTTGAAGACCAACATGTTGGATACATATTATCCAAATAGAAGCAGTCACCTCGACAATGTTTGTCTGTATGAGGTTCTTCAAAATTACATATTCAAGAGGAACATCAAAGAAGATACTGAGAAAGGAGTGTATGCTGTAATAGAAAGTGAGGGATGTCTGGTCAAGCAAAGAAAATGCCACTTGGTAAACCATCGAAAATTGAGTGGCGAATCTCCTGAAAAAAAGGAGTTTTTCTATTTAGCACTTTTGCAACTTTTCAAGCCTTGGCGTGCAGAAGAGGAACTGCTTGGAGATTTCCTCTGTTACGAAGACTCTTTCAATGCTGCCAAGGAGACCATAGAATGTCCTGCTTTTCCCAAATATGTAGAAATGTTGAATGCGGAAATTGAGCAGGAAGCAACGATTGCAGCCGAGATTGCCAGAGACAGTTCTCAGGACAGTCAGAGTTCTGCTTCATTGAGTCAGGATCCACTAGGAGGACCTGTTATCGAAAATGAAGCTGCCACTGCTATGAATGAAGTGGAAAGAGCCATGGCACATGCTCAGGAGGATGCGGTTAACTTAGAAGAGTTGGAAAGACAACTCAACGTTGAGCAGAGGAAAATATATGACGAAGTTACCATGCAAATTGATCATGGATTAAGTCATGACAAGAAAGAGTGCTCATGTACGTCGTTGAAGCCTGTCCGACTGTACGTGAGTGGAGAAGCGGGAACTGGAAAAAGTTTCCTTATTAAAGCAATTTCATGTTATTTGCAGGAAAGGACAGAGTCATCGCTGTCTTGTGTTGTCACCGCTCCAACTGGACTGGCAGCACATAACATTAAAGGGATTACTTTACATCGTTTACTGATGCTGCCAGTGGAGCATGACAACAAATTACAATATCACAAGCTATCTGGAGATGCTTGTTTTGAAGTTTCAAGAATCTTGAGGAAAATGAAACTTCTTATCATTGACGAAGTAAGCATGGTTTCCAATGTCATGCTTGCCTTTGTGCATTTGAGAATGCAAGAAGTTCTCAAAACAGAGTATGATGTGTTATTTGGTGGCAAACACATCATTGTTTTCGGAGATCTTTTGCAGATGACACCAGTGAAAGGGCAACCTGTGTTCAAAATGCTCACGCATGAAGATACCAGGAAGTGCCTAGGCAGCATTGGCAACGTCAATATATGGTTAAACTTCAATTATGCTGAACTGCATGAAAATATGCGTCAGGCGAAGGATGAAGTTTACAAGACTATTCTACAAGATGTTAGAATTGGAAAAGTGACCGAGCATGGGAAAGAAGCTTTACATGCACGATTACTGTCAAATTTATATCCAGAACAAGATGTTGTGCCTGAGAATATTTTTCAGAAAATTACTGATAAGAAATCTGGAATATGTTTGATGCCAACTCTTGCAGAATGTGCCAAATTCAACAACAAAATGTTGCATTTAGAAAAGCAAGAGATTGTGAAACTGGAAGCTATTGACAGAGTAGAGCATATGGGATCAACAATTATTTTGTCTGAGAATCTGAAAACAAAATTGGATTCATTAGAGAAGAGTATATCTAAAACTGCAGGTTTTGAAAAGACTCTGAATGTGTGCTTGACCTGCCGTATAATTTTAAGAAGGAATTTACATGTTGAAAGAGGTCTGGTAAATGGATCAATGGGTAATGTTGTTGATTTTGTAAAATAGAGAAATAGAGATGGAATTGAATTTTTAAAAATTAAATTTGATGGCATTGAGGAAGTACAGCTAATTGGTCGTTGCTCTGCTAGATTTTTGCTTGTAAAAGACTTATATGTTCGCCGTAAGCAGTTTCCTGTTTGCTTGGCATATGCGGTGACAATCCATAAATCGCAAGGTTTAAGTGTAGACTGTGCATTGGTGAATATTGGCAGTTCTGTGTTCAAGGAGGGTATGGCATATGTGGCATTGTCACGAGTTAGAACTTTATCGGGATTGTACTTGATTGAGTGTGATGTCACAAACATTTGTGCGGATCTAGATTGTGTTAAGGAATACAATAGGTTAAGAAGAGAGTATGCGCCACATTTGCCTCAGTATCCTTTGTTTGAGAAACGTGTGGTAGGCCGAAAACGAAGAAATGTGACCAATACTGGGGAGGTTGTAGCAAAAAGACGAAAAGTCGATGAACCTAAAATTACAAGCAGAAACAAAAAGGATTCTGTTGAAGATGTTGTTGGTTTTCAATTTGAAAACAGTTCTGGTGTCAACTGCTATGCTAATGTAGTGGTTAATGTTTTGTTTTCTCTAGAAAATGTAAAGAAGAGATTGTGGTCAATTCTGATCAAAGATTTTGCAGTTTGTTAAATTCTGTGTTAGAGAAATGTAGCACTGATAGAACAAACATAGAAAGTGTGTCTGAAATTCGAAATCTGTTAGACAGATGTTCAGGCCAAACACAATTCTCTCAAAATATTCAGCAAGATTGTCAGGAGTTTTTAATGTATATGCTTGATGTATTGCATGCTGAAGGTGTAGATGTAGATCAGCTGTTTGGGCTTTCTTATCAATGGCAGCATGACTGCGAGAACTGTATGGTATCAAGTACTACTAGTGTAGACTCAGAAAGATTTATATATTTAACTTTGCCAGACAGTAAATCAGTCTCCTTTAATAAGCTAGTAAAAAGAGCTGATCACAACATGGAGTGTAGCCAATGTAAATCTGAAATGATTTCCACATTATTTATACGAACATATGGCCAGTATGTCATTTTAATGTTCCAACGATGTAGGCCTGATGGAACAAAATTGACAACTTTAATTAAAAATTTTGTAGCTTCGCAGTTGTCAATATCAGGAAGGACTTTTGTAACTGCAGCAATTATATATCATGACGGCCCTTCAATAACATCAGGACATTACACAGCTTATTTAAAGTCTAGAAATGGCTGGTCATTCTGCAATGATTCTGTTTTAATTTTCAAAAAAAAATTGCCGTATGACCTTAAAAACTCTTACCTGGTGTTTTTAAAACCAAAATTTTAGGGAAATAATCTCGGGATGTGCTCTGTGGAATTTCAAGAAGTTCTAATGGCTCCTACACAATTTGGCCTTGAGGATAAGTGTAGTTCAGAGACATAACTTCTAACCATAAGACTGGACATCATGGAGAAATAAGTGCACTTTGAATGAGTTCAGAAAAACTATTTCTTTTTATAAGCTAATTGAAGCAGCCAATCAAAACATAGAGTAGAGGGAATGTAAGTCTGCAATGCTGTCTACTGTTTTACATTGCTTTGTGATTAAAAGTGATGTAGAGAATTAAATAATTGTAGTACTCATAGAGGTGGTGTAAGTCTGCTTCATAGTAAGCAGTATCAGTGTCATAGGAAATGTAGAACATGACTGAGCAAGAAGGGGAAGATATTACTATTCCAGGATTGTGAAAATGATCTTCAACATTTTAATTCTGAAAGTTGCAGAAATGCCAAATGACGGGATTGGCTTACAAGAAATCCAAGAGTTATAAATGGCTCTGACAAGATTTGGCCTTGTGGAAACTTGTGGTAGAGAGCAAGAAGTCATTTATTGCATGTAACATGTTTTTAAAAACGATGGAGATTTTCTTTCAGAAAGTGGCGGGCTGAAAGTAATAACAGCACAACAGAGTATACGCTGTTCATAGGACATCCTTTGACGTCATGGAAAGTAAGTTAACTTTAAGGAGTTCTGAATTCTGATTTGTTATGTTGTATGGGTTTTTTAAACACAATCATTTTGATTGTGTTTTTTTTTCCCCGCTGTTATATGATGAATACCTTCAAGTCACTGTTTTTAGTGAAATTTGATACATTCTGAGAACAGCAAAAATAAACCATTTAACATGTATAAATAATTCTGTACTGTTTGCATTTATGATGTATATGTAGAACTGTGTAGGAGGCATGGAGAAGGTGAGGCTTCTGTAAGTGTCAAAGTTGTTGCATGCAGTGCTGCACTTCTGCGTATTCTTTCATATGCTGGACTACATCTGCACAATGAGATACCTAAGCAAAGGAAACACAAGTGATGTGATTTTGAAATGAGCGAAATAAATTGTACGTATTTCATTTACATCACCTGTGTTTCCTATCATTACGAATCACATTGTGCAGATCAATTTTAGGTCTGTCCAGGGAAACATAGGAGGTTTGGACTTTGTTCAAGAGTGCAGTGGACATGACTCACTTCATTGGTAGACCTTCACATGTATTATGTCCTCTATTCTCTTCAACAACTCGAAATTTCATCTGCAACCCTGAGTAGGCCTCACCTCAATCAAACCTCTGGATAGGACACATCTTATTGGCATCCTGAAGCAATTATTTAAATTTTTTGTGTCTTACGACACTTTTCTGAGACAACAGCAATGCAAAAGATGCACCATGTTTTAAGATAGGCCTCACTTCATCTGCATCAAGATACTGTTAGTTTAAAATGTATATCTTTAGGACTGTGTAGGGGGCCTGGGGAAGCAGAAGCTTCTGTAAGTGTCAAAGTTGTTGAAAAACTGTTTGTCCTTCAATTTTTTCTCTTGTCTTTTGTAATTTTTAAATACATGTTTTAATATTTTTCAAATGTTTGTTCTCTCTTTCACAGATTGAAAGTATAAAAACAAAAAGTGAGTAATTTAACGACAATTATAAAGTAAATGTTTTGTACTCTTTTTGTTACATTTCTATCACATTTAACTTCTATTAGTCCCACTGCTTCATTTCTTTAACCCTCAGTTTCCTGCCTTTGCTACTTCCCTCATTCCTTTCTCTATTACCTACTTACTCAACTCCTTCCACTCTTTTTCTCAGTCCCTCTCTTCTCATAGTTCCTCACTCTTGTTCACTCACTCCGTCTCTATTACTCTTAGTGTCTTTGACTGATCACTGTATCACTATTTGTTCATAATGCTTTCTCTGTGTAGTTGAAGCACACTAAGGGGCATATTATGAACACAGCCAATAAAATTATTGCTCTTTTTATTGGCAGAAAACTGGTGCAAAAGTGGTTTTAGCGGCAGTTTTCTGCCACAAAAGCAGCTTTAGCGACACATTTCTGCCAATAAAAGCTGCAAAACTTTTATTGCCTATGTTGATGATATGGCTCTATGTTACTTACATTTCTTTGCTGTTTCAATTAATCTTTTTCTGTTATTTTTTGTTTTCTGTTTTCTATTTTTTCTCTCTGTTATTCCTCATGTTTTAATCATATTTTGAACATTCACTCACATTCTCCAAGAAACTCTTCTTTGTTAATGTTATACTCTCTTTTTTTTTCTTTCACTTCGTTATCTATTTTGTTTTTCACAATTATACCCTCTTCCATCTTTTCTTCGGTAAATAGATCTATTAAACAGTATCTCTTCTTTACTCCCTATAGCTGTCTTTCTTTTAACATCACTGTCTGTTTACTTTCCTTATACTTACTCTTTTTTTTTTTTTTTTCTTTTTTTTGGTTAGCTCCCGGTCCGCGTACCGGGAAGCTAACCGGGAAGCGAACCAAAAGAAATAGAGCTTGCCAGAGTGCTAAACATTCTAGCAATTTTTTTTTGAAAGGGAAGGTAGTTCTGAAAAGAACTTTTTTTTAATATTTTTGTTGTTTTATATATTTTTTTTATTTTTTTAACATTTTTTGTTTTTTTTGTATTTTTTGAACGATTTTATATTTTTTTGGTTTTTTTGGGGGGGGGAAACAACAAAAAACAGGCATTGAAAAGGGCTCAACAGGAGCAAAAAAAAAATTACTGGGGGCGGTTAGGGCAATTATGATGTTCATAAGCCAGGTTGATAGCATTTATACTCATATTGCCACATGCTATCAACGCACCACAGTGCATACAAGTGTGTTTCATGTGGCCAAAATTCTCTTGTATGTTTGGCACAGTTTCCCGTGCCTCTGCTGGTGTCAATGAAATTGTTGATCTTGATCTGGCCACAGGAGTTGATGTTGGATTTTCCTGCAAATCCCGTATTTCCGCCCGGCTGTAATTGAGTGGATGCTTCCTGGTCATATGCCTATGCATAGTATAGTTACCATAACTATATTTCTTATCCGTCCCTCTGGATAATTTTTCTTTACAGATGAGGCAGGTGACATACCTCGCATTCACTTTTTTTTGGCCAGGAGGAATTGAATAAAACTGCCAGATGAAACTGGCTTTCTTATGGGAAACCCGGGGCACCTCTTCCAAGAACTGTGGTTCTTCTCCCTCCTCTTCCTCCATTTCTTCCTCTTCCTCCTCTGTGTTGGTTATGACCTGGGGAGGTGGTCCTCTCTTCCCATGAGGAGGTGGAGGTGGTGGTGGGGGTGCACCAGCTGAAGCAACTACTGAAGCCATTTCTGAAGTAGTAGTAATAAAGGTCTTCCTCTCACAATGATGAAAGTCAGAGTGAGGAAAGAAGGAGGGGTTTTCATCATTTGGGAAAAACAATAGTTTTCAACCAATGAAAAGTGTTATTTTTAGGTCACCTGACCTAGCCTTACATCATTATGAAACCAAAAGTGAAATGAACCAATGAAAAGTTTTATTAACAAGTCACATGACCTCTCACGCTCATGTTACGCGCTGCGGAACGCGCCCCGGTTAGCTTCCGGGTCGCTGCACTTCGCGCCTCGGTCCGCGCCCCGGGGCACTTCCGGGTGCGCTAACGCGGTACGTCACAAGACGCATTACGCGGCAACGCGATACCGTCACGATGTTGATTTCTTACCGGTTCGCGGACCGGGTCGCGGCATTAATTTGAGCTAACGGAAAGCTTTCCGGTTCGCGGACCGGGAGCGAAACAAAAAAAATATTTAAAATGTTTTATTAATAAACATATAAAATATATTTTTGGATTTAAAGAAGAATACATTTTACAGCTATAGATATTAGCTTTTAAAAAACCAATGAAATTCACTGAAAAAACCATAGGTTATAGACCATATATAGTTAGGAATTAGCATTTACAAAACCATGAAAATTCACTGAAAAAACCATAGGTTATACACCATATATAGTTAGGAATTAGCATTTAAAAAACCTTATTTTACTCACACAAAACCAATGAAATTCCATATATAGTTAGTTGTACTAACTATATATCGCGCACCTGCAATCCACTGCTGATCATGTCACATATTACATCATTCATGACATGGTCAGTGACATCACTGATGACATCACTGATGACATCTCAAATGACATCACTGATGACATCACTGATGACATCTCAAATGACATCACTGATGACATCACTGATGACATCTCATTTGACATTACTGATCACATCACTGATGACATCATTCATGTGATAATACGATGAACCTCTTCAGACTCGAATATAACCTTAGATACACTCAGTGTAAACAGACACTCACAGACTGTCACTCATCCATGGAGTTACTTACACACCTAGTCAGTCATGCAAAGAATCAATCACACCTCCATTTTCACAACTATACAGTTATACACACCTTACTTATTCAAACATATACTAAAACATATTTACTCACTTATACAATCCTGGATACAAGTTCACAATGATCCATACAGCCACTCACACATTCACTGGCTCTTATGCACAGTTATTTATATATGTCAACTCTCACATGTACTGTATTTTACATATGTACTTACTTTGACATGTAGCACTGAGATATCTATTCACTCACCAATACAGTCATGCACACAGTCAACCGCCCATACAGCTGTTTCCACATGCACTTTTGAACCCATACATCTATGCACAGAGTCATACACCTCCCAGCCACCCACACACACACTCAGTGTCCCATACAAATGCTTGGGCAACCAATCAATAACCCATATAGTTACTCATATAGCTACTGATCAACACATGCAGCAGTTTACAGAAGAACAGACATAATGATGCACAAATTAAGACAGTTTAGTCACTAACCCATGCACTCAGTGAGACACATTTAACCACTCACTCATACAGTCAGTCATGCACCTACTAAATTCTTCATCCAGACACTTATACATCCACTCATTCTTAAATATGTAAGACATATTTTAACTTTACAGAAAAACACAGTCACTGGATGTTGTCATCAGTGATGTCATCAGTGATGTCATTTGAGATGTCATCAGTGATGTCATCAGTGATGTCATTTGAGATGTCATCAGTGATGTCATCAGTGATGTCACTGACCATGTCATGAATGATGTAATATGTGACATGATCAGCAGTGGATTGCGGGTGCGCGATATATAGTTAGTACAACTAACTATATATGGAATTTCATTGGTTTTGTGTGAGTAAAATAAGGTTTTTTAAATGCTAATTCCTAACTATATATGGTGTATAACCTATGGTTTTTTCAGTGAATATATATATATATATATCTTGCTTATAGTTAGGAAAACTTATTTCATTATTTCTAAACAAAAGCAACTTAGGGGTCAATTATGGAAAGGCTCCAAACGGCATCCGATTCGGTCAAATCGTATTCGGTAGCCTTGTTTCCGACCGCCTCGGACACATTTCCGGACGACCGATCATGATGCCCCGAAAGCATCCGAGCTGTCCGACTCAGTTACGAACGGCATTTTGTGTAACTGTGTAGTTCGGAGCCGACTCGTACAGGTCTATGGGCCACGTTTTCCAGACAATGGATTAGGATGTAGGATTCGTGCAGCCTTTCCGAGTCAGTTGTTCCAACACTGATCGGAGCATTGAACACCAAACAGGCCTAACAGCATTAGAATACTTTCTGGGGACTAGACCACTCCAATGTTATAGCCACAACAAAATGATACTAGAATTTGTGTCATGGTGTCTGTATCATAATTATTTTGTCTTTGGTAAAGAGGTGTACTTACAAAAGAGGGGTGTAGCCATGGGGGCCTGCTTTTCCCCCAGCTATGCGTGTTTACACGTAGGCTGGTGGGAGAAGTGGGTCCTCATGGGTGAACACCTCAAGACATTTTCGGAGCATGTGGTATTGTGGGTTCGTTTTATTGACGATGTGTTTTTAATTCGGGGGGGGGGGATAAACTAAGTGCTAGAGCTTTTGTTTCAAGCCTTAACGTCAATGCAGTAAATTTGAGGTTCACATCGAATATCAGCAAACACACTGTGGACTTCTTAGATGTCAGGGTCTTTTCAAATAACAACAAAATATGCACTACCCTCCATAGAAAAAGCACGGCGGGGAATTCGACGCTCCACGCAAGTAGTGCTCACCCCCGTCATGTTATAGACCATATCCCTTATGGAGAACTTCTCCGCCTCAAACGTATCTGCAACAGTGAGGAGGAATTTCTTTCATGTACTGCAGATACACTAACTAGATTCAAGGCGAGAGGTTATAGTGACAAGGTACTAAACATGGCAGTCAATAAAACTAAACAAAGAACCAGAGACTCGCTTCTCTTGCCCAAACCTTGCGACAGCGACCTTGGGGACAATGCAGATAATGGTGATATCAGGTTCATTACGTCATTCAGTTGTCAGGAAAGAAAAATAAGATCAATCCTGACCAAAAGTTGGCCCATTCTAAAGACTGATGGAGTCTTATCATCACAACTTCCCAGCAATCCTAAGATCACTTTCCGCAGAGGTCCCTCTATGAGGACGTTAGTCTCCAATTCCTTTCCTGAACTACCCAAAAGCACGTCGTGGTTCAAATCCCGGCTGGAGTTCTTCAACTGCTCGAGTTGCAGGGCATGTAAATTTGGCGTAAATACTACTGAATATAATACCCCTTTCAGTCCTGTTCCATTGTCCATTAAAGGTAACTATAATTGTAAGACGGAGTATGCTGTTTATGTTCTGGGGTGCACCTGCGGCCTGAGATATGTTGGCAGCACCAGGCTGCAGGTGCACACCAGAATATTGCAGCATCTCCGGGCTATAGTTAACAACGATAGTTCCTACCCTGTCGCGAGACATTTTAAAGGTGTACATAATAACAACTTACAGTGTCTCAATTATTTTGTTCTCACTTCGGTACCAAAATCACGAAGGGGAGGCGACAGGGACAAAATGTTACGACAATTAGAATCAAAAATGATTCTGGAACTAGACAGTAAGGTCCCCAATGGGCTCAATACTACGGAGGACCTTTACCACTTTCTGTAGGGCTCTACAGATAGACAGATAGTGAAGATAGGGATATACATAAGTTATAATTTGGGCACATAACTGTTTTTCCAGCATTAAAAGGCTATTTTGCCCCCGTCCTCAACAGTACCTTTCTATATTGACTATATCTGAAAAGTTATTCTTTATTAGCTTATTCTTTGGTAAAACATTATTTTTCCTTTATTGGTAGTTATAACACTGGTTTTTGACACTAGGAAATACAGTTTTGATTTATTAAAATCAGCTGTACTAACACGGTTTGATCACACCATGGCAGTCATTTGGGGGTTCCCTGTCATTGAATTCCAACACATTATATATGGCATTTGAAATTTACCATGTGAGGTTAGATTATGACTTGTGGGTTCCATAACGCATTGGGCTTGCCATCTATTATAGATGTCCCCAACAGGAATAAAATGAAATGAGTATATTTTTATATTTAACCATGACAGTACTTGTACCATTAGCATAAATTGCACAATATCCATTTGTTTACATTGTGATACTTTGCTTATTCCACATGGAATGAGGACTCTTTGGAAATTTTAATATTTCTAATTAAATTTAAAGTATAAAAGTCAGTACTTTTAACTTATGTCAAATATTTTGCACTAGTTCCACTGTTTACGTTTGCGATATTTTGCACATCCATACAATGCTGCTAATAGTATTTTGATCATTTTGTACTGTATCTATACATATGTAAAATAAGTCCTCTTCTGAAGTTTTGGTATGAAATATATATATTTGTGCATTTATGCAGGTATTATTTGCCATCCAATGAATTCAAGTAGGAATTGTAGAATTTTGTGATATAATTTATATACCTCTGCATTCATGCAGGTATGAATTGCCACCAACAATTTCACTTAGGATCATATTTCTATGTGACATAATATTATATTAAGCAATGTGACAGGAAAACGTATGTCTTTTCTTGAATGGAGCCATGTTCACTTTAATAGTATGTCGTTTATGTTTACAAATCACATGGTGTGCATCACAGCATATAAGAATAAGGCTTGTTAATTGACATTTCACTGTGAGCAAGGGCATCCGCCCGAAACGCGTCAGTCTGCTGCTGCTTCGAAATTTGGTGAAATAAAATCTGTCTGCCTTACTTTGGGATTCGTTGGTCCTTTGTTCGCCACAAGTTGGAGGTGCAGGACCTACTATTTGAACTCATATATATATATATATATATCACGCTCAATTTCCTTAGTGATTATTTTCGAAAATCAGCACTCGTAGACAGAAGGGTAATGCCTTTCCTTGGTTTTATTTTACAGAGTCAACTGTTGACACTGTAAAATAAAACCAAGGAAAGGCATTACCCTTCTGTCTACGAGTGCTGATTTTCGAAAATAATCACTAAGGAAATTGAGCGTGATACAAGTGCGGGGCCCCGCCGCCGCAGACTGCACCCACTCGCGAGTGACCCGTCTCTCAAACGGCAGGGAACAGAGCGTTGAATATATATATATATATATATATATACACATATATATATATATATTTTACACTTTGTACAAACCACACGCTCTTCGTGACTATCGACGTCACTGTCAGTTTGTCGATAGTCGCGAATATAAATTCTTTTGTAGAGGTGGTTTTCTCCTAAATTGATATTAGAAAGAAAGATTAAAACAATATCTTACTAAATATTTAGACTTAAACTTTATTTCCCCTTTAAAATAAATTGGACCCACGTGGATGGGAGTCCCGGGGCCTAATGTGATTTGGGGAAAGGGGCCATGTGGCCCCCTAACCTGTAAAAAAAAGGCTCTGGGGAATAGGGTAAAGCAGAGTAGCAGGGTAAAGCAGAGGTGGTAACCTCCAACTTGCCCGATATCCTAGTTGTTTTTCTGATCTTTCCTAACAAGTATAAGTTGTTAATTGTGAATGCTTACAACTCTGTATCGACCAAAGATGATCATAATGATGTTATGACAGTTCCTGTGACACCCCCTCCAATAATGGTTTGTCTTGTGAAAGAGGTCTTGATGACTACAATGTTCTCTGGGTAGCACAGGGACCAGTGCTGATTTCCCCTTCTTCGCTCTCCTTTCCAGATTTGCTTTGCAGATTAGGCGAGCTGAATATAACAGAGCTTTTAGTTTTCACCCTTCCCTGCAGGTTCCACCTGAATTGATCAGGATCCTTATGAATCACAGACACATTTACAGTGCTAGACAACAAACATCGAGCAGTGGGGGAAACCTCAATGGGCGTAATAGTGGGCAAAGCCTCAACTCAGCTGCTTAAGGGAGACACCTCAGACAGTTTAGGGCCAGTTGGTCTTCCATATTGGTGATCTTCTCTGTCACACCAACAGCATTATGAAGGAAGAACAATATGGATTTCTTTGTCCTGGATATTTTGTCAACTGAATTGGTAGACATCAGTTTCCTCTTCCCCATGGCAAAGATAGCCCAGAAAAACCTGGTAAGGTTATTGCCCAGTCAACACAGTAGCCAGCCTAATCGAAAAAGAAAGGTGACTTTGCCAACGATGGAATAGCCTTAAAAGTAACACACCGGCATGTCCTGATTAACAAAGCAAACATTGGAGGTGTGACCCAGCACAGCCTCTTTGGGCTCTGATGGGCACAGATGGATACACTCTTGGGCCGGTCTTTGACCAGGCATGCTTCCAAGTGCGTCCTGCGCAGCTGGAAACACCAACCACTTTCCAAGTGCGCCACAAGGCCCTGACTCCAGGACACAGGATTGCTGGGGGACAAAGTCCCACCCCAGCAACAACAGGAGAGCCAGTCTCAATGATGTGCAGGCCAAATAAATGCCTCCCGCACAGTGGGAAACACCAAGTGCTTTTCAAGTGCAGTGTGAGGCCCCTCCTCCAGAAGACAGGATTTCTGGTATGGTAACGTCCCACCCCAGCAAAAACAGGAGAGTCAGCATCAGCGCTGTGCGGGCAAAATGAGTGCATCAACTTGAATACCAACTGAAGTGCAGATTTATAGGAAACAGTATAAAGATGTACTTGGGAGAAGGAAAAATGCAAGATGGGAAGCCTGGGAATCCCTAGTTGTGGCAAGTAAGATGTGCGATAGTGGGACCTTCTAGAGAGTTGTCAATATGGCATATTTATTCCAAAGCCCTCCCTTAAAAATAGAGATTTTAATATCCGCTGATAGGTGGATGGAGCATTATGATATTGTGTACTCTGTTAGTCAGTCAACCTCTTCTCCGGGCTTGGGAGACTGTGAGAAGGTGAAGGCAAATACCAACCACCCTTTGATGTAGCAGAAGTAGTTGTTGCAATTAGGAACAATCCAAGTGGCAAACCATCGGGCCTGAACTGCTTCCCAATGGATGTTTATTAAAACACTATAACGTTGTGGGTTCATGTGGGAAATGGCCACCTTTTTTATTGTATACCCTAGAATTTTACTTTGAATATTTTTGCTGCTTATAGAACTCTGAGCACTTTACCCCTGCTGACCAGGAATAAAGTACCACTGCTCCCCCTTTCAACATGATTAAATGGCATACCTCTGATCTGCATACTTAACTTACCTGTAAGTCACAAGTACAAGGTACAAATGTGTAGCCAAGGCCCATAGGTTAAATTTCACGAGTAGACTGCAGCACCCACTGAGCCAGTCATTAAAGTGACAGAATAAACATTGACCCAGCTGTGCAGGGTTAAAATACAAATTTGACCTGTCAAAATAAACCATTTTGACAGGCACAAACATTCCATATAAATATAAATATGTCACCCATAAGTAGACCTTACTGACCATAAGACAGGATCCATGGCATTTAAAAGAGCACATGTAAAAGTGTAGTGTTAAACTTTTCCTACAGGGAAAAGGCCATAACAGCTGTTTTCACTATAGCTGGGTTGGCTGTTCCATATGAAAGAATTTAGATGCAATATCAGATTAAGGCACTTAGAGACGAGTACAAGAAGGAAAGCAGGTCCAGTCCTTTAGGGCTCATTTCAAGTCTCAGACAGCAGGTTCAGTCCTCTTCTGATCATCCAATGGTACATGAGTGTTCTGAAGTGGATGTCTAGAGATGCCACATTTATGTATGGCATAAGCTAGTGGGTGGGAATGACCCCTCGGGACACCCTAACCAATGGGTTAAGGGTTCGCGGGGCTCACCCTACCCACTTTGGATATTTCCAAAAGCCTTCGGCCACACCAAACTTGGCCTCTGAGGTCTGGGGTGTTTGTGTGGAGAGTGTGCTATGGTAATCCTAGTGCCCTCCCACATCTAACACTAGCAACCAGTTTAGGCAGATCATGTATCCACACTAACCTCAGAGACAGAAGTCTGGTAGAACAAAGCTGAATTTTCAGCAACCACACAGGGGATAACCAAGAATTGTTTTAGCATTCTGTCTTCCTCCATTAAAGTGTCTCTCAAATATGATATATAAACTCATCAGACCTGTCAAATATGCTGTGGCACTGTAATGTCAAAAAGAGGACCATTGTGATTGGGGCCAGCCTGTCTGGGTGAAGGTGAGACAACATAAGGCCCTGCCCAAGTGTCTGCTAACATGTGCCTGTGACAGAGGAGGCCTCTTTGAAGCAGGATGTCACATTCAAGCAGGATATGACACATGATTTTCTAAAAGTATCCTTTACTGTCCAACCTTCCACATTCTGCCAATTTCAGAAGGGTGATCTCTGCCCATTTAGGTCAGTATATTGTGTGCTCCTGGGAACATGTTCCAATGAAACAGTCATCTCTGCTACTGTGGAAATAGCTTTTAGGATATGTTTATCATGAACCTTTTACATTTCCTATTTTTAAATATCATGCACCCTTCCCTTTGGACAGTAAGGCCTACTTAGGGGTGACATATTAATATTTAAAATATTTAAAAAGGAAGCCAGGCTTCAATGGTATGCCTGAAGACATGGTTTATAGAGCCACTGCAGAGGATGGCACAATGAGGGCTGCAGACCAATAGTAGCATTTAATGTACAGGCCCTGTGGATACTTGGTGCCGTATTCAAGGGACTTATAGGCAAATTAAATAAAACGTTTAAATTAAGGTGTACAACAATTTTACCATGTTGAAAGGAGGAGCACAAACACTTTACTACTGGTTAGCAGGGTTAAAGTGCACAGGGTTCTATATGTAGCAAAAACAGGGTTCAGTAAAAAGGCAATATCAATCCAAGGGAACCCAACAGAAAGGGCAAATTTCCAACAATCGTCAACCTGCGTTTATACTTCCACTCTTTCAGGATTCAATTTCTGTAGAGCATCTACTTATTCTTCAACCGTTGGAAATCTGGATTGGTTGGCTCTCAAGATGTTAACACCAGCACCACAGAGTCTGCTTTCGATTCCAGCATTTCCTTGTTGTCTCTGATTTCTGCCATTATGCTGTCTGGTGCATCAGGATTCCTATCCTTTCCCCCATCATGTGTTGAGACAGAGGAGATGTCTCTTGAATTTAGTATTGCCTAAACTCCGTAGGCATCTTGACATGGTGCCTGTATTTTGATTAATTCTGGTCTGCTCTTTTCTCTTGTCCCTTCTCAAAGGTCAATGAAACGCTTGTCTCCTTAGGGCATCATATGGTCCTCATGACAACCAGACTTGGCACAGTCTTAGTTTACATTTTTAATCAAAGTGCTGTGCACTGTCTACAAGGCCATTGATGCACCCTTGGATGGTTGAGTAGGTCGAAAATGACACACCTGTCTTTGTTTTCAATTTATTAGGGATTGTATTATGTTAAAACCACTATATGTTCCCCCTCAGAATGAAGTATGGTGACATTGTTCTTTGGCGTTCCACAACTATCAGCCTGATTCATCAAGCCGAATTGCGCTCGCAAAGGGCCAGATTCTGAGAATCTGGCCCATTGCGAGCGCAATTTTTGCATTTGGGATTCATCATCCCAAATGCAAAAATCGGTAATTGCTAATTCGCTAAATTGCGAGGAATTACATTTAAGGAATCTCTATTTGAGATTCCTTAAATGCAATTCATCAACCATTTTTAAATTGCTAATTCGCAATTTCGGGCCGCTATTTACCGAGAGGTCAGACCTCTCGGTAAATAGCAAAAACTTAGAAAAATGCTTTTAAAATAATTTTTCTAAGTTGTATGTTGCACACACACATGTCCTTTGGACATGTGTGTGCGCAACACCAGTTGCAATTTGCATTTAAGGGGTGCTACAGGGTGTCCTTTGGACACCCCTGGTACCCTTTAAATCGCTATCTTATTTGCGAGTAGCAAATTGCTAATCGCAAATAAGGAATACTCCCCATTCATTCCTATGGGCCTTTTGGCCCATAGGAATGAATGGGGAGTTATTCCTTATTTGCGATTAGCAATTTGCTTTTCGCAAATAAGGAACGTGTAGGAATCGCTATTTATTTAGCAATTCCTACATGAATACTGTTTTGCGAGTCCTTAATAGCGATTCGCTATGAATCGCTATTAGGGGCTCGCAAAACGGCCCGTTGATGAATAAGGCTGTATAGGTCCGACATCCAAAGCTTTTGCGATTTGATAGGTTGCAAACTGATTAGTGAAAGCAAAATGTGTGTGCTACAATGTACAAAATCAAGAAATTCCTGCTTTCTATCATTTAGCATGGTTCAACGCCAATTCGGAAATTAATTTGTGAATCCCAAATTGCGATTTACAAATAGCGATTTGTAGCTAATATGTACAACACATTTGCATTTAGCGATCAGTTGCAGGATATGCATTTAGCACATGCAATTTACCATCAAGTGGAAGCATGTGGCAACTGCTACAATACACAAAAGTAGTTCCAGAATGCAGCAAACATTTTCAGAATGACAGCTCTGAACACAATAGTGATGAGAATTGGCATTATGGGAGCACAACAAAGTAGAAGGGGAAGAAAAGAACGAGTATTTAGACAGAGAGCCACACTTATTCAACAGAAGGAGAATGAACTTTATGAAAGTACAGGCTGAGCAGGCGGGCCTTATTGCATTTAATTGCTGGTATAAAACTATGTTTGGTTAGAAACACCCGACATAAACAGGCTAAACTTGTTTATGTGCAGGTCATCTGTTCCTTACATCCACTCACATCTGGAAATCATTTGAGCATAGTTATAGTAGCAAGCAGAATATCACAAAAGACACTTTCACTTGTGTTTAGATCCTACCTTGATGCCCCTGATATCCAGAATGCATGTTCATGTCCCCTTCCCAAAAACACAGCAGGACCTACAGGATGAGATGTTATCACATAACAGAAATTTCACAGGTCATCATTTGTTTTCATGGATACCATGTATTATTATATCCATCATGAGGTACGAAATACTACGAAATACTACTAAATACCTTTAAAGAGACTTTAATTTAATATACATGTGACATGTAATACAGAGTGCCTGATCAAAAACGTGGTGGGGCAATACCCAGGCAATACCACATTTCATTCATATTCGGACATTGCACCCTGTATGGGCCTTGTATTGGCCTTCTAATATGCCTCATGTGTGATAGACAAGAGGACAGTGGTGTCTGTGGCCTTATAGGAACTGTTTAGAGTTGTGATGTTCTTGTTAGCCGGGGAGCAGTTGAAATTGCAACGGGGCGGCTCGCTGAGGCTGCTGTACTTATCTCGCCCAAATCACCTCTCTTATTGCCAGTGTTACTTTTCACTTACACCTCTTGTACTCTGGACTCTATAAAAAAAATCTATTGGAAAGCCAATAGGTCTTGCCTTTAGGACCTATTGGCTTTGCTGTGGATCACTGTTAAAAAAGAAAAGAAAAAACGATAATGTCATTTTGTAGGAGCAAGCACCACATACACTCGTGCCTACAAAATGATGCAGGCATTTTTTTCCCTTTTTATTTGGTCAATTCAGCTTGGAAAAAGAAAAAAATGAGCTAAAGTAGGCTATATTGGAAAGTGGGTGGGGAAGCAACAAGGCATGGATGCAACATGGGGACAAAGTGGGTGGGTAAAAGCAGAAGCTACCTCTTCCAGTGAGCAGTCCTGGCCCCCTTGTCATTGAAATGAGGATTGCCAAAGATCAAACGTATGACTCCTACCATGGTATCAGGGAGTACCCTCTGCTGAAGATCCTTCAGGACCCAGTCTTTATAGAGGTGCGCATCCTTCAGAGAACTGACCCCAGCTTGGTGCTGGTTCTGAATGAGTGCTTTGCCACACCATCAACCAATCCTATGCAGCAGCTACAGTGGCCCATTCTGATCGATGGGTGCCCTTTTGACAATTACAAGGCCATGTTTATCCCCATTTCTGATGCATCTACTTTGTAGTTTCCATTGCAGTACAAGCAGCTCGCAGTCAGTACTTTCACCTTCATGGACAATTCTCAGCAGAACATCCATGGACAGGTCTACTTCCACTATAGTGTTTCAGTGTGCGTCCCTTCTTCACTTGAATCTTGCTCAACTCTTTGCCCTTTAAGGAAAACTCACACTGTAAATAAACAGCAAAACTGAAAGAATAAGGAAAGGAACTCATTCAGTATTATTTCAATGGGAGGATACACTTAACTCCTTTTTCATATCCCAATCATATGTAAACTGGTTCATACATCCCCAAAGAGCACACTCTCATTGACACAAATGGCAGCCCTTTCATAGTGCCCTCAGTCATAGTATGTAGTTCAAACCATAGTATCTGGCTCTATGGACTTTAGGCATCAAGTCAATGAAGCTGGTAATGAGGGTGCACAATTTATTTAGCCTTCAGTAGTTGACAATGTCTTGCACAGATCTGAAGTAGCTCACATTACAGAAAATGCAAGATCCCCTGGGCTAGATAATGTCACTGGCATTGATTAGTGAGTGTAGGACATAACAAGGAATGAGGGTAGTCAACAGGTCACTAAAAAAGTGTGTATTAATTTATTTGTTTTGGTCAGCATGTGAAAATACATATGTTGTATGGTAACGTTTGAATCATGCTTGCGAAAGGGATCACTGACTAAATATCGACGGACACAATATAGACTACCCAAAATATCGACGACAAAATATCGACGGACAAAATATTGGATTCCTATCTACAAACAGGTAAGTACCACAATATCGAGTCCAAAATATCGTTTATATATATATACATTGTAAAAATATCGAATTTGTTAAAAATAATGTAAAATAAAAAAATTATTAAAAATAAATAGCTAAAATATATTTAAAAATACTTAAATTCCCTTAAATTGATTAAATAATTAATTTAACTTATAAAAAAGAAAAAATACAATCATATCTGTTAAAACATATATATATATATATATAAACATACTATTAATAAAAAATACACAATATTATTACCGTAGGATAGCGTAGGGGTAAAAATTACTATTCCCACTCCTGGAAGTGCAACAGTAGGGAAAGCGTTGGATAGCGTAGGGGCAAAAATTACTATTCCAACTCCAGAGAGTGCAACAGTACGGAAAGCGTTGGATAGCGTAGGGGTAAAAATTACTATTCCCACTCCAGTGAATGCAACAGTAGGGAAAACGTTGGATAGTGTAGGGGTAAAAATTACTATTCCCACTCCAGAGAGTGCAACAGTAGGGAAAGCGTTGGATAGCGTAGGGGTAAAAATTACTATTCCCACTCCAGAGAGTGCAACAGTAGGGAAAGCGTTGGATAGCGTAGCGGTAAAAAATTACTATTCCCACTCCAGAGAGTGCAACAGTAGGGAAAACGTTGGATAGCGTAGGGGTAAAAATTACTATTCCAAATCCAGTGAGTGCAACAGTAGGGAAAGCGTTGGATAGTGTAGGGGTAAAAATTACTATTCCCACTCCAGCATGTGCAACAGTAGGAAAAGCGTTGGATAGCGTAGGGGTAAAAATTACTATTCCCACTCCAGAGAGTGCAACAGTAGGGAAAGCGTTGGATGGCGTAGGGGTAAAAATTACTATTCCAACTCCAGTGACTGCAACAGTAGGGAAAGCGTTGGATAGCGTAGGGGTAAAAATTACTATTCCCACTCCAGTGAGTGCAACAGTAGGGAAGGCGTTGGATAGCGTAGGGGTAAAAATTACTATTCCCACTCCAGTAAGTGCAACAGTAGGGAAAGCGTTGGATAGCGTAGGGGTAAATATTACTATTCCCACTCCAGTAAGTGCAACAGTAGGGAAAGCGTTGGATAGCGTAGGAGTAAAAATTACTATTCCCACTGCAGAGAGTGCAACAGTAGGGAAAGCGTTGGATAGCGTAGGGGTAAAAATTACTATTCCAACTCCAGTGAGTGCAACAGTAGGGAAAGCGTTGGATAGCGTAGGGGTAAAAATTACTATTCCCACTCCAGAGAGTGCAACAGTAGGGAAGGCGTTGGATAGCGTAGGGGTAAAAATTACTATTCCAACTCCAGTAAGTGCAACAGTAGGGAAAGCGTTGGATAGCGTAGGGGTAAAAATTACTATTCCAACTCCAGGGAGTGCAACAGTAGGGAAAGCGTTGGATAGCGTAGGGGTACAAATTACTATTCCCACTCCAGAGAGTGCAACAGTAGGGACAGCGTTGGATAGCATAGGGGTAAAAAATACTATTCCCACTCCAGTAAGTGCAACAGTAGGGAAAGCGTTGGATAGCGTAGGAGTAAAAATTACTATTCCCACTGCAGAGAGTGCAACAGTAGGGAAAGCGTTGGATAGCGTAGGGGTAAAAATTACTATTCCAACTCCAGTGAGTGCAACAGTAGGGAAAGCGTTGGATAGCGTAGGGGTAAAAATTACTATTCCCACTCCAGAGAGTGCAACAGTAGGGAAAGCGTTGGATAGCGTAGGGGTAAAAAATTACTATTCCCACTCCAGAGAGTGCAACAGTAGGGAAAACGTTGCATAGCGTAGGGGTAAAAATTACTATTCCAACTCCAGTGAGTGCAACAGTAGGGAAAGCGTTGGATAGTGTAGGGGTAAAAATTACTATTCCCACTCCAGCAAGTGCAACAGTAGGAAAAGCGTTGGATAGCGTAGGGGTAAAAATTACTATTCCCACTCCAGAAAGTGCAACAGTAGGGAAAGCGTTGGATAGCGTAGGGGTAAAAATTACTATTCCCACTCCAGTGAGTGCAACAGTAGGGAAAGCGTTGGATAGCGTAGGGGTAAAAATTAGTATTCCCACTCCAGTGAGTGCAACAGTAGGGAAAGCGTTGGATAGCGTAGGGGTAAAAATTACTATTCCTACTCCAGAGAGTGCAACAGTAGGGAAGGCGTTGGATAGCGTAGGGGTAAAAATTACTATTCCCACTCCAGTAAGTGCAACAGTAGGGAAAGCGTTGGATAGCGTAGGGGTAAAAATTACTATTCCCACTCCAGTAAGTGCAACAGTAGGGAAAGCGTTGGATAGCGTAGGAGTAAAAATTACTATTTCCACTGCAGAGAGTGCAACAGTAGGGAAAGCGTTGGATAGCGTAGGGGTAAAAATTACTATTCCAACTCCAGTGAGTGCAACAGTAGGGAAAGCGTTGGATAGCGTGGGGTAAAAATTACTATTCCCACTCCAGCGAGTGCAACAGTAGGAAAAGCGTTGGATAGCGTAGGGGTAGCTTTTAATATCCCCACTCTAGTGAAAATAAATAAATATAAATCACATAATTATAAATTAATCAATTAATACATTTTAATTACCTGTTAAGAATTAATTAAATACCAATTAAAAATTAATTAACAATTTTTTTAAATAAATACCAATTAATTAATTAACATGTTTAATTATTTATATTAAATTAATTTCCACCCTATTCCCCTATAAACCCACAACCCACTACTAACAATAAAATAATATTATTCACATAATTATCAATTAATCAATTAATAAAAATTAATTATCAATTAACAATTAATTAATTACCAATTAAAAATTAATTGACAATATATTCAAAATAAATACCAATTAATTAATTAATTAACATATTTCATTAATTATATTTAAATTACTTCCCACCCTATTCCCCTATAAACCCACAACCCGCTACAGAAGAAAAAATAATATTATTCACATAATTGTCAACAATTAATAAAAATTAATTATCAATTAATAATTAATTATTTATCAATTAAAAATTAATTAACAATTAATTCGAAATAAATAAAAATTAATTAATTAACTAATTTAAATAATTATAATTAAAGTACTTCCCACCCTATTCCCCTATAAACCCACAACCCACTACAGAATTAAATTACGCAAAAATTAAATAACATAAAATTAATTACTTACAATAAATTACAAATAAATATACATTTTTCACACTTAAACTAACATATAAAACATTTTAAAAAATTCAATATTAATAAAAAGTCGATATTTTTAATCACCTATATTATGTACTTTGATATTTTGACTGTCTATATTTTTTAATTCGATATTACAGTACTTACCTTCAAAATGATATTTTGGATGTCTATATTCTGTCCAGTCGATATTTTGTCCATTCTATATTTTGGACTCGATATTTAGGTTACTCGATATTTTGGAATCGATATTTAGACCGTTTACCTTGCGAAAGATGTAGTACAATTGTGCTACATCAATACAGACAAACAAAAAGTCACAAAACCAATTTTTTTCTTTCATTTCTTGTATGCATACAGGTCAATGTATATCCGAAGCAGGATATCTGAAAGGCCATTACTAGAAAGGTGCAGACCTTGGGGGTGTACAGGTGGTGCAGCCTCCATTGCAGGAAGAGGTGGGATGATCTACAACGCTGTACAAGAAAGTCAGCCGAAGTCCAGTTCGGGCAGTCCTCCCAGCACGAGATGCGCTTGCTCTGCATCCTGACCCCACTAATGGCCCGCCGCTTTCTTGCAGTGGCCTATCCCCAGCTTGATGGGCAGTTGAGAGCCCAACAGCAGCATGAGGGGGGTAAGTTCTTATTCGAGTTTCACATGTTACATGACTGATGTTTTGTTGCAGCCAGGATTTTTCCCATCAACTTTAAGGGTGACCCGTGTTCAACGCACAAGAAGAGTTCTTGAAGGTGTAAGTTTTGTACAATGTGTATGATGATGTGCTTTGTCTATTAATTTGTTGAAAAGGATCCCACCTGTTTCCTGTTCACTATTAAAGGACTGTTCTGAGCAGGCACATGGCCAACTAAACTACACCTATACTTAAGGTTGTTTGATGTCTATAGGGACAGTTGTACCAAACAGGCCAATAGTCTTTATAGTGTCAGGCGTGGCGCCCCTTCACTATTGTGGATGATGTAATGGTAGCCCTAATACATGTGACATAACATGATATGCACTTATAATAAAGTGGATGTACCAATCGTCTCATTGATAAGTTGGGATTCTACACAAGCGAAAGTGAGCATGTGAGCGAAAATGAATAGTAAGATCAGAATTAATGGGTACACTTTGTAGTCAAAACATATCTCAATTGTGTTTTGCATCAGAAATACTGTTTCATACATCTTAAAAGTGACAGATTTGCATGATGTCTTACTCCGTCACAAATGTATGTGTAAGCCAATCTGTTTTTGAACAAATAATTGTGATAGGTATACAACTTTTTTTGAAACACAAACAGGAATGTGTAAACATTGGTGTCAGAGTAACACATGCCCAATACCATTTCTCAATGTCCTTTGTTATGTCCAAATCATAAATCAATGATGTAGAAAAATTAGATACTTGAAGGGATATTTTACAGATGGAATTTTCCATGACATATAAGTAGGAGTATCTCATCAAGAAAACTCCAATTCAGGCCCAACTCATGACTCATTAGGCAAATGTTATGTTAACATTATTTGCTATAGCGCTTGACTCACCCGGGGACATCGCGGCGCTGCTGTGGATCCTAACAGGAAGTACGTACCAGATGGATTCAGAGTAAATAGGCTTTTAGTAGTTTCCTAAATTTACTGTATGTGGGGGTGGATAGCAGAGTTTGGGGAAGTTTATTCCAGTAGCTTGGGGCAAGATAGGCGAAGGCCTTTCCCAGTGCGTGTTTGGCAGATGCGGAGAACACAAAGTAAGGCTTTGTGGCTGGATCTAGGATTGCGACTAGGGGCGTAAGATGTTATCTTTTTTGGAGATAAAGCGGGACTTTGCCTTTTAAGGCATTGTACGTGAGGCAAAAGATCCTAAAATAGGAACACTTCTTCACTGGTAGCCAATGCAGTTCCTTCAGCAAACCCGCTAAGGGAGTTCCAGAAGGGTGGTTCCGAATAACCCTGGCCGCAGCGTTCTGGACCACCTGGAGTTTGGAGAGAAGTAATTCACCGGCTTCTGCCAAAAGAGCATTTTCATAGACAAGTCTACTTATCACCATGGCCTGGACCAATGTTGTACAGACCGTCGTGGGGAGAAAGGGAAAGATTCTGCGCAAAAGGCGCAGATTGTAGTAGCAAGTGTTCGTAGTTGCCGCGATCTGATCTTTCATCATTAATGCTTGATCTAGTTTTATCCCCAGATTCTTTATAGTTTGTTTGGGCACAGGGATAGCACCCAATTGGTGGGTCCACCAGTCGCCCGACCAGATGTAGGGGGCTTTTCCAAGCAGCATGATCTCCGTCTTTTCTTGGTTTAGCTGGAGACAGTTCTCATTCATCCAGTTGGAGATTGCTAGCATTCCTGATGCAAAACGTTTTTTGCTGTTATCAGGTCTTGGCCTAGAGTAAACATCATCTGGGTGTCATCAGCATATGATATAATCTCGAAGCCATAGTGCTCTGCAATCTTCGCTAATGGGGCCATATAGATATTGAACAAGGTGGGCTAAAGCATTAGCCCTGCGGGACCCCCTTGTCTTAACTCATTTTACATGATGAGTACGCCCAGGATGACAGTTTGCTGTCTGTCTGTCAGGAAATGCTGGAGCCACTTAAGAATAATATGGTATATTATGTTGCATTTTTCGATTTACATTTGAATCTTTGCAGTAAAAATTATATATGATATGATGATAAAAGATATTTATTTAGTGCACTTTCACCAACGGTTTCTTGGCGCTGAGCATGTGGGAAGCATGGACAGAAAGGGGGAGTGAGTTACTGATTGTAAACCTGGGAGAACAACCATGTTTTGAGAGCTTTCCTAAACATGGGATATGACTCTATTAGATGTAAGGAGGGTGGCAGTGAATTCCAGAACTGGGGTGCTAGGAAAGCAAATCGGAGCCCCCTATGTTTCTTGCGCTTGAAGACATGGGGAGTCAGAAGATTGGCATTAGCAGAACGAAGGGAGCGATGGGGAATGTAACGCTGGATTCTGTCGGAAATGAAGACCGGCCCATGAGATGCTAGATCTCTGTGGGTCAAACAGCCAATCTTAAAGAGGCAACGTTGGGCAACGGGAGTCCCTTGAGGAGAGGTTTGGCCTGGTGTGTCTTAGGTAGGCCGTGTACAAGTCTGGCCGCTTGGTTCTGAGCCATCTGGAGCTTCTGCAGCTGATAGGCAGGGATCCCGGCGTACAAAGAATTAGAGTAGTCAATACGTGACATGACTAATGCCAAGGTGAGCTGAATCAGGGCCTCGGGGGAGAGAAATTTGCTCATTTTTCGGATCCTGCGTAAATGAAAGAAGCACGAAGAGACAACCGAGTTTATCTGAGGTTTTAACGTGAGATCACTGCTTATTGAAACCCCAAGGCTCTTGACCGCGTCAACAGGGGAAGGTGGGGGTCCCAGGGCTGGCGGCCAAAAACTGGGGTTCCAGGGGTTAAGTGAAGGCCTAGTAAGTATCAGCTCGGTATTACTTGGGTTTAGTTTGAGTTGGCTTGAGTTCATCCATGTCCAAATGTACATCATGATGGACTGAAAGGCTTCAATTGCAGAGGGAGATGGATCAATGGTGAAGATGAGCTGAATGTCATCGGCGTAGTTGAAAACAACTACGTCCCTCCTCCGTAACTCTGATATTAATGGCCGGATGTAGAGGTTGAATAAGAGCGGGGAGAGGGAGGAACCCTGGGGAACCCCGCAAGTGAGTTCCTTTTTTTCTGACGTGAGGTCGGCTAAAAGGACGTCTTGGTGGCGATTGCTTAAGAAAGAGGAGATCCATTTTAGGGGGATGCCCCGGATGCCGGCGCCCTCGACACGTTCGACCAAAAGTTTATGGTCGACAGTGTCGAAGGCAGCCGACAAATCCAGGAGGACCAGCGCCTGCGGGATGTTGTGGTCCGCACCTCTTCTCAGCTCATCATGGACTGCCAATATGATGGATTCAGTGGAGTGCTCGGGTCTAAAACCCACCTGGTGGGGGTCCAGGTAGTGCGAGCGCGCCACAAATGCACTAAGGCAGCTTGTAACGCAGGCTTCCAAAATTTTTCCCAAGAATGGTAGGAGTGAAATGGGTCGAAAATTGCTGAGTACGGCGGGGTCTGCGCCAGGTTTTTTCAGAATGGGATGTACTTCAGCCATTTTAAAGCAATTTGGAACAATGCCAGTGGATAGGGAGTTGTTAAGAAGAGACAGTGGGATTTCGGGCAGCTGGAGAAAAATCTCACGAGCAATATGTGGAGGACAACTGTCTGTGGGGGATCCAGAGCGAACTTTTTTAAGTAGGGGAAAGAAAGTCTCAAGTGTGATGGGTGGAAAGAGATCAAATGAAAGCGAATTGTGATGTGTCTGATTGGGCTTTGGAGGGAATACGGTCTTAGGGATACTGGCTTTGATCGTGGCTATTTTGTCCAGAAAGTAAGAATTGAGGGAGTCACAAAGCTGTTGGGAGGGAGCTAATTTGCTGGTGATCGGTCAGGCTTGACAAGCTTGTCCACAATGGAGAAGATTTCCTTCGCTTTGTTGGCGGATCTCAGATTTTTTTGTGAGAAATAGTCTGATTTTGCTTTTAAGATGGCTGCCTTGTATTCCTGTAAAGCCATTACGAAGGAGGATTTCTTTATGGGACAGTAGTTCAGTATCCACTTTCGCTCTGATTGGCGCAGGGACAGTTTCATCTCTTTCAGGTTGTTGGTGAACCAGCATTGCGCATCGTGTGGTCTCTTTTGGTTTACCCTCCTGAGCGGAGCTAACCTATCTCTACCTATTGCCATCCAGGGGTTGAGGTCATCAGCCTGAGCATGGAGAGATGGTTGGAGGTCGTTGAGTGGGGGACTGGGGGGTTTGGAAGTGGCCAGGAGGGAGCAGAGTTCGGTAATGTCGACCCGACTCCAGTTTCTAACCTGGCCGGTCCCTGGGTGGGGGGATTTGACAAGGAGAGGGATGGGGAGGAAGAAGGAAATGACGAAGTGATCTGACCAGGTACATGGAATGATCTGTATGTCTGAGATCTCCATATTCAAAGACCAGACCTGGTCGAGGGTGTGCCCCTTCGTGTGGGTGGCTACGTTAATATGCTGTGTGAGGTTCATCCCACTTTGTAGCTCTGTGAAAGCTACAGAGGTTGGGCACTCACGTGCATCACCTGGCCAGAAGTTGAAATCGCCAATAACTAGAAGTCGGGCATGATTTATGACGAGTTCTGAATCAGTGTTTGTAATAAATACTTTGATGTTGTACCAATTTTTGACTAAAATGAAAACCAACATATGTTGTGAAACAATTTCCCAATGGTCAAACAAACTTCAAATAACTAGAGATATTTAGGAGCCAAATGTGAAAATGTTTTTGGTCTGTACTGAAGTGGATTAGAAATGTTTCAATGCCTATATATTTACTTATTCCTGATGCAAAACGTTTTTTGCTGTTATCAGGTCTTGGCCTAGAGTAAACATCATCTGGATTTCATCAGCATATGATATAATCTCAAGGCCATAGTGCTCTGCAACCTTCACTAATGGGGCCATATAGATATTGAACAAGGTGGGGCTCAAGCATGAGCCCTGCGGGATCCCCTTATCTATGCTCATTTTACATGAAGAGTACTCCCAGGATGACAGTTTGCTGTCTGTCTGTCAGGAAATGCTGGAGCCACTTAAGTGTAATAAGGTATATTATGTTGCATTTTTCGATTTAAATTTGAATCTTTGAAGTAAAAATTATATATGAAGCAGTGTTTGTAATAATTAATTTGATGTTGTACCAATTTTTGACTAAAAGGAAAACCAACGTATGTTGTGAAACAATTTCCCAATGGTCAAACAAACTTCAAATAACTAGAGATATTTTGGAGCCAAATGTGAAAATGTTTTTGCTCTGTACTGAAGTGGATTAGAAATGTTTCAATGCCTATATATTTACTTATGCTGTAGACAATGGCGGTTTCTGTGCAAGAGCTTCGGGGCTCCGCCCCCTTTACTCTCACCATAAAAGATAAAGTAATATACAATGCTAAATTGCATTTTTTGTTTAAAAAAAAAAAGGCATATATGCTTGCATACAAACTTGTTAGAAGGAGGGCTCTGACTGACACTTACGTCACAGCCCTTTCCCTAAACTTACGTTGCCCACCTGGGAGGGCCCAAAGTCTTTGGCGTATTTGCCAAGCTGACAATCTCCCAGCCCTGAGGCCTGTGAGGTCATCAGCTCGGCAAAGGCCTAGGATCAGGGGCCAGTCTACACCCCCTGATGACGTGGAGGTAAAGTTAACCCTGGGCGTTGGAGACACAAACCCTGTAGCGCTAATCCTGCCACGTCAATCAGGGACTGGAGAGAGCATTCTCATCCCTCCTTTCCCAACTCGTCACAGCGTGGGGACCCACCCTGTAACGAGTTGGGAAAGGGTGTGGTAAAGGCTGCAGGTTGGACTTTAAGATGTTGCTCAGACTCAACTTCCGAGGTTTGCTTTCCACTGTGTAAATTAATCCTGGACGCCATTTTCACTCCGGGCCCAGCGTGTGTCTTTTCAGAGTGACACATGATTTACTGCCAGTGCCAGGAAAGCTTAGACTCGTGTTGGTGGTGATGGCGGGGGAGTGAAGGACGAACTGTTGCTTAAAACACTGCAGGCCAGGTTTGTGTCTTGTGTCTTATGCGGGAGGCCCGCGGTCCCTGCAGGGGACCCCATAGGAGGGCAAACCCCGTAGTAGTGCCCAGGAAACCGCAGGCCCGCCAAGGGGGGAGGGATGGGGGGGGGGCGGGGTTAGACTAAGGGAGGCCACCCCCTTTTCTCCCCGGGCTGATAAGGGGAGCACTTCCGTTCGGGAACCCTCTTTGCTGCTGCCCCCTTCGCCGACGGTCGCCCCAGGCTGCCCTCGCCAGCCTTAACACAGGCCCATAGCCCCCTCCTTTCCCTCTCACTTCCCCCCACGACGACGGACGCGAGGCCCGCACTTTCTCTTTCAGCGGAGGTAAGGGATCATTTAAGCGCTCCCCCCCGAGCCCCGTCCTCGGTAGTATCCGAGTCGACAGGGCTCCGTGGTTCTTTCCACGGGGGAGTCCTGTGATCCAAAGTTGTTATCGAAGGGTCTCGAGGCGTTTGTTCGTGCGATAGGGAAAGGCGGCGAGGAATGGCGCAATTGGGAGTGGAGGGTTGTGTTTCTGGCGCGACCAGTGGAAAGGCGAGTGCAGTGGCGGGGATCGTCGTGTGGGTCCGCCGCCACTGTCTACGGTAACACATATATGAACAGACAGGGTATTACGTTTTTGGGCGGAACGTAAGCGATACAATGGCCGGGATCGGCGGGCAGCACTCATACGAGTGTTTAATTAGTTAGGCGATGTTTCATTGGCGGGGATCGTCTTGTGGGTCCGCCGCCAGTGGAAAGGCGAGTGCAGTGGCGGGGATCGTCGTGTGGGTCCACCGCCCTGTCTACGGAAACACAGATATGAACAGACAGGGTGTTGCTTCTTTGAGGCGGAACGTAAGCGATAAAATGGCCGGGATCGGCGGGCAGCACTCATACGAGTGTTTAATTAGTCAGGCGATGTTCCAATGGCGGGGATCGTCTTGTGGGTCCGCCGCCAGTGGAAAGGCGAGTGCAGTGGCGGGGATCGTCGTGTGGGTCCACCGCCACTGTCTACGGTAACACAGATATGAACAGACAGGGTGTTGCGTCTTTGAGGCGGAACGTAAGCGATAAAATGGCCGGGATCGGCGGGCAGCACTCATACGAGTGTTTAATTAGCAGGCGATGTTTCAATGGCGGGGATCGTCATGTGGGTCCGCCGCCATGGGCCTTTAAATTTATGTTGTTCAATGGCGGGGATCGTCGTGTGGGTCCGCCGCCTTTGGCCTTTACATTTAGGATGTTTCAATGGAATGGTTTGACGTGCTGATCAACGGGGGTTCTGCCGCAAAGGGTTTCAAATTTAGTCCGCCGACACTGTCTACGGTAAAATAGAGGTAACATCAGGGGTTGCGCGTATGGCGGCACTCGTACACGTGGGTAAGTTGTTAGGATCGCGTGTGGGACGCCGTTGGCTTTTACAATCACTGATGCTGATCACTGCCTTAAATATATATTATGTTGGCAATGGAGGCGCCAGCTGGCGGGCCAGGAGTATGTATCAAGAATGTAGTGCAACGCTATCGAAATTTGATATTCGGGGCCAGTATCGTTAACGTGTTTCTCAAATGACAGTGGGATGTCTTGCGCAACACCGCCCCCCGGTGTCCTGAGGTAAGCCGTGTGGTCGGGGCTCACAGTAACGCTATAATGCGTTTTAGAAGTAAAGTAGAAGCGAAAGGAAGCATGGTGCTAGCACGCCTGGTCTTTAGGCCAGCTTGCTCAACTATCGGTAGAGGGAACAGGCTTTTACCGGTTAGCGGTATGACAGACGCAGCCCTCAGTAGGAGGAGGATTATCACCCGGCGAGGAGGGGAAAACAATTGCGCTAGGCATTATAATGGTTTTGCCTCGGGATAAGCAGCACCCAGGGCAGGCTGGGTGTAAAGGCATCGGTTGGCGGGATGCAGGGCGGGGTGTGTGAGCCACCATGTATTATTGCCCCCCCCCTTGTGAACTTACATCTTGCACGTACATTAGCAAGGAACATTGTGCACGGGAACAAGCCAATGCCACTACATATGATGCGCTCAAGGGGATTGGGATGCATTGAACAAGGGGTTGTATTCCTGTTTCATGTCATAATTGCGTGTTCCCCAATTTTAGGCACCTAAGGATTGCGACATACCCTGAAGGGAGGACAGTGCACCCCCCCCCCCATCAAGCGGAAGGTAAGAGCTATAGGTGGGGGTTGGCCATTGAAGGGGTAGGGGTTATACCTCCAATAGGGCCGGTGTTCATGGTCCGGTCCTTTTGGTTAGGGGTGACGGGGGTCTCTGCCGGGGACCAGTTTTAGGCTGTTCCCACAGGCGCCAGCTACTGGGAAAAGGGGTAGGGCTAATGAGATGGTGTTTATATCAACATATACAGGGCCGTGGTACCCGCAGGCATCGCGGCGACGTATTCAAAGGACAGCGTGGCAACGTCTCTGTTTTAAACAGTTCAAAATTTAAAGTCAAGTAAGTATTGAGAGGGTGACGAGAATGCAACTTAGAGTGAGGTGGAGGATACATAGGTGGAATAGGTCCAGTAGTCACGACGTTTTTTCTTGCAGGAAGCGACACTAACGATGTCAGAAATAAGAGCAGATGGGGCAGGAGCAGGCACGGCCGTGACAGAAGCTCAAGCGGCGCACGCGGCGATCTTCCTGCAATTGGTCGAGACGAACGGTGTAGCTTGGGCTACCAATTTACTGAAGGGCAGCACGGCGAACCCAATGCGTGAACAATGACATTATTGCAGTCGAAAATGATGACACTAGTGGTACGGGACACGTTAGAGCGTCCAAACGAGCTAAGGTGCCCATGAACAAAGAATTTCCGCCACCTCCTAGAAAGAAGGTCACTGTTAATACTGCTGTCGCAGTGGTGCATGACCTCCCACGCACTTCGGACCTGTGTCCCAGGGTCCAGGAGTTTTCTGGCCCATCAATAGCACCTGCTAACAGGACCCCGGCAGTGGAATACGCTACCAGAACTGATCTGGGTAAGATGATGTCCACATTGGAAATATTCATGAAAGAGATGAGGGAAAGTGTGATGCCTGGGCCCAGCGATGGGGTACGGCCATCCAATGTGTAGGGAGCTGGAGCCGTTGACCATGGCACATCGGGAGATACTGGGGGAGGACAAGAGGGCACCGACATATCCAGCATACCACACGCACTTTCGGGGACCGGTTCAGCATCTCCTGGGTACCCCCCGGGAGCGCACATTACGCCAGTGACCCCTGCAGTCCACGCGCCCCCGGCACCGCAGCCTCCAAGCCCGACAGCCCCAGCCGCGCCAGCGCCGATAGCCCCAGCCCCAGATGCGCCAGCGCCCTCGTCCAGCATAGCGAAGCCTGCTCCCACGCTACCTGCACCTCCCACAACGACGCCAGGCGAGGAAGATATGCAATTCGATGCCCCCTTACTTTCAGGCCGCTCTTGCTTATCTTGGGAGGTCCCGCAGGCAGCAAAAGAATTAATTTGGAGGCGAGAATTTATATATATTTTCTCTTTACTGATGCTGGGTCAGCAAGGGGCAGATGCACGCAAGGCGGGTTTGAAGGAAGACGAAAAGAAAGTGAGATTCCAGCCAAGGCCAGAGAAGAGCATCGATAATTGGTT
Source organism: Lissotriton helveticus (assembly GCF_964261635.1). NCBI lineage: Eukaryota > Metazoa > Chordata > Amphibia > Caudata > Salamandridae > Lissotriton > Lissotriton helveticus. The sequence goes on along the minus strand of NC_136057.1, from coordinate 1,267,221,419 downwards.
GCATGCCTTTGCTATACTGTCCTCGGTCATTATGGAGAAGTTTAGCGACCAAGGACCAGGGCTGGTACTGTATGGGAGGCTCATCCATAACGAAGCAAAAAAGTGGGGAGGTGTAGGCTGGTTAGAATACGATAGAGAGTTCAGGAAGAAAATGTCCAGATCTCCCAAGATGCGTTGGGACCATAAAGAGGTGCAGCTATGGATGGACCATATGGGGTCCAGGGCACTCCAAGGGGTTACGTCAACCAGCAAGGTGCAGGATTCCTTAACAGCGCATAGTGACAAAGGCAGCTCCACGGCACAGCCGGAACAGAGGTCGCCGCCCTTTCGAGGGGGCTACAAGGGGAGAGGTCAAAAGAGGGGAAGAGGGAAGCCTTCGCAAGGGTCATCTCCAGGGTCATGCAGGTTATTCAACGGGGGACACTGCCACTGGGGGAGTTCCTGCAGATTCACGCATACGTGCAGCAACTGCGGAGGGCAGCACCAGGTGGGAGCATGTAGGTCTAACAAGGCACAAAGGCAAGGTAGCTATCACGGGGGTAGGGGTGGGTCTTGGCAGAACAAGTAACTCACCTGCATTCCTATCGCACTCAAGTAATCCCCCCCTGCCCATCCCCCCCCTCCCCTACCATCCTGCGCCTTAACAAAGCGTTCCCCGCTTGTACCCCCCCTGTGTTGCTGCCACATCTGCCAGAGCTAGGCGCAGCGAAAGGTCCCTCGCCGATTAAACTCGAGCGATTGGTGCCATTGTTGAACAAATACCCAAACAAAATTGATGGGAGACTGCTCCTAGGGGGCTTTTCTGAAGGTTTCGTTATCCCATACATAGGAGCTCCGGCAGCCAGAGATGCAGACAATTTGAAATCGGCTAGGGACAATCCTGAGGTAGTAAGAGCCAAAGTGGGTAAGGAACTCGAACTGGGGAGGGTTGCAGGCCCATTCCCGAACCCCCCATTAGACAATTTCGTGGTATCACCACTGGGGATAGTACCTAAGAAAGAGCCTGGATCATTCAGGCTGATCCACCACTTGTCATACCCGGAGGGAGAGTCGATTAATCACAATCTGGAAGAAGGGGTATGCTCTGTCTCGAATTGTTCATTTGATGTGGCCATTGATCTCGTGCGTAGAGCCGGAAAAGGGGCCTGGTTAGCAAAAGCGGATATTGAGTCTGCCTTCCGACTCCTGCCAGTGCACCCCAGCAGCCAGAACTTACTGGGCTTCAGGCTGGACAATGAGTACTATTACGACAGATGCATGCCCATGGGTTGCTCCATTTCCTGCGCCTTCTTTGAAGCCTTCAGCACATTTCTACAATGGGTACTACAAGGCGTGGAAGGTGTCCTAGGCGTCACCCATTACCTGGAGGACTTCCTGTTTGTAGGCAAGGCAGAGTCAGCTGAGTGTGCTGAGGCATTGTCAAAATTTCAAAGTATGACTGAGTATCTGGGAGTGCCACTGGCTCCTGGGAAGACCGTGGGTCCAGCGCAGGCTTTAGTTTTCTTAGGGATAGAAATTGACACGTTAACAGGTGAGGCAAGGCTCCCAGCAGATAAGGTCAGTGAACTAGCGGCCCAGATCAAACAGGTGCTAGGGCAGGACAAGGTATCATTAGACGACATACAAAGCCTACATGGGAGGTTAAGCTTCGCCACAAAAGTTATTCCAGCGGGCAGGGCCTTCGCGCGCAGGTTGGCCAGGACAGCAGCGAAGATCAGGCGCAAACACCACAAAGTGAGGTTGAGTTTTGGGGCTAAAGAAGACCTTAAGGTGTGGGGGGACTTCCTAGTGCACTTCAATGGATCAGTGATATGGAGGGAACCCTGGACTAGCAGCCAGGAACTGACGTTGTTTACTGACGCGTCAGGTAGGGATGGCTTTGGGGCAATTCTAGACAAAGAGTGGTGCGCGGCAGGGTGGCCCAATGCTTGGAGGAAGAAGAAGATCACCGCCAACATAACAGTTTTAGAACTATTCCCGATTGTGGTGGTTTTCCACCTCTGGCCTGCTTTACTGCCTGCGAAAAGAGTGGTCCTATGGTCGGACAACATGGCGGTAGTTCAGGCCATTAATACCCAGTCGGCCTCTTGTGCACTTGTGTTATGTTTACTAAGGGAATTGGTTAAAGTGTGTTTATACAACAATGTGGAATGCAAAGCTAAGCATATCCCAGGAGCTCTAAACACGGCTGCTGACGCACTTTCACGTTTCCATTAGCAGCGGTTCCGAGAGGCGTGGCCGAGGGCAAGGGAAGAGATGACGCCTTTCCCGGCGCGGCTATGGCACCTGCTGCGGTGGCGTTGCGCATCAGAGAACTAGGCGAGATGTCAGTGGCACCTAGAACGATGAGGAGATACCAAACTTGTGTGAAGACATTCTGCGAGGTCATGGGCCCTTGGGAGCGGGAGGATTCAAGACAGGCCGAAAAAGTGCAGGCATTCATGGTCTGGGCAAGGGATGAAGGGAAGAGCCACTCTTGGATGGCGGGGCATCTGTCCGCCATCGGTCACCATGCGCGTCTGGCAGGTCAGAATGACCCCACGACAGCATTCACAACTAGGGCGGCTCTCAAAGGATGGGCGAGAGTGATGCCCAGAGTGGCAGATCAGAGGGCCCCCATTGATTATGACACCCTGAAGAACATGATAGACGGCTTGCCCACAGTCACACACTCCGCCTATGAGTCAGCCCTCTTTGCGTCAACGTTTAGCTTAGCATTCTTTGGAGCCTTTAGGATTGGAGAGCTAGTGGCACGGTCCAAAAAAGAGTCCAACACTAGGGCCATCACGGTTAGGGACGTCCGCGCAACTGCGGAGTCAGTTGAGATCTTCCTACATTCATCTAAGACAGACCAGTCAGGCAAGGGTAGGAACATCACATTACAGCGTTTGGGGAATGACAGTTACTGTCCGGTGTCTTTGTTGGCCACCTTCCTGCATCGCCGCCCTCAGACAGACGGCCTGCTACTTATCCACTCTGATTGCTCCCCGGTCACCAAGTACCAAGTGGAGCATGTGATGCAGGGGTGCTTATTCTTGGCAGGATACACCATAGAAGGGGCCAAGTTTAGCACACACTCCTTTAGGATAGGCGCAGCCACAACGGCTTTTAGGGCAGGCCTCCCTGCAGAAACAATAAAGAAAGTGGGTCGTTGGGAATCCAACTGCTACAGGAGGTACGTCAGACCTTTGGGCGTTATACTCCCGGTGAGCACTCAAGGGACAAATACGAGTAAATAATGTATATAACTAACAGTCATGACATGAGTAAACATGTGGTTCACGTTCAGTAACCACGCGGTGTGTGTTGTTTGCAGTGCTTTTAAGTGTGACAATAAAATACATTTGCCAACATACTGTGTTTTATTGCAGGGACAGAGGTATGGGTGATGGGGCACTCCTATGTCACGAGACTGGCGAGATGGGTGAATGCCAACTCATGGAAGCACGGGTTTTACAACACCAAGATATCATGGTTCGGCTTCCCTGGGATGCACTGGGCTGCACTGATAGGGACACTGCGCAGATTACTGAAGGAACACAGGCAGAAGCCACGCATCCTGGTGGTGCACCTGGGGGGGAATGACCTGGTGGCATTAGGCAAAAGGCATCTGTTAGATACAATGAGGAAAGATCTAAGCATCCTGAGCAGCGAACTGGGACATTGCAACATATACTGGTCAGAAATTTCGCCTAGACCAGTTTGGCACGGCGCAATATCACAGGAGGCGTTAGAAGTCACCCGCAGGCGCGTCAACGCAGCAATGCGCAAATTCAGCGAACAGAGAGGCATAGGTTTCATCAGGCATGGCTTGCTGCACACCAAATCTATTGGATGCTGGGAAACCGATGGGGTGCACCTGTCCAAAGTGGGGATGGCAATTTTCCTATTGGACTTAGGGGAGGCCCTAGAAACAGCCGGATGTAGATAGGAAGAGGACTAGAGGCTAGGTAGTGGGGGCTCTGGGCGCAGCGGGTGCCACGCCCAGGGCTGTGGAAAAAAGTATAAGGCGACCCCCATGCAGGACAGGCGCAGGAACAGGACCTGAAGCCACAGTGCGAGAGGCACAATACTGAGTCATACATAAGCCGAGGGGCCCTTCTTGGGGACTTGGTTCAACGGCACCCCGTTAGTCCTTGGGCGGTTGTAAGCCTGAGGAACCGGGGGTTTGCTAATAACGCCCCTCCTGGCTGGGCAAGGTGTGAGTTGACTCTCCCTGGTTCAGAGAGTGGGGGGGGGGCAGGTGGACGATAGGTCCATCGGTGGGAGGCTTGCCTCCCAGGTTCGACACGTGGCCAGGGCCACTAGTGTCTGCTACATTGGCTCTACTTCAGGCGCCCTGCAACAAGGGGTTGCGGGGTGTGAGGGGTCGCCTGTCAGTTAACCCGCTCTGTTATTTGTATCACAAATAAACCTGCAACTTTTTATTCCCAACATACTTGTCTGTGTATCATTTGGGCGGTGAGGGTTGTGGGACAAGGGTACCGATGCAACTACTATGCGGGAGGCCCGCGGTCCCTGCAGGGGACCCCATAGGAGGGCAAACCCCGTAGTAGTGCCCAGGAAACCGCAGGCCCGCCAAGGGGGGAGGGACGGGGGGGCGGGGTTAGACTAAGGGAGGCCACCCCCTTTTCTCCCCGGGCTGATAAGGGGAGCACTTCCGTTCGGGCGCCCTCTTTGCTGCTGCCCCCTTTGCCGACGGTCGCCCCAGGCTGCCCTCGCCAGCCTTAACACAGGCCCATAGCCCCCTCCTTTCCCTCTCACTTCCCCCCACAACGACGGACGCGAGGCCCGCACTTTCTCTTCCCTCCCCACCGCTCACCCGCGAAAGGGGGGAAGTGTGGAGGGGGGTATATTAATGATGTTGTTGTCTTCCAGGTTGCAGGAGGAGTTACAAGGCGACCCCCATGCAGGACAGGCGCAGGAACAGGACCTGAAGCCACAGTGCGAGAGGCACAATACTGAGTCATACATAAGCCGAGGGGCCCTTCTTGGGGACTTGGTTCAACGGCACCCCGTTAGTCCTTGGGCGGTTGTAAGCCTGAGCAACCGGGGGTTTGCTAATAACGCCCCTCCTGGCTGGGCAAGGTGTGAGTTGACTCTCCCTGGTTCAGAGAGTGGGGGGGGGCAGGTGGACGATAGGTCCATCGGTGGGAGGCTTGCCTCCCAGGTTCGACACGTTGCCAGGGCCACTAGTGTCTGCTACATTGGCTCTACTTCAGGCGCCCTGCAACAAGGGGTTGCGGGGTGTGAGGGGTCGCCTGTCAGTTAACCCGCTCTGTTATTTGTATCACAAATAAACCTGCAACTTTTTATTCCCAACATACTTGTCTGTGTATCATTTGGGCGGTGAGGGTTGTGGGACAAGGGTACCGATGCAACTACTAAGGAAACTGGGGTAAGCTGCTATCACTTGCTGATTGAAGAAGCATGAGGCGTAAGCAGGGAGGGAAGTGCTCAATCGCACAGCCTGGGATCCTGTCATAGTTTCAATGCTCTTAGGGGCAAAAGAGCATGTATTTGTACTAAATCCCGTGGGTGTTTGTATTTGGTGGGGGCGTAAGGGGGACAGAGGGCTTGGGTGAGGTGTACAGCTACTTACCCCTTTAGTGTTTTATTCCCGGTTGTTGACACTGGACTGATATTTCCTAGCTGAAATCATGGTGGTGTGAAAGAGCGGCAACGGCTGCAAGCTGACAGATGCATGATTAAAAGGCAGGCACCAGATCCTCAGAAACATCCAGCAAACGTGGGTTAGTACAGGATCTCAGGGCTGATTAAAAGAATCGACACCGCCACCCTTCATTTTGTGTTGTTAGGGACCTTTATGAAGCAGAAACCTAACTGCGATTTTGGAACGGGTTGTACAATGAGAGAGAGGTCTGTGCCAAACATTTTACAGAAGTATGAACGGTCGAGGTTTAGATTAATAAGGGAGATCGCAATACATAGAATGTAACTGATATCTGGGCCTGGGAATAATGGTTTGTTTAATTAAAAAGAAAAAGAAAAAAAAGAGGAGTTGGCATTGTCTGGTCTGGCTTGAACTTCCCTCCAGTTCAGCAGGAATGGGAGGGGAGGCAAAAAATGCCAGCTGTGCCCGGTCCATTTGGTTAGTTTGTTGCAATTGGGGCCGTTAGGAATCCAAACCCATAATCTTATTTCTTTGCTTTGTGGTAATGAAATAGAAAAGGGAAGTTGTAAATTTGCCTTTGGAAAAATAACTGCTTTTCATACAAAGCTTCCAAATAAAATGCATTCTCCTTCTTAACTGACAGAAGCAAACCAGTTATAAATGTGGTGTTCAATATTTGATTGCCTGTAATAAAACAGCAGCACATGAGTCATTTCAAATTCTTGAGTTTTTCTGAATTTCCGAGAGGGGGTTATTAATTCTCCCCCAGAGGGAGGGAGGCTCTCTGTTCAACTTGAAGAGCCAGATGCCCGAGTACACTGTGGTCTATCACATCTGAGGTCAGGGTGAGCTTGCCTCATCAAGTGGTCGAGGTGAGCCCATCTCGTCAAGTGGCATCAAGTCGCATTGGAGCCAACTGCCTTGAGAGGACTCCCTTTCTGTGGGAATGTGACATTTAAAATTCTGTTATTTCAGGGTGGCAATCTGACTGCTACTACGGCCTGCAGCTAGTGTCTGACTGTCTCAAGTATGCTATATCTCAGTGAACAGCAAGTTAAACACTCGCTGCTGACAACTGTGTGTACCATGATACTAGTCACTAAGGCTTGAAATCAGGCAGGACTGCCCATGAATGACAGGAGAACTGTCAGTGTGACTTGTAAAAGAGTGTTTTGGTTTCTGGAGCAGCCCTGCTGAAAAATATGCACTTTTCGAGCCTTTTGTAGTAGTTTGGTACCACCACTTTAATGGCTACCTTGCCATAAGGAAACGCTAGGCTGTGTGACCGACATAAAGTGCCCCCACCCCGAACAAGGCCAGCCCACCACTCACAAACATGACCAGCAGCACTGGCTACAGAAGTCATGTGTCATTCCACACAAATATGTTTTTCTTAACGTCTTCAACAGCATAGGTATCTACATAGTGTGTGATAAATTGATAAGCTACTTCAGCGCAGAATCCATTTAATATTTTATACATTTGACATACATATACTTAAGTTACTTTAAGTAAGTGTTACCATTGTGAAATGTCCAAACAAAGGAAATAGGCTTTCAGTTTATACAAACATTGGTACAACATTAAAGTATTTGTTGACACACAATGATTCATATTTGAGAATTAAAATAATGCAGACTTTTAGGCCTTGTGAACACACTGTACAAAAGTATTTTTGGTTTATATCATTTTTAGTGCCATAAGTTAACTATTCTAAAAAAACAAAGCCAACTTCCAGAGGTGCGAAACAGTTCCTGGAGAGACATAAAATGGATAAGAGACAAGATTATACATGATATAGGAGTTATCATGGAGAATGACAATAATGTGACCAAATGGTTTCTGAAAATGTTGCGTGCATGCTTGAGATTTTGCTAATGTAGAACCAAAGTTTGAGAGCCTTGAAGCAGGTGAAATATGAAAACTTGGAAATTGTTTTGTGATCAAAGTTCATGAACAGTTCTGTTTACACAGATTCCATATAACTATTGTTTATGCCATATCAGGAGCATCAGGAGCAGGCGGAGGAGATTTGCCACAGAGGCGGGGAAGCAACTGGCCACTGTGGTTTGGGTGCGGACATCGAGGAACCCAATGGCACAGAGAATGAGGGGGATTGCAATGGAGGCTGCCAGATCCACAACTTCTTCTTCGGAGGCCTCCAGGAGTTTGCACTCCCTAATGGTGGCGCACCCGACAGCAACTCTACCAACTTCATCCTTGTACGCCACCCAGAGTAACATATACACCCTCCTTCCTGCTCCTCCCCAGTTGGAGTTGGCCAAACCCGCTCCCCGAAAAGTGTTGGAGTCTCCTTCACTTCAGGCAACTTATCCCCTGTCCCTGTCACCCTGGCTGCGCTGACTGAAGAGGCTAGGCGAGGGTAATAATTTCACGTCTCTATGAGTCATTAGTTTGAGGAGTTCTTACAATAAAGGATCTTGTCCCCAATAATCCAGTGCAGTACCTCTAAAGAATAATATATTTGGCTGAAGGGTCTGCTTGCCACTGTTAGGTGTCCTGTATGCTTCTATGTGTCTTCATCTTTTGACATGATGCAGTAAAGGAAGTCTGTTCTGTGGTTCTCATTGTCTGACACATGAGCAAAGGAACTTCTAAATCTTACTTTAACCAGGGAATGGAACTAGTAGGGTCGCCCTACTCTATCAAATGCTTTCTTATCACCAATGAAGAAGAGAGCATGTGTGTCTCTTAACTTCTGAGAGATGAGTCTGGACTGTTTCTGCTACTATTTTAGCCAAGTCTTTTAAGCCAATATTTCACAGGCAAATGTGTTGACAGCTATCATAGTCCAAATGTATCCCACTGCTTTCTGCCTCAATGGCTGAAAATGTTTCCTGCATCTTTCTTTTCCTCATGGATAACCGATGGCCAACAATCTGGTGACCGTATTAACTACATCACTTATTATCTGTTCAATGGTGCACCAGAACATTCATATTATCCACAGAACACCGTGCCAATTTGTTACAGTAGTCCTTCTTCACTTTTGCTTTCTCAGTATTTGTTAAAAGGGCTGCGGCTTGCTGAAATCCCAACATCCCCTCCCTAGCTGGGTCTAATTGCCCACTGGCCTCCGAAGCAAGCTGTATATCTAACTTGCCGCCCGGTCTAAGCTGCAACACTTTGTCTATTTAAATAGCTCTCCGGTTTTAGCCATACCGCCTTTTCACTTATCATTGCGCCGTCCTAACTCCCTTACTCACGTTTACGATCTCTAGTTCGGCACAAATTCTGATCCCTTGCCATCCCGTGCCGCCTAGCTAATTTCACTTTTAGTCACTGAGATTCCCAAGTTTATTATATCTGACTCTTTTTACGACTGGTCAATTCATGTGGTTATTACCACCTATGACTTTCCAGGACAAACCACCCAATTGCACCTAGTGCACGGCATAACCTTGTCACCATCACCGGTACAGTAGTATTTTCACAAACGTGCACAATAACTGGTTTGCCAGCTTCTGTCAACTCTGTCTCTTAATCATTGTCAGATCCATTAATCTGTTCTTTCTATGCCTTTATCTCCCCCTTTCCTTCCTAGGCTATAGAGGCTTATACTGTTTAGGCATTATTTATGTCCTGATGATGATCCCCTTGATTTAGTAATGGGATTGAAACGCCGTCGACTTTCCTGATCACCATATACTAAAAACGTATACCATGTATTATATGCTTGTAATGGTGTGAATTGAATTTCTGTTACACTACTAATCACAGAAATCTGAAGCTTTTGCCTAAAAGCCCTGTTCTGTTTGTTTGTGATTTTTCATCACCATGCCCATTTGTATGTGCTAGGGTACAGGCTTGTGCCCCACTACGAAGAATTGTTGAAGGTATTTCGTCTGTGATTTTTCCAAAAAGTAAAAGATTGGGACCTCTGTCCGGCTGGACATGTCATAACTAAATATAGTATCCATTGTGTCTATATTGATTGCTGTCTGAATATTGCTTATGCATGGGACCACTGTTGTTTTAAAAAAAAAGTATATCTAAGGCAAGGCTTTTTGACCCTGTGAGATCCTTCAGCACATGTTGACTTTGACTCAAACAATGCTCAGCTCCATTGTTTGAGAGCTACTCGGTCCTGGCACCCACAATCCAAGGCCAATAATGTTGCAACAATTACCATAAAACCACAAAGAAATGTGGTGCACAACTGCACTCCGTGGACCACATTTGTCATAAAATGTACACGTACATGCAGTGCAGAAACCTATCCAAGTAGTTTCTACAAAATGCTTAAGTCCTGCATGTGCACACAGGTCTTGTGCTTTTTTTGGGGGCGGAAGGCGGTTGCCAGCTTGACAATGCAATTAACATACTGACGTTCCTTTCAAAATTATGTTATAACTGAACACGTAACAAGCTTCAGTTGCCGGGATTCTGAACATATTCAGAACTATGCACAGGAAAACAGGACCTCAGTGAATAGGTGGTGTACCGACCTACCACATCCATACCCAAAATCCCAAACCGACTAGCTATAGTGTCTCATTCGTTCTCCATCTACGGCGAAGCTGCTAATGATTAGACAACCCAGAACACCTCACTCTATCTTGGGAATCGCGGGAGCCAGACACTCTTTTGCTCACTCACTCAAACCTGTCCACAATGCGAGTAATCTGAGATGCGGTATAGTATAAAATGTTTATTTCAACTAACGTGCTCTATGATGTCATCTAGAATTAGTATAGATTCTAGAAGGGAAGGTTGAAGGTTTTCAAGGGACAATAGTTCAGTTATTTCAGGGACTAGAAGCTAGCACATGTATATCTGTATTTAGTTGCAATAAAGATAATATATAAATATATAAATAGTCCAGCTATATTTGACAATGGTGACGAGTGGGAACACGCGGAAACACTTACAGCTTGCTGCGCCTTTCTGAGAAAAATTTGAAGTCATCTGTTCCGGCATCGGAGAAGGATCCTGCATCGGAGAAGGATCCCGAGTTAATGAACATGTCGAGAACACTCCGGAGGTGAGATCGTGTCTCTTGAAGGCATCGCTGAACAAGGGTGAAGCCAAAAGAAAAGAAAGAAAGAATTGCGGTGAGTGGAAGGCGCGCGCAAGCAAAAGAGGTAGCGCGAGAAGTTATATTGCTACGCACGAGCACAAGTGCGAGTAACAGCTTGAAGTGGAAGGCGGTGAGCGTGATGACGTCATTGGGGGATCACAAAGCAATAGCTGACTTCAAAATGGCAGTGTATGCGCGACGCAAAGCAGAAGAGAAAGAAAATTAATTGATAGAGACGTGGGACATCGGTCCGTCTTTTTCAAAATATATATTTTTTTAAAAGAGGAACAAACAAAGGGAATTTAAAGCTGAGAATCTGCTGATAAAGACGTGGGATGTCAGTCCGTCTTTTGAAAATAGAAACATAAATTTAAAAAAGAGGAACAAACAAAGGGAATGTAAAGCTGAGAATCAGCTGATAAAGACGTGGGACGTCGGTCCGTCTTTAAAAAAAAGAATAAAACAATTGCAAACAACAGGAGTAGTTTTAAAAAAACTTAACGACAAATAAAGAAGAAAAAAAATACAAAATAGACATGTCAACGGAAAGCACAACCAAACAATGAAATAACTGAACTATTGTCCCTTGAAAACCTCCAAACTTCCCTTCTAGAATCTATACTAATTCTAGATGACATCACGTATGCAGTGGCGGCCTCTGCAAATCTCAGTTGGGGCGGGGTAGGGGGGATGGGGGTTTAGGGAAATAATAAGAATTAAAAAAAACTTACCTGCTCTGCCGCCAGCTGCTGTCTGTCTTGGTGCTCCTCCTCTCACTCTCTCTCCTGATTGTGTCTCAGCAGTCCCTGGGACACAGGGGTCTCCAACCTTTTCTGTGGTGAGAGCTACTTCTGCTCAAGGAAAGTCTTCCTGAGCCACTAGCAAACTTTATAACTGTAAAATAGTGACTACGCTATAACCACCCTAAGCGGGATTATCAGTAGTTACCACCCAAGTATTCCTGGTGCGGTTACCATCAGAAATGCCAGGAAAACATTCATCAATATAAAATGCCTCCACCTGACTTATGAAGTAACATTCAAATCTAGACATGCCCTATGGCACAAAGTATATAAATACAGCAGTCTCCCCAGCTCAGCTTGAATTAATATTCATCAGTTTCTGAAAGTGCACTTCTTTCTATCAAATACCACTTTCCACTGTGGGCAAACAAACTCAATTTAACAGCAGAAAATCCATTTTTGAAAACAAAAACTGCCTTTAAAATATCCGTTTTCATATTTTAGGAAATGCACGGTCCCAAAACATCAGCTTTTCATTTTCATCAAGTACTCACATGTACAAATACCTCATATGGACAGACTACTTTGAATACCCAGGTATTACAGTCTTGTGCCACAGATGCTCACACAAACAAATGATGAACGGAATGCTGAATGAATCATACATTCACCCCCAGTCAAGAGATCTGGGTTAAATCCATAGTTCTTTTTCTCACCATCCCACCCAAGTTCAGACGTTGCCATATGCAAATCAGTCTTGACCCTGTGCCTCATGGGAACAGTACAGACCGAACTGCCAAGCCAGGTCCTCCCTGGACCAGAAACAAGCATCCTGGGACCGGTTTCAGGGTATGTCACCCTTCATCACCCAGGCTAGCTTGAATCCAGTGGCACAGTGAGAAAGGGACCCATGTCTGGGCATACCCATCCCATTTAGGGTGAAAAGGGCTATGCAAACAAATGGACGGAATGCTGAATGAATCATACATTCACCCCCAGTCAAGAGATCTGGGTTAAATCCATCATTCTTTTGCTCACCATGCCACCCCAGTTTAGACCCAGCCATATGCAAATCAGTCTTGACCCTGTGCCTCATGGGAACAGTCCAGACCGAACTGCCAAGCCAGGTCCTCCCTGGACCAGAAACAAGCATCCTGGGACTGGTTTCAGGGTATGTCATCCTTCATCAGCCAGGCTAGCTTAAATCAAGTGGCACAGTGAGCAAGGGACCCACATCTGGGCATACCCATCCCATTTAGGGTGAAAAGTGCTATGCAAACAAATGATGGACAGAATGCTGAATGAATCATACATTCACCCCCAGTCAAGAGATCTGGGTTAAATCCATCGTTCTTTTGCTCAGCATCCCACCCAAGTTCAGACGTTGCCATATGCAAATCAGTCTTGACCCTGTGCCTCATGGGAACAGTCCAGACCGAACGGCCAAGCCAGGTCCTCCCTGTACCAGAAACAAGCATCCTGGGACAGGTTTCAGGGTATGTCACCCTTCATCAGCCATGCTAGCTTGAATCCAGTGGCACATTGAGCAAGGGACCCATGTCTGGGCATACCCATCTGTTATATTCTTCTTACGCATCTCTTATGCTCGAGTCTGTGGCTCGCGCTGGGCTCGTGTCTGCCTTTCTGATGCCAGGGCTCGAGAGTTCTCTGAAAGCCGTTAGAGGCAGTTTGTGTCCTGACGCTGTTAGTCGGGTTTCTTCTATGCTGTAGCTTGCAAAATAAAGCCTTCATCAAGAACAGCCATCCTGTCTCCTGTGGATCTTTACAACATTTTATGGCGACGTTTGAAGACGGGGACAAACAGAAGTGAGGAGGAAACCCGACGGCGATCGGAGCGAGTGATCAGAGATAAACGTCTACGTTAGGCTACAGAATGGGCAAACTTGGAATCTCCGCAGGGTTGCTCTTTATCAGAAGAAGGATAGACGACAGGATTTAAATTTGTTGCAGCCAAATGTCAAGAAAGTGGTTGTGCATAAAGAGCATAGACCAGTTCGTAAGAGAATTTCACCTGCTTATCTAAAAGATTTTGTGTAAATGTTTAGGAATGGAGTGGGTTGTAACTATGGTTGTTATAACATTATGATTTTTGTTGATGTACTTCTTTTTCTTTGTGCATTTGTTATGTTTAACTTTATTGTTTCATTGCCAAAGGAAAGGAGATGTGTTATATTCTTCTTACGCATCTCTTATGCTCGAGTCTGTGGCTCGCGCTGGGCTCGTGTCTGCCTTTCTGATGCCAGGGCTCGAGAGTTCTCTGAAAGCCGTTAGAGGCAGTTTGTGTCCTGACGCTGTTAGTCGGGTTTCTTCTACGCTGTAGCTTGCAAAATAAAGCCTTCATCAAGAACAGCCATCCTGTCTCCTGTGGATGTTTACAACACCATCCCACTTAGGGTGAAAAGTGCTAGGCAAACAAATGATGGACGGAATGCTGAATGAGTCATACATTCACCCCCAGTCAAGAGATCTGGGTTAAATCCATTGTTCTTTTGCTCACCATGCCACCCCAGTTTAGACCCAGCCATTTGCAAATCAGTCTTGACCCTGTGCCTCATGGGAACAGTCCAGACCGAACTGCCAAGCAAGGTCCTCCCTGGACTAGAAACAAGGATGTCTGTATTATGATAATAATGCCCACCATTATACTAGGGCCACAGTTGGGCCAAGGCTTGAAACCATAAGGGTCAAAGCAGAGACCATATATCAGTCATGACCATTATTACGCCAGGAATACGTAAATGTAGGCCAGTCATTCTCCCAGTATGTAAATGATGGCTGCCATGGCTTCATCTCTGAGAGCTACTTTGAAGGTACTGGCGAGCTACCAGTCGCTCCCGAGCTACTCGTTGGAGACCCCTGCTGGGACACCATCACAGGCTCCCCACCCAATCCCAGCACTACTCTCGATAGCATGAGAGGAGCGCCAGGATTGGACTGAGCGTCTCGTTTTGCCGCTCAGAAAGTGCCTGGGAGTCTATTCTGTTTTTCCAACCTGCCTGTGCAACACAGCTGGGTTAGAGAAACCTAAGTGTTCATGAGTGTTGGGTCGCCTAAAACGGCCAGCCAAACAGTCATGCACCCTTACAGTACTGCAGTGCTCCTCCCCTGCTGTCATCATGGCCCCGTGGAGGCTTGGCTGGCTCTAGTGGGAAAGAAAAATAAAATGATAATAAATTGGTTTTATCATGATTTTTTTTTTTCCGTTTTTTCAGCAGGGGCGGTGCCGCAGCTGTTAGTATGTCACGTATCAGATGTTACCGGGCCACTAGAATTAGAGCTGTAATCTGCTCACAAGTATGATGGCAGTGTTGACTCCCCAAGCCTTAGGTGCAGGATTTCCGGCCTTTTTAAAACTACTCTTTTGTATTTCTTGCATGGCCTTTTACCAATACTGAAACTTAAATGCTTAGTTGCAAATCCTAAATGTGTAAATATTATGCGTTTTATTTGCAATGCGTCCACCTTCTTCGATGTATGAAAAAAGAAACACTCAATTCGGTAACTTCAAAGTTCCGCCAAATTTCTGGTATTCGAATATACAACGTTGCAGAAATTTTCTAAATCACGCAGTAAAAATGTGCATTTCTATTCTTTCTGCTGATATCAAGTAATGCGGGCAACCGCATAACTTCACAAAAATTACCAAAAGCAAAAGACGGAGTTATAACGGTGAAATGCTGATAACGCAGTTGTGATACATGCTGGTGCCTACCCGTCTGGGCATTTATTTTCCTATTTTAAGTACTGTGCTGGTCATTCTGTATTTTGTAAATGGGATAGCACCATTTATAGCATGATTCAGCCTCTTGTTCTAAGTAAACGCAGTCAATTTCGTCCTATCTTTTCAGGATTAGGTTTAAATACATGCACTTCCAGGAAATGAACAGACCTTCCTTTCCCGAGCAACGTGCAATTTGACAAATGAAAAGGATTCATGAGACTTTTTGGACAACCCCGTTCTCTGGCATTCTGTTGAGTCATGCCCTGTGACGCATTATCTATCAGTCAGATCTGGAACAGCTCTGATCTTGTGAAATCCTGGCAGCCGAAACAAGCAGTCACCAAAGGACTCTTTCACTAACATATCTTGAAAGTTTAGGCCTCTGAGCACGAGCATTTTTACTGAAAGGCGGTCAGAATAAGCCAGACTGAGACTCACTGTGCTGCAGACAATAAACGATATTTCCGCGCTAGCTTAAGCAAAAATGTTTTAACATATTTTTGATTGCATTAAAAATTATAGTTAGGAATCCAAATCATAGTTGGTGTAGGGCATCATGACCTGTGTGTGAATGCCACAAGATTTCTGAAAACTACAAACCTGCCAGATGTAAATTCAAATGGGTGGGTTACATATGTTTACTACCAGCACTACTGGCAGTTCGTCAGTCAGTAAACTTCACTATTTTCTTTTTCTGCTGGGTTCATACAATCTGCTGTTGCACAGTGATTCTCATGGTTCATCCTGGAACCCCTGTATAGTGGTAAGGTGCCCCCAGTATAGTTAAATAAATGGTTGCCAGGGCACAAGTCGGGGGTACACGCCGGTACACGGCCTCCATCCACTATTTTCACAGGGTGGATGCCGTCCCCCCTGCCAAGACGTTGGGCCCATAGAAATATGCTGAACTTGTCCCGGTGTAATTTTCAGACACCGGGACACGTTCACCAGTGCCTGTACGTTGTCTGCTCAGAGTTTAAAAAAAAAAAAGTATTAGTTGAGGCCCAGATTTTTCGCCTGGAATCCTGATTGAGCCACTTTTTGAGCACTATCCCGATGCCAAATCTCATTTGTTAAATTTCATAATACACTTAAATGTACTCATGATATACCTGATAAACATGTTTGATATCTTAAAATCTGAAGTCACTTCTTGTGATGTCACTTCCAGTGAGGTCACTTCCTGTGATGTCACGTGCAATGTCACACGTCGTGACATCATGCGCTGTGATGGTATGCGTCATGATTTCGCTTGTATCTGCCTAACCTGGTTAGTCCCCACACTTCTTTTTTTAGGACTTGTGCCATGATGGGTGGGGAATTAACATCCCTGTATCCAGGGACCTAGTAATGAAGCTCAAAGGCAAAAACTCACCTGGATGCAGTAAAAAACATTTGCAACAGCTCAAATGGAATGTCCTCTATAATATTTTCAAAGATAGGTAAGGTAATACGATTTTACCTTATGTTTACAAAAAAAACTAGAAATTCACTGATAAAAAAGGGTGACTTGAAGTTATAGTTAGGCATCTAATAATATATAAAACAAACTTTAAAAAAAAAACTCTGGATTTCACCAGTTATAGGTTAGTGAGCTAACTATAACTTGTGACCCCTCAATGCACTTTTCTTCGAAGTAGTTTCTTTTTAGTGTGGGAGTTGCTAGGGTAAAAAATGAATGAAATTGGGGTTTTACAATGCCATGGTCTTTGGCAACAGCTCCAACCAGGGAGTAGTGAGACGGAACCTTGTAGTGAACCTCATCCCATTTATTTTCTCTAAAGAAGAACAGGCTGTTTTGAATATGGGCCTTGGCTTTGTCATATATTAGCGAATATGAGATGGTAATTAAGTTACTTTTAGGGCAGAGGAGAAATGTTAACGTGCAAAAACCTATGGGACCAGATTTCAGGCACTGGATTTGGGAGACGAAACAAAACAATTCCCATCATTTTTAGTGGTGTGCATGCGGTATGATGCACGCATACAGGATGATGTAGCAGCACGCACTGAATCCGCAATTGCACTAAATTCTTGAAAACATGCGTAGCGTAGCCTCGAGCCAGTCCTTTTAAGGTGTGACATTAGATATCCATTGGGTAAGTATAGCTATAACATTGCTTCACAGCATGCTCCACGAGTGATTTATAAGTGTGAAATAATTCACTAGGTATGCTCACAATGAGTTACCGGTTCCGGCATGTTATTTTGCATGTTAAGAAGCAGTGTGTCCGTCCATCAGCTACTAAACATTAGGGGTGGGCGGAACTGGCAGAGTTTCACTCCACGGAATTCATGGTGTTACCTAAAAACTCAGCGAGATTCCATGGAGTTCCGCGAGTGGTGGAACTTTGGCACGTCACACTGCTCTTGCCGATTTTTAGCACCAGGAGATTGTTAAGTGGTGTAAAATCTGAGCAAACAGCACCACGTGGCCCTACAGGGCGCTGCTACTTTGCTGCTGCTCAGGCATGTTTTCTACTTGAGAGGCAGGTTTCTCACCTTGACTGGCAGCTTTCTTAATGCGAACGGTAGTGACCTACTGTAACCGCTCACGATGAGAAATCTCTCTGCAAGGCATTCTAGCACTCCAAAATCATGCTAGGGGACGCAAATTCTCACTCATGCTCACCAACGTAATGTTGGCGAGCTGCGCATGAGGAAAACTCGCCACACGGCAGTTGGCAGAGTTTTGCCAGAACCCCGTGCTTCAAGTGGAGTGCAGTGTGGGAAAAACATTGCGAACTCCGCTGGCGGAGCGGAATGTTTCACCCATCCCATCTGAAGATTTGTGAAAAGGCTTGGGTTTTATGTTTGTAATACAGGATGTAAACTGCACTCTTCATTTGTTGATCTCTCTTCCCTCTCTGAAAAACAGGTAATAATATATGCTCCAATGAAGGTAAGTAAGCCTGCACATTTTTATGTTGTTCATCTGGTCTTGAGATCACTGACTGGTAGGACTAGGGATACGGGACATAGTGACAAATAGAGAGTGAGGTACTAGTTAGTCCTGATGAAAGCCCGGGGGCTGAGTGGCTGCAGACCGAGGGCTGAAACATACAGACATTAATGTGTAGTGTAGTTCCTATTATCCCAATAGGCTCTGCGCATTGGAATAATACCTTCAATAGTATAGGCCTAGACCAGACGTTAACTAGGTCTACTACTGTCGATATTAGACTTAAGGTTTTGGGTTTGCCAGCTAGCTCAGAGTTCACTAGAAACTTTCTCGAATAGGCAAGGAGGAGTTGAACCTCCCTGGATAGACAAGAAGGGATTTAGTTTCTGACAACCATAGAACATGACAACTTTGCTCTCCCCTAATCAAGAGTGTATCTCTAGAGTCGTGTGAAAACAAAAGACGACTTACTTTACTCAGTCAGTACGTGCATTCTTAGTCTCACCAGATTGTAGAGAAAAGGAAGAGACGGGCGTGTTCAATAAAAGATGTTATTTATTGATCAGTCTCTTTTCTCATACAAGAGAAATGAATCGATATTATTGCAATACTTATGGTTAAGTAAAGTGCATTCATTAAAAGCAGAAGTATAAAATAATACTGTAAAAACATTGATATGGTTTCTAAGCCATATGAAGGTTTAAAATGAATAAAATAGATACATACACATATACATTTGACTAATCGTACTCAACTGGTGTTTCTAACTACGCCTACCCCAATGTACCTGACCTAAGCCTAATACGTGGGCGGGAATAGAAAGTAGCAGTTTAAGTTAAGTTTGTTTTGCCAAGTGACTGACTAAAGAATTCTCTGCGAGGGGTTATTCAGTTCTGTACCTGGAATCTAGGATGAATGAGGGATGGTATCTCTCGTCTCTGGTCTCGATATTCCAGGCTGCCTGCGAGGGCTACCCAGAAGCGCCGGAGCTGGATTTCTCGGCAGGAGAAAGCAGCGTCTCGTTCTCAGCGCGTCAGGAAGGCGGGGCTGCGCCAGCGGGGTCTGCTCTGCTCTGGGCTTCGGCAAGTCTGGCTGCTCCGATCTCGTCACCACCGCGTGTGTTTGCATAGGGCAATATCGGTAATATTTATACCTTTAAGGTGCCGAGATTGACGTAAGGATGGACATAGATACGTCAATAAGGATGTCATACGACTTGGTCGTTAGCACATTCTTTTGCTGAAGTTCTCGGTGAAATCAAAACAATGGCCGCAGGGTTTTTCCCAGGTTGTCATAGGTTTGATTTGTTTTGAGAACTCCGTATGCCTTATCAGGGGCTGGAGGAATATCGCTTGTCTAATTAGATGGCAAGCGTTATGACCTAATCAGATAACACGTTCCTGTGCCGTAGTGTGGCTCAATCAGATAACGGTTTCTGCATCATGGGGGTTTTCTGCATCATGGGATGGCTGCTAGTTAACTTTTTAACCAGAATAGGGTCAGGAATAGGGGGATCGATACAGAACCTATAGGAATACATCACACCCACTCCACGCTAACTATGGACATATTTATGAAATCTAGGCATAGTAAAACATACTCTAGAGTATTGTGTATACCTTACCACCCCAAAATACATAAATGCATTTTGAAATTATCAAATATACGGAAAAAGGCAGTCACATGTATTATATGCACTCAAGCTGTAGAATAATGCTAAAGTAATCACGCATATCTATACATTATCACTAATTTGTATATGAGAATTTACACATGAAATGGCTCTTAATACAGAAAAAAGGTTCGAGACCATTCCATCACAGAATAAAAATAAGTATGAACATACCAGCGGGCAGCTAATGTCTATAAAGTATCTAAAAATAGAAATTTTAGTTCTCTAAGAATAGTTCTTACTTTAAGCAGAAGATAAGTGTCCCGAAAAATTGTAAAAATATTTTGGGGCTGCTGAAAAAAAAAAATTGCTGTCCGTGAACTGGAGGGAAAATTGTTCATGGTATTTTGCTATTCTAGTTGAAGGCCAAATTCAGGGAACGCCGTGTGCGAGCTTGCTCAAAAGTCTCTATTTCTGCTCTGGTGAGAACATCATATCATTTAGACTGTCGAAAAAGCTGTCAACAGCTTCCTGGGAGAGTTCCACTAACTCGGAAAAAGGTGTAACCATGCATTCGTGCGCATGATTGTCTCCATTGACGTTTTGATTAGGATTGCTGACAGAAGGTCGTACCTGATCGATGCTGCTTTCATCTTGAACTTCACTACCCCTTAATCGTAGTGGTGAAGCTTCCACGAATGCCGTCATCAGGATTGGTAGCCGTTGAGGGCAGCACAAAGCATGAGCCTTGATTGGACTCAACAATGTTTCTGCATCCATTGGCGCATCCGATTGTAGCGTCAGACAGGTGTCTAACACGCATTCTTCTCCGCATAGCATGCACCTTAATACAGGTAAAACACATCGATGCCACATTGGTCGAAATGAAAGAAACCAAGTCATGTTCAGGTCTCTAGCCGGGATAGTCCCAGGATTTTTGATTTCCGGTCCCGGTATCCAATGGCTCGGATTGTTTCTTCCCTTGTCGCAGGTGTTTTGTCTGTGACATGGTTTGCCATAACGAATTATTAGGACCAAGAATAGGATTCCTGCAATTAGTCCCAAAATGAGGGGAAGTCCGCCAAAAATCGAATGGACGAAGTCTGGAAAAATACCCAGTATGGCTTTGAATGGTGTTAATGCCATCGAAAATACTGTCTTAAATACTTTTGAGACTCCACTGGTATCAGAAATATTTAAGATTTCATTCAGGATTTCTGCGAAATGTATGGGGGAATTAGTTGATAACAAAGAGTGAATCTCTGCAGTCGTCCTTGCGACTAGGAGATCATACGTTTCTTTTGATGACGTGAGCCTGGTCGGCGTCTGAAGAAGCACTGTTTTCATTCTGCTTAAAGTATCTATTCGAATAGAAGTAATTTTCAAGTTGGGCCATGCCCTTGCCTCCCTGTCTGGAAAGGAGCTGGGGAACAATAAGCGTCCACAGCACTTGACCTTCGCAGTCGTAGTTACGAGATAAGGAGTCCCGGGCATAAGACTACAACATCTGCGATCTACAATTAGAATGTAACTCCCATTATAGAGTCTTTGAAAGAATGGTTCTATCTCTGTTGCAGGTGCGCCTAGCTGGTGACATGAAAGGTTATTTGAGTTCCCTTCACAGGCTCCATGCAAACTAATTCCATTACACAGAAGTGTACCGCTTAGTGACATTGCACAATTATTGCCACTAAGAAACACTTTCTGTCCTTTATTACTGACACATGCATGTGAATAGGGCAAGTTCCATGTTGTTTTAATGTACCCTTTCCCCAATTTTTCGTACATGCCAGCCTGTATATATTTTTGGCAGTATTGAAACCTGAAGGTTGATATTGGAATATTAATTATCCCATGTATTATCCATTCACTGACAGGTCGTTCTGACATTGTCACTGGTAATCTTTCGAGTTTCTCAATGCTCAGGATTGTATAATCAGCACCCTTCTGTGCCATACTGATTTGTTTATCAGTAAGGTTAAAGATATTAAATAGTGACGTTGTGTTGATTAAACGCCAAGGCACATAGCCTGAACGCAGATTTTGTAACGTCCAGCCAAGCTGTACAATAGAACGCAATTGAGACTGACCGTGTTGTAACAACAGTAAGTCTTGCGATATTATGTCGATTGCTGAAGACACAATGCTGTCCAGAGAAAAAATTCTGGAGGACAGAGTCATTAACCCATTGTCCACTACAGAAAGTGATTTTTCCAAATTAATACGGTCAATTTCCCGTATTCTTTCTGCTGTTTCAATTTGAGTCACCTTCCAGGCCTCGTTGTATGCTGCATATACAGAGGCTGCTATAAGTGTTAACACTTTATTCCAATCAAGATGACTTCAGGTGTGCCATACTTTTGTCATAAGTAAGACTGTTAGCGCTCTAGTTGTTCTTTAGAACACTCTGGGACATTCTGTCATTGGGCTATAGTTGGGCTACATCTGGCTGATATTTGGGCTACATTTGTTTTTTTTGTCTCTGGTGGCCATCTTTGGGCTACATTGGGCTACATTGGGCTACATCGGGCTACATTTGGGCTCTAACATATATATAGCCCAATGTAGCCCAATATATGTTTTTTCAAAGTTAATTTTCTCAGCAACTACTGAACAGATGTACACCATTCAAAGAAAAGCGTAATCTGCGAGCCGGACTCTACCTTTCTACCAAATTTCTTATAAATCCATTCAGCCGTTCGAGCTGTAGCCGTGTCTAAACGTCCTATGGACAATAACATGGGGAATACACGTTTTGGGACCCCCTTTTATCTCAGCCCCCACTTGACGAATCCCCCCCAAACTTTCAGGGAAGGAGCGGAGCGGAGCAGGCCATCTTCTTTGAGCAATTCGCAAAGATTCGTCCACCGGCGGCAAAGTTATTCTCAATAGAATGTTGCGGATTTCCTATGGAAACTAGGTCCTAACTATAACTACCTACTGGCGACCGCCAGTAGGTAATATATATATATATATATATATATATATATATATATATATATATATATATATATATATATATATATATATATGTATATATATAAATTCACTGAAAAAAACAAGTTTCAGGGACATTATAGTTAGAAATTAGCATTCACAAAAACCTTACATGGGATTTAAACAGGAGGAGTCAATTTGGGCATTCTTAACAGCGAAGGGCGCTGAAGAAGGCTATCACGCCAAAATGCATTCGCCGCCGCTGGGGTTTCAATGAAATAAAGTGGTGTTCTGCTCGAAAATCCCCTTTGTGGCCTCTGATCTTTTTCGTGGAAAGGATGTTCAGAAATACTTACTGTGCTAGCCAGAAGCACAGCACAGATGGCCCTGCAGTGACAAGAGACCCGGGATACAACTGGCGCCACGCTGTGAGCAGCGCTTTTCGAGACCGAGGGATCGGTAATTCCGGCGTCCGCCTGAAACTTCAAGGAAGCTTTGACTGAACAGAGGTATTTGATCTCTTGAGGGCACACAGTCTCGCATTTGACGGCCCGACTCTCTTTGTGTACCTTGGGGCAACAGGCTACTGCAGTTAAACAAAGGGGACCCAGGGCTGACACCCTTGTTTCAACGGACCCTTGATCCTCCAGACTCACCTGCTGTTCGCACCCGTCCCATGACGTTGCTCACTCCCCCACGCCACCAACCTGACTTTGCCAACATGGTGCTTGCTGGGAATTGAAGTTCATCTCATCTTACCATGAACTGCAGCTGGTATGCTGATTGCTTGAGGGGGAGGAGACTCAGGTGCTTACATGGGATTTAAACAGGAGGAGTCAATTTGGGCGTTCTTAACAGCGAAGGGCGCTGAAGAAGGCTATCACGCCGAAATGCATTCGCCGCCGCTGGGGTTTCAATGAAATAAAGTGGTGTTCTGCTCGAAAATCCCCTTTGTGGCCTCTGATCTTTTTCGTGGAAAGGATGTTCAGTAATACTTACTGTGCTAGCCAGAAGCACAGCACAGATGGCCCTGCAGTGACAAGAGACCCGGGATACAACTGGCGCCACGCTGTGAGCAGCGCTTTTCGAGACCGAGGGATCGGTAATTCCGGCGTCCGCCTGAAACTTCAAGGAAGCTTTGACTGAACAGAGGTATTTGATCTCTTGAGGGCACACAGTCTCGCATTTGACGGCCCGACTCTCTTTGTGTACCTTGGGGCAACAGGCTACTGCAGTTAAACAAAGGGGACCCAGGGCTGACACCCTTGTTTCAACGGACCCTTGATCCTCCAGACTCACCTGCTGTTCGCACCCGTCCCATGACGTTGCTCACTCCCCCACGCCACCAACCTGACTTTGCCAACATGGTGCTTGCTGGGATTTGAAGTTCATCTCATCTTACCATGAACTTCAGCTGGTATGCTGATTGCTTGAGGGGGAGGAGACTCAGGTGCTTACATGGGATTTAAACAGGAGGAGTCAATTTGGGCGTTCTTAACAGCGAAGGGCGCTGAAGAAGGCTATCACGCCGAAATGCATTCGCCGCCGCTGGGGTTTCAATGAAATAAAGTGGTGTTCTGCTCGAAAATCCCCTTTGTGGCCTCTGATCTTTTTCGTGGAAAGGATGTTCAGTAATATATATATATATATATATATGTATATATATATATATATAAAAATTCACTGAAAAAAACAAGTTTCAGGGACATTATAGTTAGAAATTAGCATTCACAAAAACCTCAGAAATTAACTGAAAAAACTACAGGTTAAATGATTGTCATAGTTAGTTGGACATTTCACTCATACAACACAAGAGAAAATCGGCCGTTGTAGTTAGTTGTGCTAACCCTATAACTCGCGCCCCCGCAATGCACTGCTGATGACGTCACATATTTCATCACTCATGACATGGTCAGTGACATCACTGATGACATCACTGATGACATCTCAAATGACATCACTGATGACATCATCCACGTGATCATCTGATGCACCTCCTCACACCCTAAAATACAGACTACCATTCTCGAAACCATAGACACACCAATACTGGTACAGCTACAATATTCTGTGCACTATGCATGCAGACCTCTAACCAGCTACATACTATTGATACGCTCCTCTACATACCCAGTTAGTACCTATGCAGTCTAGGAATCCTTCTGTCTGTCTCATGCACTTCTCCATTCACCCATCCAGCTCTATCTACGTATCCTATCACTCCACCAATACCTAAGCACTTATAAATTTAGCACGCGCGTTCTTTGCAACACTGAAATTACTCCAGTTATTAGTTGTATACATAAGGAATGACGTAGTCACTAACACAAGTGCAGGTATAATATTTTGTGCACTATCCAAGCAAACCTCTAACTAGCTACATACTATTGATACACTCTTCTAAACACCCAGTTAGTACTCATGCAGTGTAGGAATCGTCCAGTCTGTCCCATGGACTTCTTTATTCACTTATCTACCACTATCTACTTATCCTATCACTCCACCAATATGTAAGCACTTATAAATTAAGTGTTCACTCTGTTTGCAGCACTGTCATCATTCCAGGTATTAGTGGTATTCTTATAAAATGACATAGGCACCAACACAAGTACACATAAAATATTCTGTGCATAATCCCTACAAATCTATAAGCCGATACATACTATTGCTCCACTCCATTAGATACTGAAGTAGTGCCCATGCAGCGTAGGATACCTCCTGTCAGTCTCATGCAATTCTTCAATCACCCATCCAGCACTTATGTTCTTATTGTATCAGTCTGCCAATACCTAAGCACTTATGGGGCAGATTTACAAGCACCCTGCGCCACCAGTACGTCACTTTTTGTAACGTAGTGATGGCGCCAGGCACTCCTTCATACTTACAAGGAGAGGAAAAGCCACCCTGCATGGTTTTTCCTCTACTTGTAAACACGACCCCTTCATACAAACAACTTTACGTTGAAGGGGCTTTCCATAGGTGTTGCTGTGGGTGTTCCCACGCAACACCCATAGAACAAGACACATCTCCAGATTCATGAGAATTCGTAAATCTGGAGTTGTGTGTGAATGCTGTGCCATCCTAGAGTTGGTGTAGCAAGGCACAACGAGGAGAATTGTTTTCCTTTCTCCTCATTTTTGTTTCCATTTCTCCTCCTTCCTGCACAAAAACAATCTCCGCACAACACAGACATCCTTGCACCATGGTGCAATGGCGCCTGTGTCACCACATGGCTGCAGTTTGTGCAGCAGTGCCAAGGGAAGCACAGAGTTGCAACATATTCATGTACATATGTAACATCCCTGTGCTTCAGAAGTGCCACAGTGCAGTGCAGATAAAGAGCTTGCAGTGTCAGCTGCAGTACTTACTCATAAATCTTAACCTATAAATTCACCATACACTACTAATGCATTCTTTCAGTCAATCATGCTGTATACATATATTCAACCAAACTTTCGCACATTACCTTGCAATTATAGTTCTTTCTTTAACCAGATACGGTAGTTCTGATAAGAACTTTTTTTCTTCTTTTTCCTTTTGTATTTTTTTTAACAATGTTTTATTTTTTGGGGTGTTTTTTCAAAAAAGGAACAAAAAAGAACGAATAAAACAGGAACCTTTTGGGATTACTTATCATTCCTAAAACAACAGCAACAAAAAAATTAACAGCGATGGTTGCGTTACGTTGCGCAGCACAAACTGCATCCACCGACTGCTCACCAAAGCATATAAGTTTCTTACACTTCACGCAGTGTTGCTCAAGAAAGGCGAATTCTTGCCTAATGCCCATTGCAGGTGTTCCTGAGGACGCTCCAGACGTACTTCCCACAGCAGGTGAGGGGTTCAAAGCAGCTCGCCTCATTTCCTCCCGAGCAAGATTGAGAGGATGTGTGGTCCGGAGATGCTTATAAATAGAAGCAGTGCCACAAGAGTAGTTCTTTTCACTGCCTCTTGACAGGACTCGGTCACAAATTTTGCACGTCACCTTTCTCGCATTTACTTTCTTCTCTCCAGGTGGAAAAGTGAAGAATTTCCACACAACAGATTCCGACCTCTGTGGACGTGGTGCCTCCTGCAAGAATTCTTCTTCAGAAGATACTTCCTCTTGCTGCTGCTGCTGTCCAGATGCCATTTTGCTTGATATTTTTTGAAAAACCCCAAAAAAACAAGCAAAAAGGGTTCTTGTAGGAAAAGAGATGTCTTTCTAAAGATGCTCCAACAAGAATGATTAAAATGGATGGGGTCCTTCAATAGTTACAGTGGGAAATTTTATGAACCAATGATCTTTTTTTTTTTAGGTCACATGGGATCCGCACACTCTGCCCTCACAAAACACGCATCCGACGCGTCCTTGCGAAAATATATTTTAAAATAATATAAGTTTATCATAAGTACAAATATATTATTTTTATGAATATCTTAGAGAATCTCTTGCCCTAATATGTATATTAAAGACACATACATATCATTTTAGAACATACATTTTTTTGTGGGAGTCGTGCACCCAGCAAGCCCCAGCACGCATATGACGTCACTCGGGACCCGCCACCGCGCAAGCATCGTGTACCGTAATGAGCATGTGTCACGAATGCACGGAAGCAGGAGTCGTGGACTGGTCTCATACCAATCACGCACATCACGTAATATGAAATGTATATGATGTAACGGAAAAACACACAGCCGTCGCACACCGTACACGGATCATTCACGACTTTTCTAAAATGGCAGCTAGAATCCGCGCACGCACCGTAATGTGTACGCTTTGGGTGCGCAACTCTGAAAAATTTGGGGAAAATATTTTAAATATATTAAAAGAAAAAAAGAAAACAAAAAAATAAACAATATTTCAGTTTGATTTTAAAAAAATTTTTTTTGCAATTTTCAGAAAAATATATAATGTTATTTAATGAATAAAATATCTATAAATAAACAGTTAAAAAAAGGTAGAAAATCAGTTAAAAAAAATAGGTATAACTTCTACTACACTTAAAAATTAGCATTTAAAAAACCTTTGAAATTCACTGCAAAAACAATAGGTTTCAGAGACGTTATAGGTAGCTGGACATTTCACTCGTACAAAACCATAGAAATTCCTCCATTATAGTTAGTTCAGATTGTCACATGGATGATGTCATCAGTGATGTCATTTGAGATGTCATCAGTGATGTCACTGACCATGTCATGAATGATGTAATATGTGACACCATCAGCAGTGGATTGCGGTTGCACGAGTTATAGTTAGCAGAACTAACTATAATGAAGGAATTTCTATGGTTTTGTACGAGAGAAATGCCCAGCTAACTATAACACCCCTGAAACCTATGTTTTGTGAATATATATATATATATATATATATCCATACTAATATTATAAAGAGAGAGCCCAAACCTTTGAGGTGGGTAATCTCAGTAACCACAGCACCAATCACAACACCCAATACAGCGTTGGAAAGGGCAGTTGCAGCAGAAGGACATAGGCTATGCAGACGGCCACCATATACATTTAAAAAAATTTAATTAAAAAAATATATTACAAATTCAATATTTAAAAAAAAAATCAATTTATATTAAAAATATGTAATGTAATTTAAAAAAATTAAATATCTAAAAATAAATACTTTAAAATAATGTAGTAAATTAGTATAAAAAAATAACAATAAATACATTTAAAAATTATCATTTACAAAACCTTTGAAATTCACTAAAAAAACATAGGTTTCAGCCACGTTATAGTTAGGAATTAGCATTTAAAAAACCTTAGAAATTCACTGAAAAAACCATAGGTTTTAGCCACGTTATAGTTAGGAATTAGTATTTAAAAAACCTTAGAAATTCACTGAAAAAACCATAGGTTTCCCACGTTATAGTTAGCTGGACATTTCACTCATACAAAACCATTGAAATTCCCCTGTTATAGTTAGTTCAGCTAACTATAACTCGCGCGCCCGCAATGCACTGCTGATGACGTCACATATTACATCACTCATGACATGGTCAGTGACATCACTCATGACATCACTGATGACATCTCAAATGACATCACTGATTTTTTTTTTTTTTTTTGAAAGACGTTTATTAATGTTTAAAAGAGCAGTACATATAGCAAAGCCTACAACCCTGCGGGCCGGCTGCAAAAGAACGGTAAATCGTGAGTGCGCTGGTCTGCACAAGAGGGCGTGTTGTTGCGCTCCTCGTGTCTCTGGTATGTTAAAGTACAGGCAGTGTGGTCACAATACCTTGAATCAGTAAAAAGGATAATTCCATAAATGACGTCTTGTTTTTCAGTTTTTCTAGAACTAAACCTTGAATTCAACAACTAAACAGTACCGTTCGTATCAGCATATCCCAATATTCCTTTCGCGGCCGCGCCGCGTCAAGGCTGTCCTGTTTGCACAGTGCCGGTGGGAGACCCCTCTAGTCAGTGTGGTATTGTCGATGTTGCTCCAGTGCATCTGGGGGCCATTGTTGTGCATGCGCGAGTGATCTCGGACTTAAAGTGGGACAGCTCCTTTGGGCCGTGGCGTTTCACCGGCCGCCGGCCTGGTTGGCGGCGCGTGTATCAGTCAGGTGGAGTAGCCTAGCTGTTGGTGTATCAGGCGGCGTCTGTGCCTGTGTTCACTGCCTGTGGCGCCGTTGGCGGCGTCCGTCCACCGTGTCATGGGGGGTTGGAGAGGCCACCGCCGGTAAGCAGGGGATCCGATACTACAAACGTGTGAACTCATATGGGGAAGGGGGGGGGGGGGGGGGGTAGAGTGCACTTGCTAGGGCGGTGTCAACGGCTCTGTGCTGGGGGCATGTCGCTGGGTGATGACTGCTGGTGAGCGCCCGTGTGGGTAGCCGGCCGTGTCTGAGGTTTGCGCGCTGGGTAATCTGTGTCTGGGTTGGGGGGGTGGGCGGCATGGTGTGCTGTGGTTCCGTCAACGGAGCTGTAGCCTCTGGGGCCCACTCCCGGTGGCGTTTCCTCTATGTGAGCCCTCTGATAGCGCCCTCCCCCTGCAGGGACCCCAGGATGCCATCCCAGAGCTGCGCGATCGGGAACTGCTGCAGACCTGCTATTTCTTCCCGGTGAAGTGCCGTGCCTTCTGCCCTGGCCCAGTTTGTGAAGGATGTGAACCAATGTGCCGGGGTGGGTGGTTCCCGCCGTTTCCAGTGCCTAGTGAGCAGCCGTTTGGCCGTGATGAGGCCCAGATCCCAGAACCGTGCCTGCGTTTTGTTTAGTTTGGTCCTTTTATATAACCCGAGGATCCATGCCTCCCACGTGTCAGGTAGTCCCGGGCCCGTGCTGTGAATCAGGAGTGATGTCACCTCCCCCCAATACGTGGCCAGTGTTGGGCAGTGCCAAAGCATGTGCAGGATGTCCGCATCCAGCAGGTCACATCTGTCTATCGCGAAGTATCTATTTATTCTATCCGGTGTTAGATATGCCTGGTGCAATATGTACAGCTGGATGATACGGAAGCGGGAGTTACGGGGGATGTTCACTGGGCTGGCTAGGATCAGGTTCCACTCCTTATCTGTCCAATCCCTCCCTCGGTGCGCTGCCCATTTAGCCTTGATCTGCTGCGTGGGCTGTTGCGTGTGGATGAGAAGCGCCTGCGCTAACCAATGCGTAATGTGTGAGCCTCCGCCCATTACATGTAGATATTGGATCAGGTGGTGCAACGGTGGTTCATCCTGGACGTCTCCCCAGGGATCAGTGTATGCCCGCAGTACCGACGCGTGGAGCAGGAATTGCCCAGCCGGCAGTCCCGTGCTTGCCGATAGTTCCGCAAACGGGAGCAGGGCCCGTCAGCATACAGGTCACCCATGGTCTCTACTCCGGCTGTGGTCCAGTGTTCCAGGTTGCGCAACGTTACCATCCCGCTCCTCCAGGGGGTGCCTAGCAGGGGGAGGGCAGGAGCATATGGCCTGACATTCTGCGTCAGTTTCAGGCTATGGATAAAGCATTTGCGGGCCACGGCCATATGCAAGGGCAGAGGACAGGGTCCCTTGGTCAACGGGTGAAACAGGGCGCAAACCTGGGGGTGGGTCCATTGGTAGTCTGCGGAGGCCGTATCGTCTAGATGCGTACCGCTGAGCCAGTACGTTACCCATTGGAGCTGTGCAGCTAGGTAATACAGCTCCATGTTGGGGACAGCCAACCCTCCCTCCGCAGTCGGGGAGTACAGCTTAGCCAGCGCCACCCGTGGGCGACCCGCGCTCCAGATCAAGCCGCGAAGCATTGATTCCAGGTCGCGGAATATCCGTGTAGGGACATACGTAGGGATATTCGCGAAGTAATAGAGTAGCCTGGGGAGCGCTATCATTTTGGAAAGAGCTATCCGGCTGGGTACGTTCAGCGGCAGAGTTTTCCAGAAGGACATCTGGGCTCGCAAGGAGGAAATGGCACGCACCAGGTTGCCCTCCAGTATGTCCTGTGGATCTCTGTAGATGTGTAGCCCAAGGTATTTAAACGTGGTCGGGTACCAGGCGAGCCGGGTCCCTCCAAGGTGCACATCGCACTCCTCCTGGTCCCGGCCGAACGAGTATATTCCGGACTTGGCCCAGTTGACCCTGAGTCCCGAGACCTCCGCGAAGGTCTGGAAGATGTCCGACAGCTCGGCAGGTACCGCGGTGAGGTCCCGCACATAAAGCAACAGGTCGTCTGCATAGAGTGAAACTGTGTGTGTTCCGTCGGCCAGCGGGATCCCCCATTCCGCCTCAAATGACATCACTGATAACATCATCCTTGTGAAAGAGTGGCAGACCTCCTCTCAGCGTAATATAACCTTTGATACACACCTTCAAAAATAGAAACCAACATTTTCAAAAGATGGAGATACCAATACCAGTTAGTACAACCTATTCAGTAATTCCAAAATTTACACACACATCCACTCATTCTCCAACAGTTCTATATAGTCACTCATACATGTACTCACTCATTATATGTACTTATACACCTATACATCCTGTTACACACCGATACTCATCCATACAGTTACTCACACACATACTCATACATGCAAATAAACTATCAAACATCCATTTACTTGCATATACAGCTATACACACACCACTACACTTACTTTTACAGAAACGTACACATACTTACTCTCTTAAACAATCACTTATAGAAACACATACTTATTTATACAGGAACTCTTCCAATCTCTCACACTCTCACATATAATCACTTATATACATCAATACTCACATATAGTAAACTAGCAGCCCGTCCCGACGTTGTCCGGGTATGAAATAGAATGTGTGTATTTGGCAAAGGCAATTTATTTTAAAATCTCGCGGTAGACAACATTTTTTGTTTCATTAGAATCGGGACGGAGAAGGCCCAGCTGCAGCCCTGGTTGATGTTAGCAGGCGCGTGTAATTGGTGTAGCGATCCGCCGCCTGAGCCCGGCTACAGCCCTGGTTGATGTTAGCAGGCGCGTGTAATGTCGTTGAATGAGAGAGTTATCAGCCGCGGGTAAATCCATTTAATGAGAGAGTTGAGTGACAGCGAGTAGGAGAGGCTGCAGTAATTGTCCCCGCAGACATGCTCATTTGCGTGTTCCCCCGCTTGAGGCCCAGATGAAGGCCTGTTTGATGTTAGCAGGCGCGTGTTCCCCCGCTTGAGGCCCAGTGGCAACCCTGGTTGATGTTACACGCGCCTGCTAACATCAACCAGGGCTGTAGCCGGGCTCAGGCGGCAGATCACTACACCAATTACACGCGCCTGCTAACATCAACCAGGGCTGCAGCTGGGCCTTCTCCGTCCCGATTCTAATGAAACAAAAAATGTTGTCTACCGCGAGATTTTAAAATAAATTGCCCTTGCCAAATACACACATTACACACATTTTATTTCATACCCGGACAACGTCGGGACGGGCGAGTATATATATATATATATTCACTGAAAAAACCATAGGTTATAGACTATATATAGTTAGGAATTAGCATTATCAAAACCTTATTTTACTCACACAAAACCATTGATATTCGCATATATAGTTAGTTGCACTAACTATATATCGCGCACCCGCAATCCACTGCTGATGATGTCACATATTACATCATTCATGACATGGTCAGTGACATCACTGATGACATCACTGATGACATCTCAAGTGACATCACTGATGACATCACTGATGACATCTCATTTGACATCAATGATCACATCACTGATGATATCATTCATGTGATAATACAATGCTTCTCCTCACACTCTAATATAACCTCTGTTACACCCAGTGTTAAATACAGAGTATAATTTTTGAAACCATTGACACACCAATACTAGTTACTACATACGCACTCACTGATTCCTACATCTACACACACATTCACTTATTCACCCATGCAATCATTCATACATACAATCACTCATCTTTACAACAATATCATATGCACTCATACACCTATACAGACACTCACACTCTGCACTCTTCCATGGAGTTACTCACACACCTAGTCAGTCCTGTAAAGAATCAATCACACTTCCATTTTCTCATCTATACAGTTAAACATAGAACACCTTACATTTTCAAACATATACTAACACATACTTACTCTCTTATACAATCACTGATACAAGTACACATTGATCTGCACAGAGTCACACACCTCCCAGCCAGCCACACACACACTCAGTCTCCCATACAAATACTTGGGCAACCAATCAATAACCCATATAGCCACTCATATAGCTACTGATCAACACATGCAGCAGCTTGCACAACAACAGACATACTGATGCACACTTTCAGACAGTTTAGTCACTAACCCATGCATTCAGTAAGACGCATTTAATCACTCACTCATACAGTCAATCACACACCTACTAAAACCTTCATTCAGACACTTATACATCCACTCATTCTTCGATATGTAAAACATATTTAAACTTTACAGAAACACACAGTCACTGGATGATGTCATCAGTGATGTCATCAGTGATGTCATTTGAGATGTCATCAGTGATGTCATCAGTGATGTCACTGACCATGTCATGAATCATGTAATATGTGACATCATCAGCAGTGGATTGCGGGTGCGCGATATATAGTTAGTGCAACTAACTATATATGCGAATTTCAATGGTTTTGTGTGAGTAAAATAAGGTTTTGATAATGCTAATTCCTAACTATATATAGTCTATAACCTATGGTTTTTTCAGTGAATTTTCTAGGTTTTGTAAATGCTAATTCCTAACTATATATAGTCTATAACCTATGGTTTTTTCAGTGAATTTCAATGGTTTTTTAATAGCAAATATCAAATGGTGTAAAATATTTTCTTCTTTTAAAGGAAAAATATATTTTATATGTATCTAATTTAATTTTCTTATGTCTTTAATTTTTTTTATTATTTTTTTTGTTTCGCTACCGGTCCGAGCACCGGGTAGCTTCCCGTTAGCTCAATTTGGTGCCGCGACCCGATCCGCGCACCGGGAAACATTCCGTTAGCGCAACTCCCGCAATCGAACACAACATTGTGACGCGTCGCGTAAGTGCGACGTATCGCGTTGCCGCGTAATGCGTCTTATGACGCGCCGCGTTAGCGCACCCGGAAGCGCTTCGGTCCGCGTCCCGAGGCGCGAAACGCAACACCCCGGAAGCAAACCGGGCGCGGAACGGGACGCGGAACGGGACGCGGAACGTAAGCGTAACAGGTCATGTGACCTGAAAATAACACTTTTCATTGGTTCATTACATTTTTTTTTCACAAATGATGAAAGCCCCCACCTTTTTTTCTCACTCTGACTTTCATCTTTGTGAGAGGAAGACCTACTTTCCATATTTTCTAAAATGGCAAGTGTTGTAGCTGCAGCTGCTTGAGCCAATCCACCACCACCACCAAAAAAGGATGGACCACCTCCTCAGGTCGTCCTTAATCAAGAGGAGGAAGAAGAGGAAGAAGAGGAAGAGGAGCAAGAGAGGAGGCAGTTTTTGCCTGAAGAGCCAAGGAGGTCCCATGTGAAGGATAATTATATCTGGCAATTCTACACATTTCCCCGGGGCCAAAAAAAAGTAAATACCCGCTACGTCACATGTCTGATCTGTGACAAATTTCTGTCCAGAGGGACTGATAAAAAGTACAGCTTCGGGAATTACACCATGCATCGGCACATGGAGAGGTGGCACCCTCGGGGGGGCCACGCCCCCCAAGGCCACGCCCCCCCCAAGGCCACGCCCCCCTCACCCTGCTTAAAAGGCGCTGACTACAAGCGTCCTTAGAGACCTTTGATCCCACTCCTGAGGCGCAGCCGGGAGCTGGTGGTACGCATTGTATTTACGATTTTTAAAACTTTGATTGTTATCTTCCTATTGTATTTTAAAATATACCTAGCTCACCTCCTTTACTGATCTCGAGGCAGAAGCCCATTGACACTTAGCGCACAGCCGATTAGACGCTGTCACGCTCACAGCTACTCTAGCGGCCGCCATCGCCGCCGGGCTCGCTGGCCACGCCCCCCCGAGGCCACGCCCCCCTACATTAAATATGTGCATGGACAGGAAGCGCAGCGGACGAGCGCAGCTGGAGCGCCTAAGGCAAGCCCGTCTGCGCCCGTCCGTGCTAAGAACGCGCCAGGCGTAGGAAGCTCTGGACAAGACCCCTCCTCTATAAGGTACCAGCCTGACTTTCTTCATAGTCTACGCATAGAAAATAGCTGTACCTGTAAGGTAGAAATGAGTAACATCAAAGGGCCCTTTAGCTGCAAGCTCTGTAGGTGGAGCTCTGCAGGGTCCCCAGCCACGTCGAAGACCTCCCCAGACGACTTGGCCGACAAAATGTCGCACTTCAAAGGAGGGCTGATCAACGCTCGCTCCATGTGCAACCACCGCCAAGACATTAAAGATCTTATCCTCGACTTAGATCTTGACTGCCCCCTCATTACCGAAACCTGGCTTACTGACAACAGCAATCCAGACCTAGCCATCGCCCTCCCACAAGGCTACACCATTTTCAGGCAGGACAGGCTGAAGGGGAGAGGCGGGGGTGTGGCATTGGTGTTAAGAAATCACCTTAAATGCCATACATTCAACCTAGACCCCCTCAAAGGCATAGAAGGACTCGGATTTTCCATAAAATTAAACGAGACCGCCTCCTTCTCAGGAGGATTAATTTACCGCCCCCCGGGCAGTGCAACAAGATTTCTTGATTCTCTCAGTGACTTTTTAGGTCAGTTCCTCATTCGTTACCCACACTTTACTCTCCTAGGGGACCTTAACCCGCACCTCGACTCCATAGCAGACCCTCAGGCTCTCAATTTTCATCAGACCCTGGAAATTTTCAATCTTCAACAACTTATCAAACAGCCCACACATCAAGCTGGACACATACTTGATGGGGTATGTACGAACTTTCCCCTCCTAGAAACCCAATCTCCGGTCCCTCTTATCTGGACCGACCATAGTCTGATCCCATTCTGCATCAAAGCCCCACGCCCCCAGATTTCTATCATATCCAAGTCACCTCTTGATAACCATGTTAACTGGAAAACGGTAGAGGAAAATCTTAAGCTTACTCCTATCATCCAGATTCAGACCCCCAGTCTGACGGGACTTGTAGATCACGACTCAGAACTCTTACAAAACTGGATACAACACGAGATTAAAATACGTGCACCACCCAATCGCCCCCGAGGAAGGGAGAAAAGATGCAAAACTCATGCCCCTTGGTTCACTCCTGATTTGGCTAAAATCCATCTGTTATGTAAAAGAGGTGAACGCAACTGGCGCAAAACTTATAATATGGCAGACAGAAACTCCTACATCCAGCTGAGGAAGGCCTATCATACCAACATAAAAACTGCCAAGAAAGATTTCTATAACAGTGCTATCAAAGAAGCCAAACAAAAACAAAAAACTTTGTTTTCAATAGTTAAAACCTTTACCCATCCTAGAGCACTTCAGCCTGAAATACCCCCATCTCAAGAATTCTGCAATCAAATAGCGGACTTCTTTGAGGAGAAACTTGACTCTATTCAGAAATATTTTCTCACACAACTAGCCCCATTTGTCGCTACCCCTTCCAAACAGAGAGAAAACTCCATAGGATTTCTGAAAACTTTCACTCCGATCAGTTTAGCCCAAACTCGTGAAGTAATCCTAGCCTGTAAATCAGGCGCCCCCTCCGACCCCTGCCCTCCTAGAATCCTACATCAGCTAATTGATGTGGGGAATCCCATTATAAATAAAATCGTAAACTCCTCCCTCAACTCAGGCATTGTGCCACGAAAATGGAAACAAGGATTTGTAAAACCACTGATGAAAAAACATAATAAATCACCCTCAGACCTCTCTAATCTACGCCCAATATCTCTCCTCCCGGTCTTGGGTAAAATCACCGAACAATTGGTTTACAGAGAATTAAAAAGCCACATAGAAACCTACAACATCCTCCACCCCCAACAATCAGGGTTTCGCCCTCATCACTCCACAGAAACAGCACTAATTGAACTGACAGACTCCATAAAGCTGCTTCAGGACCAAAGAAAGAACTCCGTGCTGATTCTACTGGACCTCACTGCGGCGTTCGATACCATCTCCCATTCCATACTTCTAGGCAGACTAAGGGACATAGGTATCTCTGACGTGGCTCTCGCGTGGATAACATCCTTCCTAACAGACAGATCCCAAACCATTGCCCTAGGCCCCTTCCTTTCCAAAGAGAAGAAAGTCCTTTCTGGAGTCCCTCAGGGATCCATTCTGAGTCCTCTACTATTTAACATTTACCTAATCCCACTCATCTCTCTGATTGAATCATTTGGCATACTAGTAACTTCATACGCCGATGACACCCAACTCATCGTGCCATTAGAGGACAACTCTATAAATGCCGAACTGAATCTCAAAAGCTGTCTAAAGGAAGTTTTCCTCTGGATGGAAGTAAATCACCTCAAATGTACTGCCAGCAAGACCGAAATCCTCCTAATGGGAAAAAATGTCAATTTCTGACCCAGCCGTTGGTGGCCAGAGGGCCCCACCGCTCCTCCCCATACCGTCACGACAGCAAGGAATCTTGGAGTCCTGTTCGACACTGAGCTGTCCTTTGACCAACACGTCAGGAAGGTTGCCGGTAGCTGCTTCGGCATCATTAAATCCCCCAAAAAATGTTTCGACTTCCTGCCCACGGACTCAAGAAAGACGGTAGCTGTGGCCCTAATCCTCTCCCGCTTAGACTACTGCAATAGTCTGATGGCAGGAGTTAAAAAATCTACACTAAAAAAACTGCAAAGTGTACAATATTCAGCAGCCAGATTAGTTCTAAAACTGCCTAGGAAATCCTCTGCTTCTGACGCCATAAAAACTCTTCATTGGCTACCTTTGCACAAGAGAATACTCTTTAAAATTCTAACCATCGCCTTTCGGGCATTCCACTGCACAGGCCCTAAATACCTCACCAGGCGCTACCCCCACTACAACCCCCCCAGGACTCTACGTTCCTCTAACGACAACCAAATAAAGATAGCTAGGTTCAACCTCAAAACCAAAGGAGGCAAAACCTTGACTTATCTGTCCTCCAGAGCCTGGAACGCTATGCCAAAAACCCTCAGATCCCTAACTCTAGAATCCAAGTTCAGGAAGCAGCTGAAAACCTGGATTTTTAATCTTCCAGATGACTATGTCATGGCCGCCATCTAATTCTGCTTACGTAAATGACTGCATACCCCCAGAAACAGCGCCAAGATGCTCCTTTCGGAGCGACCGTTGCGCTCTACAAATACAATCACAAATCACAAATCACGCTATAAATTATAGTGCTGCGCAGGTACGGGACCTGCAGGAAAAAACCCCTCCTGTGGCCAGTACATCAACCGAACAGGCAGTGACGGGACCAGAGGCGAGGGAGACGGTCCCAAACATCCAGATGTACTTCGGGGACCTGAAGCAAGTCTGCATTTTTTGCGGCAAATTAATTTGCTATCGGGAGAGAAGCATAAATCTAATCAACAGAGCTTTTGAAAATCATAAATGTACAAAACGCCCCAGAAAGTAAATGATCTTTTTTTTTGTTGCTCCTGTTGAGCCCTTTATAATGAATGATTTTCGTTTCCCCCCCCAAAAAAACAGAAAAAATATAAAACCGTTCAAAAAATACAAAAAAAGTAAAAAAATGTTCAGAAAAATAATAAAAAAATATAAAACAACAAAAACAATTAAAAAAAAAGTTCTTTTCAGAACTATCTCCCATTTATAAAAAATTGCTAGAATGTTTAGCACTCTGGCAACCTTTATTTCTTTTGATTCGCTTCCCGGTTCGCGCGCCGGTACGCGAACCGGAAGCGAAACAGAAAAAATAAATTTAAAAAAAGGAAGAGTGAGTATAAGGGAAGGAAACAGAGAGTAATGTTAAAAGAAAGACAGCTAGAGGGAGTAACACAGAGATACTGTTT
The DNA here is from genome assembly GCF_964261635.1 of Lissotriton helveticus. Lineage (NCBI taxonomy): Eukaryota > Metazoa > Chordata > Amphibia > Caudata > Salamandridae > Lissotriton > Lissotriton helveticus. The sequence goes on along the minus strand of NC_136057.1, from coordinate 1,267,182,424 downwards.
AATAGATCTATTTACCAAAGAAAAGATGTAAGAGGGTATAATTGAGAAAAACAAAATAGATAAGGAAGTGAAAGAAAAAAAGGAGAGTAGAAGAATAATAAACAAGAGTTTCTTGGAGAATGTGAGTGAATGTTCAAATTAAGAAGAAAAACAGTAAAGGATGTGGAATGAGAGGTAGGGATAGAACCGGACTAAAAGAACAACCCTGAGGGAAAGTGTTAAGAAAACAGTGAGCGAAAGTAAGTAAAACAAGATGTATGACAGTGACTAAGGTTAAAACATGTGGAATAACAGAGAGAAAAAACAGAAAGCAGAAAAGAAGTGACAGAAAAGGAATAATTGAAACAGCAAAGAAATGTAAATAACATAGTGTGCTTGAACTACAGGGAGAAAGCATAATGAACAAGTAGTGAAAGAGTGATGAGCCAGAGACAGTGAGAGTAATAGAGACGGAGTGAGTGAACAGGAGTGAGGAACTATGAGAACAGAGGGACTGAGAAAAGGAGTGGAAGGAGTAGAGTAAGTAAGTAATAGAAAAAGGAATGAGGGAATTTTTTCTTTAGCAGAGCAAAGGGTATGCACTCCAGAGGCTGCAACCAACAAAGGCACAGAAATGCTGTAATTCATCACACATATCTCTCATGTCACCCAATCAAAACTCTTCCCTCACTTTTTTCAAATCAACACCCTTCCCCCCTCTACCCTTTCTGCCTTTTTTCCATAGCAACTACCTCCTGAAAGACTTCTCATGTTTACAAGTTCACACAACAATGTTTCAATTGAACTCTGAACTCTCAGTACACCTGCGTATCCAGTGCATTGTTTCTTAAAATGATTTTTTCTTAACCATTCAAATTTCATCTTTCAAAGAACTCATTCATGCACCCTAACTTTCTGTTTTCAGCAATCAAAATCCACCAATCACTGCTACTGAATCATTAGCACTGAAAATCCACAGTTATTTTCATTACAAACTCCTACTGTTTCAACTGCCATTTCATTCCCACACTTCATCGGACTGCAGCAGAACCTCCTCTCACCATGTTTTCTGTCTGGATTATTGGACATAGTTACATCCACTGGGCTCAAAGGTATGCTGATAACAGAAATTTACACAACCTCAATTTACAAAATGTGGAAATCAACTGGATTGGCCACAGAGGATTGAGATGTCACCAATTGATACCATTGGTGAAAACCTTTTTGCATTTGCCACACCCTGACCTGTTAATTGTGCACTGTGGAGGAAATGATTTGGGCGCTTTGACTGGGGTAGGTCTGGAAATGCTTTTAAAGGACACCTTTGAACAATTGATGGCACTTTTTCCTCAAACTGCCTTGGTATATTATATATATGCCAAAGACAGAAATGGAGGTGGTCCAAGCAATTTTGTCCACAAATTGAGAAATCGAGGAAGCATGTAAATAAGTCTGTTTCAGCTTACATGAGAGACCATGGAATGGGCTCCATCTACAACAATAACTTGCGTTACTACATGCAAGATATCTACAGAGGAGATGGAGTGCACTTCTCAGATGAGGGGAACAGAATTTTCATCCTGAATTTAAGACTATGTATTGGTATCTACTTATAAGTACCTAAATCTACCACAGACCCAAAAGCTCTTTTCAGAGCTACCCTAACTATGATCACTCTAAATAAATTTTAAATGTAATTTTTTTTTTACAAATTTTCACGATTTACGCTTTCCGGAGCGCTACCCGGTTCGCGCACAAGACGCTGACCGCGCGAAAATTAGAATTGTTTTTTTGGGACATATATGGGTCTCCTCATCCACCCTCACAAAATCTAGGGGGTCAGGATATGTCTCCCTTGCCCCCTTTTACACAATCCCAGCATTGTTTAGCATCCATCTTGTGTCCAAATTAGACCTTAACGCAAGATGGCGGACTCCCGTTACGCTACCGGTAAGCTACCCGGTTCGCGTACCGGGTAGCGCCTCTACCGCGAAAAAATGGAAATCTTTTTTTTTGCCCCGCGGGACCGTTTAATAGCCCCCTCATCAATCCTAGGGGGTCAGGAGGGGTCTACCTTGCCCCCTTTCATTAATTTCCCCCTTCGTTTTTCTTCACCTCTTGTCTCTCGATCCTACCGAGAGACAAGATGGCGGCCGCTCCGGACTGTTTAGAATGTTGACAGGCACCGGAGAGCCAATCAGCTTCACTTCGCGAAGTTCCGTTACGCGTCAGGTACGCGAACCGGGGCGCTAACCGGAGCACTGTTACAGATATATATATTTTTTTGAACATTAATTTATCAAAATCCACTGGAGCACATATATTGAGACCTAGCAAAGGCACATCGGGCAAACAATATCTACAATTTTGCCAAGTTTCGTGGAAATCCATTCAGCCGTTCGAGCTAAAAGTGAGTCCAACCGCCCTATGGAAAATTGCATGGGAAAAACGCGTTTTCTCTGCCCCCCCTTGACGAAACCCCCCCAAATTTTCAGGGGCTGCTCAGAAACAAAATGTTCCATTTTCATGAAAATTTCAGCCAATTCCGTCCTCAAACGCCAAAGTTATTCGACATAGAATGTTCAAAAATCCCATAGGAAAAAAATCCTAACTATATATACCTACTGGCGACCGCCAGTAGGTAATGTATTTGCAATTATCTATGCTTCCAGTAAGGAGATCTCCAACCACAAGTGAAAATTTACTAGAAGTAACGTTACACTCCTAACTTCTGTTGTTTGCGGCTCCACCCCCTCTTTTGATGGGAAGAAGACATGTAACTCTACCTCTAGGTGTAAATTTCCACTCAGAAATGCTAACTTCTAACTAGCTCGAGGTAGTCATAGATATAAGAATCCGTATTACAGTCCAAGTTATTCAATACATTATCTACTAAGTTATTTACATCTTTCACCTTTAGGACATCATATGGTTATCAGCAACCACAGAGAGTGGGTTTTACCGAGATTGACACATGGCATATTGGATGTTGTAGAAAAAGTGAACTGCAATATTATTGACAAATACTAAAATAATTATTTCTTGTAGATATCAACACCTCTGCAGTGTGGATTGAGTCTAAGAGAAATAAAATGAAAACTGATGATATCTAGTGTCTCTTTTTCTCTCTTTCTGGTTCCATTAATCTTTCCCTAGGCCTTCTGGCGACCAGCATAGATAATCTTTGCATGGTTGCTAAAGGGTAGGGATAGGTATAGTTACTAGCATTGCTCCTATTTGATCTTGTTTGCCAGGTTAGTGCAACCGTGACAACTTACTCATAGGGTATTTCTTAAGAATACTCAGACATTGCTCTAATTTAAACTCTTATGATAAGAAAGTCACCCAACTAAGGAGCAGATGTACCAAAATATAGCACAACACAGTGCAGCAACCAAATTGCTGTGATGCGCAAGGAGGAAAGAGCATCGCCGAGCCACATTTACTAAATATGCCCTGCTGCTGCTCTAATTCCCTGCACTGGCATACAAACGGACTATCTATTAGTTTGCTCCATAGTGCAAGGTTGTGTGCATGATGATTAGCACAGGTTTTGTATCAGAAGTATACCCTTCCAGTACATAATCCTATGCCTAGATCATTTTTAAAAAACTTAACCCATTGAATGTGTGTTGACCTGTGCAGTACACATGCAATTTGTAAATATTTCTACAACTTTGCTCCTGCCGCAAGGAGGCATTATTTTTTTGATGTAAAGCCTGGTCGGACTAATTTTAGTAGCTAGGGCTTAGCATCAAAAAACATTGGCACTTGTGCTTGAATGCCCAATTACTACCCATATAACGGCCTATTGACACAAATAGACACAAAGTGCTATATGGGCTTAAAAAAAGGGCACTTTTCCACCAAAATAAGTGTGGTGCTAGAAAATAAATAGTCTTTCAAGGTTTTGAACCCCTTTGTGTCACTTCCCATGACTTTGCAGTGGCTCAACATCTTGATAAACTTGCCACTAAGTTAAAAGTTACAACAATGTGGCTACTTACAGCAACTCATAAACACAGCATGCAAAAGAGCAAGAAATAATGATAGAGATGACTTGTTTGAAAACCACACAAGATCAGCAAATAGGAGATTTAAGTGAGTAACTACATGTTCTGCCTTATCAAATATAAAAAAACATTAACAGACATAGGCGCACTGTTTGGAGAAACCTTTCTTGTCCTACAAAAGAGTTTGAAGCATAAGAAACATGATCCTTCGCACCAGACCAAAGAAACATGATTATACTGCCCAGCAGTGGAATTCATGGGATCGTCCCCCAGTGAAGTTCGTGTTCTATATGGGCTTTGCAGTATCTGAAAAAATACGCATGGCACTTCAACTTTGGAATTAGGCCTTAGAACACCATGGGTACAAAACAGTCAAACTATTTGCAATACTTCGAATTTCATGTATCTTCTGAAATGTCCTTGCCCCTTAAAATATGTCGGCAAGTGTACGGGCAAACTAAGGCAACACACTTTTGAACTTAAACTCACTTTCAGGTGTAGTAGACAAAACTAAACTAGTTACATACTTCATTACCAAAGGGGATTCTGAGAATGACTCCATTTGGACTATAATAGAAAAAGAGATCCCTAGCAGTCCAAACCATCAAAACATGTCATCTACTAGGCATAGAACAGAAGTGGATTTTTCACCCTTGCACTGACATGACAGGACTCAATGATGAGATAATATGGATTCTATCTTAAAAGACCTAACACACCCTGCATAACAACTATATTCCCATGAAAACCATAGCATGAGCACAAAGTCAACATTTCTTGCCTATATCAATAAAAAATATGCTTTACTGTGAATGTTTGCCCAACCATTTTTGACACATGTATCTGTCATCATTGATATAATATAGAGTTCACATGCACACCTCTTTCAACCATGTTTTCCTAGTATCCTACATCTGCTAAATGCTAATAAAGATATGACCCCAATGAGTGCTTACGAAAACGTATCTTTTGACATATTTTTAACACATTTGTGTGAGTTGTGATTTGTTAATTAGTGAGATTTTAAAGACCACGCATCTTCTGCACCATCTCTAGAACAAAAACCATCCAACAACAGTAGTACCTATACTACCCGCAATATAATGAAGTCTGCATTGTGTGCACCTCTGATTGCATATATTACAACAATTGCATCCCATGGGCTCTGTATTGACATGAGGACTAATGTTCCTACAGTAGTAGTAGTAGCGATTCAAGTGCTCACCCTAACCTACCCATGATTCCCCATATAACATGATTACCTTGGAACGCTGCCCACCTGACTGAGTCTTTTGCAACAACTGTAGCCTAGATGTTTGGGTTCAGGTTCATCATAGGCCGCAAAAAATCTAACAGCAGTTGAAGACAGTTGTGGCCCTGACCTCCCTCTTGCAGCTCTCTTCCCCATTTAAGGAGAATTCACTTCAAGATCAGGGAGCGAAAACCAAAAGTCAGACAAGGATGTGTTTTGGGTACTTTTTTCTGTTGTATACTTTTGGCTTTCAATATGACCATATGATATGAAATACAGATATGATATAAATGTAGGATTAGACTCCTCAATATTTTAAAATATGTAACACTCCTTCTTTACCCCATGTGATGAAATTTGATTTTCTTACTTGCTTGCTGGGGGTGTTCTCTGTCATTGGGTGTTAGTCAGTGATCAACACTGCAGTGACACATGTTAATGTATGTTCCAAGGATTATGTAAATAGTTTTTACCGCTGAATGTGATTTCTTGCAATTTGTCTCAGTATTGTGTAACTAAGCAATGACAAAAATAACGTTTCTTTAAATTAGGAAACCTATTTACTCTCTGCATGTTTTATGTCCTTCAGGTGAATCAACTAGGGATCCGCATTTATGCTGAGTATGGGCAGTGAATTCCTTTTTTCCCACTCATGACACATTCTTATATCCTCACACAAGGAAAGAGAAACTTTAGCATAGGTAGTGACATTGGAGGGGTGGCAGTGATCCCTCTTGCAGTCCTGATAAATGCCAGTAACCCTCACCCTGATGACTTAAGAGAGGGCAGACTCGTCGACCTATACTATAGAGAAACGATTACCACAGTGTCCTATTAGTCCACAGTCTGACATATACTATTAAGACACAATGTCTACAGCATCTTAAAAGCTCACAATCTCACCTATAATATTGAAACAAAATGACTATCTTGTTCTAATAGCCCACTTTTTTTCTTATTAACCATGTGTTAGGGGGAACAAATAATGAAGTATACAACCAAACTCTATGCAATTGTAAACACAGGTGACCCCACTGAAGGACTGGACTTTTAACAGTACCAGCGGTGCCAGGGAACAACACCTATAACCTTCATGGGATACCTGTTTCGGCGCACAAACTACAGAGACACGGGACACTTCCTTCGGCGTCAAAGATTCAAGGTTTTATTTACTGCAGGGAACACAGAAATCACAACAAGTACAACACGTGCAACTTGGGGAGACTGCTTCAAATTGGTTCTGTGGAGCGCTCCTTTTATACAGAATTTACTCATAGGACAACATGGTACACAAAAGTTTACAACCTGGTTCCCATAATTATCCCTCAGAGGGGTCGCTTTGGTCACTTTGGTACACATAAGGTCCGGAACATAAGTGCGGAAACATTTGGCGGTTCCCAACTGTAAAAACCCATCTTCCCAACATTAGTGAATTCCAATCGGCAGTAAAACAGATCGAAATAGGGACAAAGACAGGTGCAGAGGAAGATGGAGACAGTGGGGAGATCGAAAAGGGTGTAAAAGGGGAGGTATCGGGAAACACGAGATACAGGCATCAAAGGGACGTGCCTAATGAGATGCACGGCTGAGACAATAAACCGGCACGGCAAGATGAGCCTCAAGCGGGGCCATCTGCCTTACAGTATCATCCCCCTCATCGTAAAAGATATTTACAAAGAACATGTGTCTTCCACAAATATCTTGAGAGTCCCAGGGTAACGAAGCGGACAGTGTCCGTTCGCTGGCTACTTGAGGGCAAGAGACAAAATGGATGCCGTATCTAAGATGGAACCCGTGGGTACAGATGAAAAACCCACATATTAAACGAACGGTTTAAGTTAGCACAGCGAAACTGCGCACACTTACTAAACTCGTCATTTGCGGTTCTTAGATACCAGACTCGACCATATTCGTGCGAGTCGAAAACATCACTTACAATTGTCACGGAACCTCAGACGCTCCTTTTGCCCTCATGTAGGCAAGCACTAGTCGGAATCATATTCGATATTCATCAGACCCTCGAGATGTTGCTGTAGCATAGCTCTGTCCAACCGAGACCCCTTGGTAACAGGTGTCTGTCTCATACACGTTGTAGCACAGAGGCCACATAAGGCAGGACCACACTGCACGCAAAGGCAACACGTGAACAGGAACGCTACAACAACTCCAATGATCATCAGAATCTTCCAACCCCAAGTCGACATCAGGCCCCAAATCCATCCAAGTAGCGTCCAATCCCCTACATCCACGTGTATGGATTCGGAGATCTTATGCAACTTCGAGATGGCTTGATAGACAGTCGGAGCGTTATCAGGAATGAAAATACAGCAGCTCGAATGGATCACCTTACATACCCCACCTCGATCTGCTAAGATCACGTCTAAAACCATACGGTTTTGTAACGTCATAAGTCTATCCGCCTGAAGTTCTGTGGTGATATTACCAAGGGCACTGGCAGTAATATTAGCTGTCGATTCTACCACTCGAGTCAACTGTCTCAGGTTCCTACTATTAACCATAGGTCCCCAAAATGGGAGGAAACCCTTGAAAAAGTCTCCTGCCTCTTGACCGGCAGTATCCTCTTCGCTAATTACGCCTCTCACAACTCTAGTTTTGTGATAATCTGCATCTACAGTAAACGTCGGAGGCAACAAGTTTGCGATAAAACATGAGCCCATGAAGTCAGAGGGCAACCATGCATACGCACGATCATGACAAATAAAGTATGTACCCTTGGCAGCCAAAAACACAGGGGACGAGACCATTGGCAAAATATAATTTTCAGTGCAAGCACTCTCTCCAAGTCGGGCTTTCGATCTACGGCCGCAACCTATTAAACAAAAATTGCCAATGTGGGGTACGACCCATATCGGAGGCGAGCTTTTAAGCTGTTTTTCACCAGTGAACACACTATATTCGCCTCTACTTAGGACCCTATAGGCTTGTACCTCTTCTTCAGGGATAAGCGAGGGATCATAGATATCACTATCTAAATCCTCTATTGCTATAGACAAAGATTTTTGGTACGAGGTAGGACCAGAGTAGGGGGAACGTGGTTCTCGAATGGGGTGGAAACCCAGTGCGCTTCGAAACATTGTTTGAAATGCTCGAGCAGACCCTTGGGAACTATACGGTAACACCAGATATGGAATTCCCTTATCCGTAGTATGCGGCATCAACCCACACACCCAACAATTAGTAGTGTTAACCACTAACTGATGCTGATGAAGGAGCTGAATAAAGGAATTGTTGCGGAATTCTGCACGTCTAGCCTGCTCGTGTTCAGGTAAAATGTGAAAAGAATGAGGAGAAACAGTGGAGGTGAGTTTAAGGCCAGGGGTAGGAGTAGGTATGGTAGAAGGCAAGAAGTAAGACATCGTGTAATATACTCCACCCGCCAATAACGCAGAAACAGTCACAAACAGTACGAATATTTGGAACACAAAACATTTGGTACGACTGAGTTGCTGCAGCTTGAATCTTTGTGCTTGAGCTCTTTCCAAGTCCATCAGCTTCGAAAATGCCATTCCCTATGACCGTCCGCAACGTTTCTTGACGCACTTCGTTCTGTGTAGCAATAGTCAATTCCTAGGAGTTCCCAGGAACCGACGGTCTTTAACCTAGCGTCAAGACCTACTAACCAGAAGGAAGTACGCGCGCGGCCCTACGGCCTTTATTTCACAAATATATATATATATGCGAAATCAATGTCTCTCAGCTGTGGAAAAAAAAAAATGTAAGGAACGAAGCTCAATGAATATGTACAAAATAATTACAATAGTATGAGTGTTCAAACTGATCATGGAAAACGGGATAATGCACTTGTCAAGGGACAGAACGGGGTTTTTTATTAGTCTTTAGTGCTGGATCGCAAAAAATATCGGGTTTTCCCAGGACGTGTCTGTTCGTTAAACAAAAGATCCGTTGAAGGGACAACGCCCTGTTGATCAGCTGAATGTTCTGGTCTTGAGTCTTCTGATGACAAGTGTTCAACAATGCCTTTTTGCTGCACTGAGGATTCTCCGACAGGTTGTGCGTCGCTGAAAGGTACAAACGTCGGCAATCCTTCGGTTTCAGTTGATGCAATGCCTTTCCTCACCCACGAGTCTGCTGGCAACGGGATGGGGACTTTCTTGGTATGGGTGGCATGCACCCAATTCTTCCGCCCCTCAAGACGAACTGCAGTTCTCGTGGCAAGGAGGACCTGATAGGGTCCAGTGAACCTGGGATCCAAATTGTTCTTGCGTGAAAAATTTCGCGTTACCACCCAATCTCCGGGCTGGAGCTGGTGGCCTGTACCCTCCGTCTGTGTCGGCAATGCTTCGTGAACCTGTTGGTGAATTAACCTCAGTTTAGCAGTCAAGTCATGAAGATAATCGATCAACATTGGATACTCAAGATCACAAAAGGCACCCGGTCTAGGGACCCCCCAAACATTGGCAGGACGACCGAACACTATTTCATAGGGACTGAGCCCTACTCGGGAGTGTACAGTTGCCCTTGTTGACAGCAATGCTAAGGGTAAAGCGTCAGGCCACGAAAGACCTGTCATAGCCTGAATCTTTGCTAGTTTTAGTTTAAGGGTGCCATTGTACTTTTCAACCAAACCGGCTGACTGAGGATGATTGGCACTATGGAATTTCTGATTAATTCCAAGGCCCTTGCACACACTCTTCATTACACTCCCCACAAACTCACTTCCGTTATCTGACCACACAATTCTAGGCATTCCATACCGAGGAAAGTATTCCTTCAGTAGGATTTTCGCAGTGGACAAAGCAGTATTGTCTTTGAGAGGATAGGCCTCAATCCATCGGGAGAATGCGCAAACAACAACTAAAACGTATTTCAGGTTATTGCATCGCTCCATATGGATGAAGTCCAATTGGATCACCTCAAAGGGACATGAAGGGGGAGCAAAACTACCAGAAGGAGTTGGGGTTCCCTTACCAGGATTGTACAACATACATATCATACAATTCTTAACCAAGCGTTCAGCACATTTCGTAATACCATCATTCTTCCACACAGGAAACAGCAATTTACAGATACCTTTCGCGCTAATATGTGCTAACCCATGTGCCATAGTCACAACAGCCAGTACATACGCATCAGGCAACATCCATCTTTTCTGTTCCGATAAGTCAATCCAACAACCATTCGCATCCAACTTTCCCGTACTTTCTTTCCACTTCGTCTTTTCAGTCTCGGTGGCCTCATTCTGAATTACTTTCACACTCTCGATAGTGTTTTCACACATACTTGATTCTGCAAGCCACCTAACCGAACTCGTCACATACATTCGAGTGCTAAGGTTCCGGGCAGTCTCCTTAGCAGTCTCATCCGCAAACGCATTACCACGACCAACATCATCCGTCACCTTACGATGCGCACTACATTTAACAATCGCCACTTGCTTAGGCAACGTAAGTGCATCCAAAAGATCATTCACGAGCTGGCCATGCTGAATCTTCGTGCCATGTGACGTAAGGAATCCTCTCTCTCTCCACAGTCGTCCAAAACTATGTGCCACACCAAACGCATACTGACTATCCGTAAACACATTCACCCGTTTGTCTTTAGACAACACACACGCTCTCGTCAAAGCAATTAACTCAGCAGCCTGAGCCGAATTCTGACTTAACCTTGCGTTTTCCACAATCGTTCTCAATGTAACTACAGCATACGCAGTTGTCACATCACCATTCGGTAACTTGAAACAAGAACCATCCACATACAAAGTACCATCGGGGTCTGTCAATGGAGTATCTTTTAGGTCAATGCGACCCTTAGTTTCCTCTTCAGTTTTGAGATAGCAGTCATGTACTGCTTCATCACTTGATTCTGTGTCGATCGGCAGCAATGTTGCTGGATTCAACACATTACATCGTTTTATCCGTATGTGACTGGCCAGCAACGTCAACTCATATCCAGACAATCTTGCACTTGTCAGATGTTGAGTTTTCGTTCGGTTCAATAGAGTGTCGACTGCATGCGGAACCATTACCGTGAGCATATTATCCATGACTAGACCTGCGGACTGTCGAATGGACGCCGCAGCTGCCGCTGTTGCCCTTAAACAACTTGGCAGAGCTCTTGCTACTGGGTCTAAAGTCGAAGAAAAGTAGGCACATGGGCGTTGCTTACCACCAAAAGGTTGTGTCAAAACACTCAACGCGCAACCATCCCTCTCGTGAACGTATAGTGTAAACGGCTTACTGTAGTCAGGGGTACCCAACACAGGAGCCGAACACAGCGCATCACGTAATTCCGAAAAACTTTTCTGACATTCTTCAGACCAAGGTACTGGGGATGGGACATCCTTGCACGTAAGGGCTATCAATGGTTTCGCCAACAATGAAAAATTTGGAATCCATTGTCTGCAATAGGACGTAATACCTAAAAAGGCACGAACATCTCTCTGAGTTTTTGGCACAGTCATTCGGGAAATCGCTGCAATTCTTTCTGGGGTCAACCTTCTCCCTTCTTTTGACAATAAGTGACCTAGATAGGTAACTTCTTGACAACAATACTGTAGCTTTGAAGGCGACACCTTGTGGTGTAAGTTATGTAGATAGCGTAACAGTGATACTGTAGCCGTTTTGCAAATAGCTTCTGTATCAGCTGCCACTAAAAGATCATCCACGTATTGAATCAAAGCTGCACCCGTTGGTAATACAAAGGCATCAAGTTGACCTTTAAGTGCTTGGCTGTAGATTGACGGACTCTCACAGTAGCCCTGTGGAGCGCGTTTTAGCCTAAAACTGCGACCACCTAATGAAAATCCGAATAGGTCTCTGCTTTCCTCTGCAATTGGGATGCTAAAGAAAGCATTCTTTAAATCGATCACTGTGAACCAGGAGGCAGTTGCCGGAATCATTGTTAGTAAGGCCGTAATGTCAGGGACCACAGGAAATTGCGGAACTACTATTTTATTTACCTCTCTCAAATCTATAACAAAGCGATACACAGGAGGTTTAGTTGAGTCAGTTCGTTTCAGAATCGGCAATACAGGGCTATTGCACACGTTTCCACGAGTTTCTTCAACAACACCTTTTCCAATGAGATCATGAACGATTGCTAACAGCGCTCGTTCTCCCTCAAGAGAAATACGATATTGAGGTAAACGCGGTAATCGCGCATTTGGTTTCAATTGAATCACATAGGGTGGAATGTCTAACAGGCCTACATCATTAGGACCTGTGGCCCATAAGGACGCAGGGAGGGAACTTAATTCCGGTGGGAATTTATCGACTGACAAATACATGGGAGAGATCACTCTCCGTCCTAATGTAAGCTCCACTCCTTCGGGGGAACAATACAATGTTGCATATAATCGTTTCAACAAATCCAGGCCCAAAAGATTTTCACCACAGCCTGTAGATAGAATCAGTGGAGCCGTTAGCTCACGAGGTCCAATCATAAGAGGCAAAGGGTTAGAGACTGGGTTACTAACAGGGGCGCCAGAGAATCCAACGGAAACGTTCGTTAAGCCAGACAAAGGTGCGCCAGGGAGTTTCGAATGCATGATGGAACTTTTCGTCGCACCAGTGTCTAACAGAAAAGGCTCAACTACACCCGATGTAGTCACTGCAACGTAAGGCCCACTCTGATCGACCGGAACTGACACTACTCCCTCTCTTTGTCGTTGGCTGTCCTAGTAGTGGTCATTTACAACAGTCTCATGCTCTGCATAATAATCATCCACATTATACTGTGCAGATCGAACTGACCCCGCATTGCGCTGGTCAAAACAATTATTTGCGTCTGATTGATTTTGATAACGATCACTCTGATTGTGTGATGAACCACGACCTCTACCACGTGGTGCTTGTTGGGGACCACCGCCACGATTTCCTCGTGCTGACACACCATTTAGACGGTCTCGTAAAGCAAGACAATCATATTTTAGGTGTCCCTCTTTCCTACAATATGCGCACTGATTATACCCAAGTGAAGATCTGTAATCAAAGTTGTCAGAGCGCGGCTGTATTCTGTCGAGCTGTGCTCGTGGTCGATACTGCTGTTGTGAATCATTTTGGTTTGATCGTGGAGGGTATGCTTGCTGCAACAAAACCTTCGTTTTGAGCTCCTTAGTTTTCTTTTCTACACGATCACTTTCTTCCTTTTCCCTATTCTCATAATACTGGGCCGTTGCTAGTATTTGCGCAGGGGTTGAAACTGTCCACGCACTTTCTGAATTCTTCAATTTGTTGCATAGCTCAGGCAACAAATTCGACACGAATTTGTCAACGAATAACCGCTGGCCTCCCTCAGCGCCCATGTCCTGGCCGCTGTGGTCGACAAACGCTTCCTCAAACCTTGTAAAGAAATCTGAGACACTCTCGTCTTTCTTCTGCTTACAAGCTGATAACTTATCCCAGTTCACCTTCATCGCTGGCATGAGAGTTTTCATGAGCGTAATTATTTTCTGAGGCAAATCCAAGATCAACTGTTCAGGCTTGGCCCCACCGACTTGTAATGCATCAGCTGCTAGCAGTGCAGCCCAATCACCCCCTAATTCAACTGCGTGGTTGGCTTGACGAATTTTAGCCCAAACTGGTTGCGGTACAACGTTGCCAAACAACATGTCGATGTCGGCAAGGTTCATAATAGAAGCTTCTATCAGTTGTGATAACTCCTTATAATAACCAGCCGGATTTTTACGCGGATCAGGCAAGGATTGCTTCACTTGCAAAACTTCTGATCGTTTCCATGGAAGATGTATCCACACTCTTCGAAAATGCGGTAGCACCGGAGGGTTTGCATTAGGATCACCGGGCACCCACAGTGGCGGAACCTCTCTCATGGGATACTGACCAGGAACCGCTTTCCAGTTCTCAGTGGTATCATCTAATGACACCCGAGAATGTGCTGTGGGTCTGAACGCTAATAAGCGTTCCACGGCACGTCGTACATCGTCTCCTATAATCATACCATTTGAAAAGTGACTCTGAAGTTCAATTATGTCGGACGGTACATTATCTACATCATCATTGTACCACTCTTCCCTCAAAAAGTTACACATCTCCTCAAATACGAATCTCTGCGTAGGCTCATTAAACTGAGAAAACGTATCAAAGACCACACGTGGAGTGTAATTAGCAGGATGTCTTATCCACCTATATGCCATTGTTACTAACGTCTCTTTCTCCCTACCACTAGGGATCTGACTCCGTCTCTGAGGAGTTTCAGATGAATCAGACGAAAATAACGGACCAGAAAGAGGTGAATAAAGGGTAGCAACAGAGTTAGGAACACGCTTACGAACAGAAGGGGAAAGAAAAACAGGGGCAACAACACTGGAAGTGAAAGAAGGCATAGTAGAAACAGACAAGGTAGTCGGAGTAGCAGAAACAACAGTCTGCGAAGGTACAGGTACAGGAGCAGTAGGAACGAGAACAGGTGGTGAAACAAACGTAGGGTTAACAGCGGGCTGACCCACAGCCGCTGGAGCAACAAGAGGTACAACAGGAGGTACTACAGGAGCAACTACAGGAGCAGTAGCACCCTGTACATAAGGAGGTGGTGATTTCATCAAATATGATAACAAGGAATCCTCCTTCAAATCTTCTTCTTTCTTTTCTGATTTATTCGGTAAAACTGGGTAACATGTATCTATTTTCATGTGATGCAATCTAGTAGAGATTTCCATGTCCTTTTCTTCTTTGTCTTGTCTATATTCTTTTATAGCTTGCATTACAGGAACGAACTCTTGCTTTTGATCCTTTTTAAGTTGTTTGATTTCTTTCTGCTTGGCCTCTTTACGCCATATCCGAAAGGAATCAAACATAGCTGGCCTAGCTTCCTTTAAAAATAGTTTAGCCTCAAGATTATCTAAAATCGAAAGTTCAAAAGTTCCATGTGGTGGCCATCTAAGGTCACCGTCTTTCTTTGTATAACGGACCCAGTAATCATTATATATTATAGGACCCACCCCATGTCGACTATAAAGATCATGTATCGGAGTTCCAACTGGAGGTATCGGACACGAGTCCTCCAACCGGGAATCCATTGCGCAACATTTGAAAATACGAAACAAACCACTATGGCTAGGCATCGTGCACACTAACCTAGTATCAAACTTCAAGGATTATCGAAGCAATGAAACCTCGTGTAAGTCAAAACCCTCGGTTTTTGGCAATTGCAACTGTCAAATAATACTAAGAACCAATACTAAGAACCACAAATGCAATGGAACCATGCAATACAACAAAGCCTTAAGGCTATTACAAAGCTCGGAGAGCTAACCACAAAGCCTGAGGAGACTATTACAAAGCTCGGTGAGCTATTACAACAAAGCCTTAAAGGCTAACAACAAAGCTTTCAAAAGCTAGAACAACCACTAAGGACTGGGAGCGACCCACAAATACTTAACTCAGAACTTCAATGGCGTCTCCAGGAAGGCCCGTCTATCGTCTCGCTTGTACATAAGGTCTACGCCGGGCGTCGAAGACAGGTCGACAGTCAGGGCATCGGTCCGTCGCAGCCGTCAGGAGGCGGGAATCTTCGCAGGGAAAAACTTCGGGCCACTTATTTCGACAACAGGATCGATGAAGCGGGGTGCACCTTCCCTCGGAGATTTCACACGAAGTTCCTCACGATCATCAGGCTTTGGACCGGTACCGCTGAAGTCGCCCCACGTTGGGCGCCAACTGAAGGACTGGACTTTTAACAGTACCAGCGGTGCCAGGGAACAACACCTATAACCTTCATGGGATACCTGTTTCGGCGCACAAACTACAGAGACACGGGACACTTCCTTCGGCGTCAAAGATTCAAGGTTTTATTTACTGCAGGGAACACAGAAATCACAACAAGTACAACACGTGCAACTTGGGGAGACTGCTTCAAATTGGTTCTGTGGAGCGCTCCTTTTATACAGAATTTACTCATAGGACAACATGGTACACAAAAGTTTACAACCTGGTTCCCATAATTATCCCTCAGAGGGGTCGCTTTGGTCACTTTGGTACACATAAGGTCCGGAACATAAGTGCGGAAACATTTGGCGGTTCCCAACTGTAAAAACCCATCTTCCCAACATTAGTGAATTCCAATCGGCAGTAAAACAGATCGAAATAGGGACAAAGACAGGTGCAGAGGAAGATGGAGACAGTGGGGAGATCGAAAAGGGTGTAAAAGGGGAGGTATCGGGAAACACGAGATACAGGCATCAAAGGGACGTGCCTAATGAGATGCACGGCTGAGACAATAAACCGGCACGGCAAGATGAGCCTCAAGCGGGGCCATCTGCCTTACAGTATCATCCCCCTCATCGTAAAAGATATTTACAAAGAACATGTGTCTTCCACAAATATCTTGAGAGTCCCAGGGTAACGAAGCGGACAGTGTCCGTTCGCTGGCTACTTGAGGGCAAGAGACAAAATGGATGCCGTATCTAAGATGGAACCCGTGGGTACAGATGAAAAACCCACATATTAAACGAACGGTTTAAGTTAGCACAGCGAAACTGCGCACACTTACTAAACTCGTCATTTGCGGTTCTTAGATACCAGACTCGACCATATTCGTGCGAGTCGAAAACATCACTTACAATTGTCACGGAACCTCACCACTTACAGGTAAAACTATCAGTGGCGGCTCATCTGCTATGGCGGAGGAGCGTCACCCCCTGCTGAAAAAACAGAGAAAATAAAATGTTAATAAAACCAATTTATTATCATTTTATATTTCTTTCCTTGCTAGAGACAGCAAAGTCTGGGTGGGACGGGCCATGATGACAGCAGGGGAGGAGTAGTGCAGCACTGTAAGTGCGCATTACGGATTTGCCAGCCTTCTTAGGCCAGCCAAACCGTCATGCGCACTTAGGTTTCTGCAAACCAGGCTCCCAGGCACTGTCTGAGCGGCAAACCGAGTCACTCAGACCAATCCTGACACTGCTCTTATGCTGTTGAGAGCATCACGGGGATTGTTTGGGGAGCCTGTGCTGGTGTCACAGGGACTGCTGGGACACCATCAGGAGAGAAGAGGAGCCCCGAGGCGGACAGCAGTGTCGGCGGCAAAACAGGTAAAACATTTTTTGTTTTTATTATTTCCCCAATCCACAGTCCCGTCCCCTCAAGACTCACCCCGCCCCCCCCCCCCCAATTGAGTTTTGTGGCAGCAGCCAATGAAAACTATCACCTTAATATTGTTTTGAAAAAACTCTCTAAACTATATTATGCCAAGGAGCCCACTGTGCAACCCTTGTTGCTGGGAAATAGTGAATCCCTTTGTTGAAGTATGTTACACATAGAGCATGAGTGGTTTGCTTCTTTTTTTTCCATAAAAATCTTAGACACTTGTACAGAAGTAGCACCGGAGAAAACTCACACGGTGTGGGATCATTAGTAGTATTTTTGTTTTCCCCCAAAAACTCACACATTGGGAGTTTCTTTTTTTAAACATATTAAAGGTTTGGTGGAAAGCCGTCAAACCAGCGGCTATCAACCACAAAACATGTTATACCTTAAAGGTAACTACTAAGCAATGGCTCAGCTCTATTGGAATCCGATATTTGCACCTCTTCCCCGCACACCTCAAGGTAATCTAAGACTTTGAATATTGTGTTTTGGACTCCCCTGAAGAGTCTCTCACATGGGCCAAAGAACAACTCCCCTTGAAATGCAAAGCCCAGCCCCTGCAGGGCACCTCGGCCATGGGAGAGAGGGCATTTGGTCTCCTCCCCAGGAAGTGCACAACATCAAAACGCATCAGCACACCCAAATACACCCTTCCCCAGACTCCAGTGGGGAAGGGGAAGACCTGTTGCGACCCCCCCACCATCCTGCTTTAACCTCTTCAACCACCGGTTCCGTGGACACCGGGTACTCCAGAGTGATATTTGACCTTATCCGTCCATTCTCATAATACTGCTGCCAGAACCACCATATCATTTTACCAGCTCCAGTTTGTTTGAGATGGTTTGAGACTCAGAGGACTTTTCTTTGTTTTGTTCTTCAGTCAGTTATTAGATGTTGCTTGTAGGGGCAACAAATGCTTCTGGGGTAGAAATGTGGGGTGGGGCGTTTTTTTGGGGATTATTTCAATGGTTTTAAGGTGTTCTGTTTTCTTATTTTGATGTTTCTTATTTCAGTTTACAGCTACAATCCTAGCACACTTTTTCTCACAAACCCCTTTATGACACCCCCCCCATGACAAGTACTGACACACTGTTTACCGCACTCTCCTGGAACGTAAATGACCTCAATCACAAACGTAAATGCAGGGCTGTCTGTCAATATCTTGAACACCACTCTCCCCTAGTTATACTCCTGAAGGAAACTCACTTCCTTGGCCATCACTGCACGGTGCTGCAACGGGGGAGCAACACCATAGTCTACCATGCGAGATACAGGACCAGTTTCTGGGGCACTGTCGTTTTACTACACAAGCAACCTCCTCTACTTGTAACACTATTGCACTAAGATGCCCTTGGTCGCTTTGTCCTGGTGGAGGGCGACAACGAGGGTGTCCACTGGAAGATTTCTTCATCTCCTACATTGGTGTCCCCTACGCCACAGGTCCTCACTCCCCTAATCCTACAATCCCTCCCTGGCCCCACCCTTCTGGGGGACGACTTTAAATCTGTGATGGACCCACAGCTAAACTCGAGTAACCCTTCGGCTACTCATACATACGACTTAGTCGCTTGGGCCTCCTAGTTGGCCCTCTCCGAAGCATGGCGTCTGCTTCATTCCCATGCCAGGGAATACACTTTCTACTCTCACCCTCACAAATGCCACGCTAGGCTTGATTACCTCTTTATACCCTCCACTGACACTGTACAACTGATCGATGCTCACATCCTCACACACTCACTGACAGACCATGCCCCTGTCACCTTGGCCCTCAGGTCCTTCAGACACCAGCAACTCAGTCACTGGTACCTCAACACATAGTGGCTCACTGACTCTGATTTTGTGGATTTCCTTCAGACGCAAATATCGGACTACTTCAATATTGACAAACGTTCGGTCAGCTCCCCTATCATAGTATGGGATGCCCTGAAGGTTAGCCATCACAGCCAGAAAATCTATTACCAATCAGCCACCCGCTCCTGCAGACTTAAGGAGATCAACTCCAGGACGACAAAGCCTACAGTGATAACCCCACTGGCCACCTGAAACATGCAGCAGATCTAAAAGAGCTTATACTCTGGCAGAAACAGATAGACACTGTGACCTCCGCCCACCTTGCCTCACAGGGCCGGATCTCTGAAATCAGGGATAAAACTGAGAAGCTTCTGCATTGGCGTGCAAGCTGAGACCTAGCCCTCTGCCTGATCCCTTCCATTGATATGGAGGCAGGTCAAGAGGTGGCTGACTCGCACTCGATATCACAGGAATTTACCTGTTATTTGGCCCGCTATGCTAACCTCCAAATACCTGATGTTGAAAACCTCCACCCTATTATAGAGGATTTAATCCTCACTCACTTAGCTGACACTGACATGTGAGACCTGGATGAGCCCATCACAGCAGCTGGAATCATGACAGACATAGGAGCTCCACATGGGAACTTGCCAGGCCTCAACAACTTTCCATTGGAAACGTATAAGAAATATGATTCCTACTATCCACCCTTTTCTCACATTGTACAGGGAAGCACAGAGTATGGGTGAACACCCCTGTTAACTTTGTGTTGCCACGATTTCTGTCATCCTCAAACCCCAGAAGCCCTCAGGGGAGTGCAGTTCCTACATGCCCATTCCCATTCTCAATATGGTATCTAAGATTCTGGCCAAAGTACTGGCAAACTGACTACTGAAGATGGACTCATCACATTCCTTGTTTATCCGGACCAAAACGACTGTATGCAGGGCAGCAGCACTCGTCGTTGCCTTCGCTGAGTACACAACGCGATTGCCCTATCTGAGGGCATGTTCGACCATCATGCCCTCATCTAAATTGACTTTGAGAAGAGCTTCGACTTGTCTTAATGGCAAATCTTGTTTCGCTTGCCGGAGCAGATGAACTTTTGTCCTCTCTTTTTCCATTGGGCCGGAACGCTTTACCTGGGCCCCTGAGAAAGGTTCTGGGTCAACGGTGCAACTTCCCAATGCATCCCTGTTGGGTGGAATACACAACAGGGCTGTCCTCTCTCATCCCTTCTTTTTGCATTTACTATCAAACCACTGGCAGAATGGATCTTGTGGGACGCACAACTCTCTGTTTTCCGGTAGCCTGACAGACACTCACTTTACGCTGGCAACTTGCTTGTCTATGTGGGTGACCCCGAGACCTCAATCCCCCACCTCTTACACATGCAACAGGTTTATGCAGATGCTTCTAGCATCACAGTTAACTGGTCCTCTCGTTGCACCAGCCATTGGGCCACTCTCCCTCTTAATGCGGCCGGCAGAGTGCATTATTCAAAATTATATCATTAGAAAGATTCCTCTACATTTTACAGAAGCACCCATACCCCTCCCTCCCTCTTTCTTCCATACACAGTAATCTGAAGTGACACGTTTTATCTGGTCTGGAGGCCAGTTTTAGATCTCCTTCCACAAGTGTGTTCTACACCCATACCAGGATTTATTGGCGTTCTTCGGTCTTCACTTATGTAATTGGGCAGGCCACCTCCTTCCTGTCACCGAGTGGTTACTTGCTGACCGCCAACACCCCATAATGGTTATGTTATGTTATGTTATGTTATGTTATGTTATATATTTCTTGTAGCGCGCACTGCTAGTCAAGACTGTCCTGGCGCGAAAAAGGGATTCAGTGTCAGAAAGTAACAAAGGGATAACATAACAGGAGAGAAGATGTGCATTTACATGAATTGCTTGAATAAGTGAGTCTTAAGGTGTTTTTTAAAATAAGTGAGGTTAGTCGTGTGTCTCAAATGGTCAGGGAGGCTATTCCATAGCTGTGCGGCTATGACCGTCATGGATTTTCCTCCCAGACGAGCTCTCTTAAATCTCGGGGTGACCAAATGTCTGAGAGAGGCCGATCTCAATTGTCGCGGGGGATGATAGAAGGCAAACCTGGCACTGAGGTATGGTGGGCAAGGACCATGTAAGGCCTTAAAGGCCAGTGTTAGGACCTTGAAGCGCACTCTGAGAGCAACTGGAAGCCAGTGAAGATCCGCCAGTTGTCTTCGTACACTATGGCATTTGGGGATGTTGAATAGGAGCCTCACTGTCGCGTTCTGGACCACCTGCAATCTGTGGAGCAGGAAATCTGGAGCGCCCACGTAAAGTGCATTAGCGTAATCCAGACGCGACAGGATGAGTGCTCTAGCCACTGTTTCCTTCGCATCCTGGGGGAGAAGAGGGAAGAACTTCCGGAGGGTGATCAGGGTCCCATAACAGGTTCCCGCCAGTCTCGAGATCTGGTCTCGGAAGCACAGGTCAGCACCAAACCAAATCCCAAGGTTCTTAGCAACTCCACAGTTTCCAGGTGGGCAGGGCAGTCCAATGGGCCAGATGGAATCCCCAAATCCCGCCGGGAATTGGCCATACAGGAGGATCTCCGACTTGTCCTCGTTACACTTGAGCTCCGCCTTGGCTAGCCAAGCGAATACTGAGGACAAGCAGGATTGGACTCTCAACGTGTCAAGGTTGTTCTTGTCCCACGTGAAGAGGAGCTGGGTGTCATCGGCATAGGCCATTATTTTGGCACCCAGACTCTCTGCAAGATATACCAGGGGGGTCAGATATACATTGAAGAGCAGGGGGCTTAGAGTCGACCCTTGGGGGACCCCAGTGTCCACCCCGCTAATCGATGACTGGTAGGGAGGGAGCCAGATTTGTTGAGAGCGGTCCGTGAGGAAGGATTTAACCCACGTGAGAGCGGCACCAGTGATGCCAATATCCTCTAGTCTAGAGATTAGCTGGGCATGTGGGACCGTATCGAACGCGGCAGAGAGGTCCAATAAAATTAGGGCCGCTCTGCCGCCTCCGTCCAAACAATCCCTAATAGCCTCGGTGACCTCCACCAGCGCGGTCTCAGTGCTGAAGGTGAAGCGAAAACCTGACTGGGCTGAGTGTAATGCCCCCGTAGATTCCACAAACCTCTCGAGCTGACGGAATGCCACTTTCTCACATACTTTAGCTATTGCTGGAAGCAGGGAGATGGGTCTGTAGTTAGATGCATCCAGGGGGTCTGCGGAGGGTTTTTTTAAAAGTGGAAGAAGTTTGGCTTGCTTCCACTGAGATGGTACATTACTTGTAGTAAGGGATTTGTTAACCAGATCAGTGACAATCGGTGCAATGACTTCCGCCACTCCGCTCAACACTCTGGCCGGACAGGGGTCCGCCGGAGAGCCTGATTTAAGCGCTTTTAGAATGGCCAGTACATCCTTCACCTCAACCTCTGCGAAAGCGCACATTACTTCTTTCGTTTTTGTGATGATGGTAGGAGTGGGGGGGAGGTGGGAGGTAATCTGTTCATAAGTAGCTTGGGCAGGTGGGAGTTGGGCGGGGCTACTAGTCTTAAGGCTGGCCTGAATTTTCTTTATTTTGTCAGAAAAATGAGTGGACAATTTTTCACACCATTCCACCGAAGGGGGGGCTACTTGGATTTCTGCCACCGGTGAAGTGAAGCTATTGACAATGGCAAATATTTCTTTGCTATTATTTTTCGCCTTAAGGATCTTATCTGCATAGTAGTTTCCCTTGGCTATTTTAATAGCAGCGTGATAGTCTTTTTGCCCAGCTCGTAGTTTTGATTTAGCCAAGGGGCAGTACTCCCTTCTCCACAATCTTTCCAACATTTTACAGTTTATTTTTTGATTTTTAAGCTGTTCAGTATACCATGGGGATGCCGGAGTGGCTCGTGGGCGGATCTTTGCTTTGGTATGCGATATCTGACTTGCGGAGGAACGGATCCATGCCGAGAAATTCTCGACCGCTTCTTCGAGATTTCCCGAATTCTCTGGCAAACTATGGGATAGAACGGTTGCCAGGGCAGGAATACTGATCCTAGGGGGGAAGGGGGTCTGTTGTTTATCTGCTGTGGCGTGAGTCCTATCCATAGCCCAGGAAAAGTTTACCATGAAATGGTCCGACCATGTAACTGGGAGGGGAGTTTTGAAGATGACATCAAAATTGGAATATACCAAGTCGAGGCAGTGGCCTCCGCTGTGAGTGATATTCGGCTCTTGCATTTTTAACTGTGCTAAAGCACCTAGTTCCACAAGGTCACTGACCCCAGGGGCTGTGGGGACATCCATATGTATGTTCAGGTCCCCCAGGAGCAAGAACCTAGGGAATCTCAGTGCTCTCTGGACCACTAATTCCTCCAATGTTGGAATAAAGGAGCCCAAGGTGCCCGGTGGTCGGTAAACAAGGAGCCCGCCCAGGGTGAAATTAGGCGAGAGGGCAATTGAAAATTCCAATACTTCCCCATCCTTGATGGCCCCAGTGCTTTCCTTGGTTAGAGACCATTTGTCCCTATATATAACTGCCAGACCTCCACCCCTACCAGAGCTGCGATCTGCCCTCGAGATTTTAAAGCCCCTGGGGACGGCTAACTCAATAGTAGGGGCACAGTGAATGTGCAGCCAGGTCTCGGTCACAAACAAGAGGTCAAGCGAGTTGTCAAGTATCATCTCGCGGACCTCTTCTGTGTGTTTAACTAGGGACCGGGCGTTAATGAGAGCCGCGCGAATTAAGGTATCTCCCTCTTTCTCCCCCAGATTGGATGGGGAGGGGAGGACCGGTTTAAAATGAAACTGGCATCCCGGGCAGGACTTATGCTTATTGTCAGGGTGTTGGCACTCCCATACCTTGCCTGCAGCGCAGGTGATGTTGTTAAGGGATATGAGGGCCTCCCTACTATACCTTATGTAAGGAGTCGCCTGCTGGGGCATAAAACGAGAGGTCTCTCTGGCCCTGCGCGCTGCCGGGGCGCGGACGGGCGCAGACGGGCTTACCTTAGGCGCACCTTCGGCGCGCCATCGTCGCGCCCGCTGCGCCCGTCCGCTGCGCTCCCGGAGGCACATCTGCTTTTATGCCCAGCCTCCCCAAGAAGCGCTAGACCGCTAACTCCGGTCAGGCTTCGATGGAAACTAAGCCCAAGATGGCGCCTCGCCCTCCACACAAACAGCACTGTCAGCTGCGGTGGAACGGGGCGAGGGAGGCCTTAGGAAGGGTGCAAATATACAAAATATGCAGCGGATAGTGGGCGCTATAAAATCAGTGCTCCAACAAAGTAAGTGACAATTTTAAATGTGGATTTTAAAATGCGGTATTCACAGACATCACAATCATGCCTGCGTGCATACAGAGGTCTGACACGTTTTAAAAATGACAATAGCGAGCTAGTGGGTCGAAGGTCCGCTCGTTCTCACACTGAATCTCTCAAGTGAGCCTCAGGCACTGCCACTGACCTGAAAGCTCACAGAGAGCACAGCCTTGCGTGTCTTTTTTATGCCCAGCCTCCCCAAGAAGCGCTAGACCGCTAACTCCGGTCAGGCTTCGATGGAAACTAAGCCCAAGATGGCGCCTCGCCCTCCACACAAACAGCACTGTCAGCTGCGGTGGAACGGGGCGAGGGAGGCCTTAGGAAGGGTGCAAATATACAAAATATGCAGCGGATAGTGGGCGCTATAAAATCAGTGCTCCAACAAAGTAAGTGACAATTTTAAATGTGGATTTTAAAATGCGGTATTCACAGACATCACAATCATGCCTGCGTGCATACAGAGGTCTGACACGTTTTAAAAATGACAATAGCGAGCTAGTGGGTCGAAGGTCCGCTCGTTCTCACACTGAATCTCTCAAGTGAGCCTCAGGCACTGCCACTGACCTGAAAGCTCACAGAGAGCACAGCCTTGCGTGTCTTTTTTATGCCCAGCCTCCCCAAGAAGCGCTAGACCGCTAACTCCGGTCAGGCTTCGATGGAAACTAAGCCCAAGATGGCGCCTCGCCCTCCACACAAACAGCACTGTCAGCTGCGGTGGAACGGGGCGAGGGAGGCCTTAGGAAGGGTGCAAATATACAAAATATGCAGCGGATAGTGGGCGCTATAAAATCAGTGCTCCAACAAAGTAAGTGACAATTTTAAATGTGGATTTTAAAATGCGGTATTCACAGACATCACAATCATGCCTGCGTGCATACAGAGGTCTGACACGTTTTAAAAATGACAATAGCGAGCTAGTGGGTCGAAGGTCCGCTCGTTCTCACACTGAATCTCTCAAGTGAGCCTCAGGCACTGCCACTGACCTGAAAGCTCACAGAGAGCACAGCCTTGCGTGTCTTTTTTATGCCCAGCCTCCCCAAGAAGCGCTAGACCGCTAACTCCGGTCAGGCTTCGATGGAAACTAAGCCCAAGATGGCGCCTCGCCCTCCACACAAACAGCACTGTCAGCTGCGGTGGAACGGGGCGAGGGAGGCCTTAGGAAGGGTGCAAATATACAAAATATGCAGCGGATAGTGGGCGCTATAAAATCAGTGCTCCAACAAAGTAAGTGACAATTTTAAATGTGGATTTTAAAATGCGGTATTCACAGACATCACAATCATGCCTGCGTGCATACAGAGGTCTGACACGTTTTAAAAATGACAATAGCGAGCTAGTGGGTCGAAGGTCCGCTCGTTCTCACACTGAATCTCTCAAGTGAGCCTCAGGCACTGCCACTGACCTGAAAGCTCACCTGGAATTTTTAGAGTTGGAATGTCACGTCATCCTTGATTTACTTCCTGGCAGCACTGCTCCTACGAGCCTTCCCCCAGTCACCCGCTCAACTCTGCCTGCCTGGCACAAGTCGCTGAGATGGATTGGATGGCATGGAATGCCAATGGCAATAATGCCGCTATGGACTGGGTCCTTACTTTCCCATTCTGCTGCTCTGGAGGCCTTCAGGGCATGGGATTCTATTGGTATCATAGCACAGGGGGATGTCTGACAGGGCAAATCTATGTGTATGTTTCAACACCTTATTGCTAACTTCACAATGCACAAGTCACAATTTTTCCACTTTCTACAATTATGACACGCTCTTGAGTCCTCTCTAGACCCCCTAAAGCTCCTCCCCCAGTTCAACCCCCTGGAAGCACACCTGATGGTTTCACACCTAGATGAGAAGGGTGTATCCTACCCTCATCACTCATTGGTAAATAATACTCCTGACTCTATGATTACCCTCAGAGATCGATGGGAGGGTGATCTGGAGGGTGAGCTGGACCCTTTCAATGAAAAGAGATGGTTGATACAAAAATGGCCCCTAGGTCCCTGGCAATATCACAGTCCTTTGAGGCTGCATGGTCTGGGGTCACTCTTTCACTGCAGTGTTGATGGTGTGGACACCCTGAATTTTTTTTTTTTTTCACTGAAATTTAAACTTTATTGTTTAGTTAATTAAAACCATAACAATTTGATGAATGTCACATAACAGATATAAAATTTATACATTTATCGCTAAAATGATTGATAAAAAGACTTAATGTTAAAAAATTCAAGCATTAATTATTCATGTTGTTTTTATACGTTTCTCAAATGCCTGCAAGAACTGCACCAGCTTGCAGTGTATTCTTGGAGTGGTAGTGTCCAGGCTTCCAATAATGGCTGATCTACATGTTCGTAGTTTCATGGACCGATAACTTTCCTTTAGGTGTGACCGTTCCTTGGATAGCATTTTACAGTGACAAGTGATGTGTATTAGATCCTCTTTAGGGCTGCCACACAGTCGACAAGAAACATCATCAAGCAGTTTCCAGGCAGGTTCATTGGCTCGTGTCGGAAAGTCGCCAAGTCTCAAAGCCATCAGCTTTTTCTTAATAAAAATAGAGTAAGTTGTTTCCAGGTATTGTGCAGCTGTCAATGTCTTATAGCCATTTATCACAGCCCATGAGTGCGAACGATGGGAGAAAATTTCTTTGTCCAAAATTAACGAGTGGAGTTTGGCCACTTTATTTAGGGTCTGTTTTAATACAACAAATGACAGATTATTATCCCATAAGGTTTTTGAGCAGGTTGTCTCCAAAGCTTGCATGAGAAATTGATTTGCTTTGGATTTTTTTGGGTATTTAAACTCTTGCCATAGGTAGGTATTCAGATTGTTATTACTTGCTTTTTGCTTGATCTGATACCACACCTTAATATGAGAATATAGTCGCCCCGGTATTTCGTTTTTTAGTCCGAATTCAAGTCGCAATTGAGCTGGTGATGTCGTGCGTGGGAGTCGTAATACTTTTTTGTATATTTTAGTTGTCAAGGTGTTTAGTAGGTCAGCGTCCTTTCCGTGCATTGCCACACTTGCATAGGTCAGGGTTGGGAGGATTTTATTTGCCATCACGGTTAGAAGGGGTTTGATTGATGGCCCTTCCAACTTTTTTGCCAAGGTACTTAGTCCAATACCAAGGTACTTAGTCCAAATGGTGTGGACACCCAACTGACACCTTCTTTGATATGGTCTTGTACTGCCCAACTATACAAACATACTGGTCACGCATTTGCACTACACTTTCTCATGCCATACACAGACAAGCATAAATGGATCTAGAATTAATTTTCTTGGGCTCGCTATGCACGTGGAAGAATAGCCGCAGCACTCAGCAGCTTGTTGGAGTGGACTTCATCATTGCGAAAAGGGACTTTGCCCGAAATTGGCGTCCTAACCTTGCACCTCCCTTCCTCCAATGGACAAGAGGGATGGACTTGCTGCTAAGGCAGAAAAATAAGTTTACAAATCCATGGGAAGCCCGGAGAAACTTCATAAATGATGAGGTAAATGGATTATGTACTCTCTCTGGACTTAACGCAGCCCTGTTATTACTGTGTGTTGAATTCTTTTTCTATTTGTTATGTTATCTAAAACTAAGAAACAAGGTACAAAGAACACTGCTGGCCGATGGTAATCAGCTCATTTGGTAGTTCATGAGGGGGTTGGAGGTAATGTCTTCCACCGCAGTGATAGACTATACTCTATCTGCCAACATCTAAATAGGGTAGGCCCCTTAGTTCTCTAGGCCCTTGAAGCCCCTGATACTACTAATGGCTGAAGGCACGGTTACAGTACCTTTGTGACTGTTTTGCTGAATGTCTGAGGACAACAGCACTTTTAAATAGAGGTATGAGTGAATATCATTTTGCTGCAATGTTGTGTTGTGCTCTGCAAATAGCATTCCTGGAGATTACCTGTAGATATTAAAAATCATAGGGGTGAGGACCAAACATTAGGTGACCCTATAGTTAGGGAATAAGGGTGATTTGGATGATGTGATCTGAACATATTGCTGTCTTATGGGTTGAAACAAAATCAACCACTTGAGGACTATTTGACAATCCCTTGTCTGGATTAGTAGTCTTAAAAGAAGTGGTTAAATGTTCTAGTATATTTTCTGTGCAACAGGAGATGAGTGATATTGCAGTTGCTTGTGAGATCATAAGGGACTAGATTTGTATTGCAAAATGGAAGGGTGCAGAAGTGATGTGGAATTTTATGAGGGAGAGATGGTGCTTTGTAATTGTTGGACTTGGCACTTTGTGGCCAAAACTCCTTAAACATTTTGCCTTCCTCCTTGACCTTTTTCTGACATTATGTTGCAGACTTAGATGCTTTTGGGCAGTTTGCCATTGCTGATCAATGTCAAAGTGCTGATCAAGACTGATCAAGACTGAAAAGGATTGAAACTACTTCATGGCCAAGAGGAACCTCTGCCAAGGAAGAACAGCTAAAGAGACTGGAGAGAAGGACTGACCCTTGCTGTGTGTTCTGGGGCTGGACTGCAGTTTGCTGATTTAACTAAGGAGAGGCTAAGGGACTTTGCTGTGTCCCCCTGCCTTAAAGGACTTTGCTGTGTGCTGTGTCCCGAAGTAACTTGTCCCCAAGGGCCCGAGGAGAGCTGGCTCCCTGTTGTGAAAACTCCGGAACATCAACATTTTCAAGTGTGTCTCTGCGGTGCTGTGTGTGTGTGCTTTTTGCAGCCTGAGACTTTCGTAAGCAGTGCCCTGGGATTGTGTAGCCGGAAACCCAACGAGTCTCAGAGATGCGTTGTGTGCATGCATGTGCATCCTGAGATTGCCGTTGGGGTCAGTGGTGCTGGTTGGAAAGTGCCCTGTGACTGCAGTGCCCCAGCAGTGTGACTCATCGTCCACACTGCTGTGAAGTTGTTTATGGCCTGAGCCGTCATCTTAACGGAGGCTGCAGATCAAGATCCCCGCCGCCGACCTGAGCCGCAACATGCTGAAGGATTTCGTAAGCAAAAGACACACAATTGATGGATGGAATGCAGAACAATTCAAAAAATTCACCCCCCAGTCAAGAGATCTGGGTTAAATCCATCATTCTTTTGCTCACCGTGCCACCCCAGTTCAGACCTGGCCAAATGCAAATCAGTCTTGACCCTGTGCCTCGGGAACAGTCCAGCCGAACTGCCAAGCCAGGTCCTCCCTGGACTGGAAACAAACGTCCTAGGACCGGTTTCGGGGTTTCAACTCTCATCAGCCAGGACAGCTTGATTCCAGTGGCAGGATTTCAAAAAGCTAAGAAAGTCGTGAGGTAATCGGGATCATTGTTTGCTAGAGGAATCTGCCCAAGATCATCAGCAATGAAAAAGGCAGCGCCATAACCTGTCCGGCTACAGCGTCGCCTTGTATCGGAGCTGAGTCGTCATCGGGTGCGCCCAGCAGGACGTCCGACGAGCTGGGAGAGAGAGAGAGCGAGGCAGCGCATCCCCCAGGTAAGGCTTGGACTCCGGTCGGGAGCCACAGGAGTGTGTGTCCTAGGGTTGCGTGCAGTAGGAGTACAGGAGTGCTCCTGTCTCTCTCCCGCTGCAATGCGTTAGACGTGCTGTGTCCTCGAGCGGCCCGGACCTACCCGGCAGCACCGGGGCCGCCCTCGGAAGTTCAGGACAGTTGTCTGTGCTTGGGGCCTTGTGGTGCACGTGTGAATCGCGTCAATTGGCCTGGTATTATTCCTGCATTACGAACTGCCTTATTACTTGCATTAGGGATTGTATTATTCCTGCATTACGAACTGCCTGATTACGTGCATTAAGGAGTGTGTTATACTTGCACTACGAACTGCCTTATTACATGCTTTGAGGATTGAATTATTCACACGTTATGAAATGCCTTATTATGTACATTGAGGATTGAATTATTCTCGCATTACGAACTGCTGTTATACTTGCATCAAGGAATGCATTACACTTGCATTATGGAGTGCATTATACTTGCATTACGAACTGCCTTATTACTTGCATTAAGGAATGCGTTATACATGCATTACAAACTGCCTTATTACGTGCATTGAGGATTGCATTACTCTTACATTACGAACTGCCTGATTAAGTGCATTGAGGATTGCATTATTCTTGCATTACGAACTGCCTGATTACTTGCATTGAGGATTGCATTATTCTTGCATTACGAACTGCATTAGCCTGAAAATACGAACCGCATTACGAACTGCATAGCATTGCAATAGGACTGCATTTGAACATTGTGAACTGCTCATTAATACCGCAAGAACCTACAAGTGTTTGTTGGCCTAATAACTGGCAAAGTGAAATATTACGAGTACGCATATGATGGATTTTTATCGTTTGGTCTTACCGTATTTTTCTTCTTGATAAAGATACCTCTATTTTCATACATCAGTGTGGTGTCTTTTTGTGGTGTTATCACTGTGTCACTGGGAGTGTGGTTGCAAATACTTTACACATTGCCTTGAAGATAAGCCTGGCTGCTCGTGCCAACCTACCGGGGATGAGCAGGGGTTATCAAAGAGGGTGTCCCTCCTTTCCCTGTCTAGAAGCAAAAGTCCTTATTTGAACTAAGGTAACTGCCTCAGCCAACTAGAGACCCCAGTTCTAACAGTAATCATCAGAGGGAATTTGGTTTAGGGGTGATGATTTGTGTTCTTACAATATTACCTTGGTTCTCGCTGTGGTTTTCTTACAACTATTGCACTGCCACCTACACCAGACTACCCAAACAAATCTGAACAAACTCCAAATAGTCTAAAATCAGGCTACATGCATCCCACTTGATTTGAGATGCCTCAATCATATCTCCCCTCTTATCTGACATCAAATCCTACTTTTGCTGTCCCTATAAAAGAGGTCATATTTCAATCACTGGGCATTTTACGAACCAGGATATTTATCAAAATATGTTCCTATCTTACCATCCTATGAGGAGTCAGAGGTCATGTAATCACCACATTCTTGCCTTTAAGCCTTCCAGGGGTGAACAACCTTTACAACGCAACTTTTACCACGCAGTGCCTTTATGACGCAACTTTTACAACGCAAACCATTACAACGCATTGCGCTGGGGGGCGCTCTAGGATAGGGAATAGGTTTAATGTACTATCCAACACCTTCCCTACTATCCACGGGGACTGGAGTTGGAATAGTAAATTAAACTATTCACTATCCAGCGCCCAAAAGCATTATGCGTTGTAAATGTATTCGTTGTAAATACCGCGTTGTAAAGGCATGCGATGTAAAAGCATGCATTGTAATGTCATACATCCCTTCCAGGTGCAGGCAATGTGATGCAGGGCGGTCGTGATGGTATCTCTCTTTATATGCAAGGTTCCACACTGTAGAACAATCTGCATTTACACCTAAGACTTGAATAAGATTTCCTGAAGTTCAAGAGATGTCTGAAGTCTTACCTCTTCTGCTCAGCTGTCTGCTAAAACTCAAACTCAGTCCTGTTTGGTAGCGTCCTGAATCATACTCAAGAACAATTTATGTGTCTGCAGTTTTCATGCCGATCCGCTCTGAAGTGCCTGTGTGATGCACTTAATAAATGCATAAATAAATTAAATACATAATAATAATGAAATAGATACAATAAATAATTTTAACAAATATAATAATAATAATCATCATCTTAATCACAATTGTAATAAATTGGATAAATAAGTAAAAATAATAAAAGCAAGGTGCATCATCAGTAGGAAGAAAGGTGTGCTGGTGTGCCATGTGGGTATTGTCTGACATCTAGAGGATTTGAATTTTTTGGTTGGAGAGGTCAGTGCTTGGCTCATTGAGTTTATTTTCTTGTTGAAGAGGAGATTGCTATTGGTGGAGTGGGGGAGTGGATTTCATCAGTGTTTAACTGCTCTGAAAAGTATCTGCGTGTCACTATTTGCTCAGTACAGGATCTTGACATAGCAGTGACATTAGGCTGTAGAAATAGAGAGTTTGTCTGCTGCACCATCGAGCTTAAGGCATGCAAGGGAGTCTTGGTTCGTGTGCCGTGCCATGACTTTCGAGGTGCCTTAATAGGTTTATGCAGACTTTGTTAAGTTTTCACATATACCAAAGTGCATTGTGTTTTGATTTGGCCATTTTGGGGCAGTAATGCAGGTGTAGGGAAGGTTGCCATAGTACGCGTCCACATTGGTGATTGGGTAGAGGTATTTGGTGGTCAGGACATGTTGTAGGATGTTGGTATATAAGGGGATTGCTGGTGCTTTGGTCTATATGTGCAGAAAGGTGGTAAGAGATGGTTGGTCCATGATGTCAGGAGGGTTTAAAAACAGAAGACCAAGGAAGTTGCCCTTAAAATAAGGGTTTAGGAGGTTATGAAGTTTATGAGATTGTTAGGTTACTTGTGAGGTAAGATTCATTGAGGGTGAGATACCAAGAAGAGGGTCTCTCGTAGATTTACTGTTGTTGGAATTAGTTTGACATTTCCACTGAATGTAATATCTCTGTTGGAGATAGTTGTTGAGAAGGTGAGGTTGAGAAAGTCATTAAAGAAGTTCATTAATGTACATGTTATTTTCGGCCTGGCACCTTCCTGGATGTGTGACAAAACATGCAATTATGCCACTGAACTGTTATGACTAACGCGGTAGCACTGCATAATTTCACAGAAATTACCAAGAGCAAAAACCTGGACAGAAAAGAACACGGAAAGAACTGTAAAACGCCCTGTGCAGGAGTTCCACTCTTCCTCACGTTTTGATGCTTTTTTGTGTCTTCGGGTTTAATTCGGGAGGTCCTGAACGCTGCAAAGTTATTACACTATGGCGGTATTCGCTGCGTGTATAGCGCCTAACTTCAAATGAATGCATTTCCTCCTGTGTTTTTAATGGATAGGTTAAACTGCATGCGATTCCAGGAAATGCCACAGGCGTTTCTTCCCCAAGCAGCTGCAAGCTGAAACTAGGAAATGTTACTCATAGGCGCTTTGCACACAGGAAACTGAATCACTAGGCTGTTGGTGGCGGAGAGGCTGGAGAATGACACCCTGTTCTGAGACACTCTGTTCTGAGTCACGCCCTGTGACTCATGATCAGTCAGAACGTTCACGTTTTCGTCCTTGGCCATTCACAGGTCTGGCCTTGCGAAATCCAGAGAACTGAATCATGCCCATGCCCTACACATCGTGAACACGTGATTACTACTGGTAGGTGGCTGGCAGGGCAGGAGTCGGGGGTACACATGGGTGGACAGCGTCCACGCCCTACCCTGCCAAGAAGTTGGGCCCAACTGAAAAATATGCTGAATTCGTCCCTGTGTAATTTTCAAACACTGGGACACATGCTTTCGATCCACAACAACGTGCAGGTGGGGAGGGGGCTTTTTCAGTTCAGACTCCTGCTGGGCCCATAACAAAGGCGTCTGAGGGGTCATCAGGCCTTCTTTTGTTGGAGTCTACTGGCTGGGAGCAGTCAGAGAAGTCTCACACCTAGATGCAAATGCAGCAGAAGGGAAACAAAGGCTCACACATTGCTAGCACTTCACACATACTTTAAGAGAGGCAGCTTTTCACTTTGCTCAGTCCCTGTTGACTAGATAAGAACGTCAGATATGTTAGTCTTTACCTGTATTTACAATGGAAAAACACACCGAATTCCCCTAGAACATACTCACAAACTTTCGGGGGGGGGGGGGGGGGGCAGGGGGGGGGGCAGGGCAAATTTACAGTGTGGTTGGTCCCCGAGGGCCGCACCGGTGGGGGTGGGGTCAGTGGGGGAGTTGGGCGGGGCTAGAGCAACAAAAAAAACCTGTAACCATGAGGTTAAACACAGGTCCCTGCAGCGGACGCCTTAGTCCACTGAGCCACCAGACCCGGCATACACACATCTCTCTCTCTCCCTCTCTCTCTCTCTCCCTCTGTCTCACTCACTCTGACTGTCTCACTTTCTCTCTCTCTGTCTCCTCCCCAGTCTCCCTCCCTCTGTCTCCCTCTCTCTCTGTCTCCCCCCTCTGTCTCCTTCTCTCTGTCTCTCTCTCTCCCTCTCTCTCCTTCCCTCTGTCTCCCTCTCTCTCTGTCTCCCTCTCTCTCACCCCTCCCTCTGTCTCTCTCCCTCTGTGTCCCTCTTTGTCTCCCTCTCCCTGTCTTCCTCCCTCTCTCTCTCCCTCTCCGTCTCCCTACCTCCCTCTGTCGCCCTCCCTCTGTCTCCCTCCCTCTGTCTCCCTCCCTCTGTCGCCCTCCCTCTGTCGCCCCCAGAAAAAGTGTCCCGCCCTGCAGGAGACTCTCATATGTTAGGTCTTTCTATAGCTGTTCGTCCGCCTCAGAAAGGTCAGATCAAAGTGTACGGTATAAAGTCCGTCCTTAAAAATAAAATGGTAATGAAGTTAATTCACTACCATTTTATTTTTTGTCACCGCATCTCAAACTGAGTTTCAGGATGGGGAGGGGCGTGCTGAATGGCAGCAGCACTAGGCAGGAGGGCGGGCTCCCTTTGCACTTGTTTAAAGTGTGCATCTCTTTGGCCAACCGTCTTGCGACGGCCAGCCAATAATGCACACTTTAAACCTTACAACCCAAATGTATTAAGACAGAGATGTTGAGAGTAAGGTGCAGGCCTCCAGTGCACTGTGGAGTGCCGACACAGGCTGCTCCCTCCAATCAGGGTGCTGCTCTCATGCTGGTTAATGCCATGAGAGCAGGCCAGGATTGGCCTGGGAGCCTCCGACTAGGAGAGAAGACAATTGAGGATGCTGCGCTCGTTGCAGGAGGTAGGTGTTTTGTATTAAATATAATGTTTTGTTTTTGTTCCACCTGTCGAATCACCCTCCAGACATGTCAGCCAACACTGCATCTAATCACCATATTCTTGCCTCTAAACCTTCCAGATGCAAGCAATGTGATGACAGATTTCTTTATATGCAAGGGTCCACACTGTGGAACAACCTGCTTTTACACCTAAGACTTGAAAAAGATTTTCCAAAGTTCAAGAGATGTCTGATAGACTTACCTCTTCTGCTCAGCTGTCTGTTAGAACTCCAACTCAGTCACTTTGACATGTTCCTTGGTGCCCTAGTTTGGTCACATGCCTAAGACCGCCTTTAATGATCCTTTGCAAGGTTTTTCCATCATAAAACCACCATCTTACACTGTTCGCTAGCTTCCTGAATCATCGCCAAGAACAATTTATGTGATTTCAATTATCATGGTGACCAATTCTGAGGTGCCTGTATGATGCGCTTAATAAATGCATGAATAAATTAAATACATAATTATAATGAAACAATTAGAATAAATATTGTTAATAATAATAATTATCATCACCACCTTCATTAAATCAGATAAATAAGTAAATCAATAAAGCGTGCTGTATCATCAGTAGTGATAGACTTGAGATGTGCAATGTGGATAGTGTCTGACATCTAGATGATTTGAATTGTTGGTTGGAGAGGTTAATGCTTGGCACATTGGTTTTTTTCCTGTTCAAGAAGTATTTGCTATTTGTAGATTGATGGATTGGATTTCATCAGCGTAACTGCTGTGAAGATTACCTGCTTGTCACTATCTGCTTAAGAGATGGTCTTGACATAGCAGTGACATTAGACTGCACAGATAGGGAGTTTGTCTGCTGCTCCATCGATCTTAAAGGATGCAACAGAGTCTTGGTTTGTGTGCAATGCTATGTGTTTCGAGGTGCCTTAATAGGCTTATTCAGACATTGTTTAGGTTTCACATCTACCAAAGTGCATTGTGTTTTGATTTGGCCATTTTGGGGCAGTAATGCCGGTGTAATTGAGGTTGCTATGGTAGGCGTCTACATTGGCGATTGTGTAGAGGTATTTCGTGGGCAGGACATGTTGTAGGATGTTAGTATATAAGGTGATTATTGGTGATTTGGTCTATTTGTGCAGAAAGGTGGTAAGAGATGTTTGGTCCATGATGTGAAGAGGTTTTAAAAACGGAAGACCAAGGTAGTTGCCTTTAGGATGGATTTAACCCAGATCTCTTGACTGGGGGTAAATGTTGTCATTTGTTCTGCATTCCGTCCATCAGTTGTTTGTGTTTTGCTTTCTCGCCCTAAGTGCACCGGGTATGCCCAGACAGGGGTTCCGGGCTCACTGTGCCACTGGATTCAAGCTATCCTGGCTGATGAGAGGTGAAACCCCAAAACTGGTCCTAGGATGCTTGCTTCCAGTCCAGTGAGGACCTGGTACGGCAATTCGGACTGGTATGTTCCCATGAAGCACAGGGTTAAGACTGCTTTTCATATGACCAGGTCTAAACTGGGGTGGCATGGTGAGCAAAAGAATGATGGATTTAACCCAGATCTCTTGACTAGGGGTGAAAGTTTTGATTTGTTCTGCATTCTGTCCATCAATTGTTTGTGTTTTGCTTGCTGACTGTTTGTGCCTCCGTTATGTCTGTCTGTGCCTTGTTGACTGTTTTAGCCCCGTTTTTTCTGTCTGTGCCTTGTTCAATGTTTGTGCCTTTTTGCCTTTTTTGTTTGTCTGTGCCATTTTGTCTTTGGTGTTTTTCACTGTTTTCCTGCTGCCTTTTTAGTTCCTGTGAAAAGCTGGCCTGGTATATGATGTACACTTACGTAAGTGGACACTTTGCACCAGTCCAGACAACCCTTATGGTGATTTAAGAGGTCTTAGACAACCTTAGAAAGCTCTCTAAGTGGTAGCTGTGGAAAGCAGCCTTCAGGCTTGTCCAGAAGGAGTGCAAAGTAGCTTGTTTTACCAGAATGTAGTCTTATAGCATAGATTAAGTGAAAAAGAACCACACAAGGTATTTATAAAAAATATTTATTTACTATAATATACTCTTTAACACGTTTATATATCTCCTACCTGGAGTTAAACACAATGCACACAATGCATTAGCACAGAAACACAGTAAATAGCACGTACTACACAGTGGACACCAGGGGGGGACCAAACCATATACTAAAAAAGTGGTATAAGCACCACAACTTGGGTCAAGACAAGGTCGAGAGAACATAGAAGTGCTGTGGACCCAAGGAACAACCCAAGGTGAGTAACTAGGAATCCCTCAGAGATCATGTGCAGAGTGGGAACACAACTGTGTGCACAATACAACTCTATGGGTAAGTCGCAGTTGGTTTTTTAAAGATTAAGGACCCTTCCCAGTGGACCCGGAAGAAACCCAGTGGAAGACAGAAGGTTAGAGAGTCACCCCACCCTTGGATACCCTAGTACCCACGTAACCTACACCAGGGAAGCCCAAATGCATGCGTGTGAAGTGGTGTTGGAAACGGCAGTCAAACCCAATGGAGGACTTCAGGAAAGTACCGCTGCTGAAGAAGGAGAAAGTGGGGGAATACGAAGGTGGATTCTAGTTGAGAGGTACCTACAAGCAGATGGGACAGAGTCTGTCACTCAGGCGTGACCAGGATACTTGAAAGACGAATGCCCTCAGATATCGGGTTGCAGGATGGATGACAAGGACCTTTACTGCAGCTGTGAGAACCAAGCGATGATGATGAAGACCAGGAGCCGTCCCTGAGCTGTCCCATGAAGGATGTCGAATGTTGAGGGGTCCGTGTCCGGTGGGAGCACCAACAAGCCTGGGCAAATGCAACTAATGATGGAATTGAAGAAGGAGCAACGTTGGGACCAGCAAGGTCCAGGGGACTCACTACAGGCAGGGGAGTCAGGCAGGCCTGAGCAATCAGGGGAGGCCAAGACAAGCACAGGTGACCCTCAAATGGACCCACAGGCTGGAGGCACTTGAGTTGCGAGAGGATCTCAAGCAGCTCACCAGAAGATGCAGGCCAAGATGCGTTGTGGCCCAAGATTCTGGTCACTGGAGGTGCTCGAGGAGCTACATGGAGCCCGAAGATCTTCTTGGAAGGAAGCCAACAAGCTTTTGCAAATGCAAGTTGATGCGGTGCACAGGGGTTTGGTTATTGGAACCCCCACGAGGGATACTGGCCTCAAACTTGGTGAGAGGGCAGGGCAGGTTTCTGGAGCTGGGGAGAACCACCACCTGTGTTGCAGAACATTCAGAGTCCAGAGGAGCTCAGGATCAGCAGACCGTCGACTTAGTTGCAGTGCCTGCGAATGCAGGGGAGTGACTCCTTCACTCCAAGGGAGATTCCTTCAGGTGTCTTTGATGCCCACAGTTCTTCGAAGGTTCCTGCATGGTGCACAAGCACAGATGATGCAGCAGACTGGAAGAGAGACGAAGTCAGGCCCAAACATAGTCCAGCAAAGTCCAAAGTGCCCAGACTGTAGAAGAAGAGGTGTCTGATCTGAATCTTATCCCTCGACAAATCTAGGGACCTACACCCAGGTAAGTCCTTAAGTACCCTAGGGAAAGGGTTGGGATGATTCAGGGTAAGCTCTCAGGGGATGGTCTGGACAGGGGGAAGTTTACACCCATGTCCTTTGTCCAGTCGCGTGCCAAGCGGGAGCCAACGGTTCCGAGGACTGGTTTTAACTGGACTATGTATGGGGACACCAAATGTGCCCCTCACGCAGACTTAGTGGCACTGGCAACCACACCCACTCGGTTCCAATACACTAAATTTTGTCTTGGAGGTGGTCGCAGGATGACTATTGTTCTGCCTTCTCCTGCTCGAGCTTGGCTCAGCAACAGGGGATCAGAAATGTGTCTCTGGTCGGCAGCAACCATTTTGTGCTGTCTGGGTCTAGAAGGTTGGCACCGGGAACACCGAGAGCCTAACTGTGGGTTCTCGAAGTGCTTGGAATTGTATCTCCCATATCGTTTATGGTGTGGGGGTATGATTCCAACATGTTTGATACCAAACATGATACGATTTATTGCAGCCAGTTGCAAGATGGTCATCGCGTAATTATGCGGGCCCCTCTACATAGTATATAGCTGCTTCACTAACAACCTGGGGAGAATGGACTCCATAGGCGGTAGGGGTGTCATGCTCATGCAGGGGCAACCCCTCACTTAGAACCAATCACCCAGCCTTCAGGATTGAAAAGGCCTGCTATAGGGCTGACTTATAGTTTTTAAGTGCAGTGACCCTAGATAAAGAGAACCTCCATCTTTAGTAAGTGGTGCTAGCACCAGCTTACACAGGCTGCAATGGCAGAGCACACTAGCTGTCAGACTCCACGACGCCGGCATACAGGGAACTGCCCTAGACTGGATCTGCTCCTTCCTCGCCAGACGAACTCAAAGAATCAGCCTCCCGCCCTTCCCAGCCGAACCCACAGAGCTCAGATGCGGAGTAGTCCAAGGATCCTCCCTCAGGGCCACGCTCTTCAACATCTACATGGCCCCCCTCGCAACCATTGTCAGAAAACACCTGCTCAGCATAGTATCCTATGCCAATGACACCCAGCTCATCCTCTCCCTCACCAAGGAACCTGACATCACCAGTCACAACTTCCAGGAAGGAATGAAGGACTTCGCAACCTGGAAGAGCAGCGGCTGCCTGAAGCTCAACTCAGAGAAAATGGAAGTTCTTATTCTTGGATCCACCCCCTCCGCGTGGGATGATACCTGGTGGCCCTCACCCTCGACAATCCTCCCACGGACCACGCCCACAACCTCGGCATCATATTCGACTCCTCCCTCACCATGAACTGACAAATCAACGCTGTATCCTCCACATGCTTCAACACCCTCAACATACTCCGCAAGACCTTCAAATGGATCCCCCCGAATCCAGGAAGACCGTCACCCACGCACTCACTACCAGCAGGATGGACTACGGGAATGCCCTCTACGCTGGAATCAACAAATCTCTACTCCACAAACACAAGACCATCCAGAACGCTGCAGCCAGGCTCATCTTCAACATCCCACGACAAAATCACATCACCCAGCACTATGAGACCTCCACTGGCTCCCCCTCAAAAAAAGAGTGACCTTCAAGCTGCTCACACATGCCTACAAAGCCCTCCAAAACACAGGACTCCAATACCTCAACGAAAGAATCTCCTTCTACGCCCCGAGTGGAAAACCTTGGCTCCGCTGACCTAGCCTTGGCCAAAATCCCTGCATCCACAGATCCAGAACAGGAGGCAGCTCCTTCTACTACATCGCAGCCAAGACTTGGACCAAACTCCCCCTCAGCCTTAGACAAAGCCCCACACTGCAAGCATTCAGTAAGAGCCTCAAGACCTGGCTTTTCAGATGACCGGAGCAGCCCGAATCCCCCCCCCCCTTCCCCAGTGCCTTGAGATCCTCACGGGTGAGTAGTGCGCTCTATAAATCTCTGATTGATTGATTGATTTGATTGTGTCTATTGCAGATGGTTGTTGAGAAGGTGCGGTTGAGGCGGCCACTAAGGAAGTTAATTTTTTTACATATTATTTGCTGTGTTGCAACTTACTGGATGTGTGGAATCACATATAATTCTGTCACTGAACTTTTATGAGTCATGCGTAACACTGCCTTATTTCACAGGAATTACCAAGAGCAAAAAGGCTGTACATAAAAAACACGGAAAAAGCAGCAAAGCGCTCTATGAAGGAGTTACACCCACTCTTCCTCACATTTTTTGATTATTTTTTTTTTTTTTGGAGTTTAATTCGAGAGGTCCATAATACTGCAATCTGCAATGTTATTACAGTATGGCGGTATCCGCTTCATTAGTAACGCCTAACTTCAAATGAATGCACTTCCTCCTGTTTTCTATGTGTAGGTTGAGCTGCATGCGATTCCAGGAAATGACACAGGCGTTTCTCCCCCAAGCAGCTGCAAGCTGAAACTAGGAAGTGTTACTCATAGGTGCTTTGGACAGAGGAAACTGAATCACGAGACTGTTTTTGGAGGAGAGGCCGGTGAATGACACCCTGTTCTGAGACACTCTGTTCTGAGTCACGCCCTGTGACGCATTATCGATCAGACCACACCCGTGTGCCCCACACATCATGAACACGTGATATTGTTTTTCCAGGTAGGTGGCTGAGACGCACTCAAATTAACCCAAGTAAAAACAAGCAACGCTCCATATTCTGCGCTCAACCGTAGTAAACAAACACTGCTTACAGTATTGTTCTCATTAACAATGACACAACTAGTTATATATGCAAGTCTCCGTTTTTTTAATAGCAAATGCTATTGACTTTGTATGAATAACCATGGATTTCTGAAAACTACCGTACTCTGGTATGAATTCCAATTGGCCAGTTACATTTAAATTTTACTAGCTCTAGATGGTTTCACACAACCGTGCGTTTTTGTTTTTTAATACTGTGCCCAAAAAATAATAATATAGAAACTATTTGCAACAACTGAACGGCAATTCCTATCGGGTATGCACCAATATTTTTCATAATACTGTATGTACAAATAATAACCGTTCAAATTCAGTCTGAATCAGTTATAGGGTATTGCATTTTATTGGGGCTTTTGATATTGTGCAAGCCTAACTCTGAAAGAGTGGTGTGGGGACAGAGAGGGGAGTAGCAGAGCCCTTTATATAAATGACTGATGGTGATGGACATTTAAAAAAGCTACCGGGAAAGTGGCAGCGGTGCTATAAAAGTATAGGCAGGTGTGCACACAGAGCTGCAGTCAGCTGGGTGGGAGCATCTACCATGACGTGTGCGATGAAAGGAGCAGAGGACGGTTCTGAGTTCTTTCTAGAACGTTTGGGTGTAGGGCCTACTCTTCAGTGCTTTAAATGGGAAAAAATAAGTGCAGGTACTCATTAAAATAAGTTAGAGGTGTGGCAAATGGGCGGGGTTAGGGGCGGGGTTAAGGGCAAGATATGATGATACATAGTGACTTCTGAACCAGTTGTAGCATGTATCAAAACGCATGAGAAATGCGTTTATGTAAACAAATCAGGTTAACTCATTACACAAAATGAAAGCCAAACAGGATGATATGTTAACATTTCCTTGTTTTTTAGGTTTCGACTTTTGGCGAGGGGCGAAGCCCCTCCCAGTCGAAATCTTTTGTTTTTAGTAGTGAGGTTAGGACAGCCTCTGTTTCCAATTGGCTAGCTCCATAAATGGAGACTAGCCATTGGGAGACAGAGGCTGTCAATCGCGCTTTCTCACGAAAACGCGATTCGGGGGCGTTTCTGGTGCTTTTTTTAAGCCCCGCCCCTTTGTCCCGGGCCGCGCTGCGATTGGCTGCCGGCCCGGGACACCCCCGTGACGTCATTCCCGGGCCGCGCTGTGATTGGCTGCCGGCCGGGACACCCCCGTGACGTCAGCCAATCACAGCGCGGCCCGGGACCTGACTTGTTGCCTTCACTTATTGAAGCCGGTTAAGTCGTGGGTAAAAGCAGAGGAACTCTGGTTTTAAGTCTGGCGGGAGGTAAGGAACGCGCTCTAAGTAGACCTGGCTTGTTTGAGGAGAGCTGCCATTAAATGCTGTTGTCTCTTACTGAGGCTGGTGTGGTGCATGTTTCTTCTTATTGGATCGAGCGGTACTCATTGCTATTACG
Organism: Lissotriton helveticus; assembly: GCF_964261635.1. Classification (NCBI taxonomy): domain Eukaryota; kingdom Metazoa; phylum Chordata; class Amphibia; order Caudata; family Salamandridae; genus Lissotriton; species Lissotriton helveticus. The sequence continues at coordinate 1,267,139,650 of NC_136057.1, read as the reverse complement.
TTGACAGAACAGTTGGTTCTTGTTGGCATATGCGACGCTCTGGAATCGTTTATCTGGCTGTTTTATCGTAGCAGTGTGTTTTGTTCTTTCGCGTGCGTGACGGTGAGACTTGTTACAACACGGAGGTGGGTGTGGGCAGGATTGTCACTGGTTCTTTGAGGCTTGTTCCAAAAACGTGGCGAGGTCCTGTTCCTGCACGCCTCCCATCCTTCCTCCCTCCTTCTCGCCCCTCCCTAACCCCGCCCCCTATGTCAACGCCTCTTCATTCACGCTGTCAGTGGTGTGGGGAAACTGAAGTGTAGGCTAGACAACGTCTTTGGAATTATCTCTTTACACGAAGGAGGTAAACGCTGCAGCTGCTCAAATTGTTTGTTTGCTGATATCAATACTGTACTTTTCTGTTCACTGCGTTCATATATTTTTTTTTGTACCAGTTCGGACGGATATTCCCCTGCAGTTGTTAATCCTTTTAGCCATTGGTTTACCATGCCCGGCCCCAATTATGATACAATGGCTCTTTTGTAGCTGCAAGGGGGAGTCTTTCGTATTGAAGAGTCATGAGGCTATTAAGTAGAAAATACCGTGTTTATTCTAATAGTCCCTTGTTAATAGCCACAGTCTATTGGCTCTATCAAGGCTCCCCCCCTCCACCTGTAATTAACTGCCAGGCTTCAGCCAGCACACATGCCCCAATGTTACATGCATCACATTCTCACACCATCCCCATTCAACGTTTTACATACACCATGTCTTCTGAGCCTTTGTCCACACAAAGGTAGCATGTCACTGCAGCCTTAAATGTCATCTTTGTTGTTCAACTTTACAGCCTTTCTATAGGGCACCATGCACTCCCCGCTACCACCCTACATTCAAAAACACTTAAGACCTTAACCTTTATGAGCAAGACTAGAACTCTATGGTAATTCCAACAGAAGGCTCTGTCAGCCTCCTAATTATGTACTGTTTAGAAAGATGAGTGCTCCAAACATCAGCGGCAAGCCAGAACCCTATTGTTTTGGAAACATAAGGCCCAACTCATTGGGAGCAGCCAGAGAACTTTTTTGTCCCCAAAACTGAGAAGTTGGCAGTTTTGCATAGGCAACAAAACCACCATGATAAATACAGAAGAACTGGTCTTAGACCAGATACACACTGTCGTTAAGGCTACTGAAAATTAACAGCAGCCCTATATACCACAACCATTAATACCAAGGTACACTGCCAGAGCTCTAAAATTCACCAGGTGGTTGTGTAAGTAGGTCATTCAGTTAAGCTGAGCCCTCCTTACTGCGACCTATAGCTTGTCATGTGTACAAATTCAAAGTCAATATGACCAGCCACATTCTCTGCACCCAGGGTAAGTTGAAACTCCTGATTGCCTTGGCACAGCTCCTCCGAGGTATCCTGCAACCCCACCCCAGAATTGGGCCGCCTAGTAAAACTAGTCTTTACCTCCATAACCCAACTTGTGACATTCCTGAGTATTAGGACTTCATAGGATTTGACATGCCTTCATAACTGAAGTTGGCTGCATCAGAGTTAGGCAGATTACAGAGAAAGAGAAGGATGTGTGAAAGGCTGCGCTCTGCAGTATTTCAGGACGTTCCTGGTTTATATCTGTTCATGGGGCTGTTTCTTTATCGTTATTGGGATAACAAGATGTTCTTCTTACTGGTAGTCTCCCTTGTTTGTTCAAGAGATGATGTGAGCAAGGGAAGAGGCTTGAAGCAATTTGGGGGACCTTTTGACAAGACTGTCGTGGGGGACCTTTTGACAAGTCTGTCCGGGACTAATCAAAGTTGATACACAAAACTGCCTAAGTGATTGATATGATGAGGCATAGAGTTGTTGTTTTTGTGAACGTTTGTTTCCAAACTTGCAACATGCCCGGTAGAGGTAAGCAAGCATGCACACAATTAGGAATGTTTTTTAGGTTTCGCCTGGCGTTCTGTGGGGGTGTGTGTGTGTGTGTGTGTGGCATTTGCGAGAGATTAAGCTATTGACATTGTAAATGACAATGCCATTTATTTATCTGTTTTCAAAACCAACACATGAATAAAAATGTTGTCATTTACAATGCCAATAGCTCTAACTTTTGCAAAGGCGAAACCGTTGCATTGTAAATGCTTGTTAATATTTGCTGCTTCTTAATGCCATATGTTATTTGTTGTTCTTTGGCACAATACTTAGGGGCATATTATTAAGGAACGGCGTTATAATTATCGCCGCTTTAGCGGCAGAAAACTGCCGCTAAAGCGGCGATAATGGGCTTGATAATATGCCCTTGTGAATTCCCATAGAAGCCCATGTTCTGGTGTGAACATGGGCTTCTATGGGAATTCTCTACGGCATATTATCAAGCCCATTATCTCCGCATTAGCTGCAGTTTTCTACCGCTAAAGCTGCGATAATTATAACGCCATGCTTGATAATATGCCCCTATATATTCCCAAGCGTGCACACACACACAGAGCGAAATAAGCTGAGGTGAACACAAAAGCATTCCACCCATTCCCTTTAAAATATCTCCTGAGTGTCCTGATTCTCTCCCTCATTCTCTCTCTTTTCTCTCACACAAAAATAGGCACACACAGGTCGGCAAGCACGCAGACATATAAATATGTATATTTAAACAACTATTAAAGTTAACAAGAAATGCACAGGATTTTTGAGGGTACACAAATTTGTGTTAAAATACCATTTCAAAGCCCATTCATGATTTCAGAACTCAACATCTGGTATTTTTATGTGAAAAAGTGTCAATCCTAAATTCATCTGTCACCTCACTTCTAAAGAATCATCCCTCCCCCTTCCTTCTATGTTCATCTTAATTTACCCTCAAACAAATCCATTTGCCTTATGTCCTGGAGCTCATTCCTGGAGTGCTGCAGCGTTCCCTGCTGTTCATTTCTCGATGGGAAAGGCCAGTATTTAATTTGTAAAGAAATAAGTGCCAGGGCTCATAGTTTTATCTCAGAACCTCTTTTCCAGCACTGCCGAATACGAGTTTGACATTTGTTTCATCTACCACCAGAAACTCTCTCCCTCTTCATCTCCGTTTTGCTACTTTTCACTCCTACTTTTTCCCTTTGTCTCTATTTTCTAGTTGTTACCTTCTTGTATCTTTACCCATTTGTACCTTTCTCTCTCTCGTTCTGACCCAATCCCTAAAAATAAGTGCTGTTGTGGATCACCAGCTCAAATTAAGCACTGGAGATAGGATTCGTGGTGGTAGTGTGGGCCTAGATGTTTTTTTTTTTTTTGCAGAGTTTTATATAGCACGAACTAGACCCGAACCGAATCAGGTATCAGAGCGCTTTACATATTTTCCAGTTACGTTACATGAGGACACACTTTCATTTTAGGCACGGGGGGATTAAGTGATTTGCCCAGAATCACAGGAGGTGTTGGCGTCGTTACCGAGACTCGAACCCAGATCCCCAGGTCCGAGGTCGAGCGCCCTAGCCGTTAGGCCAACTCCTCTCCCCTCTAGGCTCTCTGGGCCTGTCTTGAATGTTAAAAAACACGCACGTATTTGTTACCGGAGCTAAGTTGACAATAATTAGTTAATGAAAGGCTTCTCTCTTTCTGTGTAGTCGAGCATGTTCAACAAGGCCCGGTACAGGAGGAGGCAGAAACGGGCATTCACGGGCAGCTTCACAGTGAAGTGCATCCCAGCGGTCCCTCCGAGCCCAGCTCCGGCAACAAAGTGCCCACGAGGCTGTCCCAGGAATTAAATATATGCAATGGCAGGTCACCACTGCACAAGACGGCGAAGGAAACAAGAGGTCCAAAGTTAAGGCATAATTTGTAATTGAAAGAAGAAGGCACAGTGATATTTATTCGTCTACCTACCCTCTCCCACTACGTACATTTCTTTAGCACTCATGACAGGCAGTATCTGAGGGGTGAGAAGAACTGTGGGCTCCGCCCTACTGCCGCAGACATGCCAACCCTCCCGATTCAGGCGTGAGACTACCGATTTCAAAGCTAGTCTCCCACCTCCCGATTCCTGCAAGCAAAAACCCGATTCCTCTGGGTTTCAGCTGACAGGGCTTGGCATTGTGTAAAGTGCCATTTGTTCCAGCAATAGTCAGGGTGGCCATGCAGGGGCTCTAGAAGGGGTGAAAACCAACAAAGCGTCATTAACAAGGGAATGGTCTTTTAAATACCTGTGAAGTACTGGGGGGCGGCTGTATGTGTGCACAGGAAGCTGTTTCAGCCCCGGCTGTCACACAGGGGGGTGGAGCGGGGGGAGAACATGCACTGCCAGCAACCTGCCAGGCCCGTGCACAACGCTTGCATCACCCTCTCTCTGCCTGCCATTGCGCTCCATGCTTCTAAAAGGTAAGAAAAAAACATGCATTTTGTTATATGTTGTTGTTTGTAATGACGCGCGTGGTCTCAAGTGCGTCATTACAAACAATGCGATTTCATGTTGTGTTTTGAAAAGTCTGGATCGTGTGTGTGTTTTTCCGCGAGCTATGTGTTGTACGGATGCAATTGATCCGCGTGGTGTGTTGTGATTTGAAAGAGCGTGGGGAAATGTTATGGCTGGAAATGACGGTTTCTGGTCATTCAGTTGCTACCTGTACTTGGAAGGACTTGTGGAATAAATCGCTCGTATTTCACTCTTATTTGGATCCTGTTGTTTCTTCTCCATTGGATGATAAATACTTTTACAATACTAGCAATTTATTCCACAAGTCCTTCCAAGTACAGGTAACAACTGAATTACCAGAAACCGTAATCTCCAGCCATAACATTTCCCCACGCTCTTTCAAATCACAACACACCACGCGGATCAATTGCATCCGTACAACACATAGCTCGCGGAAAAACACACACACGATCCAGACTTTTCAAAACACAACATGAAATCGTATTGTTTGTAATGACGCACTTGAGACCACGCGTGTCATTACAAACAACAACATATAACACATTTGTGTTTCAAATGTCCAATCCTGCAGCAGCACACTTCCAAAGCCCATACATGCCAGTAACCCGATTCAAAGCCCCATTCTCCCGATTTTTTTTTTAATCTCCCTCTTTGCTCTTCTGAAATGTTGGCATGTATGCTGCCGGCTTAGCTGGGGAGACACAGCCCTAGGCCTCTGTGCAATATTTTATTGCTAGGCGCTAAGCACACAGGCTAGCGTAATGTACACATTTTCATGCTACCGTAATGTACACATTTTCGTGTGTTCGTCACATTCCTTCATCCTGGGCTTGCTGTTTCCAAGCTTGCCTCGCCCCAACTGAGTCACAAGCCAGCCCCTAGCAATATTTATACCCAATTAGAGGCTAGGACAGGGTGCAGGCCTTTTGACAAAAGGGTAAAAGTGAAAGCAGCTCGGAAGATGAATTAGGAAAATACAGCAAACCTGCTGCGTGCGTTCCTCTTTTAAAAATTATCTGCACCACAGCCATACAGACATAGTGCCCGTCCTAAAAAATAAGTGCCGGTGCTGAGCACCGGCAACTACAGGCACAAATTAACCCCTTCCATGCTCATGACGAGCTCAGCTCGTCATGCAGTACACTGGTCGTGTGCTTATGACGAGCTGACCTTGTCATGAACAATGGATTTTTATATTAATCAACACAGGAGGGGAAAAGTCATAGCACCCAAGGTGTTAAGCACTGAAAGGGCTAATTTACACCCATGGAGCCAGTACCCAGGTCAGTCATGTTGTCATACAATGGCAGTGATTAGTGTTAGATTGGCACAAAAAGGAAAGCAGCCTCTGTGCTGAACAAAAAGATGAAAAGAAACAGCTTTGGGGAAGGTAGAGGATTGTGTGCCGCTGCCGCTCACTTTAGCACGGCCAGTGCATTTCCCTAAATGGGACAGGATTACTGACTGGCAGCCACAGCCCATTTCACACGCCTGATGGAGGAAAGGGGTTGGGGGCCTTCACACTTTAAGGCTAATAGCCGTTTCGCAGCTGATCGACAGTGCAGGGTCTGTCTATACCCTGTCCTGTTGATCACAGCATGACCGCAAGCAGGCCCTCTCAGACCCCTGCTGTCTGGGGCCATTCAAGTGGGCGCTGCTGGAATCTCCAGCAGCGACTCTGCAAAAGGGCACTGAGGGGCTCAGTGATTTGCAAGCTCCTTCGAAGCTGAACGGAGTCTGCCCTGAGCTGAGGACATACCTAACTGGAGCCTGCTGTGCTCTCGATGAGGGTACCGGTACTCTTCCCTGATCCAAGAAAAGTGCCGGTACTGAGGGCCTGAAAATTCGGAAGTGCCGGTACTCAGTACCGGTGAGTACCGGCCCATTTGAAGCACTGCTACTCTTAGCTGACGGGGAGTTGGTTCCAGAGGTTGAGCATGGGAGAATAAGGCCTGCCTTCTTATTTTTTCTTAAATTTACATCGGGATCTCTAGTTTTATTAAGATTGCCACCAGGGACGTAGCTTAGTGAGATTCAGGGGGTGTGGCTCTCAAATTTCCCAACTAAAAAAAGGAGGGGTGTTAGCTACTGGCAGGTGCCTGGGAGGCATTAGTAGACTGTATGAAGGATCCAGACCAGCAATTGCCTGTGACATGCCCAGGTAGTCCCCTAGTGCTGGCCCCCACTCAGAAATGCTGGAACTGTTGAGATACTGGATGTTAATGCCTGAATTTTAATAGGCCAGCTTCAGACCACAAACTATGATTTTCAACTGTCCTTTAACTATCACATTGATGATTCCCAATGGGACACAGGTATTTCCTATATGGATCTATAGGCACAACTCGGGGAGGCTCGTGGGTATTAAGGAGTGGGGAGTTCTAAGTTGACGCTTCATTGTGTACAATCGAGGGGAACAGCTTATCCTATAGATATCAAACATTAAGTATATCAAGGAGTAGCCAGGAAACCTTGTGAACCTTGATGTGCGACCTTATGACAAAAAATAGTGTCTGTCCTTTGTCTCTGTCGTTTTGCCTGTCAGTATACATTTGGGGTTATCGTAGTTTAAAATGTTGTTTATTGCTTGGTAAAAGTATATGGAATTGATTTTAAACCTTCTCTTGATGAGAAATTGTCTGAAGTAGTGTTAGACTACTACTGTACGTGATTTTAATGTGAATGAATTTTTATAACTGTATGTTGCATGCTTACTAGTATGATGCTTAATGTGTTTTTTTTTAAATAATAATAAAATATCAGTATCTTCTCAACTTGGAATGTATGATGTTGTAATTAGGAATCTGTATGTTCTAACACATGGGCTACAATCTGGGTATAGGGTGCACGGAGTGATTTTTGATTGACCTCTAATCACTAGTGTCCACCAAGTGATTTTTCTCTCTACTGGTCAAAAGTACATCAATCCCCTGGTCAGGTTAAAGGGGTCCCTCTCGTCTCCTTTTTTTACGAGTTCTAAGTTACTACAGATGCTCTGGTATGGATGGGTTTGTATAAGATATCAATGTTCATGTGTTTATTTGTGCTGCTCGCCTCTTGACAGTACTTAACATTCAATAAAGTCTTTAACCCCTTCCATGCTGATGACGAGCTCAGCTCGTCATCAGCATTACCTACCCTGTGCGGATGACAAGGTGAACTCGTCACTCAACATGGTAATTATGCACGCATGCGGTTAAAAAAGAAAAGTAGTGGGGCAGAGGGAGGAGGGGGTGAGAGGACCAAAGTTCGGGACTGACTGTTTCCATGAGGAGCTGGGTCAGTACTGATTTGCATTAGATGGGGCTCTGTTTGCATTGCCACATTTGGCAAAAAACAGTGGATTGGAATGCTACCAATGGCGATTGCCACTGATTAAACTAATTGCAAGGGTTCACCACATCAATGTTTGTTTGATTGTCAGTAGCATATCTATAAACCAGAGAATGGCTCAACTTTCCAGTCCTAATACTGCAGTGTCTTTGGACACTCACATTCACAAATTGCACCCATTCAAGGAGTATTTTAATGGGTGCAGATGTAATACTTATTTGGTAAGCCAGTTACTATATATATTTAAGTTTCTGCTCTAAAAAAGTTAGATGATCTTAATGAAATGAAAGCAATGAGAAACGCCACCGCAGACATAGCAGACCTGACTTAGGGCTCCCATACCCAATTACAAAGAATTCATTTGGGGAGAGTTGCAACCTAAACACCCCTGTTTTAGGGGCCAGGTAGTTCTCCTTGCTAACTCTTAACTAAGGCCATGAACAACACAACGGCTGGATTCCATGCCCTTGGATCACATATTTTACATTTATTTTAACTGCACTCACTCTTCTTCGTCTCTGCTGCGAGAAGTCTTGATGGTACAGTTGTCAAATTGGCGCATGTAGGCATGGCTACATGTTTCCAGTCCTCACCTTTTACAAATCATTTTATCAAGTGACTCACTGCCACAGTCCAAGTCACGAATAGCCAGGAAATCAATAGGGCAAGCCAGAGCAGAGCCATGTGTGTGGCTTGGCTCAAGAAAAATAACAAGCCAAGCCATGTGCAACGTTCGATCTTTGCCCAGACATTCTATTGAGATTTGGGATTTACTATCCTCCACACAGCCTGAGCTTGTTTTTTTTACTGAATCCTGGCTAAAGCCCCACTCTATCTCTCTTGCCATACCTGAAGGCTACAAATTCATTAGGATGAACAGACCAACTAAGATGGGGGGAGGAATTGCTATTGCTCACAAAGACAGTATGAATGTCTCTATATTGGATGAGTGTTGTAGTATTAAGATGTAAGTCCTTATCTTTCGAATTGACTTTTCACCTCAAGTTAGTTGGAAGGGGGCTTTAGTCTATCGCCCGCCAGGTCCTTTAGCAGACTTTTCGCTTTTACTTACTGAACTAATAGCTCCCTATGTGCTTGCAAGTAATAATTTCGTACTATTAGGCGATTTTAACATCCATAGTGAATGTCCCACCAATGCTGAGTCCCTAACTTTCCTGGATGATTTAGCACTCTTAGGCCTAAATAAACAGATTGAAGGTCCTACCCATATGGCCGGCCACATACTGGATATTATCTTGTCTAATTCTCTACTAATGTACAGCGTGAGCCTCCATTAACTAACCTGGGACGACCACGCATTAATTGAATTTTCAATCCAGGGCCTCAAGGAATATAGGGGACTACACTTAGACACCCGTATGACCTGTAGATAGTGGCGGAAGATCTCATCTGAGAGTTTCCAAGCTTCTTTTTAAGTGCCACAAAACAATCCCTCGGACAACCTAGAAGAAGCTCTAACCAAATATAACCTGGCACTAATTCGGACCATTGATCATCTTGCACCTTTGAAAAGACTCCCCAGTCATTCTAAACGCCCCTAAGCCGCCTGGTTCTCCTCCCAGCTGCGTATATATAAAAAAAACTTTGCAGGAAATACGAGAGGAAATGGCTTATTACCCATGAAGAAAGTGATAAAACCCAGATTTTAGTCTCCTTGTCTAGTTACCATAATAACATCAAGACTGCACGCAATAACCACATTTCCCCCCAACTTGTATCGGCTGGCAATGCTCCGAAGGTTTTATATAACATTCTTCAGTCATTCATTAAACCTAAGGCCTGTGAGAATCTTGAAGCACTTACACAAACATTATGTAATGACTTGCACAGTATTTTTCACAAAAAATAGAGCAAATCTATGAAAAAATTGTTTCGTCTGGAAATCAGTACCTGACTCCCTGGACTACTGACATTCCAGAATCAAAACCTATGTTGCTCTATAGCTTTCCCCGATTAACTGCAGCAGATGTAGTGTTTTTAACTCATAGAGTAAAATCTGGCTCCCCCTATGATCTGAATCCTGCAAGAGTATCCAGCACCTTAACCCCTCAATTATCTCCACTGATTGAACTTCTTCTCAATCTCTCATTAAAAGAAGGCTACGTTCCATCGGAATGGAAAGCTGCGCAGGTTATGCCGGTCCGAAAAAACACCAAGGCCCCTTTGACTGATCTGACTAACCTCTGCCCGATCTCGCTACTTATCTGAGTAAACTAGTAGAGGGATATGTCAACAAACATTTCTTAAACCATGTCAAGCTCTCAGGCTGTTTAGATTCTTCCCAGTCAGGCCTTAGGCCCAAATATAGCACCGAATCAGCCCTGCTAGCAGTCACCGATAACATCAGAATGACTCTAGACAAAGGCCAATCTATGATTCTGATGCAATTGGACCTATCTGCCGCGTTCGACACAGTTTCCCATCAAATATTACTCAGGAGGTTGAAGGAGATCGGTTTAAGAGACTCCGCTTTTCAGTGGATATCAAGCTTTCTATCCGGCCGATCTCGGACGGTCAATCTGGGCCCATATCGTTCGGCACCCATGAAATTGTCCAAGGGAGTACTGCAAGGCTCATGCCTAAGTCCTACTCTATTCAATATGTTGATCCCTTGGCCAATGTTTTAAAAACACATGGGTTTATTCCAATATGAAATTTGGAATGAAAACCAACGCAGACATAGCATAAAAGACTCAAGGACCCCAGACCCAAATACTAAGCCATAAATGCATTTATTTTGAAGGTGTCACACCCCAAACACCCTCACTGAAGCTACACAGATTGTGGTGAGGGAAGAGTGTTTCCATTAGCCTGGTATCTACTGCTTTGATACAATTTTACGTAATGGTACCTTCTCCAGCGCCTACAACCATTGGTATTTATTAAGTCAAAGGTTTCTTGGAGAGGACCTCATACGTTACTTAGAGAGAGAAATATAGATTAGTCATATCACTGTTCACAGTTCTTTTTTAAATACTACAGATCAATAAACCTGGGCACTTGTCATAGCTATAGCTTCTTTTTTTTAATTTTGGATTTGTTTCTCTTTCACAGATACTGTGTTGTATATTTGAAAATAAACATGTGTTGTTGTTGTGATTTCCTGCAAACATTCAAAGCTGTAATTGTTATTGCATTTATATAGTGCTTATTACCCCAGATGAAGTTTAAGTGGTTATTCCAGTGTTATTAGCTATTGTTATTTATTGGTGTTAGTCTTTTACACCCAAGCAAACCATCCCATGCATTCACTTGCTTCTTTGTGGTAGATTAAAGTAATAGTAGTTAGGTATGATAATTTTTGGGTTGTTGGAGAAAGGGACATGTGTGAGCTCACACAGGTGGGCTCAATAGATGTGCATGAAGCGATAAAGTATTATTAAGGTGCAGAGTTATCATTTTACAAAAAACAGGAGAGATTGTGGTCTTTGGAAAGACGGGTGAACACTTAGTTTTATCTTGATGAATGACTAGTTTCGTACATGAGGAATTGGCTCTGAGGCAACATGCATGTTTTGTGACATTGGATTATTTTATTGGATCTAATTTGGCTAATGAACACTTACACACTTTCTGGTGATATGGGAATGTTTTGAGCAGCATGAGAAATCCGCCTTTAATTTTGAGGATCACTTCATGTGAGTGCCTCAATTTGTGTTTATTTATTGTTATAACTTTGATCATGATTTGGACACACAAAATGGGTTTATGATGCATTCAGGACATTTGGATTGTATGACTTGGTACAGGATAGTGATATTTGATGTTTAGGCTTTGTTTGTAGCCCTGAGGAAGTCAATGGCAATTGTTGCCTTGTCGTCGTAACACGTGTTGGCTACATCTATGAATATTTCCATATGCAAAGGCTACATCTAAGAACGTATCTATATGTGAAGACTTGCTTGGAACCAAATAAAAAAGAAAAAATTAAAAGTGGATATTGTGGATAAATAACAGGACTGTACACCATTGAATTTGGAGTGCTCAGGCATATTGTATTATCTTTGCAAAGAGTTGTAGGCAGTATGCAGAAATACAATAAGAAAAACATGTATGTGACCTAGAAAAGGTTGTGCTGATAGAGAAGAAGCATGCAGCTGGTGTACAGGCAGGTGAGAGCCAGTTGAAAGGAAAAAGTAGAGGATGAGCAGAGGTTTTACGTAAACATAAAGTTTGCATGCCGGATTTTAGGAATATAGAGGATATTTTGGACATAGCATGTAACTTGAGAATACACGACTGTGTAAGGAAACAGCATTATTTGCATTAGCAGACAGTGCTATGTTAGATAAGCATTAGTGTAAGGCATGCATTCTGCCCACTGCTAGGCTACTACCAGACCATAATGTCAGAACGCAGAGATGATCAGTTCAGGGCTTGGGAACTTAAATTGGATGGATATCAACATTGAAAGGAGATTTAGCAAATGCCAGAGGGAATATCTATTGATGTTCATTCTTGAGTTTGACTCACAGTATTCATTGTAAAACACAGTGGGATTCATTTAGAATGACTTTGGTTTGGCAGTGAATAAGATCAGGGCCACTTCAATTATGAGATTGTGATGCTGTGTCATTTTCCATATAAGTATAGATCTGCTGCATTTGCCACATATTCCATCATCTGCTGCATGAACTGCAGATTTTTATAAAAAAATATTCTAGCTGAAACGGATCGAAAGTCAATAGAAATGTGGCAAGCGTGTCCTAGATCAGTGGAAAACCCTTTGTAAATTTGACCAGTCACCTTTCATTTGCTTATAGCTGTATTTGGGTGTTTCAATATTTCAAAATGACAAAATAATGAAGTAATACTATCACTAGTGCTTTAAATTCAGGACTGAGTACCTGAACTTTTTGAATTCGAAAAGGAGAGAATCTGCACTTCTCTGCACTGCTGCAGTATATATAACGGGAGAGCACCAGCACTTCTCAAGAACAAACAGGTACTCTACATGGTGAGTACCTGCACTTCCATATTTCCATTTAAAGCACTGACTATCACAAAATGGCCCTCTTTACATCCATCCCATAGTTTGACTCTTCTTGCCACGTAATTTAGTCAAACCTGCTGCATGATTTTGTCCGGCATAATTCCAGTGTAATTTCTGTACAATATGGAGGGTGAGAACAGCGACCCCAGACAGTGGAAGTGTAGTGCTGGCATGCCTGGGGGTGAAGATCCAGACACTGGGGAGAGGGGGGAGGGCTCCCCTTTAAATGTCAATGAAGCCTTTGTTAGCAAAAGGCTGTTAATTCGATTTCCCCAGACACTTCCCTTTGTTAGCTGGTAGGTGTGAAGGGGTGATTTGCAGATTCTGGTGTGCAGGTGAAGGGGACACTTAAGGTGAAGAAGCCCAGTCTTTTGTCTTCCTTGATCACACTTGATAACAGGGAAGTGCTGAACCTCACACCTCTGTGTGCCTCCGTGGTGAGTGCTCCAGGCCAGAGGCTCCCTGCTGAGAGGGGCGACATTACACAAAGGCTGTGTCTCAAAAATACATTTGAATGGAGAACCAACCTGAACCAGTTCTATAGCACACACCATTTAGAAATATTTATCGCTGAGAATAAAAGACAATAAATGCCTTTATGTTCCATGTGTGAAAGGTCATTCATGTCACGTTATATTTTGAGCGTATCTGATGCACATTAAAGCAACCTCACCCCAAGGACCGATAGTGCGTTCAGTGCAAATTAAACTGTCACTATTATTCTAAGGCTAACATATCTGCAGTTCCACGTCTCCCCCGACATTACTAAGTAAATGTAGTTCTAGAAACTAGCGACGTTTTTTTCTTCTTTTTATTGTTAGAAGGCAGACATACTTAAAAACACAGATAATTCCTGTGGAGGCGTTACAAACTTTACCCAAAGACGTCGAGTGCTGGTACTGCAAATCCGATTGCGCCGTCATCATTAGCACAGAAACAAGCACAAAAGTGTCTACGCACTTCCATGAAATTTCTGGGAAAGCAAATTATTTAATTTAAAAATGTCGTATTTTCAGTTTTGCTGCTCCGTTTACTGATACTTTGAGATAAAGCTATTTTTGTCTGCATATTAAAACTTGAAAATTGTCCTTATCTGCATCCATTATTCATTGAATTCTCCCAGCGATCAAAATGAAAAGAACGGTAAAAGACAATAACATAGCCCCACAGTTGGCAGAACTCCCGACCTTATGCTATAAGTTCCCTTGAAGCATTATTGAAGAAACGGGGTACGTTATAAACGTCCCCACCCACCCCCCGATTTTCACATCGCATACATATAATTTGATTAGCAACCACACTTTTTGTGACATTTGGGCCCGTACTGATGTCTGCCCCAAAGGTATACATTGCAGGAGACTGAAGAATTATCTACCTTAGAAAGGTTCTAAACGCGCCTTAAGGTATTTCGACATAAGGCGTAAGTTTTGTAGGAGGTGGGTGCGGTTTGAATACCTCCCACGAGGACACAGCGGCCTCAGCACCTGTTGCTGACTGAGAGGTCCTTGTGTGAATCTTAACAAGTTAAGAGTGCCGCACACACCTTGGCATAAACTTTCCTCAAACAGTATAGATATTTTTTTCTTGAAGAGCTAGATAATTTTTTCTCAGGAGGGAACTTATATTTGTTTGTTCTTCCAGTTTTTAGGTTTTGCCTGCACAGCACTTGCACTGTGCTTCAGCAATCTTTTGTTTTTAATATAAACTTAAAAGGAACTTACATCCTGCCTGCTCCCTTTCCTGGCTTCTCATTGGTTCCTGTCTTTCCTCCATTTCTATGGCTGTAGCATATTTTGCTACATATTTTTGACCCAAAGGTATTGGAGCACTTTACATGAGCACCAGTTACTTTACACAAGGACACCTAGCGGCCTCTTCACTTCTTCGACTCCTAGCTGGACTAAAGAGGAGGAGTGTCCCGGTGAGGAGCAGTGGGCAACATAAGGGAAGACACAAAGCCCTCCCCTCGCTTCCCCAAAACACCTTGGGCCTCATTTATGAGGCCATGCGTCACTTTTACGCCGCCGGTGCATCACTTTTTGTGACGCACCAGCAGCGTAAAAAATGTGCCTTGTTGCACCTTATTTACAAAGTGACGCATCTAGGTAGATGTGTCACTTTGTAAACCCCTGCGCTACATTATACGTGTGCCAGGTATAATGTATGCAAGGGGGGCGTATTGACGCAAGGAATGGTCATAGAAGTGACGCAGTGAAATCTATAAGATTTCACTGCGTCACTTCTAGGACGCAAATGCGTCAATTTCTTACGCCTGCCTCACAGTAGGCGTAAGACTGACGCAGGCCCTTTCACATGGGGCTTGCCCCATGTGAAAGGACACATTGCTGGAGTTGCGTCACTTTTGTGACACACTCCAGCAATGCATAATTTTTGCGCAATACAGATACGTCAGAAATACTGACGTATCTGCAACTCCTTGCGCAATGATGCGTCATACTGTAAATATGACGCATCATTGGTGTCGCAAGGAGGGTGTAATGAAAAGTGACGCATCGCTGTTTTCACGCAGCGATGCGTCACTTTTCATAAATGAGTCCCCTTGTGCCTTTGTGTGTGTGTGAGGCATGTTCCCCTCAGAAGGAGCACCCACTATGTGTTCATTTACAGTGCAACTTTACATCCATGTTTAATTTTGAAAGTGTTCCCTCGATACGGGTCATGGCAAGAATATATGACTTCTAGAGGTAATCACAAACAGAATAGTGCAGAACGTCTCCTCCCACACACACACCTCCAGGACTACACAACATCTGCACTGGAGGTGGGCAAACCAACAAATCAACAGAAATCCGAACCAGAGCCAAGCCAAGGGTCTGGCTCAGATCTTTGAGGTCGTTTACGGATCAAGCCGTGAAAATATGTGCTAGGTAAATCATACAACAAATCACTTAAAATATGATATAGTCTCTTTTGGAATTAATACGACACATTATATATGAAAATATGTGCTAGGTAAATCATACAACAAATCACTTAAAATATGATATAGTCTCCTTTGGAATTAATACGACACTACCCTGAGAAGTACTTATTATTATTAAAGTGATAGTTTTGTACAACTCGTAATTTTAACTCACATATTCGAAACTGCTTTCATACGCAACGATGAAGGAAAAAAAGGTTTTGGTGAAATAAAATATACGTCTAAGATCAAACAGTGTAAGCAGACAGCCAGAATTTATCCAGGTTTTCTAGTTTCTCTCTGTACAAATCAGCCAGTAAATGGGTATCTATTCGTCTTTCGTTATGTTAAGTCTTTGGTTTTACCTTTAAGTGCATTCTTCTGCAGTTTTTAAAATATAGCATCAACTCAACCCAAAGGTATTACAGTGCTTTACAAGTGCACCAATTACATTGCACAAGATCACATGCATTGTTTATAGGCATGGGGAAATTAAGTGATTTGCCCAGAATCACATGATATTGAACTAACGTAGAGACTCAAAACTGGTTTCCGAGTTCCATAGTTGGCAGCACTGGCCGTAACTCCACATGCTGAGTAAATGGAGGTAGGCAGAAGCCACAAGAAAGATCGGCTCGCTTTGGGGCCGAGGCTCCAACAGGACCTTGAGCTGAGCCAGGCTTCAGGCTCGATCCTGGCTCGAGCTGTCAGTGGCTCGCCCACCTCTAGTGTGCACCCATCCCCTCTATACCCCTTTGCTACACAGATTCAATATTTCTCTTTGATTAAAGGGTGTACCACATTCTATTATCCCCAGTGTCTCACAGAATCCCCCATGAAACCCTCTTCACCCTGCCACCTTTTATGGGTACAAATGGACCTAAGTAACAACGAAAAAAACTAGGAGGTCTGTTCGGTGAAAGAGAAGTGACCACGAGAGGCTGACACACACCACTGTCACGACTAACGGTGAGGGTCCATCAGTAATGAAAGAGTACTATCAGCCCACCCATTTGGCGGAACCTCGTCATCTAGGACCTTATCAGCAGGTACTCAAATGGCCAAGCCCGAGTGTGCTCGCTTGGTACCAATAGTTCCCATACTGAAAGAGGATGAGTCCTCACTGCGAGTGGTACTGATAGGGTGCAGTGCTCAAAATAAAGTGCGTGGTTAAAATGGCGGTCAAGGTAGAATTTTTTTTTTAATGATATCTCCCTGGACGTCAGATTAAAACAGATGTGACAACAGTGTGACAATATCACTGTAAGGTAAGCATCTAAGAATTAGGCCAACATGTTTCTGCCTTTAGTGTATTATTTCACAGGCATTCGTCAGGGCCAAGCTGTAAAAAACGGCTACTGCAACAGGCTTGACTCCCACACAGCGCTGGGAAAGGATTGGTCTTTGCATGGTTTATCTTCCAGATACGGTAGGGTGGCTGCCTTAGCCACATGATTCTACTTACCTCAAAACCATGCCATACAGTTTGTTTTGATTTCTATTTTTCCACAATGTGAATATAATAGATGTTGCAGTAGCCGTTTTTTACAGCTTGGTCCTGACGAATGCCTGTGAAATAATACACTAAAGGCAGAAACATGTTGGCCTAATTCTTAGATGCTTACCTTACAGTGATATTGTCACACTGTTGTCACATCTGTTTTAATCTGACGTCCAGGGAGATATCATTAAAAAAAAAAATTCTACCTTGACCGCCATTTTAACCACGCACCTTATTTTGAGCACTGCACCCTATCAGTACCACTCGCAGTGAGGACTCATCCTCTTTCAGTATGGGAACTATTGGTACCAAGCGAGCACACTCGGGCTTGGCCATTTGAGTACCTGCTGATAAGGTCCTAGATGACGAGGTTCCGCCAAATGGGTGGGCTGATAGGACTCTTTCATTACTGATGGACCCTCACCGTTAGTCGTGACAGTGGTGTGTGTCAGCCTCTCGTGGTCACTTCTCTTTCACCGAACAGACCTCCTAGTTTTTTTCGTTGTTACTTATGACTTAGTTGGGGGTGTAGACTTGAGAGGTCGGTAAAAATTGTCCCCTTGACCCTTCTATAAACAGTTGTTTTTTTCGTTACAAATGGACCTTACAAAGCATCCACCAACTCCCAGACCTCCCAGAGCTGTTTTCCTCACTCCAGGTGAACTCAAGTGCCCACATTCATGCTGTGGACACTCCCTTCCTCTTACCACAAATCTACCACTTGCACCATTATAACATTCTCATCCAAGCACCCCTTTCTTCACCATCATGCACCATCAACCCTTGTTACTGGGCATGGTCTTCTCACCTTCACCTATCCATCCTTACAATCATACCCAAATGTACCCTTTGTGAAGCCTATTTTGCCCACTCATGTATACCCACTCCCACCACCTACAGAGTAGTATTCCTTCCATCCATGTCAGTCTGTGTTTTAAAAGAAGCCAAGCAAAGGGACTTAATTTCCCATCATCCATCTGCACAGGAAGTGATCTCACTAGAATGCCTATCATTCACCCACAGAACAAGTGACATCACTGACTTAACCTCTCCAACACCCACTATGCGCCACTTCCTCACTTAATAGCATCAGGAGTGCAGACATGCAGTGGACATGCACTGCTTGCATATTGAAGATGCACCAAAAGCAAGCTCATCTGTGCATGGACAACACCCAGAGCCATAAACCCTGGTCCACTGTCTAACCACTGCATCCCTGCCACACTTCTCCTTGCTCTCGACACCGGCTGCCGGTCACTGCACGGGTGCTACACTGCACCATGCAAATCAGAAGTAGCATTAACATGCGCCTCCTGCAAGTTCTTGTGCCCTCTCCCACACCCTACCCTACCCCATCACTTCCACACCAACAGCTCGCAACACCCCACTCACACTCACACAAACCAGCCACCTACTCACGCTAACAAACCACCACGCACACAAGTCACATTCACATACATGCTCCTCAACACTCACTCACTTACCAAACACGCCACAGAGATATGGGACTTCAATTCAATTTCAAAACTTTATTCGGTTATTAGTACAGAATAACCATAAAAGTACAAATAAAATCACAATTATAAAAGATTCTTCCAATGCAACTAGATCAATTCATCACAATTCAGGTTACAATTGATTTCCGTGATTTAAAAACATTTCTTAGGAATGAGGAAATAAATACAATGGTTAAAATATTATCGAGCTTCTGTACAGCTAAAAAAGCAGGGCGACAGCGATTAACACCCATGGTCTTCAGTAATGGAACAACCCACATTCGCCTAGGCATAGTATAAAATTTACAATAGAAAAATATATGTATATCTGATTGATCTGTCAAATCATCACAGGGGCATTTAAACAGGTTTTTCGACCTATCGATCATAACTGGGAAACTGAGCAACCTAAACAGCAAATTCATTCTGAATCGGGTTAACAAAAACCTCTCATGGTCACTCATTTGCAAGTTAAGATATGGCTGTATTTTCCTTGAGATCACGATTTGTTCATGGGCCACTACCGTTATTTTCTTCATTTCAGTCACGGTTCTGTGATCGTGCAGGTAGGTCATACATTTTTCTTTTAAAAGCTTTCTTGAAATGTTACAGAGAGAAGATGATTCTAGGAAATAGTACCCCATACCCAGTACCATAAAGAATTCCCTCACATAGCACAACCATCTTATTCTGCCACTCTTTTCTAGCCCAACCGCATTATTCATGATCAAACGATTCATCCCACACTCATTAGTTGTCCAAATCCTTTGCCATAATAGAACTGGGGCCGTCTTTATAATATCTTCCAGGTAAGGTTCCCCAAGTTCTGCATGACAGACATACGTGGAGACACTTTGCGGGACGGCTAAAAGATATTTTATAAAACAGTTTTCGACCACCTGTAGAGAAGTCACATTCGTATGGCCCCACAAACCCGCGCCATATGTCACAATTGCTAGACAAGTAGCTTTATATACAATTAACATTTCCTTAATTGGTTTCCTCCCCATTTTATGGCTAAAATTTTTTAGAGCCGTGATCGATTTGCAATACAGTAATTTCCTAGTGTTGATAGTGGTGTTCCATAGGCCAGTACAATCAAATAAAACACCTAGGTAAGAAAATGTCGAGGTAAAATCAACTGGGGTAGAGTCTATAAAGATTACCTTTCTCTTTTTGTGTGCACCCAAACCACAGTTCATGGTGAAAGTCTTTGAACAATTAATTTTTAGATCTAATCTTGTCATAAAATCTGAAAAGGATGTAACCAATTTTTGCATTGCCTGCGGTGTTCTAGCCATCAAGACGGCGTCATCGGCATACAACAGGGTTGGGATTGGTCTTTCCCCAACCATTGGCATATCCCTACACTCATTCAATAATGTGTTCTCCACATCATTTATATAGAGTGTAAAAAGAAAGGGAGCCAAGACGCAGCCTTGGCGTACGCCCCTTCCAATTTCAAAAGATTCTGTGCATTCACCATTTTCCCCAAATCTGACTTTGGCGGATGCTTCTAAATAGAGTTCCATTAGGAAGTTAATTTTACCCATAACCAGCCAGAGTTTACTGTGTGATACACAGTCAAAAGCAGAAGTTAAATCTATAAAGGTTAAAAACATACGACCCTCCTTTGCTTTTGTGTACTTTTCTATTAAAATTTGCAAATTCAAGCATTGTTCGATTGTACCTAGTACTTTTCTAAAGCCATACTGTAAGTCGCTGATTGTTTTGTTTTCCTCCGCCCACAATTGAAGTCTGTTTAAAATTACCCGCCCAAAAACCTTGACGGTCGAGTCCAAGAGAGATATTGGGCGATAACACTGGCAACTGGCTCTATCACCTTTTTTAAATATAGGCACTATCAGGGATTCACACCAGGAAGGAAGTAGGCCCTTTTGAAGTGTGGCATTGAAGAGTCGTGCAAGAATCGGGGCCCATAAATTTCTGTTGTTTTTATATAAATCAACTGGAACCCCATCAGGGCCCGGTGATTTCCCCCCCATACTTGCATCAATACTTTCTAGTACCTCTGTAACAGAGATATCAAGAGCCATACTACTCTTTGAAAGGGTAGAATCTCCCACTAGATCTTTCTCAGCTACAGATTCCTTCCCTACAATTTCAGAGTACAACTCTGAAAAATGTTTAACCCACTCCTTCTCCGGTATTGCTACTTGTATTACATCTCTGATGTTATCATTCAAAAAAAGGGTATTGACGATTTTCTAAAAAGATGCAGAATCTTTACTTAATGATGCTGCACACAAGGAGTCCCACGCATCTTTCTTTACGGCATCTTTTCTCCTTTTAAGGGTCTCCTTATAGCTTTTTCTACATTCCCTAATTAGGGCAACATCCTTAACGGGGGCATGTAAAACTTGTTTTAATTTTGAATAGGCTTTTGTACATGCTGAATCAAACCACCCCTTTTGTGCCTTGTTACTAGCTTTTGCCTCAACCCATCATAAATTCTTAATCTGCATGGTAATCATTAAGAAGTTCTTAATTATATCAGAGTCAACAACATTTGCATCAAAACAGACACAAAATTGAGACTCCATACTTTTAATCAATTTTTGAAAAAACTCTTCGGGAACAATTTTTGTCCACTTTAAAGAGTAACAATTTTTCCGAGCCATGGAAATATCGCCTACTAAATCTTTAGGCATAGCCCTTCCACATAGTTTCTTTGGTCTACCTCATAGAGTTAAACCACGGGGAAAATGGTCACTTAATGAGTCATTAAGGGTGGTAAATTCCTGTATCAGGCCCCCGTGTCTAACAGTCATAATTATATAGTCAATTATTGTGTTAGCTCCTCTACCATTAAAGGTGGGGAGAAATGGGACCTCAGGGCTGGACAATCTATTTGCAAAGCCCATATCACACCCAAATATAACTTCATTCAAATAATCCCCGGATTTGGTGTGTTCAAAATGGCTTAGACTTGTGTCTTTATCCAGTTTTACTCCACACGTCCCTCTCTCCCCCTTCGAACACAAGGAGCAATTAAAGTCTCCTGCCCATATAACACGCCCATATAACACAGACCTCTCTTGGGTTCCCTTCCATTATAGATTTAATATTACATCCTAAGGATTTAAAAATACTGTCCACGTCCTCCCCTGGGACATTATTATAAAAATGTATCAAAGCTAAAACAAACCCTTTATCAATTGTAATCCTGATAATATGATAGTACATGTTATTGAAAACCATTTCTACTTTTTCACATAATAACATGTTGGACACATAGGTGCATAAGCCCCCTTTAGCCCTCCCATGGGGTATACTGATTGCTGGGGAGAAGTAAGTTCTGAAGCCGTTAACATGATGTGGTTCCGTTGTTCAAGTTTCTTGTAGGCTGACCACTTCGTAGTTATTCAACAACTTTACCCAATTTTCGTTGTCCAATTTGGACCTTAACCCAGCAATATTCCAGCTCATGAACGACCATGAGCTCTTATTAATTTGACCGACCAAAATGTCAGTTGCATAACTAGGCTCGAAGGTAGCCCCTAGGGATGACTTATCAAGTGGGTTACTATGCTTCGCAGGGATCTGCTCTATGCTTTTACACTCCACAATACATGCCTCACCATTTCCATTGACATTATCCATGCCATTGTCCTCAGGGACTGTCCGTCCACAATGAGTATGAATAGCAGGTCTAATGTATGGGACTTACTACACGACCATAGTCTGGATCTGGCCTTCCTCACGGAAACATGGCTAAACCCAACCTCTGCACCAGACATCGCTACTGCCATCCCACCAGCTACAAGATCGACAGACAAGACCTTCAGCACAAGCTTAGTGGTGACGTCTCCTCACATTCAACTGCACCACCTACACAGACACCTCGCCGACCATATGGAATACCTCACACTCAAGATATGCATCACTGCCAACCAATCCCTGAGTGGAACCCTCATATACAGACCATCAAGAACCTGCACCAATTTACACACTGACATCACAGACTTCGTCTCATCCCTCATCATCAACGCCAGCACCTTTACCCTCCTCAGAAACCATAACTTCCACCTAGAAAACCCCACTGACCCAAACTCTACAGCCTTTCTAGAAAACATTGGAAACCTTAGCCTCACCCAGCATGTTACTAAGCCCATCCACACTGCCGGGCACCTATTGGACCCGATTTTCTCCTCAATCAACAACATCACAGTTGTCAAGCCAGCAAGTATAGCCTGGAAAGAGAAAACCGCCTAATTAGTTTCATTATACCCATACAGCACCACCACAGTTCTACCACCCCTGGACGCATTAGCCACATCTGGAAAACCATCACAGGTGAGGAGTGAGCTTCTGCCTTTGTCATGCACAGACTAGCTCTGGGATGAATTTGCGGAGTTCCGCTATGTGGAACTCCGCAAAGTGACCAAAAAGCTCAGCAGCACTACGTGGAGTTCTGCAAGTGGCAGAGTGCATTAGGTCCTACCGTTTGTATTGATTTTTAGTGCCGGGAGCTTCTCCGGCACTGGAAAATCCACACGAAGGGCACTGTGTGCAGCGTAGGAGGGTGCAGCTTCTTTCTGCCGCTCAAGTAGATGTTCTACTCGAGCGGCAGGTTGCTCAACGCAAACAGATGGTTTCTCAGTGGGAGATGTAGTGACCATCTGCAACTGACCAAGTTGAGGAATTTCACTGGGAGGTGGTCTAACTTTGGATTTTCCTCGCTTGTTCTCACCAACTTAATGTTGACTAGCAAGAAATTTTTTTGCTTTGCAATCTGCTGACCCAGCCACGCTTTCAAACTACAAACCCAACTCCTTCTTACTATGCCTGGCAAAGTTCATAGAGACACTTGTCAACAGACACTTCACTGAACATCTCAGCAACAATCAGCTGCTCGACACCACACAGTCTGTATTCAAGCCCAACCACAGTACAGATAATAGCATTAATTTCAGCTACAGATGACATCTGCATGGTCCTTGACAAAGGAGACATGTCAGCCCTCATTCTCCTGAACCTCTCTGCATCATTTGACAGTGCCTTTTACCCCATCCTCCGAAGGCACCTGCACAAGATTGGCATCCAAGAACCCACTTCCGCTGGATCTGCTCCTTCTTAATGAATACAACACAAGCAGTCAGAGTGGCACCTTACTATTCAGAAGCCTGCAAACTCATCTGTTGAGTGCCTCAAGGTTCATCGTTCAGCCCCACCCTCTGCAACGCATATATGATGCCTCTGGCCATCGTCGTCTGCGCACACAACATCAACTCAACTCCAATCCAAGCTTGACAGAACTCACACTCTCTGTCTTGGACAAGATACCCAACACAAAAAAACGAGTTTACCGCTTATATGATCAAAGTCACCAAGTAGTTGAAAGCCAACTGTCTCAAGCACCACTCCAACAAGACAGAAGTAGTAACCTTTAGCAATAACACCTCACCATGGGACTCCAAATGGTGACTGGCCGAACCCACACACATCCACGCCACGAACCACAGAATCATCATCAACAGCAAACTGGACATGACCATACAAGTAAATGCTGTCACTACATCCTGCTTCCATACCCTGAAGATGCTGAGGAAGATCTCGAGATGGCTAGCAAGCAAAACTAGAAAAACAGTCACTCATGCCCTACTCACCAGCAAGTTGGCCTATGGGAACCCTCTTTATGTTGGGATCACCAAGCAACTCACCAGAAGACTATAAACCAGCCAGAACATGACACTCAGACTCATCTTCAACTTCTCACTCAGAACTCACATCACACCACACCTCAGGGAGCTCCACTGGCTCCCAATACACAAACACGCTTATTTTAAACTCCTCCCACACACATTAAAGGAACTGCACAAATTAGGCCCCTTATGTGAATAGTCACATCTCCTTCCACCGCTACCTCTGTTCCCAGGACTCCTAAATGCACACATACCATGCAGACACTGAACTAGGTTCGGATTACAGGCATTCTCTTACATTACTTCTATGGAATGACCTCCCACTCCACATCAGAGCCTCCTCCTCTCTTCTTGAAGTATGCAAGAAGCTGAAGACTTGGCTTTTTGATTAACCAACCTACAATAAGCAGGGCTATGCACGCATACTGGCTTAGCATTAGGATACCCTTGCGGCTGAAGGGAAGCTTAATAAATACATATAACACTACCCAAAGACCTCTAATGCCTCCTAGTGTCCTCACATTCATCAAGACTGAACATGCTATAGCCCCTTTTTTTGCCATTTTCATCAATTTTACTGTAGGAGACTGGGACGGATGTATAGGCGAGGAGGCTTAATGTGTTTCGCAATGGTGTCTTTATTCAGAATTTATTGGGATTTAAACATATACAGGTGTGTCTGAGAATATCTTCCTGAGACAATATTGATCCCTTTTCCTCTTCTTCTTTTCTTCCTCTAGGTCTTCAGGCATGGACTGGCTCCTTGGATTCTTGGGCAAAAGAAATGAGTGGAAAGTAACTATTCATAGGTTACAATCAGTAACTTTCCACCATCACCTTTGGTGTACAAGAGGGAAAGGGGCATGCCACGGTGAAAAGAAAGGGACTAACCGTGAATATTTTTTTTTTATTTGCAGAGTTTTATATAGCGCAAACTAGACCCGAACCGAATCAGGTATCAGAGCACTTTACATAGCACCAGTTACGTTACATGAGGACTTTACCGAGGTTTGAACCCAGATCCCCAGGTCCGAGGTCGAGCGCCTTAGCCATTAGGCCAACTCCTCTCCCCCAAAAATATTCTTTCTGTTTTTATAAACAATGGTTTCTTCCCCTGGTTTCTCTTTCTCAGTGTGTGAGAGATAATGCTTTACCCATTTGTATCACGGGACAGTCTGGGATCAATTAAAGAAGGTTCACAATCAATATAAAAGTGTTACACAATTATCCTAGTGCTTTATACACACACAAACAAATTTCCTGCTTGGTGGCTTCTCTGGCGGCCTCCTGAAGAGTCAGGCTCTTCCTCCCCTCCGCGGAATCCCATGCGGCAGTGTCTTCTTCTCCAGTGCCTTCTGTCTTGCTTCTCCTGGCATCTGTGTCATTCTTCCTCATCTTCCCTTCCTGTTTCTGTGGTTCTGTTTTACCCTGGCTGCCTCATTACAATTGTTTTTCCGCATTCCTGACACCGCTGTCCTGTTTAAAGAAGCAGTCACAATTTACTGCCTGCATGACTGTGGTGCAGAATTGTTTGACCTTTCTTCCTTTTTTCCTTCCTGGTCAAGTAACACCGAGGAAGTCCATTGGGAAGATGATAAAGTGAGATACAGGTAAGTGAAGCCCCCCCAGGGACACAACCCGTCACATCTCCCTTCCCTTGCTTTCTTGATACCAAGAAAACTATGATGTGGATATCGGGACAAATAATCTATCTTGGTTTGATGAATGCCCTTTCGATGGAGGGTTTGAAAGTGAAATGGTTGTAGTGCCCAAAAAACTGCAGTCATTATTGGTTTTTTTCATGCCTTCCATTCCAACAAGGCATGGTCAGTGAAGAGGGTAAACTCACGGAACTCTAAATATTATAGCAGTGGGTTAATGGTCCATTTAATGGCTAAGTCCTCATTCTCGATGGCTGCATGCTTTCTTTCCCTAGGGAATAGTTTCCTACTGATATATGTCATGGGGCGTTCTTCTCCATGTTTATCTTGGTGGGATAACACTGCCCCTAGACCGTGTCTGAAGCTTCAGTTTGGACTATAAAAGGTTTGTCATAGTTAGGGCTGATTGGGATTAGTTCAGAAACAGTGCTTGTTTGAGCGATTCAAAGGAATTAATCACTGTTGTTGAAGGGTGACGTAAGTCTGCTTCTGTCCTGGTAGATTTTTTTATGTGGTCTGTGAAAGGCGTAGCTAACTGCATTAAACAAGGTTATGAAGCGTCTCTAATAGCCTAACAGACCTAGAAAGGCACATAGCTCTGTCTTTGTCTTGGTGTATGGGAATTTTCGAAATGGCTGTAACCTTTTTCACTTGAGGCCTTATTTGTCCACCTCCCAGTAAATAGTCCCAGATATTTCACTGATTTCACGCCTAATACACTCTTTTTTGGATTGATCTTTAAACTGTAAGAGTCCAAGGTATATAGGACTGCCTGTAAATGCTCTATGTGTTGACTCCAGATCCATCTGGATATGATGATATTGTCAATATATTCTGAGGAATACTGAGTATGGCGCTGAAGGATCATGTTCATAAGGCACTGTAAGGTGGCCGGAACACTGTGTAAACCGAAGGGCAACACTTTAAAATGAAACAGGCCTTCTTGGTTAAAAAAGGTGTTTTTTCTTTGTCATGGGCTCGGAGGGCACCTGCCAATACCCTTTACCTAGATCGGGGGTTCTAATGTATTGTGCTTCTCACAAACGTTCTACTATTTCATTTGCCCTGGAAAGGGAATAGGCATCAAATTGTGAAATTGTATTTACTTACCTGAAATCAATGCACCCTGGTCAGATACATCCGCTTTAGGCACAAACACAATCAGGGAATTCCACTCACTCGTGAAAGGCTCGATGACCCCCATTTGTGCCATTTATTGTACTTCTGTTTTTGTGACCTCCCTCTGGTCTTCCGGTATACGATAGGGTTTTAGTCTCACTGTTTTCTCAGGGAGAGCACGAATAGCATGTCCTACTGCTGTAGTCCTACCAGGGATAAGAGGAAACACCTCAGCACATGGTTGCTGTTGTATCAGTTCCTGTCTAAGGAGTGGGGTCAGGTCTGGATCTATGCTTTGTAGGAAAAGGGGAGCATTTTCTGCACTTATTCTTGTTAACCCTGGTAAGGGGCCTTCCCATTTCTTGAGAAGATTAATATAGTATATTTGTGATGTCTTGATACAGGAATCAAGTTCTATTGGATGGGTGACTGGAGGTACTTTGGCTAGTACTTTGTAAGGTCCCTGCCACTGGCCCAGTAACTTGTGATCTGATAAGGGCATCATGATCAAGACATTGTCTTCCACTGCAAACTCCCTTTATTTGGCTTTTTTTTTACACTGTCCTTTTTGTTGTATATGAGCTTGTTCCAGGTTCTACTTAACAAAGCTCCAAATCTGACTTAGCTGTGTTTGCAATCTGGCTACATATACGGGTAATGGCTTAGTATTGTCCCCTTCATTCTCCCATTTCTCTTTTGCCATTTCTAATAGAAAACGGAGTTGGCGTCCATACAGGAGTTCAAAAGTAGAATAACCATACTCTTTCAGACTTGACCCTTTATGGCATATAAGGCCAGGGGTAGCATACCTTCCCAGAGTGTCATCCAGAGATTCAATAATTTCTTCAAAGCATTTTTCAATGTAGTATGACTTGACGAGACAATCTAGTCAAGAGTTATGTGAGGAAATTGCCACTTTCTTCCTGCAGAAGGTGGAGCTTCTCTTCTCGTCTTTTAGTTTCTCCCTGTGGGGAGGGACGGATGTTCCAACTACGGAGGCCAAAATAGCAACTGACCTACTTCCTACTCTGGACAAGTTTTCTCCACTGCCCACTAAAGATACAATAAATCTTCTCGCCCTATTAGGTCAGGCTCTCCGTATGACCCCTGTCCGGTCTCTGTGATCAAACTATCCCCGAACATTGTGCTATCTCGCTTACTTCCTTATTTAATGTCATGTTTGAGTCAGGGTATTTTACGAAAACATGGAAGATAGCATCGATCCTTCCGCTGTTAAAAAAACAAAATCTAGACCCTAAGGATCCTAACAATGTCTGGCCAGTCTCTCGCCTTCCACTGCCAGCTAAATTGGTAGAGAATACCATGAATACACAAATAAGTGCATCCTTCCAGGTAAATCATATTTTAGATCCTACTCAATATGGGTTTAGGGAAGGACATAGCACAGAGTCTGACCATATAAAGTCCACCAAAGAAATAAGGGAAGCCTAGGATCAGGGAGACAATGCAGCACTGATTATGCTGGATCTCTCTGCGGCCTTTGATATGGTCCATCATGATCTTCTGATGGACCGTTTATCAGCCTGCAGGATTCAGGGCAAAGCATGGAAGCTACTGAAATCCTTCCTGACTGAAAGAACTCAAATTGTGGCTTTGGACAAATTCTGCTCCAAACCTTTTTACCCTGTGAAGTGCTGCATGGGTCATACCTTAGTCCCACTTTTGTCAATGTTTACGTGTCTCCCCTGGTAGCCCTGATCAGATTCTTCGGGTTTCATCTTACTTCATATGCGGATGACACGCAAATTGTGGTGTCTCTGCTGCCAGGGCAGGAGTCAGGCAAGGGTAAGAGGTTTCATGACTGCATGAAATCAGTCAAGATGTGGATGACTCAGAACTGCCTGAAGCTAAATTCGGGCAACACTGAGGTCAATATCTTACATAATAATTCCAATTTCTGGACCCCCTACTGGTGCCAGGAATAACTAGGCACCTGTCCAAAACCTACTAGGAAAGCAAAAAATCTGGGAGTTATAGTTGACGACAAACTCACTTTTGGGGACCAGATAAATGCTGTTCCATCAGCCAGCTTCCACTTTCTTAGAACGATTAAGAAAATAATGCATTTTTTGCCAGAGGACAGTCAATGAATAGTTATAACATCACTCTTTCTATCAAGGCTGGATTATTGTAACAGCCTCTACCTGAACATTCAAGAGCGACATTTAAACAAATTCCAACTTTTGCAAAACGTGGCAGCCAGACCGCTTTCCGGCGCGCCAACATTTGTATCAGTCACGAAGGAAATCAAAAGGCTACATTGGCTCCCAGTCAGACAACAGGTGCATTTTAAATCCCTATGCACTGTCTTTAAAGCCGTTCTAGGAATAGGACCAGAACATCTTAAACGTCGATTTCAATGTTATGTCCCTAGAAGAACCCTCCGCTCCTTTGGAGCTAAGAGGGTGACAGTACCCCCATTAAAAAAGTCAACTGGGGAGGGAGAAGCTTTGTCACCAGTGCCTCAAGGGCCTGGAATGAACTCCCTTACCATATTAGAACAGACACTGTCCTAATGGCGTTTAGGAAGGGCATGAAAACCTGGCATTTCAGTATGTAGGATTCCCATGTCAACCTGTGGTCGGATGGTAGTAGCTAGCACCAGGACACCCTCGGGTAACAGTTGCACGTTAGAAATATAAATAACATAACATAAAATAACATAACGATGGCTACAGGAAAGGGCGATGCATAGTCAACAAGTACTTGTACATATTGACACCTACTTCTAGCGGATAATAGAGGACCTACTATATCTATCCCCACTCGGGTAAAGGGCAACTTTATTATAGGCAAGGGTATCATTGGTACTCTAGGGGGCTTATACCCACTGAACGTTTGGTAGATAGGACCTTGTTTGCAGTATTTTTGTCCTTGTTGAAAGAAATACGGCCAGTAGAATCTATCTAAAATAGCGTGCTCATTTTTTTCTTTTTTTAAATGTCCTTCCAGCAGATGGCTATGAGCCAGGAACATGACTTTATCACTAGGTCATCTCCATTTCGACTCTTCCATCCCTTTCTGTAACTCTTAAGCTAAACTATAGGCACTAGCTATTTCCACAGCTCATTACAAAGTCAGATGGGTATGTTGCCTGACCAATTTTTGTATTGGGGATGAAGGGAGGTGAGATATTGCTTGAGGTATATTTTATCTGTTATTT
Organism: Lissotriton helveticus; assembly: GCF_964261635.1. Lineage (NCBI taxonomy): Eukaryota > Metazoa > Chordata > Amphibia > Caudata > Salamandridae > Lissotriton > Lissotriton helveticus. The sequence goes on along the minus strand of NC_136057.1, from coordinate 1,267,109,351 downwards.
CTTCCTTGGTTGCTGTATGTGGTTTCAGCCATCAGTCTGTGAGATCCATGACCAGGTAATGCAATGCTCTGGGGGTTTCTTGGGCTCCTTCTTTAAGATGACATCATTTTATCTGATAAGTCTAGTCATCGACTCCCAGACGCTTGAGAATGTTTCTCTTAATATCATTATAAGGAGTGGTACCTTGATGATTTGAAGCCTGGTAAGTAAACTGTAACTCCCCAGTTAACAAAGGACCTAAATACTGACCCCATCGGTTGGCAAACCAGGAAGCAGCCTATTCCACCTTCTTGAAGTTGTTAAAAAGTAATCTGGCTCCTCTCACTAACGTATTGTTGTAGCACTACCGAGGACAAAAAAGTCTGCTGCCTTTGATGGCCCGGTCTATCGACCAACCTCCCAAGGGCCGTTTAATGCTCAGTGGATTTTGTGGTCAGGGCCTTGTGTATGGATTCATGATCCTCCGCTGCTGCGTTGAGAAATTTCTCCATAACCCATTCAAGTGTCTCGTGGCTTTCTGCCATCCTGTTCACCACTGCCTCCATTCTTCCTGGTCCCACTTCTGACACCACTTGTAGAAGACTGGGAGAGATGTATAGGCGAGGAGGCTTGATGTGTTTCGCAATGGTGTCAAATCAAAATATATTGCAAATTAAACATATACAGGTGTGTCTGAGAATATCTTCCCAAATGATATTGATCCCTTTTCCTCTTCTTTTTTCTTCCTCTAGGTCTTCAGGCGTGGATGGGCCCCCCCGGATTCTCAGGCAAAAGAAATGAGTGGTATGTAAATATTCACGGGTCTCAATCAGTAACTTTCCTTCACCATCACCTTTGGTGTACAAGAGGGAAAGAGGCGTGCCACGGTGGAGAGAAAAAGAAAATAGATATAGTGAGACTGGACTAACAGTGAATATTTTCTCTGTTTTTATAAGCAATAGTTTATTCCCCGTTACTATCGCGCAGTGTGTGAGAGATAATGCTGTACCCATTTGTATGATGGGACATTATGGGCTAATTAAGGAAGGTTCGAAATCAATATAAAAGGGTTTCACAATTATCCTAGCCCTTTATACACAAAAAAATATAGGAAATCCACTTTCCATTTATAAGCTTCATCCCAGTGCCTTCTGAGATTTGTAGTGTTTATGCATGCCCTTTAGGGATTTACCTTTTTTAAGATAGAAAGAAAGTAAAGGCTATACCACTCAACCGCTCACCAACACCTCCAGTGCCCAGTGTTCCCTCTGACACCCTCTTCCCTCCTCCCGTCTTAATACAAACAACAATTCTGTCCTAGTGTACCCACTTGCTATGCTGCAACTCTCAAGCATCCTCCGGGGCAATCCACCACTCCCCAGGACCAGACTCATCTTCTTCCTCTCCCAGATTGGGTCCTTTGGGTTTCTCCTACTTGGCGGCTTCCCTGGCGGCCTCCTGAAGAGTGGCTCTTCCTCCACTCCATGGTATCCCAAGCGGTGATGCATTCTCCTCTAGCGGCTTCTCCTTGAGCCAGCATCCTTCTTCCTCGTATTCCCTTCCAGTTTCTGATGTTCCGTTTTCTCCCTGCTGCCTCTGTCCGATTGGTTCTCTACGTTCCTGACTCCTCTATCCTATTTAAAGAAACAGTCACCATTTACTGCCTGCGTGGCTGTGGTGTAAATTTGTTTGACCTTTCTTCCTTTTTCCATCTAGGTCTCGTAACACAGTGGAAGTCATTTGGGAGGACGACAAGGCGAGATACAGGTTAGTGAAGCCCCCAGAGACACAAGCCCTCACACTCACCCATTTGACTAAATCCCACTCTTATGCATTTTTAACATTTCCACTCTTTGAACATCTTTCACCAGTCACCGCACCCTTGCTACTTTCACCACATTCCTGCCACTTAATCCATCCTCGGGACACATCCATTACAATGCAGTAATTACATCCCACTGCTTTTACAATGCAGCAGTTACAACGCAACTTCCTTTACAACGCATGCCATTACAACGCATGCCATTACAATGCATGCCACTACAACGCTTGCCATTACAAGGCATACCATTACAACGTGTGCCATTACAACACATTATAAGGTAAGTAATAGAGATTTTTAGGCCTCGCCTACGCAGCGCGCATGCGATGCATAGGAAAGAGACCTCTTGAGATCGCTTCACCTTTCCAGGCAAAAACGTGCACGCGCTGCATGGCTTTCAATGCAACACATGCACGTTTTGGCGATTTCCTCCCGGGAGCGCGCTGCGCCATACGGTGGCACCATATGGTCGCACGCTCCCGCAAGGGAAACGATGCCTGCTCTCGGCCTTCCCCCCGTCCTCCGCTCTAACAGGAGAGCGGTCCACACTAGCAGTAAATGTAAGATGAGGGAACAGGGGGTTGACTTTTACGTAGAGTGCTTCTCTTTGCTGTTTGCTTGTGTTTCTTGCCTTTTGTGATGAAGGTGTCAACAATATTACAATGCATTTTTAAGATCAAGTAGAGAACGGTCTGTTCCAGATCAATGCACCAAATACGGAGCACGCCTCCAGTGTTTTGTGCGTGCACTGGAAGCACACAGGGTTGCCGTATTGCACAGTAACATGTCTCTTGGGATGGCGGAATTATCTCTCAAATTAGTTTTTACCGAATAATGCATTTCATAGAGGAATGTGTAAACACCACTAAAGATAGCTTTGCACTGTTATTTAATCAGAATAGTGGTATATTTTTGGATTCCTGAAACGAAACAGGCAATTAAACACAGGAAATGCGCACCTAAGCTGGTAGAGTCCTATAATTGTATGGTGTACTGCAGAACCCTCTACTAGTCGATGTCACTAGTACGAAAACTAGATTGCAATATATCCAGTCATCTAGATCGCCAGTGCAGGAACAGCAACTAGTAAAGATGACCACCCTTTGTACTGAAAGGGTCCTTAGAGCTACCCAAAAGTGAATAATATGATATACTCCATCTCTCACTAGACTAGCAAGTGAGAAAGTTACACAATAAAATCGGACCTAATAAAAAAAATGCACTTTCTCTAAATCTGTATGCTTTGAGGCAGTACTTCTGACGTCACACACATCCAGACTTGGAGAGAGACAGTGTAGTGGCTGCAGAATAGTTAATGGCTAAACTGCTGAAAATTATGGATCCCGAACACACGGACACACTGTTTGATCCTGGGCAAACCACTGTGTCTCCCCAGCGCCACGGTTCTTCAAACTACCAACATCTGGAATATTTTGAAGTGTGCTAAATGACCCTATGAAGCACTATATAAAGACTTAGAAGTTGGTATTCGCAACACGTCGGTCCTAGGTTCAAGGTCGAGGAGGGCAGTGCCATCCAGTAGGGGTCAGGCTGCTCTCAGGAAGCGCTGATTGGCCCCCTCGGGCTGTTTCCTAAATGAACCTATATTAATCTTATCTCATTTCTCCAATTGTTGTCCTCTCCATGGCTTCCTGGACTAGCGTGGGCACCTGTCTTTATATAGACCCTAGGGATGTTGGGCTCAAAGGGCAGGGAGGAAGTGGGTGCCAGCAGGAGCCGGCGTTTGTTCTTCTGGTCGGAATCCAGCTGCCTTCCGCCAGTAATGAGCAGGAAAGGACATGAATTTTGTTCTGTCCAAGTGAGCAGTTACAGCGACTTCAAATCTTAATGACACTTTCCAGTGAGCCTTCCTGCAGATTTAATAGACTCTGGCACAATACAGATTGGGTTGCAAGTGCAACGCAAAAAGTATTGACGCACCTTTATCGTTTTGCAACATTTATATAGCGCTCTGTGGCGTTGAGGCGCTTGGCTTCATGGGTAGCATGGTACCCCATGTAGGGTGTGTGGTTTGGAAGCCTGCTGTTTTTGTTTTGATCCTGTGTGGGAAGCATTTCCATGTCTTGCGTTATGACCACGGAGGTGTGGTTATCATGGAAGGGGACACAGCACTTAGCAGTGTGATAGATGAAGAGGTGTGAGAAATAGACACACAGGTTATTCTTTTTACTAAGCTGGCAGCATGGAGCATCTCCGCAGGCCCCTTTGTAGTATTTCTTATAATTGCATTCTACTCAGCTGCTTACTGCACTGGGTTGCCCCAGAGATTTTGCTTATATTGTTTACCATAGAAAGTGTTCCACTGATCCGCACAGCTACCAAGTGGCATGGTGTTAAGTGTGTCTTTTTTTTATTTATGTTTGATTATTTAAAATCATTACATATAATTCTCTTAAAAATTTCAGATGGATGAATAGTACAAAAATATAATACAAAGATGCTTAAAATTTGGCGTTTAATTAGAGTTTTTCCATTAAGAACAGTTATTCAAGGCTTGTGTCCTCTTCGTCAGGAGTCTTGCTTGTCTCCGCCCAGTGGCATACATAGCCAATAGTTCTCGCATTTGGGACCTTATATGTGTTTAACCATGCAACAGTTAATGGTGTTGCACTAAGGATATTGTGCTGCATAACTAAATACTTATAAGGTCCCGAAAGCGAGACCTATTGGCTGTGCCAATGCTTGGTTAGTTTTAGGGTGGGTATGGGTTTTGGGGTAGATGGGAATAGTAATTTTTACCCCTACACTGTCCAACACTTTCCCTACTCTTGCACTCACTGGAGTGGGAATAGTAATTTTTACCCCTACACTATCCAACACTTACCCTACTGTTTCACTCACTGAAGTGGGAATAGAAATGTTTACCTCTACACTATCCAACACTTACCCAACTGTTGCCCTAAATGTATTATGCATTGTAATGGTATGTGTTGTAATGGTATGCGTTGTAATGGAATGCGTTGTAAAATCATGCAATGTAATGGTAGTTGCAATGTAAAAACCGTGTTGCAAAAGCATGCGTTGTAAGTGTTTGCGTTGTAACATCATATATACAGACGCACTCACAAAACACACACACAGGTGCAGACAGAAACAAGCAGAGAAACACATCGGATGTAGAAACACACAAAGCAGCATACACCACTCTCACATACAAAAGCATTCACATCCCCCCACAACTAGTGGTGGACGGAAATGGTGGAATTTGATTCTGTGGAAATCAGGGGAATTACATAAAAATTCTGTGAAATTCCATAGAATTCCACAAGGGGGTGGAGGTGACATTTGGCTTTATTTTCTTAGCGCAAAATGCACCCCCGCGCCCAATAATGGACGCGAGGATGCATTTTGCACCAAGAAAATAGTACAGCGAAATGCCACTCAACGCTCTTTAATACCTTGCAGGGATTTTTGCAGATAATGTAAGAGCGCCGCTACCAAGTGGTATGCAATGGCTTCTAAACCTAGGAAAGGGGGTAGAGGTGGCATTTTGTGTTATTTTCTTGGTTCAAAATGTACCCTTGTGCCCAAAAATGGATGCGAGGATGCATTTTGCACCAAGAAATAGCACAGCCAAATGCCACTCGACGCTCTTACATACCCTGCAGGGATTTTCGAGTGTGCTGCAGGAAAGGGAGAAGCAATAATGGTCATCGGTAGGAGAGTGGGATGGGGAGACCGTCAGTGGTTTAGCAAGGTCAGGTGGTACCCGGTGCAGTAAAAATATATTGTCACCCCCGGCTTGAAAAAATGGCAAAAATATGTGTTTAAAACTCAACTTTTTGCCATTTTGTCGAGCCGGGGAGACAAGTGTCATCACTGAGGAGGGTGACAAAATGGCAAAAATTGGTGTTAAAAACACATATTTTTGCCACTTTGTCATCCCCCTTAGTGATGACACCCGGGGCGGCCCGCACCCACCGCACCACCCTTCCTACACCCCTGGAGACCGTACACTGCCTTGCACTCCAATAGGCTGATTTGGTAGAAACCATTATTCACAGAGGATGTAGCGACTAGGTCTAACATGGCGCGTTCTGTCCGACCTTTTTATGAGTAGGTTCTCATGCACGCACTTTCAGGAAATAACACAAACGTTCTCTCTTCTAACATTGTAGTACAGATTTATTGTATGACTTATAGCACAGCCGTTTAAGGCATGTGCAAAGTAGGCAGTTGCAAATCTTCCCCACCCTCCAAGAGGCCCCTGGGAAATGGATCATATTAGTTAGTATTGTTTGGACTCATGCAGGCTTGAATTAGCAGGAAATGGGTGATAATATTAGTTTATTCCTTATAGGGGCCCCGAAAATAAGTCTTGATGGGTGACCCCAAAATCCTCAAGATGACTCCAATTTTCTGATGCGGACACTAACTGTAGTTACTAACAAAATGGAGAATTTGGGGGCAACTGAGTATACGAACCCGAGCCAGACTGCTGAGGGCAGGGAGTCTGTTAAACAATAGTAGGTTTGATTATATTTTGTACTGAGTGAGACCCTGTGATTGGTAAGATGTTTCCCTCTTCTGTTCTTGGTCCTTCTAAGGTCGTACAAAATCTTAAGCAGTGAAACACCCCATTGTCAATAGACTTAATTTGTAACATAACCCATCAAAATAACATAGCCTCACTGTACCGTAATACATTTCTGCCCTAATCAAAAACCTAGTCAAAGAATGTTTTTTAAAAAGTTGTTGCATTCAAATGACACCACTATCTATCTATACTACTATTATAAAGAGAGAACACGCACCTTTGAGCCAGGTAAACTCCGGAACCACAGCGCCAATCCACACACCCGATACATTGTAGAAATTGTCAGGGTGTGCAGATGGACATAGGCTATAAATTTTTTTTTAAAACGTACATTAAAAAATATAACTTTTAAAAAAAAGTAGTGCCCTGGAAGTAGCGCCGGCCGCGATGCTGCTCTGGCCGTGACGTAGCGCTGGCCGCGACGTGCGTAATGAGGACGTGCGTGATGACGAGGAGGAGAGACATGGAGCTGCGGTGTGAAGTGAGGAGCGCGGGCACGTCACGGCGAAGAGGAGCGGCGGTGAAGTGAACATCGCAGCTCAGGTAATTTATTGAAATCGAGGCGGGCGGGCGGGCGGCGGGAGCGGGTGTGCACAGAGGAACATGCGGGAGGAGTGGGGGCGGGAGGGAGTCGGGGCGGGAGGGGGTCAGGCGGGAGCGGGTGTACTGCCCCCAGCCCCTTTCTGCCCCAGGCAACGCTGGGGCGGGCTGCTAGTTTACATATAACGATGAACTCTATAGACTCTGTGTGACTACCAAAAGAGGGGCCAGTTGAGGTTAGAGACTGTACGATCCAATGAAAGGGGTCAGCTTCGGTAAGAACATGCCCCTTTGCAAGAGATTGACAACTAATCATCCCGCTCAGGATATATGAACTGAACTGACTATTTTTTATTTTATTTTATTCTTGGTTTTAATTGTGCTTGCACTGTGTCTGCCACATGTTCTGACGTTGGCAGACGCCATCTTTCTTTTGTGCATATTACTAAATAACGGTTTGGATCTTGTCACACTCCTTTCTTTATGAGCTGTTTTTCTCCTGTGTGCATAATCTTTTATTTCTGAATCTGGTCCGACCCCGAGCATGTCCCAGTAACTCAGGTATAGCAGTTCTCTCTCACTTTAAAGGTATTTAGGGAATTATGGCATTTATGGTCTGGTCTGCCCCTTTCTCTGTACCAAACTGTTCCCCTGGCAATCGATCATGATCATCCACTACCTCTTTTATTAGGTCTGGCTTGACAGTGTAGCGGTCTGCAACACATAGTGTTACCAACACTTTAAAATATACATAGAGCGGCTTTGGCTCCACTGCTCCTCCTGGAGGAGTAATTTTATCTCAACTGCTATTGGCTGTTTGATGTATCATTCCACCTCCTGAGACGTACGGGATGGGGCGGGGGGAGTTGGGGAGGGTGGGACACTTTTAAGGCTTGGTTTTTTCTATGGTTACTGAAATACAGCTTGGATATGATATGATGTAATACTTAAGGATGATCATCTAATAGAGGTTTCTCATATCTCGTATACAATGCTAACGAGAATGTGATTTCCTGCCTGTTTAGGAAACTGTATTTGTACGGACGTTACCACCTAAGTCGATGGAGATATGTTGTGGGAGAAAAGTTAAAAAGACTGTATTTTGATAATAATGATAGGTTGTATAAGGTGATACATCATGCAGTCACAAATAAAGAGTTAAAAAAAAAAATTCATTCCACCTCCTAGGGAGTGGTTGCACTGCGATGCACGACCGAACATTTTACATCTCAAAGGAACAGCAAATAATCACACATTGAATTTATTATCTCATAGATGCATTGTGTTGCAATTGTTTTTTTTGTTTTTTTACTGCAGCAGGCTTTTACTTTACTGTTTTTGTCATCTGTTCATGGTAAAGACATGTACCCTTGCCGTGAGTGCCCAACTGTTCTGTTGTCTGGATCCCTAATGCTTGTTTTGTTGTCATAGACAAACACGGATCATGCTTGTATGCCATGACATAGGCCTGTCTCACAAACTGCGGTCTTCTTGAAGCAGGAGGGGCACCCAAAGTGCAGCCCTCATAGTGGTGAAAGGCTACAGCCTGCACCAGGAGTTAAGCAGCACCAGAACGGTGGTGGCACCATACCTTGTAGTGATCAGTGGAAATGAACAGGACCTTTTTACCCTGAGTCACTGGAGTGAGATCTACAGGCTCATTCACTTTTTGAAAAGTTCCGCTGCTGTGTGCTTAACTCACCTTTGGCCTACATCACGTAGATGTGGAGTGCTGCGTAGCACAGGAGTAGGGACAGTGACTGGGTGTGTGTGTGCTTACATGAAGTACAATACATGAAGGTGAAGTGTTCTGTAGCGTGCACGTGGTGAGTGTGTGCTGGCAGTGTGTTTTTAAAGATAGAAAACCTTGAGTGCTGAACAGTGCGCACATGCTGAGTGTGTGTAGTGAATGCTTGTGTGCATTTAAGAGTCAGCGACATAGCTTGGTCAATAAGATTGAAGGGTGTAAGCTTCAGATTTTCCAACAATCATGCTAGTATATCTTGTTAAAACACATTATATTAGAAGCATGACATAACAAGGGCTTAAAGGAAGATGCAGTGGAAAGAGAGAGGAGGGCATATTGTAAGGTGTTAGCACACTTAAAATAGAATATTTTTGAAACTACTCAACATATTTAAGAGCTTCAAAACAGAGAGGAGAGAGAGTGTGTGTGGTTTTGTCAGTGTGGGCATGTAGAAATCCCAGGTGAAATCTAACAGACAGTTCATCATATCCAACTGAAAGCACTTCTATGCAACTATTTACAACAGAATATATTTTTAAAGGAGTTTAACACCCCTCCCCCCCAAAGCTTCTTCCCTATGTACAATGCATAGAGGTAACAGTGCTGGACTGAAAGTGTGCTGCGAATGTACACTGAGCACTGCGTAAGTGTGCTTGCAGAATTACTTTACATGAAGGACCCTGGGTTCAATTTTGGGAAGGCCAGGCCTGTTTGGTGAAGACATCAGGAGGGGAGGACTCCCCCCAGACAGATTTGTGTATTGCTGCATTGCTGTGGGACACACACACAATTCAAAGGACTGGTCTTTGATTAAGTGATAGATCACAAGGATTAGGCCCAGACACATTTCATGAAGAGAGATGGGGCTGATAAGAGCATCATAAAGAGTGGTCTGGAGGTCTGGGATTAACCTTTTGATGCACATATCACTGTGGCTGACATCCAGGTGTGAACTCTGGTCAATCCTATGAGTGGGGTTGTGGGACAATTAGCTGCGGAGAAAGAAGAAAGAGAGAAGAATCCACTTCAAAAGAAGCAGAACCTCAACATAAAACTTCGAAGACTCAGACCCTAAATAATATTTAATGTCTGGAAAAGGACTATAAGAAAGGGAGGTGAGTCCCCAAACATGTTTATTCTGCCAAGCATTCATTCAGCGGGGGCCTGGCACGGGCGGTGCACGGCTCTCTGATCTTTCGAGACCCTTAGGCGGCAGGCCACCCGTGAAGGTGCATCTTGTCTAACAAGGCAATTGTTCTCTCGACGCAACCCTTACTCCGGGCTCGAGTAGTGCTGGCAGCTTGCACGTGTTGTCCTTGATTGGTACTTTGAACTTCAACATTTCGTTTTTCCATTATTGACCCCAGTTGCCTCCAATTCTTGAAATATACCTTCTCCCTGGCATTCCTCTCCGCCAGGTACCATACCTATTCAGCCGGTCCCACTGGAGAAGTCTGCGGGGCACCTTAGGGAAATCCCTGGGGTAAGCACAGAGCCCTATTCCTTAATTCGCAGCAATTTATTGTTTTCTTCCTGCCCAATTGAGTATGTCCCTGCATAACTTGGGTAATTGTTTTACACGAGTACCCAATCATTGTGTTTATGCTTTTATTTCTTAAATTTAATGTCACTCTTGCGTGTGTGTACCACAGAGAGCACTTGCGCACCATTGTACAACGGAATATTGCACTCACCATGATGCTCTGTGATGTGTTTTTATTCCTTTAGGTCGCAATACCTCAGCAGGACCAATCGGCCTGCGCATCTTTAAAACCTACAAAATAAGGTTGTATACCACATTGTGTAATTATTTCTTTCTTTGTGTTGTACTGATCTCTGAGGTCCTGAAGAATTGCCATTATGGCAAGAAACATGTCGACCTGACCAGAGGGTTGAAGATATTCTGCTTTGAAAGTATCAAGGCATATATCTCCTCTCCCACCCTTTTAATCAAGGAAGTAAACCACGCTAATAAAGTACATTGTGGACTGACCCACCTTTTTTAATTCACTCACACTGCACGACTACACTTCCCTCGCCCTCTCACACGCATGCACCATATGGCCAGAACAAAAGATCTCTGATAAAGAGCCCCGGTTTCGGGAGCCCGTCAGACATTGCAGCTCCAGTCTGACGAGGAGCAGAACCCATATGATGAAGCATGACACCTAGTTTACTGGGTGTGTGAGGGTTTTAGTTTCAACAAGGGAATTTCCCCCTTCTTGCCTTTCTTAGTACACGCACTCTGCCTTTCTTCACTCTTCCCGGGGAACTTTGTACCCTTCTTGTGTTACTAGTTGTCGGACTTGTACACTGGACCCCGTTAAATATTGTCCTATTCCAGTCCCTCCTTTGATCAAAAGATTGTGCGCGGGAGTTCTCCCGTGGGACTTTGAGGCTACCTACAGTAATCAAAACGTTTTACTGAGAGGACCATTGTCTCCCTGCCGATACCATTTTTGTACGGCTAGGGTTAACCGTTTCTTTCTCTCCAACTCTTTCTATACTCCTGACCTGACTACAACAATACCTACTATGGAGGATGTCCCAGGTCTGAGTTTTGACGAGGAAGCAATAGCAGAGGCTTGAGATCTGCTCCCTCACTCTTTGGGGTGGGTGGAGCTACCGCCTCGAGCTCTGCGAATGAAGATTGGGCTACCTTAACCTCATTAAAAAAAGAATGGCTCAGGATAACCGTCCATGGGGCAATGATGACTGAATATTTGAGGGCTAACATAGCTCCTCAAGGGTTGATAGTTAACATCATGCCGAGACTGTTCCTTGAAGACGGGCAGTTCAAGGTAGACTGGTGTCATGTCTCTTGGAAATGCACAAAAGACCTTCTTTTCCTGATCGTGAAAATGGCCAAGAGATTGGCTGACGCCTTACTTATCAAGATTGCAGCAATTGAGACAGCAATCCAAGGCACTCTGAAAAAGACTCCCTTCACTGCCAAATTTGCAGAAATTAATCAGGAGATCATGGTCAAACCAAGAATTTCTCCTGAAACAGAAAATGACAAAATTACAGAAGGATGTAGCCAAATTCGATAAAGAGAAAGTATACCCCTATCTTAAAGAGGGATATACAAATAACAGGAATAGCTACTCCACTGATGAGAGTTCAGATAACGGTAGCCGGAGGGGATCCTCCGGGAGTGACTTGAGTGGCAGCTACCCTTCCAATAACAATCGCAACCAACGCCGCCCCAATTGGAACCAAGGACATAACAATGGTCCAATGTTCAACGGGCCCCCACAAATGCTACCTCCTTGGCAATACCCCTTCTACCCCCAGGGACCACCACAATTTTACCCAATGAACCCACCTTTTTTACACAGAGGTTGGGGCAGAGGAAGAGGGCTCAAGCGAGGAGGTCAAAAAGTTGTGCAATGGCAAGACCAACCAACCGCACCGACATCGGTGGAAACCAGGAGCACGACCAGGGGGAGGAGAGTTTAATTGTGAACCTCTCTAACAGGACAATTAACCAAGTAGAGACAGAGATCCTTGAGAAGGGCCTAGGCTTTGTGCCGACTCCCGCCCCAACAGCTTCACTGAGATGTGCGAGGTCAAACAATTGTTCAGGAAGGTACGTCTGCGGTCCTTCTTTGCTGATAGACCTGAGAATTAAAAAACTGACACTGGATTGCGAAAACCTTCTACCTTTACCCCTACGGATTCTATGGTTCCGCCTGAGATACTAGCCTTTGAAAAGGCAGTCCTTAGGAGCTTGGATAATAAACCGACAACCAACACCTTCAATAACTTGAGCACAGCTGAGAAGCAAGCTGTCCAATCACTAGGCAATGACACAAGCATTGCTATCAAGCAGGCGGATAAAGGGGGTGCCACCGTCATCCAAAACAGCGGTGATTATGACATCGAATGCAAACGCCAACGATCCAATGTCACCCACTACAGACCACTCACTGTAGACCCAACCAAAAGGCTCAGTACCACCATCACGAGCTTGATTCTGGAGGGTGAAACGAATGAATGGATCACTAAAAATGAAGCTGCTTTCCTGATAACTACCGACCTAGTTATCCCATACTTTTACACCCTCCCTAAGATCCACAAGGGGGTGTCACCAGTCCCTGGGAGGCCCATCGTATCTGGCATCGGCTCATTATTGGAGCCACTATCTAAATTCTGTGACTCTTTTCTCCAACCTGTTGTCAGAAAAATACCATCTTTTCTGCAAGACACTAGGGATGTCCTCCGCCTCATAGAATCCATCGAGGGGATGGAAGGTGTGGATCTACTCCTAACATTGGATGTTGAAGCACTCTACAATAACATCCCCCAACAGGCTACTTTGGAAGCTGTGGAGTCCACTCTCTTACTTGAAGAATGGCCCTCACCCACTCCCATTTCCTTCATAATGGCCTGCGCTTCACTGGCATTGACTGAGAATTTCTTTCAATATGGGACACAGCTCTATCACCAAATCCGTGGAACTTCCATGGGTTCAACTTTTGCTCCCAGCTTGGCATGCATTTACATGGCCACCTTTGAAGAGAGCACAATCAGATCTGCACTCAACCCTTACTGTGACAACATAACACTTTGGCGCAGGTACATAGATGATATCCTCATACTATGGAAGGGTGATCGCCCCACCTGTGAGGCCTTTTGCTCTTGGATCAACCTTCAAAACCCTTTTCTGAAATTTACTGGTACCATCTCGGAAACAACCATCCCATTTCTGGATCTATGTATCAATCTAGACCCCACTGGGCTCAGTACCACCCTCTACCGTAAGAGTACTGATAGGAACAGCCTCCTACTCTATAAGAGCCACCATCCACTGGCCTTGAGGGACAACCTCCCCTTTGGACAATTCCTCAGGGTCCGAAGGAACTGTACTGCTAAGTCTGATTTCCAACAAGAAGCCACCCTTCTCCAACATAAGCTTCAGAATAGAGGATATCCTACCAGACTTATCCACAACTCCCGCAAACGTGCTCTTAACAATCCAAGGGAGACTCTCCTTGAAACCCACCCCAAAGTACCAGACGAACTCATAACTTGTGTGACCTGTTTCACTCAGAATTCAGCATTCTTAAAGAAAACCATAAACAAACACTGGTCCATAATCAATTCGGGTGGCCTAGACATCCCCCGCCCTCGTTTTGCTTTTAAAAGAACTGGCAACTTGAAGGACGCACTGATCCACACACGCCCCAAGAAACATAACACCAAAAACCAAAGCACTCTTTGGGATTTCCCCCCTGTGGTTTGTCATTTCCCATGTGGTGGTTGCGTTGTGTGTCCGCAAACACTTCAGTGTAAGGAAGTCAGACTTTCTAATACCTTTGCGTGGAAGCTTCGCAGACATACAAACTGTAATAGCACCAGATGCATTTATATGATCACCTGTCCCTGTGGTAAAAATGACATAGGGATGACAATGAGGCAAATCAAAATAAGGATCATGGAGCACAAAAGCAATATCAGGTGCTCAAAAACACACACGAGACTTTATGAACATTACTCCCAGCGTGGCCACCCTGCTGATAGTCTCACATGGCTGGTGCTGGAGTCCCACCCGGCCATAACTAAACAGGCCCTGTTCAGGATTGAACAAAGATGGGTACACCGTCTGAAACTGGATATTGTGGGGTTGAATGATCAGTCCCCTGGGCATCCCTGGCACGTTAGGCAATTGTCATAGCCTACCAGAACTCTGTCTCACCCTACCCTAGAAACTCTGCACACTGTCCACCTTTAATGAATATGCTGGGGGTGGAATTGATTAACCGCACTCTACACTCCAAGTGGGTGTTTTCCACGTTTTCGGTCCACCTGTCAGCACCCAGGTTTGGGACTTTTCACTATACCTTCAGTCCCCTTTCGACTTAACAGCCCCCATAACCCCCAGGTCCTATTACGACCAAGAATCGGCATACCCGTGTTACTGAATGCCCCTTTACTCTCATTACTTAGAGCCCCTTTCCCTACACTTACGGCCCGCCACTTTATTGGGATTATTCATGACTACCAATCCCGTGCGATACACCCGTAAATTTAACTTAAGTCGCACCTCTTAGCGATCAGAGTCAAATGGCTCAAGATTAGCGGTGCAAATGAAAAATTCCCCTTCATTACTCAATTACTCCCCCTGCTAAGATGGCCACCTCTATTACCGCAATTGCCTAACCATACAACGCGGTCTAGATTCCATACAAAGCAGCTGCCACGGCGCATGCGCTGTTGATGACGGGGACGCGGCTTCCACGGCAGCGCTTGAACGGCGGGATAGCAATGGCTTTAAATACCGGGGTCTTGTCCCAGTCTCACCACCAGCTGCTCCGCGTCCTGTCTAGGCTCTGCACGTGGGGGTAGGTTCCAACGGCCTGGACCGTGCGCCGCCGTAGGTAAGCTTGTTACGAGCGCCATCCTGTGAGCTACACCTAAGTGCTGGTTCCCAGACACCCGGTAAGTTTGGCAAGCTCTTTCTCGTCCTAACCCACTGTTGTTGGTATTGTGGAAGATACTTGCTTCCGTGACACGGTGTCTAACTTGGGACTTGGTTTGGTTGTCCCGGGAGTCGCGCAGGATCGGGGCATGGGGCGCTGCCACGGTCACGTTCTCCCGCAGTTCATTCAGCGGGGGCGTGGCACGGGCGGTGCACGGCTCTCTGATCTTTCGAGACCCTTAGGCGGCAGGCCACCCGTGAAGGTGCATCTTGTCTAACAAGGAAATTGTTCTCTCTACGCAACCCTTACTCCGGGCTCGAGTAGTGCTGGCAGCTTGCACGTGTTGTCCTTGATTGGTACTTTGGACTTCAACATTTCATTTTTCCATTATTGACCCCAGTTGCCTCCAATTATTGAAATATACCTTCTCCCTGGCATTTCTCTCCACCAGGTACCATACCTATTCAGCCGGTCCCACGGGAGCAGTCTGTGGGGCACCTTAGGGAAATCCCTGGGGTAAGCACAGAGCCCTATTCCTTCATTCGCAGCAATTTATTGTTTTCTTCTTGCTCAATTGAGTATGTCCCTGCATAACTTGGGTAATTGTTTTACACGAGTACCCAATCATTGTGTTTATGCTTTTATTTCTTAAATTTAATGTCACTCTTGCGTGTGTGTACCACAGAGAGCACTTGCGCACCATTATACAACGGAATATTGCACTCACCATGATGCTCTGTGATGTGTTTTTATTCCTTTAGGTCGCAATACCTCAGCAGGACCAATCGGCCTGCGCATCTTTAAAACCTACAAAATAAGGTTGTATACCACATTGTGTAATTATTTCTTTCTTTGTGTAGTACTGATCTCTGAGGTCCTGAAGAATTGCCATTATGGCAAGAAACATGTCGACCTGACCAGAGGTTTGAAGATATTCTGCTTTGAAAGTATCAAGGCATATATCTCCTCTCCCACCCTTTTAATCAAGGGAGTCAACCACGCTAATAAAGTACATTGTGGACTGACCCACCTTTTTTAATTCACTCACACTGCACGACTACACTTCCCTCGCCCTCTCACATGCATGCACCATATGGCCGGAACAAAGGATCTCCAATAAAGAGCCCCGGTTTCGGGAGCCCGTCAGACATTGCAGCTCCAGTCTGACGAGGAGCAGAACCCATATGATGAAGCATGACACCTAGTTTACTGGGTGTGTGAGGGTTTTAGTTTCAACAAGGGAATTTCCCCCTTCTTGCCTTTCTTAGTATACGCACTCTGCCTTTCTTCACTCTTCCCGGGGAACTTTGTACCCTTCTTGTGTTACTATTCTGCCAAGCAGCCAGACAAGCTGTGTGCGAAGGGGAAGCTCTACAAGACATCTGCCCTTGACCAGCACTTGGGGCCAAGGCCTGGTAGTCTCCCTGCAGGACACCAACATCACCTGCCCTGGAGCATGGAGCACCATCGACTGCCTGCCAAAACCAGTGTGTTCTGTGAGGGAGGAAATTGGAAGTATGGCCCATGCCCAACGATCACTTCAAGGCCCTATCATGGACTCCTTTATACCAACTAGTCAGCAAATAAAGAGACAGATAGCCCCAGGCCCAAATGGGATTCCACCTACACTATTCAAATAGGACGCCAGCTACTGGTCAGAAAAACTGGAGCCGATTTTCCAGCAGATATTAGCAGATGCCATAATTCCGCCCTCATGGACATAATCCATAGTTATGTTATGTTATGTTAAAATGTTTCTAAAGCGCTCGAATACCCATGGGTGTCTTGGCGCTGTTTGAGTGGCAGTTAGGTGAGGGTGCTGAGAGTGATTATGCATCTAAGAATTGAAAAGCCAGGTTTTTATTAGTTTCCTAAAGTCCAACAAAGTAGGAGCTGCTTTGATGTTTATAGGTAAGCCGTTCCACAGGGCAGGGGCTTCGGTGGTAAAACAGCTGCCTCCCCGTCTTTGTCTCTTGTATCGGGAGCAGGGCATTATCATGGCATTTTTAGAGCGAAGTTCTCTATTAGGAACATACCATGAAAGAGATTTTTTTAAATGACAAGGGCCTTCATTGTGCAGGGATTTGAAAGTAAGGCATAATGCCTTGAACTTAATGCGATTTGCAACCTTCAGCCAATGCAATTCCTTGATGGCCAATGAAACTGGGTGAAATTTAGGCAAGTCGAAAACAAGCCTGGCTGCCGCATTCTGGACACTCTGGAGTTTCTTCAGTTGTTGTTTTTAAAGTTTGGCAAGAAGACCATTACAGCATTCCAATTTCGAAAGGATCAATAAAGAGACAACTGTTTTTCTGGTGGTCATGGGGATAAACGGAAGAATCTTTTTAATGATCCTTAGGCTGTTAAAGCTGGCCGAGACGATCGAGCTGATGTGTTTATCAAATCTTAACTTGTCGTCTATTATTACACCCAGATTTCTTGCTTTTTGTACAGGAATGGAAAGAGTTCCCATCTCTGTTGGCCAACATGCTGAGTTCCAAAAAGAGGGTTTTTTGCCAAAAAGTATAACCTCGGTTTTCTCAGCATTTAGCTTGAGACAATGCGCTTTCATCCAGCCACTAACTGCTCTCATACAGTTGTGTAACTGGGAGGAAGTGGCATCTATGTTGTTCGAGGCTGCCACCACAATTTGGGTGTCGTCTGCATAATATGTGGGGCAAAAACCAAAAGATCTAATTAGAGGGGCAAGTTCTGAAACATAAATATTAAAAAGCAGAGAACTCAAAGATGATCCTTCTGGAACCCCACAAGGGAGTAAAAAGGAACGAGAAGAGAAATTCTCCAACATAACAGAATTGTTTCTATTTGTCAGGAATGATTGGAGTAGAGCCAGTGCTTTGTCGGCAATGCCTAATTTACTGAGATGGTTGACAAGAGTGACATGGTCAACCGTATCAAAGGCCGCCGACAAGTCCAAAAGGATAAGTGCTGCAGAGCCCCCTTTATCCAGGACAGTTCTTAGCTCATCCGTTGTTTTTATTAGAGCCGTCTGGGTGCTATGTTCGGCCCTAAAGCTGAACTGAGAGGGATCCAATAGATGATTATCCTGAAAAAACTTTGATAATTGTGTATTTATCAGTTTTTCCACCAATTTGGCCGGAAAAGGTAACCTGGAGATCAGACGGTAATTGGCTGGGTTATCCGGGTCTAAATTTGTCTTCTTCAAGAACGGCAGAATGGAAGCTCTTTTCCAAAGATCTGGAAAAAAACCCGTGTTGTACATGCCATTAAAGATATCGGCTAAAGGTGTAGCAGTGTGAGCTGGTATTTGTTTTAGTACCGAAGGAGGGCATGGGTCGAATGGTGATCCTGACTTTGTGGAATTAATTAGTTTTAAGACTTCATCCGAAGTGGTGACTGTGAATTGTGTAAGGTTAGCAGAAAAACTAATGTTGCCTACATCAAAATCGTTTATGTAGCCTTTGCTAAATGAAAGGTCACTAGAGATAGAAAATGTATTATGTATTAATTCCACTTTGTAGCGGAAATATGATGCAATTTCTTCACAAAAAGATTGACTGATGTTACTTTTCAACTCAGGGAGCTTAGTCAATTTGTTTATGACCAGAAAAAGTTCCTTGGCCGAGTTTTTCGAAGCTTCTATTTGCTGAGTGAAAAAAGATGATTTTTTGGGGATAATGGCTGCTTTATAATTGGCCACGGCCTTTTTATATATTATTTTATCAGTGGGGCTGTATTTTAGCCTCCAAGCCCTTTCTAGTTTCCTGCAATTTTGTTTTTGGAGCCGGAGAGCATCCGAATACCACGGTGCAGATTTTTTTACTTTATTTCTGTTGGTGCCTTTTTTTGGGACCGCTTTTGAGATGGCCGTGTTTAGCCAATTGGAGTACGTCTCTGAGGCTTCATTTGGGTCTGATCACAGAGTAGAAGTGACTTTACCTAGATGGTGTTCTAAGGTATCGAAATTGGTTTTGGACCACTAGTACGACGGTAACTGGCTAATGTCACGTTCCCCATTTTGAAAGGGAGGCTGGACTGTCAGTTTGAATAGTACTGCTTTATGGTCAGACCATGTGAGGGGCAGAATATCTTTGACCAAGATGGAATTATTGTTAGAAAAAATTGCATCCAACGTATGCCCACCATTATGAGTAGGCTGATGGACTAGTTGAGGGAGATTAAAGGAATTCATAGTCTCCAAGATAGCTTCTGTATCGTTATCCTCCTTACAGTCTAAGTGGAAATTAAAGTCTCCAAGTACTGTATAATCGTTCTTGCATGCTCCCCCCTCTACTAGTGAATGAACTGATTGGAGAAACCTGTATCTAGTACCTGGAGGGCGGTAGATAAGAAGGCCATTCAGAGAATAATTATTAGTTATGTCAATCTTGAAGGATAATAGTTCACAGTCTGCATTTAGTAAGGGGTTGATTTTAATTTTAAACTTGTTTCTGTAGATTATCCCCAAGCCGCCTCCCCTATTTCCCCTTCTGTCTACTCTCCGCATTGAGTACCCTTGAGCAGTAGCAATCAGTAAGTCGGGACTAGAATGGTCATTACCCCAAGTTTCAGTAATAAAAAGAACATCAAGATGTTCATTCATGATAAGCTCTGCTACTTCAAATGCATGCTTCACCAAAGACCATGCATTGACCAAAGCCAGTTGATATTTGCTGTTGGGAGGAAGATTAATATTTTTACTGTTACCCATTTGACAGTTGGGGGGCGATTCAAAAATAGTAGTCACACTTATGGCATAGTAGGCTGGAGGAATCCTGGGTCATCCATATCCATACTAATTTTATTAAGAGAGAGCCCAAACCTTTGAGGCGGGTAATCTCAGTAACCACAGCACCAATCACAACACCCAATACATTGTTGGAAAGGGCAGTTGCAGCAGAAGGACATAGGCTATGCAGACGGCCACAATATACATTTATAAAAATTAAATTTAAACAATAATACAATTTCAATATTTAAAAAAAATGTTTTTCAATTTATATTAAAAATATGTAATGTAATTAAAAAAAAAAAAATATCTAAAAATAAAAACTTTAAGACAATGTAGTAAATTAGTATAACAAAATAACAATTAATACATTTAAAAATTATCATTTACGAAACCTTTGAAATTCAATGAAAAAAACCATAGGTTTCAGCCATGTTATACTTAGGAATTAGCATTTGAAAAACCTTGGAAATTTACTGAAAACACCATAGGTTTCAGCCGCGTTATAGTTAGGAATTAGCATTTAAAAAACCTTAGAAATTCACTGAAAAAACCATAGGTTTCTCACATGTTATAGTTAGCTGGACATTTCACTCATACAAAACCATTGAAATTCCCCCGGTATAGTTAGTTCAGCTTACTATAACTCGCGCGCCCGCAATGCACTGCTGATGCATTCACATATTACATCACTCATGACATGGTCAGTGACATCACTCATGACATCACTGATGACATAATCCTTGTAAAAGAGTGGCAGACCTCCTCTCAGCGTAATATAACCTTGGATACACACCTTCAAAAATAGAAACTAAAATTTTCAAAAAAATTGAGATACCAATACCAGTTAGAACAACCTATTCAGTAATTCCAAAATCTACATACACGTCCACTCATTCACCAATGGTTCTATATAGTCACTCATACATGTACTCACTCATCATATGTACTTATACACCTATACATCCTGTTACACACCGATACTCATCCATACAGCTACTCACACACATACTCACACATGCAAATAAACTATCAAACATCCATTTACTTGCATATACAGCTATACACACCCCACTACACTTACTTTTACAAAAACGTACACATACTTACTCTCTTAAACAATCACTTATAGAAACACATACTTATTTATACAGGAACTCTTCCAATATCTCACACTCTCACGTATGATCACATATATACATCAATACTCATATATAGTAAATTAAAACATATGTAGTCCATACTAATATTATAAAGAGAGAGCCCAAACCTTTGAGGCGGGTAATCTCAGTAACCACAGCACCAATCACAACACCCAATACAGCGTTGGAAAGGGCAGTTGCAGCAGAAGGACATAGGCTATGCAGACGGCCACCATATACATTTAAAAGGTAAAAGAACCGTGCCAGCAAAGTAGTCCCTTGTGGGCGTGTCTACCTTGTGCTGTGGGCATGGGCTGGGGGCGTGACTAACGCTGGGGGCATGTGGTACGGCCATCATATCGTGGGCTGTGGGCGTGTGCTGGGGGCGTGACAAACGCTGGGGGCGTGTGTCCGCCCTTAATGCCATGTGAGTCATACATACAAGCGCCAATTACGTTGATGCGCAGCATCAAGGGGCACGCTGGGGGTGTGACACGCTGGGGGCGTATGTCCGGCCTTCATGCCATGTGAACGCAATTGCACCGCATCAAGGGGCACGCTGGGGGCGTGAGAAACGCTGGGGGCATGTGCTACGTTCCGCCCTTCATGCCATGTGGGTCGTACATTTATCAGAAGATCGTCTGCTGTGGCTGTGTGCTGGGGCCATGACAAACGCGTTCAGCTGGAGGCGTGGTAAGTAACGTTACTGCAACCTCTCCTGCGCGCTGTTACTGAACTCTCTCATTCAACGAAATTACACGCGCCTGCTACCATTAACCAGGGCTCTAGCCGGGCTCAGGTGGCGGATCAGTACACTAATTACACGCGCCTGATAACTTCAACCAGGGCTGCTGCTGGGCCTCAAGCGGGGGAACACGTGCCTGCTAACATCAAACAGGCCTGCATCTGGGCCTCAAGCGGGGGAACACGCAAATGAGCGTGTCTGCTGGGACAATTACTGTAGCCTCTCCTACTCGCTGTCACTCAACTCTCTCATTAAACGGATTTACCAGCGGCTGATAACTCTCTCATTCAAAGACATTACACGCGCCTGCTAACATCAACCAGGGCTGCAGCCGGGCACAGGCGGCGGATCACTACACCAATTACAGGCGCCTGCTAACATCAACCAGGGCTGCAGCTGGGCCTTTTCCGTCCCGATTCTAATGAAACAAAAAATGTTGTCTACCGCGAGATTTTAAAATAAATTGCCCTTGCCAAATACACACATTACATACATTCTATTTCATACCCGGACAACGTTGGGACGGGCTGCTAGTATCCATTAAAGGGCAACCTCCATTAGATTTGTTAAAGGATAGAAGGGAGTCATCTGACCACTTTATCCTCTCTACAGTAGTCTGTGTGAGTCGGGCAGCATCTCTGGCGCATGGTGCGATCTTAGCGCGGACGGGCGCGGATGGGCTTGCCTTTGGCGCGCCTTCGGCGTGTTCTGCAATGCAAGCGTTTCCGCCAGAAGTCAGTCGGTAAGGCCGGGAAAGAGGGTGTGTTCGCTTCCCTCCGCTCAACTGGCTCTGCCGTGGCGGACCGGGGAAGCGAAGCTGAGGACAACAACTAAGAGCACAGTGAGTAAAAGCTCCTGTGAGCAGTGGTGTAGAGGTCGTTTTTTAAAACAGATAAACAAAATAATAACAATGTGTTTAAACAATTTTAAAAGCAATTCCTAAAATACCCCAGCACAATGTGCCCGAACAGTTTAGAGCAGTTCAAGATGCCCGCAAGTACACTACCAAAATTCCCACCTATGCGTTTTTAAAAACCGGCAGCAGGTAAGAGGTTCCCCTCACCTTATGCCACCGATCCACAAACAAGGCGATGAGAGCAGTGCTAAAAACTGTCGGCTTCTGGCGCTTATTGACACTGAGGCCAAATACTTTGGTGCCACCATTCTGAAGGAATTAACACTGTGGGCCTCGGCTAATCAAATCATTCGGTTAAACCAAACCAGTTTCTGCAAACATATGGGAACTATATATTGATGGAGAGCGGTAATTTCTTCTGGTAGTTTCTCAATGTAAAACCTCCATGCTACCTCTAATTTACCGCTCAAAAGGTGTTGGGCCCTTCACACCATGTATTACCTTCAGGAGACTTTAAATAAAGATGAACAGTCAAAATACAATTATTATTGTGAGCCAATAAAGAGAGTTGTTGATTATTTTAAAGGGTTTTATTTTCTAGTCAAAAAGTTAATTTTTTCTCTGACCCTTTATTCATTAGTAAAATATCAATTAGGTTACAGAATTTTGGAAAACAGGAAAAATATCAATAATACAGAACACATTACAGTCTGCATATAAGCATTACATGTAGTTATGAAAATGTGGCGCAAAATTTCAGTCACAATTCTTAAAGAGTTTCTAAGAAAAATAGTCTTGCAAAGCTAATCAATAATTAAATAGTTGGCAAAAAATCTCCCATTAAGAGAAATAAATGCATAAGACAAATAAATCTTTTAGACCTAATTAATTAGTCAAAACATGAACTTAAAGTTTAGCATCTATCCTGATCCACTGCACTCTCTGTCTGTCTGTGTCTAAAGAGGAAAGCAGCCCCTCCTTCACCAGACCTCAAAGGAATGCGGCATGAAGTGCCAAGATATGACGTGGAAGCAAGAAACCTCCCCCTGAATCTCCTCGGACGCAAACCTGCCCTTCAGCAATCTCCCGAGACGTTTCTCGTACCTAACCCATAGAAGCCAGCTGAGCTGAGAAAAAAGAAGAAGTGCCAGCTCCCATCCAGAGAGGACAGTATTTATACCATAATTATTGGCAGAGTACACAAAGATGTAACATTTTTCAGTAAAACCTTTACGTGATTGGTCAGTCATGATGCATGAGGTCACACTTCCCTGACTCATTCTAAAAACCTGACTTCACTAGTCTTAACAAAAGAAGCATACATGAATAACTACATTTATAAACATTGCAACATTTACTAGGAAAAATGTTTCAATCTAATTCATCTTTCCTTCCTTCTCAGCGCAGTAGATGGACACTTTTAACTAACTGGTACATTGGCAGAATGACAAGAATTCAGGTTGTCCTTGACTTTTTGTCATGAGGAAAGCTGCCACAGTCTGCGCATGCTCCCTTCTCATTAAATTGCAAGCCATAGTCTTGATGGATTCACAGGCAGCCATGTTTTGTGTAGGCCCCAAAAATAAAACAAACACAAAGATAATATTAATTTCATGTAAATCAGTCCATTATGTGTCCCAAGTGCATTATTAATTCACACACATTATAAAAAGAGGTGTTATTAACTGAAAATGTTTATCAAAATATGCAACAAGTCAAAGTCTATTAAGACAGGAATAATACATTTAGTTTACATGGATGTGCTGGGAAGAGAGAAACACATTCTATTAAAAATCTTCAAAGGTAAAAAGGCCACTTTTTCTCTACATTGCAAAAAAAACACATGTTAATTTAATTCAGCAAAAGCATTTTCAGTCTGAAGTGAATAGGCCTCACTTTTCATGTTTTTCATGTGCCATGTTTTTAACCTGCACCAAAATGTGCGTGGCAATTTAAATGCAGCCTGTCTGAAGCACAAAAAATAAAACAATGCATGACTGCAGATGAAATCTGCTCCATCAATCCACCCTCTTGATAATTCAAATCATAATAAAATGATTTATAATTCATCACACATATTTCATTTCATAAGTGACAGTTTTTTTTTTTTTTTTTTTTTTTAAATTGCAAAAGCTGAGCATATAAGAATGTTACTTCTATTTCTAAGGCAAACACAAGTTTGGTCTGTAATCAGATCATATATAGCCAAGCTCAAATGTTTTAGTGCAGAGATCTGTAAGTAGCTTCTTGGAACAGTTAGTCTTCTTTAAAATAAGTAACTAAAATAATAAAAAAGGAATTCAACAGGACAGTTTCAGCATTTCTTTACTAATTGTCATCAGCTTGTCATCAGTATGGCTCATACTTTCCATGCAAATTGGACTACTTAGGTGCTGAGAAACTCTGACAGAGCACCATCAATCCTTTGCACTTTTTCAACCAAGGCCTTTCACTCTTATTTTCACTTTGATCAGATTCAGATGTTTCACCACAACATCTCTCAGATCAAAACCGTTGCACCATCCATTATGCAGATCTTGTGTAGCAGCTGCAATCTGGTGAGAAACTGCACACTGTACATCAACCAGACCTACACAGCAATGGCTAGTGTTCTCCTCAGTGTTTTCCACAAGTGCATTTGCATATGCATTTTCAAGCCACTTTGGTAATGCTGAAAAACAGTCTTTTGCAAAAGGTAACTCTGTGCTGCCATTGTTTTGCTTTAGTATGCGTGACACTTCAGGCAGATAGCTACAATCCATTTCTTGTCCAATCTGTTGTTCTGCACTCATTATCTTTGAGACCACATTATGATCTGATTTCAGAGAAACTGGCAATTTATACCTGGGCATCAGTCTTTGCAATAACACATTTGTCACTTTGCAGTTGTCATTTTTCTCAAAAACAGTTCTGATACAACCCTGTTGTGCTGCTTCAAAAACATTTTCTTGAGCCTCTTTAAACTTAACTGTGAAGATTCCATAGAATGTATATGCTAACAGAACACAATTTTGTGCAACTGAATTAGCATTTCTCTCTCCCATGACAACAGTGACTCCCAATTGAGCAGATATACTGCATGTTATGGTAAGGGCAATCAATTTTGAATTTTGGGCTGGGGTGATTACTAAAAGCCATGAAGCTTTGACAACATCATGTATAAGGAGCACAGCATGTGCTGCTTTTAATGTGTCACCTTTCAAACATGGGCCATCTACAAAATGGACATTGTTGGGCTGACTCAGATGTTCATCCTTCAAGTCTGAATTTGGCTTTATGCATATTTTCATGATATTTAGACACTCATATTCATTTTCATCACAATCCAATCCATTTGCTGCCATTTCTGTGAAGTTAGGGTCAAAGGTCATTGGGCAATACATCACAGACCCTTGAAAACATTCATCTTTTTGAATAAGCAATGAGAGAGCGCAGCCCTCCCTCTCACTGCAAATTAGTGTATTTTCTTTCAAATAAACTTTCATTCCTAGTGCTGGGGCGCGCCATTTTTTCTCTTTCAACTCTAGGAATGCTTTTGTGCAATTGTTGTCCAATGGAAGCGGATCAGACACACCTGAGTGTGTCAGCCTCAGTAAAGGCTTAGCCACTAGGGAACTGTTTATTAACCACTCTCTACAGCAGCTAACCATTCCCAAAAATGTCCTGACTTCTTTCTGAATTTGAGGTGGATTCATCTTGGAAATTATTTCCACCTTCTCTGGTGACACCTTTCTACCTCCCTTTCCAATTTTGTGTCCCAGATATTCATCTTCTTTTTGACAGTACTCCTGACTATTCTCATGCAATGGCACTGTGACATGAACTTGGCAAAAATCAATAAAAGTAAGCCATTCTTCACCACATGGAATGTGAAAAAATATATTGGCTGGATTCGGTACCACAGGACAACATGGAAAAAATATGCTTTTAATCTCCTGCACTATTCTGTTCTTTTCATTTATTTTCTGTGAACCTATGATCAGAAAGTTACACAAACTTCCAATCAGTTCCATCAAAAATCCTTTTATTGGTAAAATTCCTGCAACTGATTGTGTTCCTGAATACATGTCATCTGGTTCAAATTTTAATAAGACATGTTCAGCACATTTTATTAGCCTGGCATCCTTCTCTGTGAACTCTCTTATTTCTGTGTTTAATATTTTTTCCAAAGCAGAAGGTAATTTTTCAACTGTCTTTTCTGAAAACAATGCTACAACTGTCTCTTGATGGGCCATTTTAAAATGTACATCCTCATCAGGAATCTGAAAAATAGCATTATCTGGTGTACAGTAATCTGTGCTGCTTAATTTGCAAAATAATTGTTTTCCTGCTAGGCCTGAGTCACAGACAACAGTTTTGCAATCTTCCTCAAATGGGCCTAATTTTGGTGCAAATTCTTCTAACACTGGGTTTCTAATTTCTCTGTTTAAAACTCCTGCAACTAAATCTGGACTTTCCACTGCCTTCACAATGGAATTGGTAAATTCAGAATTGTGAGTGTTAAAACTCTCATTTGCAAACACAGCAACCTGTTGGACTGGATTCTGATATTTTCTCAGGAAATAATTCCCATTTGCTCTGGACAACCTATTTAAATTAATGTTAGCATTTTCCATATTTTGTGGGACCATCTGTGCTTGAAAAATTCCTGCCATAGGTACCTGTTTCTGAACTGACATTTGCATTTGCTTAACTGGCATATTTTGCATCTGCAATTCTCCATGTTTTTGTGCATCATGTTTAAATTTATATTTCTTCTTCCAATGCTCAAATCTGTTATAAAGATGGCAAATGGACACATTTTCCAGCAGTACAACATCCATACCTGAATTTGCACTAACCAAAATACCTTTACTTCCATCCTGTGCTCTTTTAATCTGTACCCAATCAACATCCTTTGCTGGGATTTGGCCCTTCAGGAAAATAATCACTGCTATGTTTTTCTCCATAACAACAGAAAATGATGGTGCATTCATGCAAACCCTTTTCATTGTCTCTTCACTTGGCCCTTGAACAACAACTTTAGATTCAAACCACAATTTAGTCAGCATGGCAATATAAAAGAACATTTCCAAATTAATGCACAACTCTTTAAAAAAGTCATCAAATCCATCAACTTGTGGGTACCACAGCACAATTCTGTCTCTCAGTTGTGGGAATGTGTTCAGAAATGCTGCAAGTTCACTTTTATTCTGTGGCATATGCACATACATTTCTCCCACCTTTTCTCTCAATGAGTAAGCAAAAGCCTCTCCCTCATTCTGTTTATTATTTTTCTCAACTAAATATGGTGGCTTCTTTTCCTTATCCAGTTTCCTTGCTAGGTCTGGTCGTTTCTTTTTCTTCTCATGTTTTCGTGCCCATTTGTCTCCTAATTTCTCAAACCCATTGCATTTGAAAATATATTTTATTTCTGCAAGGTGCAATTGCATTTCTGAAGAATACATTTTCTCATTTGCTTCATCATCCATGTGTACCCTGAAACTTTTCTGAAATGGAAAACTTCCTGAAACATCAGTTTTATATTTTTGAGCCAAATCTGTCAGTCCATTATGAGTAATCAATGAACATGTAGCTGTTTCCTTACTCAGGGAAATTAATTCTTTTTCTTGACACTGGTTCACATTTTCATTATTTAAACAGCAGGGACAGTTAATTTCTTCATGTTCACATGTTGAATTTAAAACACTAAGCTGTTTCTCTTTTTCAGGGCCTGTGTTAATATGTTCCCCCATGTTTTCTATATTTTTAATCACTGCTGCTTCCTCAAAGCATGTTTGAAAAATCCCATTTTCAATTACATTTATTTTATTCTGGGCTGCAGATGTTGTAAATACCATTTTACCCTCACCTTTTAGTGCTTGGGGTAATTTCTGTTCAATAATCTGTGAATTCTGAGTTTCTGAAATAAACCCTGCCATAATCACTCCTTCTGCAGCCCTTTGCACCTTTTCAGTAGGGCCCATATTAATTGGGACAGTCATAATTTTTCTAGGCATTATCTGTGCATCTGCAGTTTGCAATTCTTGGACTAAATCAGGCACATTTAAAGCAGTAACACCTGGAGGTATCACTGTCAGTACTGAATCAACAGGTAATGGTTCAATATAAAATGTCTGCACAGTTCTCTCAGTCTGTATTTCTCTCTGTTCAACAGAAGCAGTAGCCCCTGTAGTATTTACTGGTGCACTATTTTCAGTATTTTTCATGGGAACCACATAAAGTGGTGGACACTCAGTTAACAATGCATCCATTATTTCATCCCCTGAATTATTATTTATTTGAAGCTCTTTTTCAGCATTAATTCCCTTCTCCTGTATATGGTGCTTTACCTTTTCATCCTCACTTGCTTTCTCTCTTGCTGCTTTTTCCCACAGGCTTAAGGCCTCAAATTGTGCAGCTTTAGATGGTGTCTTTATTTCACATAACACTTCCCTTAATTTGTCAATAATTTGCAATTCAAAAGTACCATCTTTTGGAAACCTCAAAGCACCCTCTTTTTCAGTAATCTTGCACCATTGTTGAACCCACATACATGTGTTTTGTCCCAAACTGGTAGACATAAAATGCACAGGTGTTCCTTCAGGAGCATCACCAATAAAAAACGAATTTTTCACTTTACCTCCTAACAGCTTCTTTAAACCTTCAAACAGTTTCATTTTTGCAATAGTTCAATGCAATTTCTTTTCTCCAAAGCTGTCAATCTAAATTTCAGTCAGTTTTACTCCTACCACTGACCCTCCACAAAATCTTACTGCAATATTTCTCTTAATCAATAACTCTGTTAGTAACAACATAAATACATTCGCTACTCTGTCTGTTGTGCTAAATAAAGGATAGATTTATATTCACTGCGAGTAACACATTCCGCTTACCCTTCACAAAGTAAGACTTTCCGTTTACTCTTCAAACACTACAGGTAAATCCCTTCCGCTTACCTTTCACTCAAGCTCAGAAGAACCTGCTACTCCTTTGGACTTATCCTTCAGGATATATCTTAGGCCAAAGTTTCACCAGAGAACCCTTTTGCTGTCAATCAAGCTCAGAAGAACCTGCTACTCCTTTGGACTAATCCTTCAGGATATATCTTAGGCCAAAGTTTCACCAGCGAACCCTTTTGCTATCAATCAAGCTCAGAAGAACCTGCTACTCCTTTGGTGTGACCCTTTCTAGGTGATATCAGACCAAAGTTTCACCAGCGAACTCTTTGCTATTAATCACTCACACAGAAAATAGTCCCTAATTTAACACTGCCAGCCCTACCTAGCTTCTCAGTGCTATTCCAACAGACGAGTAACCTCAGTGCAGTGTGGCTTCCATTCACCACCCGCTATTCCTTCCCGGGATTCCACAGGTGTGCATACCTGCGTGTTCCAGACAACATAGAACAAGACACTAACTTAACATGAAGAGTTAAAACATGTAATCAATAACCAAAAAATTATGTCCTATGAAATTACCAATATAATCAATAACACCATCAATTCAAAATGAGCAAAATATCACCAACAGTAAAAAATCCTTACTATTTTCAACACTTCAAAAAAAACATGCTAGCATATTAACAACATTTCACAACCCTATTGATACTCACACCTCTTCTTGCATCACCTGCCAGTACTGCTTTGCCAGTCTTCAGGTTCTGAGCATTAGAGTCAGGAATCAGGACTTGGACATTTATCTAACTTGAGCAATTATTTTATTTCCCTCTTAAGGTCAATGATCCATTAGTTGAGTAGTTGATGGTGAAATCAATAATTACTAATCACCAAACTAATCAATAATGACCATCCTCTGCTTACCAAAAACTGATGGAGAGCGGTAATTTCTTCTGGTAGTTTCTCAATGTAAAACCTCCATGCTACCTCTAATTTACCGCTCAAAAGGTGTTGGGCCCTTCACACCATGTATTACCTTCAGGAGACTTTAAATAAAGATGAACAGTCAAAATACAATTATTATTGTGAGCCAATAAAGAGAGTTGTTGATTATTTTAAAGGGTTTTATTTTCTAGTCAAAAAGTTAATTTTTTCTCTGACCCTTTATTCATTAGTAAAATATCAATTAGGTTACAGAATTTTGGAAAACAGGAAAAATATCAATAATACAGAACACATTACAGTCTGCATATAAGCATTACATGTAGTTATGAAAATGTGGCGCAAAATTTCAGTCACAATTCTTAAAGAGTTTCTAAGAAAAATAGTCTTGCAAAGCTAATCAATAATTAAATAGTTGGCAAAAAATCTCCCATTAAGAGAAATAAATGCATAAGACAAATAAATCTTTTAGACCTAATTAATTAGTCAAAACATGAACTTAAAGTTTAGCATCTATCCTGATCCACTGCACTCTCTGTCTGTCTGTGTCTAAAGAGGAAAGCAGCCCCTCCTTCACCAGACCTCAAAGGAATGCGGCATGAAGTGCCAAGATATGACGTGGAAGCAAGAAACCTCCCCCTGAATCTCCTCGGACGCAAACCTGCCCTTCAGCAATCTCCCGAGACGTTTCTCGTACCTAACCCATAGAAGCCAGCTGAGCTGAGAAAAAAGAAGAAGTGCCAGCTCCCATCCAGAGAGGACAGTATTTATACCATAATTATTGGCAGAGTACACAAAGATGTAACATTTTTCAGTAAAACCTTTACGTGATTGGTCAGTCATGATGCATGAGGTCACACTTCCCTGACTCATTCTAAAAACCTGACTTCACTAGTCTTAATAAAAGAAGCATACATGAATAACTACATTTATAAACATTGCAACATTTACTAGGAAAAATGTTTCAATCTAATTCATCTTTCCTTCCTTCTCAGCGCAGTAGATGGACACTTTTAACTAACTGGTACATTGGCAGAATGACAAGAATTCAGGTTGTCCTTGACTTTTTGTCATGAGGAAAGCTGCCACAGTCTGCGCATGCTCCCTTCTCATTAAATTGCAAGCCATAGTCTTGATGGATTCACAGGCAGCCATGTTTTGTGTAGGCCCCAAAAATAAAACAAACACAAAGATAATATTAATTTCATGTAAATCAGTCCATTATGTGTCCCAAGTGCATTATTAATTCACACACATTATAAAAAGAGGTGTTATTAACTGAAAATGTTTATCAAAATATGCAACAAGTCAAAGTCTATTAAGACAGGAATAATACATTTAGTTTACATGGATGTGCTGGGAAGAGAGAAACACATTCTATTAAAAATCTTCAAAGGTAAAAAGGCCACTTTTTCTCTACATTGCAAAAAAAACACATGTTAATTTAATTCAGCAAAAGCATTTTCAGTCTGAAGTGAATAGGCCTCACTTTTCATGTTTTTCATGTGCCATGTTTTTAACCTGCACCAAAATGTGCGTGGCAATTTAAATGCAGCCTGTCTGAAGCACAAAAAATAAAACAATGCATGACTGCAGATGAAATCTGCTCCATCAATATAATATCATGGGCACTGTTCCCAATAAGGTGCGTGTGCGCCATGGTCACCCGGAGCACGCAGTGTCCTGGATTTAGCGCGCACACTGCATTCCTGCGAGACCTTTCGCACCACCGCTTTTAAAATGCGAGCGACGCGAAAAAGGGTCATTTCCTGGTTGCGGCAGGCAGGAAGTGACAATGGTGTCAAGAATGAGCGGCAGGTAGGTGTCTCCCTTACCGCCTGTGTAGTTAGCGAGGGCTCGCATTTACTTGCTGCATTCATTTTCCTAATACGGCTGTGGGGCTGATGTGGGTCTTTGAAAGGTATTCATGTTAATTGCAGCGCCATTGTGCGTTGCAATTTTATTTATTTATTTATTTATTTATTTGAATTTGTAATGCGCAACAGCTACCCTCAGTGGGTTTCCCGGCGCAAGGGATAGACTAAAGAAGAAAAGGACAAAGCAGCAGTACAATGGAACAAAACAGCAGCTGATGGATCTATTGAAAAAGCATAGTTTTCAGTTTTTTCCGGAAACAAAATAGGTTAGTCTCAGATTTCAGAGCGATTGGTAGCGCTTTCCAATATTTGGGACCTAGATGGAAAAAGGCTCGTCCCCCCATCCTTGCAAGTTTGAATCTTGGAACAACAAAGTCGCAGTTAGCGGAAGATCTTAATGTGCGACTAGGCTTGTAAGGTTGAACAAGACTCTGCAAGTATTTTGGGGCCGTGCCCTGGTTGATTTTAAAAAGATAACACAGGGCTTTAAATTTAATGCGGCTAGAGACCCTGAGCCAGTGAAGATCTCGAAGAGCCTGTGAGGCCGAAGATCTTCTCGGGATGTTAAGAAGGAGTCGGGCCGACGAATTTTATACGACCTGGAGTTTGTTAATGGTTGCTACGTCGGCGCCGAGGTAGAGGACATTTCCATAATCCAGGCGAGAGGTTACTAGCGCCTGGACTACGGTTCTCCTGGTGGCATGGGGCAGCATCCATAGGATTTTCTGGAGCCATCGCAGGGTGGCAAAGCAGATGGCGGCCACCTTAGTGGCCTGCTGCCTCATAGAGAGTTTATCATCTATGAGAAATCCGAGGTTACGAACCACAGACGTTGGCTGGGGGAGGGGTCCCATATCACTGGGCCAGTGTTGCGGGCCCCAAAGGTCTTTATGCTTCCCCAAGATGACAACCTCGGTTTTGTCACCGTTTAACTTGAGGAGATGCCTCTGCATCCACTCAGCCATACGAGACAGTCCGGACTTCAGGATCGATACACTGTTACACTCACTGCTGGAAAGGGAGAAAACCACTTGGGTGTCATCGGCGTATGAAAAAATGGTCAGTCCAACATCCTCCGCGATGGTAGCCAGGGGTCTAACATAGATGTTGAACAATAGGGGGCTGAGTATGGACCCCTGCGAAATGCCATACGCTGATGGACATGTGTCAGATGTGGCTTTTGTAGAGAAGACCTGGAAGGTGCGCTCACTTAAAAAGGAGGCAATCCAGGCTAGCGCAGGACCGTCCACTCCCAGGGACCGGAAAGAGTTCAAATGAATGGGATGGGACACGATATCGAACGCCGCACTCAAATCCAAAAGGATGAGTGCAGATGTTTCCCCGCGGTCGATACCGTGCCGCAAACTCTCCATCACCCCCAGTAGGGCCGTCTCGGTTGAATAGTGCGCACGAAAACCAGATTGGGAAGAGTGCAAAAATCCCGAACTTTCCACAAGATGGTTTAACTGGGTGTTAACATGCCTTTCCAACACTTTTGAAAGAATAGGCAGCACGGATATGGGTCTAAAATTTGCAAGATTAGACGCATCGGCTCCAACCTTTTTTAGGAGGGGAACAACCATTGCATGCTTCCAATCCTGTAGCACATGGGACTCCGTGAGAGATGCATTTAAGAGTTTCATGAGAACCCGTCGGGGTTCAAGATCCAGTAACTTTAGGATTTTAGCAGGTACAGGATCACGGGGTGAGCCCGATCTTACACTGCTCAGACAAGAGGAGAACGAAATGTCGTCAAACAATTGCCAGTTAGTGACCTTCGCCGTTGGGAAAGATTGTTCCATCCCTCCAGCTAGTTCCGACTGATGTTCTTTTGCAGTCAGGGGAGCGCTCATAGAGTCGTATATGCGCTCAACCTTAGCAATGAAAAATTTCGCAATGGAATTGCACTGAACTTCGTCCAAAGCTGGGGGTATCAGAATAGTATCTGCGCCTGTCAATTTTTTGACAACGGAGAAGAGAGTGCGTGGGCAATTCTGAGCTTGCGTCGCAGCACTCACAGTGTAAGCAGCTCTCACATTTTTACATTGTGAGTGATATCTCTTTAGAGCCTCTTTATAAACAGTCTTCTGTGAGACAGAATAAGAGTGCCTCCATTTCCTTTCT
Organism: Lissotriton helveticus; assembly: GCF_964261635.1. Classification (NCBI taxonomy): domain Eukaryota; kingdom Metazoa; phylum Chordata; class Amphibia; order Caudata; family Salamandridae; genus Lissotriton; species Lissotriton helveticus. Next base: position 1,267,075,005 of record NC_136057.1, on the reverse strand, counting down.
AGAGCCTTACATTCGGTTCGTAGGACCTTCGAGTCAGGAGAGAACCATGGTGCCGGGGAACGATGTATCCTGGAATGTTTCGGGGTTAAAGGAAGGAGAGTGGTTACAGCATTGGAAAGCCAATGTGATACAACCGAATTCAATTCTGTGACTGAGGCAACACTGTCTTCAGGGCGGGTGTTCAAGAGGTGCTGGTTCAACTTTGTAATATCAAGTTTACCCCACCGATGGATTAGTTCACCCTCACCACAGCCCCTCTTGACTAAGTTCTTAGTGGGGAGTAAGGAAAAGTGGACAGCAAAATGGTCGGACCATTCCAGCGGGCGGGCACTCTGTGAACAATCAAACAGAAGATTGGAAAGAATGGGATCCAGTTGATGTCCAGCAGAGTGAGTGGATCCAGAATTTCGCAACAAAAGGTTGAGAGTCTCCAGATCCGATAGAAAACGCTTGCTGGTAGTACACAAGGGATCTTCTAAGTGCAGATTGAGATCACCAATAATGGTGAAATTTGCTTCCCTAAGAAGTAGGGGAGCTATGATCTCAGCAAATGAAGATGTCCAAGTGAGAGGATTGCCAGGGGGGCGATAGACCAGGAGGCCCGATAGGGTAAACTGGGGATTAATTGCTAGTTTGAATAAAGCAGTTTCACTTCCGGGCAGGGGAAAGGATTCAAGCCTACAAGTATAAGTAGACTTGAAAATTATCGCAATACCCCCCCCCCCCTTTTCCGGAGACTCTATCCAACCTGACTATGACATAATTGGAGGGAACTGCGGTGGCAATATCCAGACCAGAACTCGCATGAAGCCAAGTCTCTGTAAGAAACAAGGCGTCGGGCTGCTCATCAACAAGAAAATCGAAAATATTTTGTTTGTGCTTTGAGAGGGATCTGCAATTAATACTCCAAAACTGAAGTATAGGCCAGTTAGGAGGTTTTTTATTGGTTCTCCTCCATCTGCCTCGTGTGCGGACCTGACGCATTGCCTTACAGGTAGACATTTTACCAATATGGAAGTTACAACCAATGCAATTAAAATTGTTGGTCGGTGGAGAACAGGAATTACAGTCCAACTGTAAGTTAGGACGTAAGGATTCTAAGATCTCACCAGTGTATAAATAGGCTGCTGATGGTAGGGGGCTAATACTGGAACTAGGTGTTGGTGACATGGCCCCTGGGTCCGTTCTAGCGCGGACGAGCGCAGACGGGCAAGACTCTGGCTGGACTCCGGCGTGAGTCCGGCGTGCCCGCTGCGCGTATCCGCTGCGCGTCATCGTTGGCAGGTTTAAGTAGGGTCGTGTTCAGCCCGCCTAAAGACTAGGGCGCTCACCGAAATGGCATCGCGATATGTCCCTGCCTCCACCAAGATGGCTGAGGAAGTCTGTGGCAGTAAGTGACCCGCCCGAAATAGCGGTGAGGTAACAAAATTAGAGTGCGAGTGAGCACTATATGTGGGGATTATAAAAAGGACGATTTAAAAAATAACAACAAGCTATTTTTAAAAAGCGCGTCTAGCGGGATCTAAATACACTGAAAGCGTGTCATATAAAGCTCAGTGCTGCGATTGCAAAAAGTACCTTTGTCCAGGGCCGGGCAGGCAGGTATGATCGTCTTAAGTAGGGCCGTGTTCAGCCCGCCTAAAGACTAGGGCGCTCACCGAAATGGCGTCGCGATATGTCCCTGCCTCCACCAAGATGGCTGAGGAAGTCTGTGGCAGTAAGTGACCCGCCCGAAATAGCAGTGAGGTAACAAAATTAGAGTGCAAGTGAGCGCTATATGTGGGGATTATAAAAAGGACGATTCAAAAAATAACAACAAGCTATTTTTAAAAAGCGCGTCTAGCGCGATCTAAATACACTGAAAGCGTGTCATATAAAGCTCAGTGCTGCGATTGCAAAAAGTACCTTTGTGAATACTATCTCAAAGGCCCACATCAGCCCTGCAGCCGCGCACAATTAGGAAAATGAATGCAGCGAATCTAAAGCACGACGTGTGCTTTCAGGATTCTGAAAATACACGTTGTGTTGGTTGACTTTCTGTATTTCTTTTCTTAAGAGCGCACTGTTGTGGGGCTGATGTGGGCCTTTCAGATAGAATTCATGTTAATTGCAGCACACACGGGTGCCGCAATTAACATGAATACTATCTCAAAGGACCACATCAGCTCCACAGCCGCATAATATTAGGAAAATTAATGCAGAAAGTCAACCAACACGACGTGTGTTTTCAGAATCCTGAAAGCACACGTCGTGTTGGTTGACTTTCTGCATTTCTTTACTTAATAGTGTGCTGTTGCAGGGCTGATGTGGGCTTCTGAGATAGTATTCATGTTAATTGCAGCACACACGGGTGCTGCAATTAATATGAATACTATTTCAAAGGCCCTCAATCAGCCTCGCAGCAGCGCACTATTAGGACAAGTATTTGCAATGCAATGGGTCTCCTTTTATTTATGTTTTAAAAACAAAAACAAAAATAAAAGGCATTGTCATTTGCAATGTCAATAGCTCAAACTTGCATAAATGCGAGACCTATTGCATTGCAATTGCTTGTTAACATTGGGTAGTGCTGTTTGAGCAGAGGATGCCATTGTTAGTGCAAAGTGAACTATGGCCAGAGTATTTAGTGGTAATGCCTGCACTTTGAATTTGAGGAGCACAAATGGAGCAAATGAAGAGGGACCCCTCTTTCTGGACTTTTGCCACTGTTGCACATAATTTCATCAGGAGGCTCAGTATCCCAGACAAGATGTTTCCAGCTTGACTGCTTCAACTGATGGCAGGAATTTAAGGGCTGTGCCTTTTCCCTGGAGATAGTGCTGTCAGCCTGCTGCCTGTTCAGGGCTGTGTCTTGATTCAATACGGATGTCCCATCATTATAACAATCATTTATCCATACACAAGTGCTTAAGGTAAACCGAGAGAGGCGTGCAACAGATGCTGTGCCCTCTGCCTTGAGACCCACATTCCCGGCCAATGGCCGTGTAGATCTGGTGCTCTAGTAAATAAATTCAACAAGCACATTTTAGTGCTGTCCCTTCGCTCTGGGCTGACGCAGCGGACTGAAACCTACTGCTGAGGATATTGGTCCTGGGTGATAGAAAGCTGATCGATCCCGAGAAGACAGAGTGCTGACAAATGGTTCATCTCAGTACCCAGAATGACTAACCGCCACCATGTTTGAAGCTTTTGATAATCCCATAATCGATACAGGTCAGATTTTTATTTGCACGTGAGTGAGGGGTTTACGCATTTACCGTTGGAGTTCCCGGGCGCACTGTTTTCAGAATGGGAAATTGTAATGGCCGCTTGTAAAGCGCTCTCTGCCCAGAGTGGACTCCCTCGTTCTGCTTGGATAGCACATGACGTTGTAGCAGAACTGACATGTCCTTAGTTCTGCCACTCTGTTGCCGGGCACACGTCTGTTTCGTTTGTGATGCATGCATAGCTAGCTACATTTCCTACCTGTTTTTTAATGAAGCAAACATAACTATTTGCTGCAGCTTGTTTCTGATCACTTTGTTAAACATCTGTAATAGACTAATTTAGCCTATTGCATGCTGGTGTATGTTTCGGACTACTTTGGCTGGAAAAATTTACCTCTGTTACTGTCTGGCAGCTTGCTTTCAGAATGAATCGAGTTGTGAGTAGGTTTCTTTTTCAGAAAGCCACTTCGATCAATCGGCACCCCAGGTGTTTGTACAAACAGAAATACCAAGTCTGGAGTGGCTACAGAATGTCTTTCTTGTCAAGAGCTGGCCATAAATATTGAGTGATAACTTCTTGATGTAAGTGCGCTCCTTTCCAGATAGCACAAGAAGGTTAAACAGCGCTGTGCACACTCACTGCAAGGAATGCAAGTTATGTAGCTGGCACCCGGCCACACTGCTGCTCGTTCTTGAGCTCCCTAGGCCAGGGGAGAGAGAAGGCGGGACATGCACCCGCCTTTGGCCAATTGTGTGCTGTCTTTATTAGATAGACGCACGCAAAGGCCAATAGCGTGAAAAAGCAGACGCACAAGCGCGTGGTCCCAGTTTGAAGTCCTCACTAGAAGCTTCGCAGAGCAGTGTATGTGCGCTGGCTCAGGCGAGACCTATAAAGGGATGCAGAAAGTCAACAAGCACAATGTGTGCTTTCAGGATTCTGAAAGCACATGTCATTTTTGAGACCACATTTCTTTTATTAGTGCGGGGCTGCGTAGCTGGTTGTGAGCCTTTGGCAGTTTTATATAGCGCTAACTTGATCCGAAGGTATCAGAGTGCTTTACATAAACACCAGTTGCATTACAGATGGACACATTCATTTTTAGGCTACCTATACTCTAGTGCTTCTAGACCATCTATCACTTTTCTTCAAACTTGTTTTATTGTGCCCGCTTCCCTGTGTCTCCTTTTTATGGTGATTTTTTTTTTAATTCTTTAAATATTCTGTGCCCAAAACAAAGAAAAATGAAAACACAGGACAGTTTTTATTTAAATGAAGTAGTTGTAAAGCGGATGCTGTCTATATTAGCTTTGCAGGCAGCATGTAGTTCAATATATTCATCTAATTTTAAAAAGCATATATGTTAATTTTTCAAGAACAAATAAAATGTGCCTTGAAAATACTATCACATATTTGTCCTGCAATATAAAATACGGGTAAATACAAACATTACTTGTAGTTTGGATTGGGAGCTATTAAATCATCTATGTGAACTCTTTTTCTGTTTTGCCCTAAATCCTGTGCAGCTGGTGGTTTGGATCGTGGCATGTGCCAACCGCTATACTTTCATAAAGGGGTTAAACGCTGAGGCCAGAACTCACCCCTCAAAGTTCTAACCTGAAACTCAATTAGAGCCGTTGCAGAAGGCAACAGACTGTGTTGCTAGTGCTTAATTTGAGCCAGTAGTTGCAGGAGATGTCTAGGGTTTAAAACGTACTGGAGTGGTTAGGGTTGTCCTTACTAACAAGAATGTATTTCTACCCAAACCAATAGTGAAAAATTAGGGAAAAAAATAACTCTTTAACCTATTCCATGCAGTTTGCAAGTAGCTCTTTGACACTTCATACACATTTTGTAACAGCCATATTAACCCTCTGTACTACTTTATGATGAGTCAAAACTGCAACGAGACAAACAACTCTCTCCAGCAGAAATATTAATCATGGGAAACCTCCTTTACCTAGCAGTCTCAACAATGACCAGGCTTTGCAAAGCTTTACCACAAGTTACTTTTAATCCAGAAGTTGTAACAACGACTTGCTGTAGGGGGCTCGTTTTTGGACCGGTGACAAACTATCTCTGATGGGAAAGCCAGACATTACTCCGTAGCCTGCACATCAAATTGGAAATATGTTATGTAATTGTATATATAGTTGATCTTGTATTGGCTACCAACATCCCCACCCTATGAACAGTGCTCGAGATGAGGATCTTTATTAAAATCTTATTATGATACCACCATTGGAATCCTGTGCTTTTCCAAACCCTAAAGTGTACTTGCCTGTGTAACCAATTCAGGTAATTGCGTTTATATCTAAATTAAAACCTGCCATAAGACACTTCATGTGGCGCTACATGTGTGGAAATGCACTCTCTTTTCACTTTTTTAAGCAAAAGTTTGGAGTGATATTCGGCGCTTCACCCACATACGCGGTCTGGTTCCCGGCACACATAGCCTTAGTTGCAGCGCACAGAGACCTTATACTGCCGCACACAGAGGAAATAAATTAGAGGGAACATTGATCATGGGTCCAAAAACACGAAGCTACCACTGTACCTTTGCTTTATGGATTTTTGCACCACGTTTGACCATATTGATTGTTGTAAATTATGGATGAAACCAGCTAAGCGGAATGCCCCACCTGCCGTCCTGAAGCTACTGATTCTGCTACACACAGACACATCGGTGAAAGTTAAGTTAGGGATGGGGAATCATCTTTCACGACGTATCCAAACCACCAAGGGCATGAAACAGGTCTGCGACCTCGCCCCTACCCTGTTCAATTTCTTCTTAGCTGAACTAACAACAAAACTGGGTTGTTGCCACTCCCACGCTTTGAAGCTGATTGGATTAGTTCTCTCCAACCTCCTCTATGCAGATGACCTGGTGCTAATAAGCCACACCCAGATCTGCTTGTAGCACCTTCTTCATGTCACCCAAGGCTATCCAACAGAAAATGGCCTAAAGATCAAGTTTGAAAAAACAAAAACAATAGCAGTCAACAGCACGAAATGAAAAGCATCAAGCTGGAACATCGCCTGCCAATGCCTAAAGTCAGTGTAGGAATACAAATATTTAGGTATTATCATAGATAAAAAAGGATTAATTTAAACCGCAGAGAGAGGCTTTCAAATGGAAGGGGAATGCCCTAGCACGGGTCCTAAAAAACCTAACGAAGAAAGTGGCCATCCCCACTCCATCACCACTGCTCCAGGTAAGGCAAGCAAAATTGATCCAGACAATAACCTGTGCTCATTTATTACGCGGAAGAGACACATCAAGTTTGGATGGGTTCATGGTCAGATCCTACAGGATGATCTTTTGGATCCCAAAATACACCTCCACAGCTCAGATATGATTGCAGTTCAGACTTCTGAAACAATCGCTCGCCAGGAGAGGTGCGTACATCAAGTGTTGGCACAAAATCAAGAATGCATATCCAAACACACTAAACACACATCTATGCCTGGAACTGTCGCTCAAGAGCAACTGTCAGTCACTCAACATTGCCTATGGGACTATTGGGAATCATCAGTAACCCATGCCAGCTTTAAAAAGCTGGTAAACAAAACCATCAAAATAGTCTTGTCAATTGAGGACAAGGCAGCAGTGGGAGACGAGCACAGGCTGGTATGTGCTGCACAGTTACTATAAAGCAATATCCCAACCCTAATTTAACACGGGGTTCTCCAACTCAATAAAAAAAAACATTTATGAGATACCAATTTGACATATTACCTTCACTCCTACACCACCCACATTGAAAACTTAGCACCACTATGACCAACTGCCGGTTGTGCAGAAAACGGAAAGAAGATATGATACACTTGGGGGCCGATTAGGATGGCGGTTTTTCCGCATCCTCCGGGCCGGCGGAAGTGTCCGCTGGCCTGGAGGATGCGGAAAAACCGCGGCGGAGACTCCAAAGACCCACCGCCAAATTAGGATGGCTGGTGGGTCTGGAATTCCGTTCGCCGCTTTTCCGCCGCGGTCGGCTTCCGACCGCGGCGGAAAAGCTATAACATGGCAGGCGGTGTCTATGAGACACCGTCCGCCATATTATGATGTTTGTGTAAATATGCTTTTCCACGGCGGCTTTTCCGCCATGGAAAAGCATACGGACATTCACTTTGGGGGCCCGTTGCGGGCCCCCTGGGTGAATGGGGGGTGGGGGGTGCACATGGGGGGTACCTATGGTACCCCCCTGCATTTGCGTACACAAAGCAGCAGGCACCGTGCGGTGCCTGCCGCTTTGTGCATGTAAATGCAACACATGCATTTTTAACATTGCGGCGGGTGCAGCTTGAAGCTGCACCCGCCGCAATGTTAATAATAGAGGATGTGACCGCCACCCTGGCGGTCACATCCTAATTGCCATGGAGGAACCGCCGCTGCCCATGCGGACGGTCCCTCCTACTCAGGGGTGGCGGACGGACGCAAGTCCGTCCGCCATCCTAATCGGCCCCTTGGTGTGTACCTGCAAGGAGTTAAAGGTTGAGCGGAGAGCCGTGCTACGTTCACTCTTTAACCAAAGCGGCATCCGAACGTATAGCTAAATGGTATTGGCTTGCTTTTCGCCCACGGACACACAGCTGAACTGTCTCTTTGTGAAATTCCTTTCTAAGGTAGAAAATACATTTCTTCCCGAACTGGCTGCATGCACCCAGCTGGAATGACCTTTTTGCACACAGAACATTTTAATGGCATTATATTCTTCTCCATTTTAGAAAGCCGCAGAAAAATTCACTACTTTGCACTATTTATTCCTGCTTTTCCTGATCGCCCCACCTCAGAAATGTTTTAATCGTTGATTCAATACTATTGTCAATCAATTATTGGTGGGTAGAGCTTCTGTGGTTAAACATCTTGCTATTTTCCACATAATTTGCCTGAAATGTCTCTGCACTCCTAAAAAAATAAATCTATAAGGTTCTCTGCACTATAGACTGCCTAGATTACACCTTAAGCTCTTAAACACCTTCTTCTATGTTCCAATATGCCTAAAGCTCAACCTTCAATCGTCTGCCTTTTTGCACATTTTGACTCAAATGCACTTTAAATATTTGCCAGGCTACCACGTATTTTAATTAAATCGAAAAATTGCTGATTCAAATTGATGTACTGTGACCTCACCTTTGGAACTGTTTTATAAATGTTTTAATGCTGCAAAGCTTTTAATTATCCAAGCTACTACTAAATAAACTTGACTTGACCACTACAACTTGACTGTGAGGGAGAGGAGAGCGTTGGAGGGAGCAAGGTCCTGTGGGAAGCCCTGCACAAAGATTCCACGAGCAAGGTGTGAGGCTGTGCACCAATCGGATCATTGCCTGTGTGAGGCTCTGTGACCTTCGTATGCCAGGAGAGAGCTGGCTTGTTCAGAGACGTGCCAGAAGTGCTGTGACGGAAGCACCAGGCTGCACCGCGGCACCACAGTGACCCAGTATGCAAGAGGGGGTCACTGATGAACTGAATTTGGGGCAGGAGTGTGGGACTTATGACTGCCAAAATCAGTGATACAATATGCCAGGATAGGCTGCTGCAGTGAGGGTGATCACATAAGAAGAGTCTGCGCCGGGATCGTGAGTACCGCGGTGTAGGAAGGTGGATACCTGACTATAGTTACCCCACATTTTTTGCCTTGTGTTTAGCTGGTTTTCAACTTAGTTGGCCTGGGATCCCGCTAATCAGGGCCCCCGCTATCTGCTCTCTCTATAAAATGGACTCCATGTACCCTAGGTACATACCTAATTGGATGTTGGGTCACTACAGTGTACCCAGGGCATAGGTGCACCCAAGGCCTACCAGGGGCTGCAGCATATCTTTTGCCACCCCTGGCTGGCCATCCAAACTGACACAACTGGCTGATCACTCAGCTGGGGCAAGGTCGTGTAATCACCCCTTGCTTAGGTATAGTATTCCTATGCCTACCATTATATATAGACACATATACACCTATAAGTCACTCGTATGGCAGGTCTTAACAATCCTGAAGGCAGAGTGCTTGGTTTTATGTGAGATGGTGCTCTATCATGAGCTGAGCCTGTATGTAGCTTTCGGAACCATGTCCTTATAGCTGTTCTATGATATTGCTATACCATATACTCTTAAGTGCATTATAATCCTCGCGGTTGAATGCTAACTTTGGTATGGCTTTATCAAAACATGTCGTGTAAGGTGTCATACGCTTTGGAATACTACCTCCTCGCCAGTTCTGGCGACGGGGGTAGCATTCCACCCTTCTAGAGGGAGAAGACATGTTGTTCCTACTAATCCCGGTTAAAGTTAACCAGAGCCTCAGCATCACAAAATGGATGCTGCTGCCACAGACACAAGTCTGACCTCCTGCTGCTGGGAGTCCTTCCAGCGAGGGAGGCTTGGCCAAAAAGGTTTCCTGTCTTGGGAGGTGCTAGCACCACCCCACACAGGCCATAGTGTATTGGGGCAGGGAGGGCTGAATACAATGAGACACTGCCTGGGGCACACAAGGTGTCCCATGCATAGTCCAGTTCAAACCGGTGCTGGGGCACTCCAGCCCCAGCTCTGGTGTGAAACTGGACAAAGGGAAAGGGGTGTTCACACCACCTTCCCTGGCCCACCCATTGGAGGGACCTAGCAGGTAATCCAGCCCCTAAATTTGGTATATAGGTAGGAGCTGAGTCCAAAGACTTGAGATTTATCCTGACTGAAACTTGAAACGAAGCTCTGGACCTTCGACGTTCTACTTGAAGATAGAAGACTGAAGAATCTCCCTTGTGGTCAGGGAGTGACCACCCTGTGCAAGCAGGCACCATCAAGCGATCAACAGTTTGCTTTGTCGATGCTCCTGCCAGACCCCAGCACAGAGCCTGACAATACCCAGACTTCCAGACTTCGAACAGCCCGATCCACAGTCACATCAGAGCTGAGACCCGTGGAGGTGACGAGAGACGTGGGACCGGCCATCTTGGAAAGCCAGCGAATTGCTTTCCGTGCAACTTGTGAGGCACCCTCGAAGTTGTGTATTGGGGATTGAGAAGCCCCAGCCCAGAGCACCATTTGCACCGAAGATCAGCCCTCCACACTCCACGAGTTTTGCGTGGGGCCCTTCTGCATTTTCCTGCTCAACAAGTCTGTCCGGTCACTTGCCTGTTGGCTAGTGGCCTCTGTGACAACAAACCTTTAGATTTACACTGCTGGTCTGGTTGCTCCCGACTGGCCCCTGCTTCCCTGAAAAGGAGAAGTCCATCAGACCTTGCTGGTCTGATCCGGTAGCCATCTTTGATTACTGCATGGGTTGCCTTTGTCAAGGTTTGTTGACACCAATCCGGAAGCCGACACCGCCGACAGCGAGCGCCTTTGTGGGACAGTCTGTATCCAGCTCCTGGTTGTCGTCGACATCTCCTGGTCCACGTGGCTGCAGAGACAAGCTTCATGACAACACCTGATTGCTTCGCGACATCGCCTGGTTCCTTCCTGGTTCCATCCTGGTCACTGGCTAGTGACGCAGACTCTATCCCCTCTTCTTTCTGGTACTCTTCATCCTTGATCCGCCCTTGGATCCAACTGGACACTTCTCTCCTGGTCGCCTGCAGCATCTTTCTTCAAGGCTCCATAGGATTCAGCGACGAAACCCGACACACTTTGACACCTATGCACCTGCTTCCTGTGGGTGAGGTAACGTGAGTACTTCTGTGCTCCTGTGGGTATTTAATATCCTAGTGTCTAACTTTCAAGTAGCTTTCTCCTTGTCCATCCGGAAGTGACCTAAAATAACTAGTTTCCAATTCTTTCGTTCCCATTCTAAGTCTATGGTAACTCGCGTGTGTGTAAAGACACTGCACACGCATCCCGTGGGCCTCCTGCTCCCTATCCTTTGGTAGTACAGCATAGCCCCAGCGATTCTCCAGGCCCTAGGCCTATCCTTTGTTCGTGACGTGGTTCTTATACCACTATTTTAGTATATGGTTTGAAGTGCCCCTAGGGCATTACTGTATTTTGTGCAACTTATTGTATGTTAATTAAGTATCTTGTTATGTGCTTGTGCCTCTGACCTCATAAAGAGTTCAGAGGATTAATTTAGTAATAAATACATATATGTTTTATATATATAACCTGTGTGGTGTCCTTTCCTTTGGTATTAAAGGGATTGCATATGGTAAAACAGCTGGCTTCACATGCCCTCTTGAGTTTAGCCTAAGACTGCTTTGTCCATGCTACAACTAGGATAGCTGGTCTATAAGGTTGACTTTACAACCATCACTATAAGGGTTGTTTGGACTGGTGCAAGGTGCTCACTAGAATAGTGAACATCATATACCAGGCCAACTCCTCACATTGGTGTGCAGCGGTTGGGATTTGAGCTTACTGTTGCTTTACCAATTGTAATCTTTGAGATATCATTTGAAATATCACATTAGGTACCATAGGTACATATAACAAGACTTAGAATACTTAAGTTCTACTGAACGTAGTTGTTGTAGACCAAAGGGCCTAGCACACCCTGACTACAACTCCTAGAGAGGTTTAGTAGGAAACACTTAGTGTAGGTAGGTGCACACACCACACCTCACTAGACAATGTCAGCCACAGGTGAACCTAGTGTATCTCTACCTGTGGGAGGTGACCCTCCAAGGGCACCCTCCAAGTTTGACATACTCAACTTCAGAGAGCTGAGACACTTGTGTACCACAAGGAAGTTGAAACAGGGTTCCAACCCCACCCTTCAGCACCTGATAGATCTCTTAGAAGAATCTGAGGTTCTCAAGGCCTCTAGCACAGGTCCTACGGGGAATGCAGAAGGCATGCCCTCCACAGAAGATGAGGTCCCTGACCCTACTGTCATGGATGATGACGAGGAAGAGGAGGAGGAAGAAGATTCTGAGGAAGAGGTAGACAGCCAGGTCCCAGTCAGAAGACTTAGCCAGGCTAACCTAAGCCTACATGGGGCTGGAGAAGGGCTAGCCCTTCCCAGACCCAACAGTAGACTTAACCAGAGGTATAGGAGGGAAAGATCCCACTCAGGGGACTCTCTCCACTCCAATGCCTCAAGGGGTTCTCAGAGGGGAATGACTTCCCCTCAGAGGAGAGAACACCAGGCTAGGATGAGGGAAGTCCAAATCTGAATAGAGAGGGAAGAACTTGCCCTTGCCCAAGCAAAACTTGCTTTGGCAAGGGAGCAAAAGTTAAGTGGACTAGAGTCCACTGGTGGCAGCAATATCCCTAAGGTTAAAGATAGGTCCTATGATCATAGAAACCTAAGTAAGATTGTGCCCCCTACAAAGATGGGGATGACATCCACAAATGGATAACTGCTTTGGAGAGGGCTTGCAAAGTACAGCAGGTACCCCAAAGTCAGTGGACAGCAATCCTGTGGCTCTCCTTTTCAGAAAAAGGCAGAGATAAGCTCCTCACAGTTAGTGATGAGGATGCTAAAAACTACTCAGCCCTGAAGAGTGCTCTGATTAATGGGTTTGGCTTAACCACTGAGCAATATAGGTTGTTGTTCAGGGATACCCAGAAGACACAGACTCAGGACTGGACTGATTTTGTAGATTGTACTACTAAGGCTCTGGAGGGCTGGTTATTGGGCAGCAAAGTACAGGACTTTACAGGATTGTATAATTTGATTATGAGGGAGCAGATCCTTAGTAATTGTCAAAACCAGCTTCTACACCAGCACCTGGTGGACTCTGATCTGACCGCTCCACTAAAATTGGGAAAGATGGCAGACAAATGAGTAAGAACGAGGATTAGGCCTACAAATCAGGGTGGTGACCAGAAGAAAGATTCTACCAAGCCTCAAGAGAAAGGTGGGGATAAATCAAAAGACAAGTCCTGCACGGGGCCCCACAACTCCAATGGTGGGGTGGGCCCCAAACCACTTCCTCTAACCCTAAGAAACCTTATTGCCATGTCTGTAAACAGCCTGGCCACTGGAAAACTGACAGCAGTTGCCCAAGGGCCAACAATAAGGAAAACATTCCCCCAAGTAATGCTCCCAGACCTCCTGTTACTACTAGTAGTAATCCCCCAGATGGTGGGAGTGCCCCCAAGAATTTGGCTGGGTTTACTTTGGGAACTCATGTGGACTCTGGCCTTACCAGGTCCCCTAACATAGCTACTGTTGTCTGTGAAGATAGCATGGGGTTTGCCAACTTCACTGCTTGTCCCAACACTTTGGGCAAGTACAGACAGGAGCCCATCATCAATGGCCAGAAAGTTGAAGCCTACAGAGACACAGGGGCTAGCATCACTATGGTGACTGACAGTCTAGTCCCCTCAGGACTACTTTTACTTTGGTTCACCTATCAGGTGACCAGCATTGATGGAGTGCAGAAAGATCATCCCATGGCAGTAGTAAATCTCAGCTGGGGAGGTGTCACTGGCCCAAAGAGAGTGGCAGTGTCTACAAACTTGCCTGTAGATTGTCTACTGGGAAATGATCTAGAGATCTCAGCCTGGGCTGGGGTAGAACAAGAAACCCATTCCAAAATGGTAGGCCTTCCAGAAAAGGTTAGTGGGGCTGTGATGGCTACAGCCCCATCTCAAGCAGAATGTCTTCCTAAAGAGGTTGGAAAGGCTGTGATGGTCACAGCCCAAGCTCAGGCAGACTTCCCTGAAAAGGTTGGTAGGGCTGTGATGGTCAAACAGATTTTAGTGTTGTGAAGCCTGAAACTATGGATCACTCCACTCAGACAGAGAGTATTGGGGAGGAAGAAAAGTCTCCCTCCCACCAGACATTAGGTGAGAGTCAGCCTCTTCAGGGAACTGACCCTACCCCTTGTGAAGGAACTGCCCCAGAGGTAGTCAGGCCTAGCCTGGCAGAGCCCCTGATGTCAGTGGACCCTTCCAAGGTGGGACCCAGTCTGGAGCAGGTAACCTGCCCCTCTCTACCCTGCCTCAGTCAGCCCAGGGCTGTAGAGGTCAGGGAGGCCAGTGGACCCCAAAGGGACCCCTGTCCACAGGAACACCCCCATCAGCAGATTAGGGGCACCAAAGCTAGCAGCCCTAGCAAGGTAACATTTTCAACAACTCCTGATGGACCTCCCTTATACTTAGTTAGGAACCTCTCCCAGATGGACTCTGTTGGGCACAGCCAAACCTGGGACCCAACGGCCCCAAACCTGACCTGTCCCTCCAGTAAGCCAACAAAAGGGACCCAGCCTCCAGCTATAGGCAGCCAGAGGTTGACCCTGAGAGCACAGTGCAACTCAGTCATGGAAAGAAAGGCATGTATGGTGGGTAGTGATTGGAGGAAGGTGAGCCCTACATTATTGGAGCCTCACTTCAGTACCCCATCTCAACACCAGCCTTTTACTTTGCCAAAACACACCACAGGTAGAGATTCCCTATGGTGGAGACCCTCTGATACCCCTAGGGTGAGGGATTGCTTAGTGGACCATGAGACAGGGGGTAACCATGCTAGTGCAGGTACTTCCTTATAGGGCCACTTAGGCAATATAGGCTTACCTGGTCAAGGATAGCCTTATCTCCTTTCGTTTGGGGGGGGTTGTGTAGGAAGGTGGATACCTGACTATGGTTACCCCAGATTTTTTGCCTTGTGTTTAGCTGGTTGTTGACTTAGTTGGCCTGGGATCCTGCTAATCAGGGCCCCAGGCTATCTGCTCTCTCTATAAAATGGACTCCATGTACCCTAGGTACATACCGAATTGGATGTTGGGTCACTCTTGTGAGTCCCTGTACAGTGTACCATAGGTACCCAAGGCATAGGTGCACCCAAGGCCTACCAGGGGCTGCAGCATATATTTTGCCACCCCTGGCTGGCCATCCAAATTGACACAACTGGCTGATCACTCAGCTGGGGCAAGGTCGTGTAATCCCCCCTTGCTTAGGTATAGTATTCCTATACCTACCATTATCTATAGACACATGCACCTATAAGTCACTCCTATGGCAGGTCTTAACAATCCTGAAGGCTGAGTGCTTGGTTTTATGTGAGATGGTGCTCTAGCATGGGCTGAGCCTGTCTGCAACTTTCGGAACCATGTCCTTATAGCTGTTCTATGTTATTGCTATATCATATACTCTTAAGTGCATTATAATCCTCGCGGTTGAATGCTAACTTTGGTTTGGCTTTATCAAAACATGTTGTGTAAGGTGTCATACGCTTTGGAATACTACCCCCTCGCCAGTTCTGGTGACGGGGGTAGCATTCCACCCTTCTAGAGGGAGAGGACATGTTGTTCCTACTAATCCCGGTTAAAGTTAACCAGAGCCTCAGCATCACAAAATGGATGCTGCTGCCACAGACACAAGTCTGACCTCCTGCTGCTGGGAGTGCTTCCAGCGAGGGAAGCTTGGACAATAGGTTTCCTGTCTTGGGAGGTGCTAGCACCACCCCAGACAGGCCATAGTGTATTGGGGCAGGGAGGGCTGAATGAACTGAGACACTGCCTGGGGCACTCAAGGTGTCCCATGCATAGTCCGGTTCAAACCGTTGCTGGGGCACTCCAGCCCCAGCTCTGGTGTGAAACTGGACTAAGGGAAAGGGGTGTAACCACCCCCTTCCCTGGTCCCACCCACAAGAGGGACCTAGCAGGTAATCCAGACCCTAGATTTGGTATATAGGTAGGAGCTGAGTCCCAAGACTTGAAATTTATCCTGACTGAAACTTGAAACGAAACTCTGGACATTCGACGTTCTACTTGAAGATAGAAGACTGAAGAATCTCCCTTGTGGTCAAGGAGTGACCACCCTGTGCAAGCAGGCACCATCAAGCGATCAACGGTTTGCTTTGTCGACGCTCCCGCCGGAGCCCGAGCACAGAGCCTGACAAGACCCAGACTTCCAGACTTCCAACAGCCCGATCCTCAGTCACAGCAGAGCTGAGACCCGTGGAGGTGACGAGAGACGTGGGACCGGCCATCTTGGAAAGCCAGCGAATTGCTTTCCGTGCAACTTCTGAGGCACCCTCGAAGTTGTGCATTGGGGATTGACAAGCCCCAGCCCTGAGCACCATCTGCACCGAAGATCAGCCCTCCACACTCCACGAGTTCTGCGTGGGGCCCTTCTGCATTTTCCTGCTTGACGCATCTGTCCGGTCACTTGCCCATTGGCTAGTGGCCTCTGTGATGACAAACCTTTGAATTTACACTGCTGGTCTGGTTGCTCCAGACTGGCCCCTGTTTCTCTGAAAAGGAGAAGCACATCAGACCTTGCTGGTCTGATCCGGAAGCCATCTTCGATTCCTGCTTGGGTTGCCTTTGTGAAGGTTTGTTGACTCCAATCCGGAAGCCGACACTGCCGACAGCAAGAGCTTTTGTGGGACAGTCCGTATCCAGCACCTGGTTGTCATTGACACCACTTGGTCCACGTGGCTGCAGAGACAAGCTTCGCGACAACACCTGATTGCTTCGCGACATCGCCTGGTTCCTTCCTGGTTCCATCCTGGTCACTGGCTAGTGACCCAGACTCTGTCCCCTCTGCTTTCAGGTACTCTTCATCCTCGATCCGCCCTTGGCTCCAACTGGACACTTCTCTCCTGGTCGCCTGCAGCATCTTTCTTCAAGGCTCCATAGGATACAGCAACGAAACCCGACACACTTTGACACTTATGCACCCGCTTCCTGTGGGTGAGGTAACGCGAGTACTTCGGTGCTCCTGTGGGTATTTACTATCCTAGTGTCTAACTTTCAAGTAGCTTTCTCCTTGTCCATCCGGAAGTGACCTAAAAGAACTAGTTTCCAATTCTTTCGTTCCCATTCTAACTCTATGTTAACTCGCCTGTGTGTAAAGACACTGCACACGCATCCCGTGGGCCTCCGGCTCCCTATCCTTTGGTAGTACAGCGTAGCCCCAGCGATTCTCCAGGCCCTAGGCCTATCCTTTGTTCGTGACATTGTTCTTATACCACTATTTTAGTATATGGTTTGAAGTGCCCCTAGGGCATTACTGTATTTTGTGCAACTTATTGTATGTTAATTAAGTATCTTGTCATGTGCTTGTGCCTCTGACCTCATAAAGAGTTCAGAGGATTAATTTAGTAATATATACATATATATTTTATATATATAACCTGTGTGGTGTCCTTTCGTTTGGTATTAAAGGGATTGCATAAGGTAAAACAGCTGGCTTCACATGCCCTCTTGAGTTTAGCCTAAGACTGCTTTGTCCATGCTACCACTAGGATAGCTGGTCTATAAGGTTGACTTTACAACCATCACCATAAGGGTTGTTTGGACTGGTGCAAGGTGCTCACTAGAATAGTGAACATCATATACCAGGCCAACTTCTCACACGCGGCAACCCCATATGGCAGGGTGGGCTGCTGGTACCACTTTGGCCAAGAGTTCAGGTCATCACCCAGAGTGAAGGACTACTGCTGTGACCAGTGGGTAGAGCCCGTAGGCTAGGATCAACCCCTGACAGATTCCCAGAGTATCACCAGGACGCTGCTGAGGACGTGATACCCTCACAGGCGCTCCAACTGACAGCTGAAAGATCACAACAGCACTCTCTCCCCACTGGTAGGGGTAAAGAGCAACTTACCTGCGGAGTGGGAGCAATTCCATACACTGGAATGAAATGGCAATGATGCTCAACAGAGAGAGACTGAGTAGCCGGGGGCTGCTGAGTAGACCGCAAGTGGCCCAACTTTGCCGTGCAAGATCCAGACTCGTGAGCACCCAAGGAGAGGGCACTCGCTGCAAAACTGAACACAACCATACCACTGGAAAGGGTAAGACTGGAACTGGGCCTTTGGGGCCCAGGGGACTTGCTGCTAACGGTGCTGTGGCATCATAGACACTTTTGACTAATTTCTAAAGAGTCAAAGGGAGAACTCTTGAGGATGGCCCAATACTTGCATTCCCTGAGTGTGGTTACCAGTGCATGGGGAATTAACTTGAACATGTTACATGAAGGAGGCTGGGACAGGGATTTGCCTGGCAACTATTAAAGCCCCAACCTCAAGGGTGATTATGTTTTGCTTCTGAATGTTGTATACTTTTGCATGTGTAGAGTTAGAAAACAAAATACATATTTTTTGTATTAAAGAGTATTGGACTCAACATTGATTTATTGCTTGTACTGTTTGCACTTTGAGTTGTGAGTCGTGTTACTGATCTGTGTCTACAGCCCTCCGAGAAGAGTCTTGAGTATTCAATCACAGATGTCACTAAGAGTCAAGTGCAGGAGGTGTAGTTGGCCGAGTTGCTCAGGACCCATAGTAGGTCAAGCCCCGGGACATCATGAGTAAAAGACCTTATCCACCACGGTTGGGTCCAGTAGCCCCTGCATACTCTGTGGTCCTCTGAAGGGAGTTTTGATAGTCAGGACTCAAAATGAAAGCCATACCTATTGGCTTTACCAAAGCTTGTTTTCGAAGAGTCTTCTTAGGCTCCTTGCACTTGGAACACCAATGTACATGCCAACATACAAGCATAAACACATGAACAGGCATGTGCATGCATAGGTGCAGGTTGTTGCATCCCACTCAGACATGGGTAACAGTTTCAGTGTTGCCGACGGCACCTCAGCAGATCCCAACCCTCTTTTGCTATGTGTGTCAGCTCAGGATTTGCTCTGCCTCTATCTGGACCTAGGTGTGCATAAATTGTGATTAAAATATAGTACAAGCAACATTATCTAATTACTTTATAAAATAATAAATAAATAAAGTTGTGTGGGCAAGGGGAGAAAATCAGCTCACACAGGAGAGAAAAACACATACAGCAAAGGGTGAGAGGAAGAGCACATGAGAAAAAGCAAACAACATAGGAGGGAGAGAGCAACATGGAACATGGGGTGCAGAAACTTATGAGGGAGAAGACTGGTAAACATGTGAACTCTAATGGAGTGTTTAACAAAAAAAAACCCTGTTCCTTAAAAGTGAGAGGTGGAAGAATACATATCAATCATTCGAAAGGGTGGCAGAGAGTCTACGCGCCTGGCAAGACAAGCTCAAGATGAGCAAGATGGGACAAGGAAAGTCAAATAAGAAGCAGGCAAATAGGAGTAACAACAAAGCCAACCAATGGTAAGCAGTAGGTGTGCTGTAATCCCCACAGTAAATTATTGGTAAGCCCACAATTTGCACTGTCTGGTAAGTAACACCTAAGAATGACTTTGGGCAAGAACATGTGCACACCCCTGATCAAATCTCTAAATTAGTCTACCACATGAAACCCATTGTTTTTTAATACAATTATTTGGTTCACCTTCACTCGCCCATCCCTTCACTCATCCATCCGTGCCATTTAGGATTATTTACATGTTCGTGACTCCCTTGTTATAACATTTGTAAAAAGTTTTGACTTGGGGTGTGGTGGGGACTACTATACACTAAACCAAGTGGACATCGAAGGGAGGAGTCACATGGGAGGACTATCACGTCTTTTAGTATTTCTATTTGAGGCAGCTCTGGTGACAACTTGCTTTTGTTTTTCTCAGAGGAAAGTTCATTACTGTTGTATTCTAACAGTAGATCATTTAATTGTCCATTATGGATACCATCTGTTGTAATTTGGGCGAGACATAGTAAATACTGTCTGAATCGACAGCCTAGGAAGGAGATCCCGCCAAGGGCCATATCATGGACAGGGTGCATTTTCGCTGTTTGCACCATGGCGCACCTTAAACAGGTGCGCCGTGCACATACAGGGAAAGTGTGCCCTATTAAATTGAATGCGCTGTCCCAGAGCAGCCGCAAAGTCGTGCTGACTTGGGGCAGCACATTCATGTGAAAAACAGAGCGGCTTTGAAGCAGCCGCCCCATGTTTCCTGCAAGTGGATGTTGGGGGGTCCATAGGACCCCTTTTCTCTTCTCCAGAGAGCTGCTATCAAGGGACGCACTGACACCGCACCACCTTTTAGACGGCGCATTGTCAATGCGCCTCCTGATAGCTTCTTTGCCTCTGCACCTGTGGCTATAATATGGAACGGGTGTAGAGGCTAAGGGATTCCCTCTGTTGCATGGGGCCACACCCACATGCAAATGAGGGAACACCCTCTTGAGAAAGCGCTAGCGCTGTATGTGTGCCATCACTCAGTATTAAAGAAGTGGGCGCACAAACGTCTGGGACCCCTTTTGTAATATCAAAGTGCCCCATGGGTGCTTAAAGTGGCCACTAACACCCATTACACCACCAGTAACTTCCATAATATGGCCCCTGGTCTCAGTTAGGTAGCCTACTGTTGGATGTCAGGTTGGTAAATGGGTGGAGAGAGGGTAACAATGCATTCCCAGGTGTATAATCCAAGGAATTTCTGTGTAAAATCTCTCTTGATAGTGAAAACTCTTGAAGTTGGAAGTAGCTGCTGCTATGGCCAAACCCATGCTTGTGTGCAACACTGAAGAGAGGAGAGGTTGTTCCTTCTGGAGTCATACCTTGCCCCATATTTATTTATTTATTTGTTAAGCTTATAAGGCGCGCAGCTACCCAAAAAGGGTTTCCCTGGCGCCAAGACGGAGCATACAACAGAGCAGAACCTTTCGTAGATGTTACTGATCAAACAGCCAGGTTTTGACATTTTTTCGGAAATGCGAATAGTTGTCTCCTTTCCGATTGAAGGTAGGAAGAGTATTCCAAATGGATGGGCCTAAATAGAAGAATGATCTCCCTCCTACTCTAGAAAGGTTAAACCTAGGCACACAGAAATTTGCCGCGGTTTGAGATCGTAGGTGACGAGCGGGTACGTTGGGACGCACTAGCACTTGAAGATATTTGGGAGCGGTGCCAGCTTTTATCTTAAACATATAGCTCAGGACTTTGAATTTAATGCGATTCTCTACCCTGTGCCAATGTAGATCACGTAGGTGGCCAGAAATACTGGAAGTTTTAGGAACCCTACAAAGTAACCTGGCGGCATAGTTCTGGATAAGCTGCAATCTATGTACCACGGCCTTGTTTGACTCAAGATATAGAATGTTACCGTAGTCAAGTCGAGATGTATTAAGAGCATTGACTACAGTCTTTTGGGTAGAAACAGCAGCATCCAAAGGATTTTCTTGAGCCATTTTAGGATGGTGAAACATAGGGCAGCTACTTTACCAGTTTGTTGTTTCATAGACAGTGTGCTGTCCACAATGACACCCAGGTTACGGACATGGCAGGTCGGAACAGGGAGATTGCCCATTTGGGAAGGCCAGTGGGAGGACTCCCAAAGATCTTTGTGTTGTCCTAAGATGAGAACCTCCGTCTTATCTCCATTTAGCTTTAACTGGTTGGTGGTCATCCAGTGGGAAATATCGGTAACTGTTTAAGATGGGAAGGAGCCAATGTGCTGGAATCAGAGAGGGAAAAGATGATTTGGGAATCACCTGCGTAAGTCATGAGAGTGAGGCCAGCTTGGTCTGCTATGTCTGCTAAAGGCCTAACATACAGATTAAATAGCAGCGGGCTAAGAATTGAGCCCTGCGGTACCCCATGGAGTGAGGCAAAACATTTGGAACTAGCTGAAGCTGACATAATTTGAAAAGTGCGATTTTCTAGAAAGGAACAAATCCATTCAAGTGCTGCACAACATATACCAGTTTTTTCCAGTGTATTTAGCAGCCTTTTGTGCGAGATGGTATCAAAGGCCGCACTAAGGTCCACTAGAATGAGGGCAACCGTTTGGCCATCATCAAGGAGCTTACGGATCTTTTCAGTAACTCCCAGTAGTGCTGTTTCAGTGGAGGAGCCGGCCCGGAAGCCAGATTGTGATGAGTGGAGAGAATTGTTAGTTTCTGTAAAATGTGTTAGGAAAGAGTGGACATGTCTTTCTAGAATTTTAGAAAACACTGGCAGGAGAGAGATGGGTCTGTAGTTGGATAAGACTTCGGGATCAGCCATAGGTTTTTTTTAATAAGGGAGTCACCATTGCATGTTTCCAGAGGGCAGGTACAGTAGACTGTGTGAAAGAAGTATTAAGTATATCGAGAATCACCTGCAGATGAGAAAATTCCAGTTGTTTAAGGGTATTAATGGGGACTGGATCCATAGGAGATCCCGATTTAATACTAATGGTTTTAAAGTCGTCCATTGTAATGGGAGGCCAGCAATCTAAGGTGCCCATAGGGGCGGGACAATTTCAGTTGCGTCTTGGCTAATAATGTCGGGGTTTAAGCTGTTCATTTCCAGGATTTGGTTGTCAATTTTCCCTATGAAGAATTGGACGAGATTGTCACACTGTACTTCGTTAAGGGATCGAGGAGCAGCAACTGTTTGGGATCCTGCCAATTCTTTGACCATGTTAAACGAGGTTTTTGAGCGGTTGGTAGCTTCCGTAATGGTTTTAGAAACGTACAAGGCTTTGGTTTTTATGCAGGAGGTGTGGTAATTATTTCTCGCTTTAGTATATATGACTTTCTTCTCCGGTGAGTAGTTTTTTCGCCATTGTCTCTCTAGTGCTTTGCACTTTGACTTCTCAATTTTCAGTACGTCGTTATACCAGGGAGCAGGGGGGCTGTGCTTTTTGAAAGTTATGTGTGGTGTGGGAAGACATGAGTCAACGGCTTCAGAGAGCCAAGTATGAGTGGCCTTAGCTGCACTTTCCATATTAAGGTCATTTGAAGGGGGATTTCCACAAAGAGCTTTATTAAAAGCCGGAAGGTCCAGTTTTTTCCAGTTCTTCCTCGAAGTAATCTGTGAAGAGGGAGGAGAGGCTGATGCCAGTGCTGCCAATGACAGTACCAACACAACTACTAACCATCACACTCATAGAAGTTTGACAATTCAGGCTAATCCAGGCGACCCAAAGCTGTAAGAATTTTTAATGTATATTGAATTATTAAACACCGCTGTTGTGCTCATCTCTTAATTAGACAGACAGTTGGTGCCGACCACCGAAAGCACTGGCTCAAATTAGGCACTGGTCCTGGGAAACATTTTGAGGAAGTTCCAGCATGTGGCACTGATGTTACCTTTCTTGTCATGAATATATCACAAAAGCAGGCTAAGCCCATTTGTATGATATATAAATACACTAGCAGTGGAAGTGCAGGTCCCTGAAATGAGAGGGCCTGCAGCGGGCAGTACCAGCTGCTCTCCTCTTGGAGATCGTGGCAAAGCAGATGTACTCACAGGGCAGGGGTCTATGAGTACTGGAGGGTAGGGGTCTGCGAGTCCTGATCCACGTTCCAATGACCGGCTCTTAGAATCCTGCCTTACCTACCTCTCTTCACATAGGATGTTGATATAGGCATGTGAAGCATGTTTTTAAATGCCTATTGAAAGGGTATTGAAAGGATCTTGTGTTCCTTTTCTGTGCAAGTGGACCAAATATAACTAAAACAAAAGAAAAGAGACAATTTGCCTTTGTAATTGGAGTCCTACTGGTTCACGTTCATGCGTTAGTGTAATCCTCTCAGTTTCTTTTATCTGAACAGACGAGGGGTTTTCACTATTTCCATCAAAACGAATGCCTTTTTTCTCCAAAGAGGATAATTGGAGATGCTTCCTACACATGCGTCAGATCAGACGTCTGAGATGTTGACAAGTGTGAATTGATGAGTCTGGGGGTGGTAGAGAGATAGATAATGCTTGCAGTTCCCGACTATGTCGATGTGGTGCTAAAGTGTCCAACCAAGACAGCAAAAGTGGCTAGGGCCAATGCAGGCCAGAGGTGCTTCCAGAAGCTTAATTTGGGTCTCTGTTTCCAGGGAGCAATTCTACTTTGGTCTTTCCTTTGTGCCGCTTGCTGTGCACTGATGGAGGGAGGTGTGGAGTCATAATATGGGCAGCTCACTCATTCTTGTCTCTCCCACATTCTGCACTCAGTGGCACTGAGTACAGTGCAAAAGAAGCATAGGTCATGCAGGGCTACCATTCACTTCCTCACATCCTGGCAAGATGACCAGGTTAGCTAAATGCTTGCCACTGATGTTTCCTGGGGTTTACAGGTCACCAGTTGCCTTCCTTTCAGGAAGTACAATTACATTGGTCAGTAGTAATACTTGTTATTTGCAGTATTGGGCATTACACAAAGAGTCTGAAGTGCATCTCCAAGAGAATCATTGGATTAACATCTCCAAGAGAAGCATTGGATTAAAGGCATTTCTTCAGTGAAAGGGCCGCTCTAGCTGGGTATTGGTAAGCCCTGTTGTTGATATTTTTCTGCAGGGAGCTAGACTAAGTGCAGAAATTGTGGATGAATGTTAGAAATTATACTTGTCCACGTGTGCCTGGCCTGGGTGTTGTGATACTGACAAGGAATATGAACCAGGAAGTGCAATGTGTGCCTAACTAAGTGGCAATTTGTAGTATTTGATACTGGCATGGCAATGTGTACCCCAACAATGTGTACCCCAAAGAGGCATAATGATTAAGGAAACTTACTGGCATAGAAAAGTGTACCTAATCGAGGCAAGTATAACCCTGGCAGGGCAATGTGTACTGAGGAAAGCATTACGATATCTACAACCCTGAATCAATCTGTGTCACTGTGATATTGACTCGGCAATGTGTGCCCGAGTAGTGGCATTATGTATTTGCTTTCATATTTGTACTGGACTGTGGCATTGTGAAACTAGCATGGAAACATATGCCTAACTGGTGCAATGTCTAACTAGCTTGCTGATGTATTAGCAGTTATTTAAAATATGTAAGAATCAATCAGATACACGTTGAAAGTAGCCTGCCACAAGATGTCCAGCAGCACCGTGGCACAACATAGCATCTGCGCTGGTATTTTACTTTCTGCACAATTATCTTTTTTGAAACAGAATCTTATTCATTTTATATTTAAGATGCTGTTTTAATAGGCTCTTAGAGTAAAATGTCTTTAGTTCACATTGCGATCTCAACCAGGTACCGTTGCATATAGTCCCAATTCACAACAGTGCCATACATCTATCGAGAGGATTGTTTACATCGGTGCAATATTGAGATCCAATGAACTCTACAACTTCTCCGCCTCCCAGGGTGAGCTCATACTTCAAAACAGAGAATGCCGAGTAGCTTTCAATTCCAAAGTAGCCTTTTATTCGGGAAGATTAGCCGTTTAAAATCTAAGAATATGTTGGGTTCCCTCATAAAGGTCTTATTGCAATCGTGTTGCTATCGCACTTCAGACGGCTGCCATATAAGCGTTCTGCATCATGTATATAGATCTGAACTGCTGCACGTCTTTATCATTAGCCTACAGGTTTGTGTTCTTTATTCTAACAGCTTCACAATAGGGATTATTATCACCCTTGTGTGATTGGGTTATTTCAACCCATTTCAGAGCTTCAGGGGGTTTCCATACTCCTCTTGTTTCCTCTCTGTGCAAGTCGTTGCTCTCTGCTTCTGAAAGTCACCGTTTTCCTCCAAATAGGAGGGATGGTCTAGGAGTTTTTCACAATAAGGTGGCGGCTCTCGTAGACAAAAGTGAAGGTGGTTCATGACGCTTGATGTCACCTTGCCTTGCTCAGGTATCGGAAACAACCCTAGGATGCATTCCTCTATGTGCTGAGAACAGAGCACCTGGTACTCTTAGCTATATTCTCTGTTACATCCTTCCAAAAACCCCCAACCCAGGAGAGTCCCAGATCAAGTGCCTCAACCTATCCTGCTTGTTGGAGGGCATCCAGGGGAAGATCCTGGTTATATTTTGCTGATTCTGTGCAATGTTAGGGGGGCTGAAGGTAGCATATTAAATCTTGGCGAGTACTATTGGAGGGTGTGAGTGTGAGATTTTCCCAACAATCACCTTGCTGTAGACAACATAAAACATGATGCAACATGCAGGGGATGACAGTGTTTAAGGGGTGTTAGGAGGGTAGAGGATTAGGAAAAAAATATGTAAAAATAAAAATTCTTGAAGAAAGTCAAATCTCTCCAAACATTGAGGTATCTGTGTGCTGTATGAAAAAAGTTTAGAAATGTGAAAATATGCAAGTAAAAATAAGACATTTTCAGCGTTGGTATAGAGTGACAGTGGCCTTCTTCCACAAAGTACCACCACCCTCCACCTAGCTACTATTTACAAGGCAGAGGATGGGCAAATGTCAATCATATGGTGGGACCCCTGCCTGCTCCACCACCAGTAATCTGTCAAATTCCTGTGATGTAAGAATTAGAAGGCAATAATAATTACCTGATGTTTTCCTATATGTATTGTATTGTATTGTATTGTAGATAGCATTTATAAAGCGCAACAAACACCCTACGGGTACCCTGGCGCTATAGAACGTAATGCAAACAATCATAAAATTGAGCGGGTAGAACTCGGATAGACAGCACAACACAGACAGAGGATCAGATTCTGGGAAAAGCCATGTTTTGATCCTTTTCCTGAACAGAGACAGAGTGTTACATTGTCTAATATCAAGTGGTAGTTAATTTTTTTTGCAGCAGCAATACTAAAAGTCCTCCCTCCCATTCTGACCTTATTGAACTTTGAGACCTTCGCCAGAGTGGCGGAAGAGGAACGGAGGCATCGAGTGGGAGTGTACCAGACACATTTCTTTTGAAGAGGCTTAGGGTCTAATCCATGAAAGGCCCTAAATGCTATACATAAGGACTTAAAATGTATTATTTGCAACACTGGAAGCCACTGTAGCTCAGCTAAGCACAATGATGCAGAAGAATCTCGTGGTCTCGACAGGACTAATTTGACTGCCATATTTTGGACACACTGCAGTCGGTGACTCAAATACTTAGGTGACTCCAGCAGTAGAGCGTTGCAATAATAAAGTCTGCGTAAAATATCGCCTTGTACTATTGGGGCTCTGGCCGAATCTGGAAGCAGCGGAAGGATCTTTCTCAATGCTCTGATCAGACCAAAACAGCACCCCACCGTTTTATTCACTTGCATTTCCAGTGACAGATTGACACAGAACGTAACTCCTAAATTGCGCGCTGTTTTAGTTGGAAATAGGGGTGAGAAAGTTGTAATGGGCCAATAGTTGTGAGGGAGGGGCAGAGGAACCCTTCCAACTGTACAGTGTAGAATTTCGGGTTTATCCGAGTTAAATTGTAGGGAGTTGTTACGAAGTCACTGCATGGTGTCATGTATACAAGCGTGAAAATCCTCCAAGGAGTTTGCTTGGGTTCCATCCAAGGACAGGATAATCTGGGTGTCATCAGCATAGTTCACC